>NW_024704743.1:72924244-74284178 GCF_018977255.1 Callorhinchus milii | reverse complement strand
GTATATTCTGTGAAGCGCTTTGAGACGTCTCAAAGAAGTAATGAGGCGCTTTATCAAACGTATGGATTATTATAGAAACACAGTACAGAGCTTCAACATTTTAATGCTTGTTGTAGTTTCCATACAATTATTCACAGCAATGTGAAGAATATACAAATATATCACCCACTTCTTATTCAATTAGTTAATTTTTTTTACATGTACATTTCCCTAGGACTCAATCTTAGACACATCTTTTGAATGAAATAGGTCATCAAGCTTATGTATTAGCTCATGGTCTATCTACCAAACCCAGTTCCCGATATCCCTTTCCTCCCAAGTTATCTGTCTTATCTCCTATTAGGCAGGCCAATTGATTCTGCATTTACAGCCTTCTGGGACAGTGCATTGCATATTCTCACCAGCTTGTGTGATAAAATGTCTTCACTGGGTGGCTCTATTTTGATGATTATGCCCCCTTTCCTTTAGATCCCTATCCCTGCCTCGCTTGTCAATGATCCTCGTTGCTTTAAACCACCTTTGTCAGATTGCTCCTTACTCTCAAATTCTGATTTCCATTCATCTGGGGTGAAAGGATGAAAACGTGCAGACAGGAAAAGGGAATTAAAACACTATTTGTAATGATTCTCAATCCAAAACCCAGGTGTTTTAGTGAACTTCTTTCTTCTCAACTCAGGGCAATGCAATCCAATCCATAACCATAACCACACCCATTTGTCCTACTCCCAGTGTCCTTTTGTACTGCCTGTCATTATTTATTGGCTCTTTCCTAATTGTCCTTTACTTCTTGAAGAGATATCCTACACTATTTGTATGTTGTGATTTGAGAGATTGTAAATGTATCCGGTTTGAGTGTAATGCATTTTTTAATGCAATTTTTCCCATGCTAAGCTCACCTTGAGCAAGGTCTGTTAGTGTATCAATCATTGGAAAATCTTGGAGCAATAAATGTTTTGAAACAATTATCTATTCCCTTTGCCAATTTACCGATACTCAATACTCTGATCATGCTGTATCTCCTCGCCTGTACCAAACCTGCACCCCCACCACCCCAGTCCTTGCCAGGCTCCACTGGTTCCATGTCACAGAACAGATCAATTTCAAGATCCTCACACTCATCTACAAATCACTTCATGCCATGGCATCTCCCTACCTCACCGACCTGCTCACACCCCACTCCATTACCCACCTGGTTTCTGCTTGGCCTGGACATTCTGCACATCCCTCAACCCTTCCACTTCACCATCGGCAGCCCTGCTTTCAGCTATTATGCCCCAACCCTCTGGAATTCGCTGCCTCAGTCCCTCTGCCTTGCCCCCTCTTTGCCCATCTTTAAATCACTTCTGAAGAATTTCCTCTTCCATTGTGCCTACAGTCACCTCCCCTTTCTCCCTAGGTAAAGTATCAAACTCCAGTACGGTTAAAGAGTCTGAGACGCTACCCTGCTAAAGGGTGCTATATAATTGCAAGTTTTTGTTGTACAGCTCTGCTTGCCATAACATAAGAAGATTGTGCACAAACCCTAAAGGCAATGCTAAGGAAAGCAAAGAGAAAAGATCAGATTTAGGTGTCAGATTAGCTCGGTTGGTAGTACTCTTACCTCTGAGACAGAAGGCTTTGTGTTCACGCCTCGCATGAGGATTTTGAACTCACAATCTAGATTGATATTTCAATATAGTGCTGGGAGAGACCTGCAATGTTATAAGTGGTCCTTTGGATGAGACGTTAAACTGAGGTCCCATCTGCCTGTTTAGGTGGACATTTAAGAAGAGAAGGGAGTTTCTCCCAGTGTCCTGGCCAGCAATCCCCTGGATAAATTTGGTCATTCAGTTCCTGTTTGTTTGTGGGATATTGCTGTATGAAAATTGGCTGCTACAAAAACACAGTCACTACATTTTACTGTGAAGCATTTTGCATCATCCTCCCAACATGAACAAGACTATATGAAATGCAAGGATGAATTAGAATTATAAGATAACACTTGCCAGCCTTGAAAAGAGATATCTCAGAGAAGACCATATCTCAATATATAAAGTACTACACGTAATTGAGAAAGTAAGCGCTGAACAATATTTTCGTAAGATGCAATTTTCTAGTCATAGAAAATTGAAGTTTTTTCTGAAGTTATCAACTCATCTACTCTTGTCCCATTCCAATTTTGAAAAGCTTTGTGAGATCCCCTCCTCCCAACTTTCTTTGCTCCAGTGAAAACAGGTCCATCTTTTCAACTCTTCTCCACATAACTATACGCCAAAGCAGCAGGACAGGGGAGCAGAGGTTGAGTGAGTCGTGAAGAGCAAGTTTAGGACAGATACCAGGAATTTAGAGAAGACCAGGAGGCCTTCTATATCTGAATGTCACTTAGAATCAAATGCAAAAGGATGATTTGTACAACCAGAGCGAAAACAGTTTTTTAAATACATTTTTGGCGGCATTGGAAATTACACAAGTGGCTGCCAAGATTCTCAAGAGTTCTATGAGATTATGCATATTTCCTCTGGGAATTTCAGTAGCTATTTTGTAGAAACATGTTCAGCTTATATCAGGGGTTGAGCAGCATTGGGTCATGAAAAGGTAAAACACAGAAGTGACGATAGTGACAAAAGGGAAGAACAAAGAAATGCCACAGGGAATAGGAAAGGAAAACTGAATCCACAGAGAAAACGGCAACTCTAAACCCCATGGCTTTCAGACTAAGCTTACACTTGGGACAATGCACCTACATGTCGCTCTGCCCAAGCCTCCTGCAACAGGATTTTCCTCCCACATTCCTGGGATGACTGAAGTGGGAATCTGATGAGTGACTTATACTTGGTGGTTTACGAAATAAGAAAACGCTTTTTAGTTGGAAGTCAGACAATGGGTTTCATGTCCTGTAGTGTTGATAAATGAACCAGTTTGCTATCATTTAGCAGATTTTATTTTGTAGAACATCAAGGATGAGTGGTGGATCTCATTTACATTACAGTTTAATTTGAAGTCAGCGTTTAGGTAGATTACTACAAGATAATTCAACTGTGGAATCTTTCTACAAGTTGTCTCAGCTGCAGAGTGATTGTAAATTGTACAGACGTAGTGGGAGTAGTGGTTTTCAGCATGACTAATCAGGGTTCCCAGATATCTTGTAATTTCATTGCATGGTTTCACCTGTAGCGTTTACTGCTACTTGCACTTTAGACTGCTGACCCCGCTACAAAATGGCATTTAATGTTTTGGACCCTTTCAATCACTTCTCAACATCTCATTAATACCGTGAGTAAGAAAATGTGGGTGCACTTGGGCGCATTAGGCTTTTAACCACTGGCTATTTCTCTAGCAGTTAGTTTCCATGTGTTTGCTGCTGAAACTCCACCTCTCCTCTCTGTTCCACCACTGTTGCTGTTTTGTCTGATTGCCTGTGTGACATGAAGCTCTGGATGAGTCACAGCTTTCTGCAGCTCATCATCAAAAACGCTAAAGCCATGTTGCTGAGTTCTTGTCAGCACCGATGTGCCTCTGGCTCTCAATCCATCAGTCTACAACGTGAGCCAGAGTGTAGTACTTTAGCTGAGTTTCAAAGCCCACATCATCTTGGTCAATGAAGGCTGCCCCACTTCTGCAACAAGGTGAGAACTGGAATTATACAGACCTGGATGATTGCAGGGCAGACAATGACA
Source organism: Callorhinchus milii (assembly GCF_018977255.1). Taxonomy (NCBI): domain Eukaryota; kingdom Metazoa; phylum Chordata; class Chondrichthyes; order Chimaeriformes; family Callorhinchidae; genus Callorhinchus; species Callorhinchus milii. Next base: position 74,280,522 of record NW_024704743.1, on the reverse strand, counting down.
TTATCTTGTTCATTGAAGGCTTTACAACATAGCCCACCTCCTGCCCTCCCACCACTACTGAGAATCTTATCCATGATTTCCTCACCTTCACAGCAGTCTCCTCATCGGCCTCCCTCTCTCCACTCTCCAGAAGCTTCAATTGTTCCTATGTTCTGCAGACCATGTCCTCTCCCTTCACATCTGAGAACAGAGGTTTCAATAGCACAGTCACAACAACACTTAATGTTCCTCAAAATGTAACCTATCTATATGAAATACAGATCTTATCTCAGAAGGTAGCATTATTAATGATAGTATACTTGTTCAGCACTTCTGTCCCATTGACAATCGGTATCTTCCCCATGTTCTCCTTTCCTCTCTTCTTGGTTGGGGGGTAGTCAGGGGATTCTGTAGGTCTTAATTGAGCTCTTTGAGTTCGAGGAATAGCTGTGGACTCTCATTACGTACCAGAGAGGGAAGGATTCCTGGAACCCACATTCCTGAAGGTGGTCACCCCACAATCAGAGGAAGAGTCAGTCAACAGCAAATTACACTTGTATAATGCCCTTTACGTCGCAAAGACATCCCAGAGAGGAGAGGAAGTGGTTGACCATGCCTCGGATGAGGAGATGGAAGTCAGCACAGGAATCTCTTGAGAACCTGCAATAGTACAGGACTGGCTATTTGTGGTGCAGACAGTAATAGTGACTTGGGAGAGGGGAAATTTGAGCCACAAACACCACATGTGCCAACTGTGGCCAAGTGGTACTTTTATTAGTGATATTAATAACTTGCATTTATGTAGTGCCTTTCACATAAAATATTCAGGAAATCAACAGTTTATTTTCATTGTTTACAGTAGACCGTTTCATAATCTGTTTGAAATATTGGTATCAGAATTTCAGGTTGTGTGCTGTACTTGCGTTACATTCAGTGAAGTGATTAAGCTGCAATTTTAAGAACTGCATTGACCTTTTCACTGACTGCTGCTGTCTGCTGTCAAGTGTGTTTGCCTCTTGACACTGATTTTAAATGAGAAGCGCTGCAAGAGCCAGGTTAGCATCTTGCTGTTTTAGTGGGAGCTGATGAGAAGTCAGGTTCATGGAGAGAGGTCAGGTTCACGAGGGTAGATCAGCATCAGCATCAAATTCTTGAAGTTCTTGTAGAATGAAAGTCCGATAAATCCCTTTGTAATCCACAGTTAATCCTGGTCTAGTCTTCATTTTACTATACGTTTGAAAGCAACTCCTCAAGACAGATGCACAACAGCAGGAATTCCTGCAAAGCATTCGTAAATGTCTGTTTGCGCTATTTTCTCCCAGGGATTGTGGATGAAAATGTTCTTCGCAGTATTTACTGTATTGGTTAGCAAGTTTAGTTTTAATCAAGGTAAGGATATGGAATCCGTTTATTTTTTCTTCAGATTAACCTTTATTCTTATTTCAGAATTTAAATTAACATTAGTAGAGTGGTGATTATTTTTCTGAAAAGTGCACATTACTGAACATCCTACCTCTTCCTGAAAAAATGGACAGAAGTAAATTCTTTATTCATTTATCTATCTTTCATGTACATTGGGGTTGTTCAGTTGTTCAGCCAGGATTTGTGTGCCCTATTCAGAGTGTTAGTCGTGTGGCCAGGCCTTTGTTCTTCTTGATTTGAGAGTGTCCCATTGAAGGTTTCCTTGTGGCAGTCTGTCATAATACAGTACAGTCATTCTAGTAGAATTATTTTTCTCATTATTGGCAGCGGGTAATATTGTATGAGACAATGCCTCCGCTCTTCTTCATTTGAGTGAGTGTTTTATCGAGGCTGGGGCAGTCCGTTGTGTGGTCCTTGCTGATGCTGTCTGGGTAAGGGATTCCACAGTTTAATGAGTTGAGGAACAGCTGTGGACTCCCATTACCTGCCTGCGTTGACGTAGCCGAAATCCTCGTCCATGCATTTGTCACCTTCTGGCTCAACTTCTCAAATGCCCTTTTTGCTGGTCTCCCCAGCTCCACCACGCACAGGATCCAGCTGATCCAAAGCTCCACCCGTACTAAACACGGTACCCCCATTTCACCAGTTCTAAGCCAGGCTCCACTGGCCCCCTATCGCCGAACAGATCAATTTCAAGATCCTCACACTCATGTCCTCATGCTTTCAAATCCCTTTATGCCCTGGCACCTCCCTACCTCTCCGACTTGCTTACCCCCCAACCCACAATCCCCTCCCTTCGGTCGACTGGCTCTGGCCTTCTGCGTGTCCCATGTGCCCTCCGTTCCACCATTCTTGGCCACACTTTTAGCCACTACACCGCAAAACTCTGGAACACTCTTCCTCGATCCCTCCGCCTTGCCCCTTCCTTCCCGATCTTTAAGTCGCACCTGAAGACTTCCTATGGTCACCTCCCCCTCCCCCCGGCTCGGCATCGTGCTACGCCGCTATCAAGTGCTCTGGAACTCTACCCTGAGTGAGGTGCGCTATATAAATGCAAGTTGTTGTTGCAGTAAGCCTTGCATTTGATATAGCACCATATTGAGCCATATTGAAGCTGGATTTACACTGGATGATTGTTGGCTAGGAGACCGGGAGAAACTCTCTTCTCTTTTTGAATATTGTCTTGGGATTTTTAACATCCACCTGAACAGATAAACATGTCCTAGTTTTAAAGTCTCATCTGAAGGATCGCACCTCTGAGAATGCAACGTTCTCTCAGGTGGTATGTCAGCCAAGACTGTGAGCTCAAAATCCCGATATGGGGTCTTAACCCATAATTTTCTGACTTTGAGGAGAGAATGCTACCATCTGAGCCAGACTGACACCATGTTTCTTGATCCTCAGCATCTTGACCAATTGATCTAATAAGCTTGGTGACTGCAGGACTTTTTTTACTTTCAATCAAAATCACGTTTTGGTTGAATCACAGTTCATCATCAGTCCACGCCCACACCACGATTCACCTTCGACTTGTCTTGTTGCAGACTTGCTGGTATCAGTGATGATGATCAAATGATATCAATTGTTCCTTTTTTTCCAGGTGTAACTAGGTTACGAAAGAGTAAGTGCTGGAAAGAGATTCTAGGAAATTGATGGCTTTGAATCTCTATTGTCCCTCAACTGTCCTTTCTACCCCGTATCTGTACCATCACCCGCTCTGACCTTCCCCATCTCCGCAACATCGCCCGGCTCCGCCACTGTCTCATACCGCAGGACGTTGAGACCCTCATACATGCTTTCATAACATCCAGGCTCAATTACACAAACTCCCTGCTTGTCGGCCTCCCCAACTCCTCCCTCCATAGGCTGCAGATCAACCAGAACTCTGCAGCCTGTGTCCTCTCCTACACTAGGCTCCGCGACCCCATCACCCCCAACCTCGCCTGACTCCACTGGCTTCCCATTACGCAGAGGATACAGTTCAAGATCCTGGTCCTCACTTTTAAAACCCTCCACGGCCTTGCTCCGCCCTACCTCTGCGTTCTCCTAACCCCTTACCAAGCTGCCCGCTCCCTCCGCTCAGCGGTCTCCGGCCTGCTTCATGTCCCCCGCCTCACCCGCCCCACCATTGGCGGGTGGGCCTTCAGCCACTCTTCCCCCACTCTCTGGAACTCCATCACGCCGTTCCTCCACCTCACCTCCTCTCTTGCCTCCTTCAAGACCAGTCTCAAGACCCTCTTTTTCGACCGTGAACTTCGGTCACCCTCCTTCTCCCCACCTGCCCTCCCTCTCCCCGATCCTGATCCTCAGCTCGGTCTGAAACCCTGATTGTCCAGTGCCTTGGGACATCCTCCCGATGTGAAAGGTGCCATACAAATGTAATGTTGTTGTTGTTGTTCTGTATATTGGGAGCGTGTCTATGGAATTCAATATCTTGGCTAAACCTTTAAGACAAAGACAGTGAACTATAAAATTTGATCTTCTCTCCTACCTAACTTTTTTAAAGGCTCCTTGGCTTACAGATCGAGACAATATAGTGCATCTAGTGACCAAATTAGTATGAAAGCCCTGTTTGGGGAGATAGAGACCAACAAACATAAGATTATGGTAGATTAGTATTTTTCTTGGTATCAGTGGGCATTGATAGAGCGAGCACCTGCTTCACACACCACAGCATGTGTAGAGGTTACGGGTGCTTTATCAATACTTTGATAATACCCACCGATACTTTGGGAATACGTGCATTGTAGATGCTTCTTTAGAGAGTCTGTAACCAAGTGGTCTTGAGCACTGCTCTCCCTGGGGCCCAGGGAGATGATTGTCCTGAGGTGTCAGCCAGCACTGAATGTCTGCAAGTATATTAAGCGAAGTAGTTCCTGGAAATTATCTAAGGATTGCTCCTTGTGAAAATATTGTATAATGTGTCTTAGATGCAGAGTAAAGCTACTTGTATCCTAATCTCCAAAGAGCACCCTCTGTGCCAGCAGTGGTACAACAACCACAACAACTCGCAATTATATAGCACCCTCCAAGTAGGGTAGCGTCTCAGAGGGCTTAACAGTGGCAGAGCCTGACTCCGAGCTGAGGGGAGGTCGGAGGTGGCTGTAAGCATGGTCGAACAGGAAAGTCTTCAGGCAGAACTTGAAAGAGGGGAGAGAGGGGGCAAAGTGGAGGGATTGAGAGAGAGTGTTCCAGAGTTTTGGGGCACAGTGGCTAAAAGCACAACCTCCAGTGGTGGGGCGGAGGGTACGAGGGATGAGCAGGAGGCCGGTGCCAGTCGAGCGGAGGCACTGGATGGTGGATTGGGGAGTGAGGAGGTTGGAGAGGTAGGGAGGTGCCAGGGAGTGAATGGACTTGAAGACGATCTGTTTGGTGATGGGGAGCCAGTGGAGCCTGGCCAGAACTGGTGAGATGTGGGTACAGAGTACGGGTCAGTAAGCGGGCGGCAGAAATTTGAATGAGCTGCATCTTGTGAATGGTGGAGCTGGGAGACCGGCGAGAATTGCGTTGGGAGTAATCCAAACGGGACAAACGCATGTACGAGGGTTTCGGTTGCGTTTGGGACGTTTCTGTTTCCCACATTAACCATTTTAAATTGGATTTAGACTTGTGTGTTGTGTTGTGTGTCCGTCCCATAAGGAACTGGGTTGAATCCTCAAACTCAATTTATATGGAACAGTGAGCGATGAAGGATTTTAAGCTTTTTAGTTAAAACCACTCTCTTAAAATATAAGATTGCGCAACATTTTGAACAACCAACTTCAATTTATTTTCCTCCCCACCACCTGTTGTTCTTCTCGGGAACTACGAAAACTGTCTTCTAAGATTTAAGACTGTATTCCAAAATTCTGCATGCTCATAACTTTTAAAACAAAATCTTAACAACTAGTGTTGCTATTTTGTATCTTTAAAACTATATTCATCTTTATCAAATACCCTCTATATTCCACTTACAACAGTAAATATAACAAATTTATATAGCACCTTTCAAGTCGGGCCAACTACTTAAGCTGGTGGCTAACAATCTCAGCCTCACCCAGCTTCCCTCGAGTCTCTGAGGCACACTCTGCTCTCGTAAGTAAAATAGCCAACACCAGACACTCACATGGGATTTTGTTTCTCAGGCTTGTTTACAGTAGGTGAAAATATCAGTGAGATCTCATCAATTTTCTTTTCCAATTGTAACTTATTCAGTGATCCACTATGAAGATTTTACATTGAGGAATATAAAGGATCGAATAAAAGAAATAAAATCAAGTTGCAGAAAAACTAAATACAAAGTTATAGTAGCTGCATTTCTATAACCTTAACAGTTTCGTTCACACTTGATGTGAATCGAATTTCGAGAGCAGTGAAGCAATGGTCTTTCAAAAGTCTTCTAACTTTATCCTTCCAGTTTTGTTTGGGTAGGATTTAGTGGCTCAGACTATTTTTAAAATTGTCACACCCAGGAATGTTTCCTCCTTTGTGTTTTAGACCCTCATGTTTTAATGTACTGGAGTCAGTCTGTGTCTATAGTGAGTCGGTACCTGTGTTTGTAGTCAGTCTGTCTAAAGTAAGTCCTAGTCTGGCTTCAGTCAATTGGGGCTTGTGTCTGTTGTCAGTCGGTCTGTAGTCTGACTGTACAGTCCCTATAATGTTTGAATGTTCGCAGGGCAGGCCTTCAAGTCCTGCTCTTCTGTAGATGCTTGCTCTACTGAATGGAACTGTACCCATAACAGGTGCACCAGTAAACTTTACTGCTGTGCCTGTTGTAGATACAGTTGCATTCAGTAAAGCTTCCATTCGGTACACCTGCCTTCTGGCATTGAGTAACGAGCTTCAAGCCCGATAATATAGCTGACGCCTTGGTCATGGGGTTGCCGCTGACATTATTACATGTACAGATAATATCAATTCATAAAGGAAGTAACGTAACATAACATGTAGGAGCAGGAGTAGGCCATTCGGCCCTTCGAGCCTGCCCCGCCATTCAATCATGGCTGATCTTCTAATCTAACTAAAGTGATCTCAGCAGCGACATGCCAGCCATCTTTTTGTGCTTTGTTGTAACTTGGCTGCTGAGATATTAGACCAGAGGACTATGTTATCACAGTTAGCCTGTACCATCTGCTATTTACATGCTAAATGAATAATTCACCAAAGGAAAACCTGATGCGTGCCCTTTAAAGGATTTATTTACCTTTGATAGCAATTTTACTGCGCCTGTTATGGGAACTGAACCTGTTATGGGAACTGAAGAGAAAACGTGTTAAATACTGAGCCTCACAAAAATGGAAACCCTTTTCTATGATGTGTATTCAGTGGAGTCCTGTAGCTCAGTGGTTAGAGCATTCGCTTTGCAAGCGAGAGACCTGAGAGACCCGAGTTCAATTCCAGGCAGGGCGAAACCTTGGGCAAGTTTCCTTACTCCACACAGAGCCTAATAATTATCCCTCCAAAACCAAAAACAATAATAAATTGGTCATTTTCAATCTACGACTGTTTGTGGGACATTGCTGTGCGCAATTGGCTGCCGCGTTCGCCCACAAATATACAGTCAATTCACTTTACAGTGTGTTCTGTGAAGCGCTTTGGGACGTCCTCTCGACGTGAAAAGCGCTATATCAAATGCAAGGATTATTATTATTAGATGCTGCATAAGGTATTTACATTGGCAGATTAGCACATGAGCAGACTCAGCCACATAATGGTGTTTAGTAATCAGTGATGAGTTTGAAAAGCTTGCAACTGGATAAAAAAATCTAGGAATTGGGACATTGAAAAGAGAATTATATAAGCAAACATGGAGGCAGGATGTTCGAGGCTATGTGGGGAAAAGAGCAGCGGTTAGGATGAACAGGTGACTTTGTTAGAGGAGTAAATGTAGTCATTAATACAATGGGTCAAATGGCCTGTTTTGTCAAAGATTTCTATGGTTAATAATTCCTGAAATGGAGGAATTTGTCCTTTTCACATTAACCACGTAATCATTGCAATCTTAATTGTGTTTTAAAATTGTCAAACAGAATATGAACATATCGACTCCAGCCCTGTTTGGAAGTGATGCTGTTTACCAGGCACCAGGAAACGTGTATAAACTTCTGTGGTTGTTAGATTTCCTCTGTAAAACATAACCACCATTCTAAACAATAAAATCCTGAAGACAACATTTATGGAATGCTAAGAACACTCTGTCAATAAGGGAAATTATTAACCTAGGTTTAATGCTTCTGCGTACCAAAGTACAAGCTGGCTCTCAATTCTTATCAGCAGCGAGAGGCACGGTGGCCAGGCAGAGAGTGTTCACAGGTACAGAAAACAATCCAAATACTAATGGGATACTGAACTGTAGAGCTGTAGAATATCAAAGATTGTTGCTGTAGCTGTGCAGTGAACTGGTTAGATCTCATTTGTGGAGTATTGTTCATTTCTGGATGCCCCACTATCAGGATGAAATTCGGGCTTCGAGTGGGTCCACTGACAATTCACCTGGCTCAGTTGGCAGCAAGCTTGCTCTGGGTCAGAAGGTTGCGGGTTCCAACCTCAAATTGGGATACAAGCTCATAAGCCTACAATGCAGAACTGGGGAGACTGCTGCTGTATTGTTGGAATTGCACCAGATTAATACCTGGATGAAGGGTTCAACTAAGAAAGGAGCCTGGGCAAATTTGAGTTTGCAATCTCTAGGGCTAACCATTTAAATGAAATACCCTTCCAACACGAACTGAAGAATGGCCACAGGTCTAACGGACATTGAGGGGGAGCGTTCAAGGTAGGCCCATCTGGAAGAAAGCATGTAGAAAGAACTTAATTTTTTATTGAATCTTATGATGTCAAAATATCTCTGAGGCCTGCACAGGTAATTGCTGTCAGTTGTAGACACAGTTTTTATAGGCAAGATCCCCAAAACAGCAATGAGGTGAATAACAAAGAAAGGGGCTTGAATGGATGTGGGGGTAAGGTAAGGAGGGGGGATTGAAGTGATGTTGTTTCTCTGGGGTTATGAAGTCCGATTGGTCTCCTTTTATGCTGAATATATCCATGTTTCTATATCTGGAGGACTGTTGGCCAGGAGAAACTCTTATTCTCTTTTTGAATAGTTCTGAGCTATATAAATGCAAATTGTTGTTGTGGGATCTTTAATGTCCATGGGTTACAAAATGAGCATATGACAACTTGGCTCAACATCTCTTCCGAATTACAGCAGTATTGACAGAGCAGCACTACTACCTCAGTTCTGCATTATAATGTCAACCCAGATTATGAGTTTGTGTCCCTATGTGAGGTTTGAACCCACAAGCTTCTGACGCAGGGGCAAGAAAGTTACCAGCTGAGCCAGGCTGATGCACAAAGGTAAAGGCAATGTTTACATTCCACCCAATGCACCTTTCAATTCAGTTAGAAGGATATAAAACCATGTGAGAAGAATTAGTATCTAGTATCTTCATGACTCAAGTTGAATGACACGAAAATAAATTGTTGCAAGTAATCTAAGGATGGAAGTAGCCGACTGCAAATCATATATGTAACAAAGACTACAGATGAAACAAGTAATAACTTTTATCGGGATACTCTATTTATAATAATTCATTATAACAACTTGCATTTATATAGCACCTTTCAGACAAAAAAGGCTCAAAGGCTTCACGTGTAGTGGTAGCAAACAAGGAAATGAGAGATTTAGAGTAAACCAGACGGTCAGTTTTTTATGAAGGCAGTCAAAGAGGTGGCAAGGCAAAGTAGTTTTATACTGTTAATCATTTCCAATAATCTTTAAATTTGGTATGGCATCCGGAGAATGTCTCAAAGCATTTCACAGGATATACTGTAGTGACTGTTTTTGTGGGTGAATGTGGCAGCCAATATGCACACAGCAATGTTCCACAAATAGCAATGATGTGAATGACCAATTTTATTTGAAGAATTGGAATAACTGCCCCCCCTGGCAGTCTATATATGTACAGTGCCTTTTCAAGCATATTATGAGAGAAGACGCAGTGCGGAGTGACTGGAAGAGAGATGGAGCAGGAGATATGAGGTGGTGTGGAGAGCGGCAGCAGAGACAGCGTGGAGAGGAAGGTGATGTCACCCATCGTCCCGTCCTCCCCCCAGTTACAAAACCTGGCTCTGCACTGAGGTTGACACACAGGGGGACAGAGGAAAGAGGTGGGGGTGGGGCCTGAAAGCATGACCACCAATAATAGAGCAAAGGGAATGGGTAGTAAGCAATAAATCAAGTGAGTAGAGCGGAGGATATGAACTGGAATATAAGAAAGATGACTTCAGACTTGTTGACATTCAGCTGCCGAGGTGCGACTCATCCAGGACTTGATGTCAGATAAACAAGCTGGAAATCCGAAAGCAACGGACACAGAATTGAGTTCAGTGAGTTGGGTATCATCAGGGTACACGTGGAAGCTAACCCCACGCTTACAGAAGATGTGGCCAAAGGAAAGCATATAGATGAGGAATAGGAGAGGACCAGGGATAGAGCCCTGGGATGGGGGCATAGGATGAGAAGCCCCCACGGCAGGGCAAATGGAAATATAGTGATGGCACAGGCAGGAATAGAACCGTGTAAGAAAGTGCCGCACTCGATTACTGTTAAGTATTGTACCTGCTTTGGTTGTCAAACATGGAAGCTATTTATGTGTCCCACAAACAGCAATTAAGGAATGTAGTTTAGATTAACAAACAGCCTTGTTATTTGAATTCATGTTTGGGTTACATTTCTCAAACTCATTCCAGCTTTCTTGTTTTTGCAAGTTGTGTGATACTAAAGACAAACAATTAGTGGGCAGACAGTGTTTCACGTCCATTAGTGTGAGAGACTAATCTTTAGCACTGTCTGAATGATGCTGTGGGTTAGTTATGTGCTGTATGTGCAGCTTCTTTTTCCTCCTTTAACATCTTTTTTTTGCTATTAAAAATAATTGTCATTGTGCTTGTCTCAGCCCTACCTAGCCACTGCTCCTTGGGGAGTCACAGGAGCTTTGCAACAGTGTACCCTGCATGTGACACTAACCTTCAGGAAACTGACAAATTGAGGCAAGCCAGCTGTAAAAGCAGGAGCGAGATCATAGCAGAGCATGCTCAGAGCAAGAATATGCCTTCACTGCAGCTGAGATAATGGTAGTGATCGGACAGCTATTAAAGCAAGTTCAACATTTCCGATTGCAATATTGACCCAGTGTAGGGCTGACTGGAGATGAACAAACCTATAACTGTAGCAGAACAGGTTAAGCTTTTGTTTTACTGTTAGGAAATCCTTTCAGTGCTTGACAAAAGGTAAGCTAAATGTTTTTGTGTCAGTGTTGGTTGGGAGCTGGGCATGGGGGACAGTGATAGAAAGGTGCCTTGACAGTGTTGGCATCAAACTTATTAAATGTCTTGCTGCTTAGGAGAGGGGGAGGTGCGTGTTCTGTAATTGTATTGATTTTGCTTTTTGTGCACACATTTCTTTCTGTCAGTTCAGGTTATTTTTGCTTGGCTCAGAAGGTGCCTGCGGTAAACATTACTGTGAGATGCAACCATGAACTGTACAGCGATTTAGAAGCTTTTCCTTTTCCTTTATGTGTTATATTTCAGGGAGCTTCCTGTCCCCTCCATCAATGATACTATACTCTTGAATCCGTGGATCAGGATGTAATGCTTTAAATGTGTAATTTGAACTTGTTGAGAACTGCAGGGAAGGAGAACCCAAGACATGTTGGAAATGCTCAAAAAGCAGCTCGGGAAGAGAGAGGTGCTTAAGGCTTCCAGTGTGAACTGTTTGGCCCCAAGTTCTATTGATGGGTCACATCTGAAATGCTGGCTTATGTTTCTGGCAAAGTCCTGACATGGAGCTTCAACACACAATACAAATTTTGAGGTGAATTGCCAAACTGAGCCAGGCTGACACTTATCAGGTTAAAGGCCTCTTTCATCGCTGTAAGATTCTATGATACATAATTGAATCTTTTTTATTGCTAATAATTTCTCGTTTGTTGCTTTCAAGGTCCTCGCTTCTCCCTTGATTGAAAGATTACTCATCTTCTTGCTCCTTCTGAAGTGGACTTCTTTCTTCATGCATAGGCCAAGCCGGTGCAGAATGAACATAGCAGCTATATTCAATGCTCTGCTTGTGTCCATTCTGGCAGCTGTACTGTGGAAGTACGTTACACTGTGGGAACACGCTGCCTTCATAGAGGAAGAGCTGCTCCTGTCCCAGCAAAGTCAGGAACTCTCCCAAGTCAAGATTGACTATCATGCAGCACTCCAAGCTCTTGTGGAAGATGGCACGAAGATGGTCTGCACGGGAAGAATACACACTGAACGCATCTGCAGATTTGAGTCTCTCTGCTTCTCCACTGAAGCTGAAGAGTTTGTGTTCTTCCACAGCAACGCTTCGTTTTTGCTACCAAATTTGGGATCCCGGCGGTTTCAGCCTGCGCTGTTAGATATGTCTTCTGTAGAAGACCACAACACACAATACTTCAATTTTGTAGAACTTCCTGTTGGTGCTCTTAAATTCATGCAAAAACCCGTCTTTGTGCCAGACGTTTCATTGATTATGAATCGCTTCAACCCTGACAACCTCATGCACATTTTCCATGATGATCTGCTCCCAATTTATTATACAATGCAGCAGTTCCCAGACCTGGACCTCAATTCACGATTAGTCTTCATGGAGGGGTGGAGTGAAGGCTCGCACTTTGAGCTTTACAAAGTATTTAGCAGCAAGCAGCCTCTTTTGAGGGAGCAGCTCAAAAACCTTGGGAAGTTGCTTTGCTTTACAAAGTCTTATGTTGGATTGTCAAAAATGACAACTTGGTACCAATACGGATTTATCCAGCCTCAGGGTCCAAAGGCAAATATATTGGTATCTGGTAATGAAATTAGGCAGTTCACGCAATTCCTAATGCAAAAGCTAGATGCTTCTGTAGACTCGAACAGTGAGGATTATATTGTTGTGTTCAGTCGCACAATCAACAGGCTGATACTAAATGAAGCTGAACTGATCTTGGGTCTTGCCCAAGAATTTCAGATGAAGACTATTACCATAACTCTAGATGACTATTCCTTTTCAGATCTCACCCGACTTATATCTGGGGCATCCATGCTGGTCAGCATGCACGGGTCCCAACTGGTGATGTCAATCTTCCTGCCGCGGGGGGCTTTGGTTGTTGAACTCTTTCCTTACGCTGTTAACCCAGAGCATTACACCCCTTATAAAACCCTGGCCAATCTTCCAGGCATGGACCTCCAGTATGTTGCTTGGAAGAATACAAAGCTAGAGAACACTGTTGCCTTTCCCGATAGGTCATGGGAGCAAGGGGGAATAAAACACCTGGATAAAACTGAGCAGGAGCGGATAAGAAAGAGCACAGAAGTTCCCCGCCATCTATGTTGCCGAAATCCCGAGTGGCTGTTTCGTATTTATCAGGACACACACGTGGACATCCCATCACTTATAAGTGCTATCCGGGCAGTAAGGTCCAAGCCTCTTGTCAGAAAGGTTAAGTCAAGTAGTGTAATTTATCCTGGAAAGGTGAGAGGTTCAGAATGCCAGGCCACTGTCCATAACACACACAAGGCAAAGTTGTCTGTTTCATGGCAGGTGCCTTGGAATCTTAAGTACTTAAAAGTAAGGGAGGTGAAGTATGAGGTGTGGATACAAGAACAAGGTGAGAACACTTACATGCCGTACATCTTACCTCACCAGAACTACACATTCATAGAAAACGTTAAACCCTTCACAACATACCTGATTTGGATAAGATGCATCTTCAATAAAAACCTCCTTGGACCATTTGCAAATGTGTTGGTATGCAACACATAATGGCAAGATTTCAAGATGGGCAAGAAAGAAATATAATTTCTTACTTTCTTCAATAGATTGTGTGGCTTTGACAATGTGTAATGTAATATTCTGTTAGCCCTAGAAATGAAAAATCGTGTATTGCATAATGGAACAGATCAGTCAAGTGACATTTTTAAATTCATAAATAATGGCTTGTTTGGGGGGCTTCTTACACAGGTAGATGAGCCTGTGGTCTCTGGTGCTGCTCTACCTCTAGAGACCCAGGTTCAAAGCCAATCGTAGGTGGGATAAAGTTCACCGTTCAGTGTTGGATGTGAAAGATCACAAGAGACATTGGTAATGACCATTTTGGCCAGACTCCTAACACGTTAGCTGGATGTAAGCCTACAGCATCTTAAATTAAGGAGTCGCTGAGTTGATGAGAATGGTGAGAATACCATTGACTGCAGAAGGGGAAGGTGCTTGTCAGGTATAAATGTTGAGAGTACGAAAATAATGGAAGGGATTTGCAGTTTGCAATCTCGGTTACCTGGTTCATGAATAATGCATTTTGAACAGTGTCAGAGGTGAATTAGAAGGAAAAAAGAGTCATCTGTTTCAACTCCCCGTCTCTCCCCCCAAAAAAAGTAACTAGCTGTGTTGTTGAGAGTTACATAAGTGCCTCTCGTATGATCCAAAGGCATACTATTTAACAGTAACAACCACATTAACGGTTAATATTCAAATTTCAGTAAAGTAAATGTGCTAGAGATCTTTCCTTGCTAATGTTGCATATATATTTAAAGATGTTGTTGAAGTGTTAACAGTTGTGACTCATTGTTTTTTTTGCTGATCTAGCCACAGCAGAGATAATTTTAATGTACAAGATTAATTGTACCGTAACCATTGCCAGTAGCCAGAAGGTGTGTGCCCTCGGAAGTAGCAACATTTGCCTTAAAAATAATGCTTGGAAATAATTAAAAGGACAATACTGTCTGTACCTACTGAAATGCAACCATTTTAATGTAGACATTTTATTAGTAATGGAAGAGAAAATATCCTACATATCCTGTCGTGCCAGGTCGGGAAGAGGGGAATCCATTTTTGCTGCCTTTTGTTCTCCAGTGGGTGTCTGAGGTTGTAGATGGTGATCAGTAAAAGCAGCATTTGATGAAATGCAAAACTTTCCCGAGATTCTACACAGTCTACTTTTTTTAAAAAAAAACTTATTTATTTGTATGTATTATTTATACAAGAAAGGATTGCTCAACTACAACAATAGTCACTACACTTCACAATAAATCCTGTGAAGCGCTTTTAGACATCCTCCCAAAGTGAAAGGCACTATCAAGTTCAATGATTTTTTTACACCACCAAAAGGGAGTCTGATTTTAAATGTAGACATTTTCAGCACAGAAAGGAGGCCATTTGGCCCATTGTATCTGTGCAGACAATTCCACTTATGACGTGACAGAATACAGAAGTCATTATTGTCTGTCTTGTCTTCCTCTGGTTTCCTGCTTGTTTGTTAAATTTTCTTTTCTCACCTCCCAGTTATCGTACTGTACTATTACCGTAAGACCTTTGATGGATTGTGAAGTTACCTCTTTGCTTTTAATTTAAATGTCCATGGCACATATTCTAATGGGGAAGGAACACCCAATGGGTCATGCCTTGAAATGAATGTCAACTGGATGTGACAGATGTGTCAGATCAACGAAATCTCAAACAGTCACCCTTGATCAAATGTTTCGCTAGTTTGAGGACATATGGATTAGATGAAATAATTCTGCATTCCTTTGTAGGTGTTTATAGTGCGACATTGTAATAAGATTAGAGTAAACAATGCAGGTTACAAATTATCAGTACGGTACTTCATTTGTAAAAGGCAAAAGTGATCTAATGTGAACTATTTTGTGTAAGGTATTGACAATTGCTTGATAAATGTATTTATTGTGTCTGATTGCTATGTTATTAGCAATGATAGTGTTGGTAATCAACGGGAAAGAACAAATGTTTATCAATAAATGGATGATAGTTTAAAAAAAACATTTGTGTTGATTGTTGTGCTTTTTTTCAGTTTTAAATCAACTTACTTCAGCCTATAGCTCTGAAGCATGTCCCTTGTCAGTTGGTAAAGCTGTTACCTAGTGTGAAACAGTTGTAACTAGCTGTTACCTCGTGTGAAATAACCTAGTTGTGGAGTCCTATAGCTCAGTGGTTAGAGCACTCGCTTTGCAAGCGAGAGACCTGAGTTCAATTCCAGGCAGAGGGCGAAACCTTGGGCAAGTTTCCTTACTCCACACAGAGCCTAATAATAATCCCTCCAAAACCAAAAACAATAATAAATTGGTCATTTTCAATCTACGACTGTTTGTGGGACATTGCTGTGCGCAATTGGCTGCCGCATTCGCCCACAAATATACAGTCAATTCACTTTACAGTGTGTTCTGTGAAGCGCTTTGGGACGTCCTCCCAACGTGAAAAGCGCTATATCAAATGCAAGCATAAAAAAACAGTCACAGATTCTAAAGGACCCATGTTCAAATCCCTGTTCCGCTCTGAGTTAATGATCTCAGTCACACAGACAGTTGGGCCCTACAGTTGTTTTTAAACAAAATATATATTTATTTGTGGATAGAATATATTATATTTACACTCATCTCAAACAATTCTCACAACACAAAGAAAACCGCAACTCATTATTATCCCGTTACAGACGCAACAGACCCGGGAGGGTGGGGCGGGGGAGAAAGGTGGGATGGCCTCTGCACACTCCACTTTAGTGGAGGGACCAAGGCTTCCCCCCCCCTTGCAGCGCACAGTTACAAGGGTTGCTTAGTACCCCACTCCCTGCCCCCACACCCCTCCCATCATCAAGATGTGCACACAATTTCAGGGTGCCTTACAGTTAGACTCCGTGCATGAGGTAGGGAGGGAAAAATAATCAGCCTGACATCCTACTCCTGATTCCTATGCAGTGGATGCCCCCCTAGGATGGGTGCTCGTGCGTTTATCCCTTGAAGATGAGATTGGGTCTGACTGGTGCTCGTGGTCACTGCCAACACTCTCTAGGCTCTAAATGTGAATGGCTACTGGGGTGAGGAGCCATAGGGCCTGCCTGTGAGATTGCACCTCAGTGAGAATTAGTCTTCAGGAGAGGGGTACGAAGAAAAACAAAGTTCCCATACGCAGGCTCACAAATATTTCTGGCCTCACCAAAACCTGGCAGATTGCTGAATGATTCAGAATCTTGGGAAGAATTGGAGAATGAGAAAGGCACACTTTTTCAAAAATGAAACTGTAATTGCTTTTTCTAGAATAGACTAAAACCCTGTAACTTCTGGCTTCTTTCATTTATTGTGCTTCATCTGTACCCTGGTCGCATGGTGTTCATTACATTCTTACTGTTTGTTGGATAACTTCTCAGGCATTGTTTAGTGTTCCCTTTGAGCATAGCACCGCTAGCAATAGCACCTCTTTAATCCACTGCACAGATGTGACCACGCTGCTGAGAGGGGCAGAAATATTGAGCAACAGTTATTTGCTTACAGAGAAAACACAGTATTTTGTCTGACCTCCATTAGGATTCTCGTGGAGCCACTTGTAGACTATTCAAATGCTCTCCTCGCTGTTCTCCGACCTGCTTACCCTGAATCCACAACCCGCTGCCTCCACTTGACTGGCTCTGACCTCTTGCTTATCCCTCAAACCCTTTGTTCGATTATCAGTGGCCATGCTTTCAGCCACTACTCCCCCAAACTCTGGAACACCCTTCCTATATCCCTCTGCCTTGCCCCTTCCTTCCCCATTTTCAGGTTAGCCTGAAGACCTTCCTCTTCGATCGTGTCTATGGTCATCTCACCCCAGCTCAGCGTCATGCTCCACCAAGGTTAAGTACTCTGGGATGCTACCCTGGGTGAGGGGTCTCCATGGTAAAATTGGGGTCACATCTATTTAAGCGTTTACACCTGATAGCTTGTATAATCATAAAACAGCACAGAAATTGGTCATTTGATCCATCAGGTTTGCACTGGTGTATTTCTCGATACGAACAACTCAGTCAATTTACACTCTTGCTCACTTCCCATAAACTTATTTGTACTTTTTCAACAATCTATCTAACCCCCTTTAAAATAGTCCATTTACTTCAACGACAGTTTGCGACAGAGAATTCCAAATTCCAACTACCAAAGAAACATTTTCTAATTACCCTTTTAAATATTTTGTAATTTAAACGATCCTTGCATCAGAGCCAAAAATGGTTTATTATAGTTTGGAGGTTTAACTTGAAAACAGTATGTGTTCACGGACTCCACTGCTCCACACTTGAGCCATCAAAATAAAGCTGAGAACCTGCACTGATATTTTCATAGCTGTTGTTTTATTGTTGTGGTCCAGAGCAATCCATTTCCAGCTTCCTACTCACTGTTTCACATTTGGAAGCGATGGGATCTGCCAAAAATCACATAGACAAAAGTGAAAAGAAGTTGGATTTTTATTTGCTATACGTGGCAACCACATATGTTTTAAGCAATTACATCTGTGCTGTAAGGCCCGGATATATTGTGGAGCACAAAATGACATATTGTATTGGTTGGGTGGTTGGGGAATGAAGAGGCACACATGGACGTGGCCTAGTGTTAGTATATTTATATAAAAAAATTATTCATAGAATAAAAAAACTTGCATCGTGTTGCAAGTTTCATTTATTGAAAAAAGTGTATTTGTGAACTTTTTTTTGAGCTGAGTTGATATGAAGGCAATATGAAGAAAATGTGCTTATCAAGCTCCTTTGTAATGCAAACCTGAACCATGGATATAACCTTTCTCTCCTGAGTATTTGAGACGATAAGGTCTTTCATGTTCCATTTATAACTCCCTGTTCTCTGATCGTTCACTGCCAGCTGTGGCTCGAGCGCCTCCGCACGTACTGCCTCTCCCTTTCACAGGCCAAAACTGACCTTTACTCCAAAGTCATCCTGGAGGCAAACAACAATCCAAAGACGCTGTTTCCACCGTCCATCACTCCTCCGTGCACCCCATCAAGCTCACTCTATCCTCCCAACAAACGCCAAGTGCAAAGAGGTTCTAGACTTCTTCACCTCAAAAATTGAAAACATCTGCTTGGCTGCATCATTCCCCCCTCACCAGCCCCCCCACCCCAACTCTGTCCCCTTCCACCCCACCCAGACTATCCGCACCGCCTTCTTCCTCTGCCACAGCTCCAGCCACTGCCCCTCCTTACACTCCTTTGCCCCCATTTCTCTCTCCTCCCTCTCAACCACAATCACCCGCATGAAGTTCACCACCTGCTACCTTGATCCCCTCCCCACCCAGATGCTGATCACTCGACGCCCCCTTCTCTCCCCACTGCTGGCCCACATGGTCAACCAGTCTCTCTCTTCAGGCTCTGTTCCACTCCCCCTGAAAACCACTGTTATCACACCCCTCCTCAAAAACCCCCCCTCGATCCCCCTAATCTCTCACACTACCATCCCATCTTCAACCTACCCCTCCTTGCCAAAGTCCTGGAACACATTGTTGAAGATCAACTCCAGTCACACCTCTACCTCCACTCCCTCCTTGAGCCCCTGCAGTTTGGTTTTCACCTGGGCACAGCACAGAGACAGCACTTGTCAAAGTCACAAACAATATTCTCTCTATCTAGGAACAGGGCTCCCGCCTCCTCATCCTCCTGGATCTCTCTGCCGTGTTCGCACAGTTGACCACACCATCCTCCTCCATCAGCTCTCCTCTCTCATCTACCTTAGTGTGGCCCCACTTGCATGGTTTGAGTCCTACTTAACCAACCGCCTCCAACAACAGCAACAGCTACTTGGATTTATATAGCGCCCTCTATGCCTGACGGCATCTCAGAACGCTTCACAGTAACGGATCACGGGGCCGAGTCAGGGGGAGGGGGAGGAAGGTGACCAAAGGCGCGGTTGAAAAGAAAGGTCTTCAGAAGGGATCTGAAAGTAGGAAGAGAGGGGGCGAGGCGAAGGGAGTGAGGAAGGGAATTCCAGAGCCTCGGGGCATAGTGGCTGAAGGCACGGCCACTGAGGATGGAGTGGAGGACTTGGGGGATGAGGAAGAGGCCAGACCCGGAGGATCGAAGGCAATGGGTACTGTTTTGAGGAGAGAGGAGGTCAGAGAGGTACGGGGGTACAGAGGAGTGGAGGGATTTGAATACAAAATCCTTCCATTTCACCTCAATAAATGGTTTCTCCTCCCGTCCCCGCCCAATCACCTGAGAGGTACCCCAGGGCTCCATCTTTGGCCCTCTACTTTTCCTCATCTATATGCTCCCTCTGGGCAAAGTCATCTGCAGACACAGGGTAAACTTGTATGTGGATGACACGCAAATCTACTTTGCCTCTTCCAGTACCAACTGCTGATGTTTTATCAGCTTGTCTGGCAGTCATCAGGGCCTGGATTAGTGTAAACTTCCTGCAGCTGATATGGACAAGACAGAAGCCATGCTCCTTGGCTCCCATCAACATCTTCACTGCTGCAGATCTGAACTCCATAACCCCCCTGAGCTCTTTCTCAGACTCACCAAATCAGTTTGCAAGCTAGGCGTCCAGTTCGACCCCCAACTGTCCTTCCTCCCCCACATCCAGTCCCTGATTAAGACTGCCTTCCTCCACCTCCGCCACATTACCCGCCTCTGACCGTATCTTACCCAAATGCAACCGAAACCCTCGTGCATGCGTTTGTCACCTCCTGCCTGGATTACTCCAACGCACTCCTCGTCGGTCTCCCCAGCTCCATTACTCACAAGATCCAGCTCATTCAAAATTCTGCCGCCCGCATACTGACCCGGACCAAACATCTCACCATTTTTGACCAGGCTCCACTGGCTCCCCATCACCGAACGGATCGATTTCAATACCCTCACACTCGTGTTCAAATCCATTCACTCCCTGGCACCTCCCTACCTCTCCAACCTCCTCACTCCCCAATCCACCACCTCTGCTCAACTGGCGCCGGCCATTGGAGGTCACATTTTCAGCCACTATGCCCCAAAACTCTGGAACACTCTCTCAATCCCTTCGCCTTGCCCGCTCCCTCCCCTCTTTCATGTCCCACCTAAAAACTTTCCTCTTTGAGTGTGCTTATGGCCATTTCCCCCCTCCCCCAGCTCGGAGTCAGGCTCCACCACTGTTAAGCACTGCGTGGAGGGTGCTATATAAGTGCAGTTGTTTCTGTCATCTTCATCTACTCGTGTTCATTGAATTCAAAAAAGTGTCCTTGAAAAATTGTTCCATAATGCAATTGCTGATAATAAAGTTCACCACATATGTGAGGGTGCTTACTAATTCATGAATTAATATTTTACAAATATGGCGACAGGCACCACTTTCCGGACCTGATTACCACCATCTGGAAAATGACAGGATATGCATTAACAACAACTTGCGTTTATATTGCATCCCTCATGCAGAGTAGAGTCCCAGAGCACTTAAGGCTATTTTGGATGGTATTAATGTGATTTGGTCAATTCTGGCAATTTGTATGATCTGGTATTTTATGCCAATTGACAAATTCAAAAAAAGAAGGGAGTTTCTCCAAGTGTCCTTGGCAATAATAACCCAGATTAATTGGCCATCTGTTTGTGAGTCCGAAATCAGGCAGCATAAATATTAAACAGCCAGTAGCAGGTCTTAAAAGGATCTAAAAGGATGTTTTGGAAGAATTTTTTTTTGCAGCAGCCATTGGTAAGAGTAGAAGGAAAAATTGGTTGAACTCCAGTAAGTCCCAAATCACTTTACAGTATATTCTGTGAAGCGCTTTGAGAAGTCTAGAAAACGTGATAAGGCACTATAACAAATGCAAGGATTATTTTTATTAAAAATCATCAATGTATTTTAGAGGAAATTTGATGCATTTGTGAGAGAAGGAAATAGAAGGGAACAGGATTGGGGATTATAAGGGGTGGAGTCTTGTGCTCCATGCTGTTAATGTCCAATACACTCTCATGGTTGTTTGTGGGACATTGTTGATACAAATGACTACGTGCAGAAACAGTCGCTCCATTTGATAGGAATTCATTTGTGATGTGCTTTGAGATAATTTGATGTGTTAAGAGGCTATAAAAATGCCATTTCTTAAAATGCCAGTTTTAGCACCAGTTCCAATTGCTTTAGGGGAGTGAAAACACATTCAAATAAATTTGTCATTCTTTAAATTCTGAGCGATTATGTAACGTATCTTATTGATCTAGAACCATAGAATGTTACAGCACAGAAATAGGACAATCAGCCAACTCCACGCCGATATTTTTTTCCACATGAGCCACACTTTCCTGCTCGCTCCACATGTTCTTTACCTTATTTCAATTCTCAGTTTGGTTTGGATACTCTTAAGCATGGTGATGGGTTTCTGCATGTCACCTTTCTGCTGACCACCCCCCCAAAAAAAAAAATCCTTATTTCAAAGTTCTCTCTAATTCCCTTATTTGAGCATTTATGGAATCTACTTCAGATGTATACACTTCCTTTTGTTCTGAACAGGCCTCAGGAGAGAAGCTCAATTCAACTTGTGTCTGCCACATTTATACTATGCAGATGTAGTACATCACTCTTGAAACCATCTTCTGTAGGTATTGTCAAGAGCTGGACTGTAGCATGAGTCTTTATGCCAGAGACCCTGTTTGTACAGCAAAACTGACACAGTAATAAAAATTAGACATTGCTAATAAGTAGAGAAGCTCTGTCTGGGGGAGAATGACTACAGGAA
The DNA here is from genome assembly GCF_018977255.1 of Callorhinchus milii. Classification (NCBI taxonomy): domain Eukaryota; kingdom Metazoa; phylum Chordata; class Chondrichthyes; order Chimaeriformes; family Callorhinchidae; genus Callorhinchus; species Callorhinchus milii. The sequence goes on along the minus strand of NW_024704743.1, from coordinate 74,258,612 downwards.
TTTGCAGGATCTGGACCTTCTGCTGCCCATTAGCAGCGATGGACATGAAAAAGATTGAACGTGAAGGTTTCCTGTTTCAGGGTGTAATCGACCAAGTGAATGAAATATTACACTGCATCATTTTGGCATCAAAAGACACTGTAACCTAGCATGGATCGTTGGTCAGAACACAGTTGCATTATTGCAAACTATTTTGGGATCTTAACTTCAAAGGGACATGGATGCATTGGGTAGAATTCGGAGGAGAACAGTGAGAATGATTTTGTAACTTAGCATTACACAACAACCTAAGAGTGTTCTGTAATCCTGAGTGACAGGGTGAAGTGCTTTGAGATTTTCCTAGGTGCTATGTGAAATGCAAGAATTATTATAATTTGCATGTAGTGAGATGTCAAGGTAGCGAATGTGCTCAAAGATTCAAAGATATCTGCTTTGAGTCTAAATAAGGAAGAAAATAAATATTTGAAATTGCAGTGATTAAACGATGAAGACTTTTTTTTTAACAATGTTTTCCTCACAAACAGCATGGGTTATTAGATCCAGGCAGAATCCTGATAATGAATATGAATGAATGCAAGGCACAATTCAGATTTTACTTATCTTTAGGGATCCTACATTATGAGGAGAGATTGTCAGTAGCTCAGTGGGTAAATATATTGCCTGTAGGACTGAGCCTTGGAGATGAGGAAGATACTATATTTCATCCCTGGTATATTTTACTTCCTCAGTTGGGGGTACTACAATTAGCATTTGTGTCTTTGGATTTGTGTCCAGGGAAAAAATAGCTTGATTTCCCTTCTGATCACTGTGCACTGATGCCTGCTAGAAAATGAATAGAGATCAAAGCTCCTGTATGAAAAATGTGAACTATAGGCAATGTAGTTGAGAATTTGTAGCGCCTGTGGAAAGCCACTCCAGCATGAGTCAATACCTGCAGGAGAGGAAGGGAGAAAATAGGGGTGTTGATGCATCATTGCAGCAAATCAAGCTGCCAGTGTAAGTTTCTAATACTGCCTATCATAGGCTAAGTGAATGTGAAATGTGTGAAAAGCACGTTTTGCTTTAGCATAAATGGTTGCCATAGAATATGTAGCACTACTGAGATAATGTTACCAGTTAGCAATCATGTGAAGCAATCATGAAATTGGCCAAGCAACTATCCATTAGAAATGGCAAAAAGCCCCATAAAAGTAAGCATGAATTTCCACAATTCTCTGGTGGTCCTGAGTACAATATAATATAGAGTTACATAGATTGATAGACAACATGCCATTTGGCTCAACTAGTCTTTGCCCATGTTTATACATTGTGTGAGCCCCCACCCATCCAAAACCCCGTTATAACCCCTCTATATCCTTCTCCATCATGAATGTATTAAGTTTTCTCTTAAATATTATTGATACTATATGCTTCAACTAAAGTTTTCGGCTGTGCGTTCTACATTCTAACTACCCTCTTTGTGAAGGTACTCCTCCTAATCTCCCTATTAGATTTATTACTCATTATCTCATATCCATACCCTCACCAACAAATGCAAAAGGTCCATAAAGTCTTGGATAACCCTTTAAGAAGAAATAGACAATTGACTGGGAAACAATAAAAGAAGACCAGGAAATATAAAAAGGGATTCTGGGAGAATAGCCGGTGTGGGTTTATGATTGGAGTGTTGGATTATTTTGAGCTGAGACTAAAGAGATTACCAAATATGCCTGAGTTTTGAGCATCATTACATTAAGATCTAACTTATTGAATCCTTTCATAATATTAAACACCTTTATCAGGTCCCCTTTCAATCGTCTCAACCCCAGAAAGGTATAATCTCTACAATCTTTCTTGATAGCTGTAACCCTCACCTCTGGTAACATCCATGTGAAATAATAACATGGATAGTAATTAGAAGACAAACATACTAAAATCATTGCATTCTTTTTCTTATTGCAAAGTTCCTACACAAGCTATCACTGTAGGGTTCATAGAAATAACAGCATAGAATGATGCTGTTCAGTTGATTTTGTCTGTGGCATCCACTGAAACTATCCACTCCAATAGCACATAGCCAAAACAAAGACTTTCTATTTAGTTCCATCCGTATAGCTTGTCAGCCAGAGTTCTTTCCTTGCCGGTTTCCAATTTGTACACCAGCTCAGACCTCGTAACTCCACAAGAAAGGACAAGTTACTGTAATTTGTGAGTGACCTCCCCTTATTAAGTTTTGTTCTCTCTCACATCGCAAACACAGCGTCTCTCACCAAAGAAAGGTAAGTGAGTAACTGCTGCCAATCCTGCTCAGAATGCAAATTGTTGCATTCAGTCTTGACTTTGAATGTAGTTTTCTGTAGTGCTTAATAAGGAAATGTACAGAAAACGTGAATAGAAGGGTTTAGGTGAGGGAATAAGAGGAGTGAGTGATGTGTTGAGAATGAAGACTGGCATGGACTAGTTGGACCAAATGGCCTGTATTCATGCTGTATCAATAACAACAACAACAACTTGCATTTATATAGTGCCTAACACTCGGAGTAGCGTCTCGGAATGCCACTCTATGTAACCATAGATTCCTGCTAGGAAGTGTAAGAAAAAGAGACCTTTTTTGATAACACCTTATCATACTGAAACATCTCAAGGCACTTTACAGTAATTATTGTCAAGGGCACTGCAAGGTCCCACAAACCGCCATGAGGTGAATACCCAATTAATCTCAAACCACAAGAAACTTTTTTCAAAAAATGTCAGGGGATTTTTCATTTCCACTTGAACTTCCACTTGAACCTCGGTTTTATGTCTCATTGAAAGAATAGCAAAACACAGGGTCTGTACTGGGACCCCAGCTATTCGCCATATATATAAATGACTTGGATGAAGGAATAGAAAGCTTATATTCAAGTCTGCAGACAACACTAAGATAGGAGGCTCAGTAAATTGTGTAGATGGGAGTAGGAAGTTACAAAGGGATTTAGACAGATTAAGTGAGTGGGCAAAGCTGTGACAGATGGAGTTCAATGTAAGGAAGTGTGAGGTCATCCATCATGGACCGAAAAAAGATAAAGCAGAATATTTTTTTAATGGGGAGAAATTAAGAACTGTGGAGGAGCAAAAGGATTTGGGTGTCTATATCCACAAATCACTAAAAACGAGTTCCCGGGTGCAAAAAGTAATCAAAAAGGTGAATGGAATGTTGGCCTTTATCTCAAGGGCCTGGAATACAAAGGGGAAGAAATGATGCCTCAGCTGTACAGAGCGTTAGTCCGACCCCATCTGGAGACTGCGTTCAGGTTTGGGCACCACACCTCAGGAAAGATATATTGGGCCTAGAGGGGGTGCAGCGCAGGTTCACCAGAATGTTACCAGGCCTAGAAGGATTAAGTTATGAGGAAAGGCTGCTTAAACTTGGATTGTATTCCCTTGAGCTGAGGAGGTTGAGGGGTGATTTGATTGAGGTATTTAAGATGATAAAGGGATTTGATAAGGTAGATACAGAGAAGCTATTTCCTCTGGTGGAGGAATCCAAGAAAAAAGGGGGCATAGTCTTAAAATTAGAACCAGGTCATTTAAGAGTGAAATCAGGAAGCATTTTTTCACTCAAAGGGTGGTAGAAATCTGGAATTCTCTCCCCCCAAAAGCCGTGGATCTTGGATCCATCCACACCTTCAAGAAAGAGATTGACAGATTTTTGGTAGGTCGGGGTATTAAGGAATATGGGGAGAAAGCGGGAAATTGGATTTGAAATTCTAGTAAAGATATAGATCAGCCATGATCTAATTAAATGGCGGAACAGGCTCGACAGGCTGAATGGCCTACGCCTGTTCCTATGTTCCTATGAGTGGGGGGAAGCTTATGGAGGGTGGAAAACATTGCCTGAAAATGTGGTTGAAGACATGGGTCTTGTGGTGGTGGAGAGACTCCAGGGTGGGGTTTCAGAGAGGGAGGTGCAGAATGGTTGAAAGTTCACCCACTGCTGGTGGGGCAGAGAGGGTGGAGGATGTGAAGCTGACTGGTGTTTGCTGAGGGGGGAATGGAGCAGTGAGGCCAGTGGAATGGCAAGAGATCACAGAGGTAGAGTGGGACAAGGCCGTGGGGAGATTTGAATGTTAAGACAAAAATTTTGAATCTGATCCAAGGGCCTTCTTCATCCCAATCTCTCTTTTTATCTTTAGAAATGATCATAAAATGCTTATACACAGCACTCTTTAAGATCGTAACTTATTAATCATGTGAGTTTCTACATTATGAGCCTATGGTAATGAAGTAAATTGTTGCCACAATTAACCCCAATTTTAGGTAGATTTTTACATGTTGATGAGCAGACTCTGAGCCATCCAGATGGCTGCTGTTAATGGATTTCCAGCTTTCATAAGCTTTCCTAAGCGCTACAGATGTGAACTGTAAAATCTGACTTTAATGCCAGGAATGCTCTATGTGTTAAGTAGTCCCTCAAACCATATATTGATATTTAATAAAGCTGGTTAAGATTATTGGGGTGAAACCTCTTTGCATCAGCAGCACAGAGCTGTGGAGAGGCACACTGGATTTTTAATGCCCACACCACACAATCAGGCCAGAAAAAGATACACATCACAGAATACCAAAACAGCTGTTATCCTGGTTTAGTAACTCACGCTCTTGTCTCTGAATCAGCAAGTTGTGGGTTCAAGCTCTGTGTAGGTCTTTGAGCTCATAGATTATGCTGACACTCCATTGCAGTGCTGGTGTGCGATGCATTGTCAGAGGTGCTGTTCTTCAGCTGAGATGTTAAACCGAGGTCCTGTCTGTCTGTTCAAACTAATGTTAAAGATCCCATGGCACTATTCAAAAAGAGAAGGGAGTTTCTTCCGGTGTCCTGGTCAACAATCCCCCAAATAAAATTGGTCACACACTTCATGGATCTTTGTGGGCCATTGCTTTGTACACATGCAAGGATTATTATTATAACCAGATACTTATTATTCAACCTTCTTAAAGAGCAATCCCACAATTTCCTCTTTAATCAAAAATGCTCTGACCAGAGTTGATGGAGAACACTGAACAGTGCTTTGGGGAGTGAGCTAAGTGCATTCTGCACTCTGTGTGTTGATACTGAGGCCCCCTCGGGGGGAGTGAGCACTGTGCACATTCTACGGCATGAGACCAAACCACACATGGAGGCATCATCGAGGGCATCTGAGACATAGCTGTGTGCGGCAGTTCAGGGCTGATTTGGGCCTTGAGCATTGTGATCCACACCCATCACATTGGTAAAACCCACTGTATAACATCAGACAGGGTTTTGTTCTCGCACCATCGCTGTTCTGCAGGACTACTGACGAGGTTATGGACATGTGCTCCAACCAGTTCAGTGCACTCATTAACAACAGGGTGTTTACAGATCTCGCCTATGCTGATGATGCTGTTCTGTTCACTGATGACCCAGTGAAGTGGCCAGCGATCCTGAAGTGCTTCAAGAAGGCAGCTGTCTCCATGGGACTCTGGCCATTGGGGACTCAGACCAAGCTCCCGAAGGTCTCTGCTGGACAAGGGTCTGCTTCCATAATATTCTCTGATGAGACAAATAGGTTCAGGTGTTCGCTTACCAAAGATGTGGTATTGATTCCTCTGGTTACTGTGGATCAGACATCCACAGACGCTTCGGAATGGCGAGCTCGGTGATGAACAAGTTTGACAGGGCCTGGAGGCTGCCATGAATGTCCCTGGCCATGAGCCTGTGTATTTACAGGACCTGAGTGGTGTTGGTGCTTCTATAAGGCTCGGAGACATGGATGCTGCTGAATAGAGACTCGCATGTGAGGTGCCATCGCCGGATTCTCGGAATATGCTGGTTTAAGAAGGACACAGTGTCAGCTCAGACAACCGATGTGTGCAGTGACATAGTGCGAAGGCATCACTTACTCCAGACACTTCTGCTGGATGGACGAACAGTCGCCTGTACACTGGGCTCTTGGATTTGCTGTTTAGGTGTACTGCGGCTCGATACCTGAACGCAACTGGAGGAGTCATCGAGGGTGTCAGACACATAGTTGTGTGACAGTTCAAACTGATTCAGGCCTTGAGCCTCAAGATGCCTGAGACACTGCCCATGATCAGTTATTGTAGAGGCCACTACGACCCAACACTCAGTAGTAGCACTTCTCCTAAAGCCATCTCCTCACACTGCATAAGACCCTATTGTACTACATGTTTATCAGAGAATTGCTTCTGAAACAATGCTGATATGCTGCCAAACCTGCAACATGAACACCACACAAAGCATCATATTCCCTGTTTTTTCCATCAGTAAACAGCACCATACAGTGGAAAGCCTGTTATTGTGGTATGCAATACATTCTTTTGATCTCTTATGCTGACCCAGTCATATATTTGATTATCCATATAATTTCTGCCCTGAGTTAAACTGATTTGAAGCGTGACCAAATCATTAGCTGCTTTTTGAGCATAATCCTCCATACCCACCGGGGGATTTTCATTTTGAGATTTCAGAGCAAATCTGATCCATAATGGTTTTTGTTGGAATCTCTCAGTTCATTAGAGATGATATGACCGTGGGCACAGCTCCAAATTCCACCCCCTTATCTGGGATGGTTTCTCAGCTGAATCTCTAGCTCAAAGTGCAACCAATATTCAGGCGTGTAAAATAAGTTATTAATAATGAAAAAAAATGCTTTGAGTGAAGTTAACATGAAGGTTATGTTTAATTGTCACCAACGTCTAAAATGAATTTATTAACAGAGCAATGATTGTCAGTCATGTATTTGAGACAGAAAATTAAATATTTAAAATGCTACGTCTTGGTATAATTATGCTTAATTTTCTTGGTTGACAGTATCAGGTCAAGCACTCATCATCCCTCAGAATGTTAGTGCAGAATTCAGTCTTTTTTTTAATAATGAGCTTCTCCATACAATACAATACAACTTACATTTATATAGTGAATTTCACATCGGGAGGATGTCTCAAAGCACTTGATAGCTATTGTACAGAATGCGAATAAAATTGGTCATTCACTTTCTGGTTGTTTAGCTGTACGCAAGTTGGCTGCCGATTCACCAACAAAACATACAGCCACAAAACATTACAGTCTATCCTGTGAAGTACGCTGGGATGTCCTCCTGACCTCAAAGGCAACAACAAAAACAACAACTTGCACTTATATAGCGCCCTCCACGCAGGGTAGCATCTCACAGCACATAACAGTGGCAGAGCCAGACTCCGAGCCAGTAGGGGGTAGGGGGAGGTAGCCGTAAGCACAGTCGATCAGGAAAGTTTTCAGGCAGGACTTGAAAGAGGGAAGGGAGGGGGCAAGGCAGAAGGATTAAGGAAGAGTGTTCCAGAGTTTTGGGGCGCAGTGGCTGAAAGCACAACCTCTGATGGTGGGATGGAGGGTGCGAGGGACAAGCAGGAGGCCGGTGCCAGTCGAGTGGATGCGTCAGGTGGAGGATTGGGGAGTGAGGAGATTGGAGAGGTAGGGAGGTGCTAAAGTGTAAATGGATTCGAACACGAGTGTGAGGATCTTGAAGTTGATCCGTTCAGTGATGGGGAGCCAGTGGAGCCTGGCCAGAACTGGTGAGATGTGGGTATAGAGTTTGGTCCGGGTCAGTATGCGGAGTTCTGAATGAGCTGCATCTTGTGAATAGTGCGGCTGGGGAGACCGGCGAGGAGTGCGTTGGAGTAACCAAAACAGGAGGTGACAAACGCATGCACAAAGGTTTCGGCGGCATTTGGGGTAAGGTATGGTCAGAGGTGGGCAATGTGGTGGAGGTGGAGGCAGGCGGTCCTGGTCACGGACCAGATGTGGGAGAGGAAGGGCATTTGGGGGTCGAAACGGATGCCTAGTTTGCGCACTGATTTGATGAGTCTGAGGAAGAGCCCAGGGAGGTTGAGGAGTTCAGATCCGCAGGAGTGAAGACATTGATGGCAACCAAGGAGCATGGCTTCCGTCTTGTCCATATTCAGCTGCAGGAAGTTTACACTCATCCAGGCCCTGATGTCTGCCAGAAAAGCTAATAGAACATCGGCAGACCCGGAGTCGATGCTGAAGGAGGCAAAGTAGATTTGTGTGTCATCCACATACATGTGTGAACAGATGACATCGCCCGGGAAAGAAGAGGGCCAAAGATGGAGCCCTGGGGTACCCACAGGTGACTGGGTGGGGGTGGGAGGAGAAACCATTTGCAGAGATAAAGTGGAGGCAGTTGGTTAAGTAGGACTCGAACCACGTGAGTACAGTCCCACTAAGGTGGATGAAGGAGGAGAGCCGATGGAGGAGGATGGCATGGTCGACTGTCTCGAACGCAGCAGAGAGATCCAGGAGGACGAGGAGGCAGAGGAAGTCCTGGTCACAGATAGAGAGAATGTCATTTGTGACTTTGACAAGTGTTTGATGTAAAATTCGAGGGGGCTTGACGGGGTGCATGGAAGAGGTGGTGGACAGTGGAAAACAGCGTCTTTGAATTGTTGTTTGCCTCCAGGCTGACTTTGTTGTAAAAGTCAGTTTTGGCCTGTGAAAGAGAGAGGCGGTAGGTGCACAGTGCTCGAGCCACAGTTGGCGGCAAGAAGCCCTTGTGATGTAGTGGTGAAACCCCCTTTAAGGTGGAACATTATAACTATAACCTTGTGCTAGAAGCCCTGATTCTCACAATTCATCACATTGGTTGTGGGTATCAGGCTGTTTCAGTTATAATACAGTGCACTAAGATGCTATCTTGTGTGAAAGGCGCTGTATAAACATAAGTTGTTGTTGTCATTGTAGCATTCTGGCCTATGAGTCAGAAGACTGTACGTTGTGGTTCAAGCCCCGTGTTGAGAGTTTTTGCTCATCGTCTAAGCTGACACTGCAGTGTTAGAAAAGCACTGAGGTCCTATCTGCCTGTTCAATTAAAAATTCTGTAGCACTATTTAAAAAGAGAAGGGAGGTTTTCCTGGTCTCCTGGTCTTTGGGCTCATAGTCTAAGTAAAGTGAGGTACCAGTGCAGTGCTGGGAGGAGCAGGCATTAGCTGAGGTGTCATCTTTCGGCTGAGACATTAAGCTGAGGTCATGATTGCCTGTTCATGTGTCCTAGCCAACAATAGTCAATACATTGTATTGCGCCTTTCACATCAGGAGGAAGCCCCAAGGCACTGGAGAATCAGGGGAAGGTGGAGGTTCGGGGAAGGTGGAGGGCAGGGTGGGAAGGAGGGTGACTGAAGGCATGATAGGTCGTGAAGGAGGCAATGGAGAGGGTGAAGCGGAGGGATTGCGGGATGGAGTTCTAGAGGGTGGGGGCAGAGTGGCTGAAGCCCACCCGCCAATGTTGGGGAGGGCGAGGTGGGGGACGTGAAGCAGGCTGGAGCGTGCTGAATGGAGGGAGCAGGCAGGGTGGTAGGGGGGTAGAAGGTCGCAAAGGTAGTGGGGAGAGAGGCCATGGAGGGCTTTGAAGGTGAGGACCAGTATCCTCTTGAACTGTATCCTCTGTGTGATGGGCAGCCAGTGGAGCCGGGTGAGGACGGGGGTGATAGGTTCACGGATCCTGAAGAGGACATGGGCTACAGAGTTCTGGATGATCTGTAGCCTATGGAAGGAGGAGTTGGGGAGGCTGACAAGCAGGGTGTTTGCAGAACTGCTGAAAACTTCATCCATTTGAAGCTATGGTACTTTGATCACTTAGTGGGGAAGAGCAGTCTGGAAACAGTGCTACTATGTGAACGTGTGCCTGGAAACTGTAGTCAAGGTTACCAAGACATGCAACGAATGGACAATGTAATGAGATGAATGGGAGATATCAGAGATAATGTAGTTAATGAGTGGGAGAGAAGCTTCTTCTTCAGCTTGAAGAAGCTAAACATGCTCGCATAGATGTGGTTGTTGTAACAGAACACAGAAGGAAAGGGGTTGTCATGCACATCAGTATAATTACATTAACTAGAATACCAAAATTTAAATGATTGTTTTGGATTTTTGGGGATGGTAAACTTAAGGTTTGCTTTGGTTTAATTTGGTTTCCACATAGCATTATCAGAATTCAAAATGTTCCTGTTTGCCTCCAAAATGGCTACAGCTACAAGAATTGAATTTTAAAGTACAATATAACTTTGGGGCTTCTTTGAGTTCTTTGGGTAGCAGAACTAAACCTACAATCATCATTCTGTGTCAGCTTGGCTAAGATGGTAGAATTTTTTTCTCTGATTGTCAGGTTATGAGCTCCAGCAACTTGAGCTCACAGTTTAGTCTGACTGACAATCCAGTGCAGTCTTGGGGAAAGCACTGCATTATTGGACATGATATTTGGGATGAAATGTTAATTCGAGCTCCCATCTAACTTTTTGTTCAGCTAGATGTTGAAGCTCTCATGAGAAAGGGAAGGGAGTTCCTATATTGTTTATTCACTCTTAGCTTGTTGGGTTTTGCTGCTGCATTTGCTTTCAGAAACAGTCACTATACTTAAAGCACTTTGCAATGTTTCAGTGTTATAAGGTTCTGTGAAATGCAGTTTCTTGTGAGAGACTCAATCATAATCTAAAATGCTCATGGTCTCATTTTAAATGTGTTAAATGAGGTATGTAACATACATTTGTAAAGTTCAATGTTATCTATTTCTTAAACTCTGTGACCAGCACAACCTGACTGGATGTGAGTCAGTCTGACCAATGCATCTCTGCTCTGCTAGGATCTACCTATGTCAGAGCAATCTCCTTTTGGTCAACACAAAAGTGCCAAAAATAAACAACTCCCAATATTAGAGCTCTGCCTATCTGCAACCAGGTGCACTGAAAGGAAAATGAAACAAGGCACTTTTTGGTTTTGTTAAAGAACCCATTAGGGAGCTGAAGAACTTTAAAAGGACCTTTTTGGAGCAGAGCTGAAATGGATGGGTCAAATGTTCTTCTTCTGTGTTGAAAATTTCTATGGATTCGCACAGTACAGTGTTAATTGACATTAGATTTGAGCCTTCCTGCTATGTTACCATGCTTTCACCCCAGAATGTTTGGAAGTAGGTTGATATTACAATTCTTCAATTGTTGTTTTGTAAATTAACACAGATTTTGTAAATTGTAAGTAAATTAAAACAGATAACACAGCTTCTCCCAGGAATGTCCACATATCCTCTAATGTCCATGAGCAGTTCTCCCACTCGACTCAGAGAGCTTGTTTAGTCTCACACTGAAGAAGAGTAGCCCAGCCGTGAAGGACATTTCAGATTTACATCCATGACCAATCCTATCCGCTGGCCTTGGGCTGATGGCAGTTTTCACTTGATTGCTTTCACACACAGCTGAATTCAGAAAAGAAGAAACGAGATACACAACAACTTGCATTTAAAAACCGCTCCTCACCCAGGGTAGCGTCCTAGAGCACTTGACAGTGGCGGAGCACGTCTCCGAGCGGGGGGGTGTGTGGTAGGTGACCGTAGATACGGTTGAAGTAGAAGGTCTTGAGGTGCAACTTGAAGATGGCAAAGAGGGAGACAAGGTGAAGGGATAGAGGAAGAATGTTACAGAGTTTCAGGGTGTAGTGGCTGAAACCCACTCACACAGCTGAATTCAGAAAAGGAGACACAAGATACACCATTAATGGTAGGTTTACACTGCAATGATACCAGTCTGGTGTCCTGGCCTTAACTACCCTTCCTGACCTGCTATAGGTGATAATAACCCTGTGGGTAAGCAGGGTCTCCCTTGAGCTGAACTGATTCCAAACTGAAACACTAGGCAACGAATGTCGGAATGGAGCCAGCTCTCTATGGCGGTCTTGATTGTCCAGTTCCTGAACCAGTTGGGTCTGGAGTACACCAGGGCACTGCTGATGACAGACCAGCCAGCCTGGCTCATCAGCAGGACTTGGGAGGGCAGACCGGTCACTGGAACATAAGAACATCAGAATTTGCTAGGCAAAAAAAGATCAAGGTCCACCTAGTTCGCCTTCCACCGTTCCACCATCCTTGACATATCGTGTCCGAAAATATATACTGTATGCCGAGATATTATTTTCTAGCAGAAATCTATCTAATTTGCTCTTGAAACAAATGACATTTTCTGCTTCCACTGTCTCCCTAGGAGCCTGTTCCATAAGTTTACTACTCCCTCACTGAAGTAGTGTTTCTGCAGATTTGTTCTGAATTTACCCCCACTGGAGGCAGGGATTCCTCCCTCTCGGCTCCTGATAACCCTGCAATCCAAAGTCTTAAGGAGTAGCTGGACAAGCAGCAGGAAGGTCGCCAATCAATGCTCTCAATGGCAAACTTTGTGGTTTCAGCTGGTTCAATGCACAGCCAATTCTCTGAAAGCACTCTGGGACACTACCCTGCATGAGGAGGTGATATATAAATGCAAGTTGTTGTTGTTGTTGAAGCGACTCTCAGATGCTGCTTTCAGAAATTCAAACTTGGGATCAATGACTGAGCAGAGTTCTGGAGGGTTGGCCAGTGACACATTCAGTGTTTCAGTGTTTACCAATTATTTAGTGATTCTCGCAATTTGGAGCCCACTATTACAGAAACACCTCAAATCCTTTTCAATCTTTGCTCTTGACTTCATCGCCTTAATTCACAAGATCACAAGATTGGTTTGGGTGAAGAAAACCCTACAGAATTGCTACCCGGCCGTCCTCCTATCACTTTATCAACCTTGTTTTTTAAACACAGTGTCCTGGCCTCAACCACTCTTCCTGGTAACCTGTTCCCATCATTAATCCAGTCACCAAAGGAATATTTCCTGGTTCTGCAATTGTTCTTTGCAACCGTAAACTAGTGTCCTCTTGTTCTGCTGCCTTGGCAAATCAAAATGTATTATTTTGAGTTTACTTTCTCATTCCTGTTTAAATTCTTCTATTCAGTAGCTCTCTAAGATCCCCTCCGAGACTGTAAATACCAACAATGTCATTTGAAAACCTAGCTTAGGTTTTTGTCCGTCTTGCCATTTCACAACAGCTTGATTGCATATGCAAATATCTCAGCGGAAAAGATAATGATGAGAAAATATAAAAGGAATAAAAATCAGTCATTCCCCAGAGGCTTCGCTCAAATAATCACGGATGCTGCTTCCTGCTTCTGCAATTATAGATTAAGGGACAACGGGTATCTCTGCATCACTAGACAGGCTCCTGTCCATCAGCTCCCTGCTTTCCTTTATCATTTCATTTGGGGTTATTTTCTGCAAGGTTAAACCAGGAGACATGATTGACTGCAACAGCTCCAGCTGTGGCTGAGGCACTATTATTAATGGCATGTCTCTTCCATTTCTAGCTGAATCTAAAATCGTGTTATCCTTTTTCTCCGGCACTCATCAGCTTGCTCGACGGACCTGTCATCTGTGTAGAACACGTACATGAGCCTGATATCCCAGCTGCATTTTATGAAGTGATGTGACAGCACTTCAGCTATTGCATTGCAACCCAGGACAAGAAGTCTCGCTGGGAGAGATTCTGCATTTCATTTTCTCCTGTGCAACTGAAACGATTTGCAATGTTCACCATTCACTAATGAACACTCAGTGTAAACTCAGTTCATATACTTCTTAAAATCAATGAGGCATTATCAAAATAATAATAATAATCCTTGCATTTAATACAGCATGTATACGTTATGTCGTGTCTAAGCGTTTCACTGTAATTATTGTCAAATGTAGTAACTGTGTATTTGAAGGCAAAGCCAGCAGCTAATCTGCGCACAGCAAGATCTCACAAACAACCATGAAGTGAATGATTTACCTATTTATTTGGAGGATTGTTAGCCAAGACACTAGGAGAAACTCCTTTCTCTTTTCAAATAGTATCATGGGACATGTCCACCTATACCAGCAGACAGGATCTCAGTTTAATATCCTACCTGAAGGACAACACCTTAAGCACTCTCACAGCACTCTATTGGAGTGTCAGCCTAGGCCCTAGACTATGAGTTCAAAATTCAAATTCAAAAGGGAACTAGGTATCCACCATATTTGGAAGATAATTCCTTAATGATGGATATGAGAGATATATGGCATTGAAATAATTCTTATTATTTGTGGGAAAAGAAACTTGTGTATATTCATATGTTTCCAAGTAAAATAATTACTTAATATTTACATAATCCAAATAGCTTTCCTATTTATGTGTGCGATGAATGTAAATAATAGTAATCATTGCATTTGATATAGCCCCTAAAATGTCAAAAAGCCTCAAGGTGCTTCATAGTAAATATCGAAATGTATAGTGGCACAGAGTTACTCCACTTTACAGCATAACACCTTGTGAAGCATTTGAAACATCCTCCTGACATGAAAGGAACTATATCAAATGCAAAGATGATTTATCATTATTATTATTATGGACGAATATGGCGGCCAATTTGTGCACAGCTATGCCCCACAAGCAACCAGTAGTGAATGATCAATTTATTTTGTTTGGTTATTTGCCAGGACACAGGGAGAAATAAAATCATTTCACTTTTTGAATGATTGCTCTGGGTTGTTAGTCGTTTATCTGACCACCTGTAAATCAGAGTTTGACAGGAGTTGAGGATACAACTCGCCTCAATATAACTGGGTTGGGAAGGGAGGGCAAGGCTCCCACTGCTGATTGCTCTCCAGAGACTCTGCTGGAAAACTCACTTGTGTGCATAAACTAGGATCGGGAATGCTTCTTATTGTCAAATAAACACTTTTCTGTCACTCTGAGGTACTACCCCTCATGAAGGGCACTATATGAATACAAGCTGTTGTTGTTGTTGTCCAGGCTTATATGTGAATGTTGATCATTTGGGTAAAGTACCAAGGTCTGAAATCTGCTGATGAAGATCTCACAGGCCAGACACCAAACTATCTCTGCTGACCCCGAGTTTCTGAACATGGCAAGTTTCTCTCGCCTATTACGCTGTTTGGAGTTCATTACATGTAGGAAGCCAGACAAGGTTAAACCTTGATCAGTTTAAACCTTGCTGAGTTTAAGGAAGGCAGACAGTCTCACCCTCAAACACCTGATCAAGGAACAATAGTTGCTTTGAAATGTTTATCAGGATCAGAGATCACGGAGTACTTTACAGATTTATGAAGTGATTCTTCATTCATTTGCTTTAGTGGTTCAGTAACTTTCCATTAGGAAAATTTTCTATCCAGGGATCAAGTACATTCAACCCACTGCTCCAAGAACCTTATATGTGCAACAAGTTTTCACTGTTTTCAAAATTCTTTCAAAGACTTTTTCAGTTCTCAGAGATATTGGTTTGTGCTCCTGTTTTGGATATTTGTACACCAATCACAGAAAGTTAGTCTGCAGGTGCAGCAAACAATTAGGGAGGACCGGTATGTTAACATTCATTATGAAAGAATTAGAGTATAAGAGTAGGGAAGTCTTGCTGCAACTGTATAGGGCCCTGGTGAGACCAAACCTGGAATACTGTGTGCAGTTTTGGTCTCCTCATTTAAGGAAGGATGTACTTGCCTTGGAGGGGGTGTAGTGTAGATTTACTAGGTTAGAGCCAGGGATGAAGGGGATGAATTACGATGATAGGCTGATCAATTTGGGCCTATATTCTCTAGAATATAGAAGAATAAGAGGGGATCTTACAGAAACCTATAAGATCATCAAAGGGCATGATAGAGTAGATAGTGGGAGATTGTTTCCCAACTGGTTGGAGAAACTAAAACCAGGTGTCACAACCTTAAAATCAGAGGCCAGCCCTTTCGCACTGAGTTGAGGAAGAACTTCTTCATTCGGAGGGTGGTGGATGTATGGAACTCACTACCCCAAAGGGCTGTTGAGGCTCAGTCCTTGAACATATTCAAGACTGAGATCGATATATTTCTTATTGCAAAAGGGATTAAGGGATATGGGGATAAGGCAGGGCTATGGTATTAGCTGGAGTTAGATAAGGAGATCAGCCATGATTGAATGGCGGGGCAGGCTCGTTTTGTTTAACCCTCAACTGTCCTTTCTACCCCACATCTGTGCCATGACCCGTTCTACCTTCCCCCACTTCCGCAACATCGCCCGGCTCTGCCATTGTCTCGCACTACAGGCTGCTGGCAAGGAATCATTAACTCTGCTAACTGCACGGCAAAGCACTATTGTCCTAGCTGGACAAGCAGTGGGAAAGCTTGTCAGACAGCGATATCAATGCCAAGTTATGCGGCTTTAGCTGGTTAGACTCCAGCAGTACCCCAAAACAAACCCTCCAGGGACAGATTGCCATTCCATTCCATGACACAGAAATGTGTAGGTGGGATGTATGGAACTCTCAGTTTGGTTTGGATAGATTTAAGCATTGTGGTGGGTTTCCCCTGTGTCAGACACCCAGCAGATCAAAAAAAATGTTCTCATTGCTTTAGACAATCTTAACCAAACATATGTATTAATGGAGATGATAACGCACAAGTGCAAACAGATAGTTGGGAGAAGGAAACAGGAAACTTTCAAAGAATCTTACAAACACTCCAAACCTTGTAGTTTGAAGTAAAACTCTTTGTCTGCTTCTATGAGTTATGGACACAGGTCAAATTAAATAAAATTCTTGAAAGCCTGTATGAAAAGTCTTAATAATGGTATGCTATTAGACATATTATTTAATATTCCTGACCCTGTGAAGCATTTAAGACAAAACAATATTTAACTCAAACATTGCTTTTATTGACATGATGTGGCAGGTCAGCAACACTGCTATATTCACTCTAATACAATTTATTACTTGTATTAACATTACTCACAGTAGCGTGAGAGTGCGATGAGTCATTGTATCAGCCTGGCTCAGTTGGTAGCATTCCCACCTTCTCACCTCTGAGAAAGAAGGTTGTGGATTCAGGACTTCAGGACTTGGAACTCATATAGTCTAAGTCAGGGGTCTCCAACTGATGGATTCTAGCCCCATGTCAACAACAACAACAACAAAATTACATTTGTAAAACGCCTTTCACATCAGGAGGACATCCCAAGGCGCTGGACAGACAGAGTTACGGTCCCGTCAGAATCAGGGTCGGGGAGGGTGAAGGGCAGGGGGGGAAACAGGGAGATTGAAAGCACAGTTGAAGAGGAGAGTCATGAGATTGGTCTTGAAGGTGGCGATGGAGGGGGTGAGGCAGAGGGACTGTGGGATGGAGTCCCAGAGGGTGGGGGTAGAGTGCCAGAAGACCCGCCTGCCAATAGTGGGGCGAGCAAGGCGAGGGGCATGAAGCAGGCTGGAGCCCGCTGAGTGGAGGGAGCGAGCAGGATGGTAGGGAGTTAGGAGGTCGGAGAGATAGGGGGGAGCAAAACCATGGAGGGCTTTGAAGGTGAGGTCCAGGATCTTGAACTGTATCCTCTGTGTGATGGGAAGCCAGTGGAGTTGAACGAGGATGGGGGGTGATAGGGTCGCGGAGCCTAGTGCAGGAAAGGACACGGGCTGCAGAGTTCTGGATGATCTGCAGCCTGTGGAGGGAGGAGTTGGGGAGGCCGACAAGCAAGGAGTTGGCATAGTTGAGCCTCGATTGTAATGAAAGCGCGTGTGAGGGTTTTGGTGGCCTGTAGTGTGAGACAGTGGCGGAGCTGGACAATGTTGCGGAGGTGGGGAAAGCCGAGCGGGTCATTTGTATAGTCTAGACTGGCAATGCAATACAGTTCTGGGGAGCAATGCATTGTCATAGGTGACATCCAATGATAAAGATCTGATGATACACCTCAACAAGAGTAAAGAGTTTCTCCCAGTGTCTTGGCCAACAATACCCTAAATAAAATTGATGATTCTCTTAATAGATGTTTGTGGAACATTGCTGTGCACAAATTGACTGCTGCATTCACCTGCAAATACAGTCACTACACTTCACAGTAAACCCAGTGAAGTGCATTTCGATGACTTGATAGGGCACTATACCAAATGTAAGGATTAATATAATAGGAGTTTCTGGTCGAATGCTGGAGCTAAGTGATTTTATTTGTCTTGATTAGAGGGAGCTTTACTGTGTAGTTTACTGTGCTATACGTGACTTGGGCCTTTTTGATGCTAACACTGGGTACCTGAAATGGGAAAATATTTCATTTCGTAACACTTAGAATTCAACTCCAAAAAAAATTGAAAACAAATTTTTTTTCTAAGACAGTTCTTCAGGCGATGTTATGGCACTTTTTGAAATAAGAAGGGAGTTTCTCTCGGTGTCTAAGGAAGCCAAAACTCAAATCAAACATTGCTTTAAACAATTTAAATTGTCACTAAAAGTTGAAATTACAATCAGCACTGTTGACGCATTTTGTCTTATTTGTTCAATAACTAAACCTCGTTTCTGCAAAATCTTTCACTCCTGCTCTTTTATCAAAAGTGACAACTGACACTTGTCCTCATTAATGATCAACAGAACACAATGATTCTGTCTCATTGGGATCTCTTATCATTTATGCAGATATAGATATGCCAAGGCAGCTCAACTAGAGGGCACAGGTTCAGGATTACAAGGGCAACATCAGGACAGACATTGGGAATTATCTCTTTACAATAATAATAATAATAATAATAATCCTTGCATTTGATGTAGCGCTTTTCACGTCGGGAGGACGTCCCAAAGCGCTTCACAGAACACACTGTGAAGTGAATTGACTGTATATTTGTGGGTGAACGCGGCAGCCAATTGCGCACAGCAATAATAATAATAATAATAATAATAATAATAATAATAATCCTTGCATTTGATATAGCGCTTTTCACGTCAGGAGGACGTCCCAAAGCGCTTCACAGAACACACTGTAAAGTGAATTGACTGTATATTTGTGGGCGAACGCGGCAGCCAATTGCGCACAGCAATGTCCCACAAACAGTCGTAGATTGAAAATGACCAATTTAATTATTGTTTTTGGTTTTTTGGAGGGATTATTATTAGGCGTGTGGAGTAAGGAAACTTGCCCAAGGTTTCGCCCTGCCTGGAATTGAACTCAGGTCTCTCACTTGCAAAGCGAGTGCTCTAACCACTGAGCTACAGGACTCCACAATGAGGATAATTAATGTCTGCAACAGGTTACCAAGAGAGGTGGGTGACACTGGACCAATTTAAGAAACAGCTTGGTCCTGTCATAGGATACAGCAACACAAGTATTGCCAGATCAACATGGATAATCTGGAAGGAGGTGCGATCAGCCTAATTGATCTCATTGTTCATTTGTTAGTTTGACTCGTCGCTGACTATGTGAGTCACCAAAAAACCAGGCAAGCAGGATACTGGGTCATATTGCTAAATCACTTGATTTCAGATCCTCAGGCATCATACACAAGCAATATAGTGCTCTGGTCAGGCCACACTTAGAGTGCTAGATACTACAATAAACGAGGATGGTCTTTGGTGTTAAAGAAATGAGCTGTGAGCAATCTTCAGAGAAGATAGCTCAGAGAGGACCTTATAAAGGTGTATAACATTTTAATTGGAATCAAAAAGTAATCCCCAAACAATACTTTAAGATGCACAAACAACAACAACAAATTACATTTGTATAGCGCCTTTCATGTCAGGAGGACATCTGCACTGGACAGTCAGGGATTTGGACCTGAGCTGGAGATTGGGATCAAGAGGGGTGGAGGGCAGGAAAGGTAGGGGTAGGAGGGTGGCCGAATGTGCGGTCGAAGAGGGGGGTCCTGAGACATGCCTTGATAGAGGCGAGGGAGGGATCAAGGCGAAGGGAATGTGGGATGGAGTTCCAAAGCGTGTGGGCAGAGAGGCTGAAGGCCCACAACAACAACAACAAGATTCCATTTATAAAGCGCCTTTCACGTCAGGAGGACGTCCCAAGGCGCTGCACAGTTGGGTCATGACCCGAGCAGGGGGGAAATGGTCAGGGTGAGGGGAGGGATGGGAGGGAGCGAGGAGGGGGAAGAGAGTCGAGAGGGGAGCTGAAGGCTCGGTCAAAGAGAAAGGTTTTGAGACCGGACTTGAAGGAGAAGAGGGAGGAAGCAAGGCGAAGGCACTGGGGGATAGAGTTCCAGAGCCTCGGGGCTGAGAGGCTGAAGGCCCGACCACCAATGGTAGGGCGATTGGGGCGGGGGACGTGGAGCAGACCGGAGCCGGAGGAACGGAGGGTACGGGCGGGTAGGTAGGGGGATAGTAGGTTGGAGAGGTAGGAGGGAGCAAGGCCGTGAATGGCCCTGTAGGTGAGGATGAGGATCTTGAATTCGATCCTCTGGGGGATGGGGAGCCAGTGGAGGCGAGCGAGGGTGGGAGTGATGTGGTCCCGAAGCCTGGTGCGGGACAGTACACGAGCTGCAGAGTTCTGAATGACCTGCAGCTTGTGGAGGGAGGTGCCGGGAAGGCCGGCGAGGAGAGAGTTCCCGTAGTCCAGCCCAACCACTGATGGTGGAGCAGGCCAGACGGGGGACATGGAGCAGGTCGGAGCCTGCTGAGTGAAGGGAGCGAACAGGTTGGTTTGGCATTAGCAGGTCACAGAGGTAGGACGAAGCAAGGCTGTGCAAGGTTTTGAAGGAGAAGGACGAGGACTTTGAACTCTATCCTCTGGGGGATGGGGAATCAGTGGAGCCTGGTGAGGGTGGGAGTGATTGACTGCACAAAGACAGGACAAAAAGAGTACATAGGTTCTTAGTTACAAAGGGAAATTTCCGGGACAGATACCAGGAAGTTTTCTTTACCCAAAAGGTAATTAATGATTGAAACTGGCTGGACACTGGAGGCATGTATTCTGGAGAGGATGAGATACGATGGACCGAAGGGCCTTGCTCATCCGGGCAAATTATGTGATCTTTTCATGAAAGTAATTGAATTGGGTTTAAATCCTGTTTATATAAAATTGGGTATGTACAGACTTAGTGCTAGATATGTGACTGGAAAAGAATGTGTGAGATAAAATGGGACACAATTACAGGAATGCCGTATACTATTGGTGTGGCTCCTATCACATATTTAGGCCAAGCAAAAGGAGTCAGCAAAAAAAAAGGTGAATTCTGATCTGCTTGCTTAATTCAGAACAGCTAAAAGCATCTAAATGGCTCCTTAACAAGTGTCTCACCAGAGAATAATTGAATACCATGCTTTCTACAGTAAAACTCACAAAGTCGGCTCTTTACAAATGGTATAATCACTGAAGTCGTACATGCATCCGAGTCCTATTCAGTTTCCGACCAAAAAACTCTTAGATTTCTTTACACTAGTCATATTTTATGAATCGGATAAGCGGCTAAATCGTAACGGTTTTTTGATCCCAAATAATCCTAAATCCTATGCAAACGATCACCTATCACACTTAATGGCTGCATTGAAGCACGCATGTGCAGTGTTTCGTTTGAAACAAGTGTGGGAAACAATATCTTGACCCGTTACTGCATATGTGCTTACCAGCTGCAGTGAAGAAGTACCGCATGCGCAGTACAGTACTTGAAACAAGAGTGGAAAACAAGTATTCGTTAAGTGTTAGTCGTATAAAATCCAACTTATACATAACTTTGCATAAGGAATATATGATACGACTTCTGCTAGTTTGCCTAATAGATTGCGTAAGTCATATTAAATGTTATGGTCCTGACAGATATGATTTTTGCGAGTTTTATTGTACAACCAAGTTAGAAACATTTCACATATTGTCCAGCAGAGGGAGCATAGCCTGTCCCTGCTCTGAGAGCATTTCAGCAACTTCCAAGAAAACGATATAAGGAGAGGTTGAGAATGGTATTAGGATCATTTGGGAGGACAGGAGGAAATGAGGGGATCATAAAGTTCTTATTGAGATTGGGAGAAATAATGCTGACATGATTTTAAAATACATTAACATATTAATAACTGGTCCATAGCTCCTGTAGCTCAGTGGTTAAAGCACTCGCCTCGCAAGCGAGAGACCTGGATTCTATTCCCGGCAGGGCGAAATGTTGGGCAAGTTTCTTTACTCCACACGCCTCTTTACTTAGCAGTAAGTAGGAACCCAGTTGTTAGTTGATTGGCGGATCGCTTTCCGGGGATAATATTCCCTCAAAAAAAAATTATTTGGTCGCTCAATCTACGAATGTTTGTGGGACACTGCTAAGTGCAATTGGCTGCTGCGGTTCGCCCACAAACATACAGACAATTCACTTTACAGTATATTATGTGAAGCACTTTGAGACGTCTAGAATACGTGAAAAATGCTATATCAAATGCAAGGATTATTATTATTATATCAATACTATATTTTTATAGTTTTTCATATTTATTGTGATGCAGCAAATATGATTTTATGTACAATTTTATTTCGAAAGAGACAAAAGTTCTAAATATTAACAGAATGTAAACGAAGACAGATTAGATACTTGATCATTGTTTTTGGCTGTTGGACAAAATAAATATTTTTTTAAATGTAGAAAAAGATACATTCATCTTTGTCAATCCACGAAGAAGCAATAACAGGAAAGGAAAAACCGGGGAAATTGTGTTGACATTCCAGTGGCACAATTCCACATATTAAATGATAATACTTGTAGTTGATACAGTTACTTAAGTTCAAATGTCTGAAAGGGTTTAACCCTACAGTGAATCACCCTGATGTGTTGACTCTTATATAGGGTTCTGGTTCATGGGGGTCACAGCTCTTCTGGGATTTCTGTTTAGAAAAGAGACACAATTGCAGTAAATGACCACTTGTCACTGCGTTCTCAGTAACTGACCATTGAATGCCATGATTCCAGTAACTAGATGGTGGGTGAACATCTTTGGATTGGGATTTCGGACCAAACCATTTTCCTGAAGTCGGGAGTGTATGCTGGGGAGGATTTGAACGAATTTGGATCCAACCCCTATGTTGGGAATTTTACCTCACAGTCCAGGCCGACACTCCAATATCGTGCTGTGGGAGACTTGTTGAGGTGCCTTTCTTCAGATAGAATATTAAATTGAGGTCTCATCTGCTTGTTCAGGTGGACATTGATGATCCCGTGGCACTATTTGAAAAGAGAAGGGAGTTTCTCCCGGTTTCCTGGCCAACAGTCCCCCAAATAATAAAAATTGGTCACTCACTGCATGGCTGTTTGTGGAACATTGCTGTGCGCAACTGACTGCCACATTTGTCTACAAATACACTTATTACACTTCACAGCAAAATCTGGTGAGGCTCTTTGAGACATCTCGATGAATGATAAGGCGTTATAGCAAATATAAGAATTATTAAGATTAACATTGAACACTTTAAACCTTTGTATCGTGTCCCCTTCAACTTATTTTCCAATGACCTCCTTACGATGGCGCAAAATTACTCTGCCTCTGATTTCATCTCTGGATCTAAAATGTTCTGAATGTATACATTACTTGGCATTTTATGTGGTTGTTCCCTGTTTAAACAGGTTGCCATATTCTGGGTTTGATTAACTTGGTCTTTTTCAAAGGGTATCTTAAATATCTTAAACCTTGACTTCCTTTCACTCATGTTGGTCCTGTGATGACAGCAGGTTCGGCTGCCAAAGGCGAGCTGTATGGTTTTCCTCCAGTTTTAGTGAATATAATGAACCACTGTGAATTTTTCTGGCAAAGGAGGCTTTGGGGTGACATCCTTTTTTTAAAAAAAAGGTTGTATTTTCTTGCTTTATCCTGGCCTGTGTAGTTATAGAGCAGTAATGAAATGTTCAGCCCTCCAACTGATCTGCCGACCACCTCACAGGGGCACTACTTTGCTCTGTGGACTCAGCACAACCAATGTACAAACCCTCTTTGTTATCTCTTCGGGTACTTTCTAGAGATGTAGGCAAGACAAACCAGATGCTGGGGTTGAGTTTAGATCCCCATATGTCACACTCAAGCTATATAGCGCACTCGTCAGCAGCGCCCAGGATACTGCATACTGTTCCAATCACTGCAATATCTAGACTCTACAGCCAGTGCAGAGGAGAGCAGCGAGGATGTTAGAGGAATAAGCTTAGAGCAATGATTAAACAAGCTCGGGATCTTCAATTTCGGAAGAAGACATCTCAGTGCGCGTCTTATAGCGACGACCTTACAACATGTTAAATGGGATTGAAAAACTAAACCCAGATCAATGCTTTAGGATACATCAAGACAGCACAACAAGATGACATGGGTTTAGATTTGTGAAAGGCAGGACAGACAGACACCAGGAAGGTTTTCTTCACCCAGAGGGTAATTAATGACTGGAACATGTTTGCAGGAAAGGTGTTTGAGGCCCGGATACTGGACTGATTTTAAACAATAGCTCGATGGGTGTTCTGGAGGGATGAGATCAAATGGGCAGATGGGCCTTCTTCATCTGAACCAATCTTGTGATCTTGCCATAGAGTGGAAGAAAATGTAAATCTAAGCCATAAAAATTACTAGTTTTGAATCTTTTGCATCCTTGATATTTAGATCTCCAACTAAATATTAACAGGCGCACAGTCAATTGACACGAGATGTACAGTGAGTAGAAACTATGTGGAACAGGTCAAATTGAATTCAAATAAAAGCCACAAAATAATGGCAACACACAAAAACGGAGAGATATTGTCACCAGCTTTATTGCTTGAGGCACTCTAAACAAGCCAATATCTTAATTATCTGAACTAGCTTAAATGACATAAGCAGCCTAACAAGATAAATAATATTGCACAATCTATCTGCTGAAACTCAAATGCACCAGAAGCAGGGAATTTCTCCTAGTCTCATCTTAAGATCTTAAAATCATAGTATCTAAATTTGTGCTTAATTTTAGAACATTGTTAAATTCAGCTTTATTTTGAAAGCCTGGTTTTCATACAATCTTCACAAACCACAACGAAAAACTGGCTTAAAAACTGAGAGTGAATTTAAGGATTATTATTAATTTTACAAAATTCCGACTTGAAAGAATGATCTTGAAGCTAAAACCCTGATAGATTTTGGATCCCATTTGAGACCAGGAAATCCTGCTAGGAGATAATGTCTGTGAGTGGTCATGGTGTCTTACCTGCTTTCTCAATTTTACAGTGAGATGCATCTTTCTTTATCCTTCTCCAGATATAGCCAGTGACTGATCCCAGGGTGTGCTCATGCCTCTGTCCATTTCTCCCACCAATCTGTCAGTTTAGCTCAGTCTAGTTGCTGTTCCCCAAAAGAGCTGGGAAATCAAAAGCGATGTCGTGGGGGAATGGGAGAGGATGAGAGAACCCAGTTTCTCATTCTATTTGTGTGGATAGGTTAAGGTATCAGACCTTTGACATGTCAGCCACCTCAGCGTATTGAGATACAGGGAATTCCTCTTGCTCACTCGGGCTATCTGATTGTATTTTGCTTGAGATTATTCTCAGGCTCGCTCAGCAAGCTTTCTGTAATCGGAAGCCTGTGGACATTGTAGGTGACAATGGTTGGTTGTGCTCTTCCTTTGCCAAAGGGGATGTGCAGGCAATTACCTCTGTACAGAGGTGCCCCTATTGGCAATGGCTCACTGAGGGAGATTAAGTGGAATGGTTTACTGTCCTAGAAACATTGTTTTCGTATACGTTTTTATGGGGGGGAGGGGGGTAATGCCAGCAATCAGGAAAATCATAAACTGAGAGCATGAGTTTCACACTTTTTTGCCAGGCAGCAGCTTAAAAATAAATGTAACACTACACTAAAAAATTAAGTTCAGAAAGCCGTTCTAGCGGCTAAAATTAAAAAAACTCGCTTTTGTTTTTAAAAATGTCACCGTTCCAGCACGGGGAGACCTGATGGATAAAACCATTCTCTAGAGGTGAATAATGATGAAGTACCAGAGCCAGGGGATCACAAGGTCTGTCTTTGTGGTAACTTTCGCTGGTGGATGATAATTAGCAGGAGATGTGAGGGATGGCCTCAATGGAGAATATAAATGCATTTAGGAAGAAGCTAGATATACACATGAGGGAGACGGGCATGGGAGGGAGTAGGGAAAAGGTGAAAACTTGTGGCGTGTAAATATCAGCATGGATGTTGGACTGATTAGCCTATTATGTGGTATATGGTCTATGTAACTCCATGACACACTTGTTCACAATAAAACACAAACTTTAGTGCAATCAACATGAAATTAAATCATCCTTTGGCAAACTATATCAAAATCCTAGCAATTAATCAATCAAAATACAGATTTCTGCTTCTTTTGTGCATTTGATCCAATTATACTCGGGAATCTGGGAAGAGCTGATTAGATGAAATGTAAAAGCAAAGTCCTCACATACAGTGACCATTCATTCAGGTCTTCTGATAGGTATTCCTCTGTATTCTGCGGTTTGCTCTGAGATGGTTGGTTCGCATACTCCTTGGTCATGTCTGATATTTGGTAAGTTAAAGTTTACTTACTACACTACACCCTGAACTCTCTGCCTCAATCTCTCCACTTGCCCCTACCTTTCCCTGAAGACTTTCCTCTTTGACCGTGCCTACGGTCAACTCCTCTCTCTCCCCACTCGAAGTCAAGCTCCAGCACTGTTAAACGCTCTGAGATGCTCACTACTCACGTGAAGAGCACTATATAAATGCAAGTTGTTATTATTGTTGTACTGGACTCAGTGAAAAAATGGCTTAATGCTATGATGGAAAGAAGGTAGGATGGTTATTTTGGAAAGGATGAAATCAAATGAGTTCCTTCATCTCGGATTTCTTTTGTGAGGAATATCAACCAATTTGTGTGTTGTTTTCTTCTTACAATTTTAACTGAGTTTTTCCAGAACTGAGGTGGGAAATTCTTGACAGTGTTACCCTGTAAGAACATTTTGTCTTAAAATATATGATTTTACAAAATGATGGAAAGTCTTAAATACAGTCTATAATTAGAAGCTGTTTCTGTTATATGAGCTGGGGAAAAGCAGCTTTCAAATTGAGATTTAAAAATCCTCCGTAATTCCGCATGATCTCAAATTTTAAGACAAAATGAAAGTTACAAGGCTAAGATTTGATGGAATTTTAGGCCTCATGTCTGTAAAATAACTTGGGTTTTACTTTAAGATATGGGGAATGTTACATTGCTGTTATTCGGTAACAACTTGGATATTCTTCTCTTGGATGTAGTTGAGCAGCAATTGAGACCTTCTCTCCACTGTGTGAACTAGCTTCTGTACCTCTTTGATCCCCTTGTGACTCTCCCAGAACTCCCTGTCAGCATACAGTGACCTGAGCAGCATGTCCCGAAAACAGCCAGATTTTAAGACCGAGACAGCGTGCAAAGGTAACCTGGGAAAGAAACAAATGCCTGTTAAATGTCTGTCAAACAAAGCACAAGCTACTGTCTTAGTCAACAGCCATACGAGAAAACTTGGATTTGGTCGTGAATTGAGAAATCTGGCCTATTGTTTTCACTGTATTGCTCCGATCTTTTCACTAGTTACATGGTGGCAAGACGGGATGCTCTAATCTGAACCACTGTCACGTTATGGGGTGAACAATGCAGTGTGTAGGTGTGTCAGTTCATCGCATGTTATGGTGTGTCTTGTTCACGCTGTGAGTTTTACTTTGCACTCAATAAGTTAAAACCTCTACTGGAGTGTTTCTCATTGTTCACACATTCATTTATACCTGAGGGTTTTCCAAAGTCCCCTTTCTTTGCTAAGTCAACAACAACAACACAACAACAAAATTACATTTATAGAGCGCCTTTCAAGTCGGGAAGACGTCCCAAAGTGCTGAACAGTCAGCTGTCGAGGCCCGAGCATGGGGGAGGGGTGGTGTAGGGGTGAGGGAAGGCAGAGAGGTGGGAGGGAGACCAAAGGCACGGTCGAAGAGAAGGGTCTTGAGACCGGCATTGAAGGAGGCAAGGGAGGAAGCGAGGCGAAGGGACCGTGGGATGGAGTTCCAGAGTGTGGGGGCAGAGAGGCTGAAAGCCCGGCCACCGATGGTAGGGCGGGTCGGGCGGGAGACATGGAGCAGGCCAGAGCCCGCTGAACGGAGTGAGCGGGCAGGTTGGTAGGGAGTCAGCAGGTCAGAGAGGTAGGAGGGGGCAAGGCCATGGATGGCCTTAAAGGTGAGGACGAGGATCTTGAACTCGATCCTCTGGGTGATGGGGAGCCAGTGGAGCCGGGCGAGGGTGGGAGTGATGGGGTCACGGAGCCTGGTGCGTGAGAGTATGCGAGCTGCAGAGTTTTGGATGATCTGCAGCTTGTGAAGGGAAGAGTTGGGAAGGCCGATGAGGAGGGAGTTCTCATAATCGAGCCTTGATGTGACGAATGTGTGGGTGAGGGTTTTGGCAGCCTGAGGGGTGAGGCAGTGGCGGAGTCTGGCAATGTTGCGGAGGTGGTGGTAGGCAGTGCAGATCATAGCGCAGATGTGGGGGAGATAGGACAGTTCAGGGTCAAACAAGACACCCAGGTTCCTGACTGGCTTAGTGAGGTGGAGTGTGCAGGCATGGAGGCTAATGCTGCCAGCGCCTGATGTGCGGAGGCGCTGGTGTGAGCCAATCAGGATGGCCTCAGTCTTGCTGACGTGAGTTGGAGAAAGTTGACCCTCGTCCAGGACTTGATGTCGGTCAGGACACCAGTAATCCTGGAGTTCAGGGTGGAGGCAGAGAGGTAGAGTTGGGTGTCATCTGCATACATGTGGAAATTTACCCCATGTCTGCGGTTGATGTCACCAAGGGGGAGCGTGTAGAGTCAAATTCAAAGTCAGAATGAACTGATGTATATTCCAGCAAAGTCTGTGCTCGTGTTGAGCAGAGCATAAATAGTGGGGTTTGCACATTCATTAAATGCCCTCTATAGCCATCGAATAATAGTCGCCACGTAGACAGCTGCTTCTTCAGCTGACCTGGATATGTACGCTATTCAGATTGTGCCGACTCTTTCTTCATACCTCGGTATCCGAGCCTTTGCCAAGAAAAGCATTCTGAGGACCTGTCTGGCAATCTCAGTATACACAAGAATTGAGTCAACTTTACTCTCCCTTTGTATAACGTTTAAACTACACCTGTCTGTCAAACCTGGGTGAGGTGGCTTTCAGTCAGAAGCAAAGTTAAACATTTAACAACAACGGGAAAGCACGAGTCAATATCCCTGCACTGATCATGCTATCGGGTTCTGCAAAGGAAAATTTAGTGCAGCCACAAAAGCATTTTCTTTGGCAGCTGGCTGTGTTGGCTCATGCTGCAAAAGTAACAGTGAGAGAGTAGCCTGGATAGGTTTATGCCACTCATTCCTGTTTACAGCACTCAAAAACTTGCGTTTCATGTAAAATAAACCTCTTGATTTCCCTCGCAAAATAAAAAATTGATTAGAAACAGAGTGAATGTTAATTCTATCAGCAAACATGAGAGCTAATCTGTGCCAACAAAGTCCCACAAACAACAATGAGACGAGCAACCAATTAATTTGAATCTGGGTGTAAAATTTGGGTGAAAAATATAAGACAGGACAATTGAAGAAAAATTTGTTATTTTGAAAAGTTGGCAATGGGAACGGAGTTGGGGTTAGGGGAGGGGAAGTGAGGGGAGGGGATAGGTTAACATTCACCTGAATCATAATGAATCTAAATTGAAGAGTCAATCAAAAAAGGGATGGTGTTCTGGAAAGGAATAGATGCCAGCCTGGCTTAGTTGATACACCCTTTCCTCTGAGTCAGAAGGTTGTGGGTCCATTGGTAAAGATGGATTCGATAAATCATTGCACAAAAAATAAAATGCTCATTCAGTCTGCATACGCTCTCATTCACTACCATGGCTGTTTGTGGGTCATTGATGTGCACAATTGGCTGCCATGTTTGCCCTTAAAACACACAGTCACTGCACTTTAAGAATATCCTGTGAATCTCTTTGGGACGTCCTCCCAATGTGAAAGGTGCTATACGAAATGTAACGATTACTTATTAATTATTATTATTAGCATATTTCATTTTAATGTTTTCCGTCCCAATATCTGATGAGAAAATTTGCACATGAATGAAAATCATTGCTGTTTGCGTCAATAATTCATTTGTATATATTTACATATTGGATTGCACAAGATGCATAATAGACCCCACTGGTACTCTTGTGTTTAATATTTTTAACTCATGAACTTGTAAAATAAATTGTGTTTAACATTGTCTATTATTATTGTGTTTATTATTGTCTTTGCCTAGTCCTCTTGATCTATCTGCATTAACCATTTCATTATTTCTGAACATACAGAGGACAAGTTTGCAGGGCTATGGGGAGAGAGCGGGGGAGTGGGATTGAATTGGATAGTTCTTTTCAAAGAGCCGGCAGAGACACGATAGGCTGAATAGCCTCCTTCTGTGCTGTATGATTCTATGATTCTATGAGCATATAGGGAGGGTGGTTCACACGTGCTGAAGGCTCTGGGTTCAAATAATCAATCTTCTGATTTTGATCACTACCGATTCTTTAAAGAAATTCATCTACCCTACAGGGCTACAGTAATCCCAGGCACGTTACCTAGCCTCATTGCTGGCTCATCAGTGAAATTGTAGACATGCCCCAATTGAATAAGTATGTGTGCATCAAATTAATCAGGTGTGTGGTTACAATCGTATAAATGTACAGTGCTGAAGGAGGTCTTTGACCCACTGAGTATGCACTGGCAGTCCGAGCAAGCTGTCCATTCAATATGACTCCCCCGTTCTATCCCTGTACCCATGCAAACTTTATCTTTCATGTACCTGACTACTTCCCTCTTGAAATCTTTAATTACCATTATTCATTTTCTGCTTTAGAATAATAACAATCCTTGCATTTGAAATAGCACCTTATCATGTCTTCGAGACGTCTCAAAGCCCTTAACAGAATACACTGTAAAGTGAATTGACTATATATTTTGTGGGCGAAACGTGGCAGCCAATTGCGCACAGCAGTGTCCCACAAACATTTGTGGATTGAAGTGACCAATTTATTATTATTATTTATTTTTGAAGGAATTATTACCCCCGTAACAGCTATCTGCCAATTGGCTAATAACTGCCAATTGACTACTTACTGCTAGGTAAACAGAGGTGTGTGGATTAAGGAAACTTACCCAACATTTCGCTCTGCTGGGAATTTGAACCCAGGTCACTCGCTTGCGAGGTGAGTGCTCAAACACTGAGCTACAGGACTCCTTTGGGACTCCTTTGAATATTCCAAGGGCTCTAAGTGTTATTAGGATTTGGGATGTTTTAGTTGGATGTGCATACATTTTATTAATCTGTCATGAAAACATGCTTACTCGTCAATGCCCTCCAACAGTCTGAAATTCAGGTTGTCCTCAGGCTGCAGAAGTCTCGCTGCATTGTCTATGTACACAAGCCGAGATGGATCTCCTTTTCGAACCTGAAAACAATGTAACAATTTGTGTCAATTAATAAGGGGCCACAAATCATGTCAGACAGTAGTTTTAGGATTTGGCACTATCCCATAAGGGTATTCTGTACAATTTATTTGACTATTACGGCAATTCTTCCCCCCCCACAAACAACAATGGTATGCAGAGGAATTGGTTGGTGGTGGAGAAGGGAAGTCTGGAGCTATTTTTGTCTACCAAGATGATCCTGCAATAGAAGTATTTGGCCAAGGAGAGGCAGAGATGGCAGGTTTTGGAATATCCAGACCAATGTGGCGTTGGAATGTGAAGCCAGATCTGAGTCAATTGCAAATGTACCAACATTGTGGAATGTTTCAACATGTTAACTGTGCTGCCTACATTTTTGACCTTAGCGCCTTGATAGAGGAACAACGTCGTTTTGGGGCTAATATCAGAAACATAGTGATTGAGGTACTTTTCAGGAAAAGTAAGGGGATGTTGTTATTCAAAGTTTCACTGCTCGCTGAGCCTTTGTACAAATAGGCTCCCGGTCCCAATTGCTTTCACCAGCTGAATATTTTTGACTGTAAAGCTAGTCAAGGCCTTTGTTTCTAGGTCATGGATTAACATCCTCCCACTTGCTCTATATTTATAGGCTATTCAAGAATCCTGGATATTTAATTGCTCTGTAGTACATTGTGATGCTTCTACCTGATCACGAAGACTAAGCAGGATCAGTGAAACCTGGAACAAGGTAAAGTGCACCAAGCAAGGTTCTACAATGATGTGTCCATTAGTTTTGTTGTGCTACCAAAATCGATCTGAAGGCTTTGAGAGGATAAATACTAAAAGATCATTCTTGTTGGTTGCTGCATCAGTAAAGAGGAGTCATTGGGTCAGAGGATTGTGGACGGAAGAGTTAAAGTTTCTTCATGTAGAGTGTTATTAGCAAATGAAATTATTGAAACTGAGACTACCACAACCTTAAAAAGGAAATGGATAGCTATTTAATGAAGCACAGTATTAAAGCATATAGTGAAAGAGCAGAAAACTGCGACTAAAATACTTAGCTCCAAAGGAAAAACTAACAACAACTTCTGCTGTCATTGTCATTCTATTCTGTTATTGTTATGTTCTGGTCAGCTTAATTCCTCTGTTCCTTAATAAAGCTCCAAAATTTCTTATAGCCTTACCTTAAAGACCATTCATTGCCTTGAATGTTAATACCAGTGATAATGATCACATCACACACCCCAATTGTGATAGTGATAAGGAATCATATCAGGGTTTCCTGTTGCTGCACGTCTGATTGACATACCAGGATGTGGACCAGAGCTTGTTCCTTGAGACTCCGACAGTTTTCACGCAGCAGTTCTTGCACACAGGGCTCTGAGGGTTCAGGGGAAAAACCACAGCAGTGTCGATCCAGCCGATCATGGACCTGAAGAAAGAAAAGCCTCATTTGTGAAATGTAACAAGACTAATACACACACCTGCGATGTGTCTGGAATACCTACACCTCTTTCAAAGCACTGTTGACTTGTTATGTTGTTCTTCCAACGGTTACATTATGCTAGAGGTGAGCCACCTTGGCACTGTAGCTTACTAATGCTGTCAGGCCTCATGGCTTTTCGAGTTGACTCACTCAGTGCTATTATCAGAACATAGAGAGCATGGAATGAAAAAAGGCCATTTGAGCCATCAGTCTGTATCATCCACTGGCTATACTAATCACAGACTCAACCCAAACCATTTCATCT
Source organism: Callorhinchus milii (assembly GCF_018977255.1). NCBI lineage: Eukaryota > Metazoa > Chordata > Chondrichthyes > Chimaeriformes > Callorhinchidae > Callorhinchus > Callorhinchus milii. The sequence continues at coordinate 74,225,803 of NW_024704743.1, read as the reverse complement.
CCCAAGGAAAGGTTCTGTAAATGTGATTGATTACCAAAACTCGAAAAGGAAAATAATATGGAGTCTAATTTGTGGTATTTCTTGATGGAATTTCTTAAAAAATTCCTATGAGCATTCCCAACAATTTGTTGGAAGTTGATTGCATTGGAGCAGAGTTGTAGTCAGTCAATGTGATGTACAATGGTTATTGGAAAGAGTTTTCATTCACAACACTCAGATTCCGTATTAAGAATTTGTGTTGATAAAAATTAACCCATAAACAACAAATAATAAAAAACAAAAGCACTGGAATGGGAAGCTGTAATCAAGAAGGCGAGGCAAGTACTGGGAAGCATTTTGGGGCATTTGATTATATGAGTATATCAAGAAAAGGTATACTAACTTTGTATTGTTCACTGCATGCAATATTGTGTTAGAGAGAGCTTGAATACATTAGGGAGGGCAACAGAACATGTCTATGATGATTCAAGGATAGAATTCTTCTTTGTTAACTTAGATGGGGGAAGCGGAATCTCGAATTCTGGCCCAAAAGTATTGGAGAAAAGGTTGAGTGACAACACATTGGAGGCTTTTGCAATGCTGAGTGAAACAAATCACTTAGATTTGCAGCTTGAACTCAATAATGTTGAGGAGTTCGACTACTTTATTTAAAATGTTGGATAATTTAATCGTCTACTCTTAAGGTTCTAAATCTCACTTCAAGATCTCGACTTCAAGACCTTCACACTCGTGTTCAAATCCCTTCACTCCCTGGCACCTCCCTGCCCCTCCAACCTCCTCACTCCCCAATCCATCATCCGGCATCTCCAGTCGACTGGCACCGGCCTCCTGCTCATCTCTCGCACCCTCCGCCCCATCATCAGAGGTCGTACATTCAGCCACTATAACCCGAAACTCTGGAACACTCTCCCTCAATCCCTCCACCTTGTCTCCTTTCTCCCCTTTTTCAAGTCCCGCCTGAGAACCTTCCATTTTGACTGTGCTTATGGCCACCTTTCACCACCCACCCACCCCACCCTGGTTCGGAGTCAGGCTCCTCCACTGTTGAGCGCTCTGAGACGCTGCCCTGCGGGACCAAAAATACAGTCACAGGTTCAAATTGAGTATGTTTCAGCTGCAAATTAGAATTAAATTCAAATAATTTTGCCTGATTACCTTTGGGAGTCATTTCTGACATTTCATAACAGAGTGGATGCAGATCACATTGGATCTGTTGTGAAAATATCACAAATTTACCTCCTTTGTTCCCTCCAGAGATTGGGTTGTTTGGCTGGAGTCTGTGACGGGACCTGTGTACCTGGTCAATGGAAGGAAGCCCCTTGATAGTCAAAAATGCTCTACCACATTTCATGTTTTCTAATGATCTGATGAAGCCACAGGAGCAATGTGGAGGAAGACCTGGAGACAGTGGGAGGCCATAAGCAGAAAGAGAGGGACTAAACATTGAAATTTACACTTGTAGGAACGTGCATTTTCACTGTTTGGTACAAGATTTGGGCTGTGAGCGTCTGTGATTACATTGAAGAGGCACCTTGGCCTTTTGAAGAAAAATGCATTAAGAATTAAGATATTTTAAAATTCTGCTGATTATCTCTGTTGATGTCTTAGATAAATAATGAATGTGCTGTTTATTTTGAAGTGGAACTCGATGGCGATTTCAGCAGGTTTGGTGCGTGACTGTAGGCACTGACCCACAGCAACTCACAGTGAAGGCCCTGATACAGATTCAACCACAAACATGTGCTGGGAATGTATACTTGCAAAATAATACATCAATGAGCAGCCACACATATGGCAGAAATCTGTTTACTTTGCGGAGCTTAATCCATGTCAAGTTTAAGTTACCCCACGATGATGCCCTTCGTGTGAACTGTTACATGACTATTTACATGTGTCTACCAGAAAGATAGGATAATACATCGAAAGACCATTGCAATCCAGTGACTTTTTACTCACAGGTCGAGCTCTCATTCACTCATGCCAAAGGCGAAATTATTTTTAATGTCCGCAAACTTAATGCATGACCTTAGAATCGCCTTTGATTGGATTACTGTCAGTAATTACTGTTGAGGAATGTGGTTGGCTTGGGGTTTAATTGCCTTTCCTCTTCAAAAGAAAACTAGATCCAGATGGAAAGCTGCTCAATAAATGTGAAATGTAGATACTATACTTAGAGAGTACAAGGGGCACAAACCTATTACCTGTTTTATTTCCTACCCTGCAACAAGCATCACTGCACTGAAACAAAATTAGGCTTCACATTCAGACTTGTGTTTACAAAGAGACATTTGGCAAAACTGGACTTTGTTGAAAATACAGTGGTTGTCAATCGCTGCACCAAATGCAATATCTGTTTCGCGATCACTCCTGACATTTCTCAGCTGAGAAAAGTCCGACAAAGATTAGAAAGCAAATTATTGGCTGTAGAGCAGCCTCTGAGAGAGTAAATTTCTTTTCAGTGAATTTTTTGTTAACAAATCTCTCAACTTGAGTTATGGCCTGGAAAATGCAATTACTACAGCGATATATGGTTTGCGAATGCTGCATTTTCAACCACATTAACTTCATTCAGCGGCTGCTGAGCTAATAATGCCCAGATTTTACAGCTTCATATCTTAGCATTCTAGGTTAGATCAACCAACCAACTATCGAACATCAACAATAAGCAGTTAGGAACCTGAATGAGGTGGGAGTAAGCCCCATTATCCTTGTGGTAATATAGGGAGCAAATCAGATATAAAAAGAGCATCTGGAGGAGGGTGGAATTGAGAAATCCCTGATTCAGTGAACAGCGATAGACATTTCTGGTGGAGGAGACAATAGATCAAAAAATCAATTTGGATAAAGAAAGCCCTTTGGCCCATTCAATTTCATCCTTCCAGAACACCCATCCTACTGTCTTCCCATCGTAGCCAGGAAGTCAAACATGTTCGGAAATGGGATAATCCTCACCCATGTTGGGGTGGGGGGGGGGGGGGGGGGGGTGCGGGGCGTGAGGGAGGGAGAGGGAGTTGCTCTTGTAGCAAATACAATAATCATTTTTGAAACATTTCTAACGATTAGCAAGTAGTCACTGGAGGAGAAAGCCACATCCACAAAGACTCAAGATCAGTATAATGGTACTCCAAGGCTATCTGCTCCTCTACTCTAGCACCATTTGAGACACATTTCCTTTCTTTGTTCTTCTTCTCAAAATGCACTACATTCTTCTATATTGAATTGCATTTGCCACCTGCCTGCCCCTCCCCTAATCTATCTATGTCCTCCTGTAGACTCTGGTGATAGACATGCCCACCGGGAATCCTGTCTTAACTCAACAACAAAAATCCAAGTTAACTCAATGATTTGCACTAATCCACAAGTCTGCTCCAGGCTCAACCATTGTGACAGAGTCAGGCGTGAGGGAGAGGAAAAGCCACTTTTATTATCACATTGCTAAAAAGTAAAGTTCAGCCCCATCTTTAATTGATCACATTTTTGGGAGTTAACAGCACATGATTTATTGCATTCCCTGTGGACATGTCATCTTTGTTGTCACTGCCTCTGGTTGTCTTTCATTCCCGCTTCAGTAAATACTAGCGCAACTCAACACTCTGTAAGTTTTGCGCAGTACCTTACAGCGCTGTACACTGAAGGCACAGTCCAGACTATGGGCTCAGAACCTGTGGGTAAAGTAAAAGTACACACACTGTCTGTGGTGCAGCAGTGCTCTGCACAGGTAGAATGCTGCTGAGGAAATGTGACATAGCTTGCTGAAATTTCATAAATATGCTGGAAAACTCACACAGTTCAGGGTACACGATAATTTTTCAACTGGCTGACAATTCACAACTGAACGCTTTCACCAGCTGTAACTGCGAGAGTTCAGGAATCTACTCTTCCCTGTGTAAAGGAGATTCATACAACATATCGCTCTGCAGGAGTGTTCAGGTTTAAGTGGTGCGTTCTGCCACGTGATATCAAGTAAGTCTGCTCTGGTGTGGCACCTTTACTTGTGCATTTCTGCAGCTTAGTTGATGTCTCTGCAGTATTTCTGCAGTGACACGCTTCAGAGCTTTCCTTTGCTTTGTCTGCAAGTTCCAGTGACTACTATTCTAAGTGGCGACTATGCTTTATGTCTGGTCCTTGCAGGTGGTGTGGGTAATAAGGTAATTAACACATTGAATCAGATAAGAAACATTTGCTTGCAAAGTACACAATCACTACACTTTACGGTAAATCCTGTGAAGTGTATTGAGACATCCTCTTGACAGAAAATGCACTCTATCAAATGCAAAGTTTATTATTATTAATAATTTAGAATTTATTGTGCCGAGGACAAGGTGGGGAAAGGAGGGCTTACACCCCGCAGTCAGGCTTTAGTTATCAGCTGGCAATAGGGTGATGTTTCTTAGCAGTTTTGATTAACACATTCATGGGCTGTGAAGTAATACTGCAATTTTGACTGCTTTGTGTGAAGTATTTACTCAGTGCTCACTGTCGAGCTGTCCTGCCTTTTCCACTTCTTTCATATAAACTACACAAGCCAACTGCACTGAATCATATTTGACATATTTACACCTTAAAAAAGCAGCTCTCGTTTGTACGGATCCTGAATTCCTGAGAATAAAACTGTCCCACAGCTGTCATGGTTCATGTGGAGTTTTGCATGTTGAATATAAATGTTAAAAATATTTGTTAGGTCCCCACTAATGGCTCGGTGCATTTATTTAGTGAGCAGCTGGGAAAGGTAGACCATAAGTTTACTGATCTCAGCTGGGCAGCAGTAGAAGACACTACGGTTGGGCTTCAGTGACTCAGGGTTAGAGAGAGGAAAGTCAGCCAGAGTTTCTGATCACTATCCAATGCCCTCTGCTAGCCATCTGTGGGTATGGATCCCTCAATTTGACTGTGATGCCCTCACAACTGAGTTGCAACTGATGTTCATCGTCAAAGCCCGCACGTGTATAATGGTCTCTAGGGCTAATTGCTGGAGGGTGTGTGGATCCCAGTTGACAGTAAACAAAAGCCTCCTGAAGAGGAGAGGAGAAAATAATAATAATAATAATAATAATAATCCTTGCATTTGATATAGCGCTTTTCACGTCGGGAGGACGTCCCAAAGTGCTTCACAGAACACACTGTAAAGTGAATTGACTGTATATTTGTGGGCGAACGCGGCAGCCAATTGCGCACAGCAATGTCCACAAACAGTCGTAGATTGAAAATGACCAATTTATTATTGTTTTTGGTTTTGGAGGGATTATTATTAGGCGTGTGGAGTAAGGAAACTTGCCCAAGGTTTCGCCCTGCCTGGAATTGGACTCAGTTCTCTCGCTTGCAAAGCGAGTGCTCTAACCACTGAGCTACAGGACTGATAAGAAAAAAAAGTGTTTCTCTGCTGAGTTTCCCAATCTATTAAAACAATCTAGAAATTATGTCTGGTCTGTGAGCTGTGCAGAAATGACAGCTTCAGCCTTTGACAAGCAAGCGGTGCTCTGAAAATGTTTCAATCAGTACATTTCTCTGTTTTCTATATAATAACAGTCATTATCCACAACTGAGGGACCATTTAGTCAGACTTCCACGACTGAATCGCGTGCTATTTGTCAATACCGTTTGAACAGCAGGATTAAGGCAGAGCTTTGCTCCAAGTGTTTGCTCATAGTAATATGTGTCATGCAGAGTGGTGCTTAGAGCCATTAAATGAATCACAGCAAGCAGCGATGCCTCTGGTCTCTGATATAATCCTCCAGTAACTAACAGTCAGTGCTGACAATACAACAACAACTTACATTTATATAGCGCCCTCCACGCTGGGCGACGTCCCGGTGGGAAGGTGACCATAGGCATGGTCAAAGAGGAAGTTCTTCAGGTGCAACCTGAAAATGGGGAAAGAGGGGGCAAGGCGAAGGGATTGAGGCAGGGAAATGGGGAGTCTGGAGGGATGAGATGTGGCTTTTAAGTCTTAAAAAGCGGCATTTCACAGATATGTAAGGTATTACTATTAGATACATCAAAGTAGGCAGGACAAAGTTTACAGGTACAATATTATGAAGAACAAATTTAAGACAGATACCAGGAAGAATTTCTTTACGGAGAGGGTGAGCAACTCGTTACAAGAAGGAAAGGTTGAGGACAGGATGCTGGACTCTTTAAAAAAGAAATAGTTTGATGCTGCTGTGGGAAGACGGTAAGAGTGTGGAGTCTGGAGGGATGAGATCAAATTGTCCAAAAGGATTCCTTCACCTGAACCTCTCGTATGATCTCTTGTGACTTGCTATCAAGTCTGTTACCTTGATACTACAGGAGTACCTACAGTTCTGCATATCTTTGGTATGTTCAGCACTTTTACACTGACCGTTCAACTGGCTCCAAACCAAAGTACATCGCCACACAATGGCAACTGTGATGCAAGTGGGAAACAATGCCTCTGGTTTCTCTATAGTTCTATATATTAATTTTCTTCTATTTTAACATTCAAAGAAATGTACCTCCGGATCGCCATGTATTGGGCAATGTACCTGTATCTTGACCATAAATTACAGTATGTTCTCACTGAAGGTAAAGTAGCACCTTTTGTTATTACTACTTCTTTTCTTTTCTCCATACAAATCATAGAACCATGGATACTTACAGCACGAAAGAAGGCCATTCGGTCCATCATGTTTGTGCTGGTTCTTTTAGAAACAATGCTTTCAGTCCCATTTACCTGCCATTTTCTTATTTCCCTGTAGTTTTCTCCTTTTGAGATATATATTTAGTCTCTTTCGAAAGCTACGATAAATTCTGAATTAACCACTGCTCCCATATCTTAATTACTCTGTGCATGGAAACATGTCTCCTTATCTCCAAATATCCTCTTTTGCTAACTATCTTAAATTGTTGTTCTCTAATCACTAACCAAACATTCCACAGCTTTACATGGAATAACACTTAATGTCTAAAACTCCAAACTGAGGCAATTTTAACTGCAATAAAGCTTTAATATCATTGAAATTTTTTTCATGCAAGTTAAATACTGCTGATTTAACACTTCTCTTCTCATGCTCAGTGAGTGAAGAGCATTGTACTGTATGAGTGGATTGCTGACTCTAGTTCCAGTACACTGAGTATTCAATAACCTTGTTATCCATGCTGGTACCTGCATAGGCAGGATGAGCATTTATATCAGATTAATGTCATCTATAACATGATCATTCACAGCACCAAAGAGAAGGCAACAACAGTAAAGCAAACCATTCCATTCTGATCTGGGAATACTGGTTTGTTCCACACACAGTATAATGAATGCTTCTTTTCAAAGTTTGCACTAAAGATTCAAAGGCCCAAATTTCCTCCTAAATCTGTAAGACCATTTTAACTTTACAATAGCATGGAATTGTGGGAAATTCTTAAATTCAATCTTAATTTGAAAGCCGGTTTCTGCAATTTTTAAAAAGAGCCGGCATCCAAATCAAGTCTGAATATTAGAAATTTTCCACAATTTTGCACAATCTTAAACTTCAACACAAAATGGTCTAAGACTAAGTGGAATTTTAGGTTCATATTATAAAATAGAGGTGCTCAGGCCCTAGGTCTGTCTTAAACTGATAACATTTTCAAATTAGTTGTCACTTAATTTCTACGTGTGGAAAAGATAATTTTCTTTTAAACAATGATGAATGCTTTCAATTTGTTGCAACAAAAGTTTGTTGCACATTAATGTCTCTAGATATCACACATCTTCACAAAACTGAAGTGCATGTACATTATATTTTTCAAAATCCTGCACCCACTTAAAGCAATCTCCTTTTCAGGTTCGCAGTCGCTGATGCTAATTTCTAAGTGTGAATCGAATGATATTCTGTTTCATATTCACAAAAGTCTTACTAACAGCTCATGGATACTCCTGACTCATGCTCCTGCAGAATAATAACAATCCTTACATTTGGTAGAGTGCAGGTCAGAATGCTCATCGCACACAGAACAATAAAGTATGTTTTACAATGCACACTGATGTTGTTCCAACATCCAAATAAGCTACTGAGTACAACATTATCAGTACTTGAAGCATAATAAACAGCAGAAGCAATAGTGCAATAGAATTAAAATTAAACTACATTCTATTGACAACGTTAAATATTTTAATCAGTTTCAATGACAACTGCTTCCACTTATGTGGTGCTATTCAAGTGGAATGACCAGCTTGATGGAGATCAGTTGTATAACCAAAACCTTTGAGCAAAACAAATTTTCAATGTGTGTAACCAGAAGTGAAAATGCTAACAACAACAACAACAAAATTAAATTTTTATAGCGCTTTTCACGTCGGGAGGATGCTGCTATGGTATAAATGTTTCTCAAAATTGGATCCACTAACTCAATTAATGTAAATCAGGCTCAATGTTTAATTCAGCTGTTTATTTGACAAATGTGAGTATGTGTATGAATCCAATGTGTTACATAAGAACATAAGAACATAAGAATTAGGAGCAGGAGTAGGCATTCGGCCCCTCGAGCCTGCCCTGCCATTCGATAAGATCATGGCTGATCTTCAGACCTAACTCTAATTACCTGCTCTATCCCCATATCCCCTAATCCCTCTATTTTTAAAAATATATCAGTTTCAGCCTTGACGATGTTCAAGGACCGAGCAGCTACAGCCTTCTGGGGTAGTGAAATTCACTACCCTCTGAGTGAAGAAATGTTTCCTCAACTCTGTTCTAAAAGGCTGACCCTTAATTTTAAGACTGACCCCTGGTTATAGATTCTCCTACCAGGGGCAGCAGTCCCTCAGTGTCTACTTTATCCAGCCCTTTAAAAATCTTATATGTTTCAATAAGATCTCCCCTAATTCTTCTGTACTCTAGAGAACATAGCCCTAGTTTATTCAGCCTATTCTCATAGGTCAGTCCCCTCATCCCAGAAACTAACCGAGTGAATCTACGCTGCACCCCTCTAGGGCAAGTATTTCCTTTTTTAAATAAGGAGACCAAAACTGCACACAATACTCTAGGTGCGGTCTCACCAAGGCCCTATACAGTTGCAGCAAGACTTCCCTACTCTTGTACTCTAAACCTTTTGCAATGAACGCTAACATGCCGTTCGCCTTCTTAGTTGCTTGCTGCACCTGCAAACTAACTTTTTGAGACTGGTGTACAAGGACACCCAAATCCCTCTGAACACTAACACTATCTAATCTCTCCCCCTCTAGAAAATAATCTGTTTTTCTATTTTTTCTACCTAGGTGAATAACTTCACACTTCCCCACATTAAATTCCATCTGCCACCTACTCGCCCACTCCCCTGGCCTATCTATATCCCGTTGCAATCTTTTTGCATCATCCTCAGAGCTTACTCTCCCACCTAGTTTAGTGTCATCCGCGAATTTAGATACGTTACATTCAATGTCCTCGTCTAGATCATTGATGTAAATTGTAAATAGCTGAGGCCCAAGCACTGATCCTTGTGGCACTCCACTAGTCACATCCTGCCAATTCGAGAATGACCCGTTTATCCCTACTCTCTGTTTTCTACCCGTTAGCCACTCTTCAATCCATGCTAATATGTTCCCATTAATCCCGTGGGCCTTAACCTTGTGCAATAGCCTTTTGTGTGGCACTTTGTCAAATGCCTTTTTAAAATCTAAATATACTACATCTACTGGTTCCCCCCTATCTAACCTGCTAGATACATCTTCAAAAAACTCTAAAAGATTAGTTAAGCATGACTTCCCTTTTGTAAAGCCATGTTGACTCTTCACAATCTTGTTATGGTCTTCCAGGAATCCCATAAACACATCTTTAATTAAGGACTCAAGAATTTTCCCTACCACTGATGTCAGACTAACTGGTCTATAGTTCCCCATCTTTTCTCTCCCACCCTTCTTAAATAGTGGTGTTACGTTTGCAATCTTCCAATCAATGGGAACCGTTCCAGAATCCAGAGAATTTTGGAAGATCAAAGACAAGCCATCCACTATCTCAGTAGCCACCTCTTTTAAAACCCTAGGATGTAGGCCATCAGGTCCAGGAGATTTATCAGTTTTAAGACCTGACAATTTACCTAAAACCATTTCTTTACTAATATTAATTTCCCCAAGTTGCTCGCTAACATTGTCTTCTTGGTTCCCCTCTATTCTTGGTAGGTTTTCAGTGTCTTCTAAGGTGAAGACAGTAGCAAAGTACTTGTTTAATGACTCTGCCATGTCTTTGTCCCCTACTATAATTCCCCCCGTCTCTGCCTGTAGCGGACCCACATTTACCTTTGACAGCCTCTTCCTCTTTATATATTTATAAAAACTCTTGCCGTCTGTCTTTATGTTCTTCGCTGGTTTGCCCTCATATTCCAGAGTGTGTAGTTAAGTGCTCTGGATGTACAGCATCAGATCTGTGGTATTAATTCTCAGTCTGTGCTCTATTGGCTGTGCTTGTGATGTCCACTTACCACCAGTTGGGGTCTTGTGAGTCATGTTAGCAGCTAGAACCAAAAGATGTGGAATCACCTTGGGCTGACGGATGGGGCAGCGCCACTGTGTGAGACCCAGCAAGAGCAGACAGGTGGTCATTTGGAATGAATTCTTGAATGCCTGTGAAATCCTTTGTGCAGAGAAGTCTACAAATCATCCCTTATCTCAGCCACAACAAAAGCTACAGCAGAACTCATGCCAAACTTTAGGTCTGCAAAACCAAACTCTTGGGCATGTTGCACTTCAGCACGTTGGCCACTGCCACCTACAGGCAGAGCAGATCAACCAGCCCCAACTCCAGTTAAGGCATCCTGCATCATTGACTGTGGCAAAAGACCCAGAATCCACTGAATACCGATGTGGCAGCAATGCGTGACTATGCACATTGTTAATGCAGCTCTTCACATCCATGTTGTCAGTCTGTCAGCCCCTGCATATTGACCGTGTCAATTTTCAAGGCGTAGGGCAGTGAAGCCTATAGGTCTCTATACTTTCTCTATACCATCTGAATGCAAACAAATTATTTTGTGATAATTTGGTGGTGGGGTGGGGGGCGTGGGAAGCATGTCTGGTTGCATTGCTTGCTCAACCTGTCTCCCGAAGTTTCCTCCATGGCAGTGCGTCATTCTCTGGCATTGATGATGAGTGCAATGTTGTGATGATGAAGTGACTGGTGCCTGTTCTGTGCCAGTAGTCACTTCGCAACATGTTTTTAGATTCCATGAGGTCTGCACTACCCTGTGGAAAGAGACAGTAAAAATATTAGTTCAGTACTGAGAATTAACATTAGCATGTGTCTTACCTATGAGGCACCCAAAGGGGTTGCACATGCATACAATTGTGGTTATTACTAATGTTGTGCCTTGCTATAAAAACTGTTGGATTATAACAGATGATATAGAAACTTACCAGAATCTGTGCCTTTCTATCCTGTGCTACAGACTGTCAGTCCCTTGATCGTACACTCTGCAAAAGTCTGCTGGCACTTCTGCCTGGCTGATGGGAAGTCTAGTTGGCTGGCTTCTTGTCTCCTAGCAATGTACATATTAAGTGGGATCTCTTTTCTTTTAACAAAATATTTGTATTTCATTTCATTCAATATTAAACGGGCATGGTTATAACATAATAGATAATAATAATAATTCTTGCATTTGATATAGCGCCATATCACGTCTTCGAGATGTCTCAAAGTGCTTCACAGAATATACTGTAAAGTAAATTGACTATATACTTTGTGGGCGAAACACGGCAGCCGATTGCGCACAGCAGTCGTGGATTGAGTGACCAAATTATTTTTTTAAATTTATTTTGAAGGAATTATTACTGCCGGGAAAAGCGATCTGCCAATCAACTAACAACCGGGTTCCTACTTATTGCTAGATAAACAGAGGCATGTGGAGTAAGGAAACTTGCCCAACTTTTCGCCCTGTCGGAAATTAAACCCAGGTCCTCTCACTTGCGAGACAAGTGCTCTAACTACTAAGCTACAGGACTCCTGTAATGATCCACAACTGCACACGACTGCACACTAAACAGCAACGTCCACCATATATAGAACAATCAACATTGTCCTCCTCTTCACCATTTTATTCCAATGTACACCCCTCTATAGTTACCAGCAATCATTAATAAAACACAGAGAATGATTAGCCAAGGATGGGGTTAAAAATTATTCAGTATCATTTAGCTCCAATATGGAGGCATTTGCACATTAAAAGAGCAAAAAGCAGGACCAAATCCTAAAAATCTTTAACATCACTAAATTGGTTTTGCTGCCCACTTATTTGCGAAGGTGTATTCAACCAATCAGTAGTTGAGGATGGAGAGGCGGGGAGGGGAGGTGACCTCCCTGATGAATTCGAAACACTCTGAAATATTGGAATGAATTTTTCTGTTTTCCTGAAAAACATCTTAATGGCTCAAGGTGAAAGAGGAACCAAAAGAGGTGGGTTTCAGGTCTCTACCTCATTATATTTGAACCGCCCCTTCAGCTCGAGAACAAACTAGATCTAAATAGTGATCTTGTGGAGTTTTTGACATGAGCTGTTACCTGATATGTTGAAGATTGCGTCAAAATCACAATCAGTGTCTAGATTGCCTTTGAGACAAAAGAGACGTTCATTCCTCCAGGTGTTCAAATATTATGGGAAGAAGATTCAAACTTGGTCTTTGCCAAGGAAAATTTAAGATGTACATGAACAGCCAAGAGCCAACACTGAATGCTGTATGCGAGCAAATTAATTCAAAGCCCCAATTACAATTTACATTTGTGGTGAGAATGCCCTAAGATGAAGGCTTTACAGCTGCAAGTCAGGTAGAGACTTTCAGTAATGACTAAAGCAACAATTCCTTCATGCTAGAGGATTTATCTTACTGAATACTTTCAACCTGCTTAACTTGTTTGGTCTGGCCAAAGTTTTCAGCAAAATGTTTGTCACAACAACTATATCATAAGAACAATGTTCAGGTGCTCTAGGACGCTACCTTGCATGAGGGGGCGCTGTATAAATGCAAGCTTTTGTTGTCGTTGTTATCACAATAGTAACCCTAAAAAGCACTTCCCAGGGTAGACATCGAGGCGGAAAAAAGTTCTCCACTTCTCAGCAAGAGCACCATACCAACTCATCTTACCTCATGGGTAAAAACTCCATTGAGCCTCTGCACTGCTTTTGCTGTGCGATTACTGTATAAGAGAAATCCTTTAATGGCCGAAAACACCAAATGCATAATGTGTAAGGCCTGATGAAATTTTTACCCCATGAGGAGATTTTTACTAAGATATGTTCAAGCCGTGCAAAGTCTAGGCTCAGTCATGTTTTAAAATGTGTTCAGTAAAGAACGGATGGCATCATGACATGCATGCAAGTAACCTTGTGGTTACCACCCACTTTGGCTAGACACTATTCATTAGCAGTGAATCATGCAAATGAATATGTGTCAGTTCAATTGGTCTTAATATAAATTATTACCCTGTACAAAACCAGGCCAACACCACATACAGTAAGAACACATAATTATTTAACTCTTTCACATGTCATTCTTTCACATATCAATGTGAAATGCTTTAATATCAATGCTTTTCCATTTATTCCCTCCTGATTCTATTGCCATCTCCAAGAGGGAGGGAACAGGATGATGACAGTGCTCATGATATGCATCAAATCCTCTGATGGGAATAAAATAGACCTGTGCTCTCCAATGCCAGGAAGATCCCACACCTTTCAAGGCAATTTTTTTAGCATCATCTCTGGACATTCCCATGAGGCTGTGACTCATCTGACAGCCTTATGGGACTGTCCAGAGATCAGCGCCCTGGGACGTCCTCCCAATGTGAAGGGCGCTTATACAAATGTAATTTATTGTTTTTGTCATCTGAAAAAGATGTAACAAGAGATCAGTCATAGTGGGCATGTGGCATCCCATCATTAGCTCACCTCACGTTCAGGGTGTATAGGAGGTGACAACCAAAGACATTTGAATGCCTTTGCAAACTGTACAATTGGGTTTTACTCAGATACAGTGACAGGACTACTTTGCATCACATAATGCATCTTGTTGGTGGCCGTTGGTGGAGCAGGCCTGTTTTCTAGCTGTTCTGCTGTAATCACAATGAGAAGCTAACAGCCCAACTCTCAGCAACAGAAGATAGCCCTTCAGAGCTCCACTGAGAGCACTGTCTGCTGTTTGGTACAGGCAGTTCCAGCTACATTACAACCGATATGCCACTGCATTCAGAGAATGACCATGAGGAGAATTTATCTGATCAAAGCTCTTATGACCGCACCTTTTAAAAAGATATTAATGTAGCTATCACTGTAGAAATGCTGATTAAATTATGTACAATTTAAGAATTTCAGTTACCTTTACAATTGATATAAATAATGAAAGATTTTATAATAACACAGAACACAATATACTTTGTTTTTAGTAAGTTTCAGAAAGAGTGTATTTCATTACCATCGTGCTTAGTTTCCATCACTTTAGTCGGTTGCTTTCCATCACTTCTAAATTCAATACCCTTTTCTCTTGAACCAGAGAGCTCATAATATCATTTTTGGGTTAAAAAATCCCAGAGTTCACCCTTCTCTGTGCTGCTTGTAGACTTTCTGGAGTGTTCGGACTTGTGTTCTTATGCTCTGAGTCCTGATTCATGAATATATGTAGAGAGCAGCTTGCAGTATGCCAGTTAAAACAAAAATAACATTTGTAATGAGGAATCTGTCACAGAGTGTCCACTGAATACAAAGCAGTCACAAACATGAATGGTCGTCATGTCACATTGTGCTAAAGTCGATGAAAACAAAAGTAGAGTTTAACATGATCAAAGCATATTGAATCAAACTCAGAACAGGGGAGGTGAACACACAGTTCAGAAATAACTCAATTCAAAAAGAACGAGATTAAGGGAATGAAAGGTAGAGTTGTGCAGGATTATTTCTTGTTTATGTTGTTATTTTCTTTACCGTTGTAACAGAAGATGAGCCGCAATGACATTTTCGTTCTTGGACAATCCTCTGTTGAGTTGCATTATATTCAATCACAACAATAACCTTGAAACAATGAATGCCAATACGTTCAAACAGACATAAAGGATAGGTTACGGTAATCATGTGGGAACTATTAGAATTACAACACTTCAGAGTTATAGCACTGGTAAAGTGAATGGTTTTATCTTTCAGTCAAAGGAAGCCCATTTAAATTGACCCTAGTAATAGGATTGTTAATGTTTTAGTTCCTTTAGAATAATAATAATAATCCTTGCATTTGATACAGCGCTTTTCACGTTGGGAGGACGGCCCAAAGCGCTTCACAGAACACACTGTAAAGTGAATTGACTGTATATTTGTGGGCGAACGCGGCAGCCAATTGCGCACAGCAATGTCCCACAAAGAGTCGTAGATTGAAAATGACCAATTTATTATTGTTTTTGGAGGGATTATTATTAGGTGTGTGGAGTAAGGAAACTTGCCCAAGGTTTCGCCCTCTGCCTGGAATTGAACTCAGGTCTCTCGCTTGCAAAGCGAGTGCTCTAACCACTGAGCTACAGGACTCCACAATGATCCTTTCATTACAATAATCATCCCAAAAAATACCACAATATGGCTTAAAGTTTATAGCATGTCATTGCATGGTTTCTTGTATTAATTAACTAGGAATGTGTTGTGAAACACCACGAACTTTATCCCTTGATTATGAGCTTCATGTTAAAAGTCCTGTAAGGGAAAGACAAACATTGTATAATACTCTATATACAAATATGTTACAACTCTGTAAGAGGGAAATTATCATTTGATAACATTGTACTAACTATAGAGCTATGTAAGGAGGTATGTATCATTGTACAGAGTTGTATCATATGCCCAACCTGTTCCCAAACCTAATATCACATAACATAACATGTAGGAGCAGGAGTAGGCCATTCGGCCCTTCAGCCTGCCCCGCCATTCAATCATGGCTGATCTTCTAATCTAACTTCAGCTAATAACCTGACCCTGCTTATCCCCATATCCCTAATCCCTTTTGCAATAAGAAACATATCTATCTCAGTCTTGAAGTTAAGGAAGTTAACGTGATCTGATTTAGCTGTTCAATAGGGGAACAGACTCTTGACTGTAGTTGGGAATCTCAAAAAGAAGACATAACCATAAGATTCGAGCTAAGACACTAAAAGGGTGGCCAGAAAAAAAGTGGTGAGAATATTGGATGGCCAAAAGCTATAGAATAAACTGAGGATCTTAAAACAAACTGAGATGCATACCTTAGTGAATAAGGTTATAAAGATATTAGTAAGTAAGGGACAAGTATAAAGGGATTTGGGGAAAGGAAAAGAATAAAATTATTGAGTTGCTGTAGACTTAACGGCAGAACAAGCTTAACGGGTCAAATGGCCTAATTCTGTACATATGTTCCAATCTTAAACATAGATAGTGAACTATTGGGTTAGCAATGTAGCACTAAACAGTTGCATTTCCAAAATCTTTAAATATCTCACTGATAAGCACATTTTTAAATAGCATTGCTTTTCGTACCATTGTGAAGTTCAAAGCTATTCTTTAAGTATATCATAGTAATAATAATCATCCTTGCATTTGATATAGCGCTTCTCACGACTTCTAGACGTCTCAAAGAGCTTCACAGAATATACTGTAAAGTGAATTGACTGTATGTTTGTGGGGGAAACGCGGCAGCCAATTGCGCGCAGCAGTGTCCCACAAACAGTCGTGGATTGAAGTGACCAATTTTATTATTGTTTTATCCTTGAGCGATTATTATCAGGAAGGAAACTTGTCCAAGGTTTCACCCTGTCGGGAATCAAACCCAGGTCTCTCGCTTGCAAGGCGAGTGCTCTAACCACTGAACTATAGGACTCCTCAGCAGCTTTTTCTCTCTATATATATCTTAGGTAGTTGTGTTAAAAAGTGAGGGAAATCAATGCTTCACGTAGAAGAAGTATTACCTGTAAGAGGAAGTCAAAGAGAGCCAATCTGCCCCACTCAGAATGTTTCACACTGAGACAGTCCTCTGTGGGATTCTTCTGAGAGTCTGCAGTGCCACAGTGCCTTTGCAGCTGAGCCTGGTATTGTAGCCAACTCAACTCAAATGAATTTTGGTCCTTGTTGGGATTATCCAGATGCTGAATATCAGAATCCCACCAAACAATTGGCCTGGGCACTCCATCTGTGTACCTGTATGGCAGCAATCCATCGCTGAATCTTCGGGCCACGACAGGAAGGCTCCGGTTGAGACCCAGAACCCTGTCCAAATGGAACGCTAATACTTCATAAAGATCACTGGGTCTCTTTATCAAACCACAAAACCCATCCTGACAGTGTGCCAGGAGGTCGGGGATTACAGTGTCAGGGTGAGAGCTCAGACCGACTTGCATTACTTGCCCATGACCAGGTATCCGTTCCTTCGCCGTTACTGAACCCTTACTCAGCAACTTCATCTTTTCAATGTCATTTGAATTGAACCAAGGTGGTGGATGCCCAAGGAGACTAGCCTTATCTCCCGAGTCTGAAAGTAGCAGGTTTGCTTCAAAATTGTTACACAGCTTAGGTTCACCTCCTCGTCTGTCCTCACTTTTCCCATTATTTGCCAAGAACATGTCACTTGCACTGTTGGTGGATGAGGTTCTGGTAGTTTGGTGGTATGCCTTGTTCTTAACCTTTTGGACAGGTACACTTTCTGTACGGTTTGAAGAGGTTTTAAATTGAGGGGCATTTTGCTTTTTATCTGAGGTGCCCTGAAGGACTGGTTTATCATGAGACATCCCATCCTTCACACCGGATGTAGAAATCTTCAAAGTGACAGACTTTTGAGATAGTTGAACAGAACTGCGTTTGATTGTTACAATTCGATTCACATTGTTAGCTTGTAAAATAGGCTTCTCCACTGAAGATGGAGAGTGTGTGGGTGGTGGTCTGTTATCCTGTGTCATCCCATGAGGATCAGTGTTCTTACCAGCTTGTATCTGGGGAGACATCCCCCGTCTCTGGGGAGACATCTCTTGTGCTTGAGGTTCAAAAGCCTCAGCCTGGTTATCATTTGTTTTCCTGTGGATTCCTTTCAGCTGCCGTCCTTTCCCCTTTGGTTTATCTGCTTTATCTGAGTTGCTGGGATATTTGTGCCTTTCTCCATAATTGGACTGCATGTAGTTATACTGTGCGTCACCCACAGGCCATCGTTTCAGCTTTTTCCTCCCCATGGGCGGGAGTTTGCCATTTGTCTGGGAGGCGGTTGTCTTTTTGACAAAGGCACCAGTGCTGTTTCTCCACAGACGATGTTGAGTGTATCTGCCATGTGGCCGGCCGGGAGCTCGATAGTCAAAGCCAAATATGCTGTTGTCAGCAGTCGGTAGAGGCGGAAGAGTATTAATCATCACCATGGAAAGGGCACTGAAAAAGCAGCAGAGAGTCACAGGTCTCTTCCTGAAGAGTACCTTTAGTGACAGTCGCCGTGCCTATACAAGGAAGAAAACAACAGTTGAATAATAGTAATAATTCTTGCATTGATAACAATGCCTATGATGCTGAAACATCTCCAAACAGCTGACAGTCACAAGATTGTTGGGAGTGAAGAAGGTCCTTCAGCCCATTTAGTCTCATCCTTGGCAGAACATCTACCCAACTGCCCCCATCACAGCATCAAGCTCTTTTATAAATGAGTCCAGTGTCCTGGCCTAAATCATCCTTCATGGAAACCTGTTCCAGTCATTAGTTACCCTCTGGGTGAAGAAAATCATTGCGGTATCTGCCCTCAAATTGCCTTTTGCAACTCTAAACCTACGTCCTCTTGTTCTACTACACTTGTGTATCCTAAAGTATTGCTCTGGGTTTACTTTTAAAAAAATTCCCGTTTAAATTGAAATTGCTGTCATGTCTCGTGACTGTGTATTTGCAAGCAAACGAGCAGCTAATTTGGCCATGGCAAGATCCTACAAACAGACATGAAGTGAATGACCAATTTCACATTTTAATGCCTGTGGCTTTCCAAGTGATAAAGGAAAGTGATGTGAAGAACGTTCAAATGCCATGCATTGCCCATTGCTTATTTAGTCAGTTAAACTTTTTACGTGCATGAGTTTCAAGGTCACAATCCTACAAGCACGACCTTTGCATATTAATAAAATTAATGAATCTTCATTCACATAAACATTAAAAAACCTGTTGTGAGCTTTCAAACTAATCACAAGGTACCTTTGAGTGTGGAGAAGAAACAGGGGAATGATTTTGAGTAGATCACTCTAATGGGGAGTTTAACCCAACCATGATGGGTTGAAAGGCCTCTTCTGTGCTGTTAACATTCTATGATCTTACGCGGTCAAATTTTTCCATTCTTTTTTATCACTAGCAATAATTAAGGAATGGGTTAAAGGCTGGAAGCTGTCCTTAATGAAAGGTTTGGGATTGAACTCCCTGCCGCTCTCTCCCCCCTCAACCCTGAATCTGGGAGAATTGTTTCTCCCTCTGTTGTTTCAGAGTGAAAACATGGCCATCTTTCTAATTTAGTGAGGTACATGATTTATCCATTCATAGCCACTAAATGGCTTTTTAACTTTCAACGTATACTTTTAAAATTTCTTTTTGGGGACGTTGTAACAAAGAAGTGAAAAATCTACATTCTCCACGGTCTGATTAGTCTTTCCAGAAAAAGAGAAGCCATTCTACCAAGTAAGGGAAGTGGTCAGTCCTTATCCTATCAATAAGAGAAGCTTTTAAAGGACACATTTTTTTTCACTGAATTTCTGTACTGATCCTATTTATTTCCAGCATTACCAATAGTACAATTTTGCCTGCTATTTGTTTGCTGACAGGGCAATTGAGCCTAGACTGAAGAGTTGGGTCTTTTATTACACACTATCCTCTACAATTAATTGCTAGGCTCTCAGCTGGGTTCCTATTTTTGAGATAAGAGCACTTTGTGTTCCCTTAATTTAGGGATCCTGAGACCTGTAATTTTACTGTCTTAGCTGTAAGACTGTCAAGTCTTAAAATTTAAGGTCCTGCAGAATTGTGTAAAATTCTTTCATTTAATCTGAAATTGGAAACTAGTTCATTTTATGAACATGCAAAAAACTCCCAAATGACTGATTTTAAAACTATTCCAGAATTCTACCCAATGTTAATTTTTAAGATGCAATAGACTTTACAAGCTCTGTGGCCTCACAGTGTTGTTCTGATGAGAATTCTGGATATTTGCTCATTGCTCTCTTCAATCAAATGATTCCTGATGCTTTACCCTTAGGGAACGTATGTCTATACTGTGGCAGTCACCAGTGAGTGGTTAGTAGTGCCTCACCTGATGCCAGCAATAATGTTTACACTGTAGTTTTCGCACTATCCTCTGTAGCTTTTAACCACACAGTACCACTATTATATAACTCAAACACACTGCTGCCAGAAAACCTCGGTTGGTATAGAACCAGACCACATGCCCAAGATTTATGACTAGTCCCAGAAACTTGGATGTGTCCCAGAGTCAGTGAGAGAATCCAATGACCACTGTCTATTTGCACGGGGTTGCACAATGTTTTGACATTTGAGTGGTTCAAAACAACAGCAGATCATTTAGAATGCCGTAATGGAGTTTACAATTCACAGTTAGAAGTGGTGGCAAGCTGTACATTAATAGAGAAATTAATTTGAAAAGTTTAAAGCATGGTGATGAAAGTCTGCCTAGCTTCTCACTGTTGTGTCAACTTGACGCACTTGATAGCACTCTTGTTTCTAGGTCAGAAGGTTGTGGGCTCAAGCCTTGTGTTAGGACTTCTGCCAATCCAGTGCTTGGGGTGTGCTGCATTGTGGCCTTTCAGTTCAGATTTTAAAACAAGGTCTCGTTTGCCTGTTTTCGCAGAGGTTATAGAATCCGTGACATGATTTGAAAAGAGAAGGGAGATTCTCCTGGTATCCAGATTAATTAATAATTCATTTGATATCTGGTTGTGGGACTTTGCTATATCCAAATTGACTACCATGTTTACCTATACCTGACAGTAATTAGCTGTGATATGTTTTGACGTAATAAAGGAACCAAAGCAGGATGGCTTAGGAACAGGAAAAACCCCCAACAAGCCTAGTGGAATGAAAGTAGGTGTCAGCAAAACTCAAAGTTAAATTTGTAATTTTCTGACCCTGAACTCCCCCCCATCACCCCCCCTCCCACCCCCCCCCCCCCCCCACACACACACACTTTGATAAGCACTTTTCTAAATAGCATTTTTTTTTACCACTGTGAATTTTGAAGCTATTGTTTATGTCCTGGGTAATTTTGTTAAAAACTACTATTGTCTCTGCATCTCCCTTGTCCTATTGTCTCTGTAACTCCCCTGTGTACCTCAAATCAGGGGAGTAGAATGAACTGTGGACGTCTCCGTGTTTCCCTTCACTCCATTACTATGAGGTGTTCTTCAGACACGAGCTAGACAGTACCAGGATTTTCCACCGTGTCTCTGAACTGCTTCACCTGGTGGTCCAGCCAAGAGCTGTCAAAAACATACCCGACTGACCTGGGAGGATCCCTGATATTCTCAGCTACACTAAGACTGGGCTGCAGATTCTTCCCAACCATATTCAACATTGCTGATTTAAGCATTCGTTTCTTTTTGGTCCATGTGTTTATTTGAACATTATATTATGGACCAGTTGTAGGCAAACTCAGCAGCCAATTTGTGCACAGCAATTTCCCACACACAGACATGAAATGAATAATCAATTTTATCTGGGGAAATATTGCCAGAACACTAAGAGAAACTCTCTTTTCAAACAGTGCCATGGGATATTTAACATCCACCTGAACAGGCAGACAGGACCTCAGTTTAACATCTCATCTGAAGGATGGCACCTTCAACAATTTTGCTCCCCCCCAGCCCTGCAATGGAGTGCCAGCTTAGACTTTGTGAGTTCAACGTCCTGACATGGGACTTGGATCCATTAAAGTGTCACCCTGGCTCAGTTCAAGCTCTGTGTCATGACCTAGAACCCACATGGCCCACACTGACACACCAAATTCAGTACTGGGGGCTTTCTGTATTCTCAGAGGTGCTGTCCTTCAGTAAATCAAGGAGGACACGTCGATTCCTCTTTGCTTGTTAGTTTATGTTAAAAGAAAAGTTTCTCCCAGTGTCCTGACCAACAATTCCCCAGATAAATTTGGTCACTCACTTCATGGCTATTTGTGGGACACTGCTGTGTGCAGGTTGGCTGTCCTGTTTAGCCACAAGGTACACAAAGCCATTATACTCTACAGTATATCCTGTTAAGTGCTTTGAGACATCTCAACAACATGATAAGGTGCAATATCAAATGCAGTTTGATATTCTGACTTCGAGGTGAGAATGCCCCCAACTGAGCCAAGATGACACTTGAATGTGTTATAATGAATTTTGAGGGAGCATCCTTGTTCCTCTGCTCAGCACTGGCTTTAGGGTCTACACATGGTACTACTTGAAAAAAGAAAGGTGTTCTGTCCCATAATCTCACAAATAAAATTGGTCATTCACTGCACTTTATAGTATATCCTTTAAGATGTCCTCCTGATATGAAAGGTGCTGTAAATGTAAGGATTGTTATTATTGCTGTTTGCGGATGCTGCTGGAATAAATTAGCTGCCATGTTTACCTACACAATAACACTCACTTTTATTTCTAATGTTCTCACTTTCCAAATGTTACTCCTACAGGAAAGACATTTTGAAGTCAATTGTAGTATTTTGGTGCAAACATGCTTAGTTCTGTGCTCAGGACCCACAATCTCCTTATGTATAAATGCTATCACTTCACATGGGCAATGGCATCACCCAGCCTGCTGCCAACACCATGAATTATCAGGCAGAGCCAGTGGCAGTGGGCACCAATGAGGAGGTGGCGGCTGCAGTCAACAAGGCATGACTGGGGCACCTGCATGGAAAACTGGGTGTTGCAGGTGACCCAGGTATCCTACAGTTGTTGTCAAACTACTCCCGACACAACCTCCTGCAACACAATCAGCTCCAGGCTGCTGCTCAGGGTAGTAAATAGTCTGCCCAGACAGCATTATTATTCCACATAATAGGTCTAATTTGCTAGATTCACAGCCGAGCTTCTGGAACACCATCGGTCACCAAATTTGCGGACATCAGAACTGAGATTGGAATCACATCCGGGAATCGCTAACCCAGATGCGATTCTGATCGGAAATTACAATTCCTTTCGGAAATCAGACCAATTACAGAACAATAGGAGCTAAAATGCAGTTTGGGCTAATAACCCACGTTCAAATACATGCAGGTGCCCGCCCTTATTACTCTATGTAATTTAACCACATGAACAGGATCATTCTTTAGACCTTTCTGTGGGTTAATTGTTCAGTTAATTAATTTTCAATGGATCTTAAATCCTATAATTGTGAATGTAATGGTGGTATGTGACATGTCCTGGCCAATATTCATCCCTAATCCAAATTCATCCCAAACATTTAAAATTAGTTTCACCTTACCTTTGCTTACATTACATTCTACTGTATATTAAATACAATTTATTATTTAGTTCCAGATCATCATCCTTTTATATTTAACTATATCATTCTTTTTGATTCTGCCTGCCTTCTGATTCAGGTGGGCATTAAAGCGCAGCCCCTTTCCTCCATGACTATTTCAGAGTAACATACATATTTTTCTCTACCAGATTATCGTGGCTTGTTGCAATTTCCAAATGTTCCTGTAGGCTTAAATGTAAATGCTGCCTCCTTCCTTTCCCTCCACAAGATATTCCATTCTCTCCCAAATTCAAATATTAACAGAATAATAATAATCATTCTTGTATTGCACATAGCACCTTATCAAGCTACTGAGAGTGCTTCAAAGTGCTTCACAAAAATATACAGTAAAGTGTAGTGACTGTTTATATTTGTGAACCAACGCAGCAGCCAATTTGCACGCAGCAATGTCCCACAAACATCCATGAAGTGAATGACCGGTATTCCCTGAAGGATTGTTGGCCAGGACACTGGGAGGAACTCCCTTCTCAAATAGTGCCGCGGAATCTTCAATGTGCACATGGACAAGCAGTCATGACCTCAGCTTAATGTCTCATCCAAATGATGGCACCTCCTGATAACACCCGCTCCTCCCAGCACCGCACTGGTGCCTCGCTTTACAATGAGCCCAAAGTGGGGTTTGAACCCACAATCTTCTGACTGACAGGCAGAACCGGCTGAGTCAGGCTGACACAAATATACAGTCAATTCACTTTACAGTATATTCTGTGAAGCGCTTTGGGACGTCCTCCCGACGTGAAAAGCGCTATATCAAATGCAAGGATTATTATTATTATTATTATTATTATTATTATGTAGATCTCAGGATGTTATTAGCATTCATTATCTGCTGCTTGGAGCTGGAGCTGCTGAACAGCTCTGCGATGCTGAGCCTCAGAACCCACCGCATCATCACATTCACTGTCACTCACTCACTCACTCACTCACAGTCACTATTTGCTGGGCTCAGCGTTAGTTTCATGCAATCTTAAATTCTGACAGACAGACCGACCGACAGAGAGCTGAGCAGTGAATGCTGGCAGAAAGGAATCTGTTTCCCCTTTGCGCTAAGCGTTTGGCTATTAACCCGCGACCCCCAAGTGAGTTTGCAAAGAGCACTTTAATAAGAGTGATGCAACTGTACCATTCCTCCTCACAGTGAACCTCTCACTTCATCTTCCGAAAGGGAATCCTCTGCAATCCCGGGGGAGAGGAAGGGGGTCCTGATACTGAGGCACAGCCCCTGTCTGTCTGTCTGTCTGTCTGTCTGTCTGACTGTCTGTCACTGTGTGTCTGCATGTGCAGTCTGTGCCGTCTGATCCCCTACAGCATCAGGGAGGTGCCCTCAGCTAACAAGCAGTCAGTTGATGCCAGAGCCATTATTTGCGTTGCTCAGCACTTGTCCCCTGCAATCTTCAATCCTGCTCCCAATCTCCTTGTGCAAAGCAATGCTTTGCTCTACTTCATGACTTCGCCTCAAGCTGTCAAGTCCATTCAGTCTCTCCCATTTGCAATCTTTCTCTCAGTTGCTGCTGCTGCTGCTGCTGCTGCTGTGGTCCTGTTCAGTAGAGAGCACCTTCACTGCTGGAGTCTGGCTGTACTGTTAAGCATAGCTTTAATAATCGCCTGCAGTCAGACTGCTGCACTTCCTCACTCTGCACCAGACTGAGCAGCACTTGACAGCAACCTCCCCTCCCCTCCCCTCCCCTCCCAGAGCAGGCAGGCAGGCAGGCAGGTCCATTTGTGGGTGGACGGTCGCTTCAAAATAAAAGTCCTCCCTTTTTTTTTGATCCAAGCGCCCTGGAGAGGAAGATGCAATGCCAACACAGTAAATAATCTCTGATAACTCCTCACCCTCCCGAGGGAAATGGCTCAAATGTTCGTCTTTCCGATGAGACGTTAAACCGAGATCCTGTTTGCCTGTTCAGGTGGACTTTGAAGACCCCATGTCACTGTTCCAACTGACCTGGCCAACAATCCCCAAAACAAAATGGGTCGCTCACTGCGTGGCTATTTGCGGGACAGTGCTTGCATAATTGCATAATTGTGCTGCCGCATTTGCCTACGCAGTCACTACATTTCCCAGTGAATCTCGTTAAGCGCTTTGAGACGTCTCGGCAACTTGATAAAGCGCTATACCAAATGCAAGGATTATTATTATCATCGTGGTTCACTAGTTATCCAAAGTACAGTATCTCAATAGTACAAAATACTTGAATAGACGGGATAATGAGTAAACGACTCAATGTGGGGTTGGCGACTTATTCCAGGGCCGAATTATCAGAGTTTCACTGTATGTAGCATGTATGCAGAAGGAAGAGTGGAGTTAGTTTCTTAAGATTGAACATGTTTGTATCTCGGAAGAGGATATTAAAAATCACATTAATACAAATTTGCATTTGTTATGGCGCCTTATCATATTGGCACAATGTCTCAAGGTGCGTCACAGGGTGTATTGTAAATATATCATGCAATAACAGTCCCCGTTAACGTCACTATGGAACTCAGCCCCATGCTATTTCACTGCGCTATTTTCTGATTTGATATCAAATGAATTTTGCTCTTGATTAACTGGTGCCACTGACTGAATGTCCCATTGTGTGGGTTTTCTCGGGTGTAAGGCCCCAGCATCGCTACCACTTTCTGGAAGAGTTGCTTTTTCAATCCCAGTGTTCTGTTGCAGATTACAGAAATTTAGGGAACAACAGAAGATCCTTGCACCCTTCTTGCAGGGTAGCGTCTCTGAGTGCTTCTGAAATGCTAAATTATAAAAGCAGGGAAAACATAAAAGGGGGTGGGGCAGTGGTAGCATGAATAAAACATAACTTGGTGGTGGAAGTGAGGAATTTAAATGAGTTTGATAGGCAGGTTGAAATCACTGTGGATATAGTCTATCAGCAGGAAATGATGTAAAACCCAATTGGGAGTATTTCACTGATCACTTGACTATCAGAGGACCACACAGGAACACAAATAATCTTTGTATTTGAAATAGCCCTTATCATGTCAAGCCATGTCAAAGTGATTCAGAGTATTTTTCTGTATATTTGAGGGCAGGCATGGCAGAATCATCTGTACACAGCAGGGTCCTATGAACAACCATTTTATCTAGAGTTTGTTGACCCGGACAACAGGAACAATTCTCTTCAAGGGTGTTCATGAGACATTGATGTGTACACATTTGCTGCCAGATTCACCTACAAATAGTCACTTCACTTTACAGCAATTACCTGCACAGTGCTTTGAAACATTTTGACATTATAGGCACTATATCAAATGCAAGGATTATAATAATAATAATAATAATAATAATAATAATAATAATAATAATAATCCTTGCATTTGGTAAACCACTTTTTATGTCAAGAGAATATCACAAAACACTTCATATGATATATCTTAAAGTGTAGTGACTGTAGTTGTAGGTAAATACTGCGCCCAATTGTGCAGAGCAATGTCCCACAAACAACCAGGATGGGAATGACCAATTTTATTTTGGATTATCCAATAAACTGTAGAGAATTATAGCCATTGGATGTCTCATGAAGCAATGCATCTTGCTAAGTGATGTAAACACCAAATTGAAAACACATCACTGGCTGGGTGGCTTAATAGAGGTATTATGATCATGGAAATTTTCAATTCCCTTTAGTTTTTACTAATTCAAAAACAAAGGGTCATAACTTCAAAATAAAGCAATAACAACTTATATTTTCACACTGTCCTCCTGACATGAAAGGCGCGACACAAATGTAATTTGTTGTTGATGTTGTTTTTCACATAGGATAGCGTTTCATAGTGCTGCACAGTGATGGGGTTAGACATCAAGCAAAGGAGAAGGAAGAGGGGGAGAAGACCATGCAAGGAGGAGACCATTCATGGTTGAAAGGTAATCCTGGGTCAGAAGGTTGTGGGTTTAAGCCCCAAGTGGAATCATATTGTCTAAGCTCCACTCCAATGCAGTGGGTATGTTTCTTTGTCAGAGGTGACATCCTTTGGTGGTGATGTTAAACCGAGATCCTATCTGCCTGTTGAGGTGGACGTTAATGATCTCATGGCACTATTCGAAAAGAGAAGGGAGTTTCTCCTGGGGTCCTGTCCAACAATCAACCTATGAAATTGGTTACTCACTTCATGGTTGTTTATGGGACATTGTTATACACAAATTGGCTGCCGCATTTTGTCCACAAAATAGACGGTCAATCCACTTAAAAGTATACCCTGTGAAGGGCTTTGAGATGTCTCAATGATGTGATAAGGCACTATATCAAATGCAAGTATTATTATTGTTATTATTAAATGTTTGATTGGATTTTAAAGAAAGATGAAGATGGGGGCAAACTGGAGGATTGAAATGGCAGGTCCAGAGATTAGGGGATGCAGAATACTAAATGCAGATATAAATGCAGGAGAATTATTTTTAATAAGAATGATAAATATTTGGAACAAACTATTAGCACACGTGGTGGAACAAGGAACTATAAAGGATTTTGAAAATAAACTGCACAAGTTCCTGCAAGCTAAAGCATTCGGGATTAGTGGATGATAAAAAAGATATGCTGAAGGAAGCTTTGGGGAAGTTGGATAGGTAGACTGGATGAACCAATGGTTACTAAATCAGTTTTCAGCAACAACACCTCTAGTTTGATATCAAATATAAAATGTTTTATAAAATAAAACATCTTGGAACATTGGCAAATGTACATTAATTTTTTTTTCCTTGGAACATTTAAACCCCTGTATATACTGTTCTTCTAAAAGACCCAGATGTGACATCTGTCTTGCATAAGGCTTTCTACTCATTGCCCTCTTCCTTTATTCCCCATTCTCATCTGAAAGCATTTAGCTGCTGTATGGACTGCAGATTCCATGCTGTCAGACTGAAACAACCAATGTTGGTTTCCTAGGGCTGTTGAGGTTGGCCTGAAA
Source organism: Callorhinchus milii (assembly GCF_018977255.1). Classification (NCBI taxonomy): domain Eukaryota; kingdom Metazoa; phylum Chordata; class Chondrichthyes; order Chimaeriformes; family Callorhinchidae; genus Callorhinchus; species Callorhinchus milii. The sequence continues at coordinate 74,197,432 of NW_024704743.1, read as the reverse complement.
GTAATTTATAACGATAAAGAAGTGTACAATTGTACTGTTAGGAGTAAGCAGAGTGGCGAGAATTAACAGTGTTCATTCTACCCCAATATTTTTCTCAACTGAGGTTCTTAATCCATCATTGTTAAAGATTTGCACCATGTTAAAATTACTTTGGAAAATGCAAATGGTGAAATAGCTGCAATATTTAATCTGCAGTTTCCATATGATGGCAAATTAGTTTTAAATATTGTTGCCAATCCAAATATAGCTTCTTATACTCCTGTAGTAAGAATGGTTCTTGAAATTGCTTTAAAATTGATAATCCGTTGTGTAAGCCTGGCTTAGTTGGTAGAGTTGGTAGCCCTCTGAAGTTATAAGGTTGTGGGCTTAAGCCCCACAATGGGTCTTTAACTTACATAGGCTAGGCTAACACTGCAGAGCAATGCTGGGTTGTTGCACGGTTGGAAGTTCTATCCTTCAAATGAGATGTTGAATCAATGTTGAATCCTGCCTGCCTGTTCAGATGGATGTTAAAGATTCTCTGGCTACTGATAAAAGAAGGGAGTTTCTTTTAGTGTCCTGGCCAACAATCTCCCAAATAAAATTAATGATTTGTTTCATGACTGTAGTATTTTGCTGTGTATAATTGAACTGTTGAGTTTTGCAAACAATTGCCAAACCTATCTTAGCTGCACTATCTTAGGAATGTATTATCTTAGCCTTTTCAAACTCAGAATTGCAAAAATGTAACTCTATTAACTTTAACCTTGGATAATTACCAGGGACTCCATATGGGTTGTAAACATCAACAAGAATGTACCTAGAGGTTTGATTGAAATAACACAAAACATATGACCAGAGTATCAGACAGAACAAGACAGTGGTGTCACCTACCACACATTACAAATACCTGTGGGTGTGGACTGCTAAGCTCAACTAAGTCTGCACATCTGGTAATGGTTCATTTTGGAATTCATTGCCTTAGGAACAAAGCAAGCACAGACATCCTGAAGAGCTTTCTATAGAGGACTGATAGCAATAGTGTAGCAAGTATCAGTGTGCATGGGAATGCAGAATAGTTCTGCGCTGACATGAACAGCAGACTAATCTGAATCCACTTTATTTCTGAATACATTGTTTTCACAGTTCAACAGATGAATGACAATTTGTCCTGTGCTATTCTGGGAATATACTTGATAATATCAGCTATTGAGCTATTTTGTTTCTGTCAGTCTGCCACAAAAACACCTAAAGCAATGCAGTTATCTAAGATTAATACTTGCTTTTTGATGATTCAGATGGCAGACAATTGCGCACAGCAATGTTCCACAAACAGTCGTAGATTGAAAATGACCAATTTATTATTGTTTTTGGTTTTTTGGAGGGATTATTATTGAGCGTGTGGAGTAAGGAAACTTGCCCAAAGTTTCGCCCTGCCTGGAATTGAACTCAGGTGTTTCGCTTGCAAAGCGAGTGCTCTAACCACTGAGCTACAGGACTCAACGAGAAGGGAGTTTCTCCCGCTGTCCAGGCCAACAATCCCCCACATAAAATTGGTCACTCACTCCATGGCTGTTTGTGGGACATTGCTGTGTGCAAATAGGCTGCCACGTTTGCCTACAAGTTGGCAGTCACTACACTTTGCAGTTTATTTTGTGAATCCATTTGAGACGTCCTCCTGATATGAAAGGCGATATACGAAATTCAAGGATGATTATTATAATTAGTCTTAAACTAATCTAAGATTTACAATCTCATTATTTGTAATCCTAAATTTTAGGCTCATTTTAAATTCTATCCACATTGCTTGCTCTCAGGGGAAATTAGGAACAGGAGAAGGCCATTCGACTACCGTTGAGGAATCCCAATTACTTCAGCCTTAACTGTACCCAACCTCGAGCATGATCGGTTAAAAAAACAATTCCTCGGCCGGGGAGAATGCAAATTTGTCCCCTCCTTAGCAGATCATCCCTGGAGAACAAATATTCTGCAAAAAATAGGTTACACAGGCCTCTATAGGCGAGGATTTATGATAATATTTAATATTTGTTTTACCTCAAGGGAATAATAAATACATTCAAAGGAATATCAAAATGGCAACAATCTGAATAGAAAGTTCCACTTACCACTTACTGGTGGTTATGCTGGAGCTGAATGGGAAGAATCTCTGTCCCTACTGACTGGTCTGCCCTTCCAAGTCGTGCCAATGAGCCAGGCTGGCTGTGCTGGCGTCAGCAGTGCCCAGAATACTGCAGATCAAACACGTCATTCTATTGCCAAACAAGTGACCTTGGAACGAGTTCAGCTCACTCACCAGTCCCCCCACCCCCAAGGAGGATAGCGTTCGGATAGCTGAGGCTCATTTTAAATGAAATTTAAATTGTGTCGATATAGACATATAGACATATGCATTGTTATAGAATGAGCCTTCACAACAGTATAAATTCCATTGATGCAGTAAATGCAGTTAATGGTTAACTCATCCATGTGTTACTCAATGCTGAAATGTTCAAAGTGTAATTGCCATTGGTACAAATATTGTAACCACGTGCTTGAAACAAACATTTGCAATCTGTGCTTATGAAAATGATTGTGGATGGAAATTTATGTTGTGAAATGGTACAATTCAAACCAAATGTTACATAATGAAAGCAGGGCCAACCGTGTAAAAGAGTCTCATGTGGGAGGAATAATGCCAAAATCTATGTAACAGGCACACATCAGGCTGTACTTCCAAGTTCAAGCCAATCTGCAGCTTTTATAGAAACGATGAGAGAAAGTCACAGGTAAATGATAAGAAGATACTGTTAAACTTTTCAGTCCAAAAAACTATGATGGTGCATTCACTAAGACTAAGACCAGGTAATAAGGAGTAAGCTTTTTATAATGCAAAAGTCTAACTATTACAGCCAGTCTAGCATAACATTTGTAACCATGTAAATTGTACTAAGACTGACGGGATGATGTTTGATGCAAGCCTCGATTCCTGGGCAGGGCAAAACCTAATGCAAGTTTCCTTACTCCACACGCCTCTGTTTAGCTCGCAGGAGGTCGGAACCCGGTTGTTAGTCGATTGTCGAATCGCTTTCCGGGGGGAATAATCCCTTAAAAAATAAATAAATAATTTGGTCACTCAATCCACGACTATTTGTGGAACACTTGTGAGGAATTGGCTGCTGTGTTTCGCCCACAAAATATATAGTCAATTTACTTCACAGTACATTTTGCGAAGGGCTTTGAGACATCTCAACGACATGATAAGACACTATATCAAATGCAAGTGTTATTATTATATATAAAGATCCCATAGCACAATTTGAAAAGAAAAGGAAGTGTCCTCGCCAACAATTGGTCAAATAAAATTAGATATTTACTTCATAGCTGTTTGTGTGACATTGTTGTGTGCAAAACTTAGTGCCCTTTGGTATTGTAATGCTTCTGCTTACCACCACCTCCGCCACTGCCTCACCCCTCAGGCTGCCAAAACCCTCACCCACGCATTCGTCACCTCAAGGCTCGATTACGGGAACTCCCTCCTCATCGGCCTTCCCAACTGTTCCTTTCACAAGCTGCAGATCATCCAAAACTCTGCAGCTCATGTACTCTCACGCACCAGGCTCCGCGACCCCATCACTCCCACCCTCGCCTGACTCCACTGGCTCTCCATCCCCCAGAGGATCGAATTCAAGATCCTCGTCCTCACCTTTAAGGCCATCCAGGACCTTGCCCCCCAGTACCTTTCTGACCTGCTGACTCCCTACCAACCTGCCCGCTCCCTCCGTTCATCGGGCTCCGGTCTGCTCCATGTCTCCCGCCCGACCTGCCCTACCATCGGTGGCCGGGCTTTCAGCCTCTCTGCCCCCACACTCTGGAACTCCATCCCATGGTCCCTTCGCCTCGCTTCCTCCCTTGCCTCCTTCAAGGCCAGTCTCAAGACCCTTCTCTTTGACCGTGCCTTTGGTCTCCCTCCCACCTCTCCGCCTTCCCTCACCACCCCTCCCCCATGCTCGGGCCCCGACACCTGACTCTTCAGCACTTTGGGACATCCTCCCAATGTGAAAGGCACTCTATAAATGTAAGTTTGTTGTTGTTGTTGAACAATGGCATCTCAATTGTGAGCAAAACATCCATCCCCACATCTCCACTATTCAACCCTTGCAAATTGCCTTCCATTGATGACATTTTCCTCATCCCAGTGATGCAAGAAGCCTAGTGTTTTTTTATAAAATACATTCCTTCATTAATGTCACATTCTGACATCCTAAAACAACAGTTTCTTATGAATAGCCCCTTTCCTGCCATCTGTTAATACCAGCAGCAACACTGGAGTTATTGAGAAAGGTCAAGTGTCTCAATTCCAAGGTGACTTAAGTTTCTACTTGATGCTATCAAAGCACGTGCAAAAGAAGGAAATTATTCTTCCATTAGTCCAGCATTACTCCAGATCACAGTGATGAGAAATGAACTGTTGCTGGGCAGTTCAATAGCGATCAGAAGTCACTGTAGAAATTCACCTAAACATCAATTGTGTAAAATGCATTAGAATCTTAAGCAAGTATGCACCAACTAACTGCACCATGTCAGAGGAATCTGAAGGCAGTACTTAGTGCCTGTGAATCACTAAATAATAAATATTCCATGGCATCCAGCAGTGAAGAAATTACAGATTAAAATTCATATATGCGAAATTAAACATAATTATTGAAGATTATAATGTCCTCAGAATAAAAGATTGACCCTAGCATTTTTTGGCAATAAACTGCATATTGATTTCTCAATGTGATCATATAACTAGTACAAGTATGTACATACAAACAACATCCAAATGGTCCCAAACTGATTAAGCAGATGATTTAAATTCGAATTCAAGATCCTCATCCTCACCTACAAGGCCATTCACGGCCTTGCTCCCTCCTACCTCTCCGACCTACTATCCCCCTACCTACCTGCCCGTACCCTCCGTTCTTCTGTCCCCGGTCTGCTCCACATCCCCCGCCCCAACCGCCCTACCATCGGTGACCGGGCCTTCAGCCTCTCAGCCCCGAGGCTCTGGAACTCTATCCCCCAGTGCCTTCGCCTCACCTCCTCCCTTTCTTCCTTCAAGGCCGGTCTCAAGACCTTTCTCTTTGACCGTGCCTTCAGCTCCCCTCTCGACTCTCTACCCCCTCCTCGCTCCCTCCCTTCCCTCCCCTCACCCTGACCATTTCCCCCCTGCTCGGGTCCTGACCCAACTGTACAGCGCCTTGGGACGTCCTCCCGACGTGAAAGGCTCTCAATAAATGGAATCTTGTTGTTGTTGTGTTAAACAGATGGATTTAAATGTAGATCAATGTATCAGTTTGTTAGACCTGTAATTGATGGGATTGGAACCTCCCCCCCACTCCAACCCCCAGTCTGTCCACAAATTATGTACAAGTTGCCTTCACTAGAGGAAGAGCATGTCTTAAACCTAACGTTACAGGTGATCTTCTCAAATACAAACTAATCCTCAGATTATAAATATGGGGTCATGGAATTCTGGAGTGGGAACGAGCAGACTTATTATACACATGTTTACAATAAGGATGACAAAGCACGCACTGGAAAATTGACAGAATAAATGGAGAGTCAAATTCTCTGCTAAACCAGTGAGACTGGGGCCAATTGTGACACTCCTTAGATCATCTAAGGTCAGCACGGACTGAGAATCAAACCCAAGACTTCTGTGGTCTGTATGATACATCTACACATTGGATAACCTTACTGAGCTTCGAAGGAGTGGTAAAGAGTGAGTTTGATATCCTTTACTCCTCTCATACTTTCTCTTGTGCTTACAAACATGAGGCAATGATTTCACAATTTCTTTTTGCTACTTAGTATGTGTATTCATTATGTGATTTGAACTCAGATGCCTAAAAAATATTAAATGCCACTATTATTACAAGATGCAGTTCACTGATACCTTGTGTCTTCCAAAACCCACCTTTCTAAATAAAAACCTCGGGGAAGTTTCCTTACTCCACCGCCTGACAATAATCCCTCCAAAACAAACAACAATAATAAATTGGTCATTTTCAACCCACAACTGTTTGTGGGACATTGCTATGCGCAATTGGCTGCCGCGTTCGCCCATAAATATACAGTCACTACACTTTACAGTGTATTCTGTGAAGCGCTTTGGGACGTCCTCCCGACGTGAAAAGCGCTATATCAAATGCAAGGATTATTATTATTATTATTATTATTATTATTATTATTATTATTATCAGATAAATGGAAACAGTGAAATAACATGCACCAGAGAGTGGTCTCAAGACCTCCATCACATTGTAGGTTCAATTGATAGTTATAAGCAATGCATATGTCCTGAGCATACTTTGATATCTGATTTGCAATATTACAAAGATAGAGGTTGATAAAACTGGAGTGAAAATAATAACAAAGATATTCATCTTACCGCATAAAATCAACAGTAGCTGCTTTTACTTTCACGAAAGGATGTCTTGCTATGGAGGTTAGCAATGTTTAAAAAGCAATTTGATAAATATTTGAAGAGGAAATAAATAAAAGGTTATAGGAAAGGGAATTGGAACCAGAGTACAGCAGTTAGCTCCAGTAGGTTTCCTACCACCAAGTTAGGCTCAATGATACCTTCCTATCATTCTGGCTCAGTTGATAGCACTCTCGCTTCTGAGTCAAAAGGTTGTTTGCTCAAGCTCCACATTGGGATTTTGAATTCACAAAATCTAAATTGACACTAGAATTCAGACGCTGAGGCTGAATGCATTGTTGGAGATGCCATTGTTCAACAACAACAATATTACATTTGTATAACGCCTTTCATGGCGGGAGGACGTCCCAAGGCGCTGGACAAAGTACAGCATTTCAGACCCAAGCTGGGGTCAGGGAGGGAGAAGGGAGAGGACGGGAAGGGGGGGTGACAGATGATATGGTTGAAGAGGAGAGTTTTGAGGCGGGACTTGAAGGAGGCTAAGATAAAATGTTAAACCATGGTCCCTTATGCTTGCTCAGGTGACATGAAAGACCCCATGATATTATTCAAGAAGACAAAGGGATTCTCCCGATGTTCTGGCCAACAATCCCCCTCGATAAGATTGGTCATTGACTTCATGGCTGTTTGTAGGACATTGTTAGGCACAACTGGCTTTCATGTTCATCTACAAATACACAGTTAATTTACTTCTGTGAAGAGCTTTGAGATGTCCTACTGATGTGAAAGGCGTTATATCAAAAATTAAAGGTTATTATTGTGTAGCGGTTAGCACACTCACCTCGCAAGCAAAAGGACCCAGGTTTGTTTCCCGGGCAGGGTGAAACCTTAGACAAGTTTCCTTACTTGACACGCCTCTGTTTATTTAGCAGTAAGTAGGAACGTGGTTGTTAGTCGATTGGGGGATCACTTTTCCAGGGGTAATAATTTCTTCAAAATAAATAAAAATAATTTGGTCACTCAATCCACGACTGTTTGAGAGACACTGCTGTGCGCAATTGGCTATCGTGTTTCACCCACAAAATACAGTCAATTCACTTTACAATATATTCTGTGAAGCGCTTTGAGATGTCTCAATGACGTGATAAGGCACTAATCAAAGGCAAGGATTATTTTTATTATATTACTATTATTACAGTAGTATTCCTATGCTGCAAATTCTGTGATCCTATGATAACCACAACTATGTTGTACTCTTTTTACGCTGCTCTTGCATTAAAGAAATAATTCTGAATACAGATCTTATAATTAATACAACTTGGCAAACAGTAAACAGAAACTAAGTTATTGAAGCTAGTGTTTGGCAGCATGCCAAAAAGCACATTACAGCACGTTAGATATTCATTTCAGTCTCTCTTGTCAGGATACTTATTAAACTTTAACCAGCTATCATCGCACGATTCTGTCTATCCAAAGCAGCAAGTAGATGTGAGCACATGTTTTCCAATGATCCTAGTGTAAAATCATAGAATGGTTTCCTTGGTGAATAGCTAAGAACAACTGAAAACCATGCACTACTTAAGCCCAGGCAAGAGCTCTGTCATTCATTTTCTTGGATGCTCAGAGCCCCCAAATTATTTCAGAACTTGCATCAACAATTCACACTTACATAGCATCTTTTGAGGTGGAAACATCTCAAAGAGCTTCATACAGTTGTCTCGGAGCCTGAGCTAGGAGGGGGAGGGAGCTGGGAGGAGGGGGAATAAAGCTTGATGAAAAGAGTAGTCGAAAAGATAGGTCTTAAGACAGGCTTTGAGGGTGTGAAGGGCAAGGCAGAAGGGATGCAGTTGCAGAGAGCAGGGGACAGAAAGGCTGAAAGCTCCCCACCAAAGATAGGATGGACTGGGTGGGAGACATGAAGCAGGTTGGTGTTTGGTGAGTGGAGGGAGCAGCCAGGGCAGTAGGTTTGCAAGAGGTCACAAAGCTAGAGTAGGCGAAACCATAGAGGGATTTGAAAGTAAGGACAAGATGATCTAATAGCATCAGATTACTTCCACGAGCCGGTGAATATGCAATCAGAAGATATAAAAGCGCTGCTTTGTCAGAGGTCCCATTTATCTGTTCAGGTCGACAAAGATCCTATGCATTACTGTATATCAAAAGAGAAGGGAGTTTTTCTTGGTATCCTGGCCAAATCTACCAAATAAAAATGTATTACAGACTTCATGGCTGTTTATGAGATATTGTTATCTGCAAATTGGCTGGTATATTCAAGTACATCCTGCAAGTGTTTTGAGGCGTCTCAATGACATGATAAGGCACTACATTAAATGCAAGCATTATTATTATTATTATCATTATTATTATTGTTGTACACACACGATTATTCCATTGGTGTAATGTGGAGATTGGAAGAAATGTTTTACATAATGGTTATTATGATATATAGCACCTTGATCATATTTTGATGACAATTGCAGAGTTCATAAACAAATTGGCTTGGAAAAAAACTAGAATCATAGAACATTTCAGCACAGAGGAGTCCAGTCAGTCACTGTGTCTCCAATACTCTGTAAAAGCGATGTGTTTAGTCTCTTCCACTGCCTTTTCCCCAAGACGTTTTATATTCCTCAATTTCCAGGATTTGCGTAATTACCTCTTAAAGTATTTAACTATATATGTAGATATCTACATGTTTAGGACTGGTCTACAAATAAAAGTTTTTATTCTGTGCCATTGCCAAAGTACCAACAACTTGCCTCAAAACAAGAATACTGAGAGGCTTCACAGGGTATCTAACCCGACACCATATATCCCAAATGCAGCATAACCAACATTTATTTTTGGTCAGCCGGGTGTCTGACACATGCTTAAGAACATCCAAATCAGACTGAGTTCCACATGTGCAGTCATCTACACGTGGCCATGGTCCCTGTGTTTAGAATGGAATACGCACTCTCTCCCTGGCGAGACTCACCCTGCTTACCTAATTCTGGAGAGTATTAGGCACAGATTGGCAGGAGCCAAGGCTTGGAAACCCCGGAGTGTGCTTTGGCGTACTGCTGGAGTCTAACCGGCTAAAATCACATAGCTTGCCATCAAGAGCACTGTCTGAGAAGTTTCCCGCTGTTTGTCCAAGACCATCCTAGGTTAGGCTTTGGTTTGCTGGATTAACAGTAGATGAGTGGGAAGAATCCCTTCCCCTACAAGTCGTGCTGATGTGTCAGGCTGACTGGTGTATCCTTAGCAATACCCTGGAGTCCTACGGACCCAGCTGGCTCAGCAACTGGACTACACTGAGACGGCGTCCGGCGTGAAGGGAGCTATATACATGCAAGTTGTTGCTACAGAGGGTTAACTCAATTATAACATTCTATTGCCAAGCAGGTGAACAGCTCAGCTCCAAGGCTTCACTCAACCTCCAAGGAAAGTAATCAAATAAAACTTTTTTTGCGACAGAAATGTTTCCAGAAACCCCTTGGTTAGACTTGAGAACTTTGTCACTATATTCACTTCTATGAAGACAAAAAGCTCTTGAGAATAATTGGATTTATGATTGGGAACAGAAATATGAATAGAATCTTTGAGCATTATCTGTCTCTCCGCTAATAGGGCCCATGGTGAGCAGCCCTAAGGCACACTGAGTTGTCTCACACTATGCTTCTTTTTATTGGGCAGCGCAAAGGGAATTTGCAGGAAAATCCAGGTCACAATGAATCATTTGTGACAGAGATATTCAGGTAAACTGAATTGTTGTCAACATCTAAATCAGGACACCAGCCTCATTCCTGAGTGATTCTCTGACTCCTCTAGTGTTTCAACAAAACAGGACAAAATGACAAAAATACAACAGCAAAAAGAACCAAATATAACATAACATCCTTGTATTTTGGAGTTTTAGCTGATTAAACTCCAGTAGTAACCCAATGTATTATCTGTATACTATGAATATGAATATTCTGTATATGATGGGTTCCACCATCAATGGCCTCGCTTTCAGACGTTAAGCACCAAAACTCTGAAACACTCTTCCTCTATCCCTCTGCCTTGCCCCTTCCTATCCCTTCTTCAGATCGCGCTTGAAGATCTTCCTCTTCGACCGTGTCTACAGTCACCTCCCACCAGCTCGGGATTGTGCTCCACCACTGTCAAGCTCTCTGGGAAATGCAAGGTGTTGTTGTTGTTGGGGTGCCCAAGCTTTCACTCTTGTCAACCTCCACACAATGCTCTCCAGGCAAAGGGAAATGTCCATGTGTAGGTTACATACACATGTGGAAATCTGAGTCTGGTTTTAAGCATGGGGACTGATTTTTTGCATGTGACACTGGGTGCCTTAAAAAAGTGTGACTTTTAACAACGTTGTTAAATGTTGTACTAATGCTACGAAAATGGAACATGTATAATCAATCAGGATTGGGAGGTTACAATTTTTATAAATCAATCTGATAGGAGGATCAAGAATAAGGGCTAATGTATAAAATGACATCTTTGCATAATTTTTTGTTTCATTTTGAATGTCTGCTTGCGGGGCTCATGTTCTATTCGTCAGCCTCAAATGAGCCATGATAACAAGACTTGATGCAATAAGACTTTCAATGGGGGAAGTGAGCCCTCTTGTGGCACAAGGTACAATTAGAAATTAAAAAACAAAAAGCAAAGATGATAGCTATGCTCAATTGGATCTGATAGTCATCTGTGCGTGTCTTTGGCAGCTGGGTGAGGGGAGGTCAAGTTTGGCCATGACACCATGTATATCTAAGTGCCAAGGTTTGCACATGGAAGAATAAATAATAATATTCCTTGCATTTGATATAATAATAATAATCCTTGCATTTGATATAGCACCTTATCTCGTCTTCTACTCATCTCAACGCGCTTCACAGAATAGACTGTAAAGTGAATTAAGTGTATATTTTGTGGATGAAACGCGGCAGCCAATTGCGCACAGCAGTGTCCCACAAACAGTCATGGATTGAATGACCAAATTATTATTATTTATTCATTTTTGAATTGATTATTACCTCCGGAAAGTGATCCGACAATCAACTAACAACCGGGTTCCTACTTACAGCTAGGTAAACAGGCATGTGGAGTAAGGAAACTTGTCTAAGGTATCCCCCTCCCGGGATGTGCTAGAGCGAAGTCGACCCATTGGGAGAACAGCAGAGTGAGGCTGTTCAGTTCATTTTGTCTGTGGTATGAGAGCTCCTGGAACTGTCCACTCCAATAGCACATCATCCACCTGATGGCAGAGACAAATCCCTGCTCTGCAAAGAGATATATCAAATGTAAGTTTTTTTAATTGATTTTATTTTTAGATTTTTTTTATCATATCAGGGTATCCAGAATTTGGCCAATTCTTAAATACGATCTTCAGGGCCAGGATAAAGGATCTGGGGGCCCTAAAATAGATCACGTTTGGGGGCCCTTTGTTCTATGCACGCAAATTGCTTTAGATAACTTTAGACTGACAATTCAATACAGTGGTGGGGTAGTGTTGTATTGTTGGGAGATGCCATCCTTCTGACGAGACGTTAAACTAAGATCCTGGTTGCTGGTTCAGGTGGACACTAAAGATTCTGTGAGACTATTTATAGAATCATAGAATTATCCAGCACAGAAGGAGGCCATTCTGCACATCGTATCTGTGCCGCTTCTTTGAAAAGAGCTATCCAAATTAATCCCACTCCCCCGCTCTTTGAAAGGAGCTATCCAAATTAATCCCACTGCCCCGCTCTTTGAAAAGAGCTATCCAAATCAATCCCACTCCCCGCTCTTTGAAAAGAGCAATCCAAATCAATCCCACTCCCCTGCTCTTTCCTCATAACCCTGCAAGCTTGTCCTCCCCAAATAATTATCTACTTCTCTCTTAAAAGTTTTTATCGAATCGACTTCCACCACCCTTCAGGCAATGTATTCCAGATCCAAACAACTTGTGTAAAAAATATCTCCTCACCTCTCCTCTGTTTCGTTTAACAGCTATTTTAAATCAGTGTCCTCAGGTTACCAACCCACCCGCCAGTGGAAATAATTTCTCCTTGTTCACTCTATCGATTCCCCTAATAATTTTGAAAACTTCTATTAAGTCTCCTCTTAACCTTCCTAACTTCTCTAGCCTCTCCTGATAACTGAAGTCTCTCATTTCTGGTACCATCCTGGTAAATCTCCTTTGCACTTTCTCAAACCTTGACATCCTTCCTGAAGTGTGGTGTCTAGAACTGAACACAGTACTCTAGCTGAGGTTTAACCAGTGTTCAAAAACAAAAGGATGTTTCTCCTGGGCAACAATCCCCAGGATAAAATGGTAATTGACTTCAGGATTGCTGTAGGACATTACATACAGCAATCATGAAGTATTTGCTGTATACAAATTGGTTACCTCAATTGCCTAGTCAATACACAATAATTACACTTTACAGTAAATCCTGTGAAGCGCTTTGAGATGTCCTCTTGACATGAAAGGCACTATATCAATTGTAGATATTAGCATTACCAATAAACTGTTGAACACTACCAACAGACATTTGCAAAAAAAATTCCAACCGAGGCTGTAATTAAAGCTTACTCTGATTTGGCTTTAAAAAAGCTCGTCAGCCAACAGAAACCATTCCCCGTATGACAGAGTGCTTGATGCATTAATATGCAAAGCAACCAAATTGTTTTTATAATAGGAATAATCATTACATTTGATATAGTGCCTTTCACATCGGGTGACGTCTTAGAGCACTTCACAAGATACACTGTAAAGTGTAGTGATTGTATTTTGTAAACAAATATAGTAACCAATTTACATTCAGCAATGTCGCACGAAAAGCAGACAGCCATGAAGTGAATGACCAATTTTATTAGGGAAATTGTTGGCCAGGACACTGCGAGAAACTCCCTTCTCTTTTCTGTCTTTAGCTAGGTTTTGAATATGGGGAGGAGGAAGAGTACGGGTGAGTCAGACAGACTCTGGGATGGAGTTCCAGAGAACAGGGATAGAATGACTGAAAGTTCGCGTGCCAATGGTGGGATGGAGTGAGTGCGGGACATGAAGCAACAGAATGGCCGGGACAAAAAGTGTATCTGAGAGAGAAACAGAGAGTGTGAGACACACAAAGAGATGGAGAGAGAGAGAGAGAGTGACTGAATGAGAGAGACAGGGAGAGTGAGGGAGAGGCAAGGGGGAGAGAGAGAAGGGGTGCATGACTGGGGCTCAGTGAATGCGTTGTGTCTGAGCGAAGCAGAGAGAGTATACTTGTGTGTGTGTATGTACGGCAGGTCTGGGGGTGAGAGAGAAAGTGTCTGTATCAGGGTCCAAGCCTGGGCATTGGAAATTGCGGAGGGTCTTGGAGATGATTCTTTTTACCGTGTTTAATAACTCCTTGTAAGGTTCTAACGTATTTAGTTAACTGGTTCAATTAACAACCAAATTTTAAAACTTTGAGCATTCCAGGAAATGTTTTTGTTTTCAAATGATTGTAAAATTAAAGATTAAGAACACAGTATACAAAGTGTGTGAAGACACACTCCATCACATTGGTAGTTGTAATAAAATGTACGTAGTATCCACTAGATGGAGATGGTGCTTTACAGAGAGTGAGTGAGTCCTGAGGCTTAGTCGATCAATCGTGTGTGAGATAGCAATACGCTGCCTGGACTGATGCTGCTTCTTCATTGAAGTGATACATTTACTGTATCTGAGGTTGTAATGTTCAAAGGTTGCTCCATAATACAATTCTGCACAAATCAGAAAAGAAACCTGCTTATGAAAAATATGCAGAGCATGCAGGTAGAGCAAGCAGGTAGAAGGTGTTTCAACAACATCAACAACTTGGATTTATATAGCGCCCTCCACGCCGGACGGCGTCTCAGAGCGCTTCACAGTAACGGATCCCGGGGCCGAGCCAGGGGGAGGGGGAGGAAGATGACCAAAGGTGCGGAAGAAAAGAAAGGTCTTCAGCAGAGAACTGCAAATAGGAAGAGAGGGAGCGAGGCGAAGGGAGTGAGGAAGGGAGTTCCAGAGTGTCGGGGCATAGTGGCCGAAGGGGGGTGCAGAGGAGTGGAGGGATTTGAAGACAAGGTGAAGATCTTGAAGTCGATCCTCTCTGGGGCATCAGCCAGTGCAGTCTGGCAAGGACTGGGGTAATCGGGGAGTGGAGTTTGGTGCGGGTGAGAATGCGGGCGGCAGAGTTTTGTATAATCTGGATTTTATGGATGGTAGTGGAGGGGAGACCGGTGAGGAGGGCATTTGAATAGTCCAGCCGAGAGGTGACAAAGGCATGGACCAGGGTTTCAGCGGCTTTTGAAAAGAGGTATTGGTGGAGACGGGTGATGCGTTGGAGGTGGAAGAAAGTGGTGCTGGTGAGGGACCGGATGTGGGGGAGGAAGGATAATTGGGGGTCGAACCTAATTTTTACTGCTGAGATTTGCAGTGTGGTTGGGAAAAACAAATGAGTGAGGTATCAACAGATCTCTGCCATACAAATAAATATTTTCTCATTCGATCCACAAAGAACACTTAGTGTGTTTTCATATATGAAAAACAGGTCGGAGAGTTGAAAGGCACTTTATAGTTTCCATTTTGCTAAACTTCTGAAAACTACTGTTTTGCTTTTTTCTTCTCCAGTATGTTCTGCCTTCCCTCCTTAAATCCCAAATGCATTCTGAGTTTCCTGAGTGTTGCTTACTGGAGTGACCATTCCTCACGTGTGAAGCAGATGGCCTATTGCAACTACAGAGTGTCACAACTGAGACTGCTTTTATCTTCATCTGATGTACATGTGTTTTCCAGCCAAGAGAGGAGAGCCACAGCACAACAAATAGGAACTCTTGCTGTTTTATACCATTTGTAGTCAGGGGAACTAAGCCCAATTATTGTGAGCCTGCTGCGATCAGCAAAGTGGACATACAGCAGGGATCAAAACTGAGATGTTTCTGCTCTTTGTGGCTGTTTAATAAAGGGCAATATTTCCTAATGGCCATCAAGGATCTGTTTTTGAATGAGTTTTATTTTACCTGCAGTGCATTCTGCGGATGATATTACATCCTGTGCCCAGTGTATCTGTCAGATCATTTAAATGTCTGAAATGTTTGAACATGTTTTTTTCCCAATGTGTAATACAGTAGAGTATTTGGTAAGTTATACATTTTTTTAAACTTAAATTTTAAGGTTTATGAAATTGCACAGCCTATTTGGGTAATAAGTAGCACAATTTATTTGCTCAAAATATTGCTATAATTAGCTCTGTTCTGTGTCTTATTATACTTTATTTGACAGATTATTGAGTGTTTATTTACATTGTAGTATTTACTTTCCCAGTACAAACCCAGCACAAGTCACGAAAGGAGGAGTGTGTAAAGTAAGACCCCGTCTGGCAGGACCCCTTTCAACAATCTTTACAGTACAAAATGAAGGGATCGCGGTATTTTGCCCTTACAAGAGGAAGTGGAGATACTGGAACTCAGAGCTCACTTGAGCACTTGGTCACTAGGTTCAGGCTGGGCTTGCCCTGTCAGAGAGTCCATCCGGTCATCTGACCTGCTCGGGTGATCTTGAAGACAGGTTTTAGGTTTGCATTCTCCTTTGGCAATTTGGGGCCAAGAAGGGTTTGAGCGGTATTGGGGTTTATCTGTGAAAATAAACCTCGTTCCCAAAGTGGATGGTATTCAGTCTAATTCTGGGGGGAGCAGACCTAACCTCGTTCACCAATAAAATATAAATGAAGGGAGCATGGCATTCGTCTTGGAGGTTTCGAGGAATAAGTTTCAACAGATTGGTTTGGGTAAAATCAAACCTACACACAGACCCAGAAAACCAAGATCTTCAAAGGCACCAATCATCCAAATAAATAAGAGAACATTGAAAAACTAAAGGAAAGCCAAGAGAAGCCAGGGACTACTGAATCTGGACAATGGCCACAGCAAGGATGGACTTTCAAAGAGTTTAGAAAACAGTTGGCTATTGGAATTAATGAAATAACACGAGGTTTAGAGAAAGATGAATTGTGTTTAGGGCTGGTATATTTGTCAGTGAAACCTGATCTTATGACTCAGCATCTGATTGATCCCGACATGAAAGGTGTTATACAAATGTAATCTTGTTGTTGTTGTTGTTGTTGGAGTCCTGTAGGTCAGTGGTTAGAATGCTCGCCTTGCAAGCGAGAGACCTGCATTCGAAACCCAACCGGACAAAACGTTGGGCAAGTTTTCTTACTCCACATGCCTCTGTTTACTCACAGTAAGTAAGAACCCGGTTGTTAGTCAGTTGGTGGATTGCTATTCCTGGGGTAATAATTCCTTCAAAAAAAGAAAATAATAAATTGGTCACTCAATCCACGAATTTTTGTGAGACACTGCTGTACGCAATTGTCTTCCGCGTTTCACCCACAAAATACACAGTCAATTCACTTTACAGTATATTCTGTGAAGCGCTTTGAGACGTCTCAAAGACATGATAAGGCGCTATATCATTAGATAATTATTATTATTCAGCTCAGGGTGAGTCAAGCAGTGCCTTCTTGTCAGGTTCCCCGCCTAAGTGAGCCAGTGCTGCCCTTAATGTAGAGACTTTCCTTCAGACCATTAGAGCGATTATCCCACGAGTGCCTCCTTTAAATGTTCTGTGGACAGAGTAAATGAGAAGAGAGTGCTGGGGGAGTTAACCAAGGGAGCCAATACACCATTGAAATGCAACAAGTTGAATCATCCTCATCATCAGCTGCTGTGCTGTCTGTGAGTCAGAAGCACAAATTTTGTGAAATTTGCACTACAAAGCAGTACAAAAAGCAAAGAATCTGAAGCATAGTTGCTGCCTCTCATAGACTATCAATAAAGTTCCTCCAAATTCAAATAAAATTTGAAAAACAAAAAATTGTAAGAAAAATAAATAGGTTGGTGATATATTGTAATTTTATGAAAGCTGGTTAATAATACATCTTTTAATACAAGTGGTGTACTTTACAATCAAGGCAAGAGTCTCTGAAATATATTATTTTGCTTAATGTCTGTATTTTAAAAATAGCCTGTGAGTGGTCATTGCTAGAGAACTGGCAACTTGGGTCAGACGATTTTGAGACACCATTGATCTTGTGTAAATGTCAGCCTGGCTCAGTTGGGAAACTCTTGCCTCTTAGAAGGCTGTAGGTTCAATCCCACTATAGGACTTAAACTTGCATAGCCTAAGATGACACTCCACTGAAGTGCTGTGAGTGGTTATTGGAGGTGCCGTCTTTCAGATTAGCATATTTGCATGCTGTATTGTCACAGTAAATCCTGTGAAGTGCTTTGGGATGTCGTTCCGATGTGAAAGGGGCAATACCAAATGCAAGGATTATTATAATGTGGGCGAGACTCATATATGCTTCTATTACCTATAGATGCAACTCAAATAACCTCTTTACTGGACTCCCCAAGTTCCAGTCCTTCCCAAAAATGCTTGTATCCTAAACCATACCAAGCTTTGCCTGAGCATGGACCCCAGCCTTGCCAGGTCCCAGAGACTCCCAGTGGATTGAATTTAAGATCCTCATTCTCACGTACAAATCCTTTCACGCTCTAGCACTCCCTACCTCTGTGATCTCAAATCTCGTAGATAGAGCTTTACAACTCTGACAGAACTAGCGATAGCCTTAGATAAAGGGGATTTGATTTTCAGAAAGCAATTGGTAGGAACATAGGAAAACAGGAACAGTAGGAGACCATTCAGCCCATCAAAGCTGTTCCTGCAGTTATCAGATCTTGACAAATAATAATAATCCTTGCATTTGATATAGTGCCTTATCACATAATTGAGACGTCTCAAACCACTTCACAGTATATATTGTAAAGTGGATTGACTGTATTTTGTAGGTGAAACATGGCAGACAATCCTTTAAGACTTTTCGCAAAGCCCTTAATAGTTCAGTCTCAAAAGATTATTAGTTAAAATTAAGGCACCAGGAGTTGAAGGCAATATTGTTCCGGTGACCATGAAAAGTTCCATTTCACTATTCAAAAGAGAAAGGAGTTTTTTCCGCCAATTACCTGATTAATAATCCTCCAGATTTATTGGTTATTCACTTCTTGACTGTTTTGAGGATTTTACTGTGTACAAATTGCCTATGTGTTTGCCTACAAAATATAGTCACTGCTCCAGTCTGTAAGTAATACCTTGTTAGACATTTGAGATGTTTTAATGGTATAGGTGCTGCAGCAAACACAAGGATTATTAATGCTGGGAATATAATTTTTCTCAGATGACTGTATTAAAAGTACTTTTAAAACATATATTTCTATTTTATGCTGGAATTAGCATTTTATTACAATGTATGGGCTTTAAAACCTTAGATTTTAGGAAGAACTGAAGACTGAGGATTGCCTCCTGATTTCTCATATTTATAACATATAATAATCCTTGCATTTGATATAGCTCTTTTTACGTCTTCTAGACGTCTCAAAGCGCTTCACAGAATATGCTGTAAAGTGAATTGACTGTATATTTGTGGGCGAAACGCAGAGCACAGCAGTGTCCAACAAACAGTTGTGGATTGAAAATGACCGATTTATTATTGTTTTTGTTTTTTGGAGGGATTATTATTTATTCTATTTATTGCTTACCTACCTGATCAAACCTAATTGTCTAATGACTGTTTCAGGAAAGTCCAGGGTCAGATGGATAATCTACTCACAGAGACATTGAGGAAAATCCACTGGACCTGACAACTGATGTGAATTTTCTCATTTGCGTTTAAAGTAGTCCCTGCTTTCTGAACGACTCTGTACGCTGATCAGGATCTCGTAGGCTTCTGAATTCTTTGTGTACAAAAAGACTGTTTTATATTCCAAAACACATTTCTCTTCCCTGTTCAATTTAGATAAAGAACAGATTTGTTTTTGTTCTCAAAGATCTACGTGCCAAACCTACAACCTCATTTTTTTTCTGTGAAAGAAAGGCAAAAAAAATTAATTTCACTTCCGGCAGTATAAACACAGAATAACAAATATTTTTGTGAGCTTGTAATTAAAATTCTTTGCAGATCTTAACTTCCCATTCAAAGTGTATTATTCCATAGCTTTCAAACTACAATGAGCTTTAATTTAGGTATTTTCATTTAGGTTTATTATTACCACTGACTGGGGAGAATTGCCATGTATTGATTATGTGGCAACCGTATTAGTTCAGTTGCAGTTAAATAACCACAGATAATAATAGTAATCCTTGATTTGATATTGTGCCTTATCATGTCTTCGAAACATCTCAAAGCACTTCACAGAATATACTGTAAAGTGGAGTGACTGTGTATTTTGTGGGCGAAACTCTGTCTGTCCAGTGCCTTGGGACGTTCTCCCGATGTGAAAAGCGGGAGGACAAATGTAATTTTGTTGTTGTTATTGAAACACAACAGCCAATTGTGCACAGCAGTGTCTCACAAAATAATAATAATAATCCTTACAGTTGATATAGCACCTTTGGTAGTAATGGCTCAAAGTGTTTCACAGGATTTTGTTCTGCAATGAGTAGTTACTGAATTTTGCAAGTTAACGGGCACCCAATTTGTGTACAGTAATGTCTCACCAGCAGATATGAAGTTAATGACCTGAAGAATAAATCTCAGGTTTTTGAGAAATTTGTCACATTGTCATTACTGTGATAGTGGGGTTGGGACATGAATGCAAAATAGGACAACTGAATTTTGAGTAGGTGTACTATTCTCCACAGCAATTATATTTGTTTAAAAAGTGTAATTGTAGCTCTTCATTTTAACTTCATCTGGAAGCACAAAGCAAGGTTAAATAAAGAATAACCAAGATCAGCTTTACATTTCAGGATCTACTAATTATTATGCCAAGTTTTTGAATGGTATATTAATAATTACATTTACTAGTAGTATTCAGTTGCCCTTTTGAATGAACCCAAGCAGGTTTTCTGTGTAAAAAGAGGATCTATAACTATGCAGTGTAAAATCACAGCTGACAGGGGACTGGCAATAAATTGTCATTCCTTCACTGCTTAACCTTCTTATGGAATATCCTCCTATAAATGTCAGTGTGGTTTGCCCATCGTTTTACACTGCTGAAAAATAAATTTGTCACATTGATACTGTCATAAAACCTCTGGACCTTATATTATCATCATTAATTGTGGCCGTTTTAATCTATGTTAGGCCATTTATATATGTTGTGTTAAAATGTTAAGAAGCCAAAAGAACATTTTTAAAAATGAACTCTAAAATAATAATAATATTAATAATAATAATAACTCTAGTCTATGTTTTAAAAGAAAACTGGGTTTAGAGTACAATTTCAATTTTCTTTTTGATGATTTTTATACAATGTATGTAAACAGGCAAGTTTGGCTTCTATTATGCAATTTTAATTTTAAACAAAATATCAGAAACTAGCATTTTTGTAAATTTTGTTAAATTGTTTTACTTGAACATTTTTAAACTGTTTATTAAGTCAGTGACTGGGGCAGGAAGCCATCCCACTCAGCTCCTGTTAACCCTGCAAGCCACAGCTCTAACGGGTAGGGTGGTCCTAGCTGGACAAGCAGCGAGAAAACTCTCCAGACAATGGCAAGCTGTGTGGTTTTAGCTGGTTAGACTCCAGCAGTACCCCAATGCACACTCTGGGCTCCCCAAGCCTTGGCTCTTGCCAACCTATGCCTAATACTTTCTGGAATTAGGTAAGGAGGAGGAGTCCCTCCGGGGGAGAGTGCGCATTCCATCTCTGGAATTTCTATGTACAGAGGTGGAATGAATGGAGCTCTCAGTCTGGTTTGGATACTCTTTAAGCATAGTGATGGGTATCCGCATGTGTCAGACACTTGACTGACCAAAACAAAACCTATAATTTAGTCTCACATGTGGCATTTTACTCCTCTGAAAATTCTCACTGCATTGTATTAAGCCAGGACTAGATCTTATTTGTTCAATTTTGGGTGCCCAGTTTTGGAAGGATATACTGTACTTGCCTTGGAGGGTGTCCAGAACAGTTCCCTAGATTAATGCCTGGGCTGAAGGGAAGACTCTATTGTCTAGAGCAGAGGAGGTTAACAGGTGATTTGGTTGTAAAAAAAATGACCAGGACCTGCTGGCAGTGGAAGTCGGAGTGTGCTCGGCTAACCTTGGCAGGGTGAAGGTACTCTTTAGACAAGCGCTCAACGTGAAAGGGCTCTTAAAATGTGGCTTCCTGACCCAGAAAGCTGTGGCGGAGGAATCAATAGAGTATTGACATATTAAGGGGAATGATGAATGATGAAAAGAGGAAGTGTTGGGATTAAAGGATCTACCAAGATCTAATAAACTGGTGGAACAGACTCAGTGAGCTGAATGGCTTCCTCCTGTTCATGTTTTCCTATGTTCCTTTTTTGGCAGATAAGCTTGGTGTCAGCCTGGCTCAGTTGGTAACACTCTTGCCTCTGAGTCAGAAGTTTGTAGGTTTGAGCCCCAAATCAGTACTTTGAGCTCAATCTAGGCTGACATTTCTAATGCTGTGCTTTGGGGGTATCGAATTATTGGAAGTGCCTTGCATGTGATGTTAAAACGACATCTCACCTGCCTGTTCAGGATGTTAAAGATCCCATGCACTACAGTATTTTAAAAGAGGAAAGCATCTCCTGCTGTCCAACAATCTTCCAAATAAAATTAAATCACCACTTCATGGCTGTTTGTGAACCACTGCTATGCAAATTGTATTGTGTTTGCGTACAAAACAGTCACTACACTACAGTAAATCCTATTAAGTGCTTTGAGATGTCTTGATGTGATATGTTTATACAAAATGCAAGTACCTGAATAGAACCAACATGCGGGACTAGTAAACGGAAAACAAACTAAGTGATGCTGACTAAAGTTCATGGACAGTCCTGTATTACTGTGCTGTTTGTCATGAACACTTGGTTTCTAATGTGTATGCTATTGCAGCAGCTGATGCTTCATTCTTAAGCTTAAATGTTACCAGCCAGCACTGCTCCGTTAAACTCCTTCTTTGTTAAATATCAACTACTGATTGCTCTATACTTACATTAAACATATCTGGGCAGCAAGATTTGATTTGGTGTTCATTTCTAAATTAAATTGGATATGTTTTCACACAATTGCTTTAACTGTTAGTGGTGCATATTAAGAGCTGTTAATGACATCTGATTACAGAATTAAAGCACGTGTTTCTTGTGCAGTGTTACCTATAGTGAGGTGGTATTCATGAAATACTGTAACTCTTTGTCAACATGTTCTTTAAAGATCAGGAAAAAAACGTTCAGATGATATCACTACGACTGGTCTAACCCTTACCGCATGTGATTTTACACTTAATCTGATTTTATTTAAACTGGAAAAGTTTCATACAGAAACTACAAAGTACTCGCTTTATAATTATATAATGTGCATTCAATTGTTAAACTAAAACCAGTTTCAATAATGTAGAAAAAAAGACTGAGTGCACTTCATCTTATTTAATACCAACCAGACATGTATAGCTGCTCATCAAAGAAATTCACATAATCCCCTCCCAACCCAGACCTCTATTGCATCGGACTGATTTTATTTCACTGCGAAAGACGGAATTACACCAAATCATATTCATACAAATAACACAAGGTAATTCTATCTCCTATGATCTTTGTGTTCATACACTATGTACAGATTTTCCTGATGTTCTGCACCTGCAGCATCACACTCCCAAATTATTTTAAATGGCCTCAACTCAGATTCCTCTCACTGCCCATTTCTGATCAAAGAAATGGAAGGTGGTTGGTTTTGTAAGTGCACAAGTCATGCTCAGTCTACACATTTTTCTTTAGGTAACAGCAATGTACAGTACTTATACATGTGCATGTTTTTAAAGGTATGTTAACAGCGAAGTTTGAAAATCATAAACTAAAGTGGACAATTGGCATGTGTCCCTGTTAAATTGGTCACTTATTTTAACGTGCCTCATCAGATGAGGCCAGTTACCCTGGTGTCTGAGTGTAATTACTTTTGCGGGTATATTTTCTAGACAGTTATTTACCATAAAAATTAGCTGGATAAAGTCATATTGGAAGACAATTAAAAACAATTAGAAAGGTGTAATCCAAAATCCAGAGAAATATTTTAGTAAATAGATTTGAAAGAGGAAAGCTTCAGCACGTCAGGACAGCTGATGGTGACATACATCAAGTAATTAAAACGTTTAATGATCAGTATAGAGTGCCACAACCTAGGCTACTATAGCTTTTAGTCTACACTTTAGTTAGTTGTGTATTTGACACAAAACCCTATATGAGGAACTGCTTCATCAAATATAATTTCTTCCAGCACTGTTTTAACATATGGTTTTATTTTTTACAGTACATTTGTTAAATTTACAATTCATGTATTCACCCATATGAAAAGTATTATACAGTAGCTGCTCAATAATGACCAGGTTTTGTTGAACACCTGTCAAGTTTCACACTCAACATTCACAGAAAGCAAATACCAGCTTTGAATGGATTATCAGGGTCAAAACAATTGCTTCAAATGAAGATTCACATTATACTTTCGTGGCTCAATCTGAAATTATTTATACCATTTTATTACTCAAAGTTGTGTTTTTTCTCACAAAATATCTTTTGCAAGCTACTGTAAAGCCGCTCGAGTTGGTTTCATTTCTTCATAGGCTTCAAGGTATGTTACCGGAGGTTCATCATCCTAATCTGTAAACATTATTTTGTTTTCCCACTTGTCCATACTACATACAACCCCATCCAATATTCTTTCCTGAAGACAGAGCCATTGCTCCACAAATACCCTCAAGTCTTGCCCAAGTGACTATTCTTCCATGTGTGAACCCAGCAGTGTGGACATGCTATTCACCTGCAGTGAATTCACAAGCCCAATCTTCACAGCTGTGATTTTCCAGTGGGAAGGTGGAGGGAGAAAAATGGGAAAGTGTCACTGGATGAGTATCTGGAGTGTGTGGCCTTCCTGATCTTTCATGCAAGAAAATTGTGAACAACACGGGGTCTAATTTGCCACATTCCGAACTGGATTTGATACACTAATTGCAATTTTCAGTTTGAGAATTTTCTAAAAAATCTGTTTTAACTTGTGAGTTTTGCAAAATGGCTATTGTAAAGGTGGAAAGTCAGGAACATCTGAAAAAAGTCCAAGCACAAATTAGATCCTATTCTAATTCTCTCCACTTGCCACCCCCTCTGGCTCCATGGTGCAAACTTAATAAATGAGCCAATCTGGGGAGGTATTTTGGTTGCTTTTTAAACTGTTTACATTACTCAATTATAGTTGTATTCATTTTCAATAGTTTCATTTTCTGGTATCATTAATAAAATTAATCTAACTCCTTTGTGATACAAATGCAGACACTCGCATACAGTGAATACTTTGTGCTACCTTTAAATAGTGCATTTATTTTATGGGCAATGCAGCATGCTGGAGCTCTAACAGACAGGTGTGAATAGGATGCACGTTTAAGCCCACAATTTTTCATCTCCACCATAGATTTCCAGTTTTATTAGGGGAGACAAAGAATGGAGACTAGACTGGCCCCCACAGTGGTAGATGAAAAAGTGTCAACGGAAATGTAATCCTCACACTGCTCACAGATCAGCATTGGCAGAGCAATTCTCTATCCTCTCAACCAGGGTCTAAGTACAAAGACCTAGAAGAAGGGGATGAAAAAATAATTACCTGTAAAAAAAATTAAAGGGTTAGGTGTTTATTATACATTTAGATATTCATGCTACACCATTAAAGTACCAAACACAGCACATAATCCAAAGGTAATTAAACTATGCAAAAGTAATAACAAAGTTGTAATGATTTTATTAATTCAGACATCAAACTGCCATGCTGATGATCCTAAAAACATTTAAATTCAAAAGTACATCCTTCCTCCAGAAAACACATATCCAGTGCTGGTCCTTGGTTCCAGAGCAGATTTAGGAATGGATGTTGGCTTGCAATCTCCCTTTCTTGTTTGGGACCTTTTCAATGAAGCAGGCATAGCAGTAATAGTAAACTTCAACCTGCTGCTTGAACAGTCAAAGTTTTGAGTTGCTGGATAGCTAAACATGCTTTAACAAGCAAGCCCCAGATC
Organism: Callorhinchus milii; assembly: GCF_018977255.1. Lineage (NCBI taxonomy): Eukaryota > Metazoa > Chordata > Chondrichthyes > Chimaeriformes > Callorhinchidae > Callorhinchus > Callorhinchus milii. The sequence goes on along the minus strand of NW_024704743.1, from coordinate 74,171,979 downwards.
CTTCCTCTTACACATTTTGTGCAAAACACAACATAGAACAAAATTTATTTTCAGCTTTCATGTTTTCTTCAATATAAAAGCAAACAAAAAGTATCTCCCTTTGATTTTGTTTATCATCAGGTATGTGCAGTTCTGTGCTCAAGAAACACCCCAAAATCAAAACATACACACCAGGACTCAGTACCCAGATATCCAAAGAAACAGAAATACCTGGATGTCCACATGCCGAGGATGAAAATACAACAATATTTGGCAGAAGAAAGCTAGTTTCTCATTATTTCAGTTTTGAAATTTACATCTTTGTCCCCACATTTGGTGCTTCGACATGCAGTTGTCCTTTAGGTGGTATTCCAGGCACTAGACACCTCTGTAATTGCCATCAATGCAAGTGCTCCAATTGTGTCCTGGCCAAGAACTGAGACAATTAGCCACAACCAGGGCCAGCAGTTGACGCGTCAAACTGCCCCAGGACCAGAATTCCTGATCTCTGAATTGTAAAGCAAGCGCTTTTTACCACTGTGCTACCAGGCCACGCCAGGTGGCTTTGTTTTCTTTTTTTAAAAAAAAGCTTTAAAAACTAACGGCGACAAATAAAGCTTTGTCTCAGCCTTACATAAAAAAAAGTGGGCAAAGCAGCAGCCCCTCTACCAATAAGCCATAAACACTGTCTAATAGCAGCCAGATTGCATTGTTGACATCAAGGGCGCCGTACAGAATAGTGGGACACTTTTGCAATTTATTTCTGCTGCAGGCAAAGTAGTACATTTTGTCATTTACAGCCCTGCAATATTGAAAAAAATCCTTCACTGTCTTGCACATGACATAAATCAGGTAAAAATTAGTCAGTCAGTTTGTACCATAGGTCCTTCACTGTTCCAATAGTAAACACTTACAAAACACTGGTCAATAAATATAAATCTGCCTGGCAGTACAAGACCACCTAGCAGATACATCAGTCATCAGTAACATTGTTTCCTTCATACGATTAATTACTGCACTTCATTTGTATAAAAGATCAAACCAAACCATCAACATCCAGGAAAAACAATCTTCAGTTCCTTACTACCTAAGGTAGCAGCAAATATTCTTCATGAAAATCTAAATATAGATCCACTTCATTGAATGAAAAAAAGAATTATGTACGAATCGCTGCCTCAGGCATTTTATGAGAATTTTTATGCAGGTTGCTAATGGTTAAAAGATAACATTTTTCTCAATGGTTTAGATTCCCAACAACATACCATATAATTATGCAACACTTTTCACTGCACAACAAAACCAAATTCTAAAAAAAATTCGATGGCCTCCATTCTGTTGAAAGCGACACAAAACTGGAATTACAAGCTCATTCTTCCACAGCAATCCGTGTTGAGCTGGTAGATTGTGGTCATTGGTCAAACGAAGGCATGATTTTGGACCCCGAGACGCAATTGGCTTCTATGAAAGTGGTGTTGTGAGTTCTACTGCAACACTAAACCAACCTGCGGAAAATAATAGTAATTATTATAACAATCCTTGCATTTAATATAGCGCCTTATCACGCCGTCGAGACGTCTCAAAGCGCCTCATATAAAATCAAACCTTTCAGTACAAATTGGGAAATGGCAAAAAAACCTTTAAATTTAGCCAACAAACTGATCAATCAGCATAAGATAATCTAGATGCAGCACTTAAGTTTTTGCATTAATTTCCTCTAGATTTCTAGATAAAGCAAAAAGGCTTGGAGTGTTCGTTAAACTACCTGTACTGCTCTCGGTGATATATGATGCAAACATGAAGATAATGGGTTTTAAAATTACTAGAATTCATCACGTGCCACCACCATACAAATTAATCAATGAGTTTTATTATTAAACCAAAGGTACCACTGATATGACATCTGGGATGCTTGTTACTTCCAATGGTTTGTTCTAGTTGTGATGAGTTTCATGCAGCACTGTAAGTGCAGTGATTGTGCTGAGGCTTCATCTAAGGTTAATACAAAACGACCCAGTTATAAGGTGGTAAAACAAATAATAATCCTTTCATTTAATATCACGCCTTCCACATCAGGATGTCCCAAAGCACTTCATAGGATTGACTTTAAAGTACAGTGACTGTATTTTAGGAAATAGGTAGCTGGGGTTATAAAATTCCAACCTGGCTTAGAACGTGGCAGCCTGACTCAAGAGCACTCTTGCTTCCGAGTCGAAAGGTTGTGGGTTCAAGCATGTTCAGGACTTTGAGCTCACATTGTGGCTGATATTCCAGAACATAGCTGGGGAAGTTCTGCATTGTCAAGTTACCATCGTCAGCATGACACGTTAAACAACAGCTCCATCTGTCTGTTTAGGTGGACATTGTGCTGTTGTGTTTACCTACAAATACAATCATTACTCTTTGCAGTACAAAATCCTGTGCAGTGTTTTGAAACTTCTCAACGACGTGATAAGACGCTATGTCAAATGTTAAGATTATTTATTATTATAAAGGGGCATGATCGAGAGCAGCTGCCGGTCAGTGTTTTTGCATCATGATGTCAAATACCACACCGCTCCATTAGCACCCAACATACTGCACATCACAATGTTGTTTGCACTTGAAAATGTGTTACTAGCTTCAAATTTCAGGGTACTGATGTGTTTTGAAGCATTACAGGGATTTCAAGCTTGATTTGAAGTGTGATGATGTATTTGCAACAGCGTGATATCAATCTTATTGTATAGAAAAATGTGGGAACCGAATAAGCGAACCCATGTAATAATATTATAGCAGGGTTCTCCAGTAAGATAGCTGTATCACATCACTGATGGATACTGACAAGTTTAGAACCAAATTGTTGCCATGGTTCCTTCATTTAATATTTTGAAGAAATGTCAATTTTATGTGTTTTTTTTAAGGTAAGTATTGACAGGCTGTGTGAAAAGTACAGTGAAAGTTAATTTCAATATCTGTGTTCTGTCTTCAGTTTGGTCTCTGTAATATTTAGAGTTAAAGAAAGTAAAGAAACGTAAGTCATTAATAAAATTAATGGGGTAAAGTTCCTTTTGGGCTACTCCATTAATGTAGCATTTCAGAGTGTACAGAACTCAGCAAATTGTTGCATTCAGTTTTAACTTTGAAGCCCGTTTTCTATAGTTCTTAAATGTAAGGAAAACCGGCTTTAAAATCAAAGACTATTCTTAGAATCTGACAAAATCTGTAAGTTCTGAAATGTTATGTTATCAGAGTAAATCTACACCCAGGTGGAATTCCTCCCCTTAAGTTGTTTGCTAAACTGGATTCTCTCAAAAGCCTACACTCAGATGTGTAGATGTACAAAAGTAAGTGGATCAGAGGATTTAATAAAATTGCTTTAACAAATTACTGTACTTACTACTATAAATCAGCTCTCCTCAAATATGCTTTATGAATTATATATTACCAGACAACAAAGCACAACTCAGGAACAAATTAATATACATACAAACAATTAAACATAAGTTAATTCTTAACAAATTCATTACAGCAGTAAATGTAATAACTATTGTTACCCAATGCAACTGAAATTTCTATTCATGTATTTGTCACCTCCCCCTCAATTCCAATGCCTTCCTTATTGGCCTCCCCAGCTCCTCCACCCATGAAATCCAACTGATTCAAAAACACCCGTCTGTATTCTCACCCACACCAAAGTTGACGGGTCCATCACCCAGGTCCAAGCCAGGCTTCACTGGCTCTTTATCCTCACATTTGCCTATAAATCATTTCAACGTCTAGGATTTCATTACCTATCGAACCTGCTTACACCCCACTCCACTACCAGTCCCCTATGCTCGGCTGGATAAGGCCTTCTACATGATCCTCGTTCCCTCTACTCCAGCATTGCAGCTGTGCTTTCAGCCACTACGCCCTGAAACTCTCTGCCTCAATCCCTCTGCCTTGCTGCCACCTTGCCCGTCTTCAGAATGCATCTGATTGCATCTGAAAACCTTACAATTTGACGGTGGCTATGGTCACCACCCCACACTCCCCGGCTCGGCATCAAGCTCTACGTCGTTGATAAGCAATCCAAGACCCCATTTACGTAAAGGGCTCTATATAAATGCTATTGTTGTGATACTGTATTTGTGATGTGGAAGTTAACATTCCTCACCTTTTCAGGTTCCATATCTGGGCACCTCCAATTGTACAAATAGTACTGTAAATTGCCATCACCCATACCAAACTTCAGCTTTTCTAGGAATGTTTTATTTTCCATTAGGTCGAGTGCATTCAATACGTCAAATCCTTTCTGTAAAAGGAGTAAGAAGCACAATTGAATGATGGAAATCACAAGTTGGCATCAATGTTGGAAAATAAATTTAAATGATTCCTTGCTTGCTGAATAACTTTTTGTTTTAACTCACCTTAAAACCACTCACTTGTCACAAGTTCAAGTGAGTCGTATCTCAAGGACAAGCAAGTTCAATTTTACTACAAGGAATCAAATCCCTGAAAATGACTAAATAAGATGACCATTTTGAATCAGAATAAGAGGGTATGTTAAATGCTGTAAATAAGAAACTATGAAGTTGCAGGAAGTAACCGGAATATCAAATACTGGACTAGAGAACTGGAGAATAAACAGGAAGACAATTCTGCGAGTCGTTTTGTTTTCCAGTTCAAGCTGGAAAATCTCTCACCCCGGAGGAGTAAGTGTCAATGGAATTTTCCAGCTTCCAAGTATATAATTAGATACATTTGTTCTGTGGTACTATGACTTCCACGAAGGAAACGTAAACATACCGTGGCTTCACTCAACATTATATTGTGAAGATTTATTCAGAGAGGCACGTTTATTGACAGAGTCTGATTTCAAGTTATTTATTGCCTCCTTTATCGGTACTTCTTTCTACCACATCTTGATGAGTGCTTTGAACATAATGTGCTCATCTAAATTCCCACCCCCTTTAAAGAAAGCATAATTGCATTTTTGTCCAATTGCCTGTGTACGTAGATGTATAAACACCAAAAAACAGAACCATAGACAGATACTGCACAGAAACAGGCTATTTGGCCCATCAAGTTTACACTGGTATTTTTCTCTGCATGACCCACCTAATCTCTTCCCACTGTGAATACACTTTTTCATGCATTCATCTGGTCTTTTGAAAGAATTCACCTCAACAACAGTTTGTGGCAGAGAACTGAAATTCCAGCAACCCTATGTACAGGGATATTTCTAACTTATTTATTAATTATTGTGATTATTTTAAATTTAAGCTCCCTTGTTACTGACTCGCCAACTAGTGTAAGTAATTTATTAGGATTTATCCTATCATAACCTTTCATTATTTTGAAGATATCAGGTCGCCTTCAACTGCGGATGGTGCCTAATCCTCTCCAGCTGGGTGTGGTTGAAACTGTTTCACAGTTGCATCTTCCAACTGTTTGATAGAAGATAGTTTTACATCCTACTGGGTGCCCTCTCATCTCCTCAGAGGTTTGAATCTGTGAGACTTCCCGAGTTTTACTTGATTGCCACGCAGTAGCTGGTATTAAAACACTCAACTAGCAGTGATCAAATATTTAAAAATAAAATCAGAAGACTCCATCTTAGTGGCGGTAAATAACAGGAATTGCTATTATTTGGTAAATGCATAGCCAATCACAGGTAGTCAGATTTGGGTCCAAATTTGTACCTTCTGAAATATATCTGAAACGGACAAATTCGGACCACTTTGGTCAGTGCCCAGTTTGAACATGTTTGAGACTAGTCTCAGAGCCATATGCATCTAAGATGTTTTTCATTCTACAAACAAATAGTGTATCGATTAACGCTACAGCAATCAACCACAAAGCTGCTCAGTACTACAGAACCTATGTTTGCAAAACGGTATCGCAGATAATTTGTTGTCCTTGGAACCTTTTTGTCACACTATTGGAGCAAACTGATTAAACTATATTAGGACTAATTTTATTTCCTTGATATATTTCCAAAGATTAAACAATGAAAAGTTAAGAAACAAGTTTTACCGATTTTGCAATTATTAGTGCATCATTCATAAGGTCGAGGAGTGGGGTCTCAGTGTGAACGTTATAGAAGGAATAGGCAGCCTTAAGATTCTTATGAACAGGATGATGCACAACTGTGGAAGGTAGAGTGTAAAAGCTCACAAAATCCGTCACCACACCATCAGGACCCTGCAAAAAAAGACCAATTGTTTAACTCAAAGGAGAGTCCAACCTAGGGAAACGTTAAAACTCATTTTAAACATTGGTTTGCGGTTTATAGGTTTTATCTTTTACAAAAAACAAATCTGAAGATAAAATTGTAGCTATGAAAACATTAGGATAGTTCCATAGATATTCGGTAGAAAATAAAATAGCCATCAGTGCTTTTAGAATCCAGTCAAAAATAAACCACTAAAGGTCTTATTAGCAGAGAGGACTGGTGACATTGAGAGGCATGGTACAGCATAGTCACTGGGTGGAAATGATACAGTAAGACAAGATTGCTGAATCAGTAACTTCACACAGCCACTTCATAAAAAAGTCATTGGCATTTAACGTGGAAGCAAAATTTACAGATATCAGAATGGGAGAAAACATGAAAAAGAAAAGGCCAGTTTAGCCCATGAAGTAAACTCCTTCCAAGGACCATGTATATCACAGACTACCTAACATGGATTTAAGCCGTCCATTTTATCTCCTCAGGGAAAGCTCTGTCGATGCTCCCTGACCCTCAAAGATAACCAAGCTAATGCTCCAAATATTTATCTTCTATTACACCAGGGCTGGCTTCGCTCCACTGACAACAGTCTCTTCTTAATCCCTGGCCCCCCCACCTAAATGCTGCACAGAAACCATCATATCCCTTGGAGTATTTGTAGATCATAACTAATGATCTTTGAAATATGTGCTTGATCTTAATCAAGAATCTTAATTTCAAACATTTTGGATTAAAGTCATATTTTATGATTAACACAGCATAGTACCCCATAACAATTTTAATATGCCATAATTTCAGGTACCAAACACATTGCTTCTGGCTAATATAGAAATAATTAAAACAGATGTCCCATGTGTCTATTCCTCAGGTGGATGTTTAAGATTCCATGACATTGTTCACAAAGAGCAGAGACTTTCTTCCAATTCTCCAGATTAATTGGTCATTCATATTATTGCGGTTTATAAGATTTTATTGTGTGCAAAATAGCTGCTATATTTGCCAACAAAATGAGTCACTACAGCAAATAGTAATTACTATAAAACCACTTTGAGGCTAATGTGATTAATGCAAATTCTTCCTTTCTTCTCATAATATTAATAGTATTCACTATCAAAAATAATCCCACAGGCTATTTCCCAGAGTTGAGTTTGGAACAGTGGCAAACACGTCCACCTGAGTTAAAAGGTTGTGGGTCCAAGCTCCACATCGGGATTTGAACCCACCTAGTTCAAGCAGATGCTGGGGAGCTGTTGCATTGTTGGAGCGCAAACCGGCTGCCGCATTCGCCTACAAAATACCCAGTCACTCCATTTCAAGGTAAATCCTGCAAAGCGCTTTGAGATGTCCTTCCACCGTGATAAGGCGCTATACCAAACGCAAGGATTATTATTACTCATAGGCACTCAAAAGTATTAGATTCTACCTGACTTGCCTATGTTGGAGATCTGTTATGTTGGTGAGAGAAGATAAAGCATTTTGCACTCTTCTATAACCTCCTTTAAAAATATAATCCTTCCAATTGTTATTACTGCTAAGCGATACTGATGCACTAGTTATCCTATTGTGCAGCACAGAATCTTGCATAAATCACAGGTCTACATTAACTTCACAGCAATCCATGGACCTCAGAGTCTAACCTCACGCCGACAGGAGTATGGGAAAAACAAGCTCACAGAACAGTACCCCACAGTTGCCTAGAGATAGGTAATACAGATCAAAGCTACCTGCAGAATTTTAAATTACATTTATACATTCTAACAATTCATATGTATAAATATCCAACAGTCTAACCTCACTCTTGCACCATCTATACACAGAGAATATCAACTGCTTTGATTTACCATTTTGACTAATTCTGTATAAAGAGATTGTCCTAAACATTGGCGATAATTCAGTGAAAGTTACCATATTGTGAAACGATTAGCATTCCACTGCATGATACAGATAGAACTAAAAGATGAATAAAACTCAAATACTGTGAATTGATGAAAACAGGCTTAAATTTACTAAGTCATTCTTCTGGGTTTTGCCACTAGACAAACGTTGTTTGCACTTTTCAAGGCAGGCATTTTTTTAAAAAAACTATATTACTACAAACAAATTATTTTCTGCACTACCCATATTATACAAGTGCATCATATTCATTACATTTTTGAACAATTATAATATTCCCCATTTTGGTGCAGAGATGCTGCTGGATTCCTTAATGGACCTATATACAATTCACAATTCAGTCCATTTCAATATTACTGGCACAGCATTAAGATAGTGTACGGGAGCCAACATGCAAACAAATGTACCCTGTGTTCTCTATGAAGTGAAGTATTTGCTTTTCAAATGTGTTGCTAAAGCTTACTTGAAAGTATTTACCCCTGTTGTTCTGACAACATTCACAACCTACTATGCCTTTGGTGAGAGTGGGGCCAGATTTCCAGTATATGTCCTTTTGCACATAAATATAAAGTGTCAATGTTTTTGAAAGAAACAAACCAGATTCAGATTATATTAAAGTACTTTCTCAGTTAATATCCAAAATACTGCCCCCAAGAGTGTGAAACATAAAACTGTTTTTTCCTCCCAGAGTTATTAGATGATGAGATAGATGTATTCAAGAAATCTTTTGGGAAATTCAATGGATAATCTAGATATACCAATATCCCATTCCTATCTGAAACTATTAATTCAGGGTAACACTGATATAGTGTAGTTGTCTGGGCCCAATATCTCAGCAACTGTGTTGTAAATTAGGTGTGAAACCAAAATAGCTAACTTCTGGGCTGCCAGGTCTTCATTGACGTCGCTTCCTGTGTGTTCTGCACGCATGCACCAAGCATCACTAATATCATTTCCTGCGAGCTGCAAACTGCTGCGTGTGCTTCCTTCCTTCGCGAAGTGATGTCAGCAGTGCTTCCTGTGTAGCACATACGAATTGATGTTCACGCCTCTTCCTGCATATGTGCTCAGTGAAGCTTCGTGTGCAAAGTGTGCAACACACAGGAAAGCACGCCAGCAGTGATCTGACAACATCAAACACTTTTCAGCACCAGAAACTAGATGTCCCACGACTCTGGTTAACACACGACCACTAGACACCACTGTTATAAGCGAACTCATACTCACATTTTTTTATATATTTTCATTTTTTAAAAAATAAGTGTATATTTCTCTGCCACTTTTGTTTTCTCCCTTCCTATCCGAAAGGCAATAATTTACATTGTGGGCACAGTTCCATGAGCGACACTGACCCTTTGGCCTACTGTGCAGTTAGTTATTTTTCACATGTAAATCAAGACAGAAAATATCAAACAGAATGTATAACATTGGCGATGTGAGGGAAGGAGAGGACATACTTTGTAGTATTAAATATACAGACACACACACAACAGCATTGGATTACCTCTACCACATAAGTGTCAATAATGTTCTCCTGTGGCAGGAACCAGTGGGTAACCTCTTCCTCACTCATCACTGGTGCAAGCTCAAACTGCTTGAGATAATTTAGAAGTAGCTCTTGTACCCGTGTTATATCCTTTTGCTCCATTGGCCTCAAACCTGCTGTTTTGGGGGTCTAGCAAAAGAGAAATATTATAGTTCATTAAGGTCATTGCTAACCAAGCTACGCTTTAGCTTCACTTCATACTCTTATGTTACTCTGAGCCCATGGCTTGGAATTAAGACAGGAATTACCACAACAGCATTTTGCTCATTTACCACAGAACAGTTATATTTAATAATAGGTATTTATGTGGTAAAGAATGCTGTACTGAAGGCCAAAAAATGCATTTCTAGCATTTTATAAACCATAAAGGACCTGTTAGACTAAGATTTTTTCTCTTACAATAACAACTTGCATTGATATAGTGCCATTCATGCGGAGTGCTGAACAGCAGCGGAGCTTGATGCCGAGCTGGGAAGATGGGGGAGGTGACCGTAGGCGCGGTCAAAGAGGAAGGTCTTCAGGTGTGATCTGAAGATGGGGAAGGAGGAGGCAAGCAGGAGGGTTTGAGGAAGAGAGTTCCATAGTTTCGGGGCATAATAAAACAAAATATAGAACCTGTCCGTGTTCAGTATAAGAAAAAAATAATCTTGTACATTTTTGAACATGAGAAAAAATACATTTGTCACCAAAATGACTATTACTTAAAAGAGGCCACAAGAACCCAAGCAGAAAAGGGTTATAATAATAAAAAAAATCCTTGCATTTGATATCGCGCTTTTCACGTCTTTTAGACACCTCAAAGCACTTCACAGAATATGCTATCAAGTGACTTGACTGGATATTTGTGGGCAAAACGTGGCAGCCAATTGCACACAGGGGCGTCCCACAAACAGTCGTGGATTCAAGTGACCAATTTATTATTGTTTTTTTTCTTGAAGGATTATTATCGGGCGTGTGGAGTAAGGAAACTTGCCCAAGGTTTTGCCCTGCCAGGAATCGAATCCAGGTCCCTCGCTTGCCAGGCAAATGCTCTAACCACTGAGCTACAGGACTCCAAGGGTTGTCTGTCTCGGTATATTAGGATGCACAGAAATGGTGGGTATTTTGAGCTGCTTACGTCTGGTAACCTGTAGAGCTTCATGGTTCTCTGTAAAGTCATATTTCTGCTGAGATGAGAGAACTTCACTTCCACTAGCTTCCTGGGGTTTAGCGATCGATGCCAATACCTTGGAATACAGCAACAGCATCTAACATAAATCAAATGCACCAGTGATATCCTAACATCAGAAGTGCACGACACAAAATCTTGCAAACCTAACAAATCAAATAAGTGGAGCTCAGAGCATTGACACCGTGTCAGAACAAGATATTTGTTAGCAACCACACATTCAAAACTGCGCTTAGCTGTCTCATCAGAGAGGAGTCAAGTAGGATCCAGGCACTTCTCCTAAATTGTAAAGCAAATCATCCCTAGCCAGTCTTGCACACTTTTTAATGACTGAGTGAGTAAAACAATAATAATAATAACCCTTGCATTTGAAGACAGCGCCTTATCATGCACTCGAAGTGTCTCAAAATGCTTCACAGGATTTTACTGTAAAGTGACTTGATTATAGTGACTGTGTATTTGTAGTCATGAGAACTAGGGGTTGGGACATTATGCCTATTTGTCTTCTGAGCTGGAGAATATTGTGGGTATTTAAGACAAAGAGTGGGAAAACAGAATAATTAATCATTGAAAAAGTAAAATAGTGAGTGGAGTGACTATGTATTTTGTGGGCGACTTCAATTTAGAAGAAAAAGATACACTACCTGCATGTGGCTACAGGCTTTGGCAGAATTACTCCTGCTGTGTACACTGCCTGAAAGATCCCTTGTAAATTTACTCTTCGGGTAATCTCACGAATCAAAACTGGTGCAACACGTTTGGATCGCAGTTTCTTGTGGACACACAGAAAATTGATCTCCACCATCTTCTTTTCACTGATAGAAACAATTGGAAAATATTAAAAATGGCATTGTGAGGAGGACTACTGAAATCTCATTTGTTTGTCAACATAATCCAACATTTGTTTAACTAATGGTTACTGTGGAACATCAAGTAATGTTTCCTATGTTTAGAATTTTTTAAAAACACAAACAATATAATTTTGCATCTTTGCACAGGCATGATGCAAAATTGAATTGTCTAATATAAATAAAGAAAAGTATTTAATTTACAGTATTCTGTAAAAGAAACCCACGCTCGTATTATAAGTAGGCTTGCCAGTTTCCAATTTCAAATCTGTATTCTTCAGGGTTTTCAAATTTTCCCCAAATGGGGAAATGAGATCCCATTGTTAAACGTCATTTTGCTTAGTACAAAATGTTTGACTTCCGGTCACCAAGGGGTTCACTTCCTACATACAATAATACGTACTTAAATTTGGTATGGCGCCTTACACATCACGACGACATCCCAACGCATTTTACAAGATATACTGGAAAGCGTAGTGGTTGTTTTGTGGACGAACACGACAATCAAGTTGTGTACAGCAATGTCCCACAAATAGCCATGAAGTGAATGACCAATTTTACACGCTGCTATGTGCAGGCAGCACTGCTAACGTCACTTCCTGTGCTCAGTACATGTGTGCAACATAAAGTAATGTCTGCACTGATCTTACAATGCAGAAGTTGGCCATTTCTGTGATCGAAAAGATCGCAAAAACATTTTTAAAAAATCTACTTGTTGAATTTTTTTAAAATTGAAAACCGGCAACCTTCTCCCAAGTTATTACATGAGACAGCAGCAAACTCAACTGAAGTCAGCTTGTTTATACAGTGCAAGTCAGCACACAAAACAGCAGAGTATCAACAACAGGGTTATAATAGGGTAAATAGTAATAGATTCTTTCTATTGCTCAGTGGATTAAGCATGAGAAAGTATAACTTTAAGATGATCACAGAAGAAATTAAACAGGAGGTTAGAAAACATTTCTTTATACAAGTGGTTGGAATGCCAGAAATTGTTCTTCGAGTAGAGTCCATCAATTCTTTCAAAAGGGAATTTGATCCGTGCTTGAAAAATAATATTTAATATAAGAATAGATGAGGGGAGAGTAGGAGTGGAATAGACTAGACGGTTTATCTGAAGAAAATCACCTGTTCAGGTTTATTGGGCTGAATGGTCCATTTCAGTTCTGTATCGTTCTACAATTCTCTAAGAAATGTGTATTGCTTCTGCTAAACTAAAGTGGGGTGCATAGTGTGGTCAACACGTCATCAAAATAATTTCATTTTCTGGATTTACAATCAACATATGCTCCACACTAGCATTTCTTGCATCAATAAGAATCTTGGCTCTGGTGGCAGCCGTGGTGCTACTGTTACCATACCAACCGTAGCACAAATCCAAGCTCAAGACTCTTATCACCACAACAAATGTTGCTTTGTGCTTTGTGCATCAGATGCTCAGATAAGACGACTGATCTGCGGGGCTGCAGGAGGAAGGAATGAGATTTAGGGATGGTGCAGAATTTGCATTTCAGTCCTGTTCCTGGCCCCAGGACGAGCAGGGCCAGTTCTCGGGGAGAGTGAGGGGGGATAGAGGAAATACAGGGTTAGTTGCTGGGCTGAGGAGAGTATTTATTAGGCTTGTTTTGTCTGGTTTAGAGTGAATGTGAAGAACAAAGAAATATTACAAGGCTGAGGGACCACTTCCAAATGAGAACAGCCAGTCAGTTCACTGTCCAGGCAGAGAGCTCTTCTATAGAGAAGGGATCAGATAGGGTAAGTGGGTTCTGACTACCAACTCGAGCACATTTACAATATTTGGAAAAACTGAACTCCCATCTGGTTTAGAAATATGAGTAATGGTACAAGGGGGAGGAAGTGAGGGCAACAATTCCAGCAACAGTTGAACAACACAAAACTGGTAGCATGTTGGCATAGGGTGAAGACACATATTGTATTGTGAACTGTATATCATGGGTTTGTTAGAAACTATTGAAATAAAGAGGACTTATAAACTAAAGGTAACTTTACAGAATTCAACTTTTAGTTCAGTAATAAGAAGAGCTTCTCAGTATATACAACATGCTACTGAAGCAAACATGCAACTTAACACAAGCAAATTTGAAACAAATATAGCAGACAGTGTACCTACATCTCATAAATACGGATATTGGCGGGAATGGCACTAATGAAGCCAACTAGTTTTCTGTTTGAAGATACTCGGACTCCACAGTGCCACTGTGATAACCAGCCTGGTGGACGAAGAGCCCTGTAAGCATATGCATCAATCAACAATTCTGATCACATTTTTAATAAAACACAAATGATAACAAAGATTGTAATAAGAAAAAAATAAACTGAAGTAGAATTGTGTGCTCACCACTGTAAGAAGTGAGGAGAATAATCAAACCTAAACATATTCTCATCATCTTCCACATAATTCTCATTTAGCAATGTGTATAGTTCTTTTAGCTGAAAGCAAGCAAAAATTTAAGAAGTTTAGTTTAAAAACAGAATACAGGATATAGATGGTCTGTGCAGAATACAAATCACCAAACTCAATATTTCATTTAAAAATCTGTCAAATATATAGAAATATGCATTTATACAACAAAGGTGGTCAAAAAGTAAGGTTAGCACAATCCATGGCTAATCTGATGGGTAGATGACTAGTGAATATAGTCAGTGAGTGGTTGTCCCACACAAAGTAGGAAGGTCTCAGGTTCACATTGATTGATATGTTGAATTAACTAATATTAGTCAGGCACCAGTTAGTTACTAAAATTTGGCACAGCATTGCAATTTAGGCAAGGGAAATCAGTCAGGGATCTTGCTCTTACTCAGGAGGAGATAGGGCGGTAAGGGGGCGTCGTGAAGGATAACATTAATGTCAGTTGCCAAGTTGACTAGGCTGCTGACACTCTCAAAGTTCACCCACGACTAATACCTATCAACAGAGGTACATGTTAGAAGGAAAAAGCAGCCAAAATCCTCAGAGGCGGGAAGAGCATTGTTAGAAAAAAAATTAGAAAGGAATAAGAACAAAACTAATCTACAGATTGGGTGCACATTCAGAATTATTTAGCTCAAACGTACAAATAAACACACAGTCAAATAGATGTGAACAATTAAACCTCATTATTATAAAGTTGATATAGGTGAGGAAAGGGGGCAGCAAAGCAGTTTTAATCATGGAGGGATCTTATCATGAGTTGAGCTTGAAGTAGATGCTGGAATGAAGTACTTTATTTTATGCAAATTTGGGTAAATTTGTGCTCTTGTAGGCAAGATATATCAATCCTAGGGAACCAGTAAATTATACCTTTTACACGAAGCATGTCAAGTACTCCCAGGTCGGTGCAGAGTGCTTTTCTGTACTCAGTGACAGACGCGCACTCTTTTCTGCACAAATGTGATGTTTCACATGGACTATTCTACGGCCTGTCCAATTTAGTATCTTTGTTGAGTAGGCTCAACAACAACTTGCATTTATATAGTGCCCTTCACGCAGGGTAGCGATCCCGGGGCGCTTCACAGTGGTGAAGTCTGAAAACGAGCCGGGGAAGAGGGAGGGGGAGGTGACCGTAAGCATGATCAAAACGGAAGGTCTTTAGGCGGGATTTGAAGGTGGGGAGGGAGGGACAAGGCGGAGGGATTAAGCGAGAGTTTCAGTTTCGGAGCATTGTGGCTTCCATCGATGGTGGAGTGGAGGCTCACATCCATTGAGAACAAGGTTGCAATTAGCCCCATTCATTTTGTTAGAACCACACCAGTCTCTTCATTCCAGGCTGGATTCAAAAACAGGTCTCACACCTCCTAGTAAACCTAGTACCCTGGGACATCCAGTCTCACACCTCATGCCTACCAAAAAGGAATCTGCCATTGATAAGAACTGTGGCAAAGCCAATGACCCACACTGTTTTGCCTTCAGCTGGAAAAGGATAAACAGTTGAATGACAAAATAATTTTGAGAAAGTACAAATAAGCGAGTCATAGTTAAAAATACACAAGAATAAAAGGCACGAGCGAATAAATAATTAATTGCCTTGAGAATATTTCCTTAAATGTGACGTGTTTCTAGTTCACAATAATCTGAGTCACAAACCTCTTCAGAACTGCCCAAATCCAGAGTGTCCCAAGTGAAGCCCTGAGGTAAAGAATATGGTTCCTGGCGGATATTTTCTTTATCCTGTTCAATGGAACCATGAGTTGTCACAACTTCATCTGCAAGGACAAAAAGGAAATGGTTTGTAAAATACATTTCATACAGTGCATCAAATATTTAATTTAGATATCTATACCAATGAATTATACTGTAGGTTCCAGTCAATGGAGTTAAGGAAATGGAAACATTTTCTGGTAACTCAGGAACATAAATTTGTCCAGTTGGATCCAGTACAATGGGAAGGAGTTAATGAATAAGATTGTTCAGTTTCAACAACAAAAATTATATTTGTGTAGCGCCTTTCAAGGTCGGGAGAGCGTCCCACCAGAATGTACCCATTAAAACAATTTAAACTGCACATGTATTGAAATAAAGACAACAGCGAAATTTGGTTAATTGAATATCGGATAATTGAATGGTTTGGTTTATTGAATAGAATTTAGAGCTCCAGAAGATAAGTCTCCTATTATGTTTAGTCCATTTATATGAATAGTTTATTGAATAATTTTTGCTGTCAAATTGATTATTTAATTAACAGAATTTCACTGTATGTCTGATGTCTGATGTCCATTGTGCTGGATTCACAAAGCATTGTGAATTTTAGAGTTGGACAATGCCATCTGAGTTTCATATCTATCAGCCATTTTCAGGCTCTTAAGACTCTTCTATCACTACAGATCAGCCACCTCAGTACAGACCAGGATCTAAACAACTGAGAGAGAACTAGTTTTGCCAACTGAACCATCAATTGAGCTCCAGATTGAATTTGTAAATGTATGGAACAAAGCATTGATATGAGCCTTCTCAGAATGTCAACCTGGCTCTGTTGTTGAATTCTTGTTCTGACTTAGAAGTTGTGAATTGAAGCCATGTGTAGAGACTATGATACCATAGTCCAGGCATATACTCCAACACAGTGCTGTGGGTGCGTTGTATTGTTGGAGGGCGGCACTGTCCTTTGGGTGAGATGTTAAATCGAAATCCTGTCTGCCTGTTCAGGTGGATGTTAAAGATCCCATGGTACTATTTGAAAAGAGAAGGGAGTTTCTCCCAGTGTCCTGGCCAACAAATTCCCAAATAAAATTGTTTATTTACTTCATGGCTCTTTGTTGGACATTGCTATGCACAAATTGGCTGCGGCGAACACCTACAAAATACGGTCACGTTATAATAAATCCTGGAAAACGCTTTGAGATTCCTGCCAACATGAAATACATTATTATATCATAGAAATCTACAGCCACAATCGAATCAGCCTCCACCACCCTGCTCATCAGGGCGCTCACATCCCAACAACTCTCTGAATGAAAAAGAATCCTCCTAAATTCTCCTTTCGCTGTTCTTGGTGCTGCCTTCTAACAATGTTTCCGAGTCACTAAATGCATCAAATGCAAGGATTATTATTATTACACAGAAATCTATGGACCAAAAGCAAATTCATGACGCATCTTGGAATTACTATCCAGTTATAATGGGGATATCTAGCACCACTAACCATTTGTGCTGGCACAGGCGAGATGTGCTCGGGTCTTCATGAGGGGCTTGTGTCTGCACCCAAGATGTGGATAATTTTTTTTAAAGATTTCCACCATGACTTCAGGAAACCTGAATAATCCCTGTAATACCACAACACCTTTGATTATAGATTTCTCTTAATGAACTTCGGGTTGGACTGAATCTGTGACTGCGCCTTACTTTTTTTAAAATTGCATCATCCATTGACCTTGTGGTCTAGTGGCTTTATTGTGTCAAGCTCTCTGAAAGGCTTATTTTACGTAAAAAGGGACTATAAATTAGGTGATGTTTTGTGCAGTTAAAGGAAACTCACTCTTTCAAAGGACTTGTTGAGATGAATCTATACGCTTCTCAAGAACGTAATACTCCTATATCTACAGTGACCAGTCAGAATATGTGCTAAACGTACTAAGTTTGGGTACCGGTTGGGTGTCCCAGAAGTGATATCTGTGTTGACTCGCCTCCTCTAGGTTCTTGGCAGGGCCCTGGCATGCTGTGAGCAGCTCCATGGCTCTCTGAATGTCCTGAAGTTTCTGCATTGGAACAGAGGGGTTCTGCAGAGAAATGATATTATCAGGTTAAAAAATATACCATCTGTGTAAAAAAAAACACTTAACAGGCACCAAATCTGGCTCAACCGCATATCTAGCCCAGCACAAACATTTACTTCCTTTATGTTACAATTTTTGGTAGAGTGCTGCTAGAGGGTTTTGTGGAGGCAAATTAAATGCTTATTATTTAAATAGCACAGCTAAGACCACTTGGCTTTCTGTCAAATCCACTCAAATCCACCATGCTGCACACTAGCTAAACACTAGACAATCATGCCTGATTCAGCAGGCTCCACTTTCTATACAGAATACACAAAGAATCTGAAACACAATCTCTCTTAACTGACGTTGAACCACTGATTCAGGACTTCCGGGGATTTTAATCTTGTGTGCCAAACAGAGAAGTGTTGCATAGATGCCAATTCTCCATAATCTATGCAAACAATCAGCATATCTTTGCAATTCAAAATCAGCCTGAAGCCACTCCTATCTATATATCTATGCTCCTTACTCCATAGAGTCATAGGTCACTCACTTTTTCTGTGCTTGTTTTCACAATAGAATTACTATGGACTTAAAGAAGAGTAAGATCACAAGTAGTCTGTGGATCTTTCAAAGCATCCTGGATATGACGACTGGAGGCAAGGACTATATCTGCTCAACAAAACCGTGGAAAGGAAGACATTGTTTGCACTGTGCCTCTGCTGGCTCTCTGAAAGATCTAATAATAATAATAATAATAATCCTTGCATTTGATATAGCGCTTTTCATGTCGGGAGGACGTCCCAAAGCGCTTCACAGAACACACTGTAAAGTGAATTGACTGTATATTTGTGGGCGAACGCGGCAGCCAATTGCGCACAGCAATGTCCCACAAACAGTCGTAGATTGAAAATGACCAATTTATTATTGTTTTGTTTTGGAGGGATTATTATTAGGCTCTGTGTGGAGTAAGGAAACTTGCCCAAGGTTTCGCCCTCTGCCTGGAATTGAACTCAGGTCTCTCATTTGCAAAGCGAGTGCTCTAACCACTGAGCTACAGGGATCTACCCATTCTCCTGCTTTTAACATTTCTCCTTTTGAGATTTTTATCTAATTCCATCTTGAAAGCTAATATGGATTCTGCCTCAACCACAAATAGACAGTTGTGGTTACAATATAACAACTGTCTTTTGTAAATACATGCTATAACCTCTCCCTCTGGTAATTCTATGCCCTCTCATTACTGACTTACCGCTCAGTGGAAATAATTTATTCCCATTTGCATTATTAAGATGCCTCAGAAATTAAAAAAAATCCAGAAGATCTTTCTTCAATCTTTGTTTTAGGGAACACAGCTCCAATCTTTACTCAACTGTAAAATCCCTCAACCCTGGAACATTACTAGTGAATCTCTTTTCCACCATCTCTATGATCTTGATATCCTTCCTATAGTGAGGCGCCCAAACTGGACAAGAACAGTTCTCTAACATCCAGTTCTTATCCTCAAAACATTTTTATTTTAATAACGTAAATCAGGGTGGTCCAACAGACAATTTCATCTGCACCCCACACTCCATTTCATATAGCCAAACCACTCCCTCCATAACTGTTGTAAATGTTGTATTGTTTCTGGGAGGAAAACACAAATATATTGCTTATGTGGCCCACGGACATTTCTCAAAAAGGGGATCCGGCCCTCAGTAGCCAAAAGGTTGGACCATGCTGATGTAGATGAAACTAGCTCAAAAGTGAATGCTCTCCACTCGATGACAGAAAGCATTTCTACTTATGCTGCACTTTGTGTATTTGCTGTACTAACAAAATGAAACAAACATATCAGGGTTGTGAGAATGTGAAAAGCACTGTCCAAAAAGGCTGTAGGTGCAGAACTAATTGGAATGATTAAAAGAGAAATAAATGCACAACAATTAAGGGCATGAAGCGTGGAGAAAAGGCAGAGAAATGGATTTAAATGTTTAACTTGATTTGATAATATAGGCTTGAATGTTTTTAAATGGTCAGCTGGATGTTTAACTTACATGGTACCCAGCTTAGGATTCTCCTAATCAAACTACTAAGAGTTCCACCCACATACATGGTTTCCATCTGTCTGGTACGGAATGCCCAATCTCTCTGAGAGAGAGACACCCCGAGTACCTAATTCTGGGAAATTTAGGCACACAGATAGGCAAGAGTCCAATCTTAAGAGATGCCAAAGTGTGCAATAGCGTTAACCAGCCAGACGAGTACAGCGTACCACTGAAATCCTCCCTCTGCTTCCCCAATGTCGACCATTCTACTTATAGGGTGTTAGTTTGCAGAGTTAACTGAGTGGGAAGAATTACAGCCTCCAGTAACTGTTAGGCTGAATGTCCCATTTGATACCTAACTAGAGCAACTTAATCCAGGAAAAGTTAAAAAAAAAATCCCAGACTGTGCTCGCAAACCAATGAGCGAGGCTCGTCTTCCAATGACCCATCAACAATGACTAGGATAATACAACAGGGTAGTTCAGTCCTTATACCTATGTGACTCGAGTTGGAAGCCAGCACAGAGAGATAGGATAGAAACCCCTCTGCTGGCTGCAAGCACTCCAGGACGCTACCCTGCGCAAAGTTGTTGTTGTTGCCGGAAGGTTTCCATGGGAAATGATCATGGCCAGTCTCAACCCAATGTAAATTAAATTTAAAAAGGAAACCCAGAGCAAGTTTTCTGTCTTAATACTTATCTTGCTGAAAGAAAAAAAATTAAAAGAACTTGAGAGATTTCCGAGCATCTCAGAAAGAGTTCAGTCACCACATAACCTGGCAACTAGTTCTACATAATTCAGACACCAGCATAGGTCGGAGGGATGGGTAAGGAACATTTTTCTTATGGTTCTTCTAAAGTAAGCAATGAAGTTGCAGTGGGATCCCTTGGGCTAATGTGCTTACTCCACTATTTAGCTGATGATGATTTGGGTAGTGCTTTATGGAAAAGCTCTCCAATATAAATATTTTAAAAGTTTCTAAAATAACTATATGACATGCTCCTTCGACTTGCTCTCCAGAATGATGGGTTCAAGCATTGCCATAGTAGCCTCTATAGAACAGTGAAAGGGATATTTCTAGCACAGATAAAGGGCATTAAGACTATCCCTATTTTTGACATTTCTTAACCTAAGCATTTTGAGACATCCTCCCGAGGTGAAAGCTTACATATAAATGTAAACTGGATGGTATTGGAAGCTAAATACATTCTCATAATGGAGTCTGATTTGTAGCATTTTGCAAACCGGATTGGTCATGTTAATTGCTATTTCTGGTATTGCAGTTGGCAGAACCCTCCTGTTAGCAAAGTCCAGTAAAAGGCTGCTGAGAAACCAATGTTTCTTTTCCTCATGTTTTGTGGGCGTGACTTTTTGCCACAAACTGGACCTGTTAACTGGAATTAATGCAACAAATCCAATTTGAGAATATTGTACATTAGATCCCATTATCTCCCGATCATTTCTTTCCAGATACACTCCAGCCAACCTCTTGAATCTATTTATATTCGGAAATTTCCACGCATTTATGGCATACATATGTGAAACTCTGTCTAGTCATGCTAAAGCATGACAAATTTTAGAAAGGTGGTTTCTGCATGTGTCAGACACCCGATTGGCCAAAAACAAATTATACTATTTGTTTCATTGAGCTTTTCTAGTAACATATTGTAGAAGAACATTATTACACTTCAATGAGCTCGTGTGTCAGTTTGGCTCAGTGTTAGCAATCTCGCCTCTGATTCAGAAGGATGTGGGTTCAAGCCCCACGTCAGGACTTCAATTCAAATAGTCTAAGCTGACACTTCAATGCCCAATAGGGATATGTTGCATTGTTGGAGGTGCCGTCCTTCAGAAGAGAAATTAAACCGAGGTCCTGTCTGCCTGTTAAGACCCCATTAGCACTATTTGAAAAGGGAAGGAAGTTTCTCCTCGTATTCTGGTCAACAATCCCCAAAATTAAACTGGTTACTCACTCCGTAACTATTTACGGGACATTGCTGTGTGCAATTATGCTGTCGCGTTTGCCTACAAATTTCACAGTAGTTCTTGCGAAGTGCTTTGAGACATCCTTCCAACGTGATAAGGCGCTATCCCAAATGCATGGATTATTATTCTCTAGTAACGTATTCTAAAGAGCAGGATATTACACTTGGCGGAGAAGTTCTGCTTGATTTCTCTTTTGACTCATTATTGTTTCACTTTCAATCCCTGGTGTTTAAAACTTTTAACACATTAAATAATTTGACTGCATCAACCTAGTGAATTCCCTTTTATAATCCTAAAAAGTTTTATTCTCAAAGAGAAGATAACTGATTCTCTTAAATTTTCCTATTGATTAGATTCTTAAAATCTGTGATCATTTGGTTGGTTGCCTCCATGCACAATCAAAGGCAGAAATATCCTTCCTATGATTCAGTGACTAAAACTAATTATCGTATTTTAAATGGGGTCAGAACAAAACTTTATACAGCAGCAATGTAACTTTTTGATTGAGACTCTTATCCCTCTGAAAATGGAAGCCGGACAGTTGAGCCTTGTAATAGTGTGGTAGTTGGGTCCATAAAATCCCAATGCACTATAGAAAGGTGCCTTGATCACTGGTCAGCGCTTCCTCATTCATTTTGTGTGCATGCAGATTTACTTCCCATGCACCAGCTAGTTCCCCCAGCTTCTGGGTCAACAGGTCACTGCCATGTCACTGTGTATGCACTGGGCTGACAGTTCATCCACAGTAAGTCCCAAGTCTCTCACCTGATCACCTTTCTGTTCTTGAAGAAGGCAAGGGAGGGGGCGAGGCAAAGGGACTGCAGGATAGAGTTTGAGAGGGTGGGGGCAGGGTGTCTGAAGATCCACCCGCCAATGGTCAAGAGGGCGAGGCAGAGGACGTGAAGCAGGTCCGAGCCCACTGAGAGGAGGGAGAGGGCAGGTTTGTAGGGGGTTAGGAGGTTGTAGAAGTAGGGGAGAGCAAGACCATGGAGGGTTTTGAAGGTGAAGACCAGGATCTTGAACTGTCTTGTCTGTGTGATGGGAAGCCAGTGGAGTTGAGCGAGGATGGGGGGTGATAGGGTCATGGAGCCTGGTGTGGGAGAGGACATGGGCTGCAGAGTTCTGGATGATCTGCAGCCTGCGGAGGGAGGAGTTGGGGAGGCCGACAAGCAGGGAGTGTGCATAGTCGAGCCTGGATGTTGTGAATGCGTGTATGAGGGTTTCGGCAGCCTGTGGTGTGAGGCAGTGACGGAGCCGGGTGATGTTGCGGAGGTGGGGGAAAGGCAGAGTGGGTCATGGCACGGATGTGGGGTAGAAAAAATAGTTGAGGGTGAAACAAGATGCCAAGGTCCCGGACCGGCTTAGCAAGGTGGAGTGTGCAACCATGGATGGTGATACTGTCAGTGCCTGAGGTGAGGAGGCGCTGACGGGAGCCAATCAGGAGAGCCTCGACTTTGTTGACGTTCAATTGAAGAAAGTTAACTCTCATCCAGGACTTGATGTCTGACAGATATTCTGTCAGGACAGCAGTGGTCCTGGAGTCGCGGATGGAGGCAGAGTTAGAGTTGGGTATCACCCGCGTACATGTGGAAGTGGATCCCATCTCTTCAATGTTGTGAGTACACTATAGTTCCCAAATTAAATCTAACAATTCAGTGTTTTAGTGTTTAGTGCATGATTTGCATACAGAAAATATTAAAATAATTTAAAAAGAGACATAATGGCCTCACTTTTGAAGGTGGCTGCTGAGCTTTGATTTCCTGTGAGTCTGAAGCAGAATCTGATTTGGTTCCAGCAGAGTTCGGCTTCTCCTTCTTCCTTTTCTGCTTTTTCTTCTTCTTTCTAGCTCCAGCATCCCCTCCAGGACTTCTGTCAGCAAATTTAGAAAATATAAAGGAGGGATAGGACAATGTAATAGAACTTACAGTATAATCAGTTTGCTAACACAATAATACAGTACTGTATTGCATATTACTTCAATAATGCACAGATATAGATGGGTAAGATTAAGAGGCCATTTAGTTCCTCATCATAGTCCTGCCATCTTCATCTCTCTGGCTTGGCACCAAATCCATATCCCTCCATTATCTCCCAAGCCAAGAACCATTTATTCACTTTAAGGCATGCTTCAATTAAGTCAACACTCAAATCATAATTAGCAACCTAAACTATGAAGTTACACCCAAGTCTTAAGCCTCCCTTAATTCCACTGGCTGTCCTAATTCTCCAAACCCAAGTGCAGGGTTCACTGCACTTGTACAGACACCAACGTGCATAGTAACATTCTAAATATCATTCCCCCTGAGCTGGGACTCTAACAACTAGGATTGAGTGTTAAGTGGTCTATGTTTCCTAGACCCCTTAATATAACAAAAGAATCAATAGCTCTCTTCATAACTCAATGACCACTGTCTAGGATATAAATATTTCTGTTCGTATGTATTATATTTTGTAAGTACAACCAAAATTGGATTCAATGTGTAGTCTTTTCAATGCTTCACATAAGAGAACACTGTTATAACACACCTTTAATACAATAATGCCTTGCTTATAAACTGGATAGATTATGGAGCCCAGCATTTAATATGGACTCCTGTGCATGCATGCCTATCCCCTTCCTTTTGCTGATCAAGCATTACATCCTCAGAGCAGTTAGCAAGCTTTGCTAGTGTACGTGTAGTTTTCCCCAATGATGAGACAAGTCCAAAAATGCTGGCCAGGAATGGCTGTTTTCCACCCTTGATAATAACATAAATTGAAATTTCTGGATTACAGCAATCCTGTTCTAACGCGCTTCCCTGTACAACTTCTGGACTTTATACTGTTGATTTTACATACTATAGATTTATTTACTATCCCAATGATGTGCTTGCTTCGGCAAGAATTCTCTCACAAAGTGAGCCTTGCAATAATTAAGTTTTTACAAACCTACTTCAATCATTAACCCTGTGTTTTGTAATCGTCAGTTACTATTTTGAGCATCACTGCATATTACCAATACTTGAAAGATTAGACCCAATGGCATTTTCTCATTTTGTTTAGATTTCTCATTTAGGTACTAAATCTGCCAGTTTCTTATAGCTGATACCTGTGTTTAATATTATGAATGGATTTGATAAGATGAATGGTTTCCACTTGTTAGTGAGTCAGAGGGCATAAACATAAGATAGTCAGTAGCTATCTTATGTTTTTGCCTATTGACTCACTACTGACTCACTAACAAGTGGAAATTATAAGAACTTTTTTTAATATATAAATGCACCAGGTGGTGTGAATGTGGAACTCACTGCCGGAAACTGCAGTTGAAGAAAAAGCATCCAAGTATTTAAAAGAAAATGACATATACAGGAGGTAAAAGGAAATACGGGAGCTATGGAAAACTGTTTAGTTTGTATAAAATTCAACAATTTAGTGTAAACATCTATAATTTACCTCGCTTCCTGTAACTCGTAGGATTATTGTATAATTTGAATGATGTTGCTATTTGTGCTTTTGATCTTTCTTTTTAAACATGTTTACTTTCATTCCCAGGGCAGTCGTGTAAGCTCTAAAGTGTCGTTACTAAAGCAAATTAAAGAAAATGGGATCAATTCATTTCACAATTGATACATTCTACAGTTTTTCACATTATGAGCAGCTTTCCAGAAATAAAATCTCTGTTGAAAGCTCTGTAAGTTTACTCAGTGAGCAGCTGAGCTACAAAACCATACACACAGGCCATCGGAGAACGTAGATCTAGTTTATTCCCTAATTTTTAACCCATTTCTATCTAAATACTCGCTTAACTGGTCCCTTATTATTGTCTCCAAATTTTCCCTACAACTAACATTAGGCCCCCTGATAGTTGGCATTGGGCAGCTCCCTCCTCTCCATCTCCCCATACTATTTCTCCTCTAATGTGTCAGACACTCAATTGACCAAAAAAAATTCTGTATCATTCGCAATGTACAGAATGCAAAGTTTTTCATTAAAGTTTGAAAAAAGCTTCAGAGTCTGTTGCTTTAACTTGGCACTATCAGTGACTAAAAAATAGTTATTTTGTTTAGTGAGCTGGCCAGTGTCTTGAAATGTCCTCCCGATGTGAAAGGCAATATGTTGTCTTTAATTAGAAGTGTCACCGGGAGCCAGCGAGCATATCTCCTCGCAGACTGTAACACTCATTTGTATCAGTAAAGAGTAATGCATGGTTTAGGCATTAGTGGCAATGTACACATACTCTGTGCTGCAGGTACAAACTCATTTCAGAGTTGGGTTAAGATTCCTCTGACTCATTCGAGGTCTGTCAAAACCAGCAGGGGACTAATTTTTCATCCCAGCAATTTAGGCTGAACCTGAACTCAGGTCACAGGGATAAATTGAGGGTCCAACAACTCAGCTCCCCCAACATCACGTATGTTTAAGAAACAAAACACAACTAGTTTGTGTTACTGAAGAGTGGATTCGTTCTGGTGACAGTGCGAAATTAAATGAACAAATAATTGCAAACCATGGGTGGTCCCTCAAGCAAATGCGAAAACATTCAGAGAAAAAAAATCTGACCAAAAATATACATACTGTTTTGTTTCAAAACGTCAGGAAAAAAACAGCCTGAGAACAGACATTTTGTAGCATTTGATTTAGGGAACCGTATTTAGGGAATATTATATAAAATATCTGCTTCTGAGTCTCGATGGTAATGACAACAATTTGGATTTATATAGCGCCCTTCATGTGGGGTAGCGACCTGGAACACTTCAGTGACGGAGTCTGACAACGAGCGGGGAGGTTACCGTAAGCACGATCAAAAAGGAAGGTGTTTATGCCCAATTTGAAGGTGAGGAGGGAGTGGGCAAGGCGGAGGGATTGAGGGAGAGAATTCCAGATTTTCGGGGCTTAGTGGCTGAAGGTACGTACGGTTACCGATGGTGGAACGGAGGGTACGAGGAACAAATAGGAGGATGGAGCCAGCCGAGCAGAGTTCAGCGGGTGGTTGGAGTGGGGGTAAGCGGTCGGATAGGTAAGGAGGCGCAAGGGAATAAAGTGATTTGAAAACAAGTGAGAAAAGTAATAAAGTAGCAACAGAAGGACATCATTAACTGCACAAAGGTTTCTCTTCATATTTGAATACCACAGTTCAGCACAATAAATCTTTTTTATATGCCCTTTAATGCCATGCTATACTATATTATCTTTTTGCATTAGTATTCATGCTATCGAACCGATTATACTGTGACAATTAACATCTGACCTGAAACCACATGTAAAGCATGCAATGTTTGATTTTTAAATTTAGCCTCATATATAAAGAAATTTATGTAGAGCCAAAAGTTGCAACGTGCCAAAATTCTAACTTTTGAACAGCAAAAATAGCAATTTCCATGTGCAAAATTTGAAAGTCCTCTTTTCAAAGCAAGCTTCTTCCATAATTATTGTAGCAACTTGGAGCAATGATAATCACTTGTTTGTATTACACTGCATTACAAATGTCACCTTGCATCACGGCCAGATGTTTGTGGCAACGACAGCTAATACCCTCAAAAGAACAAACCCCAATGTGAATACAATTCACCCAATTAAAATATCAGCATAGTAAAATGGTAGTAAAAGATATAGTAAAATATTCGAAAACAATTCAACCTTGGTATTCAGGTGACAGATATTCATTGGGGTTCCTGACATAATGAACTATTGCTGTAATTGCTTGCAACTATCAATGACTCCAAATTTAATAGGGGTGCTTTAAAATAAATTGGCACTCCCCTTCACCAAGCAAACTGCATAACCCTGTAATTTCAACTATTCCTTTGCTTGTTATGAAAACGTATCCAAAGTGCAAGTTTTCCTAAGCAATGAAACAAAATCTAAAACAGACTAGGTATAAAATGACACCAGCATAAGGTCACACAACTCAGCTACCCACATATAAACTAGTATGGATGCAGCATACTAAGTTTAATATTTATTTGACCCTATATCTTCCACAGCTGTGGATTAAACATATTGGCAGTGAGTAGCTGAGCCATACCAACTGAGAAGGTTCTGTTGGGAATACTGCCATGAGTTAGCTAATCTCGTTGACGCAGGCACAAGGGTGCTGCAAATGGTCTCAGAACTCTGGATTCCCATCCATGTTTGTTATCAGTCTTTAATAGAGGTTCATATACACAGACATTGGGCGAGGACAGAATCGGTCTTTGCTGCAATACTACCAGATTCAAATCGTCTGTCAATGTGTACTCTCAGGAGAATTGTAGGGAAAAATGTTCAGGAGAAACATGTTATCGTGGTACTGTAGGTTAAAAAAAAAACTTTACAGCTTAAGAAGCTGAGCAAACACTGACATTCTGATTGTTCTATTGGATGTGTCACTGTTAATTCACCAAAGATTTTTTTTATATAAAGACCAGTTTCATTCAAGATGTTATGTATGGTCTGCTTAGCAATGTCATTTCCCTCACTGCTAAACATTGAACGTGACAAGAACAAATGCGCTGAACAAAAGGTGCGTGCGTTCAAATAAAGAAGACTTCCTCCAATATCCACGAAGAAGAAACCTTTCCCGCTTGGGTGACATGACCACAGTAGGTGGACATTCGTACCCGACAACACAGCACACACAAAAGCAGAAGGCAGTGAGTGCCCAGTCGCTGTCGCTGTCACTCTCACAGCCATGGGGGGAGGAAGACAGAGAGAGAGAAAGATCCTGGTGCCTTTTTTTTTGACAGTTGTCACATGCTCAGGTGAGGTGATGGCTGTGCAAGTCGCAGACTTTCTTTCTCCCTCAAAACGTGCTGCCAGCATTCATGATAGATGAAATATCCTGGAAGTGAGAGAGAGAGAGAGAGAGAGAGGGATGGAGGGAGGGAGAGAGGGAGGGATGGAGGGAGAGAGAGAGAGATGGAAGGAGAGAGAGGAGATAGAGGGGTGGGAGGGGGGGAAGAGAGGGATGGAGGGAGGGAGAGAGAGAGAGGGGGAGATGGAGGGATGGAGGGAGGGAGGGGGGGAGTTGGAGAGAGGAGGAGGAGAAGAAGAAGAGGAATGGAGAGAAAAAGCCCCAGAGGATGAGCAGGAAGGAGGGCAGTTGTGGTTGGAGAGGAAGTGTGGTGGTGGTGGTGGTGGAGGGAATCTCTCAGTATCCCCCTCTTTCCCGCCCCGCCAGCAAGTGCTGAAAGGCCTGACTCTCCAGGGCGGCCACATTGGTTTATTTTAATTCCCCTTTTTTCTGGCAACAAGAGGAGGAGAGAGAGGAGAGAGGGAGAGAGAGAGAGGGTTATAATGTGGTGTGTGTGTGTGTGTGGGGGGGGGGGGAGGGGGGGTATTTATTTCCCCTCAGGGCTCTGGGGGTTGGGTTGGAGACGCTCTTTACTACGAATGATGATCAATAATAACGCGGCCCCGGTCCCGGGCCCCGGGGCTGTGCCTGAGCGGGTGGCGGGGCTGCTCGCTGCCCCCACAAGGTGCCCCCCGGCCCCCCGGCCCCCCGGCCCCCCGGCCTACAGGGGTTGCTGTGGGAAGCCGCCCCCCCGGGGCCTCTCTCTCTCTCTCTCTCTCCCGCTCCCCTCACCTGTGTGTCTGCTCGTTCTCCTCCTCGTTGTCGCCGTCGATGCCGCAGGTGTCGTGATCGTCCAGCTCCAGGCTCTGCTGACTGGCCGCCGACTCGCTGTCCTCCGCCATCGCGCAATATGGAGGGAGAGCCGAGAGCCGAGCGCCGAGCGGAGCCGCGCACAGCGCCCCCCAGCGGCCGGCAGAGCCCCCCCCCCCCCACACACACACACACACCACACAGCGGCGGCTGCGCTTACCCGGACTGTGTAATGCAACCTGCAACCCCCCCCCCACCCCACACACCCCACACACACACCCACCCCCACCCGGTACTGTGTTACGCAACCTGCACCCTCCGTGCCACACCAAGGCTGCGCAATGCAATGCAACCCGCACTCCCACAGCTGCCTCCCACCTGGAGACTGTGTAGTGCTATTTGCACCACCACCACCACCACCACCACAACAACAACAACAACAAATGACATTTGCATTGTGCCTTTCGGGTTGGGAGGAGGTCCCAAGGCGCTGGACAGTCAGGAATTTGGACACGAGCAAAGGGTTGGGATCAGGAGGGCAGGGAAGGTGGGAATGGGAGGGTGACCAAAGGTGCGGTTGAAGAGGATTGACTTGGGAGGGGGGGCGGGAGGGAGGGAGGGAGGTGGAGGGGCTGTGAGATGGAGTTACAAAGGGTGGGGGCAGAGAGGCTGAAGGCCTGAGCGCCGATGGTGGGATGTGGAGCAGGCTGGAAACTGCCGAGCGGAAAGAGTGGACAGGTCAATATGGGGTCAGAAGGTCACAGAGGTGGGAAGGAGCAGGGCTTTGAAGGCGAGAACAAGGATTTTTGAACTCTGGGGGAGGGGGAGCCGGTGGAGCCGGGCGAGGGTGGGGGGGGGGTGATGGGGTCACGGAGCCTGGTGTGGGAGAGGACACGAGCTGCAGAGTTCTGGATGATCTGCATCTTGTGGAGGGAAGCGTTGGGAAGGCCAACAAGCAGGGAGTTGCCATAGTAGCCTAGATGTAATAAATGCGTGGAAGAGGGCTTTGGTGGCCTGAGAGAAGGGGAAATGGCCTTGCACGTACTGCAATGGGGGGGTGTAATGGAACATGCACCCCCTAGAGCAAGGCTGTGTAATGCAACTTGCACCCCACACACCAATGCTGTATAATGCAACCTGGACCCTGCACTGTGGACCTACACTGGAGCTGTGCTTGACAACTGCACCCATGGACCCCGTACTGGGCTGTGCTTAAAACCTGCGTCATGCAGCCATGCTGGGGTTATGCCTAACAAACTGCATCTATAACCTTCACCTTTGCTGTACCTGGAAACTTGAAGGCAGAAGCTTTTGCCTGGAAAAGTACAATCCGGAATACCCGCCAACTGACATTCGGATGCTGTATGCTTGGTATCCTGTAACTGATGTATTATCCCCCCTGTTATAATATTCTTTGGATTTTAAAGTAGCAAAACAATTGACTTTATTTACCATGAAGTCTAAACGTGGGAATGGCAACATCTATATTTCTACTAACATTACATTTACAAGGGCAGACACTTTGACAGTGAAGAAAGCTATCTGCAGTCGTTCAATGAAATTATTGTTAGTGCCTTGTTCATTTTTATTGTATGAAGAATTGTGCGAGAATATCATTAATATGCAATCCCAGTATTATCTGGTATGCTGCACCACCTAGTGTCACTCCCAACCTTGCCCCAAGGTACAGCTAGTGTATATTACAAGATATCACAAGAAAGAATACTGCTATAAAATACAGGAAACATGAACATAGGAAAGATCTGCTCTTTATTCTCAGGGAGCTGGTTACAACCTTTTATGCTGTTGTGGTATTAGAGCAGAATCCACCCCCCAAAAAATCTGAAAAAGATATCAAATAAATAAAGAATACTTGCATGATACTTGACAGGACCTTGATTTACTGTCTCTCCCAAAGGTTGACTGACCTTGGTCATGGTAAACTGAAGGTTCAGCCTAGATAGACTATGCACTTAACAACAACAACAACTTGCACTCATATAGTACCCTCCATTGCAGGGTAGCATCTCAGAGGGGTTAACAATGACGGTGCCTGACTCCAAGCTGGGGAGAAGGGGGAGGTAGCCTTAAGCACGGTCGAACAGGAACGTTTTCAGGCAGAACGTGAAAGGGGAGAGGGGGCAAGGCGGAGGGATTGAGAGAGTGTGGTCCAGAGTTTTGGGGCATAGTGGCTGAAAACACGACCTCCGATGATGGGTGGAGGGTGTGAGGGATGAACAGGAGGCCGGAGCCAGTCGAGCGGAGGCGCCGGGTGATGGATTGGGGAGTGAGGAGGTTGGAGAGGTAGGGAGGTGCCAGGGAGTGAATGGATTTGAACACAGGAGTGAGGATCTTGAAGAGGCCAGGGAGGTTGAGGAGTTCAGATCCGCAGGAGTGAAGAAGTTGGTGATAGCCAAGGAGTATGGCGTCCATCTTATCCATATTCAGCTGCAGGAAGTTCACACTCATCCAAGCCCTGATGTCTGCCAGACAAGCTGATAGAACATCGGTGGACCTGGAGTTGGTACTGGAGGAGGTAAAGTAGATTTGTGTGTCATCCACAAACAGGTGGAAGTTTAGCCCAAGTCTGTGGATAACATCGTCCAGAGGGAGCAAGTAGATGAGGAAAAGAAGCGGGCTAAGGATGGAGCCCTGGGATACCCGCAGGTGACCAGGCGGGGGCGGGAGTAGAAACCATTTGCTGAGGTGAAGTGGAGACGGATGGTCAAGTAGGACTTGAACCACCCAAGTGCAGTCACACTAAGGTATATGAGGGAGGAGAGATATGGGCCTTGAACCCACAATCCTCTCACCCAGAGATAAGAATGCTATCAATTGAGTCAAGCTGACCACAAAGTACAAGAATCAAGCCAAAAGAAAAGATGGAATGAGAAAAGAACACACATCACAAGATATGAGGAAAGCACTTTGCCCCCCTTGATCTCATCCTTCCAGAATGCCCTATCATTACAACATCAGGTTATTTCTTAAATCTATCCAGCGCCCTGGCTTCAATTCCCATTCCTGGCAACCCATTCCAATTGTTAATTACCCTCTGGGTAAAAAACTATTTCTGGCTACCATTCTGTATTGGCAAATGTAACCCTTGATTGCTCTTTTGTGTAATCTCTTCAACAGGATCAAAAACCTACCCCAGTATTTTAGATGTGACATCTCCAGTGATCTACACAGTTAGAACAATTTCTTTTGACATATAACCAATTTGTTCAAGATCCACATTTATTACATAAATATCTTTGAAATTGTAGATATTGCATTATACTTAATCTTAATTCTTGCAGCCAAATTATTTCAAAATATCTGAATTTATGCCTCATTAATAATCTTAAAATAACACTTCATTCATTTTCTATGATTCAGGCCCCTCTAATCTACATATCTCATTATTATGTTTTTTACCGTATAGTATCACTGCATCAGTAGTTAACCTCTGTCATAGCCTCGAGTTTGACAAATGGTAAACTTTAGTACTATGAGGATGATTAATATGAATGAGATAAGCAACAAATAAGCCAATGTAGACATGGGAAAAATATCTTCATACTTTATATGTGAAACAATGTAACTTAGTCCTTACCATTGCACAGCTATTTGTGTCAATGCACATCTCTTCAGAAGTGTGCCTCACCATTGCCCTTGGGTCTTAAACAGCAAACGTTGAGAACTACCACAGTTACAGCAGTTAATTATCTCTTGCTGGTTTTAATTACTTCAAAGCCTCTGAGCACCTTGGATTGCCAAACTAATCACAGTGTGAGAATAATAGAGGATTAGTCATGGGCACAATATGATAAAATATTTACTCCAAGTTGAAAGTAATGCCTAGAAGAACAAGAAAGTGGCAAATGTTTTTTGCTCTGCATTTCCTGCAGCTTGTAAAGATATCATACTGTGCAAATTATGTCAATGTTTTACCACAACAAAATATTTTTTGCAGCTCCCAGTCAACATATTTCCAAAATAACACACCTAAGTTACAACAGTGCCATATAAAATCCTTATGGACCCCTTAAAACATGTCCCTTACTTTGCACATATCATTTAGCGTGACCTGGATTAGGGGGAGAAGCTTGCAGATATTCTCACAGCAATTTTCATCACAGAAGTAAGTCATTTGACCTATTGTGTCCACGTCACCGTTATCTGTTTTTATGTGACCCTTATTATTAATCCCACATTGCATCTTGTTCCCCGTATCCCTTAAAGTTTTTACTTCTCAGGTGTCGATCCAGTTGCCAGAGATAGAGAGGTCCCAGGACATGAAGGGATATATGGGTAAGGGCTTTGAAGTCAATCTGTTGGGAGTTTGGTGCAGATGATGATATGGGTGGCAGAGGTTTGGATCAGCTGGAATTTATGGATTTGGTGGAACTAGGAAGATGACGAGGAGTGTGTTGGAAACGCCTGGTCAAGTGGTAACAACAACAACTTGCATTTATATAGTGCCCTTCATGTGGGGTTGCATTCTGGAGTGCTACCCCGCCACCTTGTGTCATTCCCATCGTAACAAAGGTGGGAATGAGGGTTTGGGCGGTGTTTGTTATGAGATAGGATGTAACCAGGTAATGAACGTTAGGGGCAGACCGGACTGGCTAATTGGGAAATTTTCTGAGTGCTCCCAATGCTTTGCGACGTCCTCCCGACATGAAAGGCGCTATACAAATGTAATTTGTTGTTGTAGAATGGTTCCCAAGCACCCCGGTGATTGGCTCCCAATATTTACCACCCAGAGCATGACATCTGAGTGAGTGATAGCTTGGACCAGCCAATCAACACCCGGATCCCGCCCTCCTATTTAAGTTTCATAAAGCATTTAACCTGTGGAGGTTAATACCAAATTGGTGCCCCGCAAATCGGCGCCCCCAATTTTATCTGCAAATCCCAAGCCCTTTTTGGGAGCCAGTCTGCCACTGCTCAAGGTAGACATCAGGGCAGTACTACATAGTTTGAAATGAATAAGACTCCAACAAGACTACAGATTAGAAAATTATTTTGCTATAGAGTGGTGATTGTAAGTATCACTCAGTTGGTTGCGTTCACTTCTTGGGCTGTTGGTCGTGGGTGGATAGCCTCCCCATCAAAGGGCCTTCTTCCATCAGATCTTTCTTGTGATCTTGTGAAGAGGGCTTGAGTTCCTATTCTAGACAGCCACTCTGGTACTATACTGAGGGAGTGCTGCAGTGATGTTCATCATTTGGATGAAATGTTCAACCAACTGGGTTTTCTAGGGGTCCATATGGACTTTTAAAATCCCATGGCAATATCTTGAAGAAAAAACAAAGAATTTGCATATTGAAACATTCAGTTTTCACACAAAACTAGTATATTATTTTCTTTATTAAAATGAAGATCAGACAGCTAACAAAAACAGTTGAAGCTGTGTCAATTTCTGTCAAAATGAACATGGAAAACATCTGCATAAGACCAATATTGGAAGATGTAGGGATAGGTAGAGCTTTACAGCACAGAAGAAGGCCATTTGGCTGATAGTGTTTGTGTTGGCTCTGTGAAAGAGCAATCCATTCTCTCCCATTCACCTGCCTTTTCCCCAAAAGGATAGGGAAAGAGAAAAGGGGGCACCGGGATGGGGGAGATGAATATTACTGAATGGAAGAATGACATATTTGAATGGAGGAAATATGGAGATACTGTTTATTTAAACTGTTTATTTGATAGTGTAGAAACATGAACACTTTCATGACGGAACCCTTATTAGATGTTCATTAATCTGGTCAATTTGCAACCACAATTTTTTTTGAATGGCCATAATGCATAAGTATAATTGATGTAGTGAACAACCTTTTATGATGTAATTTCTATGATTTTATGAATAACCGACAGGAGGAAAATTCCCCTACAATTTCTCGAAAGCTTTGCATTGCACTGATAAGTTGAAAATTGCCACTTTGAAGATAATTTTAACACATTAGTAGATCCAATGTTGTTTGCTCTCTGATGGGAACTGGTTATTCAAGCTGAGTTCTGTGCGGAGAGCATCAATTGTTTGGTTCCTGCAGTCACTTTTTTCCCCGTTCTTGTTTGCTGTCTGCCTTCAGCCAGCAGAGGGTGCTCTCAACATCATTATTAAATATGCATCTCACTTGGTGAAATTTTATTTCAGTCAGCAGAGGAAGCTAAGGGTCAAACTCAGATATGACTGCTCTATTCTAAAATGGCAATTTCCGTTCCCTCTTAACATATATGAAAGAGAATGGAATAGAGGAGTATGCTAGGGGGAGAGGGCGGGGGGTTAGGATGGTGGTAGCTCATGTGGAGTATAAACATCAACAACAACAACAACTTGGATTTATATAGCGCCCTCCACGGCGGACGGCCAACTCAGTATGGACTAGTTGGTTAAATGGTCTGATTTGATCCTGTAGATTCTATGTAATCTTTCAGTTTTTTATTTTTCCCTCCTTCCACTAGAAGCATGCTCGTAAGCACTAAAAACATATTTGCACGAACTGGAGGTAGCAGGATCAATATCTGTCAATCCTAAATTCTCAATTTAGGTTCAGTTTGTAGCATTCTTGTTTGCCGCTGTGTCACAAGATTTTTGGTTCATGACCCACATTTAGGCTAACACTCCAGTGTCTTTAGATTAGAATGTAAATTAGAATGTAAACTGAGGCGATGTCCTGACGTGAAAGGCACTATACAAATGTAAATTGCTGTTGTTGTTGCCTGCCTGTTTTTCAAACTGGACACTAGAGATACCATGACACTATTTGTTAAGAATTTTGCAACATGTGCCAAGAATTTCAATACATATTTCATTATGAATAGTCATGCTAAATAAAAATATTGAGCTTAAAGTGAGCCAGCACAGGTATAATGGTCTGAACGCCATTTTTTTGTGCTGAAAAATTCTGTGATAAACAATTCTCCAGATAAATTGGCCATTCACCTCTTGGCTGTTTGTATGACCTTGTTTTGTACAAAATGGCTTCTGTGCTTGCCTCCAAAAAAAACGATACACTTGGGGGTAATTACTATAAAATTCTTTGAGACAGTTAAACAGAGCCCAAAGGTTTTAGCAGGTTTTCCATTGAAGTCTACAAATGTGGAAAATTGCCTTTCTGTGCTTATTTACTCCAACTGAGTTAGGCCAGAATCCTCCGAATAATTTGAAAAAGGAGTTTTTGCTCTTAAATCCTAAGTGATGGTACTGCTTAGTGTCAGTCCTAGGTGGTGGTCTCAGAGCTTTTCATCTTGGGTTGAGGACTACAATTATTCAGAAGTTGGAGGGTGAAATCAATACAAATTTTAACCTTGTTCTTTATATAAGGAATGGAAAATGCTCAGGCATACGATAAATTTGACACATAAAAAAATCTTGCATTTGATATAGCTCCTTAACATGCCATTGAGACATGTCAAAGCACTTCACAGAATATACTGTAAAGTGAATTGACTGTGTATTTTGTGGGCAAAATGCAGCAGCCAATTGCGCACAGTAGTGTCCCACAAACAGTTGTGGATTGACTTACCCAATGTTTTTTGAGGGATTATTACCCCTGGAAAGTGATCTGCCAATCGATTAGCAAATGGGTTTCTACTTACTGCTAGGTAAACAGAGGTATGTAGAGTGAAGAAGCTTGCCTAAGGTCTTGCCCCACCTAGGAATTGAACCAAGGTCCTCTCGCTCGTGAGGTGAGTGCTCTAACCACTATGTTACGGGACCCCACAGTATAGAATATTAGACATCTAAAATACAACAATAACAAAACTTGCATTTATACATAGGGCCTTTCACATAGGATAAATGTCTCGGAGTGCTTTACAAATAAAAACAAAATAACTGTAAATGCATAGCAGGTCAATCCACATTTGAAAGGGAAAAGTTATTTCTGAAAAGCTTTGCTTTCTTATTCTGGTTCAATTTGACTTCCTTAAGTCCAATTGTTCCTATAGGTTTAAATGTTTCAGCTGCATAGTTCATCTGAGGTTTCTCTTTCAGATGCAGATTGACTTACATTTTTTTGTTTGACTAACAACAACTTGCATTTATATAGCGCTCACATTTTGGGTAGGATCTCAGTGTGCTCAACAGTTGCAGACTTTGACCCTGAGCTGGGAGAAAAGAGAGGTGACCATAGGTACAGTTAAAGAGGAAAGTGTTCACATGCGATTTGAAGACAGGATCACAGGGGGCAAGACAGAAGGATTGAGTCAGGGAGATTCATTGCATAGTGGCTGAAGGCCGATGGTGAAACAGAGAGGTCAGAGGAATGTGCAGAAGACCTGAGTCAGCCGAGTGAGTCGAGCAGTGGGCTGTGAGCAGGTTGGAGATGGAGGGAGGTGCAAGGGCATGAAGTGATTTGCAAGTGGGTGTGAAGATCTTGAAATTGACCTGTTCTGTGATAGTGAGACTATGGAGCCTGACAAAGACTGGAGTGATGGGGGTGCGGAGTTTGGTGCAGGTGAGTATATGAACAGTTGAGTTTTGAATGAGTTAGATTTTGTGAATGATGGAGCTGGCGAGACCAGCGATGAGCGCATTGGAGAAGTTGAGGCAGGAGGTGACAAAGTTGTGGGTGAGGATTTCAGCAGCGCTGGGTATGAGGCGCTTGAATGAGGAGAGAGTGGTCCCATTGTGGTAGAGAAGAAGTGATCAAGGAGAATGACATGGTTGACTGTGACAGGAGGACAAGAAGGTAGAGGGAGCCCTGGTCGCAGAGAGAGAACGTCATTTGTACTTCCCTATCCCCCTACCTCTCTGACCTCCTCTGTCCTCAAAACAGTGCCCGTTGCCTTCGTTCCTCCAGGTCTGGCCTCCTTGTCCCCCAAGTACTCT
This sequence comes from Callorhinchus milii, assembly GCF_018977255.1. NCBI lineage: Eukaryota > Metazoa > Chordata > Chondrichthyes > Chimaeriformes > Callorhinchidae > Callorhinchus > Callorhinchus milii. Next base: position 74,133,763 of record NW_024704743.1, on the reverse strand, counting down.
GCTCCACCCTCGGCGGCCGTGCCTTCAGCCACTATGTCCCGAGGCTCTGGAACTCCCTTCCTCAGTCCCTTCGTCTCACTCCCTCTCTTCCTATTTTCAGGTCTCTGCTGAAGACCTTTTTTTTTGACCGCGCCTTTGGTCACCTTCCTCCCCCTCCCCCCGGGATCCATTACTGTGAAGCGCTCTGAGATGCCGTCTGGCATGGAGGGCGCTATATAAATCCATGTTGTTGTTGTTGACAAAGGCTGTCCCAGTGCTGTAGGCATAGGAGACCAGACAAGAAAGGTTTGAACAGGGAATGGAGGGAGAGGTGTAAGCGAAGGTGGCAACAACGTGTTCCAGAACTTTAACAAGGATAGCAGATTTGAGATAGTGTAGTACACAATTGCAGATATTGTAGTATATTGTAGTATGACTTAGTGTAGTATGTGTCAAAGAGGAGTATTGGGAGTGAGATGGGTGAACAGGAAGGAATCCAATTTCCCTGTAGATGATTCTCAAATTCAAATAATCATTTGTGAGTCAAATCTACTTATTAATTGAAACTCGCTTTGAAAAAACCTCCTGACTCACTCTAGGCTAAAAGGATATTTGTCTGCTCTTTGGTGGCTTAATGTTCTACTCACTAATACTTTACTCACTGCAGTGCGAATAGCCTAAGCTCCACAGCAAAGCTATTAGCGTTAACATATTATGATAAATAAAGTCATCAAAAAAGGCCTGTGGTAAGGGGAGAATAGTTCAGTTTATATGGATACTACTATTTTTGGACCATTTTTAACATAATCCAGACAATTTATTAAATGGTGAAACAAAAACAGAAGTTGCTAGGAACACTCAGCAGGTCAGGCAGCATCTATGAAGAAAGGAATATGAATCAGCGTTTCGGGTCCATGACCCTTCGTCAGACCTGGGGACGTTAGGAGGGAGAAGCTTTTAAGAGCTAACAGAGATAGGGGAGGCAGGGTAAGGAAGACAAAGGAGAAAATGGGGTAGAGGACAGCAGATAATGGGTTAAAGAGGTGTTAATGATGCAAAACAAAGGGGTGGGGGGGGGATTGTAACAAAACAGGAGAGCAGAGGTCTTAATAATGCAAAACAAAGTGTGGGAAGGGTAAACATTGCAACAAAATAGGTACACCACAGAGAGTAAAGGTGTGCCTGAGACCCAGATGATGTGGTAATGGTTACAGAAGAGGGGGGGAGGAGGTGAGCTGTTATGGTCTGAAATTGTTGAAATCAATATTGAGGCCTGAGGGCTGTAAGGTCCCTAGCAGATAAATGTGGTGCTGTTCCTTGAGCTTGGTTTGTGGCTCATTCGAACAGCGTAGGAGACCGTGGATGCAGAGGTCAGAGTGGGAGGGAGAGTTGCAGTGGCAAGAAACCAGAAGCTCAGGGTTGTGCTTCCGTTCTGTCCGACTTCTGTTTTTATTTCAGATTTCTGGCATATGCAGTATTTTGCATTTTTATAGAATGGTGGAATTTGATTTATTTTTACACTTTTTCCCCTTTGACATGCCAAGTGGTGTCCCCCAGGCATCTGTACTGGGACCCCAGCTATTCGCCATATATAAATGACTTGGATGAAGGAATAGAAAGTTTTATATCCCAAGTTTGCAGATGACACTAAGATAGGAGGCTCAGTAAATTGTGTAGATGGGAGTAGGGAGTTACAAAGGCATTTAGACAGCGAGGCACCTGGGTTCAATTCCAGGCAGGGCAAAACCTTGGGCAAGTTTCCTTACTCTACACGCCTAATAATAATCCCTCCAAAAAACNAAAAAATTGGTCATTTTCAATCCTCGACTGTTTGTGGGACACTGCTGTGCGCAATTGGCTGCTGCGTTTCACCCACAAATATATGGTCAATTCACTTTACAGCATATTCTGTGAAACGCTTTGAGACGTCGAGAAAACGTGAAAAGCGCTATATCAAATGCAAGGATTGTTATTATTAGATTAAGTGAGTGGGCAAAAATGTGGCAGATGGAGTTTAACCAGCGACTTGGTAGGGTAGATACAGAGAAGCTATTTCCTCTGGTGGAGGAATACAAGACAAGGGGGCATAGTCTTAAAATTAGAGCCAGGCCAATTAAGAGTGAAATCAGGAAGCATTTTTTCACTCAAAGGGTGGTAGAAATCTGGAATTCTCTCCCCCAAAGGGCCATGGATTCTGGATCCACCCACACCTTCAAGAGTGAGATTGATACATTTTTGATAGGTCAGGGTATTAAGGGATATGGGGAGAAAGCGAGAAATTGGAATTGAAAGGATTAATTGAGATACAGATCAGCCACGATCTAATTAAATAATAGAACAAATTTGAAGAGCTGAATGGCCTCCTCCTGTTTTTATGTTCCTATGTATGTTCCTATTCCAGTAATGTGCCAAAGCTCACACCTTATTTTTCAATCACTCCATAGTTATGCTTAATCCATATTGTTTCTATCAAGGATTCTTCTGTTATGTTATACCATCAACACAATTCCCTTTAATCAATAAAAATACACTGGGTGGACTTATCTGTACTGAATCACTTGCCAAATAGCAAAAGCTATTAGTGGTTTAATACATTTGGGGAGATTTTTAAAAATTAATTCTGAAGGTGCCAATTTTTTTTATTTGCAAGTAATTGGAAAAAAAAGTTCTTCCTGGGAATAGCTCACTTTGTTTTGATTTTCTGGGAGATTTATTCCAATTTCCAGTGCCAATATCAGAAGCCCAGATGTTATTTTAGGTCTCATTTCTTAGTTGACTTTAGTATTAGGAGATATGCTTTTGACAGGGCTAACACCATCCCGACTAAATACCTTCCTTTTTGATTGTCCTTATGGTCACTTCCCCTGGCTTGGGGTCAGACTCCACCAATGTCAAGTCATCTGGGATGTTACCCCGGGTGAAGGGCGTTATATAAATGCAAGTTGTTGTAGTTGTTGTTGATAGAGAAATGGTCTCTATTGCTCTTTAAACACTCTGTGATTCTATCTTAGACATTCACCTATTCATTCGTTTATAAAATGCACGGTCACTACACTTTACAATAAACCCAGTGAAAACCTTTGAGACATTCTCCCAACATGAAAGGCTCTATATCAAATGCAAGATTTTTTATTATTGTTATTACTATTCTCTATATTCCACCGTGTGTTTATCACATTAGAAACTGTTTTTGTTGGCACTGATCATGTTTTGATATACTATAGTGAAGTGTAATGTTCCATTTTACTACTGTAAGAGATGCCTTCTGGGTTTATGGTTAAGCCTTTGTATGTCAATGGTAAAGATCAGAGTTTGGAAATAGAACCTTAAAGATAATTTTTCCAATAAGTGAACGTCAGTGTAATGTCCAAAGAGTAATATGACACCATCTATTTCAGCAATGCATAGTACAACTTCCCGGATTTCCTCAGACAATGGAAATGTAATCTCCACTGCTTGTTTTCCGATTCATATGCTTAAAATTATATTATAGGATGGAAAAGTCAATAACAGCAATGCAACTTTCCTGCTTGGAAAAAAACATCACTGGCAAACTCTATTTTTAATTTTATGCAATTAAACAGTGTTTGTATAGTCAAGTGTTCTTGTGCAATTTCAAAAGGTGAAAAAGGACTCTCTTACTGGAAGAATGTCATAGATATTATGGTGCCAGCCTCCCCAAATTCTCTCGAAACACTCTCCAAAAGCTCCAGACCTTCAAGATCTGCGCAGCTCTCTCATTCTCTCACATACTAGGTTTCACAAACCCATCTCCTCCATCCTTGCTTGGCTTCACTGGATCCCTTATCCCCTTTTCCCCCCACCCTTCTCTCCCCCATAGATCAACTTTAAGATGCTCATCCTTATCTATAAATTCCTCTGCAGCCTTGCTCCAACGCAGCTTTGTGATGTCCTGTGACCCTCCTCCCCTGGTCACTTTCTCTGCTCCACCAACTCTGACCTGCTAAATGTCCCTCACTGATCTAAACTCATACTTCCACACTAATAGAGGCCAGATGAAGCTCTTAGTATAAGGCTCAGTAGGAATTGGTTCCATTCCTGCTGTGTCAATCCAAAACTTGGCTGACTCCTTGACGAAGAATTAATGTCAAAGTTTTCAATTTCAATACTGGACTTAGAAAAGTGATTAAAAGTGCCTCCCTTAACAATAATCCGAATAAGGACCAATTTGAATCATGAAAAGATTGCAAATGGCTCTGTTTGGATTTGGGATGAAATTAAGCACAAGGAACATGTTGGGAATCGGGAAAGTGGTGTCCTCCCATATCATTATTGAGTGCCATATTTGTGAGAATGTTATATTAAAATAAATATTTGTTTTAGACTTGGATTCAATCTCTGCACATCCGAATGGAAACATTGCTTGTGGTACGATCATAAGTCGTTACTGATATGTAAGTCTGATTTGTAGCCAGCATAGTGATAGATTTATTATTGCATTAGTGACTGTGAGAGCTCTAAATTATGAATCCTTGTGATGAGAAACAGTGAAGAATTCAGACTTTGTGCTCAAATTCAGCCAAAGCTGCACAATGATGTGGGAATGTAGAAACGTAGAAACAGAAACCATTTGGCCCATCAGCTCTGTTCCATCATTTATTAGATCACCTCTGATCATTTAATACCATTTCCTATACTGCTGAATATCTATTTAATACCCTTTAAAACATCTGATTTGGAATTCAGCCTGGTTTAGCTGGAAGCACTCGAATCAAAAGATTGTGGGTTCAAGCCCTAATTTTCAACTTAACGTTTAGGTTGGCACTTTTACAGTGGTGTCATTCTTTGAATGAAACATTAAACGGGGGTGCGATCTATCTTTTCGGCTGAACAAGAAAGGTCTTGTGATACTATTTGAAAAGAGAAAGGAGATTTTCCCAGGGTCCTGGGCAACAATTCTGTTAAATTGATCATTCACTTGCTGTCCATCAATAATGGACTTGTCCATTAGTAATGGACAAATTGATAGCTGCGTTCGCATACAAATACATATAAAAAATCTCTCTGTGAAACTTTGAGATGTTTCAACATGATAAGGCGCTGTATCCAAGAATTGCTATTATTTTATTAATTGAATATCCACTAATAAAGATGAGAAAGACTTCGTATTAGAAATACTGGCAGGTGGATATTACCAACTCCACAAGATTGCTTTAAAGGTGAGCTGCTTATAAGGTTCGAAATTCCACCTAGACTTAGTCCATAAAACTATTTGTGTCTGTAATAGCAGCTCCAATAAAGCATTGAATCTATGCTTACTATTGTGAACTCCACACTAAGAAATTAAGTTAATCCGTACAATCCTTAAAGTTTAGTCCTGACAGCTAATATCAAGAGAATTTATAATAATCATTGCTTTTGATATAACGTCTTATCATATCATTGAGACTTTTAAAAAGTTTCACAGGATTTTACTGTGAAGTAACCGTGTGCCTATAGGCGAAAGCGGCAGCCAATTTGCACACAGCAATGTCCTACAAACAACCATGGAGTGAGTTTTCAATTTTATTTGAGGGCTTATTTGGGAGAAACTCCCTTCCCTTCTCGAATAATGCCATGGGATCTTTAACATCCGCATGAACAGGCAGACGGGGCCTCAGTTTAACATTTAATCTGTAAGCACTATATTGGAGTGTCATCTTAGTCTCTGAATTCAAAGTACTGACGTGGGCCTTGAACCCACAAATGCAGCACTCAGAAGTTTGTGGCAGAATGTTGTGCTGTCTAATATCTGATATTATGCATTTGAATGAAAATGTGGATCTTTAAACTATGCTGAATATTGACATTTACTGTATGAATTCAAGCAGAGGCAAAGTATTCTGAAGTAAAAATTAATCATTCGTGTGGCAGTACATATTATAATACATTAATTTGCCTGTGTAATGTACTGATCTTTGCAGATTTACACATTACCCACAGGCTATAGTAGAATTCAGATGAACTTCTACCCTTTGACTTTGACTTGGAAATTATATTCGGGTGAGAATTGCAATGGAGGTAAAATGTGGAACATTTGCTGATAGATACATAGAGTGTACATATACCATGAAAACTGGGCATTCGGCCCGACTAATCCTCACTATTCTTATGCTTCACATGTGCAACCCCTCCTATTCCCCTCACCTATAATTCTCCAGCCCACCTTCTCCATCTTTATATCCTTATACGATTTTTGAAACATCTTATAATCTATGCTAATAAAGCGACAATGTCTGTCTGAACTTCAAGAAGGATCTCAATAACCGGTTGATATAGAGACATGATTTATACCTCATCGGAAAGGTCTTACACCAAGGAGGGACATGGGCATATTTGTTTTCGGGTATCTCCTATCTTGGGTTCATGGGTTATTTTCAGTTTTACACTTTTTGCTGCAGTTACACCTGGTGGCCGGCTAGTCAAAGTGGCACTGTGGCATCCTCGTCATAGAGCACGCACATAACCAAGCGGAGGGAACGAAATAAAAAACACAGACAAAACTAAGCCATGGCAACAACAACAAAATTACATTTTTAAAGCGCCAAGTCCTCCCACTGAGTCCTCCCAAAAGGAATCTTCCCACAGGAGTCATCCCAGATGAGTAGAGATAAAAATGAAATGTCTTTCTGTGTTTTTGTCTGTGTGTCAATCTACATTCCATATTGGATCCTTTGCAAGCAAAGCTATAAAGGGTACAGCTAGTATAATATAATAATCCCTGCATTTGGTATAGGACCTTATCACATCATTGAGACGTCTCAAAGCGCTCACAGAACATACTGTATAATTTGTGGGCGAATCACAGCAGCCAATTGCGCAGAGCAGTATCCCACAAACAGTCGTCTATTGAGTGACCAGATTATTATTTTTTAAATAATTTGTTTTGAAGGGATTATTACTCCCAGAAAGCGATTCGCCAATAGACTAACAACTGGGTTCGTAATTACTGCTCGGTAAACAGAGGCATGTGGAGTAAGGAAACTTGCCTACGGTTCCACCCTGCCCAGGAACTGAACCCGGGTCTTCCCCCTTGTGAGTGAGTGCTCTAACCACTACATTAAAGGACTCTTAATGACATGATAAGGCACTATGTCAACTGCAAGGGTTATTAGAAGTATATTTATTTATCATGTTTTTTCTTAAATACTATTTGTTTCAACTGCAGCTTCCATTATATTATTATTAATAATAACTAAACACTGGAACAGGGTGCCAGGAAAAATGGTTGAGGCCAGGACACTGGACCCATTTTATTAAAAAAAAATCTTGATGCTGTGATAAGAGGATGGTCGGGTGGGTATTGTGGAAGAATAAGTTCAAATGAGCCGAAGGATCATCTTTGTTAGAGCTAGTCTTGTGAGATCTCTTGTGGTGACAGTTTTAAGATATTCCTGCACCACTTCAGTCTTGTCAGAGATGCTCACACCTTATGTGTCAAAACACTTTGGGATGCTCAACACCTTATGTTAACATCACCAGAAGCAATGCAACCACAGCAGCATAGTACTATGACTGTCCAAAGTCAGGCCATGATGAGATGTACACATTTATTTTTCTTTTATGGAATAAAGTTCCTTCTGAGGCAATGGTGGTGGTGTGCGTGTGGGGGTTGCTTGCTTGCCTGCAAGATTTTATGTGCTAAATAGTCACTACACGTGATAATAATTACGTGTGAAGCATTTTGACATGTTTTAATATGATAATAATTCAGCGTCTTCCTCTCTCTACTTCCACAGGACAGTTTTTTTCTTGTCTCCTGCATTGTCAAATAAAACAAATGTGTTGAACAATTTCATTGTGGTTGGGTCTATCATCAAATGACTCTGAACTGATTTTCACCATGTTGAGGCTCACTAATAGATTCATATATATATATACACACACATATATATATATAATGATACAGCACGGAAACAGGCCATTTGGACCAAATACTCCATGTTGGAATTCAGAAACTAAAGAGGACACTTCCAGTCCCTTCAATTAAATCAATTTCACAAGAAATATAAATTTGCCCCCCAAATTGTTTTGCTGATAAGTTGTTGATAATTTTACAATATTTGGGAAACAAAATAATTGCAGTACACCTTTTTTAAAAAAAGTCTAAGCTTTTTTTTATACTCACTCTATTTTGCATTGATCTTCTTCATCCGTGCAGGCAATAGTGTACTATATGCCCAAATCCCTTAATCCATTTAATCTTCTCTGGCAGGTGCTGTAAGCTTCATGACTTCAGTTATGGAGCTGAAAGCAAAATTGCTGAATGCAGATCCATCTATACTTAAAAATCCATATACAGTGAAGTATTCATAATGCCAGTCATGCCCACATTCCAGTTATTATATGTGGAAAGATATATAATGCTTTAGTGGATACGGGAGCAAGGGTAACAGTACTCAGTAAGAATATAGCGGGGGAATTTAAAATAAACCTTAAGAAAAGCCAGATAGGCATATATAAAGTAGATTTCCTTGGCCACACTGTCTCAGAAGATGGAGTAGATCTCTTGGAGGGATATCTAGATAAAATTAGAAAATTGTGATTCCTAAAAACAGGAAACAATTACAAGGAATTTTACAGGGGCTCTGTAATTATGCCCACAATTATGTGCCTAACTATTCTGCCCTGGTAAGACTTTTATATCAAAGGCTCACAAAGGCAGGGGAGTTAGAAGGCAGTGTAGATCTTGACCATGTGCAGCCAGAGCTAGAGACTCTGCAATGCACCATCTTGCAGGGCTGCCCGCTGGCACTTAAGAGTAATTGGTAAGGACTTATTGGTATCACTGTAAGTGGGGGTTGATTCTGCTATTGGAACAGATTTGACAAGAGGGGGATCCGATCCCTCTTAAATACATCAATTTCCAATTTTTATTGAGCCAAGACTAAATTCAACTTTGAGGAACAGAATCTCTCAGCTGCTACTCTGGTTTAAGCACACAGAGAAAATTAAAATTTCAACTGTGTGTGTCGGCATCAAATTGGCAGCGCAGGGCAGAGGAAAAAGGCCAAGGTGGGCTTTGTGGGAAGGACTTTTACAAGATCCCACAGTGGAGTTTCACACTCAGTTAGAAGCAGATTTGGAGTTAGAGGGCTTACTGTCTGAAAGCAGACCCCCATCGGAAGCGGTTCTTTGGGATCTGGTGCAAGGGTTAATGGTTGTGTATTGTGATGGCTCTTTGCAGGAAGTCGAAAGGCTTAAATTGGCTGGTGCTGGGATTGCTATCGGTAAATGGACAGCAATGGGTTGGGAAGAGACAGAGGACCGCTCTATCCCCTGCAAAGGTATTTCGGCACAGGCTGCTGAGGTAACTGCTTTGCTGGAGGCTCTTAAGCTTCTCCCGTCAGACATAAAGGAGGTCATTGTTAATGATTCAGCCTATACCTGTCAGCCTACACTGATGACTTAACTAAGTGGCTGCGGAAAATTGGACGAACCATAAGGAGAAACGCTTAATCCACAAGCAATATTGGCAACAGATCTGGGACGAGAATAAACAGAAACCATTAAGCCAAGTTTGGTAAAACCCCTGGATACCAAAAGATGGTGAACACAATATTGTCAATAGCCGCACAGACCTGCTCGCTCATTCTGCATGCTACTTGAACGAGCCACCACAGGCTGCCAAGGTATCAGTGAAGGGGCAGTAAACTGTGATTTTACTTCTGTCTCCAAGTTAGTTAGGTTAGCGACATTCCTGGTGTCAGGGCAAATGGACAAACATCTGTTCTGGGTCAGAGACAAAAAGCTTCTGCTGGAGGGGGTCCAAGTTATACTGACGAAGGGAGACTTTAAAACAACTTATTCCATCTACGTGGTTGGTTGTAAGCGGTGCATTTGAATTAATCCAAACTCAGTGCAACAGAATACTCAAACAGAGCACGTCCAAATGGGGTACCCCTGGGAGAGGGCTTACTTAGATTTGATTCGACGCTTGCCGAAAATAGCCAGAGGTAATTGCCATTTACTCGTGTTCGTTGATTATTTGACTGGATTTACCATAGCCTACCCCTGTAAGAGGTGCACGGCTAAAACCCCATCCAGACAATAACAGAGCAGCTTATTTCCAGAAACAGGGTTAAGAAAATTCTCGAGGTTGACCATGGAAGTCATTTCACGGCAGACATAATAAAGTTGGTGACCCATACTCTGGGCATTCAACATAATTTACATGTACCTTACCATCCAGAGAGTTCCAGAAAAATCGAGAGGACTAACGGACTCATAAAAAATGCCCTTAAAAAGGCATTTATCCAGAAAGGACGCAGATTGAACGAGCGAATCCCTTGGGTCTTGATGGGGCTTCACAATAGACCCCTCAGTGACAAACCAGGGTTGACATTGTTTTACTTCTGCCACAGAAGACAAATGATTATTCTGCTTATGCAGACGCCAGCGGAAATCTCTACTTCGCACTAGAGGACATTGAAGAATCCTTAGCTGATACTATATCTCAGCATAATACATGTCACATTTGTGAATACAAGCAGGGGGATATGGTTACTTGGAAGACACATTACAGGTCCGGGACTTTACGATAGAGGTTCCACAAACCCAGAAAAATTGCAAGTCCTGAATCCTAAAATGATAAAAATCCTCAATTCCAGAGGTAAACAGATAACAGTTTCGAATGACCAGGTCAAACGAGCACAAGTTTGTCAAACCATTCAGATGTTGGGGAGATAATGGCGTGTGAGCCAACTTCTTTCTCCAGGTTCAGATATTGAGGAATGCGAGAATGTAGGAGCTATTCGAAAACTGGACTGTATTAACAAATGCAATTGTCAAATGTTCAATGGGAATGTCTGGAAATGGTATTCTAAATTCTGGGATTGATCTGTTGATTATCAAATTTGAGTAATAATGAGCCTCTGTGTTATACATAAGAATATGGTTTTTATAGTAGTAGCTGGCATAAGTCTCTGTGAGGAAAATTCTGTGCGAAAGTTTCTGTCTTCTAGCTGAACTTGATGTGCATGGGGTTTACTGAGAGAGAGAGAGAGAGAGAGAGAGAACAGCAACATGGATCCTTGGAGAGAAATATGACAGAACAGAAAATTTTGTCACAGACACTTTATTGGATTTTTGAATTCTTTCCTCCTACAGATCGATAACCAAGATGTTATTTTCCAAACATATTGATTATCGAGAGGGAGAAATGTCACGGTTACCCTATTCTTCTGCAGTCTTTTGTAATTTGTAAGTAATATGTATATATAACTATCTAATATTATTTAAGGGAAATGGGGATGCATGCCTCTTTAAATGGGTTCTATGGGATTCCCTAGTTGCAGAAGCTGCTTGCAGCACAGAGTTAGCAAACAGCAAACACAAGTTACAACAATGTGTAGTTCTAGTGCTGCTTGATTGACAGTCAGCTATTAAGCACTGACAGGCAACCTGCAGAGTAAAATAACACGTGGGCACTAGCGCGGGAAAAAAGCTTCGCATTTGCATCATATGGTGGGCGAAGCCACAAGCCTATATAAAGCAATGCTCGGCGCTCCTCATGGTCGCTAACTAATGGTCATCATCCGGTACGTACTGACGTGTTCAGGACTACTGTACAGTCCGGTTGGTTTAATATTTATTTACTAATGCAGTACTGTGCTGCTGGTTGTTATGTGTGATTTGTTATATTTGCTCCCATTGTTGTATATCTTAAATTATTGTGTTCCTTATATGCAAGGTGGCTTCCGGTTGCTAGGTTTTCATAAAGAGCCGGTTCTAATGAATGTATCCCCTAAGAATACTTGTCTGTGTGTGACTCTGACTTGGTTGAGTCACCTTTGAAATAGGGACTCACACTGACAGAGTTAGGAGAGAAGCAGAGGCCACTTAGTACGAAAGCATTAATAAAATTTGTATGTACATCAAGGGGTGAAAACCATCACAATACACATGCGTTTCAAACTATCTTGTTTGCAGTGGTAAGTGAAAATGCTTTTCATTGTTCATTTCAAACTGGTACTTAACATGGCTAAAGTACCTTTCCTTATAAATAGAGATACTTTTATGAAAGAAAATTAGACCATGAGGTGCCAAAATATGGGATATGATGACATTGTGGGATATTTCACTACTAGAAATGACCCAGTTGATAACTGATTTGAGGTTTCTCTCCTCCCTCCACAACTTATTTTCCAGAGGGTTAATAATAATAATAATCCTTGCATTTGATATAGCGCTTTTCACGTCTTCTAGACGTCCCAAAGCGCTTCACAGAATATACTGTAAAGTGAATTGACTGTATATTTGTGGGCGAACGCGGCAGCCAGTTGCGCACAGCAGTGTCCCACAAACAGTCGTAGATTGAAAATGACCAATTTATTATTGTTTTTTGTTTTGAAGGGATTATTATTAGGCGTGTGGAGTAAGGAAACTTGCCCAAGGCTTCGCTCTGCCTGGAATTGAACTCAGGTCTGTCGCTTGCAAAGCGAGTGCTCTAACCACTGAGCTACAGGACTCCAGGTTTCACCTGAAGCTGGTTGCTTCACCCTTTGGGATGGCCTGCTCGACTTTTTAAACTGCCACTGTGCAAATTCAGCTTATTAATTTCCCTAGGAAATTATTCTAACACTTCACAATATCCTGTGACATGCATTGAGCGTCTCGAGGTTATGGTTAGGTTCTATATCAAACGTAAGGATTATTATAATTATTCTCCTCTTGTAAGCACAAACTTGATCTGTATCTTTACAGACATTTCCTCAGTACCATGCGTTAGACCCTCCAATATCTGCTACTGTCTCATGATGTATGAACCACAGCTAGGTGTTTGGGACAATACTTGCGGTGAAGGGACAGAAATGTCCCATAAAGTCATGGAATGAGTGACAAATTTTATTTGGAGGTTTGTTTACCAGGGCACCAGGAGAAACTTGTCTCTTTTTGAGCAGTGCCATGGGATCTTGCATTGGATTGTGAGCATTGACTATATGGGTTCCATCCCAGGCTTGAACCCAAAGCTCTTTGAATCAGAGGCGAGAGAGTCAGCCTCTTAACTGAGACTGGTTGTACATTCTATTATTAGTAGAGTTGTACATTATATAGTAAGTAAAGAGTCAACAATCTCTGCTATTCACTGACAGTGAAAACCCTCACTAGCACTTGGGACATTGTTTGGGGAGCACTGTGCAAATGCTTTCACGGAGCTCAGTGTTGCTCGAGGATTGTGGAAACAGCAGCTTTATTCAACACTGCCAGCTCACACTGGCTCTAAGCAGGAGTTAGTATCAAAACTGTTCCTGCAAGATGAAGATAATATAAGTGCTTTAAAATGTACTTTTTAAATTCATTTATTGAGGCTTGTTCCTGTGGTGAAACCAAAGGGTTGGTCACACACAGTCCACTTGCACACGAAGTGCTCAAACAGATGAGGTGCTATGCAGATGTGAGAACGTGATGCACTTCATAGAATCATATCATAGAATGTTACGGCACAGAAGGAGGCCATTCGGCCCATCGAGTCTGTGCCGGCTCTTTGACAGAGCAATCGACTTTTATTAACCCCACTCACCAGCTTTCTCCCCATACCCCTGTAAACCTGTCTTCTCCAGATACGTATCCAGTTCCCTCTTAAAAGCTGTTATTGAATCGGACTTTACAACCCTTTCAGGCAGATCATTCCAAATTCTAACAACTCACTGAGTAAAAAAATTTCTTCTTAACTCCCCTCCTGCTTCTTTTGGTAGATATCTTAAGACTGTGACCACGAGTCACAGACACACCTACCAGTGGAAACAGCTTTTCCCTATCTAGCCTGTCGAAAACTTTCATGATCCAGAAGACCTCTATCAGGACCCGCGTAACCTTCTCTGCTCTAATGGGAAAAGTCCTAACTTCTCCAGCCTGTCCTCATAGCTAAGGTTCGCCATTCCTGGTATCATTCTTGTGAATCTCCTCTGCACCCTTTCCAGTGCCTTAATATCCTTCCTGAGGTAAGGTGCCCAGAACTGGACCCAGTACTCCAGCTGAGGCCTAACCAGTGTTTTGTACAGATTAAGCATAACCTCCCTACTCTTATACTTTATGCCCCTACTAATAAAGCTCAGTACACCAAATGCCTTTTTTACTGCCTTATCTACCTGCCCCGCTACCTTTAATGATTCACTTACTTGAACACCCAGATCTCTCTGTACGTTCAGCCCCCTTAAGATTGAGCTACCAAGACTATATTGCCTCCTATCATTTTTCCTACCTAAGTGTATCACCTCATACTTATCCACATTGAAATCCATCTGCCACATGTCAGCCCATTCCACCATTCTGTGTATGTCTGCCTGCAGTCCGTCACAATCTTCTTCACTATTTACTTCCCTACCTAACTTGGTATCATCTGCAAACTTGGAAATAGTGCTCCCTATGCCCAAGTCCAGATCATTAATATATATTAGAAAGAGCAGTGGTCCCAATACCGATCCCTGGGGGACACCGCTGCACACCTCCTTCCATTGCGAGAAACACCCATTAACCACCACCTTCTGCATTCTGTCACTCATGTTGAACTGTGAAAGCAAAGCATATCAGAATGCCGTTGCTGCCAAGGCTCTTTCTATCATCTGTAATGAAACAAGATTTCTACCCATCCTCACCAATGTCATTTTCCAAAAGATTAATTGAGGGACAGGATAGTTTCCTCATTGTTCATTTTTTCTTCTCTCAGCTGCCAATGACCTCAAAATGTCTATGAATGTGACTGGGAGGCTGTCCTCTGCTTAAGTAAAACTCCTTATAACATCAAATACAAGAACCTGGACAAAAAGACCCACTGCAAATAGATGAGAATTTTACAGGACTGATCGATTGCCTTAGGAGTGATGAGCACGATCAATAAAGCATTGTCCCCTGTCTATCAAACGTCTACTTAAACCTCAGTAAAGCCAGTCTAATTTGCTTAATACTCTTGAAATCCTTTTTCAAAGAGTTTACGCTGCTTTCAGCATTAATTCAATAAAGGTTACAACACCACCATCAAAGCTGGGTTATATAATGGTTTGTTTTGTCTCCGTCTTGAAATATTTCAACCTCATTGCAGGCGGCAATGTATTTCAAGCTGCTGATAAATCATTAAACGTTGCTGATCCATGTGCCAGTGTTTTCCCTCTTCTGATGAGATTGCCTCTAACCTCTGACCCAGATGAGGAGCTGTTATATCAAATACAAGGATTATTATTATTAACAAATTAGGAGTGTTGCCCAGTAAACTGGGACAAACTCCCTTCTCTTTTCAAATAGTGTAATGGGATCTTTAACATACCATCTGAACAGGGAAATGGACCTTGATTTTACATCTCATCCAAAAGAAGATCCTACCAATAATTAACTGGAATGTCAGTGTATACTATGTCCTCAAGTTCTGATATGCAGAAGCCACAACTTTTGACCCAGAGATGAGAGTGCCTTCAGGTGCTCACAGTATAGTCTCTCCTGAATCACAGACAAAATGACAATTTCAATGACCATTTAGCCAAACACTACATTTTGTTGTAAACACGATGCTGTGTTTTTTCTTACTCACAACTGTCCCTCAAACTCTCCTTCCAATCCTTTGTATTGTTCCTGCATACTGCACCAGCCCTCAGCCACCAAAACCCTTATCCACGCATTCATCACATCTAGGCTCGACTAGGCCAACTCCCTGCTTGACGGCCTTCCCAACTCTGTCGTTCACAAGCTACAGATCATCCAGAACTCTGCAGTTCGTGCCCTCTCCCGCACCAGGCTCAGTGACTCTACCACCCCCACCCTTGCCCGGCTCCATTGGCTTCCCATCCCCCAGAGGATAGAGTTCAAAATCCTCAAAGTCCTCACCTTCAAGGCCCTCATGGCCTTGCTCCTTCCTACCTCTGTGACCTGCTAACCCCATATCAACCTGTCTGCTCCCGCTGCTCAGTACAACAACAACAACTTGGATTTACATAGCGTCCTCCACGCCGGTGTCTCAGAGCGCTCAGTAGACTCCGCTGGCCCGTCTCACCATCGGGGGTCGGGCTTTCAGACTCTCTGACCCCACCTTATGGAACTTCATTCCACATTCCCTTTGCCTTGCTCCCTCGCTTACCTCCTTAAAGGTGCGTTTCAAAACTCTCCTCTTCGACCAAGCCACCCTCCTACCCTCCCTGATCCCAATCCCCCTGCTTTGGTCTAAATCCTTGACCGTTCAGTGCCTTGGGAAGTCCTCCTGAAGTGAAAGGTGCTATACAAATGTAATTTTGTATTTTGCATCTCAACTCTTGGGCTCAGTTCCTGTTGCTGACCTGAGCGTTGATTTACAAAGGTCAAATCTTAGCTATCACCTATTTTCTCAGATCACCCCTTAAATACTACAAGTATGGTAAGCAAATACTTCAGTTTTTGTCAGCAAATGTTGCAGTCATGTTGTGCACAGTAATGCCATTAACTGAAAGGTCAAATTATCTGCAGGATTGTTGGCCAGGACATTGGGACATCTCTCTGATCAAAAATGGCATAGATGCAGACAGACTAGTCGAGGGGGCAGAAACAATGGCAGATGAAGCTTAGCATTGTAAAGTGAAGGGTGTCAACAATCCTCCAAATCGAAAGGTCATTTGCCTTACTAGTATTTGTGGGATATTGCCCTGTACAAATTGGCCACTGAGTACATCTACAAATATACAGTTGCTATACTTTATACATTTACCTATGAAGCACTCACAGAATGCACCAAGGTTATTCCTGTAGATAATATGGTTCTAGTTACGAGACCACCCACATATTATAAATGTAATATGTTATTAACAGTGTAAGGTAAAAGTTTTTTTTATACAAAGTGTTGGGAGAAAGTAAGCTTTTATTACTATACCACAGATCGTTTAAGTTATTTTAAGTTCTGTTATTCACACAGCCCAAGAGTCACAGTGTTTAACATCAGTCAGACAATGAAGGAGATCAAATTATTCCAGATGTAGGTTTATTACAAACTTAAAAAAAACTAATGTGGTCAGCTGAGTAAAGAAAATGTCCAACAAAATTCAACATTTTAACGTGATTCCCAAGAACAAAAATATTGCCCAAATCCACTTTGAAAATTTCTATTCATTCAAAGAAACGCTATAAATATAGGTCTAAAAACAAGGGACTGATTGGGAGCCTTTTCAGAATAAATACAAGGACGTTCAGGTTTTATCTATAGATTTATTTTGAATAATTAGCCTTAGAGAAACAAGCAACCAATCCAAAAGATTGCACAGAAAAGGAATCCTGGCACTATGAGGTGTTACAGAAGGATAAAGTGTTGGCTGAGACCCATATTAATCACTCATTCTTGACCACTCATAGCTCCATAACTGGACATGGATAATGCTAGCAATTAAAATGCTTGACTGCATCCAAACATACAATACATACAGGACCTCCATTCACGGCTACTTTTTTAACCTCTTCATAAAAGTCCTCTAGTCTACCTGTAGTTCAACAGCAAAAAACAGTAATACAATACACACTGCTAGGCTACAAGATACAGTTGCATTTTTAAAAGTGACAAAAAAAGCACAACTGTTGCATGCAAATCAATAAACTGTCAAAAAACTGACAATTATGAAAAGCAGAATTTCAAGAGTTGAGAACTGTTGAAACAGGATTTGCGTAATGGAAATGGAAACTATGAAGGCACTTGGAGAATACTGGACCAGATTTTTTTAGGGCAGTTTGGTTTAAATCAAAGGCTTTTGTCATCACTGAGAGTTGTCGTTCACAGCATACTGGTAAGCAAGATGCTAGAACATTCAACATAAATCTAATAGGATAAAGGACTTTAAAGAAAATAGTTTACACCAAATAGTGGACGCGACGAATGATTTAAAAAGACATCCAAGCAACATAATTCTACAAAGCAGCAATGCATAGCCTTTTTTTTTCAATTATTCTATACCTGTGGGCACAGCATCTAAGTGTGTCCTTTTAATACACTATTACAGTATAATTCTAACAAATAAGTAGAAATCAATACAGGTTCATCAACTGTTACCACTACAGGGATGTTTGGGTAAAATACCTGGCATGGAATTCATTATTTCACACAATAGGCAATTTATGCCAAAAAATAAATTTAAAGACATTTATGTCTTTCTATAATCATCTGGTTGTCCCATAGGCTTTCACTTAAACAATTGCTTTGAAAGCCTATTGAATGTGTTCCATTGTGTTCGAAAGACCAGTATTTCATTCATACTGCAGTTTTCGAAAACGGTCATGCGTTTTCTTCTTCCGAGGGTAGATCAGCTCTCTCAACCGGGCAAGCACTTTTGTAAAGAATATTTGGCAACTTTTTTTGTACTCCAGTGGGAGTAAGCCGAGAAATGCTCATTTCAAATTAAAAGCAATTAAGGGTCTTTCTTCCCTTTTCTGCCAAGGGCTTTTTTTATCCTCTCCTTGGTCCTCCGAACTATCATTGTCGTCATTCTCATTTATCTGATCATTGTCATTAATCCGATCATTCTCATTATTCAGCATCTGCTCCTCAGTGTCCACATGTTTGTCATAGCTTGGACTTGTTGGAAGTGGTGCCTCGATTTCTTCAATTCTCTGCAGGTTTTCATTCTCAATGCCCTCTGTCATGCCACTATTTCTTTTGGCCAACTCATCCAACAGAGGTTTTATTGAGATATCCTCTGGGCTGCAGACAGCTGTCCCACTTTCACTCCCACTCTGCTCCATATCATCCACATAGACCAGCCTTGTGTAGGTCATGCTCCCTGAAAGATTTCGCTCTCTGGCCTCTTTTCCCTTTCGACTAGGTTTGGATTCATTCATGTCGACACCAGAATCTAAGCTGGCATCATTGCTCCCATTTTTTCCAGCTTTCTGCAGGTCAATGTAAGAATGTCTAACCTGGGCGTTTGCACGGCCATCCAGTGAAACAAACCAGGCTCTCGGGTGAGGAAGAGGCTTTCCTCCAGCGAGTTCCAGTAGAGCCTTTTCTGTAAGGAGTTGCACTTCGCCATTCATCTGAGCCACCGCAGCCTCACTTAGTGACGCTGGAATAGATACCGATTCTGACATGGAGGATGACTGGGGACTCCAGTCTTTGCCTTCTCCTTCCTCTAGTTGCTGTTGGGACAAGTTTTGTGGCATCGCCAATTGAGGGACAGAAAGCTCTGTCTGTAGCCGTTCCAACTCAAGCTCTTGCTCCGCTGGGCTGGTCAAAAGTTGCCCTGCAGAAGGGTATTCCGTTGGCAACTTCATGTAATGGGCAGGAATGACCAAGGTGGGTAGCACTTTCCTATAAACATTGTCATTCACTTCATCTACTGAACTGCAACAGATCAACTGGCCTGGCTGAGGAAACGATGTTGGTCGTTCGAGGTGGTCAACTGACCGGGACATCTTGTAATCGACTGCTTTTCGGTCCATTTGTTGTGCTTTGTCAGGAACACACGACAATTGATAAGTTGGCTCTCGGATACAACCTTTATTGTCAATGGGAAAAAAGCTTCCTGAAGCTTGAACTTCCTTATCCCTTTTTTCCAGTAACGGCTGAGACGCCACTGAATTGTAACTCCTCTCTCGCATAGGAGATTCAAAATCCTCCGAAATATTAATGGACCTGGCCACCTTGAGGGGAAAGGTTCCCGAGGATCCCAGATAATCTTCGTTTAGTGCGTCCCTCAGAACAGGGACTTTGTGTGAAATTAACTCTTCTCGAGAACTGAATTCTCGGGATGTGCTGTAGGAAGGTTTCAGCATTGGCGTATGCACATCTGCTTCCCCACCTGAGGAGACCAGTTCCATATGGACTGCACTGATCAAGTTGATGTGAGACATTGAAGTTGCTTGGTCCTTCTTGGAACTGTCCAGTGCAGAAGACAGCTGAATTTTCCTATGGTGTTGACGAGGTTTCAAACACTTCCTCCTGTGGGGTTGAGGGGTACAGAAGCATTCAGTTTGTCGTGGATGCAATAACGTCACTTAAGAAAAGATAACAATTGATGGACAGTGGTGCTGAAAATGTGGTATTCACTACTTGGATTCACTTAATAACAACCCTCGAGTCACAAATAGCAACTCTGAGCAGTAACCAAAAAGACTGGACACCGACCCATTGGGTTTCTGCTCCCATGCATTCTACCACCAGAGTGGATGGAGTTCCTTCCCATAAGTCGGATGCCATCAGGAATCATTCTTTAGCCAATCCATGCGGTGAGTACAGCATTTTTGCCCCAATGTAAATTCAAGTCAAAACTTTAAATAAAAATCTACCCGTCATTTCAAAAGTGTATTTGAACTAATTTAAGCTTGAAATAGATGGATTTGAGCCCTCTTCTCCTTTACAAGCAAGACTAAGAGTGGAAAATTGATGTATTGTCAGTAAAGAAAGCCAATGATCATAAAAATCTTGCTGACAGGAGAAGTTACTGAAAACCTCCAAAGATTTTCTTCAGAGCTTTCCAGGATCACAAGTACATTTTAATGGTACTTTTTATACTATGGAAGCAATGGCTCTCCTCAGCTCCAGGGAGTTACCAGTACACATGGTATAAATCTGGATTTCTACTTGGAATGGCATTTGCTTTCATGGTATAATAGTGACATGGAAGAAATGCGCTATGAGATCTGGCATTGAAAGTGGGGAAGCAGATTTATAACACTGACACTGAGGAAAGCTCAGCACTTTGGTAACTAAATTCATGTAAGGAGCTCCACTACTGCTGAGCAGTTTTAACGTTAAGTTTTAATGTTATGAAAGGCAGGGAGTGCAATCAGCTCTTTGATAACATTATAAATCTCAAGAACTTGTATTCTCAAACTGTTTTTTAAAAAAGTTTAAAGGCTAGTTTGTAATAAGCTGCAGTAAAAGCCTATTTATATTCCAGCCGCCAGAGTGGATTCATTTCCAAACTTTTCTCTCCTTCGGGAGAGGGACACAAAGGATTAACGCCAATAAAAAAGTTATTTTGGTGTCTTAGCATTGATTCAATGGGAAAATGTGCCCAGAACAGAAATTTCTAATTAATACTAAAAACATAGAGTAATACTTTTCTGTCTGTATATCCTTTATAAGTATTAATTTAATGGAAATAAAGAAAATCTCAAGAGCTCACTTGGCTTTACTAATATTAAAAAAAGTTTTCTTCAACAAGAATAGATTTTGTTGTTCAAATCTCCCCACCTCGCCTTATAGCATTTCCCACTAAAGAATGGACAAATTGGACATTGGGCAAATACAACTTTTAAAATTAATTTGGAGAAAATTTATGATTAAATTAAATTAATTACATTAATAAAATTAATTTTCAAGCTTCATAGAGCTCTGATTGCAAATGAATTGTCCAAACTTTTAAATAAATTATTCATAACTGATAGACAATTTATAGTGACAGGCAAAGGAACAAGACAATAGCACAAACCCTACTGGAAGTGTTTGAACTGGATAAAGATCTCACACCCTGGAAGTGGCATACACTGTATTTTGAGGAGCTCTGCTTTACCTCTGAAAGGAACATTTTTCATTGAAGAGTTACCTGCAATAATAAATGAGTAAGCAAAGCAGAACCAGCAGAATGACAGCCATCCCTCCTAGAATGGCCAGCAGGAAGACCGTATGATAGACTGTGATGTCCTTGGTTCCAACAGTACCCAAACCACCTAAAATAAGCAAATTAAAATATATTGTCGATGTTACTAAATAAGCCGCTTGCTTCTAAAGTAACTTCAAGGAGATAGCATTCCCTTTTCTACTGTGTAAAATATCAATAAATCAAATTCTGAATACATTCAGCATTTAAAATAACTGAGATCATACAAGGTTATACACATTATCAGGATTAGGTTTCTTCATCTTCAATATAAATGTGAGTGGCTCAGTACATTTCTGATCAAGTCTCACCATCTTGCAGTAACCTTCAGACATCACCACTATCTGCTGAATAGTTTACCTGGGCTTTGAGGAGACATGGCTGCAGCCCAGTAACCCAAGTGAGGAGCGATGTACGTCCAGGTCAGCTGGTCTCCTTCTTTTTGTACAAGGCCCAGTACGCTCTTCAGCCAAGCACCTGACGGGGAAGAAATCCAAGTAACTTTTAACCCAATCAATTGCATATATTTTTAAAATATGCTTATTCACTTGCATATACTTTACTTGCAATGCATTCCATTTTGACCTATCCACGTCCTCCTCTCAGCAGGCTCTGGCCTGCTCAACATTCCTCCCCGCCCGGCCCGCTTCACTTTGGCAGTGGGCTTTCAGCTTCTCTGCTCCCACCCTTTGAAACTTCAGCCCACAATCCCTTTCCCTTGCTCCCTCCCTTGCCTCCTTCCAGACCCATCTCAAGACCCTCCTCTTCAACCATGCCTTCGGTCACCCACCTACACCTACCCTCCCTGCCCTCTACTCCTCCTAATCCCAACCCCCTACTCGGGTCCAAATCTGACTACCCAGCGCTTTGGGATATCCTCTAGATGTGAAAGACACTATACAAATGTAATTTGTTGCTGTTATGTAAATTTTCATTTCTATAGCACCTCATGCCAGGAGGATGACTCAAGGTGGTCGACATTCCTGGTTTTGCACTCAAGCTAAGATGGTAGCCACGGGGGTTGTGAGGAGAAAGATAACCAAAGGCACGGTCAAACAGATAGATCTTGAGCTGGACCTTGAACGAGGTGAGGAAGATGCAAGTTGGATGGAATCTGGGATGGAGTTCCATTGATTGGGGCAGAAAGGCTGAAAGCCTGACCACCAATTGGGGGGCAGGTAGAGCGGGGGACATGAAGCAGGCCAGTGCAAATACAAACGATTTAATCTTAGCAGCACTGGACACATTGATGTTATAAACCCACCACAAATATTGCAATTTAATTGGGCAGAAGGAAAATCATTCACATGATTGGAACTGAAAAATATACATCAGGGAATTAAGACACTTTCTTCTCAATCCCCAAGATCTGGAATCATCAGCTTTCTAGCACTTCTATATCCAATTTCATGAAACCTAATGTCTCACAGTTGGGAGGATTTAATTCTCTTCAAAACACATTCATCAGTTTTGTTCCTGAAGCATATAAGTTAACAAATAATTTTACTTATTACCATACTGTACATCCAAAATATCCCTAATAACATCTCAAATAGTTTAGAAATGCTGTTCTGTGCATGTCTCTCATTGGTCACTAGGGGGCACATGAGCTCAGCACTGTATATGCTCCAGAGCATCAGTTTATCAAACAACATAGCACTAAGCTTTGTCATCTTTGATTTGCTTTATGTTTATAGTTCAGTACCAAGTCAAATATAGTTACATCATTAGATCATCATCATGCAAATCCTTGAGTTCTTCCCAGGCAAGAGGTTTTATGCCTGTTGGCCACATTCTGTCAGCAAGACAAGCTGTAAAAACCCATGTGCTAGGCTTTCTTCCAAGCTCACTTCTGAACCAGTATGGCCATTTGCTCAAAATCAGCCCTTAAACGTCATTCAGCAGATTTACAAAGGGCATTATAAGCTTCTACCAGCAGTTAATAGCACACATTTTACGATAAAACACAATACTCAGTCTTACTGTAGAACAGAATACATTTGTCGAAGATAAATTTGCTTAGGTGTGGGTTTGGTCATTGCATCATTTGCAATATACACACGCTCTCATTTTACACTATAGCCTGTCAAGCCGTTTGAGATGTTCTGTGGATGTGAAAGGTGCTATATCAAATGCACGGATTATTATTTATTTCAAAATGTTAGCTTAAAGATGCAGCACAATTAACTGTGAATATTGGCATTGTCTTTGGCTGAACTATTGATCTCCTAATGCAAGTGATTTCCTTGACAGCTCAGTTAATTCCTAAAACAGTTTCCTTTTCAGTGGACTTTGTAAAATCATTCTTTGAATACATTTCCTTTCCAATAATACTCTTTTTAGCACAAGGGAAATTACAATAGCTTTGTTCAGGGTTTATGTTACCAGATTGTTTTCTTGTTACTAAGCTACCCAAAAAAATAAATGTTCATGTCCTGAGATCATACATTCAGTACTCCACCCACATTCATACATTTGCTGGGGAATTAAAGGGGCCTGTGCTCTGTGGACAGATGTAACCGAACCTCAGTTTGAGCTCAACTGCAAAAGAAAACACTTGCTGTTCAGTTGCAAGTGCGACCATGTTCTTGGACACCTCCTCTCCTTGCCTCTTTCGCTCTCTCTCTCTCTCTGTCAATAAATATCTTGGGAATATGTATATGTGGAATGCATGGAACTCTGTTCGGCTTGGATATTCTTAAGAATGATGATGGATTTCTGCACGTGTCAGACACCCGCCTGACCCCAAAAAATCTCTCGCACATGCACGCACACACACTTTGTTAAACATTAGAGACAGAGCGTATCTATCTGCTGTGAAGGTGAACAGAATTGATATGAATTTACACTGCCTAGCTAAATAATTTTAAAAACTGCACATCTTCAGTGAACTCAATTACCTAATTCTAGTGTATTACATCAGTAACCCGAGGAAAGTTTTTCTTACCATCTGCAGACTAGTCTTGCAGAATGTGGGAGTGTGCAGGGCAGAGCAGAATGGAGGAACATCAAAGGAAACACAATTCCTCCTCAAATAAGTCTTTTAGTGCCCCACAACTAAGGTTAATGACAGGGTATATCATTGAGTGAACCATGACTGAGAAAGTTCCGGTGTAAACATTACGTCAGTAACAATGAATTAGATTTACAAAAACAGCAGGGTTCTTTTGAGATGAAAAATCATAGGCGAGCAAACCATTTATTAAAGTGAACCTAAATATTTCAACAAGAAAGCCCTTCCAATCATATTCTGCAATCACCCTCAACTTTACAATATATCCTGTGAAGCCCTTTGAGATGTCTTGATGTGAAAGGTGCTATTTGAAATACAAGGATTATTATTATTTTTACAAAATAAAAAGCTGGTTCTACTGCTTTTCAAGCTACATCGGTGACACATTTACTCTAAATAGCTCTGGTTAGCAGCAATATTTTGATTTAATTCATGGTTGAGTAGATGGCAAGACATGATGTTTGACAGATACAGACCACAAGCATACTTGCGAGTTTCAGCATGCTGTTCCAGGGCAAGCCACTGAGTTAGAATTATAAACCATTTGTTACAATAGAAGGTGTAAAATTGAGACATTTGGTGCTATGTGTGATGTTTTTGCAAGCTGTTCCCATCCAGCACTGGAATGGATGGAAATATAGATAATTCAACATGTAAGAGAATGTAGAAACTTAGCAACTTTCCATTCATAAAATTGCAGTAGTCCCAAACATGATTGAAAGGAATGATTAATCACATTCAGTTTGGCTTGCTTTGGCTGTGGTGGTATGAAGAAGACATCATAATGGGTGGACAACAAGCTTCTTAAGTGAAGGAAGTTTCTCCCTGTGTCCTGGACAATAACCCCCAAGATAAAACTGGTCATTCATTTCCATGGCTATTTGTGGGACACTGCTCTGCTCTGCGTAAATTGATTGCTTGGGTCTTCCACNAAAAAACTGCACTTTACAGTATATCTGTGAAGCACTTTGGGATGCCCTCCCAATGTGAAAGTCACTATACCAAATGTAAAGATCATTATCGTTATTACTGCACAATGAAGGCAGCACAATCAGCAAGTCAGCAAGAATCATCTCCATGTTGAAACTGTGGACCTTTTGCAAAGGTAATAAAATAAATCAGTGCCCCAGGACACGACACAAATATTGTTTAGCAATATTGCAGGAGATGATAACACTTCAATTCATTTTCAGAGGTGGCTGAAAGCGCAGAGGAAGAGATTGGTCTTAAGGCTGTTCTGGAAGGCAGGGAGGGATTAAAATGTAGGGACCCAGAATGGCAGATCAGCCAGCCTGGCACATCAGCAGAACAGAAATAAGCAGATCAATCATTGGTGCCAATAATTCTTCCTACTCAGCTCCTGTTAAACCTGTAAATCAAAGGCTTCATGGATAGGATTGTCTTATCTAGACAAGCAGTGGGAAGCTTGTCAGACAGTGCTCCGGCTTGCTCCACGTCCCCCGACTCACCTGCCCCATCATTGGCGGGACAGCCTTCAGCCACTCTGCCCCCAACCTCTGGAATTCCATCCCCCAATCACTCCGCTTCGACCCTCCTTAGCCTCCTTCAAGTCCGCCTCAAAACCCTCCTCTTCGGCCAGGCCATCGGTCACCCCCCTTCCCCTCCCCTCTCCCTCCCTGACCCCAGCTCAGGACTGAAATGCTGTACATTGTCCAGTGCCTTAGGACATCCTCCCGACGTGAAAGGTGCTATAGAAATGTAATCTTGTTGTTGTTTTCAATGGCAAGCTATGTAGTTTAGTTAGTTATACTCTAAAAGTACCTCCAGGGTACATCCCCGGGGAGACAGTGCGCACTGCATTCTATACACAGAAATTTCCATGTTTAGGTGACATGCAAGGAACTCTCAGTCTGGTCTGAATACTCTTACGTCTGACACCCTGCTGACCAAAAAAACAATCGATTACTCTAACATCCTTTATATAAAGAAGCCCAAAACTGTGTGCAATATTTCACCTAAGCAATAATACTAATATGAATCCTTGCATTTGATGTAGCGCCTTTTCATATCTATTGAGACGTCTCAATGCGCTTCATAGAATATATTGTAAAGTGAATTGACTGTACATTTTTGGGGTGAAACGCGGCAGTAAATTGTGCACCTCAGTGTCCCACAAACAGTCATGGATTGAAATGACCAATTTATTATTANTTTTTTGAGGGAATTATGACTCCCGGAAAAGCGATCTACCAATTGACTAACAACTGGGTTCTTACTCACTGCGAGGTAAACAGAGGCGTGTGAAATAAGGAAACTTGCCCAACGTTTCATTCTGCCCAGGTCCCTCGCTTACGAGGCGAGTGCGCTAACCAGTGAGCTATAGGACTCCACTCTAATGTCTTATACAGATTCATCATTACTTCCTTACTTTGGTATTCACTGGCCTTGTAAATAAAACTTAGAATCCTGCTTGCCTTTTTAACAGCCCAAGCAGGATTCCAGGTTTTATTTACAAGGTCACCGAATACAAAAGTAAACATCCTTCTGTTCTTCCACTTGATTGAGAATTCTAAAACCCAGGATATAATTCCACTCTCTATTCTTTCTTTCAAAACGTCCTCCCACAGACACACAACAGTCACTGCACTGTTGCCCACATACTGACCCGGCCCAAACTCCATTACCCACATCTCACCAGTTCTGGCCGGGCTCCCATGGCTCCCCATCACCAAACAGATCGACTTCAAGATCCTCAAACTAGTGTTCAATTCCCTTCACTCCCTGGCACCTCCCTACCTCTCTGACCTCCTCACTCCACCACCCGGAGCCTCCGCTCGACTAGCACCGGCCTCCTGCTCGTCCCTCGCACCCTCCGCTCTACCATTGGAGGTCGCACTTTGGAACTCTGGAACACTCTCCCTCAATCCCTCCGCCTTGCCCCCTCTCCCTTTTTTCAAGTCCCGTCTGAAAACCTTCCTTTTCGACCGTGCTTATGGTCACCTCCTACCCACCCCCCCACCTCGGAATCAGGCTCCGCCACTGTTAAGCGCTCTGGGACGCTACCCTGTGTGGAGGGCGCTAGATAAGTGTTGTTGTACAGTAAACTCTGAAGTACTTTGGGATATCCTCCCAAAGTGAAAGAAGGATGTTTTACCAAATGTAAGGGTTATTAAAAATGTACCGCTTCACATTTTTTGTATACAAAAGCAAACTTGGCAACTGTGTCAGCAAAATGCGATGAACAATGAACTGAGTAGCACATTTATTTGAGTTTGCCGACAAATTTGAATTTGGAGGAGAATCTAAACCAGAATTTTTTAAAATATAGTAGCAAACAATAGCTTTAGGGGATAAAGCGCTTTGAAATGTCCTCTAGATGGGAAAGGCGCTATATAAATGTGTATTGTAGTATATAAATTCAAGTGTATTAAAAATAAGGAGTACATGTATATCCTCACAGGCTTCAAGGGAAGTCAGACGGCAACTAAAGCAAGATTTTTATGCACCGGCAACCAAAATGGACAAAAATGTCAGCAAGGCCTCTATTATACAGTAGCACTTAACCCAAAACATTCTGTGTCTGAACTGAGGCACGCGGGTGAGTTACTGAAGCAGAAAATTAAATTAGCCTCATAGAAACATTGAATGTTTGAGCACAGGGGGAGACAATTCAACCCATCGTGTGTCTGCTGGTGCCAGCTTCCCCCGGAGCTATCTGTTCTAATCGCATTGCTCTATTCTTTCCCCGTACCCTGAAAAGCATGGAATGTTTTCTACCCAAGCCTGATTTCTGTATTTGATCTACACTTAGCAGTGGTCAGGCTGGGAGTGGAGCCAGGAACAACTTGCACTTATACAGTCAGTGCCTTTCATACAGAACCAATGTCTCAAAGCACTTAATAATCATTATAGGGAGCACCAAGCAGGCTGAAGAAAGAGAGAATTAAGGATGTTGACCAGAAGCACACTCAAAAAGCTATCTGTTTAGGAGGCTTTTGAAGTTAGGGAAAGTAGAAGCAAGACAAGAGGTTTTGGAAGGGAATTCTCGAGGCATAGTGGCTCAAAGGTGGGACAGAAGGAGTGAGGAACACGCAACAGACCAGAATCAGAGGAGTGTATGGATCAGAGAAAGTATTTGGAGAAGATTGTACAGGTTTAGAGAGAGTAAGCAAGAAATGCTAAATGTGGGGGGGGGGGGGTGAAGAAGGGGGCAAAGAGTTGGTATTGGAGCAGAGTAAGCAATTCACATACTCCCCCCTCCCCCGGGAATTTAGGAGCATGAGATATTTGTGCAAGTTTCGAGTCATATACCGATAGACACTTTGAGATGCTGCATTTCATCAGCAGGTTATATTTAGGCTATAATATATAATTCATTGCACATTTGGGCCTATCTGAAAAGTTAGACACTGCGGAGCAAGAATGGATAATTCCCAATGGCACTTTCACGGAGCATTTGTCAAAACTTTGACTCCTCCCGCTTAATAATACCACCAAGAGATGATTAAATGTGAGACTGCCAGCATGTATTCAGAGGCTTAATTCTCCTTGGGTTGGCTGGTTGTTCAAATTTCAGCTCATGCTTTGCGACGTTGAAAAAACCCCACTAACAAAAAGGTGACCAAATATATTCAATTTGACTTGGAAAACGGCACAAGCATGCAACAAAGGATACAACTTTAGTTGGGGAACCGGCAGAGGTAAATGACTTGGAATAGGAGGCATTACTCAAGGACAATCAATTGACGATAATGGACATCCTTCACATACATCAATCAGAGCATGGAGGGCAAGAACATACCTAAGCGTAGCAGGGTCAAGTTAAACAAATATCACACCGATATAGATCAACAGGAAAATAAAGAAGGAGATTAAGAAAAAATAGGAAGATCTACAAAGCTTGTAGGGAGAAAGAAGAAGATAACCATTGGACTGAAATCAAGATTGTACAGAAAGAGATTATTGAACACAAGTTTGTCTACAAACACCCACTAGAGTAAATCCTGTGAAGTGCTTTGAACTGTTTTGACCATGTGATAAAATGCTGTATAAAACACAAGGGTTGTTATATTATTGTTGTACAGAAGCATGTTATAACTGGACCACACTTTATTTCTGTGTTTAAAACAGTACTTAACAGTATGTGGGAACACGGTTGATTGGCAGATTGTTTCACAGGGGAATAATCCCTCCAAAAAATAATAATAATTTGGTCATTCAATCCGCGACTGTTATGGAACACTGCTGTGCGCAACAGGCTGTCGCGTTTCGCCCACAAAGTAGTCAATTCACCTTGCAATATATTATGAGGTGCTTTGAGACGTCTCAACAACATGATAAGGCCCTATATTAAATGCAAGAATTATTATTATAACAAGTTCCACGATTGTATGAACAGCTCAGTAACTTGTTCAGAGAGACTGGGCCTAAACATCGGTGATACCAAGTACAGACTTGGAATGTCTAATGTCACAATGAAAGTTTTCACTTTTTTGTGTCATGTCATTAATCTTCAACTTTCCACTGATGCAAGAACTGGCTTGATTTTGGCTTTTGGACCTAAAAAATATCATTCTAACTGACAGTTCGCAGCTGCCTTGAGTCTCAACAACTGGAACTGACACATTGTTGAATTCAGTTATTCCCCACATGCAGTTTGGAAGTTGGCTGTTCGTTAAACCAACATTCTAAAGAATCGAATGCAGTGATCATAGCTCACAGAAGTACCACTGCTATATGTAGTAACTTTGACAATGTAATAATAATAGTGCCTTAACTCATTATCAAAATGTCTCAAAGTGTTTCACAGGATTTACTGTGTCATGTACTATTGACTGTTTGACCAAGAAAGTCCCTCAAATATCCATGAAGTCAATGACCAATTTTATCTGGAGCTTTGTTGGCCAGGACATCAGGAGAAGCTCCCAATGCAGCAATCTCCCAACACTCCACGGGAGTCTTATGAGCTCAAAGTCCCAAATTAGGGCTTGAGCCTACAACCTTCTAAGTCATAGATGAGAGTGCAACTTACTGAGCCAAGTTGACACCAAAGTATACTGTTGCATTTGCCATCACTGTAGGCAGTTTGACACAGGTTAGCGTACACAGAGAAGGCATCAAGGGACGTAGGAAGTGCAAACACACAACATAGAGCACTAATTCAGGCATAATGCATAGGAAGATAAATATTGTAAATCTTTTATTTTAATCAAAACAATATTTCTGACACTCCTGATTTTCTTAGTCTTGTTTGTTCATAATCTCTGTGAGGACTCATTTCTCTGAAGTTCTTTTGAGTGCCCCAACAACCGAGCGTGTAGTTTACTGGTTTGCCAACTGCCGTTATTGATACATTCTCACTCTAGGTGGGAAAATGATGCAATTTCCAAGGAACAGAGGTAATTTTTCACCTAAACTGGTGGAAAACTAAGCCCTTTTGTGTTTTTCACAGAACCACTGCATCTCCAATAAACAGCCGCTAAAAACTCACAGGGATTTAGGGTTTAAAATTAACACTCATTTTCCCATTAACTCCACAAATTGCATCAGTCATCTTAACTTAGATAAGCAATGTTTAGTATGAAATTTAGTGCCCTAAGTATATAAGCTCTCCATAAAATGCCCTGGTATAGAATTACTAATCCGCAGAGACCACCTGCCAGAAAACAGCCAATTTACAATAAGATACACAAAACCAAATATAAAATGACTACATTGTTACGATTCATTTACTTTGACTTTTCCTTCAGAAAAATCTATTTCTTGATATTATGCAGCTGATTTAAAGTTTCTATTCTCTTATTGCCAGGGCTTTGATAAGAAAACTTTCAACCTTTCTAATGCAAATGTCTTGACAAGTTGGAGTCAAAGACCCACAGAAATATACAGCACAGACAAAGGCCATTGGATTCAGGGTCAATCATCATTCCAGGACAGGCTATTCCAAGTCCTAACAGCTCTTTTAAAAAAAACTTCTAATCTTCTCCTTTACTACCTTGGTAACCATCTTAAATTGGCGCACTGATGTTCCATTGTGCCACTTTCCTGTTCGAATGAATGACTATGTAAAGTTCCAAGGCATTAATTCCCTAAAGCAACATCTCCCGATTCAAACAGGATCTTGTACAGCTGGGAACCCAGCTTCTTTTCCCCTGGGTAGCAGAGATGTGCAGCAGGAAGCTGGATAAATGTTTTTTTCTCAATCAGGCTGGAAATGAAGCAAACACCTGAGTTTTGCTTGCTTCGCATGTGCCATATCACAATGAACTTCACTAAGGACTGGGCAAAACCATCAATGATAACATGAAAATCGCTGCTTTCAAATGGTAGCAAGACTAAACACAGGGGAATTTGTATCTATCACATTTACATTTACCTGTGAGGGGCACCACCTTTATTATAATGATATTATTTGCATGTGGTATAGTGCCTTTCACATCAGGAGGATATTTCAAAGCTCTTCACAGGATACTAGGACTGTATTTTATGGATGAACGCAGTAATCAATTTGCCCACACTATTTCATAACTGGCATAAAGTGATTGACATTTTTTCTATCTGGGGAATTGTTGACTACGACACTGGGAGAAACTCCCTTTTCTTTTTGAATAGCATCATGGGATCTTTAATGTCACTTAAACATGCACTTTCAGTGGCAAATGGTCAGGATTAACAGGGTTAATTGATGAACATCTAGATTGTATTTGGTAGGGTTATGCAGAGAGACTTTATCCAGAGAACCTGCAACTGCATAACAACAACAACTTGCACTTATATAGTGGCCATCACGTGGCGCAGTGTCTTGCAGTGCTTAACAGTGGCGGAGCTGACGCTGAACTGGGGGGATGGAGGTCACCATAAGCACCATAATTATACATTCTATGATTTGATCTTCTCAATTGCTCTTTAGTTTAAGCACATATTGCATATTAATTCCCTAAACTGATAAATCAAAACTTTAATACTTCTTAAATGCTACCACAGAATTTAACACAACACAGTTTGCCTCAAAAGGACACCAAAAGAAATAAGCTACCATATAAGGAAATGAAAGTCGTGTGGTGTTTGTGTGACTTCACCTTCACTAAGGACTGAAGACAGTAATGCGAATGACTTTTTAAGAAAAAATTGCACAAGATATTGTTTATTCAAACAATGGCTCAGAAAAAACAATTTGAAGGACTGAGGAAGAGCAATGTAAAATCAAAACAGGAGAATACAATACCCCAAAAGTAAATCCCTCTCTGGCAGCCACAGGTCACAGACTGTCAATCATTCACAATAGATGCATTTCAAGCCATCAGTACAATGTGCGGGGGAAAATCATCTATTGTAGTTTGTAGTAAGTTTGCACAGCAGTTAGCTGTTCCAGATGGACAAAAAAGGAAAAAAACTCTCTGACATTGCAGAATATTACAAACTATTAGAAGTTTTCTTTTATTTTGGGGGGAGGGGTTGCAGGAGTGTGGGGAGGGGGGTGAATAAGGGCAAGAGAAGAGAAGAAAGTATTAAATTGATTTATTTAAAGCTTTGCTTTAGGCATTTCTGATGCAATAAATTGCTTGTTTAAGGTTTACTTCAATTCATGGGAGGTAGAGACCCATCTGGGTGTTTACCCCAGGCACACATGAGGCCCCAAACCAACCAGCCTTAGCCTGAAAGACTGAACATTTTCTATTCCATCTTCAAATTTAATTTTGTGCAGAAATTGTGGAACATTCTTAAATCCAGTGTTAATTTGGAAGTTAGCTTTTTGCAATGTTTAAAAAGAAGGGGCTTCCAATAAAGATCGACTTGAAGAATTTTCAGCAATTCTGCCCTTAGTTTCGAAGCTGAGACACTGGATTTAAGAGTCGTGGAGTCCTGTAGCTCAGTGGTTAGAGCACTCGCCTCCCATATGAGAGACCTGGGTTTGATTCCCAGAGGGCGAAATGTTGGGCATGTTTCCTTACTCCACACGCCTCTGTTCACCTAGCAGTAAATAGGAACCCGGTTGTTAGTCGATTGGTGGATCGCTTTACCTGGGGTAATAATTCCTTCAAAAAAAAATAATAAATTGGTCACTTCAATCAACATCTGTTTGTGGGACGCTGCTGTGCGCTTTTGGCTTCTACGTTTCGCCCACAAAACATACAGTCAATTCACTTTATAATATATACTGTGAAGCGCTTTGAGACATCTTGAAAACGTGATAAGGCACTATATCAAATGTAAGGATTATTATTATGTGACATTTTAGGCCAACTCTACTTGTTACTAACATCTCTATCTACTGTATTTGCCATTACCCTCATTTCTCACATGTCTATTAACTCTGGAAATGCTTTACCAGAGCCTGGCTTTCAGCAGCTATTCATGACAGATGGAATCATCACACAAGCTCTTTCTGAAGGGTCTGGCACCAAGTCTCCACAAGTGACACAGGCTCACAAACCTGTATCTGTCCCTGTGATGCCTTTCAGAGAGAAATTAGAGGATTAGTTTGCAAAAGTAATATGGACTAAATTTACCCTATAGAGTTCACCTTTTCTAAATGTTCCATAATAATAATTGTTGCATTTGGTATATCGCTTATCACATCGTCAAGATGTCTCAAAGCCATTCAAATGATTTTACTGTGAAGTACTTGTAGAAAACATGGCAGCCAATTTGTGCACAGCGATGTTCCACAAAGAGCCATGAAGTGATTGACCAATTTTATCTGACTAATATATTGTATGTAGATGTCTTTTAACTGTGCTTATTTTTATAAACAGCAACGGTGTGATTAAGCTACTGTCCTTAATGAATGCTTTTCATTTGGAACGCTTGTCGTACCTCAGGCAATGTCATTTGGGAGAGACTATTCAGTGAACACCAATGACACTCCGAGGTTCAGACCACAGATGGCTTCCTGCTCAACTCAAATGACTGATCCCACGAGTTAAAAGAATTCCGCTCCACTTCATTCGATTATAAATCAGCTAAACCTGTTCAGGCATTAGACACGGTTTTCAGGAAAAAACGTCATTTAGGTTTATTTATAAAGTATCTGTCAAGATTTAGGCAATAATAATTAACTACAAGGGTGGTATCATGTACGGCTTTCTTTCATGGAATTCAAAACCTCATGTTTAATCACCGTTCTGTAAGGGAGAAGGGAGCTTCTCCTGACGTGCTGGCCAACAATCTCCAGATAAAATTGTTCATTCACTTTATGGCTGGTTGTGGGACCTTGCTGGATGTCATGTTCTCTTACAAATACACAGTCACTAAGCGCTTTGAAACATTTGAGGTACGATAAGGCACTATATTAAGTGCAGGAATTATTATTATTATTATCAATAATAATAAACAGCTGAAATTCCACCTAGTTTTAATCCTGTAAGACCATGTTGTTGTAAAAGATTGCACTCATTGTTAAACATTCTTAAATTCATCTGTAATTTGGAAGCTGGTTCTTTTTAAGAACTACCGAAAAACAGCTTCCATATGAAGACTGAATTTAAGAATTTTCCACAATTCTGCGCGATCTTAAATTTCAAGACAAAATGGTCTTTATGGAATAGGTGGAATTTCAGGCCTTATTACCACGCCAAAACTGCTTTATATGAAGGCTCAAGTTGCTTTATGAATATGATTCAAATGAAACTACTAGAGTTCTCTACTCTAGGTTCTCTTCTCCCTCAGGGCCAGCAAGTACGACTCAGACTTCTGCCAACATCTCTCTATAATCATCAGTAGTTACTGTGCAAGGTTATAACTTACAACTGAAATTTTTATTTGAGAAAGAAATATAGCTCAGCTCTGAGGCACTACTACTGTTCATCAATAATGGGGGAAATCACCCAGTAGTGAGGGAAGCAACTTGTTAGAGTGGGTTTTGAAGGCTGGAGAGAAGGTGCAAGATGAAAAGATTTTGGGAAAGTGTTGAAGGTTTGGTCAAGCGATGTTAGGGCAGAAGAAGTGAGGAATGAACAGTAAACCAGAGAGCAAAGGACAGGAAAATCAGGCTGGAGGTGAACACAGAGTGAAGGTAGAGCAGGACATGGGTGGGGTCGGTCAGTTTAGAGAGCAACAACTGAAGATGTTTATCAAAGGGAAAGATGAGGAGGATTTTGTTTTTATACAGAATGACTAGGATGTGGAATGCCCTCCCAGGTGCGGTAATTGAGACGAGATTAGGCAAGATTGGTATGAGATTTAAAGAAGGAATTAAAGAGATGTATAAAAAGGAGTAGGAAGGAGTAATGGGGAAAGGCTGTAAAATGAAACTGAACGGATTGCTCTTCCAACAAGCCAAGCACAGATAAATGGGTCGAATGGCCTTATTGTGTGTGGCAAAGTGCTACAATTGTAAGAAAGATTAAGGGTAGAATGAGAATCTTAAAGTCATTAAGATGGGGCACTGGGAGGATAACAATGCCAGACAAGGATCGGGTAATGCCTTTGCAGAACCTGATGTAGGAGAGAATATATCATTCACCTCGCTACCCATTCAGGCTGTAAATGTTCCTCAATACCTTTGTATCCAACTACTTTACCAGCAATGTATCTTACAAAGATCAAAAACAATGCATAAAAATGCATTAATTGTGCCTGAACATACATGCAAAAAACACAATAGGATTGTAAAAGGTGTTGCAAATATTGAATGCTGTCCATACCTGGACATGCTGACTCACTGGTAATCCACTCAGATGTCATTCTCACTTCAACCAAGTTAATGTGTAGCAAACAGGGCCTCTTGACAGATGGGCTTTCGAGTGGGGTTCTGGAGAATATGAGTGATGAGCTTTGGGGTACATGAAGGATTTAATACTTGCAAATCATTTCACATATGCTGCAAATTAGGCTGCAGTGTTGCAAAGCTCAATTTATTTCAGTAACAGAAAGAGCAAAAGGCAGTGAAATTGAGCAAAGTGTAGAAGCGAGACATAAAGACAGATGTTTTACCCCACCCTGTCCCACTATTCTCACAGTTCATTGCTGTTTTACTCTTCCAAACACTTACTCAAAGTATCTTTGTAGTCTTCCTGACTAATCAAACATAACATTTATTTCAGATTAAAATAACTTACTATTGATCAGAAAGCCTCCTCTGGATAAGGTCAGCAAAGGTGCTCTCAAGCACAAATTCCCATCTATTTCCATGCCCTGCACAAGTGCACAGCATAGGCCATAAATAACAAACCTTGCATTTGATATAATCCCTTTCAAGGCTGGAGGACATCTCAAAGCACTTCAGAGGATTTGATGGAAAGTATAGTGACCATGTATTTTGTAGGTCGTAACATAGTTTTTTTTATACATACAATATTCAGGATTATTTCCCACACTCTCCTTACAACTATTACTCCAAGGTCTGCCTTATCAGAAGTCGATACTGTCAAGAAATGTTTGCTTCTGTCAATAAAGCTAAACAAATAAAAGGCTGCACCACTAACACAATTGTCTACAAGTTGAAAGAAGCCATTTAACCCAGGCTAGATCCCTGAGAGGCACATTTTGAACACCACAGGAATTTTGGGGACCCAATAAGCATCGAAGAATTGGGGAGGGTTCAGAGACCAAAGCACAATAACACCTTGTTATTTAGAGACTAAATGGGGCTTGATACAAGTTTTTAAAATAATGTGGCCATTTGATTTAAACATTGAAAGCATAACTGGAGAACATAGACTTAAAATGTAAAATTCACGCAGGACTAAAATTTTGTATCAATTTATTCTTCTCCCATCATATAGACAGACACACACATACACAGACAAACACAGATATTGATTACTTGAAACAACCAAAATTAGTTGCTGCAACAATATACTCCTTCAAGAAGGAATGGGGTAGTATAACAATACTATTAGTTATAGTTAATAATAATTCTTGCATTTCATATAACACCTCATCACATCACAGACATATCTGTTATCTGTTTAAAAACTGTATAATAATCTTTGCATTTGATATAGCGCCTTATCATGCCATTGAGATGTCATAAAGTGCTTCACAAGTATTTCCCTCCAGGAGATCAGAGTGAATAGCATGACATTCATAATAGGGCAGATTTCGCTTAGAAGGAACAGGTTGGTGGACCAAATGGTCTGTTCCCATTCTAACATTTTTAAAAGATAGTGTTTATAAGTCAAAGTTCAGTCCGAGTTGCCGTAAGGAGAACACTATATATACGTCAGAGGCTTCCTTGATCAGAATACTGAAGGAAATAGAAGTGAGTTAGCAGTGTTGTGTTCTTAAAGGGTTTTGTGTGCTTAAAGGCGCCAAGATACTACCCTGTGTGAAGAACAATATAAAAATGTAATTGTTGTTGTTGATGTTGTATAGAGAATTGGTTTGAATATTCAAATATAGTTAAAATACATTACGTATACTGCAGCTAAAGATAGCTTCTATGTGCGCCAGGTTATATCCAGTATGAAAACGGAGCAAGAGGTAATCATAGAAGCATAAAGGGGAAGGTTAGAAGAATTTGCTTTACACAAAGGTTCATTGGGATGTGGAACATATTATTGTGAGTAACTACCAAAGCTGAATCAATTACATAATTCAACAAGGAATTATACAGACAGATGAATAAAGATATGAAAGGATATGGGGAAAACAGACTAGAGGAGATATTTCCAGTGGGGGAAGCTAGGTGGAACAGGTGCACAATGCCTTGAATTTCCTCCTCTGTGTCGAAGGTTTCTATGATTTTACATAATGGGATAAAATAACAGCTGCACACTCCTAGAGCACACCAACTACAAAAGCAGAATACGGTTTTGATTCACACAAGAGATGTGTGTTTTCAAGCCATGCTAGATATTCTCCCAGTCATGCTGGAGAGAAGAGAGACCTTATTTGCTATACAAATGTAATTTTGTTGTTGTTGTCATTTCATACTAAACAGTTTATCTTAGGATCCGGGCAATTATTAATACAATGATTTCAGAGGTATTTTGACCCAAAGGTACAAGCTGAATTCAACAGGTATTCCAATTACAAAAATCTTTATTTTTTGTTCAGAACATCAAGGGCAGGAAGGTATGTCCGGAGGGGGGTAGTGAGCTGGAGGTAGTCTCCTTAGAGCTGAATTGGCTCCAAGATGACACGTTTGGCAACAATGTGTTTCATCCAAGCGCACAAAAATTTTAAACTTCAAGTACACCGAAAACATTTCAATAAACTCAAGACACTGATACTCAAAGCTAAATTAAGTCATCGGCATATTTCAGGTCTTGGATAGCATTACTCGAAATACACTGTGAAAATGCTTCCAAAAAGGTTTTTCTACCACCCCAAACATGATACTGTATAAAATATACACAATAACAAGTTAAATCACAAACGTTGATAGGAATTAATAAAAAGATGCTTTATCGACAGATGTAAGGCATTCATTTTAACAAATCCCTGATGTATTAAAGTACAATTTAATCAGGCTTACCTGTGTGTGATGATTTAATTTTCACTGTGACAGGTTCCTAATGAACAAGCTTCCAATATACCTCACAACATGACTGAGCTGGTGGTAGATTCTTACTCAGTATGAGACAAGTTCAAAATCCATCCATCAATAGAAATCACCAGTTTTCAAAGATCTTTGCTGCCAAACTCATCGATGATCAGCAACAGAATGACCGAAGAAAGCCTTCAACAGCTTTAAAGGGCAACTAAACCTGACCTGTGCACATTTCCTTGTAATTGTAATAGAAATACCATTATAAATCTCTGCACCAGGCTGCAACCCAAGCCACTCCACAAGGTCAAGTATATGATCCAAGACTGTAATTTTCCACATTCATGTTATTCAGACTCTGTTATCAGTGTTCTTTGTTTCTATTAGTAATGTAATTCAGACAATAAATCACTTCATTTGCCAGTCTCTGTACTTTTATGATAGCAATCTTTACATTTTCACTGTAAAAGAGTGAAAGCTCAGATTTACAGCTAAAGGTCGTCAACCTCCTAAACACTATTTATAGACAGACAAACAGTTCCATCAGCACCATTCTTATGCAAAAACAAGCAGTTACTTGCACAAAGTGGTGGTTGTGCACATCCAGGAGATTTCCCGAGGGCAGAAAATATCTGAATTTGCAATTTTTAGCACTTCACAATGCATCAAAGCACTACAAATGTAATTGCTGTCACATGTAGTGACTGCTTTAGTGGGCAAACGCCAAAGCCATTTGTGCCAAGAACATCACACTAACAATCTTCTCCCTTTGCAAATTGAGGCACTGCATCTTTTGTGTGTCAGATTGGCTCAGTGGTAGCACTCTCACCTCTGACTCAGAAAGTTATGGGCTCAATCCCCCTTATTGGGACAAACAGTCATAACATGAATGGTCAATGTTACTTGGGGGATTGACACCCAGGAGAAACTCCCTTTTTTTTTTGAATAGTACCATCAAATCTTTAATATACATCTGAACAGGCAGACTGGATCTTGGTTTAACATCTCATTCATCTTTGTTTAACGGCACCTCCGACAATGCAGCAGAAACCCCAGTACTGGAGAACCCAGACACTGAAGTGTCTATATTGTCAACTCAAAGTCTTGATAATCCTATAGATTATTTGGTCATTCCTCTCAAGGCAGTTCATAATAATAATCCTTGCATTTGATATAGCTCCTTATTATGTCTTTGAGACATCTCAAAGTGCTTCACAGAATATACTTTAAATAAATTGACTGTATTTTATGGATAAAATGTGGCAGCCAATTGTGCACAGCAGTGTCCCACAAACAGTCGGTGATTGAATGACCAAATTATTATTTATGAGACTGTGCTGGCATGAATGGCTGCCATGTTTGTGAAGAAAAACAGACACTGCCCCCGATTACTATGAGGAGTTTGGTAACATCTTGCTACGATGAGGTGTGATAAAAATGCAAGTTTTTGTTTCTTTCTTGGAAGATCTGCCATGGACATGCTAATCTGTGAAAAGGTCTTCCAGGAAACAAGTGGGACCAGCAAGTGGAAGCTGAACAAACTGGGTGAGACAACAACAACAATCTACAGTGTGTTCTGTGAAGCGCTTTGGGACGTCCTCCAGACGTGAAAAGCGCTATATCAAATGCAAGGATTATTATTATTATTATTATTACACATATATAATGCCCTTCACGCCAGAAAGACATCCTAGGGGCACTGGACAATCAGGGGTTTGGGACCTAAGCTGGGAGATGGGATTAGCAGGGGTGGAGGGCAGGGGATGTGAATGTGGGAGGGTGGCTGAAGGCACGGTCAAAAAGGAAGGTCTGTAGATGGGATTTGAAGGAGGCAAGAGAGGGGGTGAGGTGGAAGGATTCTGGGATAGAATTCCAGAGTGCGGGGGCAGAGATCCTGAATGCTCAACCACCAATGGTGGGGCGGGAAGTGCGGGGGACCTGGAGCAGGCCAGCGAGGGAGAAAGGCAAGCGAGTGAGTGGGACTGGTGAAGAAGCAGAGGCTAGCAGGAGACAGAGGCCAAGACATTGCACGTGGGCAAAGGGCCCGTTTCCATGACAAACTCATAGATTGCCTAAAGAACTGTGTTAAAAAGGTCACCAGCCGCCACTGCTTTCAAAGATGATCTGGGTGACAGTGTTGACTTGAATCACGTGTGGTTTTTCCACATCTAGTCGACCTACATCTGCTGATGCATGCATGAGGGCGAGGGAAATAGCGACAGACCTTCCTTTTCGACCGTGCCTTCAGCCGCCCTCCCACATCCACATCCCCTGCCCTCCACCCCTGCTGATCCCATCTCCCAGCTTGGGTCCCAAACCCCTGATTGTCCAGTGCCCCTAGGATGTCTTTCCGGCGTGAAGGGTGCTATATATGTGTAGTGGGGGACGATGATGGGGGGGGTGGCGGGGGTAGAGGCTCATGTGCTGTTTCATTCTATGCAATTCAGTACATTGGGTCAGGAAAACAAAAAAAAATGCAACTGCTGGAAAAATGGGTCTGACTTTGATTCAAAGGCTAGGAACAGAACGACTGAGAAATAACTGGCTGTACAAAACGAGGCCTTATATATAAAAATTCTTAAAGGAATAAGAAATGTTCCGAGGTGTGCTTCCCCATTTGACAGCAGGAGACACTGCTTTCATGTTGACGCTGAATGCTAAATGATCCTAAACCTTTTTTGGTTAAAAATGCAAATGAAATGCAAATACAGTGCTTGAGCATGTAAGGTCATCCTAAACTCAGATTAAAATTGAGAATCAGAGCGCACTTCCAAATAGGAGAGATTTGGAAGTAGATTGTAATTAATGGCAAGCAGTTTGAGAGATAGATGCGACTGCAGCCAATCTGTCAATCTAACTGGCTCTCCTCAGTGGCCACTTGGAAAATAGAGGAATGCTCAGCAAAATATCGATAAGCTTACATAATTGAGCAGGCAATGCTGCAAGAAAAGCAAACTGTAGGAGAGAGAACACCACCACCACACATTAAATATATATATTATATATAATACACACAAAACACATAAAATAATAAATAATCCTTGCATTTGATATAGCGCCTTATCACGTCTTCGAGACGTCTCAAATATACTGTAAAGTGAATTGACTGTATATTTTGTGGGCGAAAGGACGAGAGCCAGTTAGATTAACAAATTGGCTACAATCACATATACCACCACACATATCCATGTGCCACACAGAAGCACATCACACACACATATATGTGCATGTGTCTCTCCCTCCCTCTCACACATGCACACAGACACACATATACATACACTTGCACAGATGCACAAATATACACTTATTTTAGATTTAAAAGATTATTTTTGTCATATTCACAGGAAGAGTGGATACTTTGTTGATATCAACAACAACATTTGTATAGCGCCTTTCACGTCAGGAGGACGTCCCAAGGCGCTGGATATCACATTGCAACACCGATTCAGTTTGGCCTCAGCAAGCTTTGCACAGCATTAGCACAGCGCGCTGAGCAGAGTAAAATAGAAAGTCAAATAGAAACAGCTGGTACTTAGGAACACAGAGAATAATCAACAATGGAGGCCAGGCAAATGGAGTGCCATATCCAATTTTATGGTACACAGCAATGCTTAGTTTTGACTGCCGCCCATATCCTTATGCACTGACCTTGCACTAGAAAACACTTCAGTTGTGTCNTTTTTGGATACTTCTATTCTGATTCAATTTATGCTGAGCCCAAGCAATTTCTGAATTAAAGATTGAGTTACAAACCTTCAACAATATCGCTTGATTTTTAGCCCTCAGTTGATGTCTGATGAAACTCAACAAGAAAGTTGCTTTACTCCACTAAATCGTCATCTCTTTGAAACTTCCTCCTGATGTGAAAGTCGCTATAACAGATGTAAGAATCTTTTTTTAACTGTACGTTTATAGTTAACGACTTTAATGTAGAAAATGATTGCCCTCAGCATGAAGTGTATGTGTACTATTTTTGCAGTGTGGTGCCTGAAAACACACTTTGGACTTGACCTTTCCTGCACTTTACAGATTTCAAGAGGATGTATCCCAAATTCAGTTCAACAGCACGCGATCAGTGCTGGAGTCACTCAGTCTCACCTTAAGTCTGGCAGCTCAAGAAGGAAAGTTGGCAGCTCAGACTGACTGCTGAAGTTGGAGAAGGGGCCAGGGAAAGAGACACCAAGGCAAAAACACACTACCCAAATGTAGAGAGGGGATGAAAATTTATGAAGTAAGTATGCGAACAACAAACAACTTGCGCTAAAATAGCGCCTTTCACATAGAATTACGGAGAATAAGTGGAACCCTGAGCTGGGTAGGAGAAGAGCAAAAGTGCAGTCAAATGTTTTCACAACAATTTGCACAGAGCATGACTCTAGGCACAGTTGGAGATACCTTTTTAGACAGTGGTAGCCATTAATGGAAGAGCACAAAGGGAAGCAGCCATGTTTAACAGTACGTTAACTGGGCATTGGTTCTGTCAGGTTTTTTGGGGCTCTTTTAAGAAAAAACATTTCTAAAAACTAACAGGGTCTCAGTGGGGCGGAGGATAGTCCTGTTGCGACTCTGTAGGAAAGCAGTTTATGTGAGGATTGTACACGTGATTAATTGAATACTCAAAACAATATGCTATCTGGGCCGCTCACAAGAAGCACACGACAGCAACGGTGCACTGCATTTGCTAAAAATGTAAAACGTTAACAAATATGGAAGTGAAACATAAACATCTTTTAGAAGCATGTGCACAGCATGTGTAGCCTTGCCAAATTCAAGCTGGATGATCGAGGTTGACCACAAGTGGGCATTTTTTTATAGATCGATTTGCAAATAATAATAATCTTTGCATTTGGTATAGTGCCTGGCATAGAGCTTTGTAAAGAGAATGGGGGAAGAGAGGCAGAAAGATCAAGCTCAGTGGAATTTGCATCTGCCACATTTACCTGTGAGGGCCACCACCTTTTGTGGAGTCCTGTAGCTCAGTGATTAGAGCACTCGCTTTGCAAGCGAGACACCTGGGTTCAATTCCAGGCAGGGCGAAACCTTGGGCAAGTTTCCTTACTCCACACGCCTAATAATAATCCCTCCAAAACAAAACAATAAT
Source organism: Callorhinchus milii (assembly GCF_018977255.1). Lineage (NCBI taxonomy): Eukaryota > Metazoa > Chordata > Chondrichthyes > Chimaeriformes > Callorhinchidae > Callorhinchus > Callorhinchus milii. Next base: position 74,089,736 of record NW_024704743.1, on the reverse strand, counting down.
AAATTGGTCATTTTCAATCTACGACTGTTTGTGGGACATTGCTGTGCGCAATTGGCTGCCGCGTTTGCCCACAAATATACAGTCAATTCACTTTACAGTGTGTTCTGTGAAGCGCTTTGGGACATCCTCCCGACGTGAAAAGCGCTATATCAAATGCAAGGATTAATATTATTTATAATAATAGGAATAATAATCCTTGCATTTGATATAGCTCCTTTAACATCAGAAGACGTCTCAAAGTGCTTCACAAGATATATTATAAAGTGTAGAGACTGTTTCTTAGGTGAACGTGGCAGCCCATTAGCACACAATAATGTCCTTTAAACAGCCATGGAGTGAATGACCAATTTTATTTGGGGGAATATTGGTGGAGAATACCGAAGTAAACCACAACAACTTCCATTTATATAACGCCCTTCATGCGGAATAACATCTCGCAGCACTTTTTGCAGTGGTGGGACAGACCCAAAGCCTGGGGTGGGGAGAGAAGGAGGTGATCATAATTGTGGTTGAAGAGGTAGGTTTTAAGGTAGACTGAAAACAAATCCACTGTGATTGAAGGCCTGAAAAAGAGGCCTCGGAAAAGACCATCGATGTTCAGCTCAACCCTTACCCTCTGCTAGTTGTTCTGTCACTCGTCCAGTTCATTACAGTATCATAATCACACACGCAATGACATAACTGGCTCCAAGCACATAGAAAAGCAAAGCTGAGAGACGGCCACATTTCTGAATGTAAATGGAGATGCTTGAAGCCTCCACAACAGCCATAAACTAATCCCCACGTAACAGCAATAATGCGATAGAGGAGATTCAGCTATCATTTCGAAAGGGCTAAACTGAAAAAGCAAAGCAATTCTCAAAGAAATTCCCCAGTGTAAACCTCAAATTATTTTACAAAGCAGCTAAAATTAAACAAAGTACCACCATGCTGTATCAGAGTAATCGGATGTCACGGTACACTGAAAAACCCTCAAGTGTACAACACAGAAACAACGTGTTACACCTGGCCCACTGAGTTGCATGTAACACTGGCTCCACACACCACAATTACACATTCTAGCTACCACATTGGCCTACAAATACACAGTCACTACAGTTAACAGTAATTATTGTGAAGTACGGTTGAGAGATTGCTGGCACTACATCAAAAGCAGATTGTTATTATAATTACAGGGTAATGACTTTACATGGCTGACGGCATGATAATAGCTTCTCAAGATGACAAGAAGCAGATTGGATAGAGAGACACTGAAATACATCAACCAAGCCCCTAACCAACAGCACAATGCAAGTAAACTACCCATTCCAGGTCAAAGGTGTTCAAATCTTTAGCAATCCATGAAGCTTCCCCACTTCCATACTTTATTCAGCTGAAACATCAATAACAAATATCTAGTGGTTTCTTACCTTCTTCACACTCAGTTACAATGTTCAGCACTTAGCATTTTAGAAACCTAGGATTGGTGAATTTGTAATCACAGACACTCAGAGAGAATTCCTCACCCAGATATTGTCTTTTACAGGAAGCCAATCCAATCAGTGATTGGGTTTGGGAAAAGATCCGTTACATTTTAAAATTGTATAGAAAAATGTATTATTTTAAACTTAGATTCATGCCTTTTTGTTACAATGATCAAATGGTCTCCTCCTTCAGAAAGTAGAGAGACAGACGATGTATATCTAAGCTGTGCAATTCTACTCAATCACCAGTGATGCCATGGCGACTAACCAGGAAGAAACAGACAGAGTCACATTCGTTCGCCCCTCCTTCTCCCCCAGATGGAGGATCCTGCTGTATACTGTAATTAGATGCTCTATCTGTGACTGCAGCACAACTCAAAGCATTCGATATCCAAAGTACCAGGGGAGCTCCAGTGACAGGCAGCCTTGGGCAGGAGGCTGGTAACTTCACCTCCCGTGTTTCCACCACCTAATGACAGCAGACTTAAGTAATTCAGCAAATGCCTGTTCAAGGTCAGGTGGGACATCTTATTATTGCTAATAGCACACAATTTTGAAAAAAAATTGGAAATTGAGAGACAAAACCAATTGTAAGAACTAAACTGGAAACATTGGGAAATGGCAGTGGCCACTTGAGAGGGCACAGAGACCAGCAACAAGACTGATCCCAAGTGAAAAGGAGTGTAGCTGGGAGGAAAGACTAGGGAGGCTGAGATTAAATTAGTTCACAAAGAGAGTGGTCGAAAGAAGATCCAGTTACAGTAATCCAGAAATACTGCCTCAGATTAAACCAAAAAAAGGCACACAAGGGAATGCACATTTAAAATAGCAAAAATATTTTTTCAATCCAAAGAGTGATAAGAGGTTTGGGATGGTCCACCAAGCGGGAGTATTAGAGGTAGAGCATTAGGGGTATTGACATGTAACGACATAGGTAGTGTAGTTAGAAACAGATGAGTTACACTGGAGAATATTATACAAAACAAAACTAGACAATTCAGCCTATCTAGTAGATGCTGGTATTTTTCTCCATAGCAGGCTCCACCCTTCCTATTCCCCTCTCCTTAAGCCTGAATTTAAGAATTTTCCACAATTCTGTATGGTCTTAAATTTTAAGACAAAATGCTCTTACAGGGTAAGATCAGGTGGAAGTTAAGGCCTGACGCCCAGTCAGCTTCCTGGGCTAAAAAATGGCCAAAAAATGGCTTCCTGGGCTAAAACAATTCCCTGCTGATATCACTTCCTGCAACCTGCTCATGCATGATACGTGCAGGAAGTGCTTGTGCAGCTCCCGGGAGATGACAGGAAAGTTGGCCATTTTGTCACTCGGGAAGACAGCGTACCTACACAGCATACAAGAAGCGTCATTGACGGAGGCCAATTTTCAGGAAATACCATCACCCCTACTTCTTCCACGTTGCATGCATGCGCAGCCTGCAGGAAATAATAATAATCCTTGCCTTTGATATAGTGCCTTATCACATCTTCTAGACGTCTCAAAGCGCTTCACAGAATATACTGTAAAGTGAATTGACTGTATATTTGTGGGCGAAACATGGCAGCCAATTGTGCACAGCAGAGTCCCAAAAACAGTCATGGACCGAGTGACGAAATTATTATTATTTTTTTCTTGAGGGATTATCATCAGGTGTGTTGAGTAAGGAAACTTGCCCAGGGTTTGACCCTGCTGGGAATCGAACCCAGGTCTCTTGCTTGTGAGGCAAGTGCTCTATCCACTGAGCTACATGACTTCACTATATATATAGCGCCTTATCACTTCTTGTAGATGCCCCAAAGCATTTCACAGAATATACTGTAAAGTGAATTGACTGTATATTTTGTGGGCCAACTGGCTAAAGTGTCAGTCATTGTAACTTGGATAATGTAACCTGGCATAAAATGGCCTAGTAATGACGTGAAGTCTAGGTTTATGGACCCAAAACGACACATCACAACAGGGTTCCTCTGTATTGTTCCACATTTCCACTGGGAAAGGATACACTCTCGGCATTATGTTTATAATAATATTAATAACGTTTCTGCTGTTTTTAACCAAATAAAGTTAACAAATCTCAAACAGTGAAGAAAGAACATGCAATTCTCAGTATAATTACAGTCACTCACAGACCAGACCAAAAGCTTGACCTCTTTTCCAAGATTTTACTTTTTTGCAGGAATTCTCAGGACTGCTTACCAATTTTCTTATCAAACTTCCATGCTGGAAGAGCATCACCTTGCTTCAACGGGCTGTTGGCTGGCAATGGAACTGTCACATAGATGGGGCCATTCACTTGGATTTCACTTCCATCACTATTCAACAAATGAATGCTCACTGCTGTGACAGGGGTCAACTCAAACTTGCTGCTGTTTCCTGTAAAACAGAAGATAACAGTGCCAGTAATGGAAAAATCGATCACGTCACAGTATGCAGTATAACAAAGACATCAGCACAACTCAGTTTTGTTATTTTAGTTGGAGGGGGACAAATAGCTTGAATTAAGCTAGCAGCTCCTCTGCATTTTGCTCACTGGAGATGATGCTCATTTGTCGCCACCTTTTCCCCTTTAGCCTGAACAACTCACATTCTGCAAGCTGAAGGTACAGTCTGCGGCACAAGTACTGTATAAATGCACGAATAGATCGCTCCAAACAGCTGCATTTCTCAACAACTGCTCCAAAACCGTCAGTGTGCTCAGACTCATTCACTGATCCAGACGCATATCTCACATTTACAAGGCCCTGCAGGGCATTTTCATTAAACAGAAAATGGTTTGCTGGTTATTGGGCTCACACTTGAAAAGGATTATGGAGGTTTTCTTTACAAACCTACATGTAGCGCACTCACACAGTAATCAACCCAAGCAAGGAAAGTCCAGCCAAATATCCTTAGTCGCCCTGTTAGATAAGGTTTTCCAAAGGAAAACTGACAGCTTCACGCAAACTAGATCCATATGACAGTGTAAACGCCCTGTTAATGATCAACAGCAACGGAGTTACTGGTTGCTTGACTGCTGGGAAAAGCAATTTGGGATTTAAACCATGCCTCCTGCAGGAAAGACCGCACATGTCTGCTGACAATCATCAGAAATGTGACCACTGTGCAAAGTGACACTGTATCAATACCATAGCCCAAGGCTGAGAGTTAAAAATAATGTGAAATATCTTACATATATATCTTCACCTGCCAAATGTACAGTCATTACCCTTTACAGTAAATCCTGTGAAATGCTTTGAGGTAAGGAGGGTGCATCGACCTACTACTATCCCCCCACGTGCCTGCCTGTACCCTCCGTTCCTCTGGCTCCGGTCTGCTCCACATCCCCCGCCCTAACCGCCCTACCATCGGTGGCCGGGCTTTCAGCCTCTCAGCCCCTAGGCTCTGGAACTCCATCCCCCAGTGCCTTTGCCTTGCTTCCTCCCTTTCCTCCTTCAAGGCTGGTCTCAAGACATTTCTCTTCAACCATGCCTTCAGCTCCCCTCTCGACTCTCTACACCCTCCTCGCTCCCTCCCTTCCCTCCTCGCTCCCTCCCTTCCCTCCCCTCACCCTGACCATTTCCCCCCTGCTCGGGTCCCGACCCAACTGTCCAGGGATGTCCTCCCGACGTGAAAGGCACTCGATAAATGCAATCTTGTTGTTGTTGTTACGTCCCTCCAAAGAGATTGTGTGCATCCCATTCCAGACATAGGGAAAGTTTTGAATGTATGTGACATACATATTGGGAACTCAGCCTGCTTTGGATACTCTTAAGCATGGTGATGCATTTCTGAAGATAAAAACAAAGCCATGGAGTTATTTAATGCCAGGTACCAACAGGATATTTGACATAAAATATACGTGGATCAGGTCACAGAAAGTATTTCGCACTTCTTCATAAAATACCGGCCTAAAAGGTAAAGTAAAAAAAGATGTGCTTTGTGGCTGGGATTCAAAATCTTGGCTCCAGCAAATATTTCTTGAAAATGTTGGCGGCTAAATTCGACTGAGAAGCTCTTGAGAGAGGAACCATTTTTCCAAAAAGTCAGATTATGTGTCTGTGTGTGTGTGTGTGTGTGTGTGGGGAGGGGGGGGGGGGGGGAGTTAAATCAGCTGGGTGTGTGAAATACACAGAAACCCAACACCATGCTGAAAAAAAAATCTAAACCAACCACAGAGAGTTCCACCCACATGTGTGGTGAAACCCTTTATTAATGTGATTATGAATTTCATTGTAGGTGGTGAGAATGATGATAAGTTGATATGGAACCTCATCACATCTTCAAGATGTCTCAAAGCTCTTCACGGAATATACTGTAAAGTGAATTGATTGTACATTTTGTGGGTGAAATGCAGCAGCCAATTGTGCACAGCAGCGTACCACAAACAGTCATGGATTGAGTTGATCATGTGTTAAGAAAATCCAAGCTACAGTCTTCTTTAATTAAGGAGAAAATAGTGTTGTAAGGGTGAATTTGAGGTTAACTGACTCAGCACCCTTGCCTCCAAGTCAGAAGATTCCCACAAACCAGTGGGAATCTTAAAGTGATCCCCGTGCAGGACTTAGCGAGCTCCAGTGCTGACCTACACGTCCAATGCTGGGTAGTTGGCTTCATGGATGTGCCTCATGATAAATACTGAATCTACAGCTTAATTGACCTCACTGTTCTCACTCTCCCCTACCCTTTTCAGCAAAGTTCTGGCATAAAAGGCCTTTTATCGTCACTTTCAACTGATTCTGCCAACTGGCATCTTTGCATGTCAAGCTTTGGCCTGAATCTCGAAAGAAAAAGACCAAACACCCACTTGATGTCTAAACTGTAGCTCACTCCCAAATGCACTAAGCTACTGCTTTTTGGCCTGCTTGCGTTCACCAACAACAAGAAGAAGATTACATTTGTGTAGTGCCTTTCACTTTGGGAGGATGTCCCAAGGTGCTGGACAGTGTACAGCAATTCAGACCCGAGCTGGGGTCGGGGGGAGGGGGCATGATCACCCATATCACTATCAATTGAGCAGATTATAAATTGTTTATCATCTATACTGTAGTTAATTACTTACCATTTACAGTTGGAAGTGGGAGGTCTTTCCTCTTCTATTATGTGGTTTTAAACAGTCACAAGATTGGGCTCCAGTCATAAGCGTCCCACAGTAACCCAAGGAAGGAATGTGCTTCATCTCATGAAAGGCTCGAGTTTAGCCTTTTGACATTTTCCTAATTGGAAACTAATGCAAAACCAACTAGCTGGCTTTGTGATCCCATATACAAATGAATAGCAATGATTTTGCTGCACTAAACTAAAAGCAGAATTCACAATATTATAGCTGCAAAAATGTAAAGTTGTAGCCTTGCTCAAGGAAAAGAAACAACACTAATGGGCTAAAATATGGCAGCACTTTGTCAAGTCGCATAATTTAGTTCCATTAAACCAATAGGTGAATATACACTAAACTCTGTTCAACTGAACCAATGGTCTGGCAAGCTGTAATTTCCAGCTATGTGTAATTACAATACTGGCATTTATTAGCTATTCTGAAAAATGCCTGTAAATGCTGCTACTGCTATTGTAATTGTTTGTATCCCATAAGCAGAGTATAGCGAGTCAAAGTCAATACTGCATTCCTGGCCACTGAAGGCCAGCAAGCACAGTGAGATGAGAGTGTGCACTAGGAGAGTGGGTTTATTTGGGCAATTGTTGGCCAGGACACTGAGAGAAACACCCTTCTATTTGTGACTAGTATCACGTACCTGAACAGGCAAATGGGAGCTCAGTTTAACTCATCGGAAAGACGGCACCTCCAACAATGCAGAATCCTCCCCAGCACTGCATTGATGTATTAGCCTAGACTTGTGAGTTCAAAGTCTGGATGTAGGGCATGTGCATCTGCATGTGCCTCAGAAGCAAGACTGAGTACAATTATTCATCATCAGCTAAGCCAGACTAACACCTATACATCAGTATAGAGATCATCCACCCAAATTCCAGCCAATATCAAATAGGTTAGCTCTTGAAAATAGGCAGCACAGACGCGATAGGCCAAATGGTCACTATCCTATAAATTTCTATAGTTCTATGGCTCAAATAAAATTATGAACTGGCAATGGCTATTTGTGGGACAATGAAAATTGGCTGCTGAGTTCGGTATGTCATACAGAGACAATACAATAAAATCCTGTGAAGCACTTTGAGGAATCCATCCAATGTGAAAGTTGCTGTATCAAAAATGAGGATTGTTATTATTCTATCTTGCCTTATATGGGGGTGGGGTCTGTATTATTTTCATTAGAATCAACTGAATTTCAAACTGCTGACATAATGTCATGCTTATGAGAGGACATTGGTGATGCTGCCAAGATCACTGAGCCAGACTTATTTTAATCATGTGCCTTCCCAAGTTAAGGGTCTGGTCTCTTCACAGCAGCAGGGGAATGGAAATCTGTTGCTGCATTTTTACAATTACTAGATCTGTGCAGATTTCTATCACTTTTGTTTTATTCCTCTTCAGGTAGGTTTTGTTAAGACATAAAATGAAGAAACAAATTAATACTGAGCTATTCATCAAAATGAGTCATTCACAACAGACATATGACTTTTTTTGAAAAAAGCATCATGAAGAGATCTTAAAATGAATTTATAATAAGTTAAAATAAAATGTAAAATAATTTAAAATAAAATCCTCAAATTTGATAGGGTGCCTTTCATGTCAGGAAAACGTCTTAAAGCTGTACAAAGGATATGCTGTAAAGTGTAGCGCTTGTGTATTTTGTAGGCGAATATGACAGCCATTTTGCATACAGCAATGTCCCGCAAACAGCTATGAAGAGAGTAACCAGTGTTGTTTGACGGACTTCTGGCCAGGGCGCCAGCTTTGCCAGCAGAGATGGGAGAATGCCAGAAAACTCTACGAGTTGTGCTAGTCAAAAATGTCAGATGTATATCAGCCTTGTCCAGAGAAGGCAATGTGCTTTTGCTTTGATATTACTGCCAAGTACAACATCGAATATCTTTGATGTGTGTGGTTTTCATATTAGTTAGGCTATTTAAACCAGATCGCTAAAATCTCTTAAAACTGAATGTAAATGGTCTGTTTAAACATATTAGAATCATCCAAAACGTAGGCATCGTTTTTGACAAAAATAGTTAAAAGGGACTGTATTTAACTTGATTTCAGCAGGTGATCACATCAGGACCTCACTGGCGGTTCAGCTCTAAAGAGTGGGCTTAAACATTTTGCTGGCTGCTAAACTTTTACGTTGGTCAAGTAAGTTTCCAATAGTGTGGGTAGTCAAACCATCTTCATTCTATACAATAAGTAGAAACAAGGTGCTCGACAAGGCTGCATTGAAATTCTCTCGCCAGGGCCACAACATGCAACTTTCAATAACAACAACTTGCATTTATATAACGACCCTCACATAGTGTACCGTCCCCAAGCACTATCCCCATTGTTCTCTTCTTTCACAGAAGTACACCTGCTCCACTCCACAAACAAACTAGTTTAGTCAGGAAATGCCTTTGCCAGGCCTGTCTGCTCAAAGCCAGCCCGGTCCCAGGCCATCTTCCCTCCCTCCAGTAAGGATATATTTAGACATTTTATTGATCACAAAAGAGTGTGGTGATAAGTGAATGCACCAGAATCCAACCTCAGAAGCCTCCAGCCCCAAGCCAATAATAACAATAATATTAATACTTGCATTTGACATAGCGCCTGATCATATCGTCAAATTTCTGATGCTTAACAGATGAATTGCCATCAATAGCAATGAGTCTAGTTTTTCAACAAATATATAATTACTTATGAAAAGCATCCATGTATTTTTTGTAAAAACATGATCAATACCTGCTGAATATAATCTTTGATGTTTTTATGAACCTACAGACAATCCGATGTTAGGAATTATACACTAAAAACATTTAACTTGGAAAACATGATTAAGAACTCAGGGCCTAATTCGGGATAATCCTTTACAGGATTTCCAAACCAGGAGTAAGGGCATTCCGTCTGATAAATGGAGGCATGTCTCATACTGACCTGGAACTCCAATTCAATCTCTGGAATAGAGTAGATGGGAATTCTGTCAGGCCTGTGCTTAGGAATCCCATTAAGAAAAAACGCAAATTAGACCCTATCTTTTCTAACTCAGAGATGTAACCTAATTATTTGCTCCACCATTCCTGCTTTCTGGGGCACCATAAATGACAACTTGACTGTACTATGATACAATATCAAATTATAATACAGTGCTTCTTAGTGTGGGACAGTGTGGGAAAGACCTTTCTTTTCGACCGCGCCTTTGGTCACCTTCCTCCCACTCCCCCTGGCTCGGCCCCGGGATCCGTTACTGTAAAGCGCTCTGAGACGCCATCCGGCGTGGAGGGCGCTATATAAATCCAAGTTGTTGTTGTTGTTGACAGCATCCCAAGGTGCTAGATAGTCCAGGGTTTACATCCAAGCCAGGGGATGGGGGTGCTGGGGATGGCTGAAAACACCATCAAAGAATGTGCTTTGACCCATTTTATCTTGTTTTTTCACCTACCCAACAATTGTTTCCTCCTCCTCCTGAAAACCTTCATTTTAAGATACATCTAGTTTAAAAATGATAAACCACTGCTCCTCACAGTGGAGAAATTTCCACTCCTCACTAACGTAAAAGAGGATATTAAAATTTCAGTGATGTTGGGTGAAACAGCATCCTCACGCAAAACAGCACCAAAACCCTCATTCACACCTGCGTTACCTCCTGACTTGAAATCGCCATTGTACTCGCTAGTTCTACCATCCACAAATCCAGCTCATTCAAAACTCCACCGCACACATCCTCACCTGCATTAAACTACACACGCCCATCATTCCAGTTCTCATCAGGCTCCATTACTTGCTGACTCCTAAGTATCGATTTTCATTTCCTCACATTCACCTATAAATGTCTTCACACCTTAGCACCTCCTTATCTCTGTGACCTTTTGCCTATCCCACTCTGTTTGGCAAACTGACTCCCTCTACCCAACAATCATTGGCCGAGTCTTCAGCTACGTGCACCTCTCTTTGGAACTCCCTCCTTTCACCCCTCTGCCTTCCCTTTCTCCATCCATCTTTAAATCATGCCTAAAAACCTAACCCTTCAACTAGGCTATGGTCACCTCCCCTTCCCTATTTTCCTTTGCATCTGGCAACAATCTCTGTGCAGTACTTAGAGACATTACCCTACCTGAAAGATGCTATATAAATGCAAGTTGTTTTGATAAGCTGCTATATCAAATGCAAGGATTATTATATTAAATGATATTATTATATTATTAGTGTTCCTGAAGTATGAGAATAATTTAATAGCGCTGATCCATAGGATAACACAGCACTTTATTGCTACATTTACATTAGTATCTTTAGTGTCTTACCTGTACGATTTACATTGATTCCTTGGAGATATGGGAAGCTGCCAACCTCCCAAGGGGTAACGGCCACTGTTAGAAAAGCAGTCAGGTTTCTATAGGTTGAGTTCTTTGGCAAGCTTAGTAACCGTCTCTGGAACTGGACGCTCGGCTGTATTAAAGCGCCTGTGAATGGATTAATATAAAGCACAGGTATTAATGAAGCACTTCTACTCTGAAACAGCACACACTGGGAGGCCACACATATGGACAGAGCCTCAGACGTCACACCACAAAACATAAGCAATGAACAATGCACCACGCCATGTCTCAGCATGATCACCAAATAAACCCATTGCACAAATAGTCACCAACTCTTTAACTTTCAGGTTATAAAAGATAAAATGACCAAGAGGCATCCACATTTGTGCACTAATAAGGCTATATTCAGATCCATTGACTATAATACTAAGAAAAACAGCTGGGAAGTTTGGAGGCAAATTTCTCACTTGCTTTATTATCCATTTGCTATTTCTAACCCTAATTCATAGGCATATTATTCAGGGGGTGGCTTCACAACTTCATCTGTAACGCCAAAACTATAGAAATTTACAGCACAGAACATTTCACAGCCATTCAACCCAACGAGCCTGTGCTGGCTCTTTTTCAAGAACAATCTGTCAGTCACATTTACCTACCCTTTCCCCAGACCCCTGTAGTTTACTTTTTTTAAAGGTATTTATCTTGATTCCTTTTGAAAGCCAATATGGATTCTGCCACAACCACCGCTCCCGGCAGGGTATTCCAGACCTTAACAACTCTGTGCGAAGAAACAGTCTCCTAATCCCTGCATTTTCTTGTTTAATAATGATTATTAAAAAGACGTACTCCAGAGAGAACCAAATGGATATGGTCAGAAAGATAGTGCCATCAATATGTGGTTCTCAGTACAGATACCATTCAAAATCAAAGTGCACGGTGGAGCTAATTTGATCTAGTTACACAAAACACAAATGTTCTTTTTGGCATCATTTGCTGCCGCTAGTTTCCAATATATTTGGACGTCCATTTTCACTGTCGCACATATTAAAATCCTCTCTCTTCCCCGTCCCACCACTCTGCTTGCAAAGCCAGCCTGTAGAATCAATTGCCACTATTCCTAGGAGCTTTGCATGCTAATCTGAGCATGCTTGCATTGATACTGCTCAACCTTTCTGCTTACTCAACACTGCCTGACAATCAATAATAATGTAAGCGCAGCATCAGTCATTTATTTCTGTTAAACGTTCACTTTTCGAGGAGTTATTGAAACATCAGATTCTGCTTGAGAACAATTTTAGTAAATACTGCACTTCAAATATGTAATGCGGAATAATCCTTTCATGCACTCTGGTCAGCGTAGTATTAAATTGTGCACAAACACTAAATTGTCTCCAAATATAGTGTTGCACACAAACTATTTTCTTTCCTGCATTTGAAACATTAGAATAATGGACTATAAATTGGACATAAAATTGCTTTGACAACCAGTACAATAATATCCACAACTGTGCATGGGTGAAATAATAGCTCTGTACAACTGTCCAACATTGATTGATCTGCTCTGAATCAACATGTCCTCTGGTGCTACCAGGTGGAGGACATAAGAACAGGATGTAGGATACTAGGAGGTCTTCTGCCTATGGCCAGCCATCTAAAGGCACAGTGGGATATGTGAGCCATTTGTCTACACTCTCCTTGGGCGAGTCAAAAGGAAAAGTGTAGCGACCAGCTGTCATGTTTAAAAAAAAAACTACCATGCAACTGAAGATCAGTGATGGAAACAGAAATCCTCGTCCTCCTCAATAGCTTTTAAGCACAAAGTTTAAAATCCTGATTACATTTTAACAGAATTTTACAAAAGATGTAGATAATTACTTGAGTTCCTTCTGATACAGTAATACAGCTAGTGAAAGCTAAGTCAAGAAGACACATTGGATTTGCTCCACGTTAACTGAGGTGAATCAACTATTTCCTTCTCAAAACAGAATCTTTTACACCCACAGAATCCTCTGTCCAAACTAAGTATAATGAACCTCATTTAGAACTAGTAATTATTTGGCTTTAAATTGTACAACTCTTCAATCTAAATAGCTTTTGTTTAAAAATGGTGCATCAGGTGTTTTTTAAAAAAAAATGGGATGTAAAACACGGCATCTTCAGAAACGATTCTATGACTAAGAAATCAGAGTTGGGACTCCTTCCAGTAACCTGTGCACATGTTCCAGTGCATCACACATGTCACGCCACACGCCAACCCATGGGGACGCTGCTCTGAAAGTACAAGTTACTGACACAAATGTGTGCCTCGCCTGCATACATGTCATTGTATTTTGAAGTAGCTTAATGTGTTGAGCGCTTTGAGATATTTGGAATGTGATAAGGAGCTATATAAAATGCAACTATTGTTATTGTTTTATCTCAATTAATGCCCATGCCATTTTCCAAACCAGTTTCTTTACTTTTTTCATATGAGCCACTGATGTTTCTATCTGTGACTTTCATGTAAGGTAGAACAGCAGTAATGCCGCCTGGTAACTTCAAAAGCAATTTCATCAAAGAGATAATGATACTGGTCTGGTATTTTCATGATGCCAACAAATTGGCTTTGCTTTGAAAAGACAAATTAATAATAACAATTTTTGCATTATTATAGTGCTTGTCAACTCGGGAAGATATCTCAAAGCGCGTTACAGGATCTTACTGTAAAGTGCAGTGACTGTATTTGCAGACAATCTGCTCAATATGTAAAGTAATATGACATCAGGATGTATTACAGAATATGACAATATGGGAAGTTAATTGCTGTTCGGAGATGGTTAAACACACGATTAGTGATTTTAAAATAATTGAATTTTAAGAAATCCAATTCATTTTGAGATCTTAACAACAGCAGGAGTCATACAGCACCTTCATGTAGGATAGCTTGTTGGACTGCTGCATAATTGTGGGTTTGGATGCTGAGCAAGGGAGAGGGGAAAGTGACTATAGGCACGGTCAAAGTGGTAAGTCTTCAAGTGGGATTTAAGGGTAAAGAGGGGACGAGGGGAGGGATTGAGCCAGAGAGTTAGAGGTTAGGAACACAGTGACCAAAGGCACGGCACCAATTGTGGTGTGGAGGGGTCCGAGGATATGCAGCAGGCTGTGCCAGCTGAGCAAAGGGGTGGTGTGTTTGCCATATAAAAATGACAAGCAGAATTTTGAGACCAATTAAACTGAAAGTAGCCAACCCTTTCATTATAAGTAATATTTCATGCCAATTTAGATAGCTCACTCTTGTAAAATGACTAATCGAGATATTGTTTTCGACTATTAGGTCCCGTGAGAAGCTTCTGCCAGGCACCATGATATCAAAAACAGATGTCTCATTAAATTGGTTACTGGAAGCACACAGAAATTCAAAGATAATTGTATTGAGGCATCAATGGGCGATTAATAGATTTCCCTTAATATAATGTATATTCTCCAACAATCCTGATTCAACAGGCAATACACACGGAAATCTTGGGAGTACAAATTCCAGTAAGATACAGTCATTGAAATTCTGACTCACAGGTTTAGAAAGATAAGGCAATTCGTACTGGGATGAAAATTGCAGTAAATAAAGTATTTATAAACACCTAATGATGCTATGTTATGCTTCATTGAAAAAAAAGTGACTCCCAACTATAATTTACACAGGGCACAGGTGCGCTGGCAGTGAACTCGCTCTCCCTCTGACACTCTTTGTAATAAGGAACACGTGGGAGTTATTTTGTCAGCCGGGGTGTCTGACACATGAGGAAATCCATCACATGTTTAAGAGTATCCAAACCAGAGTTTCATGCAATGCCAGCTGCACATGTAAATTTATGTGTTCAGAACTGAATGCTCAACTCTATCTCTGGAGGGACGCTTTGTGCTTATCTAATTCCAGACAGTTTTAGGTGCAGTTTGGCAAGAGCCAAGGCTTGGGGGCCCCAGAGTGTATGTTGGGGTACTGCTGGAGTTTTAGCAGCTAAACCCACATAGTTTTCTGGTTAAACTCTAGCAGTGGGTTAATCAGCACCATTCAAATTAAAATCAAATATGGCAATTTTCACCGAGTCTGTTAAGTGAATTCAGCAAAGACATTTATTTGTTTCAAGACACCAAGTACGTACCCTGAATTCCTGAGACAATCTGAACAATGTCTTCATACACCATCAGGGTTGCTGACCGTTCAGGCTGTAGAAGCAGGCTCAATGATGAAAACACTAAGAGAGAGAAAAAATCCACATTAATTCCAGTCAAAAGAGTGAAAAACTGTTTAAAAGTGCCTTGATACAGCAGGTATTATGCATAAGCTGGGTGATTGTATAGAAAACCTATAAACTTTCACTCCATAGATTTTAGATCACTCACATGAATAATGAAAGATGAAAGTACTATCTTAAATTGCATAACAATAAATCCTTGCATTTGATATAGTGCCTTATCACGATTTACAGGATAAACAGTAAAGTGAATCGATTGTAAAGTTTGTGGGTCAAATGCCCATAGAGTATACAATTTGTCTTTATCTGTTCATTCTGTGATTCATTCTTAAATGTTTCACACAATCCTGCAAATTTGCAACTGGTTGAAAGGGCACTGACCGCAGTGTCATGGACAGCTGGCAATAACCACAACAGCACACAGCACCACATGTGTCCTTTTCAGCCGGTGCATTCATTTTACCACCTGATTAATTTTTAATGATACAGACTACAAGGTCATCATTTCCTAGTCTTTCCAGTCTCCCTGTCATCTATTGGACCATTCTAACCAACGCACAGTAGCATCCCTCCTCACCCTCTTCCGTAGGTGGCAGGTGGCTAGGGTTAAGTAGAGATCAGCCCGCTCCTCCCAAATCTATCTACAGCTCACTTCTTTAAGGGGAGCTGGTAAAGGGAGCCCTGAGCTCTGTGGACGGCCACAGCAGCCAGTCCTCCGAGCAGCCCCAACCTGCGGCACCCCCGGGTCCCCACTTGCCCATTTCCCAACTTGTCGTCGTCGCCCACCCAATTCTGTTCCGACAGGCTGTTCGTCGGGGCGTCCTCACTTCTGATTGCCCAATGGACCCATCAGTTATGCTTACTGACGATTACCTGTCTTAAACCGGACAGACCTTTTAACTGAGCTTTACCCCCCACCCCCCCTGCCCCTACAAAGAATATTTTTACTCACCTATGCCCTCTTCCCTTGACAATGTGTGTCAGCCTGGCTCAGTGGGTAACACTCTCACCTCTGAGTCAGAAGGTTGTGGGTTCAAGCCCCATGTCAGGACTTTAAATTCACATAGTCTAGGCTGATACTCCAATATAGTGCTGGGGGTGTGCTGCAATGCTAGAGGTGCCATCCTTTGGATGATACGGTAAACCAAGTCCCTTTTCAGGTGGACATTACAGATCCCATTGCACCAGAGACTGGAGGAACTAGGACTTTTTCTGCCGAAACAAAGAAGCTTGATGAGTGACCAGAGAGATGTCTTTAAAATATTTTCTGATCGTCAGTAGGCAGAAATTATTTCCATTGATCAGTGAGTCAGTAACAAGAGGGTATTAATTTCAGATAGCTAGCAAATAGGGAGATTAGGAGAATATTTTTTCACACACAGACTTGTTAGAAAATGGCCTCTCAGAAGTAGTGGTTGAGGCAGAATCTATATTAGCTTGAAAAAAGAAAATGCAACAACAAGAATAACTTGTATTTATATCGCAATATATCGCCCAGCGCCTTGGGACGTCTTCCCAACATGAAAGGAGCTCTATAAATGTAATTTTGTTGTTAATTGTTGTTGTTATATAACACCCTTCAAGAATTTCTCTTTAAAAGAGCCGGCACTGGCACAACAGGTGAATGACCTTCTTCTGTGCTTTCTACATTTCTATGGTTCCATGGTAACATAATAACAGTTTTGATTCAAATTAAATGAAAACTTAAGCATCTTAGTGTATCAATTACTTGTAAATTCTGTCATTATTTCTTTTAATTTGAAAAGAAACCAAACCCAACATTAGATCTCAGTAAATGAATGTGTCAAGTCACTCAACACGAAACAATCTCCCCTATGGGCTGGCAATGAGATGGGCATCAACAATAATAATCTTTACATTTGATAGCGCCTTAACACATTGTTGAGATGATGCAAAGCGTTTCATAGAACATATTGTAAAGTGAATTGACTATGTATTTTGTCGGTGAAATAACAGCAACAACAACATACATTCACACAATTTGAATGTTTGAAACACAGAGATGGTAAAGGATACCAAGCAGTGGGTGTGGGGGAAAATGTTGATAGGCATGGTCAAAAAGGTAAGGGCCAAGGATGTGAGGGGATTTGTAGGCGAGGATAAGCATCTTGAAATCAATCTGCTGGGAGATGGAGCCAGTGGAGCCTAACCCTAAGCTAAAATTAGTTTGAATAGATTTAAATAAGCGTCACTTGTTTTATAAAGATTACAATATAACAACTGTGGGATATAACAACTTTTTGAAGAAAAGTTCATCAAACACCTAGCTATGAAGAGTTCACCAAATACCAAGGTTTCCTGAAGCTTGAATCCCACACTGACCTCAAACTCATTCTTCACCGATCACTTCCTGGATCTCTGCAAGCCGACAACTCAATAATGGCTGTAACTAACCACTAAACCTCAAACATTCAGTGTCGAGTGGTCAGTCTTTCTTTGTGAGATTAGACAGGAAACATCAGCGGGAGATTTGGGAGGGATCAAAGCTCAGCCCCAATCTCAATATTTACACACATGTTCTTTCCAGCAGAATATTATCCCATAATAATCCATGGATTTGATATAGCACCTCATCATTATCATTCAGATGTCTCAAAATGCTTCGCAGGATTTTACTGTGAATTGCAGTAACTGTACAATGGTATGCAAAGGTGGCAGCCAATTTAACACAAAAATGTAACACAGTCATGAAGTGAACAAGCAATTTTATTTGGGGGAATGGTTGGTCAGGATGGCAGAAGAAACTCCATTCTCTTTTCAAATAGCGCCATGGAATCTTTAATCCCCATGAACAAGCAGATGGGGCCTCACTTTAACGGATCATCCAAAGGATGGCATCTCTAACAATGCAGTATACCCTCAGCACTGAATTGGAGTGTCAGCCTAAACTGAATTAAAAATATCCTGATTACTGGATAGCAGCAGAAACTGAAACACTGGCTGAACCCAAGGGCTTGTTAGTGTCACCTTGCTTTATATGTGCAATTTCAGCACAGATTGGGGAGATTGAACCTGATACCTTCTTTGTCTGTATGGCTCAGTAGCTCACTGAATGAATTCACTCGGGCATTTCAAGCTACTGTATTTATATGCTTAATTCGGACCATCAATGCATTGGAAAGAAATGTTATAGGACATGTGTCAATCTCAGGATGCTGTTTCTCCTTCTACTCCCCCTTTGCCCCCACCCCTGCCTGATCACCAATAGCGCATGTCTCTTGATATTTAGTGACTGACATGACTCATGCAAGAAATGCACTGTGGCCAGCAGGCTTCTGGCAGGCTGTCCATCACAGTAACATTAATATGGTGCTTCTACTCATGAGATCTGGAAAGACCAGAACACTAGAGCAATCATGGACATGAAAAGGTCATTCAGCCCAGTGACGTTCCCCCTTCTGGTACATTATTATTATTATTATTATTATTAACTCTCTGATCATTGCATCTAATTGTACTTTGAATAATCCTAATCTTTTTTGACGGCATTACCTTGCTTCATAGATTCCAAACTTTAAACATTGTAAGATACTTTTCATGTGTATGCTCTCATATTTAAAAAAAACTTTTTACATTACTCCTCCTTTCTTCAATTACTTTGAATTAGTGTGTTACTTTATCCGTATCACTTATTGTTTTGATATTGATAATAACCCTTGCATTCGATATATGAAATGGAATCCTGTAGCGAACTGATTAGACCACTCGCCTCGCAAGCTAAAGGACCTGGGTTTGATTGCTGAGCGGGGCAAAACCTTAGGAAAGTTTTCTTACTCCATATGCCTCTGTTTACCTAGCAGTAAGTTGGAACCCGGTCGTTAATTAGTCGAACGGCAGATTGCTTTCCAGGGGTTATAAACCCTCAAAAAACATGTGGTCACTCAATCCATGACTATTTCAGGACACTACTGTGCGCAATTGATGACGCGTTTTGTCTACAAAATATACAATCAATTCACTTTACTCCTCAAACCATCCAAATCTGGCTGCTCCTTAAAGCAGGCCCCAGCCTGCCACATACCCCCCCACCCAACTCACCCCATCTTCGGCAGTTAGGCTTTTAGCCTATCTGCTCCTACTCTGGAAATGTATCCTGGAGACCCGCAGACTGATCCCCTCACTTATCTCTTTCAAGGTCTATCTTTGACCGTTTCTTCGGTCACCTGTTCCCTCCCCACCCTCCTCGGTTCCCACCCCCATCTCGGGTGATATAAAATATTTCATAGGTTTCAACAACAAATTTACATTTATATAGCTGCCTTCCATGTCGAGAGAGCAATAATCCCTGCATTTTCAGTAAATTGTAGTGACTACTTATTTTGTATACAAACACGGTAGCAAATTTCCACACATGCAAATCACCTCCACTAACTTCACTCTACCTAACGACTGGAGAAAATGTCCTCCTCTAAACATGGCAGCCAATTTACACAGCAATCACCCCCTATCTACACCAACAAATCACCTCCTCTCTACCTGAAGTGATTCTTTTCATTTCTCAATTCTGCTCTTCCTTTCTGCTTTCTCTCTTGTGGTGCTGCAGATAGCACAACTGTGAAGCCTTTTTGTACATGGGATGTTAGGTTTTGTAACCAGATGTACAAGTATACATAAAATAACTACTGTTCTGTGGTGCTGTACAATTCCCTGCTCTGTAGGTGGCAAAGGCACTGCATAATGATTAGCTATTATTCCATAATCAATTCTTTCTCTCGCTCCTAACACTAGAGAACAGAATTCTACCAACAATTCAAATCAATCTAATTTGCAGCTGGTCTAACGCAGCAACTTATATTCAATCTTTCCTGTGCAGTGACCAGAAGGCAAACTAAACTGCATTGTTTATATGGTCCATTTTAATTTAAAGCATCTGTAAATTTAATACCAAAACCAAATTAACAGCTGTCATGTAGATAGACATGAATTCCCATCATAACCTTCAGAACAGAACCAGCTACTCATATTTCAGCACAAAATAAACTCTGGTGCATCAATAAACCTTCACGTTATACATATCAATGCTTCAATTATAATAATAATCCTTGCATTTGAAGTAGCACTATATCATCAAGACATCTCAAAGCACTTCACAGGAATTATTGTACAGTGTAGAGAATGTGTTCGCAGCGAATTTGCCCACTGTATGTCCCGAAAAAGTCACAAAGTGAGGTGATTGATGTGATTGGATCAAATACTGTAACAGGACATGTTACCTACAGATATAATAAATAATAATCCTTGCATTTGATATAGTGCTTTTTCACGTCTTCTTGACTTACTGAAAGCACTTCACAGAATATAATAATAATAATCCTTGCATTTGATATAGCGCTTTTCACGTCAGGAGGACGTCCCAAAGCGCTTCACAGAACACACTGTAAAGTGAATTGATTGTATATTTGTGGGCAAACGCGGCAGCCAATTGCGCACAGCAGTGTCCCACAAACGGTCGTGGATTGAAGTGACCAATTTATTATTTTTTTCTTGAGGGATTATCATCAGGCATGTGGAGTAAGGAAACTTGCCCAAGGTTTTGCCCTGCCAGGTATTGAACCCAGGTTTCTCACTTGTGAGGTGAGTGCTCTAACCACTGAGCTACAGCACTCCAGATGTGATTAGTGTTCAGTTTGAAACATCTGCACAAAACTGAACTCATATTGGAGCAATACCTTAATAGGAACCACATCAATGCTAAGTTTCTTCTAATGAGAAATGATGTCTGGAGGACCTTTTCCTATTTTCAATCATGATCCCCACTTGGGTATTTTAAATGACCACTTTAGGCTATCTAGATATATGAATCAATGTGAATGATTTGTGTTCATTTTTGCTGCTGTGTAGCAGCTTCCCTGACGCCTACACTCATTTCATCCAATTTGAGGCCTTGAGTGAGCAGAGCTAAAGACAGGAGAATGTTTCATCTACTAAACAAGCGTCTCCATGTTTCTAACCCACAACAACTGCTTCCAATAAGAAGACACAACGGGAATCATGTGTGTTTGAGGAGGGTACATTTCCTGCCTTCCATTCACCGCACCACCCGGTCGGTGCATTTGCACAATGTACTTCCCTGTAACCCACGCGATCCCCATTTTCTTCCCTTCCTCCCCTCAAAACAAACTTTCCATTTCTGCAGAGGGAAAGAAAAAAAAATACAAGAATTATTTCGCTGTTGGTAAAGTTGACACACTCACAGGGTGGTTTGGTGGCTTGCCATGGCGAGGAATTTGGCAGGAAACCACGTTGTGTTGCAGCGATGAGCAGTGGCGTTCCGAGCGTGTAGTCAAACTTGATGAAGGCCACCCCGTCTGCTCCTGAATATCCTGAGGCAAAGGAGGTCTGGTTGGTAAAAATCTCAATGAAGGCTTTAGCCAGAGGCTGATGAGTACTTGAATCACTCACGTGGACCCTGAGCGTCACCTCTGGAAAGAAACATCAGGACATGGTAAGAACTTGTGCACAGAAAATTATTAAAAAGACTTTTATATTTAGTGTAAAACATTAAATGGAGGTACTTTCAAAAGCATGTGGCACAGCCTGACAGGCTTTGTTGGCAAAGACAGAGCTACTCAGAACCAGTACTCAAGTACTCAACAGCCTCTAGTCCCAAGTGCAAGCAGAGTAAGGGGGTTTCAGCTTGAGCACCAATTGGTGACATTCTGGCCTCAATGTTCGCTCCAGTGCTAGCACAAACAGTGGGGGGGGGGGGGAGAATGAGTGGAAGGGGCAAGAAAATGGTCAAAAATTAGCCAGGATTTCTCAATCTGAGCTGGAAAACTCAAATCATGCTGGAAATTGTGAACCTCTGGGTAAGTGCAAGATCTTGGCTTGGCTGCAATATCCTCCCAAGTCAAATAAACTTTTGACACTCATTTGCTAAGAACAGCCACTTGGACAAGATACTGGAGGGTGTCCAGCTCCTATAGAACCAGAAATAGATAATAAATAGAGAAATTGAGGAGGACACCACCAAAACACAAGTCGTATGCCATGTCACTTAGATTTGATCCCTTTGAAACCCAACAGTGCAGGTGAGCCAAAAATTAATCTTTCTGAAAGCAAAGAGAACAAAGGCAGAGACAGCAGTAGAAAAAAAATCACCATTGCGTCACACATGCACAGCAGAACATTTAGCAGAACTGATATTTCTTAGATGTTGCAAATGAAGGCTTTGCGTTCCTGCATCTTGTAAAGGTTAACTTCACATAATTTCCAACAGGGTGGGTTGTTGGGGTGGTCATTTCCAACCCCCTGAGACAGCACCTGAGGCCCAAAATTTCACCAAATTTTCTACACCTATATCAGGCCCCATGGCAACCTTCTCTACTCCAAATAGTCAAGAAAACAGACCCGACTTCTCCATTCTCTCCTCATAACTATAGTCTATTATCCCCGGTATCATCCTCGTAAAGTCATCAAATAGACTTAATGTTATTCTCTAAGTTCTGTAACCTTCTACTCGGTAACTCGTATTTCTGATCCAAGTGATTTAGAGAATGTGTGTATGTGTGTGTGTGAGAGAAAGAGCAGAGAAAGGAAACAGAAAGCAGCTCAATGAGAGAAATAGAGACATAGAGAAGCACAGCAAGACAGAGAGAGAGAGTGAGAGAGAGATACGCATGTACAAACAGAGTTGTGATGGCTTTCTTTTCCACAGAAATTCAGTTTTTAAGATTTCATCCAATATTAAAGAGTGTGTTTCCCCCCCGTAACGTGCTCCACTCATCTAGGTGATAATCAGCACCCGTCACAACCAGTCCAGGCAACCAGTCAGGTACAGGATAAACCTTTCCCTACACTATCCCAACCAACTGGAAACTTAAGTGAGACTTCACCCTGCAAACCATCCAGCAATAAGACAACATTCTGTACCTCAGATGAGATGTTATACTGAGGATCTGTATGCATGTTCAGGTCTCATGGTACTACTTGAAAAGAGAAGGGAGTTTCTCCTGGTGTCCTGGCAAACAAGCTCCCAAATAAAATCAGGCATTCACTTCATGGCGGAGTGCTTAACATGAACGGAGTTTGACACCTAGGAAAGGAGAGAGGGATCCTGACCGTTCAAAGAGGAAGTAGGTACTCTCCTTATATATTTGGAGGTGTTTATATCGATTTGTGCAAGGAAGCCTTTGAAACTGCTTCAACAGTGCATGGCATGAATCCTTACTCCCGCGACACTGCTTTAAAATATCTATTGTCCCCACTCACTGTG
This sequence comes from Callorhinchus milii, assembly GCF_018977255.1. NCBI lineage: Eukaryota > Metazoa > Chordata > Chondrichthyes > Chimaeriformes > Callorhinchidae > Callorhinchus > Callorhinchus milii. The sequence continues at coordinate 74,066,417 of NW_024704743.1, read as the reverse complement.
TTCAATCCCCTGCATGTTAATCTCAGCTATTACTGATGAAATTACTGATTCCATGGCAACAATGTTTGTTCATAAAATTTGGAAGCATTAACCAAATACGTCCATTGAGAGTACATACAACTAGGGGCAGCTCAGCTTTTGGTTTCAATAAATTGAGCCCAGATGGTATCTGCAGGTATTGTTATAGCCATAGCAACATGAGAAGCAATTAACACAAATGACAAAACAAGAGCTGTAATGAAGAGCGGCAAAAAAAGACAGATCACCTTCAGCATAAAGGAATGCATTGCATTGGGGAAAAGGCACAGAGCAAAGCACAGCCGGCCCTGAACAAATTACAGTTGAGGATTTGAGGCCAGAGCAAACAACAACAAATAAAAGCTCCAAGACATCGAGCTTCCTGTTACACCATGGGTTTGAGGGTCTCCAGGAACTGTCCTCATGTCAACATGCATCAGATAAATCTTTAACATATAAGCGGGCTATCTGACCCACTGTATGTCACCCTGGCTCAGTTGGTAGTACTCTCACCTCTGAGTCAGAAGATTATGGATACAATCCCCACATTGGTACCTTAAACTTGCATAATCTATGCTGTCACTTCAATATAGTTTTGGTGTGCGCTGCATTGTTGAAGGTTCTATCCTCTGGATGAGACGTTAAAACAAAGTCCCATATGCCTATTCAAGTGAGCATTAAACATCCCATGATCCCAACAATCCTGAGATAAAAAATTGGTCATTCACTGTTTGTGGACATTGCCATGCACAATTTGTTGCCGTGTTTCACCTGCAACTACACTTCACACTGTGTTTGATAAGGCATGATATCAGAGCATGATAAAGCTCTATATCAAAAGCATGGATTATTATAACCTGCCAACACTTTTCCCCTACTTCACACATAAAGATACTTTACTCAGCCAAGATTCTGGTGTACACTGAGACCTCTGACACAGTATCCCAACATGCTCCAGTTTCTTTAGCAGAAGCAAAATATGGAAACACTAAATTCCTCTGAACTTGACATTCCAACTGTTGCTGCAGGTGAGTCAAGGCTCAAGCAACCAGACCGAATGTCAGTGTCAAATCCCACTCCCAACACACATTAAAAAACCCCTAAAAACTCAGAGGGAACCATCTCTCTCAAACACACACCATTCACTCATATGAGGTTTTAGTATGTTTAATACTTTTGTTATTCAACAGCCTCACTGAATCATTTATGAAGAGGTTAGAGCAAGGAATCCAATTCCTATGTTACATTCAGTCCTCAGTGCTGCTTCAGTCAATGCACTATTCAAAATCTTTTTTTTAAAAAAAGTGTTAGCTGGAATTTCTACCTCTGACTCATTTGCACTGCAAATATAAATTCAAATTGACAGCTTGGAAAGAAATGGCAATAATAGGGCCATTTTTGGCATTCAAACACTTTATTCGTGGGGCTGGAGTTACCCAGTTTCCAACCTTAATCTCCATTAATGGGATTTTCAAGATGGCAGATTAAATCTTCCAGAGAGAAGTGAAAATCATCAAAACCAGCAGCTCACATTAAAAAGGTTGTGGGCAGTAGGAAGTATTTACATATTTGAGGTGTACAGTAAAATTAAAATAGACCCGATACAGAAATGCAAGAAAATGTCATTGCTAAATATTCAATTCCACAGTTATGTTATAAATGGGTTCGACTATCGTAAGACGCAAGTGTGAAATTCGCTAACGTTATGAGGGCACCAGCTTCCAAATGATTTATATTAGCAGCTTACTCTGCAGTAACCCAGAAATGGCAGGTCCTTACACTCAATTCAGCAACCAACAATACGCCCGTTGACCAGATTTTTGAAAGACGGTGGGATTTCACTTTACCCAGGAAACAAGATCATGAAGGCAAGAATAAAGGGGGAAGTTTTCCTCTTCTTGGGAATAATAGCAATAATCCTTGGCTTGATTTTACGCCTTATTATATCATTATTTTCAGGTGCTTCATAGGATTTACAATAAAGTGTAGTCCTCCCGACATGCAAGGCACCAAATAAATGCAATTTGTTGTTGTTCTGAGTGTATTTTGTAGGTGCATGTGAAAGGGAGAGAAAAGGGAGGTGACCCAGGAAGATGGGACTTCTTTAAACTGAGCACGTAGCAGCCAGACTAATTTTGCATGTACACATTTGTTCTTTTCTCTTTGGGATTCCTCCTAAGTGCCACACGTCATTCCCCAGTGGAGTGTGACTTACATGGCCCATTGCTCGCACCTGTCAGTGTTGGTTTAGAGCCAGCCAAATTCACAAGTGGCCTGTGCTAATTCTTCCTCCTGGATCGAAACTGGTACCTCCTTCTATGCCACAATCAATCTGGCATGTGTGTAACCACCTGACAGCATGTTGGTGTCCCAAAGTGTGTAGGCCTGGTTCACTTGGCAGCACTCTCGCCTCTGAGGCAGAAGGCCGTGGGCTCAACCACCACGTAGGGATTTGAACTCACATAGTGTAGGCTGACACTCCCAGTTCGGTACTGTGGGTGTACTGCATTGTTGAAAGTGCCATCCTTCAGGTGAGATGTTAAACCGAGGTCCCATCTTCCCTTTCAAGTGAACGTTAAAGATGGTGTAGCACTTTTCAAAAAGAAAAGGGAGTTTTTCCCAGGGTCCTGGCCAACAATCCCCCAAATAAAATTGGTTATTCACTTTAAGGCCATTTGTCGGACATTGATTGTTTGCAAATTAGTTGCCGCATTCACCCACAAAACAGTCACTACATTTTAAAATATATTCTGTGAAGTGCTTTGAGACGTCTTCCCAACATGAAAGGCACTTTACCAAATGCAAGGATTATCCAGTTAAAAAGCTTTGAACAAAGGTCCTGATACTATGTCCGTTCATCAGGGGTTAACAGTTTGGCTCAGAAGAGTATAGATCTAAGCCTCACATTGGCATTACTACTTCTCCATTTGAGTTTATAGGCTGATAATCCAGTGCATTGCTTGGGGAGTGCTACATTTTCAGAGGAGCCTTCTTTCATATGAGACGTTAAACTATGTTTCCATCTGCCTGCACAGTTGGAAGTTAAAAAAAGTCATGGCACTTATCAGAAATGAGGATACAGTTCAAGATCCTGGTCCTCACCTTCAAAGCCCTCCATGGTCTTGCTCCCCCCTAGCTCTACGACTTCCTAATCCCCTACCATCCTGCTCGCTCCCTCCGCTCAGCAGGCTCTGGCCTGCTTCACGTCCCCTGCCTCGCTCACCCCACTTTTGACTGGCGGACATTCTGCCACACTGCCCCTGCCCTCTGGAACTCCATCCCGCAGTCCCTCTGCCTTGCCCGCTCCCTTGCCTCCTTGAAGACCCATCTCAAGAAGCAAGTTTTGGAGTCCTGTAGCTCAGTGGTTAGAGCACTCGCTTTGCAAGCAAGAGACCTGAGTTCAATTCCAGGCAGGGAGAAATCTTGGGCAAGTTTCCTTACTCCACACGACTAATAATAATCCCTCTAAAACCAAAAACAATAATAAAAAAAATTGGTAATTTTCAATCTACGACTGTTTGTGGGACATTGCTGTGCGCAATTGGCTGCTGCGTTCGCCCACAAATATACAGTCAATTCACTTTACAGTGTGTTCTGTGAAGCGCTTTGGGACGTCCTCCCGACGTGAAAAGCGCTATATCAAATGCAAGGATTATCCTCCACTTCGACCGTGCTTTCAATCTCCCTGCTCCCCCCCTGCTCTGACCCTGACCCCCAGCTCGGGTTCAAAACACCGTCTGTCCAGCACCTTGGGACATCCTCCTGACGTGAAAGGTGCTTTAACAAATGTAATTTTTTTGTTGTTGTTTCTCCCAGCATCCTTGGCAACAATCCAGATAAATTGGTCATTCATCTCATGTTTCTGGGCCATTGCTGGTGCAATGGTTATAATAAAAATAATAATAAATAATCCTTGCATTTGATATAGCATCTCATCATGTCAACACACATTCAGTTTTATTGCAAAGTTGACTGTATTTGGAGACAAACACAGCAGCCAATTTCCACATAACAATGTCCCACAAATAGGCATGAAAGTGAATGACCTATTTTTTAAAAATCTGTGGGAATGTTGGCCAAGACACTGGATGAGATATTGCAGTATCAGTTTGGACTTGGGAGTTCAAAGTCCCGAAGTGGTGCTTGAACCCGTAACCTTTTGACTCAGATAAGAGTGATACCAATTGAACCAGGCTGTAACCTATTGCATCCAGTTGCTGGATTTGCCTGCTAAAACAACAACGACCACTCCACTTGAAAGTAATTATCTGAACAAGCAGCTTTGAGATCCTGCAACATGATAGGACAATAGAAAGAAGCAAGTTTTTTTTATATAATGGAGCCGAAAATGGTTACTTCTATAGCCTGTCCAGTGTGATCCAAAAAAATGAATTGTTATTTATAAGTAGATGTGAGCTACAGCAACATGGATATCTTCCCAGAAAGTAAACAAAATGTGCTGCTGCCCTCAGAGGGGCCAGGACACAACAAAAGAGGTGATTTCCTCCAATGTTTCTGGAGTTAGCTCTGTCCCCAATGGCCATGTAAATAACAGTTGTCAGAGGCCATGTGTTCTTGCTGCTGGCAGGCTCAGCCCAGCAGAACTGTTTTTGGACCCTCCACATATTAGCGGAGGTATGGCAGCCTGAAAACAAAGTGTAAACTGTGACCTAAAGGCAACTGGCGCGTGCAATGGTCTTCCTGTTGTTCCGCCTGCTGCAACGGACCATTTACTTCAGGCACATTTACATTGGGTTTCGAATCTGTAGCAAATCCAAATTAGGAAGGGAAGAAAAATGATCCATGTCAACGTTGCAAATTTGCTGCCGGGAGGCTCAGTCCTGAACTGTATATAAAAAAGTTTTACTTCAGAGATCACCCTTCAAGACAACTGCATTGAGTCATTGCAGAAATTAATTACAAGAATCGGCGACAAAAAGGATTTGTAAATAGCACATCCTGCAGGTATATATATATATATGTGGATGTGCTTCTACATCCTCGGCAACTTTGAATTGGACATTGATCACCTGCCAGGAGCCAGAAGCCGCTTTCGTTCAAAATCCGACTTCACGTAAATTGAAACTGAGTTTGGTGCCTGAGTGGAGTTACAGAGAATCAGCTTGAGACACATCCACTTTGCTATTTATAATAACAACTTGCATTTCAGTTGTAGCAGTGTTTCAGAGTGCTTCACAGGGCCGGAGTTTGACGCCGGGCCGAGGAAATGGGGGAGGTGACTGTAAACATAATCGAAGAGGTAGGTCTTCAGTTGTATGCAAAAAGGAAGGGACAAGGCGGAGGGATTGGGGTGGGGTGGGGGGGTGGGGGGTGGGGGCGGGGGAGTTCCAAAGCTTCAGGGGGTAGGGGCTGAAGGCATGGTCGCCAATGGTGGAGTGATATAAATCTATTGGAGAATCTTACAAATTCTCCCAGTGCCCTGGCTAACAATTCTCTAGATAAACTGATCACTCACCTCTTGGCTTGCTTTGTACAAATTGGCTGCCAAGTTTGTTTTTTTCATGTGTTTACTACACCAGGAAGTTCAATTCCCTGCTCCTTCCTCGTATCCTTTAATACTCTTTGTCTAATTCTCTTTTAAATGCTTTGTCTGACACTATTCTAACAGACACCTTTGCAAACCATTTCATACTCAAACAATTTTCGAGAGAAGTTACAATTTAGAATTCATGCCTGATGTTTTGATATTATAGACTCTGTATCACAAACTAAGATTATTGTTTGAAAATTAGACTCCAGTTGACAACATGCTGCCAAAACTGTCCTGTCACTGAAGGTTAGTGTTTCGGCTGTGAGCTCAGGTGATATACAATGGACTGTTTGAATTAGAGCTATAATGCAATTTGAATGCACTTATGTACACTGTCAGTGTATTGCCGGTCTCAAAAGGTTGAACACAAACAGGAAAGTCTGCTAAATGTTTACACGGACCTGGATACATTGAAGAGCAACAATGTGAAGTAACGAATGGATTGGGACCTCATTGATTGAGTATTAGCATTTACATAATGTGTCATTACTGTAGTTATAATGCTACACATTGAGTGTACCAGCAAAGCGCATATTTAATCTAAGCTGACAAAGTGCAATGGTGGGAGAGCACTGAATTGTCAGAGGTGCCTCCCTTCAGAAGTTAAACAGAGGACCCACAGAGCAGCACGCCTGGCACAACAGCAGGGCTTGGGAGGGCCAGACCAGTCACTGTGACCAGTCATTCTTCCCACTCGGTTCCTGTTAAACCTAGAAGCCAAAGCCCTAATGGGTAGTGTGGTCTCAGCTGGAAGAGCAGCAGGAAACTTCCCAGACAGTCCTCTCAATGGCAAGGTGTGGAATTTTAGCCTTATGAGAGCATTTCCACGATCCTCCTGCCCACAGCTCAAGACACACATATCTATCAATTAAACAATATTTCACCAGTTAAAAGTGCAGAGATTGGGGAGTTCTTGGGAACTTGGAACAGGAAAAACTGGCTCTTAGTCATTTCAAATAATTTGCAGAAGTGGGAACGCTAGCCTCTTGGAACAAACAAAATGTTCCATGGCATTAGTTGGTTTAACACTAGAGTATCACAACGTGCACTCTGGGGTCCCCAACTCCTAGGTCTTGCCAACCTGCACTTAACGCAGTATGGAATTAGGTAAGCAGTGCCTGACTCTCCAGGGAGAGAGTGAGCATTCCACTCCAGACACAGGGATATTTCAATGCGTAGGTATCTCTCCCCATCCCCACAGATCCCAGCCAGTACTGTTAAGAGCTTTACAATGTCCTCCCAAACTGAAAGGCGCTATCTAAATGTAAATTTGTATTGCATTGTAACAGTGGAGAGCAGTTGGTCTCACCATTGATTGTTGAAATTGCAGTGTTATCAATAATAATAATAATAATCCTTGCATTTGATATAGCGCTTTTCACGTCGGGAGGACGTCCCAAAGCGCTTCACAGAATATACTGTAAAGTGAGTTGACTGTATATTTGTGGGCGAACGCGGCAGCCAATTGCGCACAGCAATGTCCCACAAACAGTCATAGATTGAAAATGACCAATTTAATTATTGTTTTTGTTTTTTGGAGGGATTATTATTAGGCGTGTGGAGTAAGGAAACTTGCCCAAGGTTTCGCCCTGCCTGGAATTGAACTCAGGTCTCTCACTTGCAAAGCGAGTGCTCTAACCACTGAGCTACAGGACTCCACAAAGAGCAGTCAAGATCAAGAGCAGTCCGAGCTAATGATCACCCCTGCAGTGACAGGAATTGAATGTCATCACATCCCACAGATTCCACAGCTTCTCCAGCCCAGTCTCCTCTCCCATGATGTTCTGACCCACATTTCATTAAAAAAAATTCAAGGAACAGAAATAAATCAAAATTAGAAAAGGTCTAATTCTCTGTAACTGACATCTGAAAATATTTGTTCCCAAATATTTTACGTTACAAGAACAACTTGCATTTATATGGTGCCCTTCATGCAGGGTAGCGTCCCAGAGAGCTTGACATTGGCTGAGTCTGACCCCGAGCAAGGGGGAGAGGGAGTGAAGGGGGGGGGGGAAAGAGGTGACCTTAAACAAGATAAAAATGAAGGTTTTAAGCAGGATTTGAAAGTGGGGAGGGAGGGGGCAAGGGGGGGGGCTTGAGGGAGAGAGTTTCAGAGTTTTGCGACGCAGTAGCTGAAGGCACGGCCACCGATGGTGGAGTAGAGGGGACGAGGGACGTTACATCAATTTAGTGGGAAAAAAATACTTCTGCAGAACTTCTCATGGTGCTATTGTAGCATTTGTTTTTGGTCAGCCAGATGTCTGATACGATGAGGAAATCCACCATCTTGCTTAAGGGTATCCACACCAGACAGAGTTCCACATATGTATGCCACCTACACATGGAAATTTCCCCGTGTCTGAAGTGGAATGTGCAGTCTCTCCCTGATGGGATGCACACTGCTTACCTAATTCGTAAGAGGATGAGATGAAGATGGTTCAGAGCCAAGACTTGAGGTCCCTGAAGTGTACATTAGGGTATTGCTGGAGTCTAACCAGCTAAACCACTTAGCTTGCCTTTGAAAACATTATCTGGCAAGCTTTCCTGCTGAGTGGGAAGAATCTATGCCCTCAGTGACTGGTCTGCACCTCCACATCCTGCCAATGAGGAAGACTAGCTGCGCTGTCATCAGTAGTGCCCTGGAATACTGCAGACCTGCCTGGCTCATTAACCGGACTACTGAGACTGCCACACAGTGTTGATCCAATTTGGAAATTCCATTATCAAGCATGTCATCTTGGAGTAAGCTCAAACCTCCACCTCATGTACGAAAGTAAATTGCGTAAGATTGTACTGGTTCATACATAAATCATACATGGTCATTTGGTGAGGGTAAGGAAGATGGAAGATGGAGTTGCATCCCAATGGAAGAAAAAGGGGAATCCAATTAGAGGAAAAGACAATTCAGCCGTTACTCTCATTCCCATTTTAAAAATTATCCGTCTATGGAATACTTTGTTCATAATATGATCTCTTGAGCAAAATAAATATTCTAGGCAAGTTGCTCTTTTACCTTTGTATATCTAATTTTTATATAACACTGTAATGTTTAGAAGGATGGAAATAATCATAATCCTTGCATCTGATATAGCGCCTTATCACATCTTCGAGACGTCTCAAAGTGCTTCACAGAATATACTGCTAATTTAATTGACTGTATATTTTGTGGGCGAAACGTGGCAGCCAATTGTGCACAGCAGTGTCCCACAAACAGTCGTGGACTGAGTAACCAATTTTTTTTGAAGGAATTATTATCCATGGAAAAGCAATCCACCAATCGACTAACAACCGGGTTTTCCTACTTACTGCTAGGTGAGCAGAGGCGTGTGGAGTAAGGAAACTTGCCCAACATTTCGCCCTGCTGGGAATCAAACCCAGGTCTCTCGCTTGCTATATAATTACACAGCACAGAAACACACCATTCATCCCAGCTATTCTGTGCCAGTGTTTATGCTCTACACGAGACCCCTCCCTTCGAATCCCCATCTGTTCCCTTCTCTCTCATGCATGCATTCAAGTTTCCTTGTAAATACATTGAATCTTTTTGAATTCAATATTCTCCCCACATCCTCATGTTTAGCTCCCTATCAGAGTTGCTGCTTGTTATCTTATATTTACATCCTCCAGTTTTGGACTTAATGACAAGTGAAAAGTCCATCAACATGCATCCTATGAAATACTTCCTTTACGTGGGGATGTTGGCAGTAAAATTAGTAACAACACTTATATTTTTTAAAAAAATTAATTACGGAACTATTATTGTAAGCTGTCATTTGAAAGTGGGTGAGCTGAGAGCCTGCAGCTGTGCATTCCTGCCCACCAGCAGTGAGCAGCAGACTGGCCATCATGCTCGTCACTAGTCCAACCAATCTGCAAAGAGGCGAGATGGCTGGTTTAAGCTGTACTGCAGAAACTTGTTTTTAAATCACACACTTTGCAGGACGAAAGAATAGCATTCAACAATAAGAAACAATAAGAAACCATAAAAGGAACTTTAAAATCCATTCTCACCCCCAAACAAGTACATAGGGTACACTAACATTTTCTGTGACATTAAGTTGTCATCCTCACTTTCTGCCCTTTCCTTCACCCCAACTTTTGTCAATACTGTAACCAGCTATGGGCTATTGCTATATTTAGTACAGTTTGGGAATCACCACCAACAAAAACAACTTGCATTTATATAGCAACCTTCATGCAGGACAGAGTTTCGGAGTGCTGAATATGATACTCAATTTGAACAAGATTATTGCTTTTCTCAAACGAACATGAAGCTTCCCTGAAATAAACAATGTGCGGGGTCATTTGTAAATCACAGAATAATCCAAGTTATTATGGATGAAGAATCAGCTCAAGTAATTGGGCCTTTTAAGTATTTTTTCCCCCTTAACTGCAAAGTGCATTTATAGTGAGCTCTCATTTATCTACAGAAGGGATTTCAATTTACAATATTAACAATCTCCCTTTGACTAAACACATCTGTTCCATTCATTCACATGTAGATCAGCCATGCCATACTGTCAGGCTCACTCCAATTTAGCTGCATGAGCGTCTGTCAAATCATTCTTGCCTCAATGCTGGCCATAACCAACCCCCTATCAGTTTCTAAAGGAACAAGAAAAGGAAGCATGACAGAACAAATTTAAGTCTAAAGGTGGAAAGCTATGAATGTTAAAAAGCAGAAGTGAATGTTACAAAGACATAGACAAAGCACTTCACAGAATATATTGTAAAGTGAATTGACTGTATTTTGTGGGCGAAACCTGTCAGCAATTGTGCACAACAGTGTCCCACAAATAGTCGTAAATTGTACAGTTACTAGAAATCTCTGTGAAGTGCTTTGAAATGTTTTGGTGTGATAAGGGGCTGAACCAAATTCAAGAATTCTTCTTATTATAATGAAGTTAAATTAGAGTTCCTCATTTGTTCATGAACATTATTCATGCTCCAAGTACAATAGGATTGGGCATTGCTGTGCACAAATTAGCTACTGCATTTGTCTACACAATACACTCAATAGAGTTTATAGTATATCCTGTGAAGTGCTTTGAGATATCCTCCTGAAATTAATCAAGTGTAAAGATTTTTTATTTATTCATTCACTAAGTCCCAAGAAAAAGTGTGTGGGGTTAATCATGTTTCAAGTCCAAATCCCATGGTTCTAAAAATATCTTTGCAGTGAAATCTGTGTTCATCCTCCAAGAAATGTGGTCCCAGAGAATATTTTGGTACTGTAACCTCTTGGGAGAGTTGAAAGACTGATTTTATATTGGATTCAAGCATTACTGGGATTCCCAAATGAGTTGTACAACCTATGATGAGAACCTGAAGCTCAGTGACTGGTGAAACTAAGGGAAAAAGTAGGTTCCATTTGAAAACAGATTAAAAGGTCATGAAGAGACAAAGGTTGAGGGGGAACATATATGAAAGCTTCTGAAGACAAGATTAAGGTCCCATAGGTAGATCTGAAGGCTGGATGAAATAGCTCGTAATGGAATTTGTTGGCTAGTTAGAAAAGGAAACCCGTTGCTCGATGTTAGGGTTGTGATGTTTTACAATGACTGTACAGAAACAGGCCACTCGGCTCAACCAGTGCATGCTAGTTTGTGATGTGTTAAGAATCTCTGGTGATCTGTGGAGAGTCTCAGGTGATCTGTAAAGTGATGATCCTGGTAGCTGGACAAATCTCTTCTATCCAGCTTGGGGGAAAAACTTTTGAGTAGGATATCTTTTGATTAGAATACAGTGTATAAGAGTACATCACTGAGGGCAAGAAATCTTCACCCACCACCAATTCCGTTCAATTGTTGCAGCAATCTCATAGGAATGAGATTCTTTCAAACACAGATCAGATAGTTTATTTTAGGAAATAACATTATGGTGTACAGTACATGGGTAATTTGGAGCATATGTGCTTACAGGAAGCACAGGAAAGTGAACTAGATGGACCTCTGTCTTTTTTCATCTCGCATTTCTTATGTTCTTAAGTTTACGAGTTTCATTAGACTGGAACTTAAACCTTCTGATGCATCTTCAAAGTATGAAGGGAACGCATACAAGGGAGTTCAGTCCTCCCAAGATCTAGATCCCATTGAGGATTTCAGCCCCACACTCTTTTCACTTTAGCAAAGTGAGGGCAGAATCTGATTGTCTCACGATTTACTAAAGTCCTTGAAATTTTCTATAACAAAAACTATCTGGTGACTCAATCTCTGAGATGGAGCGAGTGTTTCAGAGATCAGTAATCAGAATGCTCCACTCGCTTCTTTCATCCAGTGCCACAAAACGGCCATCACACTAATTGCTACAAATAACATAACACTAATACTCTCCATTTCCAGCAGCATGGAGAATCTCAGTTAAGGCTCTGAGAAACTCTAAGAGGTAAGGAATGTGGTGAGAGATGTTTGAAGTCCAACGCCTGGAAAGGGCAGATTCCACTGCTGGTTTGGGTGGTATTTTGACTAACTGATGAATTAGTTTCCTAATTGTCGTAACACTGAGTGCTGAAATCAGATACAAAATATTTTACTTTGGCAACTCATTCCCTAAAACAATGAATCATGGTTTATTTCTCTGTGATAGCCAGTGCAAAAACACTTGGCATTTTCAACACTGTAAATAAGAGCTTGCAGCACCAAAAATAAACCAAAAGAGCTTAAGTGAGTCACAGGATATGACACTATCTCACCATTCAAAGAATATTCAGAATTCACTCAGACTTTCCTCTTCCAACTTAATGACACCATCCCCAATCTAGTTATGTAATGTCTTGTATTAACCCGCTAATGCAAGTAAGCAGAATTTTGCTTTTAGCTGTCAAAGCAAATTTACTTTGTGTTGCACTTTGTGACAGAAACTAGACTACATAGTGAAAAAGCTTTCTCTATTCTATTAGCCTTCTCAAAGTTTTTTAAAAAATCTTCTCAAGCACTCTGAGATGCTATCTTACATGAAGGGCACTATGCATATTATTGTTGTTCTATCTCAGCAAGTCATGTTCAAACATTTCAGTGCAACAGAGATGATGAATATAATTTCTGATTAACATTCATATGGAGTCCTGTAGCTCAGTGGTTAGAGCACTCGCTTTGCAAGTGAGAGACCTGAGTTCAATTCCAGGCACAGGGCGAAACCTTGGGCAAGTTTCCTTACTCCACACGCCTAATAATAATCCCTCCAAAACCAAAAACAATAATAAATTGGTCATTTTCAACCTACGACTGTTTGTAGGACATTGCTGTGCGCAATTGGCTGCCGCGTTCGCCCACAAATATACAGTCAATTCACTTTACAGTGTGTTCTGTGAAGCGCTTTGGGACGTCCTCCCGACGTGAAAAGCGCTATATCAAATGCAAGGATTATTATTATTATATGGAGAGGTGAGTAAAAGGGACTGGGCAGCAGATCTAGTTCCATTAACATCTGTTGGTAAATGATCAGTGCCAAAGTGGAAAGTGTTCCTGTGGCATTATACTCAAACAATGCTTTCCTCACGCAGACTAAATGTTCGTCATAGTTTCAGAAGCAAGGTCTGCTGCTTTCATCTTCTGCCATGAATTGCTAAATCATGCTGCTCTATAGAGTGCTCTCAATGAGTTGGACTCTCTAACATTAAAACACCCTGGCATTGTTACTGCAAATTTAATGTTGAGATACATATTGTGACCTTCAGATCTTAGGTGTCAGCCTGGCTCAATTAGTGGCACTCTGGCCCTTGGGTCAGAAGGTTGTTTGTTCGAGCCACATGTTAGGACTTTGAGCTCACAATCTTGGCTGACATTCCATTAGGGGCACTACATTGTTGGAGGTGCCGACCTTCAGATAAGACACTAAACCGAGGTCCCATCTGCCTATTCACCTGGACTTTAAAGATCCCACCGCACTATTTGAATAGAGAAAGGATTTCTTCCTGGCATTCAGGCCAACAATCCTCCATATTATTATTTTTATTATTGATATTGGTCCTTCAAATCATGGCTGTTTGTGGGCTATTGCTGTGTGCGAAATGGCTACCACATTATTGTCACTATACTTGCACAGTCACTAACTACAATTTACAATAAAACCACGTAAGACACTTTGACAATGTAATAAGGCACTATATTAATAATCAGCTTGATTTTCCAGCCATCTGACATGAATTATTCAAATGTATTCACTCCATTGTCAATAAAAAATCCTAAAAACACACCTGTATCAATTGTTTGCTTCCTGCCCCAGTGTACAATATAGCAAATAGATTTGTGTGATACTAGGCAGGACACTGGTTCAGGAGAGGAGCCACCAGTAAATACAAAGTGTGGGGCGGGGAAAGGGGGTGTGAAGAGGTCAAATTCAGTTCAGATTTGTGATCCAAAATGGAAGGCCATTTCTCATGCAAATGTACTTGAAGGTTTATACCTTCATTTTAATGACAATGTAATTCATTAACACCAATCTCTGGACCTAGAAAGGGTCCAAATGGCACAATTACTGCAAACTGCTGTGACCGGATATGGGTCGCAGGATGTCACCCAACTGCATTCTGTAGATAATTAATTAAATAACACTTTGGCAAACACAGGACTCGTCTTCAAACCGATTTATAGCAGGTTAGACGTGAGTCGCTTAGTCAGAGTTAGTTATTTTTAATTCAGTTATAATCCATCCCACATGCAAGTCATTAACAAAATGGGCCCAATTTTAAACAGAAGTGATTCATGTCAGGAGAGATAGTTGGAAAAACTACAACTCACGCCATCATCAACACTAGATAGCTGTTAATGGCATACTGAACATTATTGGAATGGACTGACATCTAAATCATCAATGCTGGATGAGCAGGAGCTCTGCTTTGGATACATATTAGTGTTTAAGAGTTATTTTTGTAGAGCACCAGGCAGAAAAAAATATATTCCTTTGCAGCTTGTCGGAAATAAATACACCTCAGTAGCTATTATATGCTGACATTTACAGGATGCAGAACCGTGGATACAATTTCTATTTCATCAGCAGTTGCCCTGGTCGCTCATGAATGGGAAAGTTACATATGAGTTACTACCAAAAGGGGATATAGTGTACTTTGCATTCCATTGCAGACATTAAACCAAGATCTCGTCCGCCTTTCTTCAGGTTTGAGATCTCATGGCACTATTCAAAAAGTGAAGGGAGTTTCCCTCATATTCCGGCCAACAATCCTCTAGCCAAAACCAATAATTCACCTCATGTTTGTTTGTGGGATTTTGCTGCACACAAAATGCATGCTCTATTTGCCACCAACTCAAAGTCACTAAATGCTACACAACCAGAGAAATTTACAGCACAGAATGAGACCATTCATCTCATTTTGTCTGTCTTGGCTCTCTGAAACTATCTCTTGGTATCATATGTTTAATTTTCCTGCCTTTTCCACTCCCCGTATATTTTAATATTTTCTTCTTTTCAGGTATTGATCAAATTTGCTTTTTAAAATGAATACGAATTCTGCCTCAGCCACATTTGTCAACAGAGAATGAAACTACCTAATAATCTGCGCAATTTTTTTTTCCTTAAAACCTCCCCTTCAAACCAACACACAGCAAAAGCATAGATTTTATCTACTTTATGTTAACAAAAATCATACTGATGCACTGTTTGCTAAATTCGGCTTTTTTTCTCTCACCGTGGTGATGAAATCATCACCCATGATACAAGGTCAAAGAGAAGATTGGAAGCAACATAGTTTTGGACGAGCTGTAGGCAAACAGAACGAGGAATAACGGCACACTTATTCACTCCCCAGAGTATGTATGTAGTTATCCCCCAGGTAAATACAGCTAAATGCACTCAGAACCTAGAGCTGCACTAAGCTTTCTATAGCAACCATCAGCCATTCACTGAATAATTTAAATTTGTTTTTTGGCATTTTCATAAAATAAATTATGAAAGGATCTAATGAGGTGGACATTGATATAGTGTTTCCATTCGTTGGCAAGCCCCAAACCAGTAAATATAAGATAACCAGTAGTAATAGCTAATAGAGAGTTCAGGAAGAGCTTCTTCACGCAGATTGGTGGTGAGAATGCAGAGGCTGTGGTTGAAACAAGAAGCATCAAAGCATTTAAAAGATGCAATTCAAGTTGTTGCTCCAGAAAACTTGATTCATACTAAGAGAATAGAAGGGTTTAAGGGAGAAGACTAGCAGGGGTTGGGGACGTGTGGAGTGTAAACACTGGCATGGTCTAATTGCGCCAAATGGCCCATTTCCGTATCATATCACTCTATGTAACTATGCAAGTCTCCGAGCCAATTGATCAAATCTCAGTCTTCCAACTCCACTCACTTCCCCAGAACACAGAAGGTAAAACTTCACACCTTTAAGTGTTGAATGCAAAGTACATGAACATCATTGAAATATTGACCTTTACAGCAGTTTTCAAAGTGAAAACTGGGAACCTGGAACTGCAATATATTAGCACACAGTTCATTCACCCTGGAACCTCGGTTTGAACATAGCCAAGATTAATGGTACCTGCTTGCTGTAAGAGTCTTGGGTTCGCATCAAGCCAAGATTGATGGCACCTACTGGTTTTAAGCAACCTACCTCTTGGCAGATCACAGGGGAGATTCAGTCAGAGAACGCCCTTTGGGCAGTAGAAGCTATTAAGAGGATGGGAGCAATCTCCAAGCAGCTGAATATAGGGCTGGGAATTATCATTAAACCAGGTACTCGTTTATAGAAGCTGAAGGAATGACGATTTTTTTTCACTTATGGTTTGCGATTGGGACAGAGGGCCGACTGGTAACCTAAACCAGGTGCAAGGAACCTGATCCCAAATGGTCAGTAACTCTAGATTTTACAATAGTTGGAACACAATCGTTTTCAAGCTGCTGAAACATGGAAATGTATGCCAAGAAACAACCGGATACAAATGAGTAATGTAGCACGTATTGTTACATTTTGTTTGATTTACTTTTGTGGGGGAGAAATAAATGTTTCAACCTTGCAAAGGAGGCTGAATGGATTTGGTGGAAACCATGAGAGAGAACAAGAGAACAGGCATGGCCAAAGATTTAATGTGCCAAATGCCTTTTACTAATTCCACATCACTGCTGCAAATATTTTTTGAGCAGCCACAATTTTCCAACAGTAATGGAGTCCTGTAGCTCAGTGGTTAGAGCACTCGCCTCGCCAGCGAGAGACCTGGGTTTGATTCCCGGCAGGGGGAAATGTTGGGCAAGTTTCCTTACTCCACAAGTCTCTGTTTATCTAGCAGTCAGTAGGAACCCAGTTGTTAGTTGATTGGCAGATTGGCTTTTCCGGGGCTAATAATTCCTTTTAAAAAAATTGGTCACTTCAATCCATGACTGTTTGTGTGCAATTGGCTGCTACATTTTGCCTACAAAACATACAGTCAATTCACTTTACAGTATATTCTGTGAAATGCTTTGAGGCGTCTCAAAGATGTGATAAGGCGCTATATCAAATGCAAGAATTATTATTATCATTGTTAATACACAAGTGAAAAGTATCTTCCTGATACAAATCTTCACAGGACAAAACATACTTTTATTTAATAGTTATTAGTTAAATTGGGACTTATAAATTGATGAAGAAAACACAAGTTTAAGACTTTTTTGTAAACTGTGTGCTATAGTTCAATAGGTCGAACCATTTTTTTGGGAGCTCCTCTACTGATGGATTGGAAGGTTGTAGATTCACGCTCCACATCCAGACTTTGAGCTCATAATGTGGGTTGACATTCCAGTGCTATTGTCACATGTGCCATAAACCGAGGTCCCGTTTGTCTTTTCAAATGTTCATTAAACGTTCCACCACACTATTCAAAAAGAGAAGGGAGTTTCTCTTAGTATCCTGGCCAACAATCCCCCAGAAAACACGTCATTCACTGCATGAATATTTGTGGGCTCATTGCTGTGTGCAAATTGCCAGACACATTCACCTACAAATACAATACATGGTTACTGCACTGTCATAAATCTTCGTTATAGGTGCTATATCAACAGCAAGGATTCTTACCATCCTGAAAGTCAGGTACTAGATGTGGGAAAGCCCTGCTGTGATCTCCCCGACATCCTTTACACAGCAACTCCTCCTATCCGGGAGAGACAGCTGTAATATAGAGACAGGAGAGACAGCTGTGATGTGGAGAGTCCAACTCTCCTCAGGGACTCTCCACATCACATGATCTGCTTGAGAATTAGATTCACTTACATAGATTCACAAAATACTGGAGGGGATACAGAACACTTTACTTGGGATTAGTCTTGTCCTTGTGGGAGATGTTGAGACTTTCTGTAAAATCTTTGCACATGGCATCTCATAATCCAATGCAAATTGCAGATTCATGTATAAAAATAGAATTCAGAGGGTATCCTAAATGAAATATTCAAAACAAGAAAGGCCATTCTCTCACAATATAATGGTTTCTATTTGACAGCAATAATATTGCAAATATTATTCTTTGTAAAATTGCCATAGAATAATAATAATCCTTGCATTTGATATAGCGCCCATAATGTTGAAACATCTCAAAGTGTTTCTGTTTCACAAGCAATTGTGAAGTAAATGACAAATTAATCTGGAAGATTGTTTACCAGGATATCGGGAAAACTCTTCTCTTTTAGAATACTATCATGGGATCTTTAACATCCATCTGAACTGACAGATGTTTAATGTTTTATCTGAAGCACAGTACCGCTCTCCCACTGTATTGGACTGTCAGGCTAGACTGTGAGCTCAAGCCCGGATGTGGGGTTTGAAACCACAAACTTCTGATCCAGTGGCAACTGACCTAAACTGGCACCTATTCTAATAGGGTTAGATATTAGAACTTACACTTAACATTATCGCTTCACAGGGTTCAGCTGAATCTTTGGAATTCTTATAAGATTGTTTTTTAGCCTCCATCTTTCTCCTGCTTCATTAATTTTCTCTTCCTCTCTCATATTTTTTTCTATAAAAGCCTCCTGTAAGTTTACCTCTAAGGTCATGCCTACAGTTACTTCTCTTCTCCGTCATCTCCCTCCTCCACCTCCTCCCTGCTCGAGTCTGGCAATGTCTCTGTTAAGCGCTTTGAGACATTACCCAATGTGAAAGGTGCAATATAAATGCAAGTTGTTTTCCCTCCTGTCCAGAGTCATCAATATTTCTGTCTCCAATGTATCAATATCCAATTCCAGTACTTCTATTCTTCCTTTAGAAATACGATTTCTGCATAACTTTAAGGTGTCTATATAGCAGTAGAGTTGACCGGCAGCAAAACAGGTCTATTTTACTCTGAGACTACAATATCTCCATGGCCTTACCCCACCCTATCTCTGTGATCTCCCCACAATCCTACCAACTGGACTCCTCCCTTCATTCAGTGAACCTGCTTTGTGTCGCACCCTACCCATCCCACCATCATTGGATGAGCTTTCAGCCATTCTGCTACCAGAATTCTGCTACATTCTCAGAGTTGATCCTTCCCTGCTATTGCTGGAAGTCCAGCCAGCAATATGGAGAGCTTTGAGATGTGAAAGGCGCTATATAAATGTAAATTGTATTGTACCTGTCCATAATTTATTAGCAACCACCCAGTCCTCCAATAAAAGAACACGTATTTTTATAGTGCCTCATATCAAAACACCTCAAAATGTTTCACAAATAATTACTTATCAAAGCCAGTGACTGTTTTTATAGAACATTTTGCAATAAGACCCAATAATCAGCCATGAGGTGAAAGACTGAAAGACTAAGGAGCAAACTATATGAGCATGGGGAAAGGTCAAGTAAATGGGACTGAAATGATTACTGTTTAAAAGCACAGAAATTAAGGGTCAAATAGCTTTTTTTGTATCATAAATTTCTATGGTTCTATGACTCATACATCTGGAAAAATCCTTCTCTTGTTTTGAATAGTTTCTTGAGATTGTTAAGGTCCACCTGAAGAACAGGCATCCAAAATACAGCACCCCCAATATTATATTCTTCCAGTGCTGCTCTGTGGTTTTGGTCTCAATTAGGAGCTCAAGAATCAGGAAAGCTTAAACCCACAACTCTCTGGCCAAGAGAGAGTATGACAATACAGACTGATCCAAGTTGTCACAGAACGTCCTGTATAGCATCATTCAGTAATGCACAGAGTGGAATATGGGAAACACTGAAGAATCTAATTATATATCAGTGAAGATTAAACAGATAAGTAGAGGCATGAGCAATCAAATACTGCAGAGAACACGAGTAAAAGTTAAGCTGTGAGCATGAAATCAATGGAAGGCATTATTAACAGAGTTAATAATGCAGATTGTTAAGTTAGATTGATATCCTTGGAGCTTCAGCTTGATTGCTTTATGAAGTTAGGGATACCTCATTGATTTATCAACCTTACTGTACGCCTTCCTCATTGTGTGAATTTAGTTCATCTTGAACATTCGAATAAACAGGCAGTCATCCAAAATGGGGGCGATTCATTGGACCTCATCCCTTGAGGCTTCTCTTTGTTGGCAGACTCACAAGTCACGCACCTCCTCCAATTCCCAGTTATGTATTGGGAAGCAGTGGAGGATATGAATTTTATACAATATTAATCCTTGCAATTTTACACTCCTTTGCCAGACAGAGGCCTAAATGCAGATTTTAAACGTATTTATTGTTTTAAATGATAAATATTTGTTTCAGCTACTGAGAAACAGAAGAAAAGATTAACTTGCTATGTTAAATTCAAACACGGTAGAGATTGAATCCTGAATAGGCTGGGGAAAGAGAACCAATTCTGCAGAGGCTGGTTATTGTGTTCAATTCCAAACCTGGACACAAATACTGGCCACAAAATATGTCATTGTAATAATTATCACTTTCCACATTTCTCCCATCGCTCAATTGTATCTAATAAAAATGACTGATGTACGATTGTAATAATAATAATGATCCTTGCGTTTGATATAGAGCTTTATCATGTTGTTGAGACGTCTCAAAGTGCTTTACAGAATATATTGTAAAGTGGAGCGACTTGTGTATTTTGTGAACGACTGTAGCTTTCAAGAAGGAAGTAGACAGCTAAAAAAAGAGAGGCTTGAGGGCATAAAGATAAGGTAGGGAGGTGGGATTGAATTGATCTCCTTGCTCTGTGATGTAGTGGGCTGAATGACCTCCTTCTGTGCTATAGATTTCCATGTTTCTATGATGTAAATGTAGAATTTAATTCAGTCCAGACCATGAGGTCAACGTGGAGCTTATATCCACAACCATCTGACCCATCACAAGAGTAATAATAATAATAATCCTTGCATTTGATATAGCGCTTTTCACGTCCGGAGGACGTCCCAAAGCGCTTCACAGAACACACTGTAAAGTGAATTGACTGTATATTTGTGGGCGAACGCGGCAGCGAATTGCGCACAGCAATGTCCCACAAACAGTCATGGATTGAAAATGACCAATTTATTATTGTTTTTGGTTTTGGAGGGATTATTATTAGGCGTGTGGAGTAAGGAAACTTGCCCAAGGTTTCGCCCTGCCTGGAATTGAACTCATGCCTTAACAAATAGTTCGACCAATTGAACAGCAACATAGCTTAAACTCTGGAGTGATTTGTGCTTTTCCTCTCAATTTATCACTCCCAATTTCACCAATAACTTTCAAATAAACTTTTTATTTGTCCTGCGAGGATTTGTACCAGCAAGATGCTTAAACGTGTAACTCTACAATACAATTTACATTCACCTAGCGCCTTTCACATCAGGAAGGCGTCTCAAAAGTGCTCAACAATTCTGGTTGGGCACCCGGGCTGTGGTGGAATCTGAAAGGGCCGAGGAGGAGAAAGATGACTGAAAACGCGATCAAAGAGGCAAACCTACACAACAACTTGCCTTTATATAGCGCTCTTCATGTGGGTTAGCGTCCTGGAGCACTTGGGCGGACATTGAACGAGGTGAGAGAGGGAGTGAGTTAGAGGGTTTCTGTAATAGAGGCCAAGAGAACTTCGGTATTAATAATAATCCTTGCATGTGATATGCATGGCAGGATGTCTCAAAGTGCTTTGCAGGATTTACTGCAAAATCCTAGTGACAGTATTTTTTTAGTCTGTGCATGGTGGTTACCTAAGCATTAATAGTCCTTTTTTCAATTGTTTCTATCTGAAAATGTAAAGCTCAGCGATGCATCACAAGAAAACAGAATAGGTCCTGGCAGGTATCTACTTGCCAGCATTTCCATAGTGACAGTCTACAGACAATGAATCTATTACTTAGCACAATTTCTTTCTCACCATACCAGCACTGAACTGTCATTGATTAGCTGCCATCCTCATGCAGTCTGGCTCCCGGCATCAACTCAGATATTACACAATCCAGTAATCGTAAGGCTTGGGCTTATTGTTCTGAAAGGGCTTTTAATAAAAAGTAATTTGATTACACCGGTTGACTGCAGCACAGATTAACATTCTTAACGCTCAAAAAAAGTTAGGTTAATGAAATGCAATCACGTTCCGTCCTTGCATGCTGTTAAATCAGACATTGCTGTACCCGAGAGCAAAAGTCATTGCTTTTGGTCTGACAGCAGATCTGCACTGCTGTACTAAGCGGATGTAACAAAACAAAGCAGATCAGTCACCCATTGAACTCCTTGAACCAGATCTATTGTGGCAACATTGAACTGTTACACCAAAGCACTTTCCTCATTCAGTACCTGAATCCCTTCTCTGCCAGGACCCATACTGCGCAGCATAAAAATGCTCACAGCTTTATTTATTACACTGTCTTTCCTGAATATCCTAATTGCCTGAATAACCTCAGCATACGGATTTCCCTGAACCTCTGTGGCTTTTGACACAAAGAACCCCTGGCATTCCAGGCTGTTTATCAACATCTTCATTTGCTGACGTGCTGTCAGTACTTTTCTATACGTTCCACCCACTTTCTGCAATTCCATGCCAGAGTCCCCTCCAATTCATTCCCTCCCTCCACTCTTTCAGGGCAATTCTCAAAACATACCTCTTCGACTGTCTTTTTGGTCATCTTCCTCCTCACCGCCCCCACCCCTTGGCGCCCACCCCCAGCTCGGGTGCACATCCAGCACTGCGAACTTGTTTTGGGATGTCCTCCCGACCTGAAAGGTCCTATGGAAATGTAAATTGTGTTGCATCGTATAAATGCAGGATTATTATTAAAACGAAGGGAACCTTTCCTTATTGTGTGTTTTTATTGTACTCCTGCTGGATTAAAATGTTATTAGGCCTCGACTTAAAAATTACTTCTGTATCCGCCAGTCTGGTCATGTCTAGGACACAGTGAATGCTATATAATCACACTGTTTAATGTCTACAGTATAGAATTGTATATTGCTTAACCAAACCATGCGGAGCTAATGAGACTAGTGCCAAATACTGCCACAGCTTGTCAGCACATCAGGCCTAGGTGTTGCTGCCAGAGAATTTTTTTACACCTACAATCAATGCAATGATTGACAATAGATCGGGGATCAAGTTGGAGATAGGTCATGAAATGCAGGCTTGCGGGAAGGGGAATCAAACCATATTAATTATCGTTTTTGGAAAAAGAAATCACTATACTGCCATTTACAAATTGCAAGCAGCAAACCACCTCTGTTAGAAACAAAAGTGCGACCTCGCCCGAGCAGGCAGCGACTTCATTATTTTACCTGCGACTGAGGAAAATTGTAAGAGAGGAGTCATTTAATTAAAGTGTTCGCACTCTCTGGAGGTAAAAATATCACATCCAAAAAAAGATTATTTCGCAAGAGGACAGCAGAAAGTCAACAAAAAGTCATGTCTCGAAAACTGTCACGGCCACCTTTTTTAATTAATGCTCTACCTCTTTTTCTAATGATCTTTGCTGTAGATGGTCTGTGAACATAGAGTTTGTGCAAAATAAGACCCTTTCACTTTAAGCGCAATTATGGTCCAGGGACCAGAATATAATTATAAAGTGGTACAACCTTGATAACACAAAGTCTGTGACCTGGGGGAGCGTTGCAACAGAAAAGGCGAGAAAGAGTCACATGGGTCCTGGAGCGGGAACCAAGTGATACATTGGAAAGGGGAGGAGATAGGAAAATATAAAAGGATGGGGTTCGTTGAACTCGGGGTCACTCTTCGCCTTTAGTGTCACCAAGGAGGTACGTGCCTCTTCTGAGATTCTGGTAAAGTTAAGGAGGGAGGCAGAGACACAAACAGGTTACTGCAGAAGTCATCTGTGTGGTAGTGTCAAGGACGCTGATTGAACCATCCCATTGTTGCCCTATAAGGCATTGGGATTACCTGTCGTCATGTTAATTCTCACATAGTGAAGTTTCATTCAGAAAGGGAACTTGCGCGTCACAGAGAAGCATCTATGCAGAGCTCACCTAGTACATTGTGCTCTTTGTCATAGCGCCGATATACATTTAGGGGTGAGAACTCGTTTTGCTCCCAAAATATACAGTCAATTCACTTTACAGTATATTCTGTAAAGCCCTTTGAGACGTCTCAGCAACATAATAAGGCCCTATATCAAATTCAGGGATTATTATTATTTTATTTACCAGCAATAATACAATCGTCATTTTCAAATAATTCCACTTTAAAGCATTCAGCACAAGAGTTCTCCAGTGGAACTGACCAATTCAGCATTCCAACATTGAAAATACAACTATAGATATTCACAGCACAGAAGAAAGTCATTTGACCATTGTGTCTTTATAGCTCTTCAAAATGATGTAGATTAAAGCATTGTTGATCTGAAACAACCAAACAAATCTTCTTTTCAACCGTGCCTTCAGCTCCCCTCTCGACTCTCTACCCCCTCATCGCTCCCTCCCTTCCCTCCCCTCACCCTGACCATTTCCCCCCCCTGCTCGAGTCCCGACCCAACTGTCCAGCACCTTGGGACGTCCTCCCGATGTGAAAGGCGCTCTATAAATGAAATCTTGTTGTTGTTGTTGGAGTCCAGTATGTTAAGGTAGACATTGATAGGCTGTCAGTATGTCAGGCCCAGGTCCTCCCGATGTGAAAGGCGCGATACAAATGTAATTTTGTTGTTGTTATTTACACTTGTTAGTGAGTCCAAAATTATATAACACCTGGTAGTAGATTAAAAGGCAGTTTAGGAGGAGCTTCTTCACAGAGGGTGATGAGAATGTGGAACTCACTGCCAGAAGCTGTGGTTGAAACAAAAAGGATCAATATATTTATGAGGAAACTTAATGCATTCATTATAGTGCCCTTCATGTAGGTTAATGTCTCAGAGCATTTTCCAGCTATGGATTTGGATCCCCCAAGCAAGAGAGAGAGGGGAGGTCGTCATAGACCCATTTTGAAGAGGTAAGGTTTTGTGGTGGGACTTGAAGGCAGAAAGAGAGTGGGCGAGATGGAGTGGTAGAGGGAGAGAGTTCCAGAGGTCAGAGATGTAAGATCCGAAGGGTTGCCCAGCGACGGTGGAGTGGAGTGTGACAGGGATGCACAGCAAGTCTGAGTTAGCAAGTGGAACAGTAAGGTAGGAGTTACATTCTTATAATTAGCAGCTACCTTCTTATAATTGGCACAATGTATAGAGTCAATGAGTGAACAATAGTCCCCAACAAAGTCCATTTACCAACCATTTCAATGAGTTTTGAATGCGATTGTGTGCTGCATTCAATAGACTACATTTCAAAAAAATCTACAAGTGACTGTCACATGATCCTGCAAGTTCAACACTGGAATTGGAACTGAACATTAATACTATCAAGATGTGCTGATAATTGGGGGTGGGGGTAGGGAGGAAAGATAGTGTTGTAACCATGGCAACCTCATTGAGTTTAATACCTTCAAATGTTCACATTAAATTATCATTACGCTGCAATCAGAATATTGGAACCATTGCATCACTCACAAGAAATTATGCAAAGATGGAAACAGCTATGCAGCAAAACCATTAATCTCCATCCATCCAGATTGTGAGAGGAGCTCTGCTCACATGTATAATTTTACTGCGATCTTTCATCAACCAGGTCACAGCAATCTAGCTGGTAACAATACACCAAGGAAGCTATTCATTGGTTTCAACTCCAAATCATTCCCCCTTAAAAAGCACCTTGTGTGACCTGTTCTTAGGATTTATGTTAATGTCCCAGTGGCTAGATCAAGCTGGAAGTGTCTGAGTGCAGCTCAGGGCAACTTGACCTCATCCAACTGTTACCTCGTCTCCAGGAAATGCCCTGTCAGAGGCCAGAAACAAGTTGCACAAGAGGAAATGAAATCTTGCTGATTTTTTTAGTCAAAGAACAATTTGTTAATGGATCACTGCAAATGACTGGCTCCGGCACATTTAGGTCAACATTGATTTACTGTAAGCTGTTTGAAAGAAATCTTATCAAGGAAGAAATTTGGGTTGATGTACTCATAGTAATTAACAGACCGAATAGGTTCATACAGTCAATCTATTGTAGATTTGAGTTATTCGTTTGCTTTAAGAGTTTGTTGGGTTACTAATATGTTCAGTTCAATATGGGCTGAAATCCAAGAGCTTCAAAGAAAAGCTTGAAGGAACTTGGTTCATTTGCCCTGGAGCAGAGGTGAGCTTTGTTTTTGAGTAGGATGGACAAAAGAGAGAAATGTCATTTAAGTTTTTACAATGGATAATGATAGATAAAACTCAAAATGAAAAAAGTCGTAATTTTCAGGTTGTAACAAATGCAATGTGGAAAGAGGAAGTCTTAAGTTCCCAACAACAACAAATTACATTTGTACAACAACAACTTGCATTTATATAGTGCCCTTCAAGCAAGGGAGGGTCCCAGACGCTTGTTAGTGCCTTTCACATCGGGAGGACGTCCTGAGGCGCTGAAACCAACCAGAAGTTAAGTGATCACTCGTCCAACCTGCAAAGAATCCTTGTTATTTTAGCAACTTGATGCTGGAATGGAAGGACGGGGGGTGGATATTCTGGAAGGATGGGATCATTCTAACTAATCTTGTAAACAAAGAAATCTGGGACCCAAAATCTCAGAATCCGCATTGTAACAAACGCAAAACAAAGCTGACTTCTAGGACATCTGCTTGTCTCTGACATTGCTTCCTTCACAGAGTGATGTGAGCAGAGATTCCTGCACTTAGCGAACAGCGGCAACAGTAACATTGCTTGAGGACAGCAAGCAAGCATGATGCACAAAGTGACGTCAGTGGCAATCTGATGACTGGGAAGTTGGACATTTTTAGTGCAAGAAGCCAGTTAATCATTAGTGGATGTCAGGTGTACTGTGCTTGCAGTACAGTGTAGGTCCACAGGAGAACTCTCTCTAAGCGACACCCAACCAGAGCAAGTTAAAATACTATATACATTTATATAGCACTTTTCACCTTGGAAAGGTGTACCAAAGCACTTCACAGTGCACCCGAGCTGGGGTAGGAGCCAAGGGGTTTGGGAGATACCGAAAGCACAGTCACAGAGGCATGTTTTGCATCATGCCTTTCAAAGTACCATCCTTTCATTTTTATTCTCATAGAGTAATGAACACAGTAATATGGAACAGAACAGTGAGTGCTGTGGTGATAACTGTGTGAAGATACATATCTCGATAACTACTGTATCAGCTTGGAATAGAACAAGAAAATGTAGGCAGACCAGAAATATTTCAGAATACAGCATGTATCCATGCTGCTCAGGTCAGGTAAATGCTGTCTTTGGAAGGGAAGGAGGCCAAGGTTCAACAGATGAGGTGCAGGATAGGGCAGAGAAGGATTAATATTCTGACATTATTGCTTGATTACATTTGGGAATCAGTGAACAACACAGATTGTTTTCTCAGGAGATGGAGTGAATGTAGTAAAAGTTCATTAAGGATAGGTTGTGTATGATTTCTTTTTGGTCAGCTGTGTGGCTAACATGCGGAAACCCGTCACCATGTTTAAGAGTATCCAAACCAGACAGAATTCCACTAATGTATACCATCTATACATGGAAATTTCCCTGCATGTGAAATGGAAGATTCTCTGGAGGAACGCATCCTGCTTACATAATTCCAGATAGTATTTGGCAATAGTCGAGGCTTGGGAATCCCAGAGCAGGTATGGGTATTGCTGGAGTTTAGCCAACTAAAACCAGAGCTGGTCATTGAAAGCACTGTGTAGCTTGTTTCCTGCTGCTTGTCCAGCTAGGACATCCCTACCAATTAGGGCTTTGATTTGCAGGATTAGTGGGGGCCATGTGGGAAGATTTCCTGTCCCCAGTGATTAGTGGAGAGAGTAGACTCGATGGGCAATTATTCATGATTTATGTTATGAAATAAAATCTTGTCAAAATGTGGCTAGTGAATTGCCCTACATCTCCTAATTGGCGAAATTTCATTCACAAAGCTGTGCCTCTACTCCCACAATTACATTCAAGCTGTTGTGATTTCCAGTGAAACGTCACAATAAATATTACCAGTTCCAGGTGTATTCCAGCTCTTAGGAATGTTGCAAAGTTCCATATAAACAATTGCATTTCTCTCCGGTCAATCAAATGCTCTTTAGGTTTGTTGCAGTCACATTACTATGGAAGGATGTGGCCAACATAAATCTTTGGGGTGGAGCCCAATACAGCATGTGCACGGACACAGCATGTGCTTCAGCAGGTGGGAAATTCACAAAATGCCAAGCGGGTAGCCTTTAGATGAGATGTTAAACCAACGTGGAGTCCTGTAGCTTAGTGGTTAGAGCACTTGCCTCACAAGTGAGAAACCTGGGTTCGCTTCCCAGCAAGGCGAAACGTTGGGCAAGTTTCCTTACTCCATACGCCTTTTTACCTATCAGTAAGTAGGAACTCGATGGTTAGTCGATTGGTAGATCATTTTTCTGAGGGGAATAATTCCTTCAAGAAAAAATAATAATAATTTGGTCACTAAATCCACGACTGTTTGTGGGACACTGCTGTGCGCAATTGGCTGCCATGTTTTACCCACAAAATATACAGTCAATTCATTTTATTCTGTATTGTGAAGTGCTTTGAGACATCTCAAAGATGTGATAAGGTGCTATATCAAATGTAAGG
Organism: Callorhinchus milii; assembly: GCF_018977255.1. Lineage (NCBI taxonomy): Eukaryota > Metazoa > Chordata > Chondrichthyes > Chimaeriformes > Callorhinchidae > Callorhinchus > Callorhinchus milii. Next base: position 74,037,877 of record NW_024704743.1, on the reverse strand, counting down.
AGTATTATTATTAATGTCCGACATACTTGTTCAGATGGCTTTTTGAAAAGCGAAGGGAGGAAGTGTCTCTTGGTGTCCTGGCCAACAATTCCCCAAATAAAATTGGTCATTCACTTGAGAGCTGTTTGTGGCACATTGCTGTGTTTGCCTATAAATACACTTCACTACACTTTACAGTAATTCCTGTGAAGTGCCTTGAGATGTTTCGATGATGTGATTAGGCTCTATATCAAATACGAGGATCATATTTCCTTTTTCTGACTGGTTATGGAGAGGTTTAGACTACCTCTTCAAGTGCATGAACGCCTGTGCATTTCCCAGAAAATTTTGAGGGGGAGTGGTATCATTGGAATTACTATGGCAACAAACATTTTTGCATGGCATCTAGTCATTTGGCACACATGAAGGAACTTGACATTTCTGTATGTTTAATGGAAATGATAGGTAGATAGTAAATATTTGGGTTGTGTGGGTGAGAAGAAATGGTACAGTGGGAAGCAGGGAGCGAAGTGATTCTTTCTTTTGTGCACAGTCTATACTAGCATTGAAGCTGAAACAAACAACTGCTCTAGACCAGCTTGACGCAACTTGTCTAAAGGGGAAGAACAGGGGGAGTTGATAAGTATTTCTGAAGGTATGAGCCACAATCGAACAGTCTGTGCTGATCTCCAGGATATCCTCCGACAAATCCACATCCGGCCCTCAGGAGCCAAAAGGTTGGACCATCCTGATCTAAAGTGTGGTGACAGTATTTGTAATCAAACTAGGTAACCAATTTGTGCTCAGTAATGTTTCATAAACAACCATGAAGTGAATGGCCAATTTTATCTGGAAGATTTTTGGCCATGGCACTCGGAGAACCTCCCTTCCCTTTCAAATACTGTTATGGGATCTTTAACTTCTGCCTGAACATGCAGAAAGGACCTTAAAGTTTAACATCTCATTCGAAAGACAGTACCTCCAATAAAGCCGCACTCCCCCAGACACTGCACCGGAATGTCAGCATAGACTGCGAGTCCAAAGTCATGACGTGCCATAGCCTAAGGTTAGGTGTATGATGTGGGCCGAATGAAGAGAGATCTCCATGAGCAAATGTGGTAAAGGATTTGGTTGCAATTATTGATGATTCACTGAAACTTTCTAAAATCAATAAGCTGTTAGCAACAAAACTAATCAAATGCACGACTAGGAAAACCCTGAAGGAAATTTGATCACAAGGATTTTTTAACCTTGTCAAGATCATTGAAGCCAAATTTATGGGCAGTGTTAGGTATTAACCCTTCACGATAGAAGAGCAACAAGGAGGATGTTGGGACGTGGAGCTCTGAGAGGGTACATGCAGAGCACATTGAAAATAACCAAGTTATGAGTTATGGAGGGGGGGGGGGGAAAGTGGGGAGAAAAGAGGAGAAAAAACAAATAGGCTTCAAAATCTTAGAATTGTAAAATCCATCAACAGTCCCTTGTTAGTCAACTATTTGAGTTTGTCTGTTAATGTAAAACTAGAATAACTTGGATTTATAAAGTACCCGTTACCTTTTTGAGCACTCTACAAAAACAGTGATGGACTTGTCTCCCCTCCCTCTCCAACACACACACACACTCACTCACTCACCACCCCACCTCCCCACAGGATAATGAATATCTGGAGAATATACTCAATAAACAGTTGAGGTGGTGCCAATTAATCTGCCCAATTCTAATCCTACCCATACCAGTGTTTGGGATTTATGGCCTCTCTAACTCAATACTATTTTCATGTTATTATGTTACACACAATACAGGGCAAAAGTTGCAGGTCTTCCTTAGCCTATTCCTTGGTTAACTGGTAGAAGAAATGGGTTAAGAAACTCCTGCTAATTCCACTTCTAGGTTTCTTCATTATTAACTGTACCTCCACAACACAACATATTAACTAACTTTTAAAAAGATGCTGTATAGATGTGTACATTTTGATTTTCATAAATGGAACACATTAGTTATAAAAATGAGCAGAGAGTGTTATATATAGGGAAAAAGACATAATTACAGAAGTACAATTAAAAATGGAAAAAAGTATAGAACTGGAAATAGGTCAACACAACCTAATATATTCTATTAATAGGGGCATTGTAACACATCAGTTGTTTTGGGCTTAACTATGTTCTTATGTATACTTTTTACTTTTTTGGCAAATAATTTGATTTAAATATCCCAATGCCATATTCCGTTTGAGAGGATTAAAGTGAGAAATAAGCAAGTACAGACCGACCTGCTACAGAGATCGAGCTTGTCATAAAGATCATTTAAAACTCACCAACTCCACACTCGATAGTGTCCTTGTTTATATTTCAGAGCTTCATCAAATGAGGCCGAGCAGAGGCCAGAGCTGTCAGTTTTGTGGAATTCACCCCATTTATACAGCAAGAAACTGCACGTACACAAATATAATCAAACTCAGTGCATTCAAATCCTAGCCTGACATCAATCTCTAGGGAAGGTTTATACTGGAAAACGGTATCAAAATCACATTTTTCATGCGTGCAGGTAGTGCCCCCTCCTCAAAAACAGGAACAAATGGTAACCAGTGCTTCCAGAGGTAATGGGAGGAAGCTTTTACCTTGCTGCATCCAGTGTTATTCTGTACCCCTAGAGACGGTACTGCATGGCAAGTGCAGCATTAGTGTTAAACACACTGCTGTTCTTCCAACAATAATGGCATTCAGTCTCGCCACAAAGAGCTACTTGAGCCTCTTCCAGATCTGACAATTTAAAAATCTGAATTGTTACCATATTATAGCTTCACAGAGTCACCAAGTTAGCAATGTGGACTAGTTTCAGGACACGTTAAGAATGAAAGAATTTACTAAAATACAATTTGTTTCTTTCTAACATTATCTGTTAAAATACCTCAAAAGAGATGCTTTACAGTAATTATTGGCAAATATAGTTGCTGGCAAGTGTAGCGGTTTATTTTGTAGGCAAGTGTGGAAGTCTTTTTGCACACAGTAAAATCCTATTAACAGACACGAGTTGAATGACAAGTTCATCAGTTGGGTAGCATACTGGGAGAGATCACCTCCTCTCAAGTCATGGGATCTTTAACATACCTCTGAACAGGCAGATGGGACCTTAGTTTAACGTCTCGTTCAAGGATGGCACCTCCTACAATGCAGTGCTCTCCTAGCACTACAGGAAGTCAAGATAATGTGGTTGCGCGTTACTGCACACTGCACCTGCTAATCCTGCACTTTCTCAGCACTGTGCAGCTCCAGATCAGCTCACAGCCTGGACTAGCAGTGAACTTCTGCATAAAACTAAAGTGCTGGTCCAACATGCACCCAGCTCCTCCACCCTGGCACTGTCATCACCAGAACAACCTTGCAGTTACTACAATGCCAAGGACAAACTAAATGCAAAGAGAAGATTTATAAATCTGGTACAAGTGCTTGGAACAGAAATTCACCCCCTACATTTTTCTTCCCCTTTATAAATATTCTTGGAGCTTTGGCATTAGGAATTGAGGCTCAAGTGAGAGTTAGGACTGAAAAGAGTGAGAGCCGACATACATAAACTTACAGAAACAGTTTTACATTTCACAGCAAGATACATGGGAATACAACATAATTCACATTTAAATAGAGCCTATCACATCAGGAAGTCAAAGTGCTTAACATTGCTGGCTGGCACTTGAGCTGGGGATGGGAGCCAAATGGGACTGGGAGCCAGAGCAGGTGGGAAGGGGATAGGTAACTGAAAGCATGGCCTAAGAAGTGCATCTTGAAACAGACCTTGAACTAGGTGAGAGAGGGAGCGAGTCAGGGGGATTTTGGGAAGGAGTTCTGGAGTGCGGGGGCAGAATGGCTGAAAACTCCACTAATGATAGGGGGGAATAGGACAGGGCATGTCAAAAAGGTCAGTGTTTGTTAAGCAAAGGGGGTGGCCTGGTCAGTAAAGTTGGAAGGAGATTGCAGAGTTAGAGTGAGGTGAGACAGTGGAGGGATTTAAATAGGCAAAAAATAATACTTGAAAGGAATGATGTGAAGTACTTTACATTATTATACATCCAAACCGAAAGAAATAGTAACATTCCAAATGTGCATGTCGATCTGGTTAGTTTTTTCACTGCTTTGAGTCCAACGAATTAGTTTGAAATTGTATCCGTAGAGTGTAAGGATAAAAACAGTAAAGATTTACACGAAGAGTAACAATTAATCCCAATTAATACAAATACAGCATGATACGAGTATAGCTACAATAAGCTGTGATACTACATAGAATCATAGAATCATGCAGCACAAAAAGAGGCCATTCGGCCCATCGAGTTTGTGCCGGCTCTTTGAATAGAGCAATTAATGTCAATCCCACTCCCCAGCCCTTTCCCCATAATCCTGCAAACCCGTCCTCTTCAAATACCCGTCCACCGCGTTTTTAAAAGTAGTTATCGAATCGGCCTCAACCACCCTTTCAGGCAATGCATTCTAGATTTGAACAATTCGCTGCTTGAAAACATTTCTTCTCACCTCCCCTCTGCTTCTTTTAGAGACTATTTTGAATCTGTGACCTCGAGTCACTGACACACCCACCAGTGGAAACAGTTTTTCCCTTTCTAACCTATCAAATCCCCTCATGATTTTGAAGACCTCTATTAGGTCTCCTCGTAACCTTCTCTGTTCCAATGAGAATAATCCTAACCTCTCTAGTCTTTCCTCATAATCAAGGTCCCTCATTCCTGGTACCATCCTCGTAAATCTCCTCTGCACTCTTTCCAATGCCTTAACATCCTTCCTATAGTGTGGTGCCCAGAACTGGGCGCAGTATTCTAACTGAGGCCTAACCAGTGCTTTATATAAGTTAATCATAACCTCCTGACTCTTGTACTCTATGCCCTTATTTATAAAGCCTAGAATCCCATTTGCCATTTTTACAGCCTTATCTACCTGTCCTGCCACCTTCAAGGATTCATTTACCTGCACCCCCAGGTCTCTCTGTTCTTTTACCCCTCTTAAGATTGTATTACCAGCCTATATTGCCTCCCCTCATTCTTTCTACCAAAATGCATTACTTCGCATTTCTCCACAGTGAAACTCATCTGCCATGTGTCTGCCCATTTTACCATTCTGTCTATATCTTCCTGCAGTTGGCTCCTATCCTTCTCACTGTTTACCACCCTAGCTAACTTGTGTCGTCCGCAAACAGTATATATACTGTGCCATAAATACTGTAACTGCAGTAGGAGTAATTTTATCAAATATGCGCTTGGCAAAGGTTCATAAAGTTGACTAGGTTCTCATGGGATTCTTTGTGCATACACTTTGAACATCGATTCTAGCATTGGTACACATGAACACTGAATATTGAGCACCAGTCTGGGTGGGCACTTCACATAGCAAATCTCTAGATGTGCAGCTTAATGCTACAGTGAGAATCATAACTGGAACATTAAAATTAACACTAGTTCAATGGTTTCCCACACTGGCACATATACTTCCACCCAAAATCCAGAGAGACACACATACAGCTCATAAATATTCTTATAAATATTCTTACTTTGGAACCCAGCAAGTTTCAACAGTATCAAATGCACAAAATGGTTCAAAATATTAAGCGCTGTTATTGAAATATGTATTTTCAATCACTAAATTGATGACTGAAAATTGGTGTGTTTATGAAACACAGGGGAATAGGATGGGTGGGTGCTCTTGTAGAGTATAAATCCTGGTTTGGACTAGTTGGGAAAAATGGCCTATTTCCAGGCCATATCATTCATCGTTACTCAAAATAAGTGTTGTGTAATTTGTGGTGTTTCTTAATATGAGATATATAATTCAAATTTTGAGAAAATAAAATGTGCTGTAGAATAAATGGTCAAATATATGAAACATTCAATTTACTGCAAAATATATTTTTTAGCATTTGTGATATTTTAGAATTGTGATGATTGCACATTTCTTACTCAGAAATGTTGCATATTAGACACCTGTTACACCTTTATTTAATTTCCGGTTAACAGTTCAAATGCATTTTCAGCAGAAGGAACACAGCAAATATTATAGGGCATTCTATGGTTCCAAGGGTTGCTTTTTAACATTGTTGTTGTACCATATTTTTGGTAAAACATTACAAAACGGCTTTAAAAATTGTCCATGAATTATGTGCCAATAACCTGGTTGTAGAAGTCCCCCAAGTAATTTGACCCATTGTACCTCTGGGGGATTGGAGGAAGCAAAAAGGCAAGTGACTTAACTTGATAGTGTACAATGCTGGAGAAAGGGGAAGGCAGTGCAATTAGGTATTCGCCCTTTGGGCAGCACCCTTGTCAGATTTCCAAACACTTTCTAGCATAAATGATTCTGAATTCACAATGTCCTTTTTTTTGTGGGGGGGGGGGGGGGGGGGGGAGGGGGGAGTACAGGGGAAAAGAGGCCACTTTTACAGTCCTCAAATAATTTCTGTTTCCTAAAAGATATTCAAACCTACCTTTCAAATAGTGTTTTGTTGCAAGTACACCACTCAGCACCTTTTAAAGGCTCCGGTTCCAATATTATCGTTTGCCAAACTCCCACAGTAGCAGGGCAAGATGGTCCCCAGTGTCCACACCACATTCCAGACTTAAGTGCTGTGGCTGTGTGACATTCAAACCTGACAGGCTTAATTAGGAATTTTGTCAGTTCTTAGTCAAGCCACTGGATGGAATGACTTACGACAGCAAAGCATTTCATCTCAGAGAGTGGAAAAATCTCACTGCCATACTTGACCACAACATCAGCAAAAACTAAAATCACCAGTCTTCAACCTCCAATCCAGTTGTCAACTGTATAGGGAGCGAACAATTATCAAAATACTAAGCACTTCATAGATAATTACTGTCAAGGTTAGTGATCGTTTTACAGGCAAACACGGCTGTCATTTTACACACAGCGACGTCCATCACACAGCTAGTAGTGAATGATCAATTTATCTGGGGGGTTGTTGATCAAAATTCTCTTCTTCCGAAAGATGATACCTCTGACAATGTAGACCTTCCCTAGCATTGCACTGGAGTGTCAACCAGGACTGTGAGCTCAAATGTAAGGCATGAACAGTAACCTTCTGACCCAGAGGCTAGGCTGATGTTTCAGAAGCAAGAAAAATGCACATCTGTATTAAAGGAAACAAGACTTTCAATCTGAGTAGAACTATAGTATGAAGTATGTCTATTGAAGCACAACCCCTCTCACCCATACAAGTCCAACATTATGCTTAAGTTGTCCTCAGGAGCAGCTGATTTGACTCAGCTGCAGTGTCAATGAACCGATAACTCATGCATAAAAATTTACACTTCACTTCCCTCTCTAACCTTCCTCACTTGCACGTGCGCTAGGAAACACTGCATAGAAATACTTCAACCACAACTGTACGGCTGACATTTTGTAAAATGCACCAGATGTAGTTCAAGGATTTAATGTAGCAGACATTGTGTGTATGTGTGTGAGAGAGATAGAGATAGAGAGAGAGAGAACGTTTGGAGAGAAAATTGGACAATTTTAATATTCATTATCTGTTTGAAATTCAATTACAAATGTTTAATTAATTGTTAATACTCCAAAACATTATCCTACGTAAAGGTTACTATATAAATGCAAGTTAACATTAACTACTATTTGCTATCGGAAAGAACTGGCTGGTGAATGCAGGCATTTCTAAAAATCAATAACATTTTGTTTAAAATAAAGGCACTGATCCAAAGTTTGAGTTTTACTGACTCTGTATAAAGAATACTACAGCACTATATCATGTGGCATCATTGCATGGAAATGATCTCATCCAAACAACAGAAATTCTAGTCACACCTCCCCCACAAATCTTACTGGATATTTTGAATCTAAAGTGGGAGGTTCTCCTTTGTTAGGCTAGTCTCTCACAGAACATCAATACTAGTTAATAGGTTTCTGTGTAAGGCTTACTTACTGGTATGTCTGTAGTTTATGTCAGGGTGTAATGTTTGAGGCTGCAAGCACTCAATCACGGTGATATCACATAAACAAGGGAGAAGGGGACAAAGGGCAGTTGGGAAAGAAAAAATTAGGGCTCACTTGGAATATAAACAGTGGCACGGACAAGTTGGGCTGAATGGACTGCTTTTGTGCTGTACAGTCCATGTAATTCTGTGTGGCAGAAGATGATGGGTTGATGTATTGAGGTAATAACGGAAAGCATTTAATTAGGAAACAAAAGTACAGGTGTCAACCAGATGGGCATTCTGTGAGATCTACATTTTATACAAAGCATTTGATGAATGCATCGGTGTCTTTGCAGAATTGGGAGAAGGCAACACTGTACAGCATCGCAAAGGGCTTAGCTTTCATCCTGGGTAGCTCTTCACTCACCGTGACATGGAGCAGGCAAGAGGCATGAAGCCGGCTGGAGCTGGAACAGAGAGAGTGGTCGGGGGAGGATGGTTGCAGGAGATTGCAAATGTGGGGAGGGAGCAAGACCGTGGAAGCAAATGAATGCGAGGACAGTAAAACTGATCTGCCAGTGGATAGGGAGCCAGGCAAGGATGTGGATGATGAGCTATGAAGCCTGGCACAGGAGAGGATACATGCTGCAGAGCTCTGCGTGGTCTGGAGTTTGTTCAGGGTGGAGCTAGAGGGGCAATAAACTGGACATTGGAAAAATCGAGTCTGGTGGTGACAAAATGTGACGAGAGTTTCAATTGTGTAGGATGAGGTAGCGGAAGATGTGGGCAACATAGCAGAGATGGATAATAGTCAGAACCCAGATGAAATGTTTGAAGGAGAGTTGACACAACTCTCTAACATAACGCCGAGGTTGTGAGGATTTGGACCCAAACAGGGGGCTGGGGCAAGCTCTGCGAATTGTAGTGAGAGGATGTCAAAATGATCAGCGCTTGAGGTGAGGAAGTGCTGATGAGTACAGAGCAGGAGAGCCTCAACTATCAAAACAAAATTAATAACAATAAAATGAGGAGTTATTAATTGGTGTTCATTTCCTATGAATTCATCGTAATTGTTTGCAAGAGTAAAACTGACTTTAGAATGTTCGATCATTCTGAAACAATTTAATTTGGATTAAATCTGTACTTAACGAAAGAATGTTCCATTCAAATGTAGATGAGCTATTGCTGTGAAAAGGGCAGCAGCTGCTGTTTAGAGGAGTGTTTGTGAAATAAAGCATAGAAAACTGGGGTGTTTTTTTCAAAACTATTAGTAAGTTTCAGTTGAGAATTACTCCCACTGCAAACTTCTCTGAAGATCTCATTTTCAAAACACTGTGATCTCAGAGACTGGGCAGGTTATTAGTAACAGAAACAATTGATGGCAGTATGTGTCAGTGGGAGGAGAAAAGGTTAGGAAAGCGAGCAAGTACAGGAACAAGACAAAGTATCCGCAATAAAGTTCAAAAGAAAGGCAGACAGAGAGAGACATGCATACACACACATCCTGGGGCTAAGACGCCCATTGAGTGGTAATAATAATAACTTACAATAATAGTGATATAGCACCTATCTCACTGGGATATCTTAATGTGTTTCAAATGATTACAACAATAAACTACAGTAATATAGCGCCCTTCACATTGCGAGGACGTGCCAAGGCGTTGGACAGTCAGGGATTTGGACCCGAGCAGGGGGTTGGGGTAGGCCGAAAGCATGTTTGAAGAGGAGGGTCTTGAGATGTGCCTTGAAGGAGGCAAGGGAGGGAACATGGCAAAGGGACTGCGGGATGGAGTTCCAAAGGGTGGGGTCAGAGATATACTGTAAAGTGCAATGACTATATTTTGTAGACAATAACTATTGACCACATTATATAGCGCCTTTCAGGCCAGGAAGACGACCCAAAGTTCTTGATACGACTGGCTGGGCACCCAATCTAGGGGTGGGAGCCAGCCGAGGTGGGTGGGGAGGTGAAAGATGATCAAAAGCGCAGTCAAAGAGCCTCGTCCTAAAGCAGACCTTGAAGGAGGTGAGGGTGGGAGTCATGTGCTCCTACTTAATAATAATAATCCTTGCATTTGATACAGCGCTTTTCACATCTTCTCGACGTCTCAAAGAGCTTCACAGAATATACCGTAAAGTGAATTGACTGTATATTTGTGGGCGAAACTCGGCAGCCAATTGCGCACAGCAGTGTCCCACAAACAGTCGTGGATTGAAAATGACCAATTTATTATTGTTTTGTTTTGGAGGGATTTTATTAGGCGTGTGGAGTAAGGAAACTTGCCCAAGGTTTTGCCCTGCCTGGAATTGAATCCAGGTGTCTCGCTTGCAAGGCCAGTGCTCTAACCACTGAGCTACAGGACTCCTACTTATCTCTCTCATTCGCTCCGCAACCTCTTCCCTATTTTATATAGAATCTCATGCTAACATTGTGAATGTAAATCATACAACAAAGCTCAAGGATTGGCAATAACAAAAGCAAACAAAAATTGAGCCATCCAGATTCACACACACACATGTAGAAAGGAGTTTTCTCCAAACCTCTCCTAAATTAAACACTCCAGCATCTCTCATAACTGATGTTCCACAGTTTAATATTGGAACTGCTCTTTACAAAAGTTGTGAAAAACACTGGAAAACTATCAGACATCAGCTCTAAAAGAGCGGAGTAAGTCCAATAACCCTGCCAACTCCAAGGGATAAGATAATCATGCGGTAATACTTGCATAAGATGATTATTTCTGGCCACTAAAAACGGATGTTATTTTTAAAATCAGGTCAGCTTAACATTCTTTTGACCAAAAGCATTGGGAGCGATACCCACAGTGCATTTCTATCAAACAATTGAACATGTTTTTGACAGAATCACACTTGGTATTATAAACGTTATGTAAAATAAGACAGCATATTAATCAAGTGCTCCGGGATGCTATCCCACGTGAAGGGTGCTAAATAAATGCAAAGCAAAATTTCAGGAAGATTTCAGTAGTGTTATACTTATAGTATTGTCGAATAACTAAGGTGAAATTAATTGAAATGAAATCTAATGAACCTTCAACCAGTTATTTGAAATTATAAAGCAGCAAGCTGTGGTTTCGTCACCTCAAGAAATGATCAGTGAGGTTCACAAAGCATTATATTTACAAATAGTTAGTGACAGATCAACGTTCAAATTCCTGCGCAGAAACGAGAACAAATCAACAACAACAACAAAATTACATTTGTAAAGCGCCTTTCACGTCAGGAGGACGGCCCAAGGCGCTGAACAGACAGAGTTACAGACCTGAGCTGGTGGTCGGGGAGGGTGGAGGGCAGGGGCGAAGCAGACACAGGGGACGAGACGGAGGGACTGCGGGATGGAGTTCCAGAGGGTGGGTGCAGAGTGGCAGAAGACCCACCCACTGATAGTGGGGCGAGCGAGGCGGGGGAATGTGAAACAGGTCAGAGCCTGCTGAGCGGAGGGAGCGAACAGGGTGGTAGGGGCCTAGGAAGTCGGAGAAGTAGGGGAGAGCAAGACCATGGAGGACTTTGAAGGTGAGGACCATGATCTTGAACTGTATCCTCTGTGTGATGGGAATAATAATAATAATAATCGATGCATTTGATATAGTGCTTTTCACCTCTTCTAGATGTCTCAAAGCACTTCACAGAATATGCTGTAAAGTGAATTGCCCGTATATTTGTGGGCGAAATGTGGCAGCCAATTGCATACAGCGGTGTCCCACAGGGAAGCCATTGGAGTTGAGCAAGGATGAGGGTGATAGCGTCACGGAGCTTAGCGCGGGAGAGTACACGGGCTGCAGAGTTCCAGATGATCTGTAGCCTATGGAGGGAGGAGTTGGGGAGGCCGACAAGCAGTGAGTTTGCATAGTCGAGCCTCGATGTAATGAAGGCTTGTATAATGGTTTTGGTGGCCTGTGGTGTGAGACAGTGTCGGAGCCGGGCGATGTTGTGGAGGTGGGGGAAGGCAGAGCAGGTCATGGAGCAGCTGTGGGGTAGAAAGGATAGTTGAGGTTCGAACAAGACCCCAAGGTTCTGGACTGGCTCAGTGAGGTGGAGTGTGCAACCATGGATGGTGACGCTGTCAGCGCCTGAGGTGAGGAGGCGCTGGCGAGAGCCAATCGGGAGAGTCTTTGTCTTGTTAACGTTCAACTGTAGAAAGTTAACTCTCATCCAGGACTTGATGTCTAACAGACATTCTGTCAGCACAGCAGTGGTCCTGGAGTCAAGGGTGGAGGCAAAGAGGTAGAGTTTGGTGCCATCCGCATACATGTGGAAGTTGACCCCATGTCTGTGGATGATGTCACCAAGAGGGAGCATATAAATATTGAAGAGGAAGGGACCAAGGACAGAGCCCTGAAGAACGCCACACAAAACGGTCCGGGGGCTAGAGGAGAAGCCCTTTGAGGAGATGAAATGCAGGTGGTGTGAGTGGATGATCTAAACCAGTCGAGGACAGCACCGTAGAGGTTGAGATGAGAGGCAGTAGATGAGGATAGGGTGGCCGACGGTGGATGAGGAGGGAGCCCTGGTCGTAGATGGACAGAATGTCATTTGTCACTTTGACCAGAGTGGTTTCTGTGCTGTGGGTGGCACAGAAGCCCGATTGGTGAGGTTTGAGAAGGGAGTGGCGGGAGAGGAAGGAGCGAAGCTGAGAAGCAACAACTCGTTTCAAGACCTTGGAGAAGAAGGGAGGTTGGAGATGGATGGAAGTTAGGGAGTAGAGAATGGTCCGGGGAGGGTTTTTTTAATGATAGGAGTGATGACAGCAGTTTTTAATGGGGTGGGAACAGTACCAGAGAACAGGGAGAGGTTAATGATGTCAGTGAGTAGAGGGGTAAGGAGGTGGAGCTGGGAGGTAACAAGGGGGTAGGGATGGGGTCAAAGGAGCAGGTGGTGGGTTTCATATGGGTTATGGTTGTATGAGAGAGGAGGGAGCGATGGATTCAAAGGTGTGGAGGGAGGGGTGGTTAGGGGGTGGGGTGGGACGAGGAGATGAGGAGGGGATAGAAGATGCAGTGGCAGAGGCAGCTGAGTGGATTCCCTCGACTTTGGATTCGAGGAAGTCCAGCATTTCCTCGCAGTTGGCATTTGAGGTGAGGATGGGTGAGGCATGAGAGGGTGGGCGGAGGAGCCGGTTTGTGATGGAGAGGAGGAGTCTGGGGTTGTCCTTAGCCGCCAAGATTGTCTTGGAGTAGAACAATGATTTAGCGGAGGCGAGAGCGGAGCGGTAAGATTTTACATGGTCCACCCAAATCTGCCGATGGACAGTTAGGTTTGGTTTAAGCCAGGTGTGCTCAATGGAAGTCGCCTGGGCTTTAAGGTAGCGGAGGTGGCTGGTGTACCAGGGAGATTTGCATGAGTAGGAGACGGTTCGGGAAGAGAGGGGAGTGAGGAAATTGAGACCGGAGGAGAGGGGGCTGTGGAGAAGGGTGACCGAGGAGGATAGGTCATTGCGGGAGGACGCCCAGAGGGGAAGGAGTTTAGATGACGCCAAGGCAGCCGAGAGGGAGGGTGGGAGATTTTTTTCCAGGGACGGTATGAGATGGAGGTGGGTTGGGTGGCGGTGGGGAGAGAGATTGAGGAGTTAAGGGATATGAAGTGATGGTCCGAGATCACTTTGTTGATGATGGTGAGGTGCACTGATATTAAGCCCTTCATATAGGATAACATCACAGAGTGTTTGACAGGGATTGTGTTGGATACTGAGCAGGATAGAAGGGGGTGATGGGGGTGCGAAGGTGACTACAAGACCGGACAAAAAGGTAGGTTGCGAGGTAGGATTTAAAGACAGTCACAGGGGGCGAGATGGAGGGGAAGGGAGTTCCCGGAGTTCGAAAGGAGGGGTGTGGCAGTGTTTATAGTCCACACAAGCTCCCATCCCTCCCTCCCTCCTTTTCCCCTTATCTTTATTCCTCTATTTCCTCCTCAGGTTAGGAATTAAGAGCGAATGTCCATGTTCTTATATGTTCCATATATGACTCAAGAGGCTCCTCCGATGACCCTCTCACGCCTCACCCATCCTCTCCTCTAACTCCAACTGCGAAGCAAAGCTGGAATTCCTCAAAACCAATGTCGAGGGGATCCATTCAGCTGCCTCTGCCCTTCTGTCGACTATCCCCTCCCCATCTCCCCCTCACACCCCGGCCCATACCCATCTCTCCCTCCACACCTTTGAACCTGTCTCCCACTCCTCTCTCACCACCACTATAACCTGCATGAAACCCGACCACCTGCTCCCCGGACCCCATCCCTACCGCTTGCCTTAATTCCTAGCTCCACCTTCTTGCCGCTCTACTCACAGTCACCATAAACCTCTCCTTGTCCACCGGCACCCTTCCCACTCCTTTAAAAACAGCCGTCATCAATCCTATCCTTAAAAAACCCTCCCTACCATCCCTGCTCTGAAATAACCACCCCATTTCCAACCCCCCTTTCCAAGGTCTTGGAACGAGTCGTTGCTTCCCAGCTTCACTCCTTCCTCTCCCACCACTTCCTTCATAAACCCCTCCAACCGGGTTTCCATGTTGCCCACAGCACAGTAACAGTTTTGGTCAAAGTGACAAATAATAATAATAATAATCCTTGCATTTGATATAGAGCTTTTCACGTCGGGAGGACGTCCCAAAGCGCTTCACAGAACACACTGTAAAGTGAATTGACTGTATATATATTTGTGGGCGAACGCGGCAGCCAATTGCGCACAGCAATGTCCCACAAACAGTCGTAGATTGAAAATAACCAATTTATTATTGTTTTGGTTTTGGAGGGATTATTATTAGGTGTGCGGAGTAAGGAAACTTACCCAAGGTTTCACCCTGCCTGGAATTGAACTCAGGTCTCTCGCTTGCAAAGCGAGTGCTCTAACCACTGAGCTACAGGACTCCACCTGTAGTGCCAAATGACACTTTGGCTCCCTCTGCCTCCTTGATCTCCCAGCTGCTTTTGATACCGTTGACCACTCTATCCTCCTCCACTGCCTCTCATCTCACCTCAACCTTCACGGTTCTGTCGTTGAATGGTTCAGATCATACCTCTCACACCGTCTCCACTTCATCTCCACAAACGGTTTCTCCTCTAGTTCCTCAGGGCTCTGTCCTTGGTCTCTTCCTCTTCAACATCTATATGCTCCCCCTTGGTGACATCATCTGCAGACATGGGGTCAACTTCCACATGTAAGAGGATGACACCCAACTCTACTGCTTTGTCTCCACCCTTGACTCCAGGACCACTCCTGTACTGACAGAATGTCTGTCAGACATCAATTCCTGGCTGAGAGCTAACTTTCTTCAGTTGAACGTCAACAAGACCAAGACTCTCCTGATTGGCTCCCGTCAGCGCCTCCTCACCTCAAGCGCTGACAACATCACCATCCATGGTTGCACATTCCACTTTACTGAGCCAGTCCGGAAACCTTGGTATCTTGTTTGATCCTTAACTATCCTTTCTACCCCACATCCGTGCATACCCCCACCTCTGCAACATTGCCTGGCTCCGCCAGTGTCTCACACCTCAGGCAGCCAAAACCCTCATAAACGCATTCACAACATCCAGGCTCGACTATGCAAACTCCCAGCTTGTCGGCCTCCCCAACTCCTCCCTCCATAGGCTTCAGATCATCCAGAACTCTGCAGCCCATGTCCTCTCCCACACTAGGCTCCATGACTCTTACCCCCATCCTCGCCCGACTCCACTGACTTCCCATCACACAGAGGATACAGTTCAAGATCCTGGTCCTCACCTTCAAAGCTCTCAATGGCCTTCCTCCCCCTACCCTCTGTGACCTCCTTACCCCCTACCAACCTGCCCGCTCCCTTCGCTCAGCAGGCTCACCCAAACACCCCCTCAAGCACAACCAAACACACATACACCCAAACACATATACACACATACACAAGCCCCCCAAACACAACCCTCCAACACACACACACAAACACACACACAGACCCAACACACATACCTCAAACACACACACAGACCCAACACACATACCTCAAACACACACACAAACTCACCCCAATATCACACATACACTTGAACATCACCAAACAATATTCAGGACAGGGAAAGAAACAAACATTTCTAGCAGCATTAATCAACTGAACTAAAATCTGCTTAAGCAACATGTCTGGACCAATGCCTTTACAGTCCTAACTTGAATAATTAACATTGTATGACATTTGGTGTGCGTGTGTGTTCAAACTAGTTTACCCACTCAATACATTTCAGACCTCAGCAGGAAACATGTGTGCGATGAGTCATCTAACCTCCATAAAGTTTATTGAGCAGAACGGTCGTATGTTAATACTTACTAATGCAGGGAGCACTAAAACTATAGGACTTTGGCTGGTTGGGCAGAAGCCATTAACTCCTGTTAAAGACATCTGGACTGAAGAGGAAGTTCCATATTCTCTGAAGAACCAACGGAAGACACCAGGACAAATCTACCTAAGATTTCAAATTACCATCAGAACCTCAAAACATTTCTTCTAGTTTTATTTTCCTCTCCTCCTGCAGGATGCTGTAGATCCACTTAGCTATCTACATCAGCACCAGCACTATCAACATCTCCATTATTGTAGCATGTGACTCCCAAGATGGTAGAAGGCCAATTAGATGGACCTTGGTCATTTTTCGTCTAATAATTCATATGTTCCTACAGTTCTTTGGGTGTAGGCTGGTCAGCTAAATTCCTATTCTTCAATGAAGAACTCACGTGTACCATCGCATCCTCCTGGAGTGAAAGGCACTATATCAAATGTAAAGATTATTATTATTATTTGTTAGGGAGGAGCGGGGGAAAACCACATCTCCTTGGGGCTGAGCTGGCCTTAATATGATGTGCTTGGTAAGGGAATGTAGGAACCAAGTCAATCCTCTGTGGATGACTTGGAAGTCTGGTTCCTCAGCCAGGTGAGTCCACAGCACTGTAGTAAAAAGGCACTGCTGATAACCAGGGCCAATGGAAAATTGCAGAAATATTTACCTCAAATTGCAGGGAAACTTGTCTACCTTCGCAGGAAATTACAAGGGTTGGTTGATGCTATTGAGAAGCACATTTACTGCTAACCTACATTTTTTTATTTTATTGCTAAAAACTGAACATGAAGAAATAACACATTAAAGATATTTGCAGAAAAAACAATTTAACAAAAACTGGGTGGCCCACTTCAGGGAAAAAAGACCAATGCAGTCCCGAAGGGTCCATTTCCACCCTGCACTGTATTTGAAGGCCTGGAGATCTTCCAAACACCAGCACTGCTCACTAGTGTCCTGACTGTGAGGTCAACATCTCCTGCCTCTCGAGGCCTTCCACTACACACACACTCCCCCAGAGAGAGACACACACACACTCACTAACCCACTCACATAGAGAGGGAGAGACACACACATACAGACAGAGGGGAAAGAGACATAAAGACAATTTCAACACCAGCGCATCAGGGCAAGCGAAGCCCATTTCCCGCCCGTCTGCCGCAATTAGGTTCAGCTTCATGTTGGGTAGTACCTGATTAAGACAGATTTTCTTCATCATTACCCCACTGCACGCCTCCATACCCATCCTCAATGCAGCCAAATTTCTTATGCACAACTTCCTCCAGACTAGTATTCTCCAATGCCCTCCTCATGAGCCTCTCCAGCTGTATCAACCACTCCAGCTAATCTACAGTTCAGTTGCTCACATCCTGACCCACATGAAGCTTTACACGTCCATCACCTCCATACTCACCAATCTCCAAGATCCTCTCTTATCTATAAGTCTACAATGTCCTCAGCCCTCCCCATCTCTATGTCCTTCTCCATCTTCACTCTACCACCAGGCTCCTCTGGTCAACACTTTCACTTTCAGATATTACCTTTCAGGCGAGCGCTATATAAATGCAAGTTGTTGTTGAGCCAACGGGGAGCTAATTTCTTTATAGTAAATAAAGAACAAAACAGGTTTTCATCAAATCAAACCATGCATTGCACAGACTTATTGGCTTAAGCGCTCAGTACTATTTCCAGAGAAAATGAATTGTACAATCAGCGCCTCATGCCCCTATTCATCCACTCGGACCACGTGAAGTTTCTGATATTGGTACTGGTATAATAGATACCACAGTATTTAGATGACAAACATGGAGATCATGAAGTTATGCCAAACTCTGCAAATGCAGAGTTCATCCTGCTCTCTGCTCACCAGTGCCTGACTGATGGTGAGATTTCTAATGTTAGCAAAGAGCGGACTGCAATCAACTCTTTTCTATCTTTAGAAACATTAAGGCAGTTTAGCGGACCACCCAAGTTGTTCTTAAGCTTTTTTAAAAACATGCTTCATACTGTGAGCATTGTACTATTACTGATTCACACTGTGCGCAATTGTACGTCTGCTAGGGTCCACAAAGAACCACAAGGCATCTCTTGCAGGTGGTCTCTTACCACAAAGAAGCTCCAAAGGTTAAACTGCACCACTTATGCCAGTGTAACTTGAAAGGACTGCACACAAATCTTGGGTGAACAGCGTAACTGGAGTATCCGCATCCTTTCCTACACCCATCACTGTTTCTTTCTACTTGTCCAGTCGTGAAACATTACCTCTCCACAGTAGTCACCAAATGACACCCAGTTGCTCTGCTTAATAACTCCAGTCCCTGGACAGGACCTACCTCACTGTGTACCCAGCACAGCAAAACAAACATGGTATCAAACAAGGTTTCTTTCTTACTAAAAACAGAATCCAGACCTAACTTTGTTTTACTTCTTATGCTGCTGATTCATTCATGCTGCCGGCACCATGTTAAATAATAACAACAATAATAATCCCTAAATTTGATAGAGCATCTTTCATATTGTGAGGAAGTTTCAAAACACTTCACAGGATATACAGTAAATTGTAATGACTATGACCATGCAGCAGCCAATTTGTGCAAAGCACTGTCCCTCCCACAAACAGCCACAAAGTAAATGACCAAATTTATTCGGGGGATTAAACACAATTGGAACCAATGCTTTACAGAGAGAAGCCACCACGTCTGTTAGATCTGTAACCTTCTGAAATCCAGTGTAAAATATAGCTTGTGGATCATGTACTCAACAGAGTAGAAGACAAGAAAGTAATTTTGAGTCCTTGGCTCTCATGTCATACTTTAATTAGCTCAGCTCCCATTCCAGTATAAAACTGGCTCGACTCAAGAAAACAGCTTTATTGCACACCCGCTGTATTTTTTTTGCTGAACACTATTATTTTTGTTAACCATTTGCTTTAAATAGCTCTTTGAAGGAAAAATAAACACCATCTTGGTCTTACAATAAGCTTTCATCTCCCACAAACCCAGACAGTCATCTTACAAAAACTGTAAATTAAAACGCTAATGAAAGAATTCTGACCTACTGGATCTTTAAGGAACTAGTAATGCAGATTTTATTGTACAGTATAATGCAAAGTTATAAATCAAATCATATACGTGCAGCTTTAGAAAATAAACACAGCATTATTACAAGACCATCTTGTGTATATAGGCAACATCTCTATTCAGGATGCTGCTCAGGAGGACGTTAAAGATCTCACAATAGGGTAGAGAGATTCTTTCAGTGCCCTGCCCAACATCCTCCAGATTAATTGGTCAATTGGTCTTTCATTTCATGAAATGAAATTTGGGGACATTTGTGCACAAATTGGCTGCCGCCTTTTGTCTACAGATAAACAGACAAACAATCACTAATTTGACAGCAATAACCTGCAAAGTGCTTTGAGATAATAATCCTTGCATTTGGTATTCATGCCTTATCACGCCTTCGAGACATCTCAAAGTACTTCACAGAATATATTGTAAAGTGAATTGACTGCATATTTTGCGAGCGAAATGCAGCAGCCAATTGCGCATAGATGTTAACGTTATAGGTACTATATCAAATTTCAAAGGTTACTGTGTTTGAATTAAAGGCTACTTCAGAGATAGTTACCCATATTTTTGGTGTCATATCTCCCCAGAACAGGGGTTCTGCTTAAAATTCTGCTAAAAATGACCAATGTTACCTGTGACACCCTGAGAAAGTACTTAACTGAGACTAAACACGAACCCATTAATCGAGAAAGTCGATTGAAGTTGCGGGTGGGGGGTGGGGGGAAATCGAGAGAAAGGTTAGGCCAGTCTCATTTAATAATAATCCTCACATTTGGTAGTAAACTCCCTTCCCTTTTCAAACAGTACCATGGGAACTTTAACATCCACGTGAACAGGCAGTCGGAGCCTTGATTTAATATCTCAACCAAAGGACGGCACTTCCAACAATTCACCATCCTACCCACAGGAATGGATTGGAGTGTTGGTTTGCTATGAGTTCTAAGTCCAAACATGGGGTTTAACTCAGAGGCGAAAGTGCTACCAACTGAGTCAAACTGACACATTTTCTTCCTATGGCTCATTTATAGGAAAAAAGGTAAAAAAAAACTGGGAAGTTTAACCACCTGCCCTCTCATCCCTTCATAACCCAGAAGGCAGAGGCCAAATGTAGCTTCTTTTTTAATTAGTCAGCCAGGGCTATAACAAGTGGCAACCTATGGCAATGTTTCTGAGTGTCCAAACCAGACAGAATTCTATATATGTATGCCACTCATACACGGAAATTTCCCTTCCTCTGGAATGGAATGTGAACTCTCTCCTCAGAGAGACATACCCTACTTATTCTAATTCTGGACAGTATTTTGCACAGATTGGCAAAGCCAAGGATTGGGATAATAATTCTAATAATACTGCATTTAATATAGTGTCTGTCATTTTGGGAGGATGTCTCAAAGCGCATTATAAGATTTACTGTAAATTGTAGTGACTGTATTTTGCAGGCAAACAGATTGACATTGAGAGCGCTGCCTGGCAAGCTTCCCATTGTCTGTACTAGTTAGGAGTTTGGTATACACGGTTAACAGAAGCCAAGTGGGAAAATTCCCTGCTCCAGTGACTGGTCTGCCCCTTCATGTCCTGCTGACAAGCCAGGCTGGCGTTTCATGAGCAGTGCCTTGGAATAATGCGAAGCCACCTGGTTCAAAAACCGAGAAGGCAAAGAAGGCGGATTTGATTCCTGATATTCCTTTGCCAAGCATGTTACATTATAATAATAATCCTTGTATTTTATATAGCACCTTATCATATTATTGAGACGTCTCAAAGCACTTCACAAAATATACTATAAAGTGAATGGACTGTATATTTTGTGGGCGAAATGCAGCAGCCAATTGTGCACAGCAGTGTCATTGGAGGTAGCTCAGCCCCAAGGAAACCCCACTTACAGCCTTCCCACCCTGCAGAGGATACTGCCCTCAACTGCTGGCCGAGCTGAGCTGACATCATCTAACTCAGCATAGCGCAGGTGCCAACCTGAATGTGTGCACATTAGCCAGGGCCTGTACCCCCTCAGCAATCAAAGGAGAGATACATGGAGTCAGAATTATTATCCATTTCTACAGTTCAGCGCTTTATCAGAAGAATTAGATACATGAATGTTGTGTTATTCGTGACAAAATTGATAAGAAATAATCTAAACCACTAGCACCTTTGCCTTTAAATATCCGCAACCAAGGACAGCAAGCTTCTCATTCCCAACACGTGCAGTCTGACCTCGCTCCCCAGGCGTTGTTTCTAACAGGTGGACTGTCAGACACACAATAAGCCTGACCAGCTGGCTGAGGATGTGCTTTCCGTATTAATAACCATTTTTAAAAGAGTCATTATACAAGAACACAGGAAGGACAAAGCGAAAATGATTTGTTTTGAAGCTTATTCAAAGGAGAGTCAGTATATAATAGAGGAGCATCTTGACAAACCACATTGCCCCCCACCCCCACCTCCACCCCTTTACCACTGGCAAAGATGACAGGGGAAAGAAGTCAAAGTCTTCCTTTTTTCAGTGGGTTAGTAATTTACATTTGTATTGTTTTGTACATTTGATATAGTGCTAGATACAGGAGTCAACCTTCTGGTCTCCTGAGTCAGAAGGTTGAGGATTCAAATATCAGGCGCAGGGTGGCAAGAGCCAAGGCTTGGGGACCCCAGAGTGTGCTGGGGTCTAACCAGCTAAAACCGCATAGCTTGCCATTCATATTGCTGTCTGGCAAGCTTTGCCCCTGCTTGTCCAGCTAGTAATACCCACCCGTTAGCTCCTGTTAGCCCTGCAAGCCAAAGCCCTGAGTGAGATGACTCCCTGCCCATAGTGACTGGTCTGCCCTTCCAAGTCCTGCCGATGGACTCAATTCCGATATTCCATTGCCAGGCATGTCACCTTGGAGCCAGTTCAGCTCCAAGGAGACCCACTTACCATCTCCCCTCTCTCCTCCCACCCCAAGGAGAATAGTCAGGTGGAACCTACGGCACTATTTGAAAAGAGAAGGGAGTTTCTCCTGATGTCCTAGCCAACAGGCCTCCAGATAAAAATTGGTCATTCACTTTGTGGTTGTCTATAGGATACTGCTGTGTTTGCCTACAAAAGCACAGTAACTACCCTTTACAGTAAAACCTTGTGAAGCACTTTGAGATGTTTCCACAATGCGATGTATCGTAATGCAAGGATTATTATATCCTCCCTTTGCTGAGTATAAGAGTTTGAGAGAAATTACTTTCCAATTTGTGCCCAAAGCAATCTCACTCAGAAACCCACTTTGGAGGAGGGGAGTAAGGGGGAAGAGATAGTTTTATTTTTAAAAGAAAAACATACTTGAAAGTTAAAGGCTTTAAGAATGATACAGAAATGGTTTTAGCAGTGATCCAATAAATTGGCTCGATGGGTTGAATGGCCTCCTGTTCCTATAGTCTAGAAGGGATGATGGGAGATTGGATTAAAGGTATACTGACAACAACAACTTTATATAGCATGCTTCAACCAGGATAGCGCCTCGGAGCGCTTAACAGTGGCGGAGCCTGATGCCAAGCCAGGGGGAGGGAAGAGGTGACCTTAAACACAATCAATGAGGAAGGTCTTCAGGCGTGATCTGAAAAAGGAAGGGAAAAGGTAGAGGGATTGAGGGAGAAATTTCTAGTTTCAGGGCGTAGTGGCTGAAAGCATCACTGTCGACGACGGAGTAGAGTGGAGGGGAAGAGCACAGAGCCAGCCGAGTGGAGGGGGTGGGTGTAGTCAGAGAGGTAGGGAGGTGCAAGAGCATGAAGGGATTTGTAAATGAGTGCGAGGATCTGGAAGTTGATCTGTTCCGTGATAGGGTGCCAGTAGAGTGGAGGACAGGTGTAAGGTAGGAAATTTTGAGCGGGTGAGTAAATGGGCAGCGGAGTTTTGAATTAGTTGGATTTTTCCGGATAGTGGAGCTGGGGAGCCTGGCATGGAGAGTATTGGAATAATCAAGGTGGGAAAAGCGTGAATGCCAATAATAGTCCTCATTTGGTTTAGTGACTTTCACATCAGGAGGAACATCTCAAAGCACTTCAAAGAATATAATGTAAAATGCAGTGACAATGTTTTATGGGTGAATGCGGCAGCCATATTGCATACCAAAATGTCCACAACAGCCACAAAGTGAATAACCAATTTTATTAGGGAATTGGCCAGGACAGCAGGAGAAACTCCCTTCTCTTTTCAAATAGTGCTACGGGATCTTTAACGTCCACTTGGGACAGGCCTATTGTTCTACTTTAGAAAAATACATTTTGGAGTAACACAGCAAAAGCTAGTGAGGATTGAGAGAATGTTTCTTCCCTCACATTTAATCTGATGACACTTCAGCAGAGGGTAAGAACATTCCTCATAAACATCAGGCTCTGCAGTGGAGCTTTTCTATTGATGATCATTCTTCAAATAGGCAAATATCTGTTGAGGATTGTAGCACCACTCTAGATACAAAATAATAACATAATAATAATCTCTGCATTTGATATAGTGCCTTATTACGTCATTGAGACGTCTCAAAGCGCTTCACAGAATATACTGTAAAGTGAATTGACTGTAGATTTTGAGGACGAAACGCTGTAGCCAATTGTGAACATTTTTTTAAAAAAGGGATTACTAACCCTGGAAAAGCAATCCATCAATCAATTAACAAACGTATTCCTACTTACTGCTAGGTAAACAGAGACCTGTGAAGTAAAGAAATTTGCTTAAGGTTTCACCCTGTCTGGGAATCAAAGCCAGGTCCCCTCACTTGCGAGATGAGTGCTCTAACCAATATACTACAGAATTCCACAGGACAAGCACTATTTAGGTCAGGTACTGAATGTTTGATTTCGCCTTTAATAAAATCTCAGTTTCAGGTTTAAATGTGATGAGAAGCAAATGGTTTATCTCAGATTTGTCCCAATTCCATTTTCAAGCAGGGGGTAAGGGGAGAAGAGAGCAAGAGAACGAGAAAGAGAGGAGCTTGATTGAGCACATTTGTTCACTGTTGTAATGTCATAAATTTAGAGACAAAAAAAATGAGTAATAGCTTAAACAGACACTATTCCTTGTTTGTGTGGAAATCTTTCATTGCCAAAAAAACAATTTTTTTACAGAAAAAAATATACATTGAGCAAGAAAGCAGACACACCAAGTGGCCAAAAAGGGAGGGTTTTCTACAATGAGTCCAAGACTGCTTTCAGCAGGTTTCTAGTCCAACAAGGAAGGAGGGAGTTTGTGACCTAGTTCCAGGAAATGAAATGAGGCAAGAGTAAGGAAACATTTAGCAAACAGTGACTGCAGAATAATTACAAAATTCATCTAGAATATACAATCACAACACTTTACAGTGTATCCTGCAAAGCCCTTTGAGACATCTGAAAAACACTATATCAAATGTACAATACAAATTTACATTTATATAGCATTTTTCAAGTCGGTCATGATAGTCTAAGGTTTGCCCACTGTGGGGGATGGGGATAGTGTGGCATAGCACAAAACCGCTGAGTTATTCAAACTGCATCATTACTTCTTTTTGCAATCTGGCTGCACTCAAGACTAAAATGTAGGGATAAATTACGTTAGATATAAAAACAGAACGTAAAGCAGGAGCCATACCAACTTTTAAAAGGGAATTAGATAAAGATGTGAAAAGGAAAAGTGTAAAAGTGGGGAAAAGGCAGCAGTAGTGAGACTTAAGCAGCTACAGAGAGCCGGCTCAGGCACTATAAACTGGGGTTAAAGGTATAATTCCACATCAGGAAAATCCCATTTTTAAATGATGGAGGTTGAGAGACATTGCTAGTGCTCAGAATGGGTTGAGATGGGGGTAGGTGACATAGCATAAAACAGATTAGTTATTCGAACTGTATCATTACTTCTTCTTACAATCTGACTGCAGTCAGTCAAAAAGAACACACTGACCTTTGAACGCTGACCTTGACACAATGTGTAGAATTATCCACTAAACTATTGGCTGAACTTCACTCACGTTTCACATGACAATTTCGCACCTTTGTGCTCTCGCTTGAATTTCAGACCACATTTTTATACTCTACTGTTGCAGCACTAAATAGTTTGCTGGAAATTTGCTACTGCTAAGTATTAAATGTGCAGGATATTCTTTTCAAAAACTGGATGCACAGAGCAGGAAAGAAAAACAAAATGTACATGATGTCAACTAGAAACCATTTTGCAATACACTTGGTTCAATTTACAACTGAAGCAGACTGCCAAGGATTGGATTCCACTGGTACAACTGTGCAAGTGTCGGCTATTTGCCAGCTGGCCACCAGTTACTGAATATTGTATTTTTTTAATCCACATGAAACCTGTCAGCAGCGTTTCCACAGTGCAAACCAGCCTCCAGATAGAAAGGAGGAACACTGTGGCCAGACCATTTCCACAGGCACTCAGTCGTTGTAGAGAAAGCAACATAAAGCTGCTACTAAGCAATTCAACTGTCAACTAAAATGATTGGCATTTTCAGAGTTAGGAGAAAACTCTGTCAAGTTGATAGGAAGATTTTTTTTAATTAAAAAAACCTTCCAGAATTAATGTCAGCAGTCAGCAGAAATCATTAAATAGCAAGGATATTAAACACTGTACGGCTCCCTTCTTCCTCCCTATTAATGGTCTCATGGACAGACATGGATTTCAATTTTAAAACGGACACTGCATTTATCAAAGTGTGCAAAGCATTAAAAAATATACAATTTGGAAAAAATGGACTTTATAAAATTTAATAACAAATCTTTAGAATCATTCAATTTCCTCAGGTTCAAATGGTGGCATCAATGTTCAAGCTAAGTTACTAAACTAAAGATTTTTCTGTTGTTTTTACTGAAGAAAGAACCTCTGGATGGCACATTTGTTTGCAGGTGAAGCATTTGGATAGAGGGCTCCCAGTTATGGGCAAGAAAGAAGTTATAGTGATGGTGGTCACACATTTTTTAAATATATATATATTACATATGTATCTATATTAATAATGTATAATCCTTCCATTTGAATGGAGTATTTCAAGTCGGGGGGACATTTCAAAGCGCTTCACAGGATTTAACTGTACATTGCAATGAAAGTGTATTTTGTAGGCAAACGTGGTAGCTAATTTGCGCACAGAAATATCCCACTAAGAAGCATGAAGTAAATGACTATTTTTTAAATTAAACAGACCAGTTCATAACATTTGCTCCTCTACTGCTGTAATGAATGCAGCTACTAACTGTTTACTGCATTTTAAAAAGGTGTGACCATCACTATAATCTTGTGTGTAGGATCTATTGACTAGCCAAAGCCCAATTCGGCTTATGGCTGGGCAGCTACAGATGTGAATTATTTCAATTCTAGCCCATTCTTTGCAGGGTGGGATTGATTATGATAATAGTCCATGGCTCCTTTGACACTCAACCTTGATCTGAACCAATGGTTCCGCGTTTGACTCTGTGACATGGTTACTCAGTATGTATTTGTAAAGAGTTCATGATTTCTGTTCTGGCAAACTGTCATAGCAGTTTGTTTAGAGAGACAGTATGGACTACAGTGAAACTCTGATCACTCACACTGATCACCTTGGGATAAGTCATCAACCCCACATAACTAGTTATTCACTCAATATCCTGGCTATTCGAGTACTTTGTACTTTCAAGATACTGCACTTTGGATAACTAGTCAACTCTGGAAGTAGTCACTTGAGCCACTTTCCTTGGGGTGACGAGTTTCATTGTATGTGGTTTAGTGTCCCCAAACTTTTCAGATTAAGGGACAAAATTATAGTCAAGTATCCATACAAAGGCTAAAAAGAGAGAACTTGCAATGTTATAGCTACTTACATGCTAAAACATTTCAAAGCATTTTACAGCAATTATTGTCAAAGTTTTTATGTAGGTTAACTTGGCAGATATTTATCATAATGTGAACAAGAAATTAATCCAGATGATATTTGGTCAGGCGACCAGGAGAAACCCTTTACAAACAATATAAATATCCACCTGAGGAGAGGTAGGCAGAACATTGGTTTAATGACTAATTCAAAGAGCAGCACTCCCCAGTACTGCATTGAAGTGTCATCCTTGATGTGGGGCATGAACCCTGAGGTGAAAGTGCTACTCAGCAAAGCTTGAAATTTGTTACAGAACTATGGAAACAGGGACTCTGTCTACAGGCATACAGAGCTGTCAATTGAATTCACCATTGGAAACAAGTCAGGCGTCTGGCATGCTCACTAAGTAAGCAGCATACAATACAATTTACATTTAAATCATCAAGAGGACATTTTAAACGTGCTTTACACAGTGGGCTGGGTACCCAAGCTGGATGGAGGAGGCGAAAGGAACCTGCATAATAGCTGTGGCAGTCCTCATGGTGCATCTGAGGAGAGAGCATGACAGGCTTCTAAATTGTCTCAGAATATCAAAGAAGAAATTCAAACAGCTGAATCTCTCCCCCCACCACCATCTCCATGAAGAACCTACAGACAGGTAGACAAAGACTCCCTCAAAAGATTCCCTCTAAAAGCTTTTATAATAATTTGATAAAGCATTAGATAGAGTCTTTTGTGTCAGAGGGATGTTCCATAGCGCTTCACAGGATTTATTGTAAAGTGTAGTGACTTTATATTGTGTTGGTAAACCTTTCCTAGAGTTGGGATCTTTCCCTATTGCTAAACAGCATATAACACTCATCGGTGATACCATGGATATCTGGCAAGATACTTGCCTTAAGCATCCTTGCATGATGCCTCTTTCTTTAGGTCCCTTCTGATTGCAGTTTCAAACTGTGGCTAAGATTCTAGCCATCTGTCTAAACAATGCAGTCACCAAGTCAATCCATCCTCAACAGACAGGATTGAATTACCGGGACAAAAACACACAGCGGATTCTTAATATAAATGGTGATTAATATATGGTCGAAGAGTCTGTAGTGGTACACTCCTTGTATGCAGAAACGTTCTTTTGGATTAAGTGCAACCTTTTTTTAAACAAATACTTCTACTAAAAATGGGGTTTGTGATGCCTATTAACAGAAATGTGCTCTCATCCCCAATCCTCAGTGGTCATTAACAAAATATTTTCTCAATTCTTTTACATACAGTCAGACCCCGATATAACGCAGGGTTCTTTTTATAGACCCTTTATAGTGTATCGTGGAATGTCAGTATTCCAAAGAGTGATACAGTTCCATTTCCCGTGCTGACTGGCCAACTTCACAATCGCGCTATAAACAAACCCATGCCAATAACAAACAGCCTTAGAATGGGCTTACACTGTATTTATCTCTATACTGCTCAACTGGGTTGAGTGTGGGTACTGTCCTGCGAGCCATTCAGACCAGAAGGTAAAGAGTCTGTCCTACAAGCCTTGCAGATAATTGCATCCCACCCTTGAATCCCACTCTATCCTGAGTTATCTGATCTCAGGCAGAGCAGCAGTTGAGACAGTACAATTGGCCATATAGCTCCTAGATTAAGGAAGGAACAAACCAGTCAGTGACTCCTGCTGGAAAGTGCAGATGATGGAGAGAAAAGAAGTCCTCTAAGCTCTAATGGATGCTCACATTTCTACAATGGCCATTTAGAGTAGGCAAAGAGTAAGCCCCATAACTGACACTCAGAGTGATGCCACCCTCCCCACACCCAGTGGAGTTGTCTTACCACCCCCGTCCCCAGTGGATTCATGCTCCTGAAAGATTCAATATCTTCAAGAGAGGGGAGAAATTACCCCCCAAAAGTACCAATCAGCAAGGGTTTCAACCCATTTAAAAACATTACAGTACAACATCGAATGCAACAACAACAACTTGCGTTTATATAGCGCCCTCCATGCTGGGCGGCATCCCTGAGCGCTTGACAATGGTGGAGCCCGATACCGAGCCAGGGGGAGGGAGATAGTGCCCATAGGCACGGTCGAAGAGGAAGATCTTCAGGCACAACCTGATAATGGGGCAAGGCGAAGGGATTGAGGGAGGGAGTTCCATAGCTTCGGGGCATCATGGCTGAAGGCACAGCCGCTGATGATGGAGTAGAGGATTCGAGGGACAAGGAGGAAGCCGGAGCCAGTAGAGCGGAGGCAGTGGATAGTGTTGTGAGGAGAGAGGTGGTTGGAGAGATTGGAGACTGTCAAGACGTGGAGGAATTTAAACACAAGAGTGAGAATCTTGAAGTCGATCCTCTCTGTGACAGGGAGCCAGTGGAGTTTGGCAAGGACTGGGGCAATTAGGGTGTGGAGTTCAGTGCAGGTGAGAATCCAGGTGGCGGAGTTTTGGATGAGTTGAATTTTCTAAATAGTGGAGGAGGGGAGACTGGTGAGGAGGGCGTTAGAGTAGTCCAGCCGAAAGGTGACAAAGGCATGGACAAGGGTTTCAGCAGCTTGTGGAGTGAGTTTTTTTTTTTTCGGAGACGGGCAATGTGGTGGAGGTGGAGGAAAGCGGTCCTGGCCAGGGACCGGGTGTGAGAGAGGAAGGATTACGGGGGATCGAACCGAACGCTTAAGTTGCGCAAGGCGTAAGAGAGTTTTAAGGACAGATGCAAGTCTGTGGAAAATAGAACGAGTACTTAGTGTACATTCCTGATCTATGTCCGTAAATATTACTTATTGTCTTTCCTCACATCCCAAGCTGTAACTTCATATTAAAAAGGCACAGCATGCTCAAAATCTCTATGCAATTCACTTTAGATGCATTTCTAAAACCCCAAATGTTTTCTAATAATAAACATAAAGTTGTATTCTTCACCTATTGACACATTACGTTGATTCACTGACCTCCAAATTATCTTCTGAGCCACATCACTCACTTCAGCATAAAGAAATTCCCACGGGATATTCTAGTTGCCGAGGGATTCAAGTCATAACCTTCGTGTATCTGAAGAATGAATGCTGAACCATAATGGGGTCATCTTGCTTTAAAATAGAGTTACGTTCATGGGAAGCCAGAAGTTCAACCATGAAAGCCTAGGGAAAAAAAAACTTGGGAGACATTCACTGTTCTCCAGAGATCTTTTTTCCATTTTCCTTTTCATGCTAATTTTCTGCTGTAGAAAATTGAATATTATTCATTGCAGATGTCCACAATGTTAAATCATCCGCCAACCCGATTATAATCCAACCCCAAATAGTCACTTATTTCAGTCTTCAAATCTGGGATAAAATACACTAATACACTAATTCACCCACAAATGGTCATTTATGCATGACTGCTTGTGGGATATTCCTGTTTGAAAATTGATTGCTGCATTTGCCTGCAAAATCTAGTCAGTCCACTTTACAGTGCTTTGAGATATCCTCCCAACATGAAAGGTGCTACATCAAATGCAAAGATTATTATTAATATGATACCTGGACATAATAGACTAATCATGTCAAAACATGCAAGACCTTTATATAATTAGTTACTTTGAAGTGTAGTCATGGTTATGTAGGACACTTAGGGTAGTCCTTGATCCTCTCCTCTTCAATATCCACATGCTCTCCCTTGGTGACATCATCTGCAGACATGGGATCAATTTCCACATGTCTGCAGATGACCCCAACTCTACCTCTCTGCCTCCACCCTTGACTCCTGGACCACTGCTTTCCTGACAGAATATCTGTCAGACATCAAATCCTGGATGAGAGCTAACTTCCTGCAGCTGAATGTCAACAGGACTGAAGCCTTCCAGCTTGGCTCCCGTCAGTGCCACCATACCTTGGGTGCTGATAGCAGCTCCCTCCATGCATGTACATGACATCTCACGGAGCCAATACGGAGCCTTGGCATCCTGTTCAACTCTCAACTGTCCTTTATACCCACATCCATGCCATGACCCGCTCTGCCTTTCCCCACCTCCGCAACATCACAACTCCGCAACTGTCTCACACTACAGGCCGGTGGAGACCCTCACACATGCATTCATAACATCCAGGCTTGACTACGAAAACTCCCTGCTTGCTACTATCCGGTTTACTACTTTTCCTAGCTTAGTATTATCTGCAAACTTGGAAATTGTACTCCCTATATCCAAGTCCAGGTCATTTACATAGATCAAAAACAACAGTGGTCCTAATACCAACCCCGGGGACAACACTGCACACTTCCCATCAATCAGAAAAACAACCGTTCACCACCACTCTGCTTTCTGTCTCCCAGCCAGTTCTGTATCCATGCTGCCACTGTCCCTTTAATACCGTGAGCTTCTATTTTGCTTACAAGTCTCTTATGGGCACTTTATCAAACGCCTTTTGAAAATCCATATCAACTACATCAACTGCACTACCTTCATCCACCCTCTCCATTACCATTACTTCAACAAAAAACTCTATCAGGGTTGTTAGACATGATTTGCCTTTAACAAATCCGTATTGGCTGTCCTTCATTAACCCATATTTTTCTAAGTAACCAATATTTTTCTATTTTGTCACGGATTATAGTCTGTAGACGTTTCCCCACTACTGATGTGAGGCTGACTGGCCTGTGGTTCCTGGGTTTATCCTTCTGCCCCTTTTTGTACAGGGGAGTAACATTTGCAACCCTCCAGTCCTCTGGCACAAAGAGGATTGAAAAATTGAGGCTAGAGCCTCTGCTATGTCCACCCTTACTTCCCTCAGTAACCTAGAATGCATCCCAACTCGACCGGGTGATTTATCTACCTTGAGCATTGACAACCTTTTTAGTACCACCTTTCAGTTTACTCTCATCTTATCCAATTTCTCTTCACTCTCCTCCGATACTGTGGCATTGGCTGTATCCTCTTCTTTTGTGAAGACAGATGCAAAGTGCTCATTCAGTATGTCAACCATGCCCTCTGCCTCCAAAAGAAGATTTCCTTTTTGGTCCCTAATTGGACCCACCTTCCCTTTGACTAACCGTTCATTCTTTATATCCTTACAAAATACCTTAGTGTTCTCTTTTATGTTACGCACTAATCTTTTCTCATACAATCTCTTTGCCCCTCTTATTTCCTTTTTCAGTTCTCCTCTGTACTTTGTATATTCTATTTGATTATCTTCTGTATTTGGAACCTGACATTTATCATAAACCTCTTTTTTCTGTTTTATTTTAATCCCAATTTCCTTATTCATCGAGGGAGGTTTGGATGCCCTACCTTTTCCCCTTGTGGGAATGTATGTGTTCTGTGCCCAAACTATCTCCTCTTCGAAGATTCCCATTACTTATTAGTTGTTTTACCTGCCAATCTTTCTTTCCAGTCCACCTTGGCTAAGTCCCTTTTTAACTCACTGAAATTAGCCGTCTTTCAGTTGAGTAACTTCACCTTTAATTGTTCCTTGTCCCTTTCCATAAGTACTCTAGACCTAATGATGTTGTGATCACTGTTGTCCAGATGCTCTCCTACTGAAATCTGCTCCGCTTGCCCCACTTCATTCCCCAGAACTAGATCCAGCAATGCCTCCTTTCTCGTTTGGCTGGAAACATACTTATCCAGAAAGTTACCTTGCACACATTTCAGGAATCCTTCCCCCTCCTTACCCTTTACACTGTTATTTTGCCAGTCTATGTCAGGATAATTGAAGTCCTCCATTATCACTACTCTATTGGTCTTGCATCTTTCTGAAATCTGCTTGCAGATTTGCTCATCTATCTCCTTCCCACTGTTTGGTGGTCTATAGTATAAACCAAACAGAATAACAGCTCTTTTTCTGCTCCTTAACTCTAACCAAGTAGATTCGTTTTTTGGACCCAAAAAAATGAAGTTCTAGCACTTCATCCTTTTCCAGGGCCATAACCATTGAAAATAGAGCTATGTGATCTTTAATGTCCAACCAAATCAGAAGTACAAGCAAAAGGGACCCTGGTTAAGTGCCTCATCTAAAGGTTAGCAACCTCAGCAATGTAACACTATAATTGTAGAATACAGACTCAAATCCAGGTGTAAGGCTCAATCCACAACCACCTGACTCTGATACAAGAAGAACAATTTGCATTTAGGGAAGATAATAATCCTTGGATTTGATATCGCACCTTATCACGTCATTGAGATTTCTCAAAGCACTTCACAGGATATACTGGGAAGTGATGTCACTGTGCATTTTGTTGTGAACATTGGGAGAAACTCCCTTGTTGTTTTGAATAGTGACCTGGGGTTTTAATGTCCACCTGGTTTAACATCTCATTGAAGGATGGAACTTCTGACAATGCAACTCACTATATCAGAGTGTCAATATAGACAATATATGTTCCAAATCCCAATACGGGGCTTGAACCTTCCACAACCTTCTGACTTAGTCGAGACAAGAGTGCTACCAAGTGAGCTAGGCTGACACTCAGAATGACACAGTGCCTTTAACTGAAAAGAAGTGTGTAGGAAATACATACAAGTCTTTCACTTCTGTCTTTAATGCAGCCAAGTCCAATTGGTAAAGAAAGTCTCTCCTTTCTAATGATCCTTATAAAATGAGTGTGGGTAGTAAAAATTCCTGGTGGGAATGAGCCCACAACAGTATTCCCTAAAATACGCACTACAGTAACTGGCAGTTAAATCCAGCCCACAAAAATGTCTGGTGTGGAAAATGAAAATGATACACGGGTGCAGTAAGGTTGTGATTAAGGCATGTTACAGTCCTGGAAAGTTCAGTATAGATGTTGGGTGTAAAACGTGTTACACAAACATCATACGCACAATTTCATTGTGATGTGATGCGGTACTGATATTGCACAAAGTACCTTAATAGTGTGGTCATCAGTGCTGTCTGTTTGAACCTCTCTTGATCCTACAAGCCAGGGTATGGTGCTTTTGTTATTTTCTCTGGCACAGAAACAGGTAGATGATGCCAGCAAGCAGTTATCCTTGAGACAAACTGTTACACTGCTGCGATACCGCCACCTGGAGCTGCAGGGAGTTTGGAGTGTGTCAGAGGCCACCATCCATACTCCATGTTAGGGGTTTGGAGACATTGAGTCAACTCCACATTGATGGAGCCCCACATCAAGGTGGGGGGTGAGGAGAGAGAAAGAATAACATTTTCCATTGGCACCAAACTTCCATTTCATCACCATCAACAATTCAAATAAACAATGATCAAGAAATCGCTTCAAACGCAAACCCCCCAAAAATAATAAATTGGTCACTTCAATCCACAACTGTTTGTGGGACGCTGCTGTGCGCAATTGGCTGCCGGTTTCGCCCTCAAATATACAGTCAATTCACTTTACAGTATATTCTGTGAAGCACTTTGAGATGTCTAGAAGACGTGAAAAGCGCTATATCAAATGCAAGGATTATTATTATATTATGTAAAGAAAGCTGCCTTCAGAGAAGAGGACAAAGTTGAGTTCTAAACAAAAAAGAGAAGTATCAGAGAAAACCATACACAAATTGCATTTGATTAACTGAAAGGGCTATAAAATCCTTGAGTCTTGCATTAATTTCACTAGCTGAAAGCATCAAAGAGAAACAGACTGCTACATCAACAAGGGAGCATTCAGTGGAATGCAAGCCCCCTACCAATAAAGAGCTCTAAACAGTGTAAAATGACACAGCATGGAATGAGCTGGTTGATCAGAGCAAATTCAGTCTTCTCTGAAACTACTGTCTGTTTGTTGAAGAGTTTTATTGAAAGTATGTTTTTCTGAAGCCTCCTCTCGATTTCTCTGTAAAGTGGAAACATATTGTTAGTCGTATTCCCCCAAAACAAATACTTTGTGTCAGCGGTGGAGAACTCAAGAATTCAGTTTTACTTCTTTTAATCACCTATTTTTTTGACCCTGCTTTTGGTCATCCTTCTTTCCCTCCCCCTTCCCCACTACCTCTTCAGCTCCTGCAAAGTTTTGCATGTTTGAGAGTCTTCCGGATGTGAGAGGCACTGTATCAATGTGAATAGTTGTTAAAGTGAACTCAGATTTCAAGGCAATCCACACAGATAAGGAAGGCAATACAATCATTGGGGTTGTTGCCTCACATTATTGCACTGAATTAAAACCAATGAGCATAAATCTACACTGCTATAGCAATGATATTTTTACCGCTGCAACACCTCCATACATCATTTAATCATATATGGCATATGAATACTTTTATCTACTGCTGTGCATACAGGAATTGGTGGGAAATGTCACAAAATCTACATATTGTAGACAGGCACGATGGGCCGAATGGCCTCCTTCTGTGCTGTAAGATTTTGTGATATATCCCTCTTATGCAATACAGATTTACATTTATAGAGCATAGCACCTTTCACATCAGGAGAACGTTCCAAGGTGCTTAACAGAATAGCTTGGCACCTGAGCTGGGGGTGGGAGCGAAGACCGAAAGTGTGGTCAAAGAGGTAGGTCTTAAGAATAACAAGAACTTGCACTTGTACAACAACCTAAATGTAGGTTAACGTGTTGGAGAGCTTCACAAGGTCAGGATGGGATGCTGAGCAGGGCAGAGGGAGAGGGGGGAGGTTATAGATAACAATATAATAATAATATAATCCTTGCATTTGATATAGCGCTTTTCACGTCTTCCAGGCGTCTCAAAGCGCTTCATAGAATATGCTGTAAAGTGAATTGACTGTATATTTGTGGGCGAAATGCAGCAGCTAATTGCACACATCAGTGTCCCACAAACAGTCGTGGATTGAAAATGACCAATTTATTATTGCTTTTTGTTTTGGAGGGATTATTATTTGAGGGATGTTAAAGTAGCACAGAAAACAAGGGGTAAAGACAGAGGGGAAGGAGGGAGTTCCAGAGATTAGAGCGTAGAATCTGAATGCTCAGCCGCCAAGGGCATCCAAGTGGTGGGGATGAGCAGAGAATTTAAGTCGAAGATCACAGAGTTAAGGAGGTGCTGGAGTGTGAAAGGATTTATAGGTGATGGTGAGCACCTTGAAATTGACCAACTGGGAAACAGAAGCAGTGGAGCTTGGCGAGGACTGGGGTGATTGGCTTCAATGAGTTACATTTTCTGTAGATGAAAACACAGCATTATAATGTAAATATTAAGTACCTCACAGCCAACGCAGCCGAAAAACCTCATCCACGCATTCATCATTTCCTGCCTGGATTATTCCAGTGCCCTCATCGTCAGCCTCCCCAGCTCCACTATCCACAAAATCCAACTAATTCAAAACTCTGCCGCTAGTATATTCACCCGCTCTGAACTCCATGCCCTCATCATACCAGTCCTCGCCACTCACTTCCTAGCACAGAACAGATTGACTTCAAGATCCTCACACTGGTCTACAAATCCCATCATGCATGGCACCTCCCTACTTCTCTAACCTGCTTAATGCTCACTCCACCACCTGTTGCTTCCACTTGGCTGCCTCCGGCCTCCTGCTTCTCTGGCTCCAGCTTTCTGCTTCTCCCTCATCCCCCCTGCTACACCAGTGTAGGCTGTGCTTTCAGCCACTTACCCCCCGAAACTTGGAAATCTCTCCCTTCATCCATCCGCCTTCATCCCTCCTTCTGAAGACCTTCATTTTTCAATTCACTTTACAGTATATTCTGTGAAGTGCTTTGGGACGTCTCAAATACGTGAAAAGCGCTATATCAAATGCAAGGATTATTATTATTATTGACCTATGGTCACCTCCGCCCTCTCCCCGGTTCAGTGTCAAGCTCCTCCACTGTTAAGCATTCTAAGATGCTACCCCGTGTGAAAGAAACTATGCAAGTTATTATTGTCATAATCCTACTCTACGCAGTATTGGTCTCCTGTACTGAGCCACACTACCTGTTATAATACATGAGAGAGCAAGTGGTTCTTTTTACATACTTCTTGCAGGAGCCTGACCATTTTCAAATCACTGTTACATTAGCACCCTGTGTTTCCAATGACCACTTGAATTTCTTACTGTTAATCGTAGGCTGCAGAACAAAGCACGGTTAATTTGCCTCACCCTCTATAGTGATCACAGAAGCTTCCTGTCGTCAGTCACCAGTCAGTTTGGTTCATGGTGGGGATGGGGTAGGGAATTGAGGAAAAGGAGTCCAAACATTTTTAAATTTCATTTAATGTGAAAAAGGAACATCAGATGAGTTTGCAAAATTCCACTGAATCTGACTCACACTAAACATTGCAAACTGAGCACCTCCATTCATATTGGCCATAATCTCCTTAACCAGACTCAGAGGATCACAACACACACAGTATTAAATCTCTCCTCCTCCTTCCCCGATCACTATCTGGTGTCATTCACACTATCTCGTTTCACACATTGAGGGCCAGCCTTATCTGTATTACCAGTAATAGGTGTTTCCCGCCCTTACCCTTAGGGGCTATTGTAATGTTCCAAGAAGAAAGCACAAATCTGCTCTATTAAGGAACACAAGCCATGGATTGCTATGCGACATTAGGATCATGCTCACCTTCATTAAGAATGGCAGGACAATGTTTGCTCCAACTCTCAGAGGATGCAGCTGAACTAGTAAAGTCAGTACATTGTATGAACAGAGGTTCTCATCTCTAGGCGTTTTACAGAATCCCCGAACTATATTCTGTTTTGCCTTTCCTTTATTCATTGCGCCTCCCTTAAGTACACTTTAGTTCAATCAGCTTTTGCTAAGAATACATTATATCATAAAAAAAACTGAACTGGACAATAACATCTGCAATTCAACACAAGAGGAATTCTGTTCCCTGAAATAAACATTGTCACTTCATGTTAATGTTAACAGGAAAGTTGTCATGGCGACATTCAGCTTTGTTCAGTCCCGCTGCACACTCAGATATACCATCCATGGTTCAGTATTACATACAATTCAAATAAAAACAAAACTAATGTCTTCGACCAATTTGCCAGTTAACGCTGGAAATTTGTGAACTAAATTTTAATTCATTTTACAAATCTCATATACATTCTGTACTTTCCACTATACAGTGTTTAAAACTTGTTTATTACTAGGAGTGCTTACAGCACAACACTAGGGTGATCAAGTCTATTTTGCGACTTCAATGGAAGGTAATTTTATCCATTCTGTATACTGGACAAAATTCTTTGGAGGGGATTGATATAGTGATATTGGAGGCTTTATTATTCACTATTCCTATTGTACAAGAAATTGACCTGTTAAATAAGCAAAAAGGGAAAGAAATACAAGCCATTCTCTGCATACCCACTTCACTGATAGATGGATTGCTAGCAGACGCTAAAAAATGTATTGCTTTGAACTGGAGGCCAGTAACCTTGTTCCTGCTCCCTGTGGGTCTACGTTTATGAACAAACATGCTCCTGAACAAAGCAGAAAATACACTTGCAATCATTTACAAAGTTAGTGTTGGTTTTATTGGTTTCATTAGCAGAACTGTGAGCAGAACTGTGACCATTAATCAGCAGTTAATGTATTCTCTTCCCCGCACCCAATTGCCCCCCCACCCCTTTCCCCTTCCCGTTATCCTCATTGCTCATTCACCATTGTTCCCACCTGCTTTTAATGCAGCTTTGCTGCAGTGCTAATTCACAGTAGTTTCCATCTCGGAAACACAGATTTCCCTTTTCAGTCACCGTCGTAACAAAACGACAATACTAGCACTTCAAACCGAATATTTTCCCTTCCAAACCTTGTGCACGTTTCCCTTGATGGCCTGGTGGGTACAAACGTTGACCAGTACTTAACTAGGTAGGTCATGCACACCAGAGAGCCACAGGCTTGAACCCTGATTAGTTGATCTCTGTCTCTGGGTTTATGAAAGGCAAAATAAAATGCAAAAATAAAGGCAAAATAATCACATGCTCAGGAAGTCAGGCTCAATTGCGTTCCCCTTTCCAATGGTTGATTCCCACTGTAAAGGCTCACACATGAAAAATAGTCATTCGGGCGACTTACACAAGAACAACTGGTGACGATGGAACAATATCAACAACAGCAACTAGCATTTATATCGCACGCTTCTTGTCTCAATAAACTGGAAGGATAAAAGTAAAACACTTTTAGTAGATGAGGAGGGGAGAGGAGGAAAATCAGCAGACAAAATATATTTTATAAACAAAATTACACAAATATGGATACAAAATCAGTTTTCCAATGAACATAAAAGTCTGCAAAATACTCAGTTTCATGCTTAATAATACTCCTTGCATTTTTGATATAGTGCCTTATCAGTCTTTGAGACGTCTCAAAGCCATTCACGGATTACACTGTAAAGTGAATTGATTATGGATTTTGTGTTTGAAGAAAACGTTTTTAAAAATTTGGATTTCCTGGTATGATAATCATACGGAATCTAGAGTTAAAGGTTTGTGTGTGAGTGTGTGTGTGTGTGTGGCGGGGGGGGGGGGAAGACAAAAGATTAGAGCAGCAGTGGCCAACCAGCAGTTGGGCCATCAAGATGTGGCTCACCGAACATTCACACGAGTCAAAGTGAATCTGTTTTAAATTGACGTTTTGTTTCCAGTCTTTTCTTGATTTATGGCATAAAACAAGAAATAATTCAATCAAGAAAACTATTTTGTTGGGCAATCAAAAAGGTTGGGGACCACTACAGTGGTGTGTCGAGCCGTACAATCAGGAAGCTCCACTGAACGTGTTGAAGCACCTACATTATTCATACAGCATCTTGTGCTACTCCAGAATTTACTGAGAACAGTAGCACCTCTGTTTTTGTCTTTGTTCTGCTATAATGTCCCTCTCAAACAAGGTATTTCCTTACTTAAGCTTGGAATAAAAGCAAATAGTAACCAAATAGCCAAAGGAAGCCATTGCTCGGGCTCCAACAGAATAGTGGCAGTTTATCAATATCAAATCCGAAGGCCTAGTAATCTCAGGCTACCATGTGACCTGCCTACAGCAAAATCTAATATACCAACTGAACAGGTTTTGTTTGCAATCTAATGTCAGGTCTAGACTAATTTGTAATATATATGTATATATATATATATATATATATAAAAATTTGAGTGAAAACACAACCATATCCAACACAATTTCTGTACCCCTGAGACCTTTGCTGGCTTTTGTTGTTTTGAGCTAATCTATCCAAAGGTTGTACAATCCACAGTAAAGTGATAATCAAATAGGTCACAACTGCAAAAGAAAGTCATATACTCTCTCTCTCTCTATATATATATACAAATATATAAACACACACTACAATGCAAGTCCAGTCACTACCCAGTTATTTTACACAGCAACATGATACACCCACAAACACTACACTTGGTTCTGTTGATCTGGTTTCTGCAAGTTCCCTCAACACCCAAACAACCTCATGTATCTTTAATACTCTGTTAGCAGTATTTGACCAAAAAAAGCAACAAATTACATTTATATAGCACCTTCCACGTTGAGAGGATGACCCAAGACTCTGGACAGTGAAAGACTTTCACCCGAGCTGGGGGTTCAAATCAAAAAGGGTGGAGGGCAAGGGGATGCGGGTGGAAGGATGACCAAGAGGATGGTCTTGAGGCAACCATTGAAGGAGACAAGGCAGGGGGTGAGGCGGAGGTGCTCCAGGATGGAATTCCAGAGGGTGGGGGCAGAGGGGCTGAAGGCCTGACCGCCGATGGTGGAGCTTCATGGCAGTTCAGGCTGCAACTTAACATCCTCACCAAAAGTCGGCCTTTCCAACAATGCAGCAGACCCCAGCACCACAATGGAGCGTCACACTATAAACTCAAAGTCCACAATCTTCTGACTCAATGGCGAGAGTGCTACTAACTGAGCCAGGCCGACACCTGAAGGGATACCAGCTGGCATCATAGGCTTCTGAACCTCCCATCATCTACATTATTCATAAGTAATTTACAGAAAGTAGCTCTTCTAATATTTTAACATGAATACGAGGATAACTATTACTGAATATTGATTCAGCAGATGTGCTAAGGCAAAAATTAGCTATCTTGTTTGATCTCACACACCAGTCCTTGGAGATTTCAGAACCATGAAAGACGCCAAGAGCAAAGATGCCTAATATTCTAGCACAGCTCCTGGCCTCTGCTATTATTACTTGTATAGCAAAAAAATTTAATTTCTCATGGAGTTTCAAAAGTCTATCATCCTAAAACTTTCACAATGATTTCAAGACGTTTGCACATCCTTGGAACGTCATGCCACAAGAGCCTCCTGCAAGTCCAGAGCTAATGTAAATGTGGTGAATACACATTATAATACAGTTTACACGGCTGAAGGATGCCCGGATGTGCTGGACAATTCTGTCTGGCACTGGTGAAGGCTTGGAAAACAGAGCACCTATGGTTCAGCACCACATTTCAACACTCAGGAGCCAAAATAGAAACATAGCTTAAAGCTGAACCGTCTGCTTGCTCACTTCCCCACTCTGATCACAAGTCAGTGGATCTTTATGACCATGTGAAGCATCTTATGGTTCCAGTTCAGCTATACCCTTTAGACTCCTGAATATGTCTGCACAATGTATAGTACAATACACTTATAGAGCAGCTTCCACATTGGGAGGAAAAACAAAAGTATTTTTCACAGCTGGCTCTCAAGGTGGGAGGGAAGGCGAATGAAAGCACGGTCAAAAGATGCAAGTCTTAAGGCAGGCTTTAAAAGTGGGAAGGGAGAGCATAAGTTAGAGGGATGGAGTTCCAGAGAGTGGAGGCAGTGGCTGAAAGGTCACCCACTGATGACAACTGTTATTATGAGGTATGGGGAAAAGGCAGGAAAAGGGGATTTAAAAATCTGTCAAGATCTAATAAACAGAACAGGCATGATGGGCTGAATGACCACCTATTCCTATCTTCCTTCTCTTCTTCAGTGCAAATGTGTCTATATCCCATAGGTTTGCCTCATACCTCAGATGCCTAATCCCATAGC
The DNA here is from genome assembly GCF_018977255.1 of Callorhinchus milii. Classification (NCBI taxonomy): domain Eukaryota; kingdom Metazoa; phylum Chordata; class Chondrichthyes; order Chimaeriformes; family Callorhinchidae; genus Callorhinchus; species Callorhinchus milii. Next base: position 73,995,906 of record NW_024704743.1, on the reverse strand, counting down.
CCTCTCATGATTTACAAATTTAGTTGGTCTTTGCTGTAGCCTCTCCAAAGTCAAGATGTCCTTACTGAAGACAGTGACCAGGATTGCACATAGTACTCTAAGAGGGGCCGAACAGTGGAATCCCCAAGTGTATCCACACAAACAGCTCCCACATGCTGTGAACATATTTCTGTGTGATCTTCCTATGTGTGAGCATTTTATTGATTCATACATTTAAGGTGCCTGGCTTACAAAATTGCTTCATTCTATACCAGTCAAATGACCCTTTTAGTATAATGTTGTTACATGATGCAGGTTTGGTTATTGTTCCATTTCAGAAACCAAGTGTGTATAAAGTCTTTGCGTGTACAACAACAAAATTACATTTATAGAGTGCCTTTCACGTCGGGAGGACGTCCCAAAGCGCTCAACAGTAGGTGTCGGGGCCCAAGCATGGGGAAAGGGTGGTGTTAGGGTGAGGGAAGGCAGATAGGTGGGAGAGGTGTAACATAAGATAGGTCAAAGATTTCCATTTAATTACAATATTACTGTCAATATTGAATCCTGAGCTGCACAGTTTCTTCAGTTTGACCCTTTGAGGATTCCACTGTCTATGATGAAAGTAATAATATGATTAAAAATAAATAGGGAGAAATCCCACCTGGATCTAGATTTACTCTTAGAGGAAGCATTTGGCAAATTGTTAAATTCAGTCTGAACTTTTTCTGTAGTTCTTAAGGGTATTTGCCAAATTCCGGACGCTCTAAGAGCCCTTGTTAACAGTAAATCTAGATCCATATGGAATTTTTTCCCAATGCTTTTAGTTTGAAACTATTGAGTGAAATCAATGCATTATTAACTCTTCGAAAAACACTAATATCACACAAGACAAAATTCTGAAATGGACATCAGTTTTGTTGGTGCGGTTTTTAAGCTCTTAACTGCTGTGCTTTAATGAGGGAGATCTACTCTTCTGAAAGTCGCAATAACACAACGCAAATGTGTATTAATAAATCTTGAATTGTTCTAGTTTAAAGTTTTGCCCTGCTACAGTAAACATTTCAGATACTGTGCTATACTGTGCGTTTGTAGTTTTGTGTCTCCTTCAGATCACATCTGCTGTTATATAAATTTATATGAACAATTTTATGGGTTTGATCATTTTCAGAATTTTCAAGGCTGAAATCTTTGTCCTTAAATTGCAGACAATGGGTCACTTTCCTGCACTTGAAATAGTCTTGTCCAACCATAAATTGACAAATGAAGTGCCAATGTACTGTACTATTGTAGTCTTGTGTTGGCCACATCCCTCAGGGCTGGTATACACTGTTGCAATATGGTATCAAGATCTACTATTCTTTAGAACCGGCATGTGTGGATAAAGAGTTATTGTTTGTGTCCATTGTTGTTACACAGTATATAAAGAAAATAGATCTGCACACAAACAGAAAACAAATATTTGTGGAGTCGTGTAGCTCAGTGGTTAGAGCTCTCGCCAGTGAGAGACCTGGGTTCGATTCCCACAGGGCGAAACCTTGGGCAGGTTTCCTTACTCCACACGCCTGATAATAATCCCTCCAGAAAAAAAATGATTTGGTCACTCAATCCATGACTGTTTGTGGGACACTGCTGTGCGCAATTGGCTACTGCGTTTCTCCAAGAAATATACAGTCAATTCAATTTACAGTATATTCTGTAACTCGTCAACTGAAGCCCATTTCCCTTGGAGCTATGATTTATCAGAAGTTTACTATATTTATTTTATACATACAGTACAGGCTAGAAGTGAGATTCAGACCATCTCCCAGGCATATTCTTCAAACACTCAGAATAATCAACTTGGCTAAATGATTGGCGAAACAGTCAAATTAATATTGTATGGGAACTCACTGCTGGTGCCATGAGCTAGCTGGAGCTTGTGCCAGTGCAATGTGGGTTATTGCAATGGGAGCTAAACAAGCAGAACTATAATTTAATTCATCTCTTCTCCCATGTTTTTTCTCCCATCTCAAGTCGTGTCCTCAAATACAAGCCTTAAGATTCCTCTGGTTTCTCAACAAAGAAATTGAACCGAACACAGGTACAAAACTCACAGTTTACACAGATCATTTAATCATCTACAACAGAAATAGAGCCATTACTAAAGCAACACTGTAGTACAAACGATGCTGGACTTTAACCAAGTTGGATATATGCTCTCCAAGATTCTATCCTGGGAGAAGGTACTATTTAAATGCACATTGTTGCTGTTGTTGTTGTTGTTGTTAGGTAACCACAGGATCTTCTACTAATATAAATGAAGACTGACACTGTACTTCATCCAATTTCTGCACAACAACTTGCATTTATATAGCACTACTCACACAGGGTAGCGTTCCAGAGCGCTTAAGCTCTATATATGCATTATATATGCCAGTCTCTAAAACTTATCTAAACACTGTAATACACAAGATGACTCAAATATATTATTGTTACATGGTGTTTAAAACGCATCCAGATAAATCTAATGACACTGCATCTCACGCCCATATCAGTTTAAAATGCAGTTTAAAATTGCTTTTCTTCAAAAGGCTTAAGAACACAGTGCATTATATCTGAGACAAACAATCACAAATATGCAGTACAATATTTTCAAAATACACGATTACTGCCAAACGATGATGCAATCAGAACAGTATCGGGAATGATTCGGGTTAACAAGGCACTGGAGCAGGTCATTAATGTTTAAAAGCCTAACCTGAATCTCTGCATGACGAAATGCAGTTAAAGGAAGGAGGGTTAATGAATGCGGCTATGGTCCTCTATCTAGCATAGTAAAGGGCATCCTGTGTTTACAGCATGCACAGGTTAACTTCATTTCAAACACACACTTACAATCCCACTCAAACAATGCAACAATTTGCTTATGTGGCAATGCACATCTCAAGCCAACCTTCGTAGCGCAGTATTTTCTTTGGCAGATCTCACGGAAACAAAAAATAAACAATAAAAAAAAGGAAACAAAAGTGAAATCATTGCAGCGACTGGGAAACTTCCCGGATTGGAATGATTCCCTTGCAGCATCCTCCCTCCCTCCCTCCCTCCCTTCCGTCACAGGGTTATAATAATAATCATCATCATAATATTAATCCCTGCATCTGATTTAGCACCGTAGCTCACCGTTCAAACATCTCAAAGCGCTTCACAGGCTATATTGCAAAGTGAATTAATTGACTGTATATTTTGTGGGCGGAATATTTTTTCCCCTTGCCTCACAGAAAGCAAGCTGTTAAAGCCCACACCTCTTTGTGCCTTTTCCAGCTCAGACAACAGGAGCTTTAAACCAAAGCCCAGAAGGTTTCCCCAACAAAATGCAGAGGATCAAGGATCAAAGCTGCGATTTGCCAGATCCTGCAGCACAGATACCCCCCCAACACACACACACACACACACACAGCCCTCCCAAAGATGTTTTTTTCTCTCTGCAATGACAATAACGGAGGGAAGGGACGTACCAAAGCCTGTGCAAAAAAAAAATACATATATATATATACATGCTTCTCCCTCCCCTCCCTTACCTTGTGCATGCTGGTCGCGTAAGGTTTTTGTAACCGCTTTCCACACATTGCAGCCGAGTAAACAGAGCAGTAAAGCGGCGGATCTGCAAATGTGTAACATTATTCTCTGGTCTTTACAGAGAGCAGACGGTTGGTTGCAGCAGTCCCACTCCAGGGCCGTCCATATTTAATGCTGCTGCTCCTCCTCCACCCTCTCTCTCTCTCTCTATCTCTGCATCTCCAGCAGCCGCCTTCCCTGCACTCCAACCTCAGCTCGTTTCCAACCAGCTTCATCACGCCTTAACCCTTCCCTCCCCGCTCTCCCCTCCCCTCTCCTCCCCCAAGGCGTCTGCGATGACTGACCGAGTGAACTGCTTGACTCTTGCTGCCATCTGCTGCCCCACTTCTCCTCCCACACTTGGTCCTCAGACCCACGCTTTCCCCGCCAACAACTGGTTGGCACTGTTGGTCATGAGGATGCGAATCTGGCACATACTCAATCCCCAAGCTATGTGCTTTATGTACGATTGGCGGATAGCTTTCCGGAGGTAATAATCCCTCCATCTATTCTGTGAAGTGCTTTGCGACGTCTCAATGACGTAATAAGGCCCTATATCAAATGCAAGGATCATGATTGTTGTTATTATTAAATCAGTTTTGTAGTGACCTAGCGTTAGAGCTAGACTTGTGTTCTGCAAGACTAAGAGATCATAAACAAAACAACATCTTACTTCAACACTCCCCTAATATAATCGAGATCCATAAAAGCCAAACCAGCTCATTGCTACTTAACAACTTAATCCATCCGCTCTTTATATGCGCGCTTGCCAGTCTCCAGAACCTAGTAATCGCTGCAAAACAAACCAACACCACTGCCGTTTGGTGGTTGGAGGCCCAGAGTTAGAATAGGGTTGTGTATGTGGTATTGACACGATGGGGCTGGGTCAAGGCACTTGTACTTTTTGATAAAGGGAAATTCAACTAATGTGGGTGGGAGGGGGGAGAGGGGCAAACCTCACACACGAGAAAAAAAAGTCACATTGTGCCTTTCATGAAAGGAGAACATCTCAAAGTGCTTTACAAAGACTGAATAGGAGCCTGAGTTGGGTGCAGGGTGGGTGGCTGAAAGCACAATCAAAGAGATAGGTTCTTAAATGTCTTGAAAGCAGAGAGGGCAGAAAGCAGAAGAAATTCAAAAGAGAGCATAGTGGGCGGGGTTGAAATGGTTGAAAACTCACCAAAATTATGAGGTAGAACAAGTGGTGGTGGGGGGTAGGGGGGGAGGTGTAAGATGGAGGGAAGAAACAAGCCAGAGATGGCATAGCTGGGGTGTAGCGTCACAGGAGATTGCAGAGGTAGGATTGGGCAAGACCACTGAGGCATTTCAAGGTAATAGAGAAAATCTTAAATTCGAACCAGTGGGAGATATAAAGCCAATGGAGTTAGGTGAAGATGGGAGCAATGGGCTTGCAGAGTCTAGTGCGGAAGAGGATACAGGATGCAGAGTCCCGGATAATCTGGATCTCGTGGAGTTTGGAGATTGGGTGGTCAGCAAGCAGTATCAATTTGAGACCAGTTTCAATTTTTCCTATCTCTATCCAATTTATTTCTGAAAATAAGGTATTTAATACATTCTGGCATAGCATATTCATTTTTAGATTCTTTTCCAGATGACATTTAGACCTTAGTCTTCTCTTGTCACTGCAGGAGTACCTCAGGTGTCAGCCTGGCTCAGATGTTAGAACTCTCACCTTCTGAGTCAAAGGTTATGGGTTCAAGCCCCACACTGGGAATTTGAACTCACAGGCTGACACTCCAATCTAGCCCTGGGGATGTGCTGCAATGTTGGAGGTGCCAACCTTTGGATGAGATATTAAACTGAGGTTCTGTCTGCTTGCTGGGTTGGATACTGAAGATCCCATGGCACTATTTGCAGGAAATTTCTCCTGGTGGCTAATATCCCCTAAAAATAAGTCATGACACTTCGCAATAAATATCATGTGAAGCAATTCGAGATATCTCAACAATATGATTAGGCGTTATATAAAATATAAGGATTATTATTATACCAATCAATTACTTTCCATAACCACTCTCTATGAAATGAACAACTCTTCTTAAAACCTAAGCTTTCTGATTTTCATGGGCAAATTGTACTGAATATTTCTGGCATATTAAAAATGAATTCCATTTTATGTTTCATGAAAAAATAATGATTTCCAGGGACAAGGGCTCTTTCTGCACTTTACATTATTCATTGTATCTTTTATTAAAAACATATTTACAGTGTGTTTATATGTTAGTCCAGACATAAAATCGTGGCGTATGACAGTTGCAAATCATACAGAGTTTAGTGGTAGACAGCAAATCAAATGACTTCCCCAATAGCCTTTCGGTATCTTATACTGTTCATATTGTTTAGGATTAGAAATATATATATATTCCAGGTCATTTCAGGACTAGAGGCAAATTCCACAGCACTGTTACATCTGAATGGATTTAGAGAGAATTGTTCGTGGGACTGTGAAACTACATAAAAGAGATTAACTTTGAATTGATGTGCAGTGCCACCTGCTGTTAAAAAACATGACAAGCAATTTTGTGTTTGCAAGTTCTAGGGCATTCAATGATCACTCATTAATGGACAATTAATTAACAGTGTCTTGGACCATCCTCCTGATATGAAAGGCACTGTATAAATGCAATGTTGTTGTTGTATTAAGCAATACAACAACATTGCATCTATATAGTGCCTGCAATCTCTGACTTTCATTCAACATAGTTTAAACTTTCCAATTTGCCTGATCATTTAGATTCTGATTATTTACTATTTGTAATATATTAGATTTCAATATATGATAGTTATTATTATTTTCTGTGTCATATTAAGAGTTGAGTCAAGTTAGACCCTAGAGTACTTCCAATGCACTCTTTGGGATCCCCAAGCCTTGGTGCTCGCTCGCCAACCTGTGCCGAATACTTTCCAGAACTAGATAAGCAGGGTTCGTCTTTCCAGGGAGATTACGTGCATTTCATTCCAGGCAAAGGGAAATGACCATGTGTAAATGGAACTCACATACATACATACATACATACATACATACATACATACATACATACATACATACATACATACATACATACATACATACATACATAAATAATTACTTACTACTTAATACAACATACATACACATGTGTCAGACACCCAAGAATGAAAACTTTCCAAATGACTGTAGGATAGCTATTTACATAGCCCCAGTTTTTGTATAATGGGGGTCTTATTTATGATATTGTTCAAATGGAGACTTCTTCAGGAAGCAAATTTACATCACTCTCACCAGTGAAATGCAATTGAATCCAATCTGCTTCAAGAGCAGAATTCCTACTGATCAATGGGAATTCTAACAGGATTCTATTTTAAGGAATCTCATTAAGAAATACCACAGATTGAATCCCATTATCCAGCATCCCAAAAATTCTAAAAGAATTTTACTAGAGTTACTCATTACCCTTAACCAAATATTTAGGGATTGAGGATTTTCAGCCATTCTGCCCTACCCTCTGGAACTCAACACCAGAGTCCATCTCGCTCGCTCCTTCATCTTGTTCAAGGTTTATCACACAACGTATCCTTTGACCATGCTTTCAGTCATCTTTCCCCTGCAAACCCCATCACTCTCACTCCCAGCTCAGGGGGCAGCCAGCAATGTCAAGTGCTTTGCGGCATAAGAGCATAAGAAATGCTGTATGAAAAAAGACCAAGGTTCATCTAGTTCGCCTTCCACCTTCCTGACAGTCGATGCACATATGTCCCAAACATGTCCCAGGCATCCTTCTGACATGACAGGTATTTATAATTTATAAATGTAAATTGCATTATATTGTATTGATGCTCTTAGTTGCAGAGCTTGGATATGTTCATTGAAATAACAGATCCCAGATAGCACACAAGAAAAACATGACCTTATCACTTGTCACAATTTGCATCCTGACATATTATATAAACTCCAGGGTGCATTACCACTACAATAACCAAACACATTAATTCAGTGCAAAGCCCAGTGAGATTGCAGTACAGAACATTAACAAGCCATTACCAAGCTACTTGACCTCCATAAAAGGTTTGGAAGCAACTTAACTGACAGGGCTGATTGGAATTTTGCTTAATATAGCTGCGTAGATAGAGAAGCCGCTGAAACTGAGGCAATCTTCACAGTGTAGGGTAGGAACCAACACCTGCAGCTGTTAATATACACTGACTCAACAGGTCACACTTTGGCACTTAAGAAAGTGCAGCAGAGTGTATGTGTACAATGGAAAAAATGGTGTTATGTCTTCAGTGAGAAAGACTTGTCTGATCATGACATAGGGCAGATGATGCTCTCTATCGAAATGAGTTATTGCTGCATGTGTTTTGCATTGTCTCCAATAATAATTTTACTACATTCTCTGTGAATGTTCGTGAATCCTTCATAGCCACAGCAATCGAGCCACCTAATCTTTGATTGCAAACACCAAGCATATGTTCCATGATGAATTGCGTGGTTTTATGTGCCTGTTGTTGTAAAGGTCCTGCTAGTATTTCTACATTGTGAAGTAAAGTCTTAGGAGAATGTTTCAGAGGGGTGCTCAATATCTTAATAAATAGCCCAGTGATCAGAACATTTACAGAGCTTCTGATCCTTGATGTATGATCCTTATGTAAGTGTCACAGACCATCTGTACATATAGGGAGTAGAAACCTCTCGAGTATGTCACCCATTTGACTGATGGCACATTCATCTCCACATGTGCGCAGTCAAGCAGCCCAAGACCCTGGGGAAGCCAGCAGCGGCACATCATTGTTGCTACCTTTCTGTTTGTCCATAGTTCTCTGGAAGTGGATGAGCCCTTGAGCCTTTTGGTCCAGTGAATTAGTCAGCACTTTGACACACAATAATAGAACATGGCGCCAGAGAAATACCAGGGAATTTACTCCAGGAGTTTAAAAGGAGTCAATATCCCTCTACCCTCTACCTTTCTTGATTCTAACCCCCAGCTTGAGTGCAAACCCTTAACTGTTCAGTGCCTTGGTACGTCTTTCCGGCATGAAAGGCATTATACAAATGTAATTTGTTATTGTTGACATCATAAAAAAATGATGATGGCTGTAGCTTTTACAGGCACAACATTTGGAACCAGACATCTAACATCTTCTAGGAGTGCTTCCCTGGGCAACCTAAAGCTACTTCTGCACTGCCCAGGTAGGACAGGCAGAGGCTGTAGATCTTTTTCCCTGGGGCTAATCTGATTTTTGTTAGCCCCTCTTTTCCCGGTCCTCAATAAATAGGATAATGGCTGTTGCAGTCATTCAAACACTGTTTTCTCTGTCCTGTCTTTCTCTCTCTGCCCTGAGCAGCAATGTGAATTTATGACCTGGGCTGAGTTTCACTTACGTCTCCAGTTTCAGACTCCATGTTACAATTTGAAAACAAGTCTGACAGGCTAAAGTTCACTGTATTGCCCTACCCCCCAGTAAACCCATGTGGTAATATGTGAACTCAGGACTGGCTTACTGCACTTTTAGCCTGTCTGCTGTTGCTCTCTGGAACTCCATCCTGGAGTCCCTCCTACTCACTCCCTCCTTCAAGTCAATCAAGGTCCATCTCAAGACCTTCCTCTTTGAGTGCACTTTCGGTCATCTTTCATCTTTCCACCCACTTCGGCTCCCACCCCAGATTGTGGGCAACACCTGTATGATTAAGTGTCTTGGGGCATCCTCCGATGGTCAAAGGCACTGTATAAATGTAAATTTGTAGTGTATTGTATTGTAAGCTAAACATTATCGGCATCTGGAATGGAAAAGAGTATTTCACCCCCACCCCCATCCAAACTGGCACTTTCTTAAAATTACTTAAACAAAAATAAATAATTATGTAATATATCGAAATAGCACAGAAGGGAACAATTACCCTTTGATTCAAATCTTGTCTCTTTTTTCCACTCAGTGTTCAGTTTAATTTCTTTCTTTCATTGTCATCTTGACATTGCCATTCCTACTCATTTTCAGCCTTTTTCCTATTCCGCCATTACACTACTTCAGCTCTTGAGATGGTGCAATTTGAAACTACATATGGGCTTGCTGATTTACATTAGCAATTTGAACTGCAAATTTTATTCAGAAAGTAACTGCAGAATGTTACGCGATCTTAAACAATGCTTTTTTCAGAGACCACTGCTAGGAATAACGTTTTTGTATATTCTGATGACAAATTGTAAGACTGCGTGGCATGAATTTGTCATTTGCCCATAAAATACATACAATCACATTGTTTTATAGTATATCCTGTGAAGTGCTTTGAGATGTCTTCCAGACATAAAAGGTGTTATTACTAAATGCAAGGATTATTATTTTTAATATTGTTATTATGTCTGACCTGAAATTATAATTTCAGGTCAGACAGTCCTGCAGCTCAGTGGTTAGAGCACTTGCTTTGCAAGTGAGAGACCTGAGTTCAATTCCAGGCAGGGCGAAACCTTGGGCAAGTTTCCTTACTCCACACGCCTAATAATAATCCCTCCAAAAACCAAAAACAATAATAAATTGGTCATTTTCAATCTACGACTGTTTGTGGGACATTGCTGTGCGCAATTGGCTGCCGCGTTCGCCCACAAATACACAGTCAATTCACTTTACAGTGTATTCTGTGAAGCGCTTTGGGACGTCCTCCCGACGTGAAAAGCGCTATATCAAATGCAAGGATTATTATTATTATTATGATTATTATTATTATAATAATTAATCCTTGTATTTGATATAGTGCCTTATCACATCTTTAAATAATTTCAAAGTGCTTCACAGGAATTACTGTATAGGGCAGTGATTGCTTACCGGTAGGCAAACATGGCAGCCAATTTACACACAGTAACAAAACAATTAATTTCATTTGGAAGATTGCTGGCCGAGACACTGGAAGAAACTCCCTTCTCTTTTCAAATAGTGCTTTGGGGTTGTTAACATCCACCTGAACAAGCAGAGAGGACCATAGTATCTTATCAGAAGGACCACACCTCTCAAAATGCAGCAGTACCCCATCATTGCACTGAAGTGTAAATATCAGTCTAAACTGTGAGCTCAAAGTTCCAACGTGAGATTGAACCCACAATCTTCTGACTCAGAGGCGAGAGTGCTACCAACTGAGCCAGGTTGACCTGAAGGTTGGTATTCTAATAATAATTGCACCATCTTGTTGAATAACATTATCACAATAATAATATTTTATGATATTTTGATAAGAGCAGTAAACACAAAAGGATTATTTATCCTATCAAGCTGATTCAACAGACATGTGCAGTCCACCAGTTGTTAGAGCACTTGCAATTGGGAGACCTGGGTTCGATTCCTGGCAGAGTGAAACCTAGGGCAAGTTTCCTTACTCCACATGCCTGATAATAATACCTCAAGAAAAAAACCCAATAATAATTTGGTCACTCAATCCACGACTATTTGTGGGACACTGCTGTATACAATTGGCTGCCGTGTTTCGCCAACAAAATGTACGGACAGTTCACTTTACGGTAAATTCTGTGAAGCACTTTGAACTGTCTAGCTGTGAAAAGCGCTATATCAAATGCAAGGATTATTATTACTATTATTATTGGCATAGATTTTACCCAACTACATTAATGCCCATAGAAAAAGCTTTTTTCCCTGACCTCTTAAAATGTTGAGCAAATCTCCAGAATATCTACCCAACTTTGCAACATCTATAATTTACAACAACAACAACAATTTGCACTTATATAGGGCCCTCCATGCAGGGTAGCATCTCAGAGCACTTAACAACGGCGGAGCCTGACTCCGAGTTGGCAGTGGGGGGTGGCGAGGTGACAGTAAGCATCATCAAAAAGAAGGTTTTTTAAGGCGGGACTCAAAAAGGGGAGAGATGGGCAAGGCGGAAGGATTAAGGGAGAGTGTTCCAGAGCTTCGGGGTGTAGTGGCTGAAGGCCCAACCTCCAATGGTAGATCGGAGAGTGCGAGGGGCGAGCAGGAGGCTGGTGCCAGTCGAGCAGAGGCACCGGGTGGTGGATTGGGGAGTGAGGTGGTCGGAGAGTAGGGAGGTGCCAGGGAATGAATGGATTTGAACATGAGTGTGAAGAGCTGGAAGTTGGTGAAATGGTGAGATGTGGGTATGGAGTTTGGTCCCGGTCAGTATGTGGATAGCACAGTTTTGAATGAGCTGGATTTTTTGAATAGTGGAGCTGGGGAGACCGGTGAGGAGTGCATTTAAGTAATTGGGGCGGGAGGTGACAAACCATGCAAGAGGATTTCAGCTGCATTTAGCTTAAGGTACATTTGGAGGCGGGCAATGTGTCGGAGATGGAGGAATATAGTCCTGCTCAGGGACTGGATGTGGGGGAGGAAGGACAACTGGGGGTCGAACCGGACCCCTAGATTACATACTAGTTCATTGAGTCTGAGGGAGAGCCCAAGTAGGTTGAGGAGTTTGGATCCGCAGGAGTGAAAACGTTGACAGGAGCCAAACAGTATGGCTTCCATTTTGTCCACATTCAGCTGAAGAAAGTTTGTCTGGCCCTCATGTCTGCCAGACAAGATAGAACATCGGTGGACCTGGAGTTGATGCTGAAGGAGGCAAAGTAGATTTGTGTGTCATCTGCATACATGTGAAAGTTTACCCTGTGTCTGTGGATGACATCACCCAGAGGGAGCATATAGATGAGGAAAAGAAGAGGGTCAAGGATGGAGCCCTGGGGTACCCCGCAGGTGACCGGGTGGGGGCGGAAGGAGAAATCATTTGCTCAGATGAAGTGGAGGCAGTTGGTTAAGTAGAACTCAAACTATGCGAATGCGGTCCAACTCCTCCCTCCACAGGCTGCAGATAATCCAGAACTCTGCAGCCCGTGTCCTCTCCCGCACCAAACTCCGTGACCCCAACTCCATTGGCTCCTTATCCTTCAGAGGATACAGTTCAAGATCCTGGTCCTCACCTACAAAGACCTCCATGACCTCGCCCCATCCTACCTATGTGACCTCCTAACCCCCTACCAACCCGCCTGCTCCGTCCACTCAGCCGGCTCTGGCCTGCTCCATGTCCCCCGACCCACCCGCACCACCATTGGCGGGAGTGCCTTCAGCCACTCTGCCCCCAACCTCTGGAATTCCATTCCCCAATCACTCCGCCTCGCCCCCTCCTTAGCCTCCTTCAAGTCCTGCCTCAAGTCCCTCCTCTTCAAACATGCCATCAGCCACCCACTTCCTCTCCCCTCCCTTCTCCCCCCCTGACCCCAGCTCGGGTCTGAAATGCTGTACACTGTCCAGCGCCTTGGGACGTCCTCCCAATGTGAAAGGCACTATACAAATGTAATCTTGTTGTTGTTGTTGAGGGAGGAGAGGCAGTGGAGGAGGATGGCATAGTCGACTGTGTCGAACGCGGCAGGGAGATCCAGGAGGACAAGGATGCAGAGGGAGCCCTGGTCATAGAGAGAATGTCGTTTGTGACTTTGACAAGCGCTGTCTCTGTGCTATGGGCAGGACGACAGGAGCTTGAGGAGGGAGTGGAGGGAGAGGTGTGACTGATGTTGACCTGTAACAATGCATTCCAGGACTTTGGCAGGGAAGTGCAGGTTGGAGATGGGATGGTAGTGTACGAGATTGAGGGATCGAGGATGGGTTATTGAGGAGGGGTGTGATGACAACAGTTTTCAGGAGCAGCAAAACAGAACCTGAGGAGAGAGACTGGTTGACCCTGTTGGCCAGCAGTGGGAAGAGAAGGGGGAGTCGAGTGACGAGTAACTGAGTGGGGAGGGGGTCAAGGTAGCAGGTGGTGAACTTCATGCGGGTGAATGTGGTTGATAGGGAGGAGAGAGAAATGGGTGTAAAGGAGTGTAAGGAGGCAGGAGTAGCAGAAGCCGTGGCGGAGGGAGAAAGTGGTGGGGATGGTCTGGATGGGGTGGAAAGGGACATAGGTGGGTGAGGATGATGCAGCCAAGCGAATGTTTTCTATGAGCCTGGTTATCTGTTTGCTTTCCACATGTGACATTACCGAGGTCCTAGCAGCGTTCCCCTGGAGCATTTAATGATTCCTACTTAATGCTGTAAGTTTCAATCCTTTTCCATTGATGGTCATATCTTTACAGGTTCTTTTGTTTATACATATAGTAAAACATCTCCCAACTCCTTCACAGGCCACAGTCCATTTTAACATACATTTTATAGCTATTTACAGAGCCTATTTTTTCCTAAAAGATTTCAGTCCTAGCTAGCAACATTTGCTAACAGATACCGCAGTCATAGTTCATGACACATAGAAAATGAATATGAAGTAGGGTATTGTAAACTGAGCAATGCAGGGCTAAAATTGTACTAGGTTTTACCTCCAGTCAATGCTGAGTTCCCTGGTCTCAGTCCAGTTGTCACAGGAGTACAATCAACATCAAGTTCCCTGGCATATGATTGAAAAAATATTAACCAGGGTTCCAGATCCTGGTTACTTTCTACTGATCCCTGCTACACCGTATTTCTGTGGCTGTTGGATAAGAGCAGGATTATAGATTGGTTGAATATCCCGCTGGCACTCATTGTCCAGACTCACACATGAATAAACACTTGGGCAAAGTACTGAAAAGCCCCCGGCATCTGTGGAGCCAAATCTCTGCAAGAGTTTTGCCTTCCAGAATTCAATGGAGTTAAATGGAGTTAAAGAATGTTCAGTATTAAACTGCAACAAAATAGAAAAACAAAATATGGCTGTATGATATTAAGCCTTACTTCATACATATGGGTTCCAAAAATGGGATATCTGATGTGGTAATTATCACTGGGAACCTTCTATACCACACTTTCCCCCCCTTAAATAAAGTAAAATTTGTGTTGCATATTAATTACAAATGTACAGTATGACATTTTTCAGTTTCCATCTGACTTTTATTTTCAATAAATGTAGGTTCCATTTGATCGAAATTCCTCTTATAGCAGGTCTGCAAAAAAACCACACACACGTGTTCCTTAAACTGATTTATTTTTCCCTCAAACATTTGCACTTCACAGGCTGTGTTAAATTCATGTGGTTCTGATTACTCCGCACCTCCCCACATACAGCCACATAATTCAGCGGGTCAAACGCTCACCTGAAAACTCAGATTCCCCTATACAAATTCACCCACTGAGCTTCTACAGAACAATGCATGTTTGATCAACTGGCACTTTGATTTCCGATAATTTTAGTTCAGAGCCAAGGTGTAGGCAGGCCAAGGGGGGAGGAAAAGTTCAGGTCTGCTCTATATGGACCTGGTCATTTGGGGGGCTTGAATTCAGTTTTTTAACACCACACTGTTATACTATCCACCTTTGGTGGGAGGTAAGCCGGGTCTCTCAGAGCTGAACTAACTCCAAAGTGACATGTTTGACAACAGAATATCGGAATCAAGCCAACCCTCTGTGGCAGTCTCGATAGTCCAGCTCCTGAGCCAGGCAGGTCCGCAGTATTCCAGCACACTGCTGATAACAACACAGCCAGCCTGGCTCATCTGGGGATATGGAATCCTCTCACTCAGCTCCTACTAATCCTGTAAGCCAAAGCCCTAATGTGTAGGGTGGTCCAAGCTGGATAGGCAGTGGGAAAGCTTGCCAGATAATCCTGTAAACATTGCAAACTACTAATGACAAAATGCCTTTCCCTTGTCCTTCGAAGGAGTCCTAGACCATCAAATGGTCTAGCTTATGGTACACTTTGGCACCCAAGAATCTGTCAAATAACATTTAGAAATTTAAGATGACCCCATGTATGCGGATGATGTCACCAAGAGGGAGCATACAGATATTGAAGAGGAGGGAACCAAGGACAGAGTCCTGAGGAACATTGCACAAGACGGTGCAGGGGCTAGAGGAGAAACTGTTTGTGGAGATGAAGTGGAGGCGGTGTGTGAGGTACGATCTGAACCATTCAAGGATAGAACCGATATAATAGACATTGCTGTTGCTGATGTTGAGTCTGTTCTTGAGGCACAGAGAGATGCAGTGGCAGGTTCCCACTGTGCCGGTCACTCTGTCTGAATTGGGTGAGTTAGGACCAGTTAAGTTAGCCATGGTCAGTTGTACCTATAAATATATATAAAGAGATCAATGGAAGGATAGGCCAGTTTCTTAATAACTATAATGCCCAACAGGGAGAACATCCCCTCACCAAAATCACAAAGATTTAAAGTATGATAAAACAACCAGATTGATCTTTATTACAAAATTTCCCGATGTACAACATTTCGAGACTGCTCCAATGATTCGGATAACACAAAGATTTGCTAGCAGGCAGCTTTAAACAAGCAGTCATGTGAACTGATTTTTATATTGTAAATATAGCCCCCTACTGGTGAAACATTATATTTTAAGAAATGGCCAAACTGATTTTCCTCACTGGTTGATAAATGTTTGCTATATTTGTCTACCTGCCTCAATTGGTAGTAATGTCTCTCTCGCCTCTGTCAGAAGTTTATTGTTTCAGCACCTTGGGACTTCATCCCAATATGAAAGGCACTATATAAATACAATTAACCCTAATTGTATTTAACTAATTGTAACTAACCCTAACCCTAAAAAAACAATAAATTGGTCATTTCAATCCATGACTGTTTGTGGGACACTTCTGTGCGCAATCTGGCTGCCGCATTTCGCCTACAAATATACAGTCAATTCACTTCATAGTATATTCTGTGAAGTATTTTGAGACGTCTAGAAGACGTGAAAAGCGTTTTATCAAATGCAAGTATAAGTATTATTATTATTTTTTGTTCTTGTTGTTTCAAGACCCAACTAGGGGTTTTCAGCTTGTTGCCTTGGTTGACACTCCAAAGGACAGTCACAAGATTACAAGATTAAGCCTCTTTGGTCGATCCTATATCATCCCTCCAGGACACCCACCCTATTTCCCCAGCACAGCATCAAGTTGCTTTTCAAATGAGCCCAGTGTCCTGGCATCTTCCATCTTTCCAATGTTGGGAGAGTGCTGAATTGTCAGATGTGCTGTCCTTTGAATGTGAATTTAAATCAAAGTCCCATTTGTCTGTTCAAGTGGAATGTAAAGGTTCTGTGGCACTATCCAAAAAGAGATAGAAAATTCTCCCAGTGTCTTAATGAACAATCCCTTTGATAAAACTGGTCATTCACTTCATGGCTGTTTGTGGGACATTGCTGTGGCAAATTGTCTTCTGTGTTTGCTACACAATCAATACACTTTATAGTAATGTAATTTGACAATGTGATAAGGTGCTAAATCAAACACAAGGATTATTATTATCATAAATCAGCAGTCAGGGAATGACAGAAGCTCACACAATGCTTATGAGTCCGAAACCCCAAAGGGTTTCTAACGCACCCTGTAACTGATGTGCTTTTTAAGAAAATGTTGTCATTAAATTGAGAAACAAAATATATCAGAATATAAAAATATAGCATGCCTTATCTCAACAGTGGTTTTGATTTGTTTTTTTTTAATGTTATGGTTACCCCCTTGTGTTTCAGTATGTGTTTTAATATTAAATAGTGGAGTAAGATGTTCTTAAAATAATTCATTTGAATCATGATCATGAATCATGGGGAATTATCACATGAGAGCTTCCATTAAAAACTATTGTCACAACGTATCAAGGGTAAGGCATTGATGTGGATTAGTAACTAGTTAAGGGAAGGGAGCAGAGGGTAGTCATTAGGAGAGCTAAGTTGAAATGAAAAGATCTACCGAGTAGGGGTGCTTCAGGGTTTGTGCTGGGACCCCTCCTGTTCTTTAGTATATATAAATGGCCTGGATTTACAGACCTAGTGCAAGATGATTAGATTGTCAGATGACTCCATGTTAGTGGGAACTATGGAATCAAAGAAGCTGTCAAGAACCTACAAGGAAAGCTCAACAGGCTATGCATCTGGACTAATCACTGGTAGAAGAGTGCATGTTCCCGTATATGGAAAGTAAAATAGGAGGTAAAAGTATTGAATGGATGTAATAGAATTGCCAAGGGGGAAACCTCATATTGCAACAAAATACCTTTACATTGTACTCCAGCACTGTATAAAAGGATGGCCATGCTTTCAACCACTACACCCCGAAACTTTGGAACTCTTTCCCTCAATCCCTCTGCCTTTCCCCCTCCTTCACTTTTTTTCAGATCACGCCTGAAGAACTTCCTCTTCAGTCATGCTTATGGTCACCACCTCGCTCCCCACATGAAGGGCTTTATATAAATGCAAATTGTTGACTTGAAATAATTTTTAGGCTTGAAAAGAAAATAAGGATTTGTTGGATATCAGTTAGGAGCAGGAACCCTGGCTGATTTTCCCCTTCCCTAACATGTGGCCAAATCTAGGAAACCTCCCACTATGCATAAGTAGACTGCACATTGAATTAACTCACTAATTTCCAGATCATTGTACCTACAGTATATGGGTTTGCACTTGTAAAAACAGGAAATGCAACATAGTCAAAAGCTCTCTCAGCCCTAAGTCATTAGTATTATGCTTATACACAAAATCACTCTGTGTGACGTGTGTGTTAATTATAGCACTTCTGTACTTTTTCAACCTCCATTGAAGTGATGTTTTCAAGCAAATCCATGAACCTTCACATGTTTATGGTTTAGGTTTGCAGTAAACGTTAAGTTCACAGCTGGAAGGCACTAAATGTTTCTATTCATTACTTTGGCAAAATTGTGTTCGCTCTTTTCTTCTAATGTCAGTGAATCAGCATGGGTTCCATTTGATTGAAATTCAAGCAGCTGCTCAAGTCTTGCATGTTCATTTACTACAAAAAGACCTAAGTGATGTGGCCACCTCACTTGTTTGAAGTGAGACTTGCTCATTTTTGCAAATAATTTCAATATATTTCAATGCATCTGATTGATATAAAAATATGTACGCTTTTTACAGATAAATTATTTAGGTTGTCTCTCTCATTGTCCAACAGTTGGTGTCTTTATATTTACCCAACATACAGGGAGTTATTTATTGCTTGTTGATAGTATTGTACAAATGTGATTTTCCACTTGTTTAATAATCCTTACATTTGATGTAGCGCCTTACATTTCACGACAGTATCTCACAAGATCATACATCAGTTTGGATGAAGAAGGCCCTTTGACTCATCTGATCTCATCCCTTGAGCAAATTCCACCCTACCATCCTTTCATCACAGCATCAAGCTGATTTTTAAATGAATCCAACAACAACAAAAACAAAATTACATTTGTTTAGCGCCTTTCACATTGGGAGGACAGTCAGTATTTCAGACCCGAGCTGGGGGTCGGAATTGGGGTGGGTGGAGGGCGGGGTGGGGGGAAGCAGGGAGATCAAAAACACGGTCGAAGAGGAGGGTCTTGAGATGGATCTTGAAGGAGACAAGGAAAGGGGCAAGGCAGAGAGATTGTGGGATGGAGTATAGGAGCAGAGTGGCAGAAGGCCTGCCCGCCAATGGTGGGGCAGGCGAGTCGGGGGACATAACAGGATAGTAGAGGGTTAGGAGGTTGCAGAGTTAGGGGGGAGCAAGACCATGGAGGGCTCTGAAGGTGAGGACCAGGATCTTGAACTTGAACTGTCCATGACCCTACAACTGAACACCAAGCCATCATCACCAAGATAGTCAATGACCTCATCTCCTCTGTGGAGCTTCATACCACAGCCTCTAATCTCATAGCCCCCCCAGTCATGCACAGCCTCCTCCCCAAGATCCATAAACAGGACTGTCCTGGGAGACCTATTGTTTCAGCCTGTTCCTGCTCCACCGAACTGATCTCCTCATATCTGGACACCATTTTGGTTCCTTTTGTACAGGCCCTACCAACCTATATCTGTGACGCCCTCCGCCACTTCAACAATTTCCAGTTCCCTGGCCCTGACTTTCTCCTATTTACAATGGATGTTCAGTCCCTCTACACCTCCAACCCCTACAAGTACGGCCTGTAGGCCCTCCGCTTCCACCTCAAACAGCGGCCTAACCAGTTTCCATCTACCACCACCCTCCTTCCCCTGGCTGAACTTGTTCTGACGTTGAACAACTTCACCTTCAACTCCAACCACTTCCACCAAGTGAAAGGTGTCGATATGGGAACCCACATGGATACAAGCTACGCCTGCTTGGTTGTTGGCCACCTGGAATACTCTTTATTCCGGGCCTACTCAGGTCCGGTCCCTGACCTATTCCTCAGCTACTGTGTTGGGAATGCTTCCTGGTCTCACAGTGAGCTGGAAAAATTAACCAACTTCGCTTCCACCTTCCATCCCTCCATAATATTCACATGGTCCATCTCCAACTCTTCCAACAGATATCTTTTGCGAGCCCACCAACTTCCACAGTTACCTGGATTACCTCCTCCCACCCCACCTCCTGTAAAGACTCCATTCCCTTTTCCCAGTTCTTCCGCCTCCACCGCATCTGCTCTGACGATGCCACCTTTCTCACCAGAGCAGCTGAAATGTCTTCCTTTTTCCTCAACCGAGGATTCCCATCCACTCTAGTAGGCAGGGCCCTTGACCGTGTCTGCCCTATTTTCCGCACCTTTGCTCTAACCCCTTCCCCCTCTTCCCAGAATCATGATAGAGTGCCCCTAATCCTCACCTTACACCCCCCAACCTCAACATCCAACAAATAATTCTCCACCATTTCCAGCGCTTCCAGGGTGATCCAACCACTAAACATGTCTTTCTCTCCCCTCCCCTCTCATCATTCTGAAGGGGCCGTTCCCTCCGTGACTCCCTGGTTCATTCCTCCATCACCACCAACAGTTACTTTCCTCCCCCCGGCACCTTCCCATGCCAGCGCAGGAGATGCAATACCTGCCCTTTCACCTTCTTCCATATCACTTTTCAGGGCCCCAACACAGATTTCATGTGAGACAGCGATTTACATGTACTAACACCAATGTAGTTTATTGCATTCGCTGCCTTTTCTCTCCCTGAATTGCCTGTTTTGTTGCAATTTCCCATCTATCCCCTTGTTTTGCAGTATTTACACCTCTATTCCCTGTTTGGTTGCAACCCCCCCCTTTATTTTACATTATTAACACCACTCTAACCCATCATGCCCTGTCCTCTACCCCGTTTTCTGTTTTGTCTTCCTTGCCCTGCCTCCTCGCTCTCTGTTAGCCCTTATAAAAGCCTCTCCCTCCCAACATGCCCTAGTTCTGACGAAGTGTCATGGACCCGAAACATTGACTCATCTTCCTTTCTCCTTAGATGCTGCCTGACCTGCTGAGTGTTCCCAGCAACTTCTGTTTTTGTTTCTTGAACTATATCCTCTGTGTGATGGGAAACCAGTGGAATTGGGCAAAGATGGGGGTGATAGGGTCACGGAGTCTGGTGCGGAAGAGGACATGGGCTGCAGAGTTCTGGATGGTCTGCAGCCTGTGAAGGGAGGAGTTGGGGAAGCCGACAAGCAAGGAGTTTGCATAGTCGAGCCTCGATGTAATAAATGCGTGTATGAGGGTTTTGACAGCTTGAGGTGTGAGACAGTAGCGGAGCCGGGTGATGTTGTGGAGGTGGGGAAAGCAGAGGGGGTCATGGCACAAATGTGGGGTAGAAAGGATAGTTGAGGGTCAAACAAGATGCCAAGGTTCCAGACCGGCTTAGTAAGGTGGAGTGTGCAACCATGGATGGTGATGCCATGAGCGCCTGAGGTGTGAGCCAATCAGGAGAGCCTCGGTGTTGTTGATATTCAACTGAAGAAAGTTAGCTCTCATCCAGGACTTGACATTCTGTCAGCACAGCAGTGGTCCTGGAGTCAAGGGTGAAGGTAGAGAGACAAAGTTGGGTGTCATCCACATAGATGTGGAAGTTGACCCCATGTCTGCGGATGATGTCACCAAGAGGGAGCATGTAGATATTGAAGGGGAGGAGACCAAGGACAGGGCCCTGAGGAACACTGCACGAGATGGTGCGGAGGCTGGAGGAGAAGCTGTTTGTGGAGATGAAGTGCAAGCAGTGTGAAAGATACGATCTGAACCAGTCAAGGACAGAACCGGGAAGGTTGCGGTGAGAGGAGAGGCGGTGAATGAGGATAGAATGATCAATGGTGTCGAAGGCAGCAGAGAGGTCAAGGAGGACGAAGAGGCAGAGGGAGCCCTGGTTGCAGATGCACAGAATGTTATTTGTAACTTTGACCAGGGCTGTTTCTGTGCTGTGGGCACAGGAGGATAGGAGTGGTGATGGCCGTTTTTAATGGGGTGGGAACAATACCAGTGGACAGGGAGAGGTTTATGATGTTTGTGAGTAGAGGGGCAAAGAGGTGGAGCTGAGAGGTAAGGAGAAGGGTAGGGATGGGGTTGAGCAGGTAGTTCATTTCATGTGGGTTATAGTCGTAGTGAGAGAGGAGTGGGAGACAGGTTCAAAGGTGTGCAGAGAGGGATAGGTAGGGGCCGGGGTGTGAGGGGAGATAGGAAGTGGGTAGTAGACGGATGAGCAGAGGAAACTGAACTTTGGATTTGAGGAAGTCCAGCATTGCCTCGTAGTTGGTATTGGACATGAGGATGGACAAGTCGTAAGAGGGTGGGCGGAGGTGCTGGTTGGTAATGAAGAAGAGGAGCCTGGGTTTGTCCTTGTCCTCCAAGCTTGTCTCGGAATAGAACGACAATTTAACGGAGGCGTGGGTGGAGCGGTAGGATTTGATAAGGTCCAGCCATTTGCCGATGGATTGTTAAGTTTGATTTAAGCCAGGTGCGTGCAGCAGCACGCATCTGTGCTTTAAGGGAGCGCAGTTGGCTGTTATACCGTGGTGACTTACGTGAGTAGGACATGGTTCGGTACGTAAGGGGAGCAAGGGAATCAAGAGTGAAGGAGAGGGAGCTGTGGAGAAGAGTGACCGAGGAGAATAGGTCATTCAGTGTCAGGAATCCAGAGTTCTGGCTTCAAACACCCTTCGGGTATTAAATGCCCTCTGAGTAAAGAAAAACTTTCTTGTATCTGTCCTGAGATTGCTCTTAACAACTCTTAACCTACATTCTCTGGATCTATCATCTTGGTACATCCTAAAGTATTGTTCTTGGTTTCCTCTTTCACTCTCAAATTTACTACAAAGTGTAGTGACAGTATATTTTGTAGATAACCCTACAAGACTCCTAAGCAGTGTTCACTTTCAATGGGATAATAATAATAATAATAATCCTTGCATTTGATATAGCGCTTTTCACGTCGGGAGGACGTCCCAAAGCGCTTCACAGAATATACTGTAAACGGTATATTTGTGGGCGAACACGGCAGCCAATTGCGCACAGCAATGTCCCACGAACAGTTATGGATTGCAAATGACCAATTTATTATTCTTTTGTTTTTTGGAGGGATTATTATTAGGCGTGTGGATTAAGGAAATTTGCCCAAGGTTTCGCCCTGCCTGGAATTGAACTCAGGTCTCTCACTTGCAAAGCGAGTGCTCTAACCACTGAGCTACAGGACTCCACTCTACAGGATAGAGGAGAACTGCCAAACTCTGTAAATTTGGAAAATAATAGGCTCATGCTGCCAAGATCAGAGAATAACCAGTGTTGTGTTCTCGTTTTGAAGAAGGTCACATCACCATATTGGAAGAAATAATTATCTAATATCATGACCTAAGCAGTCTTGGGCCAGAAATAGATGCAACTCAAAAAAATGCTGACTTTGTAATCATGGGCTATCCCTTGTGGTCAGTTATATGATTGAAGTGCGTCTTGCTTATACTCAGGACCCTTCTTGTGATTGATTTCTGCAGCATTTAAAATTGATTTCCTTTAACCCAGGATGGTCATCCAATATTTATTGTACGGCAATCAATCTCAGTTTCAACAAACGCAGAATTTGCCTACAAATTACACAGTCACTGTACCTTACAGTATATCCTTTCAAGTCCTTTGAGACATTATCGGGAGGTGAAAGGTGCTATATCAAAATCAAGCATTATTATTATTACTCACATTCTTTGTACATTGTACAACTGTTTGCTTTACCTCTGTTTCACCAAACACAGAATGTTTGTGCAGATATAGTGATAGAATTCTGCCAGATTTCATATTTTTTATATAAAAAGTGCTTCGTTTGCAACAAACAAAAAACATGATGTGAGGCTGCACATGTTGGAAAAAACCTCCACAAGATGGAACAAGGCATCAGACAGGGAATATTCTGATGATGTTGGATCAGTCCGTTTGCTGATAGTGAGTTTCCTCTGTACTCACTAACTGAGGTAAAAAGCAATAGTTATTATTAATAATAAGCAGTAATAATAATAATAAAAAGCAATTAGCAATAATAATAATTGCATTTGTTATAGCTTCTTATCACATTGTTGAGACATTTCAAAGCCATTTAAAGGATTTAATGTGAAGTTCAGTGACTGTATGAATATTTGTAGACAAATCAATTGGCACAGAGCAATGTTCCACAAACAGCCATGAAGTTAATGACCAATTTTATCTGGGGGATTGCTGGCCAGGACAATTAAAGAAACTCCCTTCTCTTTTCAAATAATGCCATAGAATCTTTTACATCTGTTTGAACAGGCAGACATCTGGACCCCAGTTTAACATCTCATCCGAAGACAGCACCTCCAAAATGCAGGACACCCCAATTCTGCATTGGGGTGTCAGCCCAGACTCAGTTGTGGCTCAGTTGGCCATTTCCGAGCACAAAGCTGAGCCATACTGTTCAGGAAGGCCCTCACCTGAGTAAACCAATCCCAGGTGGGAATGGAGGGGGTGAGGCTGTATGATTGCCTCAGTGCACCGGGAATACAGGGAAGTCAGGATTCTCACTTCTGATCCTTGGTCAGTGGCCTCTGCTGGCAAACATGCACACATTGAGTGAGAACAGGATCAAGCTTGGCTCTGATACCTTCTGTGGTTGAATAGTTCTCAGGCACTCGCTGTCCTGGCTCAACTGTGCACAACAACAACAACCCAACATAGTGCCTTTCACATGGGGTCGCGTCTCTGAGCTTTGAACACGCATAGTTTGACACTGAACCAGGGAAAAAGGATAGGTGAACGTAGGCATGGTCAGAGAGGGAAATCTTCAGGTACAACCTGAAATTGGGCAAAGAGGGGTCAAAGTGAAGGAGGGATCACAGCAGGAAGTTCCAGAGCTATGAGACACAGCAGCTGAAAGCAAAAATCAACTTGCATTTACTTAGTGCCCTTCACAGGATAGCTTCACAGTGTGGAGTCTGTAACGTATTGGTTAGAGCACTTGCCTCACACGCAAGAGGATCTGGGTTTGGCAGGGCAAAACATAGGCAGGTTTCCCTACTCCGCATGCTCTGTTTACTTAGCAGTAAGTAGGAAGTCAGTTGTTTGTCGATTGGCAGATCACTTTCTGAGGGTAATAATCCCTTTTTAAAAAATTCAATCCATAACTGTTTGTGGGACACTGCTGTGCGCATTTGGCTGCTATAATGGACCCACAAAATATACAGTCAATTCACTTTCTAGTATATTCTGTGAAGCATTTTGAGATGTCTCAACAATGCTATAATAAAAGCGCTTTATAAAATGCAGGGATTACCATTATTATTATTCTTGCTGGAATGGTCTTGCATTGTGGCCTCATGATACTGAAGCATAGTTTCAAGTACCGCCATCCAGTTATGAATAGTTTACATTTCTGCATCAAATTAAATGGGGAGGCATTAAAATGGTTTGTGGGAATCATAAATATTGTTTTTTTCTCTGCCATTCATGAGGATTACTTTATAACTCACTGGTGACTCTATCATTTGTGAGCTATTGGCTCACCCTCCCACTGGAAAATAATTTGCAGTAGTTTATGATTCCCTTCGAAGCATCCTTTATATATTGCAGTGGGAATAGTTACCTTATCGCATCTGAATCACATCCCCTCCCACCCATCCTCGCTCATCTTCACTGCTTTCCATTCCCCAGTGGATCAATTTCAAGATTCTCATCCGCACTTTCAAAAGCTTCCAGTCCTTTGTCCCACCCTACCTCTGTGACCTGCTGTGAACTTACGTATCTGGCCACTCTCTTTATTCAGCAAACACTGGCCTGTGTCATTCCCACCCCACCTTCCCCCACCTACAGTTTGCCCCACCATTGGTGGGCGAGCTTTCAGCCATTCTACCCCCACTCTCTCCACTCCATTCTGGAATCCCTCTGACTCGTCCCTCTGACTCCTTCCCCACTTCTTAAGACTCCTCTTTTACTGTGCTTTCAGTCACCTTCCCTCCCTTCCACCCCCCCAACCCCCTTGACCAGCCAACTATATAAAATGCTTTGAAACATCCTTGTGACGTGAAAAGCCCTATATAAGTGTAAATTGTATATTATGGTATTGTATTGATTGCAGTGTTACATTAAATAATTACTATAACCATGTAGCTTCTCAGTTTACTTAACTCTTTGTTCACAAATCATATGCAATCTGCATTACCTATCAGATGTTGAATATGAACCATAAATTGAGATGACCCTACTTGTTTAACTGAAAAATGAATCAAAATCATGTTAAATTGTCACCCATCATGGTGATGCAGTTGTTAAAGAGATTACATTGAATTACATAGAACTTTACAGTATGGAAGGCAGGTCATTCATCCCAACCAGTCCATGTGGGTGTTTATACTTCATATGAGCCTCATCCCTCCTAATTACCTCACCCATACCGTTCTCTTATCTTCTCAAGTCAAGTTTCCTATGAAATGGGGCAAGGACTAGAGAAAAGGGATTTTTCCCACTCAATTCATGTTAACACTATACAAGCCTAACAGTGGGGTGGTCCTAGCTGGGTAAGCAGTGGGAAGCTTGCCAGACAGTGCTCTCAAGGACAAATTTTAACTGGTTAAACTTTACCAGTACTCCAACACACACTCTGGAGTCTACAGGCCTTGACCATCACAAATCTGTAACTAATACTTTCTGGAATTAGGTAAGCAGAATGAATCACTCCAGGGAGGGAATACGTACTCCATTCCAGACACAGGAAATTTCCATGCATAGGTGACATGCATATGTGGAACTCTGGTTTGGGAATATGGTTTGGTTTCTGCATGTCTGACCAAAAATTAAACCATTAATAAAAACTATATATCATATATCTTGCCTGTTCGAATCCTGATTTGTCCTAAGGTTGCTAGTATCTACTAGGACCGCATGGGAAGGTGACATTGGTTCTGATAGTTTTATGGAGGAGAAACCAGTCATGGTTCCCTCTGCTGGTAGCACATATGATGTAACAGCCAGGTGAGGAGAGGTCAGGCTTGAATGATACCCTCTAAAGCAGTGGTGGCCAAACTTTATGGTCGGCCCACAAAATAAATATTATTGTTTGAATTAAGACATAAATCAAGAAATATTTAATCAAATATTCAATCAAGAAAAAACTGAATACAAACTACTGATCGAACATGGACTTACCTAGACTAGTGCGAACGTTCAAGGGGAACGCTTCTTGATGGCCCAGCAGGCTATCACTGCTCTGGAACATCCACATATGAACAATGGCCACAGGGCTCGGTGGCAGAGGACAACGTGTGCCTACAGAACCACATCCTAGGATGCCAGAGACGAGGAACAGAGGAATATGCCAATGAGTAAAAAAAATTAAAAGAAAAAAAGACACAAAAACACAATCAACTTTATATAACTAATTGTAACTTTATACATCTAATTGTCTTATAAATTAAATCAAAATTGTTTTTACATTTTCATCACATCTTTTAAAACCTGAAGCTCAGGTTTTATTAATTCTTTCAACGCAATCTTAATATCATCAACATTTAAAGGTGACTATCAAAAGTGCTGGTAAAATTTAGTACATATGGATCAATACTCTCTCATTATAGAAAAATGCATGATTCTATCCAAAGTGATCAATTGAACACTGCCTTGCTATTAACATATCTGCTGTGACCGCCTCTGTGCTGCCTGGTCAATTTCATTGTATCCTCATCAAGAAATGGTGTCTGAAGACAGTCTCTTACCAGTTATTGAATGGAACTCAATTTACAGGTCGCAGGAAGAATATGCATCTTCTCGCAGTTAGAGTTAGAGGGGAGGATGGGCGAGGAGTGAGAGGGTGGGTGGAGGAGCCGGTTGGTGGTGGAGAAAAGGAGCCTGGGGTTGTCCTTGACCTCCAAGATTATCTTGGAGTACAAGGTTGATTTAATGGAGGTGAGGGTGGAGCGGTAAGTTACTATTATTATAAACACTTGTTTAATTGATTTGGAATTCATTAAACTGACTAACGTAACTTGAAACAGAAATTCCTCATTATCATGGATGAACCTGGTGTAAGAAAAATAACTGGCTAATGTTAATTATAGGAACATAATTTACTGGAGACATATCTATAGAAACCATGGTAAAAATATTGGTTATTGAATATATGTAATGTTAATTATGGCCTTGATAATCTTGAGAAACATGTATCTTAAGGAAAACCAAGAAAAAAAATACTATAGAACCATAGAATTATACAACACAGCAGGAAGCCATTCAACTGATTTTTTGTGTTGTGGTTTGCTCCTCCAAGAAGCCATCTTAAACCCAATTTCTTGCTCTTTTCCCATAGTTCAATACCCTCCCTCAATACCCAAGCATGTGCTTGTCCAATTTATTTTAAATGCCCTCAAGGTAGTATTTAGAATGGGACAAGCCCTTATTTGACAATACTATGTCAAAACCATGGAGAGCTTCTATCCTCAATGTTTTTACATAGAAGACCATCAGCCTTATGACCACACACGTATAAATATGCAGTCCCCACAGTGAAATCATGTTCTTTGAGACGTTTTGATTACTTGATTAGAGTAAAATGCAAGGATCATTATTGTCTTCACATTTAAGGTCAGGTTAAATATTGGAAAGTTTAATCTCAGTTTGGAAAACAAATTTTCTACAGGTTTTAAAGAAGTTTTGGAAAGTCAGATAATAATACTAATCCTTTCATTTGATATAGCTCCTTATCATGTCTTCGAGATGTCTCAAAGCACTTCACAGAACGCTCTAAAGTAAATTCACAGCAGTGTCCCACATACAGCTGTGGATTGAGTGACCAATTTATTATTATTGTTTTTTGAAGGTATTATTACCCCCAGAAAAGCGATCTGCCAATCGACTAACAACCGGGATCCTATTTACTGCTAGGTAAACAGAGACGTGTGGAGTAAGGAAACTTGCCCAATGTTTTTCCCAGCCAGGAATTGAACCCACGTCTCTCGCTTATGAGGCAAGTGCTCTAACCACTGAGCTACAGGACTCCATAGATGCCAATTTAATTAAACAATTTTTCAAAATTGTGCACTTTTTTATATGGTCTTAAAGTTAAGATCATGAAAAATGTTGAGCCTCGGATTATGTGTCAGTTTGTGTGTTGTGAGTATAGCAGAGATGAATGGTTTCATTGTACATGAACAAATAAACTGTCCTTGCTTTGTGATTGCTACTATTCATTCTGTGTATAATTTGAACACCAATCTAATCCAATCCTATTTTTATTGCCCAGAGGGTTAGAGCATTAGATACACACCAGAAAGTCCCTGTATTGGAAAGTTATTACATTAGACTGCATATGTTCCAGTCTAATCAGCTTCATGTGCAGACCAGCGAGAGTGACTGTGGAACTGAGTTTGGAATCACCGTAAATCTGACCTCAAAGACACACAGTAAATTATTAACCTTTAGTGAGCCCTGTGGTGTGTAAAGCTCTCCCAGATGTCACCCTGTGTGAAGGGCCGATATAAATGCAAGTTGTTGTCGGTGTGTAGAATTGGTTCTTCCTTTTGCAGACCTTTGGAATGGAGCATTTTGGAGCATTACACTATAAATTTTGCTCACTCTCCTATTGTCCTGTAATCAAATTAATTCTTAAATTCCCAGAATAGCATTGGCTCAGCAATGTTTGTATTTATTGTTTGTCATTGAGTCAAATATTACTGACATTTCTGTTGTTGGAAAAAAAGTGCTGACTCTAGCAGAAACTTGCCAAGATCTAAGCAGTTTCTGGACAGAACAATCAACTGACAAGCTTTCTATTGAATGAGAGCTATGTGATTATCAGGGAATACAATAGACATGCAATGGACAACAATAACAATAAAATTACATAACATAACATGTAGGAGCAGGAGTAGGCCATTCGGCCCTTCGAGCCTGCCCCGCCATTCAATCATGGCTGATCTTCTAATCTAACTCCAGCTAATAACCTGACCCTGCCTTATCCCCATATCCCTTAATCCCTTTTGCAATAAGAAATCTATCTATCTCAGTCTTGAATAAGCTGAAGGACTGAGCATCAACAGCCCTTTGGGGTAGTGAGTTCCATACATTCACCACCCTTTGAGAGAAGAAGTTCTTCCTCACCTCAAAACGAAAGGGTTGCCAGGGGAAACAATCTTCCACTAACTACTCTATCATGCCATTTGATGATCTTATAGGTTTCTATAAGATCCCCTCTAATTCTTCTATATTCTAGAGAATATAGGCCCAAATTGGTCAGCCTATCCTCGTAACTCATCCCCTTCATCCCTGGCACTAACCTAGTAAATCTACGCTGCACCCCCTCCAAGGCAAGTACATCCTTCCTTAAATAAGGAGACCAAAACTGCACACAGTATTCCAGGTGTGGTCTCACCAGGGCCCTATACAGTTGCAGCAAGACTTCCCTACTCTTGTACTCTAATCCTTTCATAATGAATGCTAACATACCGTTCGCCTTCCTAATTGCTGCTGCACCTGCAGACTAACTTTCTGTGATTGGTGTACAAGGACACCCAAGTCCCTCTGGACGCTAACACATTCCAATCTCTCCCCTTCTAAAAAATAACCCGCTCTACTGTTTTTGCTACCTAGGTGGATGACTTCGCACTTCCCTACATTATACTTCATCTGCCACCTACCTGCCCAATCACCTAACCTATCTATGTCTCGCTGCATTTTTTTAATGTCATCCTCTGTGTTGACACTTCCTCCTAGTTTTGTGTCATCCGTGAATTTAGATATATTAACTTCGATGTCCTCATCTAGATCGTTGATGTAGATGGTAAATAGCTGAGGCCCAAGGACTGATCCTTGTGGCACTCCACTAGTCACATCCCGCCAATCTGAAAAGGACCCATTTATCCCTACTCTTTGTTTCCTACCCGTTAACCATTCCCCAATCCATGTTAATATGCTCCCCCAATTCCATGGGCCCTTATCTTTTGGACTAACCTTTTATGCAGCACCTTATCGAATGCCTTCTGGAAGTCCAAATAGACCACATCCACTGATTCACCCTTATCTAGTTTACTCGAAATATCCTCAAAAAACTCTATGAGATTTGTCAAACATGACTTCCCTTTTGTAAAGCCATGTTGACTTGGCCTAATTATATTGTGTTCCCCTAAATACCGCACTACCACATCCTTAATCAATGATTCTAAAATTTTTCCTATCACTGATGTGAGACTAACTGGCCTACAGTTCCCCATCTTTTCCTTTCCACCTTTTTTAAATAGTTTGCGATCTTCCAATCCATGGGGACTGTTCCAGAATCCAAGGAATTTTGGAAGATCAGACATAAGGCCTCCACTATCTCATAAGCTACCTCTTTTAATACCCTGGGATGCAAGCCATCCGGACCAGGGTATTTGTCACTTTTTAGTGCTAACAGTTTCCCTCGCACCAATTCTCTACTAATGAAAATTTCCCTAAGTTGCTCCCTGTCCTTATCCCCTTGGTGCATCTCTATTGTTGGCAGACTTGTTGTTTCTTCTAAGGTGAAGACAGATGCAAAGTACCCATTTAGGGACTCTGCCATGTCCTTATCCCCCATTACAACTTCTCCTGTCTCTGACTGAAGTGGTCCTACATTTACCCTCACTAGCCTATTCCTCTTAATATATTTGTAAAAACTTTTACAATCAGACTTAATGTTCTTAGCTAGCTTACCCTCATACTCCTTTTTCTCACTCTTAATGAGTTTTTTCGTTTTTTTTTACATTTGTATTGCCTTTCACGTCAGGAGGACGTCCCAAGGTGCTAGACAGACAAGCATCATTAGTCAACGATTGGGTCACAGAGGTTTCTTCTGCTTATACAGTATTTCTTTTCATTAACTTTGTACTGAGACTTGACCGCATATTCAGTGCCCATTTCACCAATTACCCCTGGACCAGAGAAAGTTTTTCATCTTTAAATTGAAAATTGCATTATTAAAGGGTAAATGAGCCAGGCTCATTTGATAGCCCACAGTCAGAAAGTTGTGGATTCAAACCCTCTTGGAGCTTTGGAAAGCTGACACTCCAATGCAGAATTGGGGGATTGCTGCATTGTTGAACGTGTTGCAAAGAGACACTAAACTAAGGTCCCAACTTCTTGTTCAAGTGTACGTCAAGGATTCCAAGGCACTATTTGAAAAGAGAAGGGAGTTTCTCCCAGCGGCTGGGCCAACAATCCCCCAAATTAAACTGGTAATTCACGCCATGGCTGTTTGTGGGACTGGCTCAGCTTTTGCCTATATATGCGGTCACTGTACATAACAGTAAAATCCGGTTAAGAGTTTGGCAACATGATAAGGTGTTATATCAAAAGCAAAGGTTATTATTACTTTATTGTGAAAAATATATCTATATTCCAAATTATGTCTGTAGTCTTAATCTGCTGCTTTGCAAAAAAAAACATTGCAGTCCATCATTGCAAGCCTTGGACCTCCTCACCCAATTCTGTATGGCAAGCCTCAACAGTCAATGTCAGAAGGCTCTTTGACCACATAGGACCAGCCAACACAGTCAACAATAATATTGTCCTCACTTGTCGTTAGGAGCAGCAAACCTGGTTCATTTATTTCCCTGCCTAATCCAGGGGTCCTGAGGGCAATTGTAGTGCCAGACTCAGCACAGACCAGCATTTGAACCTGGAAACTTTCTGCCCTTGTTCACTACATCCAACAGGCCATCCAAGAAATGTACAAACAATCAAATCTAGGAGATAAAGAAAGTTTCCTGTTTGACAATACAATTTGGAAACACAGGCCATGGATTTAACCCCCAATATGGTATAAGGCTCCAGATATTTGTTTTGTTAATGTCTCAGGTTAGGAAACTCTAGCATTTTGTTTCCATCAAATGTATCCGCTCATGTTGAACTGCTAAAGGGAAAAGCTTTGTCTGAGCTGCCAAATTCCTGGTACGTTTGGACTCATTACAATGCAATACATTGCTTGTCATACTTAAAGTCTACAAATAGCCTTTAAATACAAATATAATTCCTCAAGCCTCGCTAAAACTATGAATATATGAAATTATTATATAAGCAGATTTAGCGAGAGTCTGACTATGCAGAAGGACGCTATGTTTTTTGTAATGCTAGGATTTCATTCTGGAATTAGAGTAAATAAACTTAACGGAAGAAAAATTTTGGTTCCTATAATCTCTATGGATGAGTTCATCCAGAGGCAGTAAATGCAGCTGCATAAACTTTTAAACATCTGCAACAGCTTACAAGCACTGGGTAGCATACAGCATTTCAAATACAAGGAAACTAACTTTGTGTCTGGGATGTTAAGCGTACGGCTCCAAGTCATTCATCAGTGTAGACATTAACTGAGCTTAATAACCACTGTCTCACTAAGTTCCAGGATGTTCAGTCC
Organism: Callorhinchus milii; assembly: GCF_018977255.1. NCBI lineage: Eukaryota > Metazoa > Chordata > Chondrichthyes > Chimaeriformes > Callorhinchidae > Callorhinchus > Callorhinchus milii. The sequence goes on along the minus strand of NW_024704743.1, from coordinate 73,962,801 downwards.
ACATATGGTAACTGAGTAGAGTTTTTTTCTGCGTACAAAAATAATTCTTGAAAAGTCTTGCATTTCAGCTGGATGTTTTTAAAGTTAATTAACTTGTAAAAATGTTATACGTGAGTTCTGTTTAGATTTTATGAAAGATAATACATGATGTCAATCTTTTTATTCCCTGCGGTCAGATCCTATCAATCCTGTAATTACTTTAATTAAATATTGTGGTTCGAATGACAAAAGAAAGAATAATCCCCATGATGACTCAGTAACAAGCCATCACGGAATCAAACTCCCGAATCTCTACAATCTTGTGATGACTGGATTGCAATTACTTTGGGAACAACAGAAAAATATCAAAGACTTACAGTAAAATATATGAGACAGAGAGGTGAAAACTGTGACCTGAGATAATCACATTACTTACAGACTTACTAACGTCTGCTAAATGTGGTCAGTGGTCAACAAGGCCAGTCCATAACTAACAACTGGTCATGGGTGTGATCTGTCCAATTCCATCACCATGGGTGGCCTTCAAACCACCAATGACCTCCATTGGATTTGCGAGCCCGCGGGATGACAGTTTAACTCAGATTTCTTTTATTTGTGTCAAACCAGCTTCTCTCACTAACTGGCATTTCAAAGTGAGCAGGCAAAACAAGAAACCTTCAAAAATCATACAGAGAGTATAATTCAACATAAATGCAATATTATTGACATCTTAAGAGAAGGAAGTTTCTCTCAGTGTCCTGGCCATCAATCCCTCAAATAAAATTGATCATTCACTTCATGGCTGTTTGTAGGACTTCGCTGTGTGCCAATTGGCTGCTGCATTCACCTACAAAATACACAGTCACTACAGTTCACAGTATCTCCATGGCCTTGCTCTTTCCTACTTCTGTGACCGGTTAACCTCATATCAACCTGTTCGCTCCCTCTGCTCAGCAGGCTGTGGCCTGCTCCACGTACCCGCCCGGCCTGCCCCACCATCGGTGGTCGGATTTTCTGCCTCTCTGACCCCACCCTTTGAAACACCATCCCACATTCCCTTCACCTTACTCCCTCCTTTGCTTCCTTCAAGGCAAGTCTCAAGATCCTCCTCTTCGATCGCAACTTCGGCCACCCTCCTACACTCCCTGCTCTCCACCCTCCCTAAACCCAAACCCCTGCTCAGGTCCAAATCCCTGACTGACCAATGCCTTGGGACATTGTCCTGACGTGAAAGGTGCTAACCAAATGTAATTTTGGATTGTATTGTAAATCCTGTGAAGCACTTTGAAACTTCCTCCTTATGTGAAAGGTGTTAACAGAAGGAATTGGGATCAGTTTTAAGAGTCCATTGTTGTCGATTGATCACAATAAATCATCAATATCGAACTTTGCTTTCAATCAGGGTTAGAGATCAAGAGTCCTCTACCTTTTGACACATTGTGGCTTTGAGGTCTAAATGGATGGGAACCCCTCTGTGCTGCAGCTTTAAAAGCTCATAATGATTAAGTTACCAAGTCCTTAGCCTTTCTTGAGAATGCAGATGATGCACAACAGGTGACAAGATATACAAAGGGTCAATTGCTGAGCCACTATAAATACTTGTCTTAAGGGTTAGACAGTTCACAATCCTCAGCAAGATGCACTACACTCCAGGGTGCTGTATAGAATGGATTTACCCTGAGAACTACTGGGAATGGGCAAGTGGGGGGAATCCTGTTCTACATGTTATGAGATTGACAGCACCTTAGGGAATTCTTGCAGTAAAGATATTATCCACAATTCTCTCAAAAAAATAGCCCATTCTCTCCTACATTAGGTGTCCACAGCAAAACACAGTGGGATCAATGTTGCAATATTGTAGATGATGTGATAATTAACACTGATGACAACCTTATGGCTTTTAACATATCTATTGGTTCCCGGGTGTATTGGAGGGAGATACCCACCCCCACACCTTTCTCAATGCTCATGTGGAGTCCTGAAGTTTAGTGGTTAGAGCACTCACCCTGCAAGCGAGAGGACCTGGGTTTGATTCCTGGGCAGGGCGAAACGTAGGGCAAGTTTCCTTACTCTACACGACTCTGTTTACTGAGCAGTAAATAGGACTCAAACCATGAGTCAGACATCCAATGTGCATTGTAGCTAGTTTTCCAGATGTAATGATAATAATAATCCTTACATTTGGTTTAGAGCCTTTCACATCAGGAAGATGTCTCAAAGTTCTTCCCAGGATTTACTGTTAAGTGGAGTAACTGGGTGTTTGTATGCACAGCAGTGTCCCACAAACAGTCATGAAACAAATGACTAATTTTATTTCGGAACTGTTGGGTACGACACCAGGAGAAAAAAGAGAAGGGAGTTTTGGCCACTATCCCCCAAGTAATAAGTTGTTTGCTTGTGGGACATTGCTGTGCACAGATTGCCTGCCCAAAGTGATTTGACATTAACCAGATGAAGCACTGCATGTGACACATTCCTCCCTAAAGATCGGTTATTGAGAAAGAAAGAACTCATAATTTTGCAACACCTCATCAGGTTGAAACATCTCAATGCATTTCACAAGTAATTACTGTCAGGTGTAGAGTCCTATTTCATAGGCAAACACCCATATTACTTACATTTGATATAGTGTCCATATGCCTCAAACCATTTCACTACTAATTCCTGTGAAGTGCAGTGACTGTTTTTTTGTTGATATGTCTCAAAATGCTTCACAGGGGCCCCATTTTCTTCTGCATTGACAATTCTTAGGTGTCTAGAGCAAAACATGATGGAATAAATGTTCCAATATTGTAAATGATGTGATAATTCACACTGATGACAACCTTATGGCTTTTAACACATAGATTGGTTCTCGGGTATATTGGAGGCAGATCTGAACCTCCATACCATTCTCAATGATCATGTCAGAAAACTGGCTACACTGGGTGCTGAAAGTCTGGCCTGCGGATCATGGCACTGACATGCTAGTTAGCAGAATCCCAGTTTAACTGTACAAATCAGAGTAAATCCAGCATCCCACTAACCAGCAATCCAATGGCCCAAACTATGAGTCAGACATCCAATGTACATTGTATCTAGTTTTTCAAATATAAAGTATATAATAATAATCTTTACATTTGGTATAGAGCCTTTCACGTCAAAAGGATGTCTCAAAGCTCTTCGCGGTATGTACTGTAATGTGTAGTAACTGTATGTTGCAAGTGAACAGCAGTTCATTTCTGCACGGCAATGTTTCACAAATAGTTACACAGTGAATGATCTATTTTATCTGGAGGATTGTGGGTCATGGGATCTTTACCATTCATCTGAACAGGAAATTGGGACCTTTGTTTGACATATTTAATGGCATCTCCAACAATGCAGTGCTCCTCCAGTAATGTATTGGAATGTCAGCCTGGACTTAGTTCAAAGTCCCAACATACGGCTTGAACCACCTACACCCTCTGACTTAGACGTAACAGTGTCACCAAGTTACCCAGTCTGTCACCTTCTTTTCAGCAATAATAATAATAATCCTTGCATTTGAAACAGCACCTTATAAAGCCAATTTGCACATGGCAATGCTCACAAACAGTCATGAAGTAAATGTTGTTGAAGTAAATGATAAATGATCAATTTTAGCTGCAGGATTGTTGACCAGGACCCCTGGAGGAACTTCTCTTTTCGAATAGTGCTATGGGATCTTTAACATCCTCTGGAACAACAACAACAAAATTACATTCGTATAGTGCCTTTCACGTCGGCAAGACGTCGCAAGGGGCTGGACAATCAGTGTTTTGGACACGAGCTGGGGGTCGGGATCGGGGAGGGAGGAGGGCAGAGGGGAAGAAGGGTGATTGAAGGCACGATCAAAGAGAAGGGTCTTTGAGGTGGGTCTTGAAGGAGACAAGGGAGGGGCGAGGCAGAGGGACTGCAGGAAGATGGGGGCAAAATGGCTGAAGGCTCGCTTACCAATGGTGAGGCGGGGGATGTGTAGCAGGCCGGAGCCCGCTGAGCGGAGGGAGTGGGCAGGTTGGTCGGGGTTTAGGAGGTCACAGAGGTAATGGAAGCAAGACCATGGAGAGCTTTGAAGGTGAGGACTAGGATCTTGAACTGTATCCTTTGTTCAGGCAAACAAGACCGTGGTCTCATCCGAAGGATGGCACCTTTGACAATGGTACACTCTCCTAGCACTTCACTGGAATATGCATACCTTAATCAGCATGTTTATGATTGAATTTGACATAATATAATTAAATTTGACATAAAATTTGAGAGGGAGAAGGGAGAGCCCCAAACCAAGGTTTTAAATTTAAGTAAGGCAAACTTCAATGGGATGAGAAATAAATGGAGTACAGTAAACTGGGCTGAAATGTTAAACCTACTGACGAACAATGGGAAATTTTCCCAAAAATATTTGATACAATACAGAATACAATACAAATACAATACAAACACCTAAAATGCAAAAGCTCCAATTAAGCAACCATGGTTGACAAAAGAGGTTAGAGACTGTATAAAGCTAAAAGAAAAGGCTTACTTAAATGCAAGAAAAACTGGAAATGCAGAGAACTGGGAGAACGACAAAAGGCAACAAAGGGATACAAAAACGTAATGAGGGGCAAAAAGGGACTATGAAAAAACTTGCGAGGGATATTAAAACCAATAGTAAAAGGTTTTATAAATATATTAAAAGAAAGAGGGTGGTCAAGGGGAATGTGGGCCTGTTAAAGACCGATGTAGATGAGACTATAATGGAAAATAAGGAAATGGCTGACTTGTCAAGTAAAAACTTCGCTACTGTTTTTATAGTAAAGGATGAGGGCAAAATACCAGTCATACAGGGGAATGTAAAAATAAGTCAAAGTGAAAAGCATAATAAAATTAATATAAATAAAAAAAAGGTAATGGAGACAGTAATGAGACTCAAGATAGACAAATCTCCAGGACCTGTTAGTTTCCATGCCAGTTTGTTAAAGGAAATAGGAGAGGAAATTGCAGATGCATTCATCATAATTTTCCAAAGCTCACTAGATTATGCCCTTAGATTGCAAAAATTGCATGTGTCACCCAATTATTTAAGAAGGGAGGGAGCAGAAACCAGGAAACTCCAGACCTGTCAGCTTAACATCAATTGTAGGGAAAATACTGGAATCCCTCATCAGATACAGGGTGACTGAACACCTGGATAAGTATAAGCTAGTCAAAGAAAGTCAGCATGGATTTGTGAAGTGTAGGTTGTGTCTGACTAATCTAGTTGAATTTTTTGAGGAGGTCGCTAAAATGGTAGATAAGAGACCGTCTATGGATGTCGTTTATATGGACTTTCAGAAGGCATTTGATAAGATTCCGCAAAAAAGATTATTAGCGAAAATGGAAGTGCATGGAGTAGGAGGTAACCTTGCGATGTGGCTTGATAATTGGTTGGGAGGCAGGAAACAAAGAGTAGGGAGAATTGACGGGAGTGACAAGTGGTGTCCCCACTGGGACCTCAGCTTTTCGCCATATATATATATATATATATATGTATATATCTATAAATGACATGGATGAAGAATTAGAAAGTTTTATATTCAAGTTTGCAGATGACATTAAGCTAGAAGGCTCAGTAAGTTCTCTAGATGGGAGTAGGAAGATACAAAGGGACTGAAGGCACGGTCAAAAAGGAGGGTCTTGAGTTGTGCCTTGAAGGAGGCAAGAGAGGGAGCAAGGTAAAGGGATTGTGTGATAGAGTTTCAAAGAGTGGGGCTGAGAGGGAAATTGGAATTGACAGGATTAGTCGAGGTACCATAAGCTAATTGAATGGTGGAACAGGCTCGAAGGGCTGAATAGCCTACTCCTATTCTTATGTTCCTGTCTTATTAAAGTGTCAGCTTGGCTCAATTGTTAGAACTCTCATCCTTCTACTTAATAAAGTGTGGGTTCAATCCCCACGTCAGAAGTTACACTGATAAAAGAAAAGATTAATTTAACTGGGTAATTGTTGTCCCTGGACTCGGGGAAAGCACTTTCCTTATTGTATAGTACTATGGAAACTTTATATCCACCTTAAGGGGACTTTGGTATAATTCTGGTATATTTGACAATAACATAGTACGGGCACTACTCTGGAACGTCAGGAGGATAATTGGGGGAAATTCTTGTTAGGAGTTGTTCACAGCACTTTTGTTGGTGTTTAGTTATGATGTGAAATCCCATTAGTGTCTGAGATCACCAAAAGTGATATGTGTAACAATTACCAGAATATTTCCCCAAATGAGTGCAAGGTCCAACATGATGAACTCTCAACCTTCGGATCCAGAAAGGTGAGTGCTACCAGCTGAGGCAAAACTAACATTATTAGGCTGACATGCTGATTTAGGCCTGCATCCCACCCATGGGTAATATTCTGAAGACCAATTGTCATGGGAAAGCTAAATGGGTGGCCTGCCACTTTAAGAACTTTAAGATCCCATTCTATAATCCCATATGTCATCTTCCTATTTCCCACGCTCTATGCAATGTTCCCATGTGCGTTTCAACCACAGGGAACCACATTATTAGCAGTCTCGCCAATTTAAACAATGCTAACAATTAAAAAGTCATCTCTTCTTTCTTCCTGTTTGTCATTATCTCTTTCTTCCTTTGTTGTGTTTTTCCAGTTTTCAATTTTTTCCCCAAGCAAATATTATGCTCAGAAACTTCCCTTCAAACATGTGTCCATATTTCCGCCCCATCTGAAACAAAGATTTGCAGAACAGAACTGTTCAATTCCAGTACTTTTTATTTATTTATGTTTCTGCCCCCATTGTGAAGTGATTTCCCTTGTTCTTTAAATTTCCTTGCACCAACAAACATGGTGAAAAGGCCCCTCTTAAGTATTGTCTCTATGTGACGATTTCAAATAAATCCTCATGTAAAGACTGTTATTCTTTTCACTTGGCTCCTATAAACCCTGCAAGCCAAAACCCTAGAGGCCAGTGGTGGCTAATCATTTTGGTCAGCCGACAAAGTACATTTTCTTGATTGAATATCTCTTGAATTTTTCCATAAATCAAGAAATGTTCAATCAAGAAAAACCTGGAAACACACTTTCAATCTAGCATGGATTTATAGACTACTGAAATGTGTGTGTGTGTGCGTAGGGGTAGGGGTTGCTTCTTGACGGCCCTGTAGGTCGTAGTTTTGTCAACACTGCAAGCTGCTTGGATGGTCCTAGCTGAACAAACGGAGGGAATCTTGTCAGTGCTCTGCAATAGTAGGCTGCATGGATTTAGCTGGTTAAACTCCAGCACCACCCACATGCAAATTCTGGGATTCGCAGAGTTGATCTTATCAACCTGCACTTCAATTCTCAGGGAATAGGTAATCAGGTTCCATCCCTCCAGGGAGAGAGTGCACACTCCATACCAGATGAATAGAAGCCATATATATGTACCGAGTGGATTAGTTTGGAGATACTTAAACATGTTTTCAGTGTTATTTCTTTTTATAATGTGTGGTTGAAGTTGGATGGAGCCTTACAGATAGACACTTTCTTTTCACATTTATTTGTTATTTCCCCTTGTTAATTCCACTCCCAAGACAGTTTACCTCAGTTATAAAGATACAGTAGTCCTTGCATTGGATATAACACCTTATCACATTGCTGAGACATCTCAATTGCTTCATAGAATTTTACTGTATTCTTGTAGCCAAACCCAGCAGCCAATTTGTACACAATAAATTGTAGAACTGTTAAAAAAAACAATTAGAGAGTCAGTGGAAAGAATACTGGGGTTCAATTTGCATTATGTAAATAAGTAAATTGTCAATTTTATCTTGGGGATTGTTGGCCAGGACACCTTCCTCATCACAGATCTTTAGTGCCCACCTAAACAGGCAGATAGGACCTCAGCTTAACATCCAGAAGGATGCAACATCAAGTCTGATAGGAAAATTCGACATAGGGAAACAAATCACTCGCTTTCTAACCTGAAAAAGCCCACAACTGCTGATGTGCAAAGCCTCATGTTGCTGTATTACTTTTTCAGTGTTATTTCTTTCTATAACATGTGGTTGAAATTGGATGGAGCCTTACAGATAGAAACTTTCTTTTCACATTTATTTGTTATTTCCACTTGTTAATTTCTTTTGTTAACTACAATTTCTTTTGTTAACTACTGGATTTGCAGACCGGTGGCATAATGCTAAGGCTTTCACCTCCCTCCTACTCCGGCCGCTATTTTGAAGAAAAGTGGCAAGTTTCTCCCATTGTCCTGTGCTACATTCCCTCCTTATCTGAATTCATTCCAAAAACTCAACTTAGTTGTCAACAGATAAAATTAATCATTAATTTCATGGCTGTTTGTGGGATATTGCTGTGCACAAATTGGCTATTATGTTTGCCTTTAAGAAACAGTCAGTACATTTTATGGTAAATCCTTTGAAGTGACATCCTCCTAACATGAAAGGTGCTAGATCAAATGCAAAGATTATTATTTACTCTTATTATTATTGGTAAGACTTTGGAAGCATGGATTAGCTGCCGCGTTTTCTTTCCCAATATTCACTTCATTTCTAATTAATCTTGTGGTGTAAATGCACTCTGTTTTATTTTACATGACAGGCGCTATTTAAGTTTAAGATGTTGTTATTGACCTGGTTCCAAATCCATGTCATAGTGCTCTTTTAACTCACTGTAAAGATGTGGGAGAGCAGCCTGGGAGATGCAGACTTTGATCTTTCTCACTGTGTGGGGAATTCCAGGCACAGAGTGTGTCCCATCATTCAGTGGTGGGTGCACATTGTTCAAGCTCTGATGTCCTGTGTGACCAGACTATGCGCAAACCAGAACTGAGCCAAACAGTCAGTGGTGTGAAAGGAGCACCCCAAAGGCATCAAATGCAGATGGTGAGTTATTCTGAGCATTGCTTACTAGCTGCCGGTCAAAGTTTTTAAGTAAGTTTGCTGTTTGAGCATTACGCAGTGGACAGAGAAACCTAATCCTTGGAATAATGGCTCAAACTAAGCACTTCTAAAGCCACCAAATGCAGATGTTGTGGTATTCTCATTCCTTAGCCAAGGGTCAATGTTTTAAATTAACTTTGTTGTATGCCCAGGACACAGTACACAAAGAAACAGAATCACTGGAATAAATCACTGTGGCACTTCAACAAAGAGAAGAAGCTACTGACTGCTGCCATGGGGTCAGAGAAACTGAATATTTTTGTCAGCATGATGTTTTGGTAAACTGGTTAATGATTTGTATTTCTGAGTTCTGCGAATAAATTTCAGTTGTTAGCGTAGATGTTAGCCAATGTCTATTAATCACAATAATAAAAGAGCTTCAAAACATTAGCATCCTACAATCATACCGAGAAGCTTGGTGGTTAATGGCCAATCTTTATCCATACTTTTTCCATGACTGTTTATTTATAAAGAAAATATCACCAATAATGAAAAGCCAAAGAAATATCCAGATGAAATACAACTGTGCAGAAGGAAATAAACAAAGGATTAGCTTCCATGTTTACTCTCACCCTGTACAAAGCCGTGCTCTTTTACTAAAGAAGGCTTGTCTTACATTCCTATCATTTTACAGGAATTTTCTATAAACAGTGAGGTCGAACCATCAAGTGACTTATGAAGAAAAGTATGCATCAAAATAGATCACCCAGTTCTGTGCCAGGAACATATCAACCCGGATCTCAAAAGAGCAAAGTACAAAGAAAAGGATTGATCACATCTGCTATGCCATTTGCTGTGCAAGTATCCTTCCAGCACATTCAGAATTACTCTGCAAGTCTGTATACTTCACAATGCTTTCACTATTGAAGTAATATTAATGTCCTGAATGATGTTAGCCTTTAAATTGCCCAGCTAATGGATTAATGCTTCCCAAAAGAAAAAGATGGGGACAGCAAAGTTGAATTGATCCACACCTACTTGTGCATCCTCCTGGATAAGCAACCACACACAGTAAAAAGCATAGGAGCAAGTCACCCTCCTGCCCTTTCAGACATGAAATGGTAAGTGGCACGAGAGGACTAAAGTCAATAAAAAAAGTAATTGAAAAATAGGAAAGAGAACAAGAATGACTTGAGATCACAAGAGAGGTTCGGGTAAAGAAATTATCTTGGGCTTTTTGATACCATGTTTTCCAGAACATCACTGATCACATTTCAATTTTTTCCATGTCTCCAACAAGAACTTTAAAGCACTGGAGATTTTGAGAGGCACCAGAAATGGGATGGTGAGCTAACTTTGTCAATTTCAATTGTTTTCCCCTTCCCATCCATCTCTCTGAACCTTTTCCCTTTTAATATTCTGGGTGCCATATATGATATATAAGTACTGGATTGTTATGTGCAACCTCACTCATGATGTGAATTCTCTCATCATAAGATCACAAGATTGGTCTGAATGAAGAAAGCACTTCAGCCCATCCAATCTCATCCCTCCAGACACCCACCCTATGGTTCCCCCATCACTGCATCAAGCTGCTTTCTAAATGAATGATCACGTGCTTGCACCGTGGACCCCATTCATTAGCATGCTTGCGGCAAAGCAGGAAGTGACATAAGAAGGGACCTAATGACCAGGAAGTTGGCGATTTTAGCATCCTATGCTTAGAAAATGACTTAATTCTGATTTACCGGGTCACCGATACCATCACTTGCTCAGAGCAATTAGGTATGTGATGTTATAACACGTATGGAAGTAACTCTAGTGGTGATTTGATGAACAGGAATTTGGACATTTGTTCATTTAGTGCGGGAAGCTTCTGACACACAGGAAGCAAGCTGGCCAGCTGCCTTGCAATAACTCAGGTTGAGATTTTATGAATCCCAAAACTCTGTGTTATAAAGATGCTGCACTATATATATATATATATATATATAAGGTTAAATGTTTATCCTTTCTGTCCCAAATGCTACTCCATTTTCTCTTGCTTATTCATTTTTATTTTCTTAGGGGTATTTCCTGCAGTTATCTCATATTTATTGGGTGATTCTATCCTCCTCCATCATCATCAGCTCTCATGGATTCACTTTGGTGATTCTGCACTGCTCTGTTTTCAATCCTATCTATCCCAGTGTCTTCACTATGTCTCCTCTAATGGCTTCCACTCCTGTCTCCAGTAGATCAACTTTAAGATCTCAAATGCCCTCCTGTCCCTTTCACTCTGCCAACCTATGTCTGCTATCAGTTGAGTGAGCTTTCCTGTCTTCTGGAATGCTGCCTAAATCCCTCTGCCTTGCCTTCTCCCACTCTGCTTTCTAATTCTGTCTAAAAGAAAAACTTTCTCTTTGAGTACGTCTTTGGCTATCTTCTCCCAATCCCTCCTGTCTCCATTCCAGGTTGGGTGCTTTACTTGGGGCATCCTCCCTATGTGAAAGGTGCAATATAATGTAATTTTTTGTTGTGATACATCCAGTGTTAACTGTTCATGTTTATTATTTTGATTAAGAAAAAGTACATGGCCACCGGTTTGTCAGATATACATATATGTAAAATTAAAAATGTAACATCAGAAGAATTGGATACCTCGCTCCTGTTAAAAAATATACAACCTTATCAGTCACAAGTGATCCTGCATCATTGATTAATAAACCCGCTGGCTGCCAGCCACAATCACACAAACCTAACCAACCATACCTGTAGTGTATGTTTATAATACAATAGTTTCTGATAAAAAAGTGGATATCTTTCAATTGAATGAGAAATATTCCAAAATGATGTATAAGTTAACATAACAACTTAGCTTTCACAAAGAAACTGAATGATTTGTAAATACCAGCACGTTAACACTTATATAAAAGTAAAATCTATCCGAACATCGACATTATATGTGACTGGAAATTGACCGCCAACATTGTGAAGAGATTCTGCAATTCTTCATCAGTGATCGTTCCGCACAGTTAAAAGATGATTGCCTTAATACAGCTCATTAAACATATACAAAACTGGTAAAAAATAAATCTTAAATGTAAGATCCACAGATGGCTAAATCCCAGTGTAAACATGCTGCAGGAACTTATAAATACATATAGAAAATATTGCACGTTTTAAATCGGTTACTCCCACCGCCAGTGTAGGGATGATGTCATGGTTTAAATTGTTTCACATGAAAATTGATGTCACAAGTGCATGATTTCTTGTATAAGCCACATAAGAAGTACCACAATGGTAATTAATGTGGCAGGCATTCATTCCCTTATCTTTCGACGACCTTATTTGTCTGGATTTACTTGTTCATTTCAGACAAAATAATTCATCTACAAACTTGTTCATTTCCTCACTGCCAAACAATTTCATTCTATTGTGAAGAGTCTCTTTCTTTGTCCTTAAGTGGTCATTCAATTCATTCCCATTTGTGGAACACTTGTGTGTATAAATTGGCTTCCGGGTTCACCTACAAATACGTAGTCACTAGATTTTACTACAAAGGCTGTGCTTTGTGATGTTTTGACGACATGATAAAATGCAAGGATAATTATTAGTGCTGATTCAGGGTTTGTCAGGGTGTAAATTGCCATGAGTGATATGTCAGCTATTATTGGTGAGAATTAGCACATCATTGATAAATGTGGTGTGGACGGTTGATAACTGAAGAGCGTAAACTATGCTGGTGGGTGTACCTTCACTCTATCATGGTTTGGACTGAAACCACATGTAGTAGGTGTTGGACTTGCTGTCCATGGGACACCAGCTTAACTTGTGTCCAGCCTGGCTCAATTGGTATCACTCTTGACTCTGAGTCAGAATTTGTAGATTCAAGCCCTGCATCATAGTCTAGATTGACATTCCAATACTGTGCTGGGAGAATGCTGGAATGTTGGGGGAACCATCCTTTGGACAAGATATTAAACTGATATCCCGTCTGTCTGTTCAGGAGGGCATGAAAGATCCAATGATAGTATTTGAAAAGAGAAGAACGTTTCTCCTGATGCCCCAGCCAACAATCCCCCAAATAAAATTGATCACAGCTGTTTGTGGGAAATTACTGTGCCCAATTGGTTGCCACATTCCCCTACCAGTCACTACCTTTGACATTAAATCGTGTGAAACGCTTTGAGTCATGAAAGAAAATATATGAAGTATGAGGATGATGATTTAGTTGAGTTAAGTTGGTATTCCCTGAATTAGCAGTTCACTGGTGGCTGTAGGCAACTTTGGGCAAAACTACTATGATGGAGCAAGAGGGATTGCATATCCATAGAGTAGCCAATACCTGTCAAGTGTCTCAATGGCACTCATTATTTGTGATAATTAAGAAAACATCATGGGTCGTAATTTTTATCCCATTAATTCTGCAACTGTCTGACAATGCTCTATGATTGTCTATTAGTCACCTACTGTATTTCCAATCAGTTGTTCAACAGTGAAGGCATACAATCTAAAGGTAAGGAAGTACATTTAAAACCCTACACCCATGACATCAACATCATTCCGCAGGTTCTGACTCTATAAGTCAAAAGTGTCTGCTGACAGATGCAAAGAAGTTACCATTTTATCTGGTTTACAAAGTGCACAGCACTTGCACTTAAAAAATATACTTCAAGACAAATGTAACTTTAAAAACAAATCCCTGTATGGTAATAGAGGGGCATTGTGTGGTGTTATTAGCACTGTCTGTCAGAATGCTAACTGTTAACAAAGGAACACAACGGCACTTTTAACTGCTAAGTTGTCCTGCTTGAAGTCCATTTGATGTTAGTACTTTTTTCTTCACAGTGATCAAACGCATATGCAAGGAAGAATTTTTCAGTCTTTATGGAGACGTCTGTCAAGTCCCTGTTCAGTGGTGTAAGGCAGCTGCAGTTCTTATGCCTCTGTAGCCTTTTCTGGGTTTAGTTGCTCTCGGTCTGTCATGTCGTCTTGAGGTGGGCGAGCTCGATCAAAGAAGCCAAACTGTGAAAAGAGGAAAAGCTTAAGCAAGTGCTCATTGCAACTATCTGGTCCGCCACCCATACCACCGCCCCCAAAAATACACACATCTAAACTGCAAGAAATAGGCAAAGCAGAGTGTGTCCTTCTGGGGAGAAAGGGCACATTCCAATCCATAGAAATGGGAAATATCTATGCTTAGGTGACATGCATGTGTGGAAATTGTCTGGTTTGGATTCTCTTCAACATGATGATGGATTTTCACATGTGCCAGCCAAAAATAAACTGCTGGTTATAACAGAATGTCCAGATACTGTGATCCATCTTGTTTTGAACATCAAACTAAATATATTTTACATATATAACAAAGACAATTTGCAGTCCAATAATGGTCAACAGCTGGGCATTAAAGCTTTCACAAGGAGTTTTTACAACAGTGCTTCTCTTCTTATGGTGTTTCATCTACAAAATACAGTCAATCCACTTTACTCTATATCCTGTGAAGCATGTCGACGACATGATAAGGGACTATGTCAAATACAAAGATTATTATTATTAGTTTAATTTAAATATTACTGTTGAATCCATTCATGTTTAGGAACATAGGAATCAGGGCAGGAGTAGGCCATTCGGCCCTTTGAACCTGCCCCGCCATTCAATAAGATGATGGCTGATCTTCTAACCTAACTCCATCTGCCCGCCTTATCCCTATATCCCTTAATCCCTCTATCCTTTAGAAACCTATCAATCTCAGTCTTGAATATGTTGAAGGACTGAGCATCTACAGCCTTCTGGGGTAGAGAATTCCATAAATTCACTACCCTTTGAGTGAAGAAGTGTTTCCTCAACTCAGTTCAAAAAGGCTGACCTTTAATCCTGAGACTATGAACCCTAGTTCTAGATTCTCCAACCAGGGGAAATAGTCTTGCACTGTCTACTTTGTCAAGCCCCATAAGAATCTTATATGTTTCTATAAGCTCACCCCTAATTCTTCTATATTCTGGAGAATATAGGCCTAGTTTACTCAACCTATCCTCATAGGTCAACCCCCTCATCCCAGGAACTAACCTAGTGAATCTATGCTGCACCCCCTCTAAGGCGAGTATTTCCTTTCTTAAATAAGGAGACCAAAACTGCACACAATATTCTAGGTGCTGTCTCACCAGGGCCCTATACAGTTGCAGCAAGACTTCCCTACTCTTGTATTCTAACCCTTTTGCAATAAACACCAACATACCATTAGCCTTCCTAGTTGCTTACTGTACCTGCAAACTAACTTTTTGTGACTAGTGTACAAGGACACCCAAATCCCTCTGAACACTAACACTATCTAGTCTCTCCCCCTCGAGAAAATAATCTGCTTTTCTGTTTTTACTACCTAGGTGAATAACTTCAGACTTCCCCACATTATATTCCATCTGCCACCTTTTTGCCCACTCATCTAACCTATCTATATCCCTTTGCAATCTTTTTGTGTCATCCTCAGAGCTTACTCTCCCACGTAGCTTAGTATGATCCGCGAATTTAGATATTTTAAGTTCTATGTCCTCGTCTAGATCATTGATATAGATTGTAAATAGTTGAGGCTCAAGCACTGATCCTTGTGGCACTCCACTAGTCATATCCCGCCAATCTGAGAAGGACCCGTTTATCCCTACTCTCTGTTTTCTTCCCGTTAGCCACTCTTCGATCCACGCTAATATATTGCCTTTAATTCCATGTGCCTTAATCTTGTGTAGCAGCCTTTTATGTGGCACCTTGTCGAATGCCTTCTGAAAATCTAAATATACTACATCTACTGGTTCCCTCCTATCTAACCTGCTAATTACATCCTCAAAAAACTCTAAAAGATTTGTTAAGCATGACTTCCCTTTTGTAAAGCCATGTTGACTCTGTCTAATCATGTTATGGTCCTCTAAGTACCCCACTACGACGTCCCTAATTAAGGATTCTAGAATTTTTCCGACCACCGATGTCAGACTGACTGGTCTATACTTCCCCATCTTCTCTCTCCCAGCCTTCTTAAATGGTGGTATTATGTTTGTGATCTTCCAATCAATGGGAACCGTTCCAGGATCCAGAGAAAACCCTAGGATGCAGGCCATCAGGTCCAGGGGATTTGTCATTTTTCAATCCCAAAGGTTTCCCTCGTACTAATTCTTTACTGATGTTAATTTCGCTAAGTTGCTCACTAGCATTAGCTTCTTGGTTCCCCTCTATTTTTGGTAAATTTTCAGTGTCTTCTAATGTGAAGATAGAAGCAAAGTATTTGTTTAATGACTCTGCCATTTCTTTATTCCCCATTATAATTCCTCCCATCTCTGCCTGTAATGGACCCACATTCACTCTTGCTATTTCTCTTTATGTATTTGTAAAAACTCTCACAATTTATCTTTATGTTCCTAGCTAGTTTGCCCTCATAATCCATTTTCTCCCTCCTAATCAGTTTCTTAGTTTTTCTTTGTTGGTCTCTGAAGCCCTCCCAATCCATGGGTTTACTACTTTTGGCAGTATTATGGGTCTCTTCTTATAACTGCTCTAGTTAGCCACGGTTGAACCACTTTTCCTGTGGTATTTTTATTCCTCGAGGGAATATGTGATCGCTGGGAATTATGTACTATATCTTAAAGGTTTGCCATTGCTGGTCATATCCTTTAATCTAATTCCCCAATCTATTTGAGCTAAATCCTCTCTCATACCTGCAAAGTTGGTTCTATTTAAATTTAAGATCCTTGCTTCGGATTTAACAACATCACTCTCTAACTTAATGCTACATTCCATCACGTTATGGTCACTCTGCCCTTGTTGTGAAATTTTCAAGAAATCATAGTAAAAGTTGACAATTGCAAATCTGTTTCATGAGAATGGAACCTTTACATCCACACCAGTCAAGGTCGATTAAATACGAAATATAACCATTTTCTCTGCACTCCTAGGATGCATTTGCAACATAAAACCACCAGGTGGCACAATAGTCATGGCTGGTTGTAACATCACAACAATGACATGGGACATACTCTGTGACATACCATAACCCCTTTCATATCTTAGCCATTGCTTGATTTTTTTATCCTTTAATGAATTCTATCTCTTTGATGATGTGTTTGGTAAAACAAAAAGTGATGTCTTTATTTGTCATCGTCAGTGCATTACTGAATGTTACAAAAGGTAATTACGCTTGTTTGCAATAATGCCGCAGTTTTATTTGTTTCAGGAATGATCAATCCTATAAAATCAAAGGAATGTCTATCCTAGATTAATTCTGTAAAGCTATAGACTTCCTCCATTTTAACAGGAAAGCAAATATTAGCTCAGTTCACAATCTCATGTCACTACTTCCTGAGCTTGGGACCTCAGCTTTAGTTCAATGTCAACAAAACTGTCATATTTCAGAGTGGATTGGATTTAGGGACGGGATACAGACAAATGTGAGGTTATATATTTTGTGAGGAAGAGTAAGGGGAACAAATATATGTTGGATGGTAAGATATTAAAAAGAATGGAAGACCAAAGGTGGGAAGGTGGGTTGACAAAACTGTTGAAAAAGCTAATGGAATCTTAGCTTTCATAAAACAGGAGTAAATAAAATGAAAGCAATGAGGTAATGCTAAACTTATATAAATTGTCAGTTAGTCTGTAGTTTGAATATTGTGTCCAATATCGGTCATCCTACTTTTGGATTTGATATTTGCAAATCAATTTTGTATCCTGAGGCAAGTACATGAATTTTGGCCCCATTGTAAAAAGAACAAAAAATGGATTAAATAAATAACTATTTCTCTTAGTAACACACTTTGTTTCTCTATGGCAAGCAGCATCTCCAATCTGATGTTTGAGTTGCTGGACTATGTCTACCAAATGACACCAGCAAGAAATGAAGGGAGATATCCGGAAGACACAGTGGGCCAAATGGCCTCCTTCTGTGTTGAAAATTTCTAACTTTCAATATCATGGTTATTATATAACTTAGGTCCATCTCAAGATGTAACTCTTTCACTGCACTTTTGATCAACTTTCCTCTCTCCATCCCCTTCAGTTCCCATCCCCAGCTCAGGTGTCCATGTCAAGCAATATGGGATGTCTCCTGATGTGAAAGGCACTATATAAGCATAGGTCGCATTATATTGTACATCTCAGGAAATACTGATTATGTTAATCTAGATGAAGATGCAAAACAATGACATTTGATCAATTTGAAATAGTCTGATTATAGTACAGAACAAATAATATCATGTTGCCCATTGATTTCACAATACAAATGTTGTGTATTTAGTTATGTGATTGAAGGGTTAATCCGTTTGGTTTTTCGATCAGTGCTTATGAGGTGTAACAGGGGAGGAACGGGAAATGCGAACACGTACCTTCCACATGACTAGGATCAAAATAGCCAGAACCAGCAAGCCAACCAGCACGGCTAAAATTATGACCCACAACGGGATGGAGAGCGAGGCATCAGGGGTGGCCCAAATCACTGCAGTCCTTATCTAGGGAAAGAAAAACAGTCCAAAGTTTTTTTGTGTACAATTTTTGGATCACATATATCGGGATCGAGATTGGTGTCCATGGATTGGGGTTTGGGCAACCAATACCATTCTCAACCATGAAACTGTATCCACCCTCTGGTTCATGGTTTGTGCATCGCAACCTTTGCTTGATGGTTCACAGGAGACCAACAGCAATGCCCCACAAATGGCTGTTAAAACGCTACCCATGAGAAGGGAGCTATATAAATGCAAGTTGTTGTTGGGACCTGGACAGTGCAACCATGTTATAAACTAATTCTCACAGCAGTAAAACACATTATTATGGGGTGTACTGTAGTCATTAAGATAAAGGTGCAATCTTTAATTATAGTCTGTAGCATCTGGCCGTACATCTCGTTGGTATTCTCTTGAATGTTTCACTTTCTGCTTCAACTATATCACCAGCAACTATGGCAAACAAACTCAATCCATGGGAAGAAGCTGTCAGCCTAAGCACTGGGAAGTTGTCTCAGTAATTTCTCTCTGGAATTAGGGACTTTATACATCCGGTTAATGTTATCTCAGCAAGTCCCATGTTTATAAATCTGTTTTTCCTCAAGGCACTTACTGCAGTATGTGCACTGGATAATTCTTCTTGCTGGATATTGTATGGCATTTCTTTCACTGCAAACGAGACCAATGAGTGCAAAGAGTAATGGTCATTCCTTCTCTGTCAAGAC
Source organism: Callorhinchus milii (assembly GCF_018977255.1). NCBI lineage: Eukaryota > Metazoa > Chordata > Chondrichthyes > Chimaeriformes > Callorhinchidae > Callorhinchus > Callorhinchus milii. Next base: position 73,943,786 of record NW_024704743.1, on the reverse strand, counting down.
AAACACATAGAAAAATGAACCACGTGGTAAAGTGTAATGGAATTAAGTAAAACATTTAAGGTTTAGTCTTTTGTTTATTTTTAGCTCCAGTAAATACCAATTTCAGGAGCGCTTAACAGAGTTCTATCCCCTTTTCAAACATTTGTGTCCAATAAATTGTGAAATGGGAACAGATGGAAAAAGTTGTTCAGACAATTGAAGGTGACTTTGGAAAAGACAGAAAAGGTTAAAGTAGTGTAGAGAACGACACAAAAGAATTAAGATCCTGTAATTTAAATGATCATGCCCATCCACATAAATGTGAACCATGTCATCAAACAGAACAAAACAATCTTATTCTGTTTGGTGACAGGGTTCACATTTATATGGATGAACACAATTTTAAATTGTGATTTGACGTAGAGTAATTTTCAATTAAACAATATATCAGCGATTTGAGATCCTACCTCCCTGAAAGATACTATATAAATGCAAGTTGTTGTTGTCATACATAACACTTTATCTGTGTGAATATTTCTTTAGATTTGATACCATACCACTTAAGTTGTTTTAGGAATAGGAGTCCAATTTGTGATATTTGCAAACTTATTCACTTTGCTAATTGTGACATCCAGTTAGAGGTGATCAAGGTTTCAGATGTGCAGTGGGTGAATTGTTAACTGTGAAGGCTAGTGATGTCCTAAAATGAAAAGGCAGTGAACAAACAATGATTTGATATTTGCAAAGTAGAAACCACAACTGGCAAGTCAAATCCGGATTGCAAATATCACAAATCAATCTGGTTTCATTACTGGGATATATTGTATGAAAATACAAAGAGCTGACATCACCAAAGACAATGTGCCTGAAGCTTACTGCACTCTCTCCATAATTGTGGTATAATTGAAAATAATGCCATCCTCTTCCAATTCTCAGTCCCCCACCACACAAAAAAATGAGCAAACATTAGGATAAATTTTGCGACATCATATCTTAACTGATTTCTTAATTAAGAAATCCGATAAAGTTCCGGTAAGTACTTTACATATCTCACCCTGTGTCAAGAGCGTCCTGTTCTAAAAATGGATTGAGTTGAAGTGGTGTTCTCATGGACCTCTGCATTTCTTCATTAAGAAATACGTTTAGAAACATCGCAAAGTTAGCCCTTTTTTAATAAAGAATGCTCCATAAATAAGATTTATAATGGCTTTGCTGTCCCTATCACAGCATATTCTTGTTCATAAGTTTATTGCAATACACTGAGAAAATCTGTACATGTGGAGTGCTTTGTTGTGGATAACCTTTATGCAAGTTGGAAAATGATTGGAGCACAGACTAAAATATTAGTAATTGCTAATAGCTGCAAAAGAGGAAGGAAGCACAGTTGAAATTTGGAAGGCTTCAGCTGAACTATAAAAACATTTCAAAGAGTGCTGTTAAAATATTTAACTGTTGACGTGCCACATGCTGTGCTTGAAGTTCCTGACAAGGACAGGATTCATTAGGTTGAAGCATTTGTTGTTAAAATAGGAACAATAACCTTGATATACGATGTTTAGAGGAGGCTGCCTAGAGCATGAGAAATGTGGACTTAGACAGCTCTTAGCTTGCATTAAAAGGATCTTGCTTTTCTCCTCCCATCCCGCTTTTATGAAGCTCAGTATTCCCACAGGAAATCCAAATAAAGGCTTCAGGAGCCAATGACACGTGATAACAGGCCTCTCTCTGGAAATAATTTATGTCAGGAAATTTGGTAACACCCATTTCCGGACTCCTGAGGATGCTGTAAAAAACATTGAGATCTGTGACATTTGTCAGTGAAATAAACTAACACTTGTAATCACAGCTGCTGTTGACAGAATCTGTGAGTTGTAGGTGTGGTTATTTTCCATGGTTTCTTTAAAATCTAAGACCTATAATGTTCTGGCCAACATTCATCCAAATAAAATTGGTTATTCACTTCATGGGACATTGCTATGTGCAAATGGGTTGCTACATTTACCTTCAAATACACAGTCACTGCAGTTTACAGTATAACCTGTGAAGTGCTATGAGACTTCCCACTGATGTAAAAGGCACTGTACAAAATGCAAGGATTGTTATTACTATTATTTTATGCCAATTTCTAAAAACAGCCCTTTTTGTTATTGGCTCAGTTGATAACAATATTGAAATCTGATTCAGAAGGTTGTGGGTTCAAGCCGAATATCATGATTTGGAGCAATGGCACAAATACAATGGGCCAAATGACCTCCTTTGCAGAACATTTCTATAGTTCACGTACAATTTAAACCTCTAGGTGGCTATTGGTATTGTAGAACATTGCCAATGGCTACATGTGGGGCTGAGCTTCCTTGAGAATTTAGTCACCTTCCAACTAGCTTGTTTCTGGTTGAAGTGATTGCTTATGGGTTTGCAGATTGATAGTTTTAAGAGTCTCACTTTGATCTGATATGGATAAGATCAGTGTTTCCTATTTTTTATATTTGATATCAGTGGTTAATAGGGAAGCAAATATTGCCTCAGAGAGTTATGTGTGATTCCAGTCAGAGGCCTGAATTCGCTCATGGTTTTAGCTTTAAGAACAATGTTTTAAAATTAAAGATTGCGCAGAATTTTCAAACCTTAATTTGGAATTTTTTTATATTGTAACATATTGTGACTGACATCTGGATGGTTACATTGATCATTGTTGGCACCTTTTATGAACTTCCAAATTAATCTTCAAATTGAAGGCTGGATTTGTGAATTTTCCAAAATAGCATACATTCGTAAATTGCATGACAATGGCTTTAAGGTTAAATACCATAAAGTACGTCTGGCCTCAGGTTCAGTAACTTTAAACTAATCTAGCTTTTGAAGATGGTCTTATATTTTGTGCCAGACTGTGCTGCTATATTTCAATGGAATCAAGTTTAAATGACTTTTCAACGTCTTTGGTGCTCGGTAACTCTGCTGTGTTCACCCTTGTAAGCAGTGATCCTCTACTTCTCAGTGGTGGGATCCAATGTAGGAAGTAGACTTAACAACCTTTCACCATCAGTCCTAGCCTGTCTGAGAATGAACTAATTGTAGGTCATCTGGGACCTCATCTGTGGTGAGCTCCAGAAAGGGATTTTTGATATTGGCAGTTCTCATGGAACTGTATCGTTTTCACCATGTTTTCCTATTACATTCCTCACCTCCCAATGCAATTTCTGTGTTCTGCCAAGTGTTGCGATACACATTTTATTAAACTAAGGTTGTGAACCAATGAAAATACATAGTTGTTTGGAAGGGAGTCGACATGAGATACGATGTACTTTGTCTAAGTCCAGATGAAAGCTGACGCCAGTTTAAGTATCAACTTCCTGAGACTGTTCCAATTTGCTCTATCATAAAGCCAAACATTACAATAGGTGATCCTATCAAGATAATGTAACTTCAAGACAACAATGAAAGTCTATTTGTACAGAGACCAAGTGGTGGTCAGATGTGTGGAATGGTGTTTGTTGAATGCGTTTCGGTGATCAGTGAAATTAGGCAATGCTGGATGGGCATGACTTCTTGCCGAAGAACAGAGCAGCCACTTGTGTCTGCTACAGAGTTCATGACAAGAAGATTACCTCTTATCAAGCCAATCTTCATTGTTCCAACGGAAGTAATTTAATATTATTTATTTATGACTAAACCAAACATCAAGCATTGCATTATTATTCAACAGACAAAAGTAATGAGGCACTGCCTTTCTCAAAATGGGAGTGACAACAGTTTTGCCGGAGGCCAGAGACATTGGGTGAACGATTCCACCCGGATCTAGATTTACTTTATTTTCTTAGTGTGTCACAGCATGATGAATTTGGCACACTGTTGAATTCCAGTCTTAACTTTGAAGCTAGTGTATTTATCAATAGAACTTGCAGAAAACATGCTTCAAATTGAAAACTGCATTTAAGAATTTACCAAATTCTGGACACTCTGAAATGCTAAAAGATAGAGTAAATCTAGACGCAAATGGAATTTTTCTCCCTGTCAGATAATATTTGAATGCCCTGTAACTTCTCTTAGTTTTCTTATTTATTGCCACCTCTCCTGTAATTTGAAGCTAATGTTTTTATCAGCAGATCCAAAATGGGATGTTATCAGTAGGGCAGTAACTATCCAGAATATATTTGTTCGGCCCAAGATTACAATTTCTGCTCATTAAACAAATACTGTAAGCACTGTAACATATTGTGACTGACATCTGGATGGTTACATTGATCATTGTTGGCACCTTAAAACTCAGTGGATCCAAAATAAAATGTTAAGTATGGCAGTAACTATTACTGCTGCAAACCTATAACAAAGTACCTTTAATCCTGGTAGAAAGAAAATAGAGCTCTACAGTAAGGAAACATACAGTAGAACCTTGTTACAACATACTAGTTGGGTCAATAAAATCCCAATCAATGATACAACAGGACATTATCACCAGACAGCACTTCCATATTCACTACATATGTGTACAGAAAGCTGGCCATGTCCTCTCCCACACCAGGCTCCGTGACCCTATCAACCCCATTCTCACCCGACTCCACTGGCTTCCCATCGCACAGAGGATATAGTTCAAGGTCCTGGTCCTCACCTTCAAAGCCCTCCATGGCCTTGCTCCCTCCTACCCCCTACCATCCTGTCTGCTCTCTACGTCAGCGGGCCTGCTTCACGTCTCCAGCCTCACTCACCCCACCATTGGCAGGTGGGCCTTCTGCCACTCTGCCTCCACCTTCTGGAACTCCATCCCGCAGTCCCTCCACCTCAGCCCCTCCCTTGCTTCCTTCAAGACCCATCTCACGGCCCTCCTCTTCGACCATGCTTACAATCACCTGCTTCCGCCCCTGCCCTCCACCCGCCCCAATCCCGACCCCCAGCTCGGGTCCGAAACACTGACTGTCCAGCGCCTTGGGACATCCTCCCGACATGAAAGGCACTGTACAAATGTAATTTTGTTGTTGGGCTCTAAGTCCGCAAAAGTAAGTAGGACTAATATTCACAATATTTTGTTTAAAATGTCCTTAGTCACTCCATTATGAAATTCATGACCATTCCCTTAACATATATTGATTCAAAAGCTATTCTTCTTCAAGAAACTGTTGGTTCTGGTATTGGAAATGAGGATCATGTTTATTGATAAAAGACAGCATTATGTTAGTATCGGCTCAATTAACCTTCTGTACACTCAAGTGCTTTTGATATTAATGTAATTTGCCTGAAGACCACAAACTCACAAGAGAGGTTGCAATGAAGAAAGCTATTCAATACATTTTTTTACCCGTCCAGAATGCCAGCACTGTATAATCACATTACAGTATGAAACTGTTTAGTAAATGAGTCCAGTGTCCTACCCTCAGCCACCCTGAAACTTTAGCTTCCTGCCCTGCTATCTTGGATTTAATTTTTCTGTCCTATTAAGGGTCATGTACCTCTTGAATATTCCTTTGGAGATTTTCACACCAAGAATACTTTTACTTTAAAACAAGTTTATACAATTGCTTACTGAGTAATATAGATTATTTGTTACCTTCAGGAAGGTCTGGATCCACAATCGAGACCGTACTTTTAGAACTGCACTCTGCCTTTTTTCCAGTTGGCCAACACGGCAATAGATTTTTGTACACTCAATGTTGCTACAATTCTGAAAGAAAAGTACAATTAAAGAGTTAGTGGAAAAAAGAAGCTCCATAAATACAATTTGGGGTCCAATTTGCTATATTTCTTAATGAGATCATGGGTTTCCCAAGTAAAGAATCCTATTACAATTCCCGTTGATCTGTGGGAACTATACTCCAGAATCAGGTTGAAGTGGAGCAGAGTTATATAATAACAATATAATCCTAGATTTGATATAGTGCCTTTTCAGGTCATTGAAAAGTCTTAAAGCACTTCACAGGATTTGCTGTAGATTTGACTGTATATTTGTGGACGAAAAGCGGCAGCCAATTGCGCACAGCAGTGTCCCACAAACAGTCATGGATTGAAGTAACCAATTTATTATTTTTTTCTTCTTGAGGGATTATAATCAGGCATGTGGAGTAAGTAAACTTACCCAAGGTTTTGCCCTGCTGGGAATTGAACCCAGGTCTCTTGCTTGCGAGGTGAGTGCTCTAACCACTGAGCTACAGGACTCCACTATAACTGGCATCAGTATATCTCAAGCTAAAAGTTATGCATTCAAATGATTCACGATTCAAATATGCATGCAGTATTGTTTTTAATTTTTTTCCCCAAATGTAATCATCAATAAACAACCTAAAATAGAGAAGCAGTAACATGTGACCCTCATCAAATGTGTTTTCCATTTATATTATGAAATTAAAGAATTTTGAACATTTTTGTGGTGACCCCCTCCTGCCCCCATTTCAAGCACATATTATGCTGCTTGGCTAATGTGGTAATTCATGGCAGGAATGTATTGGCGCTTCTAAAGACAAACATTTTTGTTCAGCCACATAATTCTAAATAAATAAGATAAGCTTAGTGACACACTACATACATTTCTAATATTATACCAGTCAAGTAGTTCATAAACATTCTGGGCTGGATTTCATCTGCTTTGTGATGCAAAAACAACAGCTTTTTATCCTATTCTTACTGTGGATCAATACTCTATATTAAGGGATCACTTTTCACACTCAACCAGAATTTATTTTTTGCAATCCTCTGTAGTCTTCCAATCGGCTTATACATACTCCATAGTACTGAAGGACAATCTTTAGTGCCTGCACTATAAAAAATTAATGTTGGTTATATCAGTGTGTAAATGGCATTCATTCATTAAATATTCCAACAGCTAAGACCTGACAGCAAAGTGCTTGTGTTTATAGGAAGTTGAGAGTATGGGATAGGTGAATTATTGGTATGTGATAATGAACGTATCACATGGCATATTTCAATCTGTATTATATACCATTAAGTCATCAATAATAATGCATATTACACAATACCGATATCAAGTCTCCAACTTCAGTTCTCACTCATAACACTTTTTAAGTCTTTTGCTTTGCCTCAAAGATTTGAAGTTAATTAAAGTTATATAAAGAGCCATTGAGTATGGATTTGGTTATAACAGACAATCTGTAATATTAATATGTTACAGATCTTTAAGGATATAAGTTTCTTGGACATATTCCTTGGGATGCAAAGGAAATTAGGCACTCAAAAGACTCCCGGCTGCCAAAAAAAAATGTTGAAAACTACAATGGACTCCACCACCACCCTACACAATAGGGTGATCCACTGCCAACTACTCTGTGGGTGAAACAAACCCTACTAAATTCTCCTTTCGTTGTTCTTGTAAGTCTCTCATTACCATGTCCCCGGGTTACTGAGTCCCCTTCAATGAAAATAACTTCCCCCATTATTTACCTGTCAAAACCTTTCATACTTTTGTACACCACTATCAGGTCCCTGTCAATCGTCCCTGCTCCAATCAAAACAGACCTAGCTTCTCCAATCTCCTCATAACTGTCCCTCTACATCCCCAGATTAATCAGGTAAACGTCCTCTGTAACCCTTACCAGCTTGGGATTTGCAAGGCCCAATTTTAGCAAAATCGTAAGTGGCAATGAACGTAAATCTGGCTTGTGAAGATCTCAAATTAGACCATTCCCTCCGATAATACAAACTACTATACTCAGATGAAGGCTCACACACCAAAAATATTAGCTTTTCCTTCTCGTTCACGTGGTGATCATCTGCTACGCATTCTCACAACTTACTCTTGTCGAGATGAAAATTGTGATGTTTCGGTGAGAAAAATCCCAATTTATTTTTGGTCAGCTGGATGTTACTGGGTTGTATTATTGATTTGCACACTAAGCTAAAGGAGAACAAATTTCCACTCTACAATATGAATTATATGAAATGAGTTCACCAACATGGTTCTCTCCGTACCAGTATTTTTGTAGGATCACGCTTTAAAGGTTGCGGGAGCCTCACTTCCCTCCGTGTGATGAGATGCGATATAGTGGAAGGGTCTCGCAAGCTGATATGTTCCCCGGCAGCTGGAAGGTCAATAGTCTGAGGGCAGAAAAATGATCCACTGTAAGTATAACCTGTCTGATGATCGGATACCGTGAAATCCTGAAACATAACCTCCTTCACAGACACTGTCTTTGAATCTAACTGCATATTGTTGCTGTAAATTGAATCAGTGCATTGAAACGGTCACACAGATTAACCCCATCCAGCAGGATGACTGCACACAGCATGCCATCCATCATATTCTTTAATAAAATTAAAATGTTACATCATGGAACTCTATAAAACCCTTTGGGGGACTTTATTATTGCAAAAAGATCATAAGGTTGTGACTTAAAAAAAGAACTTTTCTCACAAGATTATGAGAATTAGATCATACGAGCGAATAGGAAACTTGCATTTTTCTTGCGGTGATTTACATTTATGCCAGGACCAATTTAATGTTCACACATTACCAGCAACTCACTCATCTGTCAAGCTATTCCCATTCACATGGAGAAAAGTAAATGTAATGAAGTCCCCAGTTTCGCCACACCATCAGTGAACGAGCGAGCATACAGGCCCACAAAATATACAGTCAATTCACTTTACAGTATATTCTGTGAAGCACTTTGAGACGTCTTGAAGACATAAGGCACTATATCAAATGCAAGGATTATTATTATTATTTTCCTCTTCCTCTGGAACTCTCTCCTGAAATTCCTCCACACGCTCCTTCCCTTTCTACCTTCAAATCTCACCTGAAGACCAACTTTTTTTGAATATTTTTTGGCCAGACAAGGTTACTATGTTCACTGATGTCCCTGCACAGTGTAGCTAAATTGGATCCCTACTAATCTTGCGAGCACACATACAACTGGATGTGTTTTTGACAATATATCACAAATTACTTCTACATCAGAGGCTGATGTGAATAAACAGCCATGTGTATAGCTGGTGTGCAGACGCATGTCATTTTACTATAGCCCTGAAATCTTTTAATTTCTAGCAACTTGTCTGATTCCTTTCTGAAAAGGTTTATAGCTATTTGATCCAACCACAACATGTGCGCTGGTGGTTTGCTCTACGTGTCTAGTCATTCCACAGGTTAGTTCAGTCATAATGTTTCTCAGATATCTTCCCCTTCCTGCTACCATTTGCTTTCAGTTCAAACTATGCGCAAACTGCCTTATACACCAATGGGTGTGAAAAACATTTTCAGAATGACTTCATTCTAGTGAATGAAAAGCAGTCCTACGTCAAAGATCTTACTCTGCAGGCTAGATTCCTAAAGACTAATTTTAGCTCTTACATATATTTAACTCTTGTTAGGCTGGCCAGCCCCCAAGACACAGTGACATTTCTCAAATTATACTTTATAAAATATCCAGCCTGGAAGATTTTGCTTAATGAAAAAAAGGCTATTTTAAAAGCAGAATTCATCTTTCACTGCTGAAAGGGTTAGACAGCCATACGTAATATGGCAGGTAGTGATCAAATGCCCCAAACAAACCCAGTATTTCCTGACCAGTGTAGCTGAAATGGTTCAAATTGACAGCAAATGTTCAGATTCCTCAGTGGTGACTGAACACTCTGAAGAGACTAGACTGTTTTATTCTTTATTTTCAGTAAGATTGTAAAACAAGCAGATACATTTGCAGTACGGCACCAAAAATGGATAAGGTAGCAAACTTGTTATATAAATAATAATCCTTGCATTGATACAGAGCCTATAATTTCAAAATGTCTGTAAAACATAGGGAATTTTTGTAAAATAGCAATTGTGCAATTGTAGGCAAGCACAGCAGCCAATTTGCACACAGGAATGTCCAACAAACAGCCATAAAATGATCAACAAATGTTTTAGCATTGTTGACCAGGACACCAGATGAAACTTCCTCCTGCCTTCAAATAATGTCATAGAATTTTGAACCTGAACAGGCAGATGGAAACTGGGTTAATGTCTCATCTGAAGGATGACACTTTCAACAATGCAGTGCTCCCCCACCACTGCAAGCCTAGATTACAGGATCAAAGTATTATTGGGGGGTGGGGGGTGGAGGGAGCGAGCAGAGACGTGAGATACGAGAAGATCAGAGATGGGGTGTGATACAACAACAACAATAAGTTGCATTTATATAATAGCAAAATTACATGTATAGAGCACCTTTCACGTCGGGAGGATGTCCCAAAGCGTTGAACAGTCAGCTGCTGGGGCCCGAGCATGGGGGAGGGGTGGGGTAGGGGTGAGGGAAGGCAGAGAGGTGGGAGGGCGACCAAAGGTACGGTCGAAGAGAAGGGGCTTGAGACCAGCCTTGAAGAAGGCAAGGGAGGAAGCAAGGTGACGGGACCGTGGGATGGAGTTCCAGAGTGTGGGGGCGGAGAGGCTGAAAGCCCGGCCACCGATGGTAGGGCAGGTCGGGTGGGAAACATGGAGCAGGCCAGAGCCTGATGAACGGAGGGAGCGGGTAGGTTGGAAGGGCGTCAGCAGGTCAGAGAGGTAGGAGGGGGTGAGGCCATGGATAGCCTTAAAGGTGAGAATGAGGATCTTGAACTCGATCCTTTGGGGGATGGAGTAGTGGGGTAACGTATCTGAGCACTTGGTGTAAAGGATAAAAATATCTGACTCAGGGTGACTACATGATAGTAACCAGATGTGCATCACACCAACATATGTGAACAAACTCTGCCCGCAAGTAGGTATAAGTCTTTCTCAGGTGTGTACAGATATAGAGTGGCACCTGTTGAATTAGTGCAGTTGTATTACGCTTTGTGTAAAGGATGGCACAAAATGACTCGAAACCTGCTTCAAGATCTCAATAACTTTCACACTCAAGTCGAGCACATTATCTGAATTTTGCAAAGAAAGTTTTCTGGCTACTGCTTGGGAAAATGCCAGTGCCTTGGGACCTCCTCCTGCTGTGAAAGGCATCTATAAATGTAATTTTTTTATTGTATTGCTGGGAGAACTCCCCCTCACCCCCTGCCTACCCTCCCTACCTCAACGTGCAAGCGTTAGCAGAGATGGAGTTAAAATAAAGCACAGAGTGAATACCGTTGATGTTCTAGGGGTCCAAGTTCAAAACTGGATACCAGGTTTGTCACCAACTACTTCATCCAGGTCCTCCTGTGAGGGTCCTTGGAAAAGAGACATTTCCACTGTAAAGCCAATTCCACGTCTAGGGTGCTGACTGACAGACTTGGAGGTTTGGAACGCAACTTCCTTGTAGCCATTTCCCCTTCTTACCACAAATCCATCTTGGAGCTTAGCCCTGAAGTTTTCAAATGGACTGAAAAAAAACTTCCATTGGGTATCCTGAAGGAAACTGTTTTGACTCAGCACCTTGGGACATCCTCCAGCGCCTTGGGACGTCCTCCTTATGTGAAAAGCGCTATACAAATGTAATTTATTTTTGTTGTTGACACACACCCTATATGATATAAGCATTTGCAGGACTTTGCTAGGTGGAAACCGGCTGCTGTCCCTCCACTTGACAGCAACTATCTTTAAGGCGCCATATTAAATGCAAGGATTATTGTAAACAGGCACTCGGCAGCATAGCAGAAACCTCGGCAGCCACGTGTCCTGTTTCCTTTGTTCAGCTGCTGCAGTCGAGTGCACAGGTCCAGTTTTAATAAGACAACATTGAGGAGAACCAGATGAGATAACCTTGAAAGCTGCATTTGTGACAAAACAGACTGGAGATACCTCTTGTTAGTGGAGGGCCCTTCAGAGTGGGAATTTCTTATAGAAAATGTGTAAATGAGGTTTCTAACAATGTGATTGATCTGAGGATTTGTGTTTTATGTCCATTGTTGTAAAAGTCATGTGTTGAGATGTAGTTCCCTGTCTGTAAGAGATCCACATGCTGAAGCTCAAGGCTCTTGAATGGATCATGTGGCTTTAATGCGCTGCAAACCCATGCTGAGCACTTAGAAGCTTAAAAGTTCAGGTGTTTGTGCAGAATTTTGATTCGTAGTGATGGCTTTGAGCAACATAATAGTTCAGAGAAATGGCAGTTCAAACCAAAAACAGGTAATTCCGAATAACACAGTGTGTGTTGTTAGACAGCTTTTACTTAATTTACCACTAAATGGGCAGGAGCAAACTTTGCAGAATATTTCTGGAGGAAATTAAGGGGTTATTAAAATCAGAACAGATTGCATGGGACCTGCAGATGTAAAGGGCTTCAGGGCCCATTCTGGTCTCTAGGGCCTCCGAGTGCCGGCTTGGAGTTGGGTTGTTGGAGGAGTGGGATCAAGTTGATTATTTTTTACACCACCTTAAGGCAAGTGCGACCAGAGAGATTCTGAGACTGTGAGGAGATATAGAACAGTGGATTCATAAGAATGCAATCTCCCCTACACTGAATTCTAATGTTAGCGCTATTTTAGCCAGTAATATTATGCAATGTGGCATAATTAGCTGCTGATAGCAGGCTGATAATGATCTCCCCATTACAGACTCAATGTATCCAGGCTGACGGATATAATACATGAGATAGAGGAAGAAATGTAGATAACGCAGCCTGTTCCTGCCTCCATCCAATGTTCCTGCACACCTCTAGGAGGTGGAACTGGATAACAATGATGAATGGGAACTCAGACAATTTTGACTACAGCAAACAACACAACAAGATTCTGTGTCACCCAACAATCGTGCACATACCAACTTTAACAGCGGTGATCTCTGTATAATAAACAGTGTGATCTCTGATCCAGCACAATCTATTTCGGCAGCAGAGTTCCTATGGGTTAGTGAGCTTTCTAATGGGATTTTGTGATGCATTTAGAAATCCGCCATAGAGACCGCATTAATTTCACATACTTGCCGTTGGTACACTATGGCTTCTTACACATTTGTTTCTCACAAAACGTGTTTCATTCATTCCAGTTCCATGGCTCTGCTCAGCCAAATATCTCAGCTTTCATGTTTTGTTTCTCAGCCACAGTTATATTTCATCCCACGAAACATTAATATTTGATAGGGATTAACCAAATACACATGCTCCTCAGTCGGTTAGTTTCTTTCTATACACAAGTGATTCAGGAAATCACCCAATATATGTTATGACTATATCAATTAAAGAAAAAAGCACAGTGCAGACAGCAATAATAACAGGATTTAAATTGGGCAAAAAGCCAACTGGATCTTTAGTCTTTTGTAATGGGCGATTGTGGAACAACCTTTCAAATCCTTTACACCACTCAATTCTCTTCCAATATTTTATTACCACCTTGTACTATGTTATATGATAAGTGTGCCAAATGTGCTACAAAGAGTGTCCAATCAATTGAAGCTGATTTATGTCCTGTTAAAGCTGTCGCAAGTATGAATCTTCTGTATTCACTGTACAAGTGACCCTGGAAGTGCAAGGTCCCACGCCAGCACAGTCGCTGCAGTGTGCTCTCCCGCTGATACAGATGGAGAATCAATTCTTCTCAACATTTCAAGGAAAATGTATACTTTAGTGTTTTAAATAGCGCATTAATCTCCTGGCTTTGTACCAGTTGTCATTTCTGATATTTATCACGGAAATAACCATTTTTCAAGATGCTGCGGATCTATTCACTTGAGGAGCTGTGTATTCTCTGCATGACTATCCCAGGTCCTACTCTAAAGGCCTGAGTGAATTACTTTAACAGCAGCTACTAATAACGCAAAGTAAAGTAGTGCCCACCTCTAGCTGCAGTGGATTGATGGTTGCGTTTATCCAGCAGTACAAAGGTCCATCTGTTTGAATTTGAAGGATGTACAGCAAATATTCCTCGCGATAGCGACTGGGCCAACCCACTTCCATCACTGCGTCACTGATCGTACTCGGTCCACTGTTGTGCAGCTAAATAAAACAGCGTTTGTTTAAAATATCATTTTACATAATATTGTAGCCCTTCCTGCAAACAGGAAGCCCTTCCTGCTCATGATGTAAAGACACGATTTTCACTAAGTACAGAGTGGATAGGCACCAAAAATACATTTCACAGTGGAATTAAAGATAAGATAGGAAGGTTTGCATATTGCTAAAGGCTACAGATGTGCTCAAAAGAATTCTTGTGAAAATTTCATAATTATGTCAAGCTGTTGAAATGCCAAATTCCAGAATAAGGGACAACAATTGGAGCCACTGGAGAAAAATCAAGATGTTGGCACTGAAAATTTTACTATCGGATTTGGGGCTGAAGTCAGGGGCGATTCACACGCATGGCCAGCAAAAAATATAGGACCACAGGAGACCAGGAGCAGGAGGAGGCCATTTCCACGATTATATTAGATCTTGGCAGATTGTTTAATCCCAATGCTGAAGCCCCCAATACCTTTACTGCTCAGTATCTGCCTATTGATTCCACTCCTACAGCTTTTTGGGGCTGAGCATTCCACATCGTCTCAACTCTCTGTGTGATGAAATGTTGTGCAGCTCTGCCTCTGATTTCAGCCTCTGCCCCTTGTAATGGATTCTTCTACCAGAGAGAAGTGTTGTCTGCTTTCTAACCTGTCAATTCATTATTTTAAATACCTCAATCAAATCACCCCTGAACCCACTCTACTATAAAGAATGTAACAACAAAAACAACTTGCATATTTACAGCTCCCTTCACATGGGATAGTGTCTTTGAGAAATGAACAATGGCACCAAGCTGAGGACAAAGGGGAGGTAACCGTACACATGGTCAAAGAGGGAAGTCTTCAGGTCAGACTTGAAGATGAGTAACGAGGGGGCGAAGTGAAGGCATTGTGGCAGGGAGTTCCAATGGTTTGTGGCATGAACCCCAATCTACTCAGCCTCTTTCTGCAAATTTCTCCTAATAGTGCACATTTTACTTTTGGTCAAAATTACTATAATGTTATTTTCTGTATATTCCCATGTCTCACCCTTCTGTTGATTCAAAACTGCAGAGCAAAGCTTTAGTCACCAGAGTTATTCTTTCAGTAGATCTTTTTGCAAAGGACTAAGAGAAAGATGTCCAAAAACTCACTTCGTAAACATGCTGAACCAAGGGTCCAACGTCTTCCTCTTTCTTAGGTTTGTCTTTACTCTCCCAGTTTGTCATCGGCAAGACGATTTGCTCCGGATGTGACACTCTACAAGAGGAACACAACAGGTTAGATGTGAGGCTCGGTCTTTGTGGTCAGGCTGGGAGATTCAACAATAATGAATAAAGGCTCAACTGTTATCCATGGAAGATACATAAATAATCATATATTTGCTATTATTATTACATAAAAAAAGCTTCATTAGCTGAAAGAGATCACTTATCTGTCCAACATTGTTCAATCTCTCAGCTGTTTAACTCCTACTCACTGTAATAGTTGTGACTATTCTCCCTTGGGGAAGTTAAGCAAGGTCTCTCTGGGGTGGTGTTGGCTCTATTTTGATATCCGGTGAATGGAGAGCAGAGCGAGGTCAGCTGGACTCGGTTATCTTATATCTCAGCCAAGCAGATCTGCAGTACTTGAAGGCAATGCTGATGAGCGGCCAACAACCCTGTCTTATCAGTGAAACTTGGTATGGAGGAGAAGAAGATCTCTGAGAACCCTTATCTAGCAGATAGGAATGTACAAGCTGGAGAAAAAGTGGGAAGTTTACCATTTCTTCGTACTGGTACACTATCCTATGTATGCTGATTAAATTCAGCAGGATCCCCAATATATACTTTGGAGTCTCCAATGCCTTAATATCTTTGGGCCAAGTGTCTTATAGTAATTTTACACATCTACACATCACTGGTGAGTGAAGCAAAAGTGCCCAGAATATGTGGAAACTGTACTTCACCTTTCGGTTTCAATCTCTGATGAAGTATTACTTGTTTTTCCATGGAAGTCTGACGCTGAACTCTGCCCGACCAGAGTTCCAGTGAATAAAAACACATCAAGGCACAAGTACATATAGGATTCTCCATTTATGAATCCCTGCAAATTAGATCCCACTGTTGGAGCATACACACATACTCACACACAATCTTAAACAAATAAGGATAATTTCCTGAAACTCTTACCATTGCTTACAATCTATTTATATTCACAGAAAGAGCAGCCATTGCTTACGAGAATATATATCCAATGCCACAGTCTACAGTGCCATTTTTGTGATCCAAATAATTCACAACAAAATAGAAATAATCGAGTCAATTTTACAGTATTTCTTAGTGGTAATTTTTGAACTGAAAAACTAACTTGTGAGAACAATCTACAGATGATAGACAAATCCTCCTGTCATGAACCAATGCACAGTTCAGCAATGCACTGTAACGTGGTACAGAGACAATGTACACAGTTGGCACAGACATCGTGCACAGATACGATGGGCCGAATGGCCTCCTTCTGTGTTGCATAATTCTATAATTCTATGGACTGCCTGAACATGGTATTTTGCCAGCCAATCCTCACAGACCCTCCCAATCCTTCAAGCCAACATCAAGAGGTTTCCAGAAATCTCACTGGGAGGAAATAATATCAGCACCATGTGCCCCGTCCCATGTGTCCACCTGGCATTCCTGGCCAATAGTGTGCTGACGGGAGCCAATCAGGAGAGCTTCAGTCTTCTCAGTCTTGCTGACATTCAACTGTAGAAAGTTGGCTCTCATCCAGGACTTGATGTGCGACAGGCAGTCTGTCAGGACATCAGTTGTCCTGGGGTCGAGGGTGGAGGCATAGAGATAGAGTTGGGTGTCATCTGCATACATGTGGAAGTTGACCCCATGTCTGCGGATGATGTCACTAAGAGGGAGCACATACAAGTTGAAGAGGAGAGGACCGAGGACAGACAACACTGTACATTTCAATGCACTCACAATCTTTACTGACACTTTTTTTCCAAGGAAAGTTTCACTCTCGAGACTCAGAATTGTGAGTTAATGATTAGGTTAGTCTGGAAACAGCATGAAATTAGCCTGATAACTCTGACGCCTATTTCTTGCTGCTTGTAAAATGTCCTTGTTGCATTATATAAACCAAGTGAGAGAAGAAAATGTCCACCACTTCACCAACTGCTCCTTCCTGCCTCAGTGTCTTGCACTGTCATACAGTCATTTCCCTTCATAGAAAGTAATTAAGCCTTGGATCTTGCCAACATGCACCTAATATTCTCTGGAATTAGGTAAGAAGGATGCTTCCCTCCAGGGAGAGAGTGTGTATTGCATTCCAAACATGGTAATTTACATTAAACGCAAAATACTGCAGATGCTCGAAATCGGAAACAAAAACAGAAGTCGCTGGGAGCACTCAGCAGGTCAGGCAGCATCTATGGAGAAAGGAAAGTGAATCAACGTTTTGGGTCCACGATCCTTCGTCAGAACTGAGGAAGGGTCATGGATCCGAAATGTTGAGTCACTTTCCTTTCTCCGTAGATGCTGAGTGTTCCCAGCAAATTCTGTGTTATGCTAATTTACATGCATTGGTAGCATTTATGGAATTCTCGGTTTGGATACTCTTAAGCTTGTGTCAGACCCATGCGGTTTTGGGCTGACCCCCAAAAAGTCACAATGACACGTGATGTGGCTGTGATTTTATCCGATGTTAAATAACCTTCCAAAACTCATTGTAAGGCTCACAAATAAATAATGGACACATGGGCAAAGAACTGGAGAGCAATAGGTTCCTGTGGAACTATACTCCAATAGATGGAAAAAGGAGTCAAGAAAGGAAGCAGGAACTGTTGTGAGTTGGCTCAGGAAATATTAAGCAGGAGGATCATGGATTTAAGCTCCATGTTGAGATTTGTGCTCAGAGTGATACTGCAGTACTAGATAGCAGAGAAAGTGCTATCCTTCAGATGAGATGTTAAACCAAGAATCCATCTGTGTACTCTGGTAAAGATTCAATTTGAAAAGAGAAGGGACTTTCCTACATTCCTCCTGGTATCCTGGCCAATAGTGTTTTTTCACATCATGGCTATTTGTGAAGCCTTGCTGATGCAAATTGGCTGCCACTTTTGCTTTTAAAAAAACAGTCCCTATACTTAACAGTAATTACCTGTGAAGCATTTTCTTCTGATAACCTGTTACCCATTTCCAGGATTTTCTGCTTTTACTTCCACAAGAAACACAACTGCTGTTTGGTCATAAACAAACCAGAGTTATATGCCTTAGAGCTGAGGAGATTAAAGGGTGATTTGATTAAGTATTTAAAATAATAAAATGATCTGACAGGTTAGGTGGTGTACGATTCTTTCCTTTGGTAGAGGGATCCGTTACAAGGAGGGCAGAGGCTTCAAATCAGAGCAAAGACAGTTGGGACTGAAGTTAGGAAGCATTTCTTGACGCAGGGACTCTGAAGATGTGGAATCATCTGTCCTAGAAAGCTGTAGAGGTGGATTCGATAGGGATGCCTAAAAGAGAGATGGACAGATGCTTGGGTAGTAGAAATGTAAAGGAATATGGTGAAATGGCAAACTATTGGGATTATGCCAATGAGTCATGATACGCAATTTCATATCGGGATATGATGCGTTTCTCCAACAAAATATACAGTCAATCCACATTACAGCATATTTTGTGAAATGCTTTGAGACGTATCAATGACACAAAAAGGCGCTATATCAAATGCAAGTATTATTATTATTAAAAAATATGCTAAAATCTAATAAACTGATGGAACTGGTTGATACGCTGAACAGCCTCTCTCTGTTACTCTTTTCCTATGTTCCTAAATGGACGTGCATCATTGGAACAAAGTCAAGCAATTTTACTCTGACCACATTATGGCAGAGTGCAGTCAACAGACAGGAATGATAATAGTACTGTAATTTCACCTGCCATGAAAGCAATTGGGGCTAATTATATGAATTGTTTACTAGAATTATTTTAAATTTGTGACCTAGGTAGTGTGTTAATGTTCCGGTTAGACTGGATACTTTTTGAAGAAAGTACATTACTGGGTTATGAATGATTTGATCTGAAGCAATGTAGAGGGGAGCTGTGCAACTATTACACTCTTTAGTGCCTAATTTGGCTGTGCAGTGATCTAATCAAGGGAGAGGAAATAGACCAGCAATGGTCAGCCCATGTAGGAGCAATCAATCATCATACTACAGCACTTACTGAAATAGGTCTATTCCCTTCACTGTTGAAACAAAAATGAGCATTCATCCTGACATGAGGAACTCACTTAAAATGATCAGCGCAGCCAACAGTTAGAACAACAATCTGGAAGGTGAAGAAAAAACATAAGGGAACGATTTTCCGGTCATTGCTAAATTATTATTTACCGACTAGCGGACACCATGGCACGTTTGGTCCACTGAGGTCAGTAAATTTACTGGTGACCGGGACGCACTGCCTTGCCAAGGTAAGAACATTTACTGAACAGCATGGAATAAGATTTCCAACTAGTTAGTTTACAAAAATACACAATCACTCCACTTCACAGTAAATCCTGTGCAGCATTTTAAGATGTCCTCCAGATGTGAAAAATGCTATATCAAATGTTAGGATTATTATAAGACACTCAAATTTTGTAGATACTAATTTAACTCAAAACATTACTGGGAATAGATCAGAGATTAGTTAGGAGTAAACAATTTATTTTTGGTCAGCCGGGTGTCTGACACACACAGAAACCCATCACAAGTATCCAAATCAAACTGCTCAGCATTGCACATATATACAAATGATTTTTGTTTGAGTTTTGAGCCAAGTCTCGAGGACCCAGGAGGTTGGTGTACTGCTGGCATGAACAATAAGATCATAAACTGAATGTAATAAGTGAGTTTTGTCATGCTTTACCTCAGCGAGTTCAGTGATGGAGACAAAGGTCCCCCTCAATCAAAGACTTAATTATTAGACAATGCTGGAAATCCACAGCCGGTCAGTTCACATCTGAAAGTGGAAGGTTGGCTGTTGATTTGCCCTTCAATTGACCTGCTGTAGATTTCCAGCATTTCTGTTTTCGTGTCAGACTTCCAACATCTGCAGTTTGATTTTTTATTTCCACTATTTTTAATTATTCCAAACGCAGCAGGGGAAGCCCTTATTCTTTTTCTAGCGTACGCTGGCAGCCTCTCTTTATTTTGTACTGTGACCCATGAGGTAGCTGCAATCGTGTTCCACAGCTAGAAGAGCAGAACATTTAAATCAAGGGGGAAATCAAGCGACCCAGTAACAAAACCTCAATGTCAAGAGGGGGAAAGGAGGGAATTGGGTAACTCTGCAACATTTTCAATTTTTTTCTTTCCTTGCGGAACTAAGGGCTTCCCTTTTTGTGTTAATTTGATCACTATTTAAGACAAGCTATTGTTTTTCATTAGGAAAAAATCTTTTTGGCTGCCCTGCCAGTCAAGTATGGACTGAGAGAGCCCACCTGCTATATTACTTTTATTCCTAGCGCCGTCTGGTCTGAAGACACTCAAACATTCTCAGTGAAGGTCGGCTTAGTTTCAAGACTTACAGCACTGAGCAATCCTCTTTATTCTTGGGTCACTGCCAGTCAGAGTCAGAATCCAGGGCAGAAATCACACAAGGATTTCTGGATCCAGCCTCCAATATAAAGCCCTGAGCATCTTCAAAACACATGGGGGTAGCAACTAAAATACTTTTAACTAGTTCCTGGCTATACAACCAGAAGCCTACAACATGTCAATAGAAGAATATTTTAGCTTTAAGATTGCAGAACAATACAAACCTGGAAGGTCCAATGCTCTGACTACGATCAGCAAGGGCACTATTGGCGGTACTATAGTTACTGCCCCCTAACTTAGGGAAGGAAAAGGAACCAAGCTTCCTGCTCCTAATTACTATCTATTGACCCCTGCTCTGAAGTGTGTGCATATGGGGGCATCAAACACCTGACATTTCTCATGTTTTTAGTGTAAAATTTTAAATTGTGCAAAAATATAGTTTTGTTATGGAAGCCAAATTTACGCAGTTTTTTTTACGTAGTGTGGAAAAAGATTTTTCCAAATTCAACTTAAATTTTAAAACAATCATCTTAAGCCTGAGAATGTGTGAAATTTCTGATGCTAGGTGAGGACAAAGATCAGGCTTTGTGGTTATCACCTTTAGTCAAATATATCCAATACCTACTCGGCTGACAAATGTAGAACAGCCACTTAGGGGGTGTCCCAGAGATTGCCAGTGACTACAGAAGAGGAGAGAACAACTGTATCAGCCTGGTTCATTTGGAAGCAATATTGCCTCTGAGTCACAGGATTATGGGCTCAAGATCTACATTAGGACTTTGAACTCAGTCTAGGCTGACATTTCAGTACAGTGCTGGGGGAGCACTGCATTGTTGGAGATGTTGTCCTTCTGGTGAGATGTTAACCCAAGATCTTGTCTGCCTGTTCAGGTACATGTTAAAGATCTAGTGATACTAATGAGAAGGGAGTTTCTTCCAGTGTCCTGGCCAACAATCCCCCAGATACAATTGTTCACTCACTTCACGGCTGTTTGTAGGACATTGCTGCGTGCAAATCGTCTGCCTCCAGAATATACAGTCACAGCACTTTACAGTGAAACCCTATTAAGCATTTTAAAATATCTCAATAACGTGATAAGATGCTATATCAAATGAAAGGATTATTATAATCACTGGAGGAGGAAGATGAGGGATCATGTTTGATTTGGTTACCTTTGCCTGGATTCTCTCTGACATTTTGGCCCAGGAAAAACAAAATCAAAAATGGAAATAATTCTGAAGGTTTAGCTCACCAACTGATAGCGACATGGCCTGGAGCAGCAGAGTGGAATGCAAGAGTAAATGAGAGGAATGTCGATTGAAATGACGGGCTTTATAAAAAACAAAAGCA
Organism: Callorhinchus milii; assembly: GCF_018977255.1. Lineage (NCBI taxonomy): Eukaryota > Metazoa > Chordata > Chondrichthyes > Chimaeriformes > Callorhinchidae > Callorhinchus > Callorhinchus milii. The sequence goes on along the minus strand of NW_024704743.1, from coordinate 73,922,088 downwards.
ACACACAGGAAGGAAGCAAATTACAGAGTAGTTAGGCAACCTCATTATAACTTCATCAATTAATTTAATGCTGAATATTCGAACTTGTTTCATGTAGCGCTGGCATTCCTCATTCTTAGATAGAGGGCATGTAAAATGTTGGCTATCTATGACCAATTTTATGGTAGCAGCTTCAATGCCTTACAAAGCAGTACAAGCTCAGGTGAAAGATTTACCCAGTATTGCCTTCTCAATCATTCCATCTGGAGGAAGCACCAAATGGGGTAGTTCCCACAGAGCTTCATATAATGCTTCCCATAGAGATGAAATATTTTAAATCTTCATTGACAAATCAAATTAAATTAATTTTCATCTAGATAGGTTTTCTTAAAACAAACAAAAATGCAATATTTCTGCATATTTCTCCTATATTTGTATTATGCTATCAAGCTAAAATTGAATTAAATACATATTTGTTATCAAATGCAAGGATTATTATTATTACAAGTACTTTATTTTGAATGCTTTCGAGACATGACATATCCTCCTTGGCATGAAAGGTGCTAACCAAATGTAAGGAGTACTGTTATTAATGATAATAACTGTAGTAATAATAATAATCTGAGAATATTTTAGTACAGTGATAAAATGCGGATAATTTATTTCACACAAACTTTGGAAACCAAAACTCTGATATATTTTACCCTCAAAATTGGGTAAAAATTCCATTTAGTGTTACATATATCTCCAAGCAATGTCAGGGATTTCCCATTGTAGTCACACATTGTCACATGTGTAACACTACATTTTTACCTCAATAGGAAATGGGTGATGTCTAAATCAGAAAAATTATACAGCACAGAAGGAGGCAATTCGACCCATCGTGTCTGTGCCGGCTCTTTGAAAAGAGCTATCCAATTCAATCCCACTCCCCCCCTCTCTCCCCAAAGCCCTGCAAACTTATCCATCCCAAATAATTATCTATATTATAGATATTATCTATGTATAAATATAAATGGCAGTAAACCTACAGAACACGGGAGTTTGAAAATGTTGTATTTTAAACTCAATCGGAAATTTACAGACCTTCAGAGACACCCCAATATAGAAACATAGGACAACGGAAACACTAGGAAGCCATTAATCTTGGCAGATCTTTTAATACCTTTTACCAAATCCCTCAATGCTTGTTCTACTCAAGAATCTGTCTATCTCTCTTTTAAACATTCAATGGTTCAGACTTGCACAGCTCATAACCAACACAAATGCACACGTGCTTATCCTTTTTTGATGTTGCAGTACAATAAATTAGGTGCTTGGTGATTTATAGTGCAGTAGAAAAAAGCACAGTCTTAAAATTCAAATGATACTGCAAATGGTAAACGGAGTCTTATTCATAGATAATCAAAAGAGGGGTTCGGGGGATGAAAGTCCTTTAGGTTATTTGATCTCATCCTTTCAGAATCTCATTTCACTGTAAATGCTCTCCGGGATTACAGAGACAATGTGAAACCGATGGAGGTTCAGAATGCATTTGCACCTTAGTCTTAATGTCACGTTCTTGGGTGTCCAGCCAGCAACGTTAAATGTTTTGAGTCGTCGTCTCGACATGAAATGTGGAAGGTGTTATACAAATTGTATTCTATTCACCTCCAAAAACACAGCCAGTACACTTTAGGTGAAAGGCCCTAAATGAAATATAAGGATGATTTACTGTGTTCTGCACCTCAAGAACCATGGTGTCAGAGAATGTTTTTCAGCTTACTCAAATAGGTAGGAGCAATAGGCATCTAAATACAGAAACATAGAAAAAGACAAAAGCACTGCACTTACCCCCAAACATTGACATGAGCGACTGCGGTGATATCAATCTGTAGCTGGACAGTGTTGCTGTCAGGATTATCTTTATTTGAGCTGAAACAAAGACAGAAAACTCATTAGAGACAAATGAATGAATGCAAGGTTTGAAAGCTCTCATGTTGTTAGGCTTGAGAGCATTTTAATGCAAAATTGTGGAAAATTCTTAAATTCAGTCACAACTTGCAAACTGTTTTACTAAATAAACAGAATTTAAGAATCTTCCACAATTCTACAAGATCATATATTTAGAAACAAAATGGTTTTAGAAGCTAAGATTAATAGGAATTAAAGATAGTGAGGAATCAATGTTCCGGTAATATTCATAAAATCAATTTGAACATCAACAACAAATTGCATTTATAAGCGCCTTTCACGTCAGAAGGACATCCCTAATTTCAAATGCAAGAATTTAGATCAAATGCAAGGATTATCAAAACACACATGTATCCTGCAAAAATTACACCTTCTGGAATATATGTATATTAGTATTGCAACCCACAGATTTCATGAGTTAATAGTCAGATAATGTGTCCTTAAATTTGTCAAACAAGTATTTGTAAAAGAAGCCTGTGTGAACTAAAATAAGCGTAGCATTGATGTGTCACATACGATATCTATTTAAGCAAAGAAAAACAATGATCTGGCTTCCGTTTCACTCCCTTATATCCTAAAAAGGAACTTGTCTACTGTTGATGATTGATGACTGCATTACTTATTTTTGTTCTTTTCAGTATTTATTTTAGAATGGGTTAGATTTTCATTACTTCAGCAAAGATCTGGAGGTCATAGGGTGTTTATGTTTTGACAATTTCTTTACTTTTTCATTCCAGTTATATTCATGGCAAATTGGCCTAAGTCTATTTGGAGGTTAAGCTACAAAGTAAATATACTAATTGTTGACAGTACGCACTAATAAAGAGAAATAGGGTGGTTAATTAATTAAAGCAGTATTGCATTATGTGTATAATGAAGTATTATTGGGATATCTATTGTTAGCCTGGCTCAGTTGGTAGCACTTCTTGCTTCAGAGTCAAGAAGGTTATGGGTTCAAGCCCCACGTCGGGACTTGGAATCACCCAGTCTATGGTGACACTCCAATCCAATGCTGTGGGGTGTGTTTCATTGTCGGAGGTGCTGTCCTTTGGATCAGACATTAAACTGAGGTCCCATCTGCCTGTTCAATGGATTTTAAAGATCCCAGGGCACTATTCGAAAAGAGAGGGCAGTTTCTCCCAGTGTCCCGGCCAATAATCTCTTAAATAAAATTGGTCATTCATTTCATGCTGTTAATGGTGGAACATTAACAGCATGAAATGCCTGTGTGGAGTCCTGTAGCTCAGTGGTTAGAGCACTCACTTTGCAAGTGAAAGACCTGAGTTCAATTCCAGGCAGAGGGCGAAACCTTGGGCAAGTTTCCTTACTCCACACAGAGCCTAATAATAATCCCTCCAAAAACAATAATAAATTGGTCATTTTCAATCTACGACTGTTTGTGGGACATTGCTGTGCGCAATTGGCTGCCGCGTTCGCCCACAAATATACAATCAATTCACTTTACAGTGTGTTCTGTGAAGCACTTTGGGATGTCCTCCCGACGTGAAAAGCGCTATATCAACTGCAAGGATTATTATTATTATAACATTGCTATGTATAAATTGGCTGCTGTGCTCATTCAGAAATACAGTCACTCCACTTCGCAGTAAATCCTATAAAGCGCTTTGGAAAGTTCTCCCGATGTAAAAGTTGCTATACCAAATGCAAGGATTATTATTATTATACCTTACTAAATCTTTTTTTGTAAACTTTTTTAGTGTTACATTTAATGCTGAAATTCACTCAGTAGCATTTGCTGGTAAAGGTAAGAAAGCTAGGTTAACAGTCAGTTTCTCCACCTGTACGCCTATATTATTGTAGCAGTTCATTTATTGACAAACCCAGACTGAACAATAATTCACTTCAATTCAGCCATCAAGATTCACAAATAGACTTTCAGAATCTGAGAAAAAATCTTCCATTGTGGTGAAGCTCAGTTGTATCCAGAGCACATGTGCATATTTAAGCTAAAATAAATCTGGTATGTGTCATTTAAACACTTTTGGCATATCCACAGTCTTATAAGCAGGGAAGGTTCTCCAGAGAAGGTTTCAACCAAAACACGTAGTCAATTCACGTTACAGTATATTCTGTGAAGTGATTTGAGACATCTAGAAGGTGTGATAAGACGCTATATCAAATGCAAGGATTATTATTAATACCTGTTACCAAGGCAAGGGTTCCACAACTGGTATGACTCCATAAAGGCAATCCTTAAACCATTCTGGTAACAATCTTTGTGGCTACCTTGAAGTATTTTCAGTACAACTACAACCCCCTCGACCCCAATCATACATTTTTTTACACTTTGAAGTCAAATGATACTTTTAACACAATTAGTTTGCACTCTATGAACTATGCACTCACCTCAAAGTCAATTCAATATTAAAGGGGTGACTTTGTATCTAATGTTACATAATCTTATCCATCTCTCTCTCTTTGACTCCTGTTGACTTAAGTTTATGATGGTCAATGATAGATTTATGATAGGGCTGACCTTTTCATCACTGTGCTGCTACTTTATCCCTTTGACTACCACACGTTAGAGGCTGTACCTCTTCTCAAGCATGTAGAACTGTATCAGCTGTATACTTCAATAAGTTTCAAAAAGGAGATGACTTTGACAATCGTGTGAGAATGATCCACCACTATTTGACTGAACCTTCTCACTAGTGTGGAATAAATGCCCTAACTGGCAGTAAACTGTCTCTCAGGAGCAAAAGTTAAAAGTAGGGGTCAAAATTGCAGTCCCCTTCTCCTTACGTATTGCTAACAAAAAATAAAGAATTGGATAGAAACTGTGGTTTAAAAGTTTTCCTTTAATAACCGTCTTAGGACTGACCCTTACCGCACTCTTATCCTGCCTTTAAGTATACAAGCTGATACAGTTCCGCATGCTTGAGAAGAGGTACAGCCTCTAAGGTGTAGTAGTCAGGTAAATTCGTCCACAAATACACAGTAATTTCATTTCACAGTAAATCCTTGACGTGCTTTGGAACGTCCTCTCAATGTGAAAGGAGCTATACCAAATATAAGGATTATTATTATTATGGTTCCTCTGTCAGGCTTCTCATAGTCAATTTGAACTATCTCCCCAAATCTCTGTGTTGCATCTTCTCTCCTTGACTGCAAAACCCTTAANTTTTTTGACCAGGCCTTTGGCCAGAACCCTTAAACTCCTCGTCATGTCCTCTCTACCTCCAACGTTCCCACAGCCTCTATGATATTCATCCTTTGTGGAGGCACTGGGTAAGTGAAATCTGTTGTTATAATAAAGAGGCAGAGAAAACATCAAGACTATGTCCTACACGTCAATGAATATTAATCTATGCGAACCAGAACAATGTAAACAAAAAGTTACCTTTTACTTGGAAACATGCTGACTCCATGTGTGGTGCCATACCTCCCTCTAGAAGGACATTCCTTTAAATTAAATTGAACTGTACTGATAGATTTAATCTGGAATTAGCTGGAGTTTTTGATTGCCAGTAAAGAAAAAGAAGCCATTTCTAATTGTCCTGCTTTTTTAAAAAAAACAGATGGATATCGCCTGACTCACCTTTTGATCTGCAGGTCGAACCTGATGCTGGCATCTGCCTTTTCCAAGCGTTGAACGGAAAAGCGTAGCCCTACAGACAGCTGGGAAAAAGGATAGATCAAAGGATTAGCCAGCAACAGCTGGGGAAGTTAAAACCCTGAGCTCCTGCTGTGGAACATAGCTACAGGCTGCCACACAAAAGCCTCCACCTCAGTAAGCGTTAAATCTGTTAGTTCACGCTGATTATGTGACTCATCAGTTCACTTAATATCATCCCCAATGATAGTTTTCTTTTTCCTGAGGCCTTTAACGTTTCACAGTTTGACAATTACTGACCACTGAAGGGAAAGTGGGGTTGGTGGGGGGGGAGAGGAGGAGTGGGAGAAGGAGGGCAGGGGTGAATTTTGTCTCACAAAAATCACTGTGAAGCAAAATGGTTTAAGGCTCCCTGTGCTTCTTTAATACTTACATGCATGCTTTTTTGTGTGCGCGTTTGCGTACAAAACCATTATGCTGCTCAACTACTTAGATCAACTCTGGGAGGAATTTAAGTGTGACATTTTAATACTAAACAGCCTACAGAGCTATGTACAAAACCACTGGGTAATAGGTAACAGACAGAGTGCTCCTTTTGGATTACCGAGAGGTAAACCTCTTTTTAATATATAGACGATAGTCTGCAGTCCATACAGGCTAACAGTGCCAAATGTATCCCATGCGTATCACACAGAAGCACAGCACCTGTATCAGTGCCACATGTTCATTCGTGGGCTGAAATTCCAGTCACACTAGAAGCGAGGCACCTCTGACGACATGTGACTGTAATGGAGAAATCCCATTAGTGACTGACATTATCGAAGGTTCTGGAGTGACAGCAACTGGAATTTCAGCCCATATTTACTGCCACCTGGAAGTGACTGCAGTGATATGATTTTAACAGTTTAAGGGGTGAATCTGAGATGCGCTATGATTTTGTTCTTACTCAAATGGACAACTGTGTTTTATTCTGGTCCTGTTTCTATATTGAGAAACAACATCATGGCTTTGAAATCACTCTGACATATCTGCCATTTTTATAATAATAGTGGATACATCAGAGTGCAATTGTGGTGCATGTGGATAGTTTAGATCTATGGTATTTTTGAATAATAGTGAATAGTCCATTACAAAGATCATTGACTAGTGCTCCCCATATCAGGCACACATTCACATTGTAATTAATATAATCAATACTCAACACTGACTACTATCAAGAAGCCATATAGACTTCATTCAATCTATCTTTTGTAAATGAATAATGGTTCTTCTACCTGCATCACAGTTTGTCTCTCTCTCAAAAACAGCTTCTCTACTATGGTAGGCAATACATTGTATCCAGTTTACATCATGAATGTGAGACACACAAGACACATAATTAAGGACACATAATTATATCCTTACGAGACAAGATGGGGAACTGGACTTGAGTTACAGATCAGTCATGATCTTATAAAATGGCGGAACGGCTCGAGGGGCTGAATAGCCTACTCCTGTTTCTATCCTATGTAGGGTAGCTTTGCCCAGCATGTAAATAAATTATCCAAATTTGCCTATTATTGCAAATATAGACTCTGATTTTAACACAATGCTGTAAACATTTTCAAAATGTTAGCAGCCTATAACATACATTGTTGCTAATTGGTTAAACAATTCTATATCAGGCCCAGGCTTCAATAAAATAATTCCAGCTTTAATGACAAACTTGTTCACACCCGATCAAAACAACCAACTAAATTAAACATTGACTAATCTAAGATGCAGCCTTTGATCTGGTTTAGCACCAGCCAAGTGGTACAATATTAGACCTCCACAGAATTCAAACAAGAGCATCAATTATTTCAAACCAGAGCCGTTAGCTTAAAAACAACACAAAGCATGTCATCCAGAAGCTGAGAACTTTACAAGCAGCTTAATGCTGAATGTTGACAAGCGTTTCAGTAAGAACATGTGTTTTAGCACCTACAAATACACAATCATTACACTTTACAGTAAATCCTGTGAAGTACTTTGAGATGTTTCAACAACGTGATAAGGCACAATGCCAAATGCAAGGATTATAATTATAATATTGATGCACAGAAATTTATATCCAAAATTTGCAAAGCTGGAAACATTCAGATGCAGAGCCAATATTGTTGATTACATTTTGATTTTACATAGTTAAAGAGATGGCTTTGTAGTGTGAAACAATCAACAGTGATTTACACGTATATACAGACTTGCCTACTTTTGATACTTTTTAAATTAGGAGAATAATATTGACATTTATTTTACCTCGACTGTTTTGGGATTTTTTCAATTTTAGCGAACTTTGCCAATACAACAATGATCGACTTTGGGTTGTAAGGTCACCATAAAATGTCACTTCTTGCACAGTGCACGTGTATGCAGACACCCCTCCAATGTCATTTCCTGCGCAGGCGCAGTTTGCAGGAAATTATGTCTGCGGCGACATTACAATCTGGAAGCCGATAATTTTGGAAGTTCTTTCGGTCAGCGGGTGTCCAATATATGCAGAAACCCATCACTGTACTTAAGAGTATTCAAATCAAGCTGAGAGTTCCATGCATCTCACCTACATTTGGATATTCCCGTCTATTGGAATGGAATGCGCACTCTCTCCCCGGAGGGATGCATCTTGCTTACCTAATTCTGGAGAGTATGAGGCACAGATTGGCAAGAGCTAGGCTTAGGGACCCCAGAGTGTCCATTGTTGGCGTTTAACCAGCAAAAAGCACATAGCTTGTCTTTGAAAAAGCTGTTTCGAAATCTTCCTGCTGCTTGTCCAACTCGGACCACACTATCTGTTAGGGCTTTGATTTCTGCAGTTAACAGGAACTGAAGGAGAAAAATTCTTGCTCCCAGTGACTGGTGTTCCCCTCCAAGTCTTGTCGATGAGCCAGACTGGCTGGGCCGTCATCTGTAGAGTCCTGGATCTACCTGGCTCGGCAACTGAACTACTGAGACTGCCACAGAGGGTTGGCTCGATTCTGACATTCCAATGCAAAGTATGCCAGTTCAACTCTAAAGAAACCTCACTTAAGTCTCCACCGCCAGCCCCTCCCCACCCCACACACACAGGAAGGTATTGTGGTTTAAAACATGATAAAAATATATAGTTTAAAAGCTGATGTTTTATAAGGGTAATTCAATTTCCTTGATTTGGAGAAAATAGGAAAAAGCAACAAATACCGATTTCTACTAATTAAAATCAGAAACTGGCAAGCCTAATTAAACAGTGTCGCATTTTTCAAATAGAAAATGTTTCAAAGGGATTTTTCTTGGTCAGCTGGGTGTCTCGACTCTCGACTCTCTACCCCCTCCTCACTCCCTCCTTTCCCTCCCCTCACCCTGACCATTTCCCCCCTGCTCGGGTCCCGACCTAACTGTTCAGCGCCTTGGGACGTCCTCCCGACGTGAAAGGCGCTCTATAAATGCAATCTTGTTGTTGTTGTAGCATGGTAGAATCAGATAGTGAGATGCATTCAAGAGGAAGTTAGATCTTCACATGAAGGAAAGGGAAATAGAAAGCTCTGAAGGGAGTAAGAAATGGATGGAGACTCACGTAGAGTATAAACACTGGTACGGACTGCATTGTATATACTGGCACAGACTGGTTGGAGTGATTGGTCTGTTTCCGTGCTGCACATTCTTTGTAAATCCACAGAAACATGCTCCTTTAAGCGAGTCAGGCAGGAAAGTATTTAGGCCAAAAGTTTTAAGACTTAGTGGAAATCCACTTCTGCATTTAATTATACAATCCAAATTGCAGTATTTTTTTTAATTTTTTTTAATAACCCTCAGAACCCGACTTAAGGGATGTTTTTGCCAATTCTACAATATGCTAATAGTGTAATAATGTCTTCACTGTGTTATGAAACAAAACAAAATGCTTCGACAAAATGGATCTAAATCAGGGCGATGCATACCTGAGCCACCATAATAATAATAATCCTTGCACTTGATATAATGCCTTATCATGCCCTCAAGATGTCTCAAAGTGCTTCACACAATATACTATAAAATGAATTGACTGTATATATATATATTGTGGGCGAAATGCAGCAGACAATTGTGCAGTGTCCCGCAAAACAGTTGTGGATTGAGTGACTAAATTATTAATTTAAAAAAATTATTTGAAGGGATTATTACCTTGTTCTGTTGATTGGCAGAAAAGCGATCCTCCAATCGACTAACAATCAGGTTCCTATTCCTACTTAAATTGAGGGGTGCGGAATAAGGAAACTTGCTCAACATTTCAGCCTACCCAGGAATCAAACACAGGTCTTCTGGCTTGCAAGGCAAGTGCTCTAACCAATACTCTATAGTACTTCACAAGTAGCAACTCGTAGTAACCAGAAATGTGTCATGTTGCTTGTGGGAACTGCACGTAGATCACAATGGATTGCAGTTATTTCAGGTCTGTGATGCATTTTTAGTTACCATCTGGACTTTCTATCTCTGATTCAGAGATGATATTACCCAGAATCTCATGGAGCAATACAGCAGAAACAGGCAATTCGGCCCAACTAGTCCATGCCAGTGTTTATTCTCCACCTGAGCCTCCATCTTTCCTATTCCCTTCTCCCATACCCCTCTTTTCCCTTCTTCCACATGTATACATATGCATTGATCCTTGCATTTGACATGTTGTCTATAACGTTGAAACATCTCAAAGTGCTTTACAGGAAATTACTGTAAAGTGAAGTGACTGTATTTGTAGGTGAACGTGACAGCCAATTTGCACACAGCAATATCCTGTAAATAGCCATGAAGTGAATGACCAATTTATCTGGGGGAATTGTTGCCCCGGGCATTGGGAGAAACATCATTCTGTTTTTGAGTGGTGTCATGGGATCTTTAACATTCAACTGAACAGACGGATAAGTTTATCATCTCATCTAAAGGACGTCATTTCTGAGAATGCAATGCTCCCCCAGGACTGCCCTGAAATGGAAGCCGAGGCAATGAGCTCAAAGCCCTGATATGGTTTGAACTAACTCACAACCTTCTTCAGTAGCAGCAAAATCATCTTATTTTTACTTACATTGGTTCCAGCGACCATGGGGTTCCCAAGGTCGCAGACAACCATTTGAGTTGAATTGTCCACCTTGTATGCACAGCTTAGCTTGCTTAATGCCTATAGAAAAACAGAACAGAGTTATATAAACCACATGACCCTTTTATAATAATCCTTATATTTGATATAGCGTCATATCCCATCTTGAAGCTATCTCAAAGTGCATCACAGAATATATTGTAAAGTGAATTGACTGTATATTTTGTGTGCGAAACACAGCAGCTAATTGCGCACAGCAGTTTCTCACAGAAAAGCAATCCACTGATCGACTAACAACCGGGTTCACAATTACTGCTAGGTAAACAGAGGTGTGTAGCATAAAGAAACTTGCCTATCCTCTTGCCCTGCCGGGAATCGAACCCAGGTCCTTGCTTGTGAAGAGAGTGCTCTAACCACTACGCTACAAGACTCCACTACTTTGCACACTAAGAAAGAGATCTGTTTGTAAAACACATCCCAGGTAAATAAAGAATAAGCAACAATGGAATTACAAAATTTATAGGGTGAATGGACATGATGACCGTTGTGCTGTGTACAAAGTTATAATAATAATAACAACATTTGATGTAGTCCCTTTCATGTCAGGAGGATGTCTCAAAACACTTCACAGGATTCACTGTAAAGTGGAGTTACTGTGTGTTTTGTAAGTGAACATGGTAGCTTATTTGTGACACATAGAAGCAGTTGCACTCAAAAAAAAGGTTTAGAGAAGCTAAAAGAGAACATGAAAGCATCAAAACAGCAAAGCAAACAATAACACCAAAAAATCTTCCAATGTTATAATAGCAAGGAGTCAACTGTACACAATTCAAATGGAGTTGATAAAGAAGATGAACAGGTGATCATAAACACATTTTATGGCTACTCGGCAGTTTGTAACAAGGAGAACACTAACACTTATGCTGTCCAGCATCTAATACATATCAGGTGACATTGGACACTCGTGAGCCAGAGGCTTCTAATAATCTCAAAGGCCTGAGAATCAATGCATTCCTCAGGACGGATGAGCTAAAGAGCAGGATACTCAGCGAGACAAAGGAGGAAATTTGTGAAGTGCTGATGGTCATTCTGGGAGAATTAATGAACACTGGAAGGTTTCACCAGACTAGAACAGAGAAATGTGCTTTTTATATTCAAGAATGGTGACAAAGCCATCCCCAGTAAACATAAACCCTTGGCATAACCTCAATAAATGGAAAAATTAAGGGATGACAGTGCAGCCCCATTATAATACATTTCTTTATAAAGCAAATTCAGCTATAAAACATTACAGTGTGTATCCCATTCAACTGGATAAAGAGGATGGTAATATAATGGCAATATCATTGGACCGGTAACCCAAAATTTGTCCACAAACTTTACAGTGTATCTTCTTAAAGGTTTTGAGACATCTTACTGCAGTGAAAGGTACTATATCAAATGTAAGGATTATTATTACATGGTTTAGTGGTTTTAGTCCCACTGTGGATGAGTAATCTGAATTTAAAAAGTGTGGTAATTTGAGCTAGTACCAGAAAAGTAGCCACAAAGATGCCAGATTATTATTCACTAATGTGCTTGAGGGAAGGAAATGTGCCAACCTTACCCTGCCTGCATGTGACTCCAGTCCCACACAACTTGTTGACCATTAACACCCTCTGAATGCCTAGCAAAATAAAACGATGCAAAAATGTTCAAGGACTGCAGCGGTATATGAAGAACGAACACCAGCACCTTCTCAGGCAGCCAGGGATGGGCAATAATTGCTGATCATGTCAGTGTCATCCACATTAGTGATAAGCAAGAGAAGGAAGCAGATATTTGATTTTTTCTGAACTAGACTGAAATGGTGAGAGGAAGGGATGGAAAGAGGAGTGAATGTAATAATATAGCTGTTTTTAACCCATCCCCCCATCACACTGTGATACTGTTTGTAGGTCACAACATTTGACAGAGGATTCTGCTGCAAGTAACAAATTGAGATTTCTAAAAACAATATGGTGCTATTTCTCTTTAGTACTCTCCTGAGGCTATAAAGGACCAGAAGCCTTCAGTAAAAGCTGCGTGATAGATAAGTGGTCTATTTCCTCCTCATCCAATTTTACTATTGAGAATTCTTCACAACACATTGGCAGACATTTGTATGTATGCATATACACAAATTAAATCCAAGCAGAACAGTGAAAACAATTTTTTAACAAATAAATGTTCTGCTGTTAAATTAAATTACAGATAAATTTGAGGCAGTCATAAGAAACATATGTAAGTAACAGAATAATTAGTTGAAGAGAGAATTTCACCTCATGTCAAGGTTTAACAAAAAAAAGTTGCAAAGGATTATGATTCACTCTAAGAACTGTTTTTCTCTGTTCACACACTGCGTTTCAGGAATATTTTCACATTAACAGATAACATCATTGAGCAAGTGCTTCCGAACCCGAGGGTGAAGAAGCTGCAGCAATATATACAGTTAATGCGGAAATCCACCTGCTAGGGCTATATACGTGTAAATTGTAGTTGCTCATAATGCTATAATAAAAATCCTTACATTTGTTAGAGCACCATTCACATCAGAAGGATGTCGCAAAGCGCTTCACACGATTTACTGTGGAGAGACCATGTATTTGTAGGTGGACACTTATACTTAGCAATGTCCCACAAACAGCCATGAAATGAATGACCAATTTTATTCTGGTACCCTGTGTTAATGATTGTATCTCTTCTGCTATTAATTCAGCTCTCTATTAATAATAATAATAATCCTTGCATTTGATATAGCTTTCACATCTTCTAGACGTCTCAAAGCGTTTCACAGAATATGGTTTAAAATGAAATGACTGTATATTTGTGGGCGAAACACGGCAGCCAAATTGAGATATTAATTAATTGAGATATTAAATATTAATTGAGATAGAGAGCTGTAATGTGATAGATAAGAAACCAACCTCAAAGCCAGTGATCTTAAAGACCTCATCAGTACTCACTATTTTTAATATAAAGAATCGATAAAGTGGAGGAAGTATGGTGCTAAATTAACACACTGTCCTTTAAACCCAATTCAAATCCTGGAATAAAATCTCGGATTGACAACATTCCATTAAACGCCTACCCACTGTTCAATTTCAATTGCTTCTTCATATTTCATTACACATTATATTACACATTCCCGATCGATATTATGCTGCACATCTAACAGAAACAATAAGAGATTGTGAAGGAAAAATGTCCGAAAATATGACCTTTAACAGCCACCAAATTCGAGCCATCTGTGAAATTATGTTAAATTGATTTATGTACATTGCATCTTGACAGTTTGCAACAAGACATTATGCGACATGAATTAGACCTTGTGCCTTCTCTTCTCTTACCTCATTGTTGCGAATGACACCGATGTAATCTGATTCAGGAGGTATTGTGACATAGAGTTCAGCTTCATATGCTCCCTCTCCTTCGTTCTTTGCATTTATGATTAAAGTTAGCGGGATCTCATCTCCAATTATCAGCTGCTGTCGGTCACTGAGGAGCATAGAATGTTTGGTTGTCACTTTAAAGCTTCTGCATTTTTACTTTATCTTCTTCTAGCCAAACTGACAGGATGTTAGCATGTATAAACACCATAGATTGTGATGAAATCCACCCTTACTGGCTATAAAAATCATTACAAATCTGCCACAATAAAATACCATTTATCAGGCTGTAAAGACTTCCTATTGATCACTGTGATCATATATAGCACTATTCACAGAGGATGAACGTTTTGAAGAGTTTCATAAATATGGAGGAAAGGAGTGAGAGATGGAGGATGTTGAGCAAAGGACAGTCAGAGACATACATTTTTAGGAGGGTTTTGAAGGCACAAAGGAAAGGCACAATCTTTATGGAAAATGCACTGAATACACGTGATTTACAACTTACGGGCTGGCTGAAAGTTTAAGCATTGGAATGCACAGGTTGTCGTCTCCACAGTCCAGCAGAATATGAGCCTGTAATGACAGGAGAGCAGCTATGATGATAAACTCTGGATTTTGGCTTTGATGCATATTTAAAGATTTCGTATTTACACGACAGTTCCATGTAAGCCAAGGATCTGCCTAGGATAGTAAATCAGGCCTTAGAAACAAGCTTAAAATAGGTATTTAGGCAAAAAACATCAACTAGGCATCAAGAATCAGGTCCGATAGGTGAAGGAACAATTAAGCTGAGCATTGCATGTGTTGTAGTGTGCTCACTGATTCTTATTTTGTCAAAGAGTGAGGAAAAGGATTCCAATATGTGCTGGCTGGCTGAGTGCCATAAGGGGAACAAATCTAATCTAAAACATTATTATATCTGGCTATCGTAATATAAAGCAGTAAAACGACATTCATGTCCAGCAAAATCCCTCGACTCCAAATAAACTCCTTCAGCTAGGAGGGTGGTTTACACCATGCTGCGGAGTGTTCCACATCTGCCACCCATCCTGCTCTGTGATTAACCAGCAGCACACATGTTAAGGCAGCTCAGGATACAGCACGTAAATTTCATCTCATCTTGATGTGTACCTCACTTGAATTGAAAACGTGGCATTCACAAACCATAGCGCTGCATAACTGCAAACTGGAATCGTGAATTTGAACTCATATCATCTATGTTTTTCTCAGTGTGGGTGCCTTGGGCCATCCTCCTGAAGTGAATGGCGCTGTATAAATGTATTCTATTGCTGTGGAAGGCATAATCACAACCTGCACTTTACTTTTCTGCCATTTCTCGGCTGGGAATAGAGCGGAAACATACGACAAAAGGTTGGAAAGCAAAACACCAACCTTTGTCGGCCTTCAGGACGGTGTTTCCTTTCCCCCTCCTCTCCACCCCCGGTGATCAAGTGTTAGCCTGGCTCAGGTCCTAGGACCCTCGGCTCTGAGCCATAAAGTTGTAACTTGAAATTCAAGCCCCTCATCAGGACTTTCATATAGTCCATTTATCTCAGCGTGCTGGCCAACAATTCCTGACATATTTACTTCATAGCTGTCCATTAAACATTGCTCTCTGCAATTAGTTGCTGCATCCAGCTACAAAATATACAGTCACTGCACTCTACAGTAAATCCTGTGAAGCACTTTGAGTAATTTGGAACAAGGTGATAAAGTGCTATCTCAAATATAAAGATCACTATTAATATTCCATGTTACGTTTCCAGATCTTGCTTTTTTCAATTAAAATAGCAGATAAAATTCAATCAAAACATTAGAATCTGGAATGGTTTTACAAAATTGACTCCTCAAAGCAAGAACTATGCCTCTTGCTTCAGCACTACTACAGCTCATATATGTTAGTTATGGTTTAAATATCTAATTTGTGTAACACAGTAGATTGTCAGTGCTGACAATTCTCTCTTTACCCCCTCCACCCCCCACAACCCCGCTCCATTATGGCCTTGGAATTGTGCAATTCGGAAGCTGGATTTGCAAAAGTTTTATTTATCATTCATTCTCAGGCTGTGTTAGGGATTGCTCTGAGAAGGTGGTGATGAGCCTTCACTTTATACCCCTGCAGTCCTCAGTGGCCCAGAATGATGAAGAACTACTCTTGCCGGTAACCAGAAGTGTGAATTCTGCTCTTGAATCAGATGCACTGTAGCCCCCATTATAGCTTGGCGGTTGGATTCCATAAAATCCTAACTCGCGCTGTAACAAGGTACAAACGCTGGTTTTAATCCAAGCAGCCGGCTGGCTGGCTCACTTCCTGCACATCATCTGGTTCTCACGCGGCAAAATAGGAAGTTACATCAGCGACTTGATAACCTGAAAGTCAGCCATATGTTTTAGCAAGTGAGCGACAGCTATATGTCTACACATTAAAGAAACAGATTACTTCAATCTATCCATTTCATCTTTGAAGACTGTGTACTTGCCAAGTCTTCTATATTATCATGTTTTTACTTTGTTCTCATTCCTTTTTCTTTATCTCACCCACAAAATACAGACAGTTACACCACTTATAATAATAATAAACCTTGCATTTGATATGGTGCCTTATTACTTCTTCCACACATCTCAAAGAGCTTCACAGTATATACTGTAAGGTGAATTTACTGTATGTTTTCACATTATATCCTCTGAAGGTGCTATGTCAAATGCTAGGATAATTATTATTATCATGATTATTATTATTATTGTCCTCTTTAGTCTCTACCATTTCACTAGATTCAGTAGGTTAATGCCTGAAACCTGAACCTACTTTTCTCTTTCATGTGATGACAGACCTGTAGTCAATATGTTTCTGCCTAAAGTCGGTTTCCTGGTGTCAAATCCTGCACACCAGGTCAAAAAGCTTCTGAGATGTAAAAATAAAATGTTTTTTGTAATAAGAAAAAAACTCTTGCAATCACACAGAGAGCATTTTATAATGACTATGTTACCCGCCTGATTTACTCCACCAGCCATTCAGTTTATAACTCAATCTTGGAGTCTCACCACCTTGCCCTCACCCTTTCCCCCTTAAAAACTTAACCTTAAAACCAAACTTTTTGATTGTGCTTTGGGTTACCTTCTCCCCCCGATTGGCTCCCTCCCCCCGTCTCTGATCAGCTTAGGGTCCCAGTCTGCTTTGTGAAACACTTTGAGACATCCTCCGAACATAAAAGCCTCTAAATAAAGATAAACTGTTGTGCAAAGGGGGGAAGGTTTCTGAATGAGCTATTTAAATTGGTTCTACATTAGTAAGGAAACCACAAAAAAGTGCGTGCTAACATGAGAGGTCACTGTGTATCAGAGAGGTCCGTAAGTGGAGTCCACTCCATTTAAACTAATATCCTTCTTAATGCTTTAGCTGGTCCTTAGGGATATTGTTTTGATGGGATTCCATTAGGAAACAATTTATGGCTATCTTTTCACTTCCCTTCACATGGAGTGAGGAACAAAGCTCATACGCGAGTAATTGCAGATATTTGTGAAGGCAATAAATCAAAGTCAAGGGGGATATTTTGCACTAATTTGAAGACAGTAAGCGGAACTTCAGTAAAGCCTAATGGATTTAATATCTGTAATGAGGCCAAGGGAATTACACGATCTCTATTGGAAGCTGTTGGAAACAAATTTGTTGAAGAACACATTATTCTAATGGCCTTTGCTATACGTTTTCCGACTATAATCTATGTCTGCTTGATTATCTTTAGGAATTAGAGAATGGGGTCTAAAATGCACTTTGGGCTAACCATTTTCAAACTCAGGTGTACTTAATTGTTGATAATATTAATAGTAATAATCCTTACATTTGATACAGCATCTTTCACATCAGGACACATTTTAAAGCACTTCATAGAATTTATTGTAAAGGGCAGTAACAGTGTATAGTTTGTAGCCAAATATTGTGTAATTAACCATCAATGAAAAGGAACACCAATCATTCTGGGATCGCTTTCAGGAATACACTGGCTGAAGGTGCACTATAACAGTCTAGAAACCAATATACATTTGACACTAAAATATCCTGATACACACTGGAGCTTCCCTTTCCCTAAACCTATTATACCTTCCATATACCATGTTATAACTATCTACTGAATCAAATTGGCCAATGCATGTATTATAAACCATTTATAAAAAAATGCAAAGAAACTTTCTGAATTCTATGAGGTCAGAATTTCTATCAGTGATATGCACTGGAACTTGGGTTGTTACATAGAATTACATAGAGATAATAGTGAATCAGTGGATGTGGTCTATTTGGACTTCCAGAAGGCATTCGATAAGGTGCCGCATAAAAGGTTAGTCCAAAAGATAAGGACCCATGGAATTGGGGGGAGCATATTAACTTGGATTAGGGAATGGTTAACGGGTAGGAAACAAAGAGTAGGGATAAACGGGTCCTTTTCAGATTGGCGGGATGTGACTAGTGGAGTGCCACAAGGATCAGTCCTTGGGCCTCAGCTATTTACCATCTACATCAACGATCTAGATGAGGACATCGAAGTTAATATATCTAAATTCGTGGATGACACAAAACTAGGAGGAAGTGTCAACACAGAGGATGGCATTAAAAAATGCAGCGAAACATAGATAGGTTAGGTGATTGGGCAGGTAGGTGGCAGATGAAGTATAATGTAGGGAAGTGCAAAGTCATCCACCTAGGTAGCAAAAACAGTACAGCGGGTTATTTTTTAGAAGGGGAGAGATTGGAATGTGTTAGTGTCCAGAGGGACTTGGGTGCCTTGTACACCAATCACAGAAAGTTAGTCTGCAGGCGCAGCAGCAATTAGGAAGGCGAACGGTATGTTAGCATTCATTATGAAAGGATTAGAGTATAAGAGTAGGGAAGTCTTGCTGCAACTGTATAGGGCCCTGGTGAGACCACACCTGGAATACTGTGTGCAGTTTTGGTCTCCTTATTTAAGGAAGGATGTACTTGCCTTGGAGGGGATGCAGCGTAGATTTACTAGGTTAGTACCAGGGATGAAGGGGATGAGTTAGGAGTATAGGTTGACCAATTTGGGCCTATATTCTCTTATAGAAGAATTAGAGGGGATCTTATAGAAACCTACAAGATCATCAAAGGGCATGATAGAGTAGATAGTGGGAGATTGTTTCCCCTGGTTGGAGAAACTAAAACCAGGGGTCACAACCTTAAAATCAGAGACCAGCCCTTTTGCACTGAGTTGAGGAAGAACTTCTTCACTCAAAGGGTGGGGAATGTATGGAACTCACTACCCCAAAGGGCTGTTGATGCTCAGTCCTTGAACATATTCAAGACTGAGATAGATAAGATTTCTTATTGCAAAAGGGATTAAGGGATATGGGGACAAGGCAGGGTTAGGTTATCAGCTGGAGTTAGATTAGAAGATCAGCCATGATTGAATGGCGGGGCAGGCTCGAAGGGCCGAATGGCCTACTCCTGCTCCTACATGTTATGTTATAGAATCTATAGCATCGTAACAGGCCATTTGGCCCAACTATTCTGTGCCGCTGTTTATATGCCACATTAGCTCCAACATCCTAATCCTCTCTCCCTGACTATGTCCCTCACTCTCATATACACATCGAGTTTCCTCCTAAATGCATTGGTACTTTTTGTGTTCTTAGTGGATCACATGGTACAGGCTGAGATTCCACATCTTGATATCAAAACTGCATGGCATTAAAGGCATAAATTGAGACCAGAAATCCTACAATAGAGCCACAGAACAATTTTTTCTCAAAAGATTAGTTTCTAATGTACTTTAATGGACACCAAGCCTCTTCTGCATTTGTCATAATGAACCAACCAGTTTCCACTTTCCTACTGATCTCCTGCTTCCATTCCAGCTACAAATCAAGTCGCATTCGTTAAGAGTCAGATGGAAATGTAGCAATGCACAGTTGTTGACAGATGTGCAGTTGTTTCAATTGTTTGTTCTTCACAGTTGCCAGATTTGCCTACAAAACAACATTCCACATTTCTATGCAACTCTATTCTTTATTAGATTATCCAATTTCTAACAATGCTCCAGACTGTTTGTGATTCTGGTAAAGGGACTGTCCTGCCAATGGTATTTCAAACAAGCTGGAAATCTTTCTCCTGGTTATCCAGGAAAAAAATTATCAAAGTTTTTGTCGTTATCCAAGTTTACATTCTCTTCTTAATTCAAACTTACCTCCCAATTCAAATTTGGGGCTTGAAACCACAATCTTCTGACCCTCTGAGCCAGAAGAGAGAGTTTTATCAACTGAGAGCCAGCATGACACGGCAAATATAATCTATTTGAGGAAAAAAATCTACACAAATATTCCCTGATTGATCTCCCTGTTCTCTCGCACAATGCTCTTCAGGGACCCAAGCTAATTCATCCCTGGTCTGCAAATCCCTCATTGCATTTCAATTTTGACTCCATTTGTATCTCATAATAGATTTTCAGGTGAGAAAACTTTTCCATAAACTAATCCAATCAGATTCACGGTTATGAAGAACAAACCCCAGAATGTTTATCCATCTCTACATTTTCTGTATTCAGCACTGACTTGCTTCCTTCCACAGACCACATTCTCCTCCACATCCCACTAACAGGAACCATCGTGGAATCTTTGAACAATCTCATCCTGAACCTGCCACTACAACGAGACACAAATTCCTGCCAATCCCAGTAATCAAACTCAAGCATCACAGTGAGACAGAAATGAATGAGCCTAAAAATTGTGCTGACATTGTCTCAACAATGCAGAAACCAGGATTCAAAAAGAAACCAGATGTGCTGGCAAATAGCTGATGGCCAGAAGGGCAATTATATTTTGCACGAGAAGCAATAAAAACCCAGAGCCTCAAGGAAGATTGAGGTGACACAAATGTAGTACTTAAATAATATGCATGTCTGAAAGGGGTGACTCAAAACAGTTTGATTGTATTAAACAGGCAGTTAAAGGATATTATCTTCAACAATCAAATTTGGCATGAAGAACCCCAGACCCAAATCTACGAACAATGGCAAATAAAAAGTCCTTCAACTTTTCCTTTTGAAACACTAGCAAGGACCTTGACTGTAGTAAGACTTAGAGGATGTTTTCATCCCGATGTGTGCACTGCTGGGCATTCCCATCACATTTGCAAATCGTGAAATAGCTACCTTGACCACTGTTCGTTCTTTGGAAAAATACATTTATAAAGTTTGAAGTAAAAACTATGAAGCAGCCCGAAGCCACTGCTGTGTGGTTTTATCTGGTAAAATTCCAGCATTACTCCAAACTACACTCTGGGGTCCCCAAGCCTTGGCTCATTAACCTGTGCCTAAACCCTCAGAATCAGGTGAGCAGGTGCATCCCTCAGGGAGAGAATGTTCACTCCATAACGGAAAAATCAATAAATCCATGTGTATGGAACTCTCAGTAGTTTAATTTGGATATTCGTAAGCAGGGTGATGGATTTCCACGTGTGCCAGACACCCAGCTGACCACATTTTTGGACTTGCTTTCTCCTCCATTGTTGAACCATACTTATATTTAAGGGAGTAATGTCTCTACAACAATTCCAAACAGAAATATATTGCAAACCAGTTTGAGCCCACCATGAGAGACTTTTATGCTGCTTTTTTGGCATGGGTTAACTGGCAAAAGCAGATCCCCCCCAGTAACCTGCATTGGAAAGAGGCCACATCCCCCAGCACTGAATATTCCTGGGTACTTTTGAGTCCTTTAGCCCCCAAGTTGATTTGTTTGGTCTACAAAATGGAAAGTAATGTAGATGCCATGAAGATGTCATGCCCATCATGTTGGTGTGATGCCCGTTTAAACAAGTTTCACTCCCATTCACAACTACCTAAATAATAGTATCAGAACTGAGAAAAACGATATTCAGCAAAGTAGTCTGACATCTAGGTGTATCAGGTGCATCCCTGTAACATAATAATAATCTTTGATTTGATATAGTCGTTGAGGTGTCTCAAATTCCTTCACAAGATTTTCCTGTGTAGTATAGTAACTATCTAGATTTACTCTATTATCATAGGATTTCAAAGCATCCAGAATTTGTCAAGTTCATAAATACAGTCTTTAATTTAGAATTTTGGTTTTCTGTAGGTTTTGTTTAAGAACTGCAGAAATTGGGGCTCAAATGTAAAACTGAATTCAACAATTCGCCAAATTCTGCACACTGTGAAATGCTAGTTAATAGAGTGCATCTCGACCCAGGTGGAATTTCTACCTTGGAAGCTCTGCAGTTTCTGAAAGCTTAACAATTAGTGATTCTGAACCCCAGCTCAGGGTTTCAGCACGGGTTTTAGTCAGGAATAAATTGAATCCATCCTTAGTAATTAACTAAACTGGCAGATTGTGAGACTGCCTTGAAAATAATTTCCAACCAAATAAACAAGTGGACAATTTTGCCAGAAACCTGATTTTCGTCCCAAGTTCCAACTTCTCTCTGATAGAAAACAAGCAAACATTTCACAAGCACCTGGAAGAGGTCACTGATATCTTGTAAGTGAACCTAAAATGAAGCAGTTGTTTATGAAATGATTATTGAAAGAATATGATTCCAAAAATGTACTAACTACCTGTACTTCCACTCAAAATCTCCCCTGTCGGGGGCTTTGCCTCCAATAAGATATAAAAGATCACAAGACATTTGTGGATGAAGACAATTTTTCACTAGATTTCATCCTTTCAGAATACCCATTATTTCCCATTACAGAATCAATGTGTAATAGGTTGTGTCTATTCTTCCACCAGTCTTCCTGGTAACCCATTCCAGCTGTTAATTATCCTCAGCGTAAGAGTGGGGTTTGTACTGGGACCCCTCCTGGGCACCCTTAGGGATTCACAGACTCAATGTACCATACGCGGGTGGGGGGGGGGGGATCTGGGAGACAGATGGACTGTGGAATCATAAATAATAAATTGGTTATTTTCAATCACGACTGTGTGGGACAGTGCTGTGCGCAATTGGCTGCCGCGTTTCGCCCACAAATATACGGTCAATTCACTTTACAGTCTATTCTGTGAAGCACTTTGAGATGTCTACAAGACTTGAAAAGCGCCATATCAAATTTAATCAAATTCATTTAAGAAACAGCATGATACTGTGATGGGAGTTTGGTAAGGTGGGTGCTCTGGAAGAATGAGATCAAATGGGTTGAAGGAACTTCTTCATCCAAACCAATCTTGTGACCTTACTATAATCCTAAAAACTACAATCCTAATAATTTAATATGAAGTGCTCCGAGATGCTATTTGCATAAAGGGGATTATATAAATGCAAGTTATGTTGTAATATTGCCCTTCATAACCCTGAACTGGTTCTCTCTTTTCCTGGTACTTTGGTGGATTTGAAAGTAGACTAGAAAGAGTTGAATTGAAATGAAGCATAAACCTCTCCATCATATAAGAATTGTGCAGATCCTGAATACTGGGTTCTCTCAAGATCTCTCAAATCCAGACTCCAATGAGAGGTCCATTGCACTAATCCAATTCCTTGAAAAGCAATGCCAATGATTATATATTAAAAACACCTGTAATACAAACAAAATGCACAATTTGTTGCCTCATATTCATTGCATGAGTTTACCGCACTCCATTAACATAGAGGTAGGAATATAAAACTATTAGGTTCTAATAAGGTGAATGAATCTAGCCTTAGTCTTTTTAACCTTATTTCTTAAAGTAACTATGTCAAACAGCAGGGGAAACAAGACAAGTGTCTCCCTCCCTCTATCCATTAGATTTAGCTTTTGTGTCATTAAAAGTATTGTTCACCAGCATCTGGAGGAGGAGGAGAGAAGGAGAATTTACAGAGAAGCATTTGTACAGGAAACCTTGAACCGAAAAGATAATGCTTGCTTTATAATTGAATAATTAAATAGCCGTCCTTCACTCTGCTACGAATTGTCTAAAAGTAGCAATGGTGCTTTGAATGAGTCCTGTAGCTTAGTGGTTAGAGCACTCGACTCGCCTTGCAAACAAGAGGACCCAGGTTCTATCCCCAGGCAGGCAAATACTTAGACATTAGTTTCCTTACTCCACACGGCTCTGTTTTCTAGCAGTAAGTAGGAACCGGCTGTTAGTTGATTGGCGGATAGATTTTCAGGTGTATAATCTCTCAAAAAGAAGACTCAATCCACGACAGTTTGTGGGACACTGCTGTGTGCAATTGGCTGCTGTGTTTCGCCCACAAAATTTAGTCAATTCAATTTACAATACATTCTGTGAAGCATTTGAGACATCTCAATGATGCGATAAGGCGCTATAAATACAGAGATTATTATTATTACTTAAAACCAGAGTCTAAACATAGGGTTAATGTGTATTAGGGTAGGATTAGAAGCATGCAGTACATTATGTAGTTTGAGTGCTATAGAGTATTCAGGCAAACAATAACTCATTTTACGTAAATAAATAAATTGTGCCTGTTCCTCATCATTATTTTGGAGTCTATCCCACGTGCAGTATAACCCAGATCTGCTTAGGGGGAGAGGAAGTGGGGCACTGTGTAAACACGTGCACAGAATTCAACTAAGATCTTAACAATCATTTTGCAGGATTTTAACAATTATTTAAAGGCACAGCATCACAAATTGGTGTACAAGTGGCACTGACAAATCTTTGCAAACTCACAAATCGTAAATTCCAGGAACTAAATTTCAGGGGCCTCTTTGACTTCTTAATTATCCACAGACCATCTGAAATCCACTCAGCATTGACAATGATCCTATGCGCATGAAGACATTGAGACTGCCAATTGGAGTGATTTTGGCTCAGTTGGTCGAGGCATTACCCAGCATGGAACAGAACCAGACCGTGTAAGCTGGTTGAGCTGAACTGGGACCAAAAACAGGGGCACTACATTTTGGGCAACTGAGTGGGGGAAAAATCATCCAGCGTTCATGCTCAAGATTATTAACCAGTGCCCCTGCTAAGACTGCAAGAAAACAGGAAAACACCATTCAGCCCATCAAGTCAGTTCGACTGTTTTTTCACATCTTAGATCTTGTTAGATCTATCAGCCTATAAGATGTAGCAAATTTCTTAATCCAAGTTTCTCACATTTTGTCAAATTACTTAAAACCTCTATTGTTCAAGTATCTGCCTAACTCTCTTTTAAATATTCTTATCGATCCCATCTTTATAACTTTCTGGGGCAGAGCCTTCCACATCTGCACACCAGTTTGTGTGAAGAAATGCTTCCTGACCTCAGTTCTAACTTATTAGCTCTAATTTTAGTTCAGTTCTAACTTCTAATATCTGCCTCCTTGTAATGGTTCCTTTACTAGAGGGAAGAGTTGTCCACTATTTAACTTTTCAATTCCTCTCATTATTTTAAATATCTCATTCAAATCATTCCTTAACCTCCGCTGTTTAAGAAATATACCCCAGCCTACCCAGTCTCTCATCACAGTTACGAAAAAATGCACATAATAATAATCCTTGCATTTGATATAGCTCCTTATCACATCTGAGAAACATCTTAAAGTGCTTCACAGAATATAATGTAAAGTGAATTGACTGTATATTTGTGGGCGAAACGCAGTGGTCAATTGCATACAGCAGCGTCCCACAAACAGTCGTGGATTGAAGTGACCATTTTATTGTTTTTTTTAAAAGAATTATTACCCGTGGAAAAGAGATCCAACAATCGACTAACAACCATGTTCCTAATTCTTGCTAGATAAATAGAGGCATGCGGAGTAAGGAAGCTTGCCCAACATTTTGCCCTGCCGGGAATTGAACCTAGATCTCTCGCTTGCGAGGTGAGTGCGCTAACCACTGAGCTACAGGGCTCCACATGTATGGATACGATTGAAATTCCAGCTTATGTTAGCCTGTAAGATCATATTGTCCTAAAATTTAAGTTTGCAAAGAATAATGGAAAATTCTTAAATTCAGTCTTAATTTGTAGAACAGTTCTTTTTAGAACGGGAGAAAACTTTTTTTCCCCCACAATTTCTACAATTTTGCATAACCTTAAAACAAATAATAAAACCAAATAATCATACAGGCTATGGCTGTAGAAAAATGACAAGTGACATCAACATGACGTCACACTCAAAAGACAGAACCAGAAAAAAACCTAAAAGATAAACCATAATCCAGAGTGAGAGAGAGAGGAGAGAATGGTATGGCAGGTGTTGTGCGATGACTGCAGTACATGGGAGTTGATGGAGGGCAGTCTGACCCTGGGTAACTACATCTGCAGCAAGTGTCTGCAACCGAGGAAGCTCCAGCTTCGAGTAGCTGAGCTGGAATCCGAGGTGCAGACTTTGCGCAGCATTAGGGAAGGTGAGAGCTTCCTGGATAGTTTCATCCAGGAGACAATCACTCCCCTGAGGCTCAGTAAATGTATAGATCCTGATACTAGTCAGGGACAGGACAATGTGACTGACAGTCAGGCAGGTAAGGGGACCCCAGAGAGAGTGGTGGAGAAGCCTCAGGCCTTAACCTTGTCCAACAGGTACGAGGTACTTGCAACCTGTGTGGACAAGGAAGTTGGTAAGGAGGAGGATGGGCAAACTGAGCCCAGCATCTCTTTACAGGAGACCACACAAGTGGGGGGGAAGCAAAACTGAATGTAGTCGTGGTAGGGGATGAGACAGTCAGGCGAACAGACACTCTTCTCTGCAGCCGCAACCAGGAGTCACGAAGGCTCTGTTGCCTTCCTGGCGCCAGGGTTAAGGACGTCTCTTCAGGGCTGGAGAAGAATTTGAAGCAGGAAAGAGATGATCCAATTGTGGTGATCCATATAGGAACCAACAATATAGATAGGACTAATAGTGACGACCTGAGGAGTGAGTTCAATGAACCGAGAATTAAATTAAAAGGAAGAACTTCCAAGGTGATAATCTCCGGATTACTACCTGAGCCATGTGCAAATTGGTACAGGGATAAACAAATTAAAGAGTTAAATACGTGGCTGAAGGAATGGTGCGGGAGGCAGGAGTTTCGTTCTATGGGCCACTGGCACCAGCATTCGGGGAAAAGGGAGGCTGTTCCATCGAGATGAGCTCCACCTCAACCTGGCTGGGACCAATGTCCTGGCAAAATGATTAAATAGGGAGATAGGTAGAGCTTTAAACTATTAAAAGAGGTGTGAGGGAGAGTTACAGCTACAGTTAATCATAACCCGGCATTGCAAGGAACAGTCATGGCTGTAGAGCAGAGTAGCAACTTGGGAGATAAAGTGTGTCAAGTAGGGACAAAAAGCTCAACAAAGGAAATAGGGCATTAACAAGTGGGGGAATAGTAAGAGGTCAAAATTAAAGGCGCTATATCTGAATGCATGAAACATTCGTAACAAGATAAACAAATTAAGTGCACAAATAGGCATAAATGGGTATGATCTAGTGGCTATTACTGAGATGTGGTTACAGCGAGACCAAAGATGGGATCTAAATATTCTGGGGTATTCGACGTATAGGAAAGAAAGGCAATGTGGAAAACGAGGTGGGGGCGTCGCCCTGCTAATGAAGGATGAGATAAAAGCAGTAGAGGAAGGATTTTAAATCAGAAAATCAGGATGTAGAGTCAGTACGGGTGGACGTAAGAAACAACAAGGGACAGAAAACACTAGTGGGAGTAGTTTATAGACCCCCAAACAGCAGTTACAGTATTGCGCAGGGTATTAATCAGGAAATTAGAGGAGCATGTAGCAAGGGGAATACACTAATAGTGAGTGATTTAAATCTTCATATAGACTTGGAAAACCAAATTGGCAAAGATAAATTAGAGGATGAGTTTATAGAATGCATTAGAGGTAGTTTTCTAGAACAGTATGCTGAGGAACCAACCAGGGAACAGGCAATCCTAGATCTTGTTTTGTGTAATGAAATAGGGCTAATCAGCAATCTGGAAGTTTAGGCTCCTCTAGGGCAGAGTGACAATAACATGATGGAATTTAATGTTAAGTTAGAGAGTGATATAGTTGAATCCGAAGCAAGGGTTTTAAATCTGAATAAAGCCAACTTTGCAGGTATGAGAGAAGAATTGGCTGAAATAGACTGGGGAATTAGATTAAAAAATGACGGTAGACCAGCAATGGCAAACGTTTAAAGATATAATACATAATTCCCAGCGCTCACATATTCCCTTGAGAAATAAAAATACCACGGGAAAAGTGGTTCAACCTTGACTAACTTGAGAGGTTAGGGAAAGTATAAAATTCAAAGAAGAGGCCTATAATACTGCCAAAAAGAGCAGTAAACCTGAGGATTGGGAGGACTTTAGAAATCAGCAAAGGAAAACCAAGAAACCGATTAAGAGGGAGAAAATGGAATATGAGAGTAAACTATCTAGGAACGTAAAGACAGATTGTAAGAGTATTTACAAGTACATAAAGAGGAAGAGACTATCAAAGTGAATGTAGGTCCATTGAGGCAGAGACAGGAGAAATTATAATGGGGAATAAAGAAATGGCAGAGTCATTAAACAATTATTTTGCTTCTGTCTTCACGTTAGAGACACTGAAAACTTACCAAAAATAGAGGGGAACATGGAGGCTAATGTTAGTGAGGAACTTAAATAAATGAACATCAGTAAAGTAATAGTACGAGAGAAATTGATAGGATTAAAAACCGATAAATCCCCTGGACCTGATGGACTGCATCCTGGGGTTTTAAAAGAGGTGACTGCAGAGATAGTGGATGTTTTGTTTTTGATCTTCCAAAATTTCCTGGATTCTGGAATGATTCCCAGCGATTGAAAGGTCGCAAACATAACGCCAATATTTAAGAAGGATGGGAGACAAAAAATGGGGAAATATAGATCAGTTAGTCTGACATTGGTGGTAGGAAAAATTCTAGAGTTCTTAATTAGGGGCCTCGTCGTGGGTTACTTAGAAAATCCTAACATGATTAGGCAGAGTCAACATGGCTTTACGAAAGGGAAATCATGTTTAACAAATCTTATAGATTTTTTTGAGGAAGTAACTAGCAGGTTAGATAGGGAGCACCCAGTAGATGTGGTGTATTTGGATTTCCAGAAGGCATTCAACAAGGTGCCACATAAAGGGTTGTTGCATAAGATTAGAGCCCATGGAATTAAAGGCAATATATTAGCATGGATTGGAGAGTGGCTAACAGGAAGAGAACAGAGAGTAGGGATAAACAGGTCCTTCTCAGAATGGCAGGATGTGACTAGTCGAGTGCCACAAGGATCAGTGCTTGGGCCTCAAATATTTACAGTCTATATCAATGATTTAGATGAGGAAATGGAACTTATATCTAAATTCACAGACAATACGAAGATAGGTGGGAGAGTAAGCTGTGAGAATGACACACGAAGAATGCAAAGGGACATGGACAAGCTAGGTGAGTGGGCAAGAAGGTGGCAGATGGAGTATAACGTGGGGAAGTGTGAAGTTATTCACCTAGGTAGTAAAAATAGAAAAGCGGATTATTTTCTAGAGGGGCAGAGTATTAGGTAGTATTAGTGTTCAGAGGGATTTGGGTGTCCTTGTACACCAGTCACAAAAGTTAGTATGCAGCTACAGCAAGCAACTAGGAAGGCTAATGCCATGTTGGGATTCGTTGCAAAAGGGTTAATAATAATAATAATCCTTGCATTTGATATAGCGCTTTTGACGTCTTCTAGACATCTCAAAGCGCTTCACAGAATATGCTGTAAAGTGAATTGACTGTATATTTATGGGCGAAACGTGGCAGCCAATTGCGCACAGCAGTGTCCCACAAACAGTCTTGGATTGAAAATGACCAATTTATTATTGTTTTCTATGATTCTGTGATACACACTGTGTGGAGGGGAGACATTCTTCACTTGTCAGTAAGTTTACCAACCTTGGTAGTGTTTGCTGGCTCTCTGAAAGGGCTCAAGATTGTCAGGTAGAACAGGGCACCGATTTATGGGGGGGGGGGGGGGGGGGGTGGGGGGAGGGGCTGGCGGTGGTAACCCAAAAAGCATAACATTTTCACACGTTTAAATAGACACTCTATAAATTTCCCAATTTCCCATACTCGTAGCCTGTCCCTATTTGCTGAGAATACTGTCCACTCACCTGTCAATTGACCAACAAGCAGAGAATATTCCTCAGGTGGGGAACAACAACAACAACAAGATTTCATTTATAGAGCGCCTTTCACGTCGGGAGGACGTCCCAACGTGCTGGACAGTTGGGTCGGGACCCAAGCAGGGTGGAAATGGTCAGGGGAGGGGTACAGTACATATGGTGGGCAATAAAGCACTGCTTGCTCTTACCTGTTTTTGGAGAAAGGTATCACTGTAGTAGTTGAGTATTGGTTTAACAGCCAGACCTTCTAATGGACGAGATTCATCTAAACTGTAATTTAAATTGACACCAATTGGTGTCAGTTTATCTCGAAATTCCTTTTCATCCTAGGGTAGATCATGAAAAAAGTTTCTACAATTAACACAAATGTACTTGACTTGATTAATACAAAACAAACACAAAATCCCTCCCTCACCCCATTTAAGGCTCGTCTCAAGACTTACTTCTTTGGCTTTTGGTCATATTTCTCCTCCGCTTCCCTCCCCCACCCTCACCAGCTTGGGTGCAAAGCCAAGAGTGTTAAACACTTTGAGATATCCTCCCGACATGAAAGACACTACATAAATGTAAATTTATATTGTATTTTATGTTCCTGCTGTAACTAAAAAAGTTGGGAATGCTCTTGCTTACGAAGAATTGCTGTCAGCATGGGTTTGTGAGGTGTTCCAACCAACGGTATATCTTACAGTGCTAAGTAAAACATAGCATCATTAATGGTGCATGATGGAGGATCTTTTGCTGTGGAAGAGTCCTGTATTTAGGTTCCATATAGCATTTTATATAGGGTCTTTCACATCAGGAGGATGTCTCCAAGCACTTCACAGAACATACTGTAAAACGTATAGACTATGTGTTTTGTACGCTAATGGTTAATGACAACCATTTTTGGCAAAATGGTTTCTCACTCCAGTCTATACAGAAGTGTTTCACCGCCATCATTGAATTTATTACAAAGAGAGAGAGGTTTTCTTTAATCCCAGTTGCTCCAACTGACGTTTATTTAATAGGCTTTATTTTTAGGCCATTATAAAGCAAATCTATATATATATATATATATGCTCCTGAGACAAGATTCAAGTTTCTCCCTATCCTCCTTACAATTCTGCTGTTAACTCATGAAGCAGCACTAAATTCTGCTCGTCTGTTCAGGAATAATGGAGCTTCTAGTTGTTTAAAAAAAGTGGCAATATTGAATCTGTAGAAGCCGTGGGCAAAAGCATTCTCTAGAAGTCATGGGTAGGAAGGAAGAATTGTTAATTCACAAACTTATCATGAAAGGCATTTGTTTATCACCGTAATGAAATTGTTCCTTAGTTCCTTAATTAAGGAACAATGATATATAAGGAACGGACTACGTCTAGGAATACCGCATTCCTATCACCCTACCATCAAATCCTAACTCTCTATAACTTATTCTATTTTGATGCGAATTGATTTCACAGTAAAATAAGATATATAGGGTAGCATTGTTTTATATACTCCTGCTGTATTTGTTACTGAAACCCCTGAATCACAAAGGACTAGTAAAGGATAGAGCTAATTTGCAAGCAATGAATCAATTTCTGTACAAGAAACCCTTAGTATTTACAATACGTAATGCACTGCACACTCTTGACATCTTAGACCCACTCTGATTTACATTAGATATTAATGCAACGCTTAGACTATGGCTTCAATCCAGTCCTCAAAGAATGCTTGCCAACAATCTTATTTATCCTAGCATAGTCCTGGGTTTGTGGAATTTATCTTGTGGCTACATGGTTTTTAAACTAAATGTTTTCTGGAGAAGTATGTCTCTGGATCTATCTGAGCTCCCCTCCTACAACCCAACCAGCACAGAATGTCCTAGGAAAAACATTTGTAACCCTGCCAATTTGTATAAAGCAGAGTAATGGAATCCTTATGGATTGCAGGGCTAATTCTGCAACAAAACAACACGTAACATCAACATGGCACTTGATGATGCCCAGTGTTAGAGGTATGAGCTATGAAGAACAATCAGATAAGTTGGGGCTTTTCAGCCTTGAAAAGAGCTGTTTTAGATGGAAACCAATACAGGTATATAAAATGGCTTTAAAATTGTCTCTGTTGTGGCCTTGTTATTTGGTGGCTTAGAAGTTCAAGGCTTTACTAAATCTCTTTAATTCTATTTCTTGACTTAAGAGTTGTTGGGATGTGGAATGCCATATCAAGATAGAGGCAGAGTCCATTGTGGATTTCGAGAGAGAAAGTGGATGAAAGCTAGAGGCTTGAAGGGTTATAGAGAGAAGGTAGGGCAGTGGGATTGAATGTTCACCTTGCTTTGAGAGCCAGTGCAAAACTTTTCTGTTTCTTTCTTTTAAAAATCTATATGAAATTATTTTCTATTCTCAAACATGTACCTCTTTTCCCTTCTGTTCTACATGCACCATGCATCAACTGCAGCCTTAAGTGATTTGATCCGCAGCCCCCTTCAATGCTTCTCTGAATCCATCAATAGGACAAGAGGTCTACAGGAGTGCTCCAGTGAGAAATCTTTCTCTAAACTGCCCTCTCTGCTAAGGAAGAGACTGTAGCCCAAAGTTGCATCTAGACGTAGCTTGGAAAATCCTTTTGCCTTAAATTTAATGTTGTGCAGAACTGTCAAAAATTCTTACATTTTATTTTAATTTGGAACTTGATTCTTTTAAAGAACTGCAGAAAACCAGCTTCCAAATTAAGCCTGAATTTAAGAATTTTCCATGACTCTGAGCAATCCTACATTTTACAATGGAATAGTCTTATGGCTAAGAGGAGGTGGAATTTGAGACCTTTAGCTTCCACTCTGTGGTTCCCACAATGTTGAGCTTGTGATCCACAGCATTGTTGCATAACAACCGAGGCTTCAAACCCCGATTTCATTACAGATTGCTGACACATCCTGTTGTCACAAAATGCTTCATCTCATGTGGCAACCTAACACTGTGAAAATTTCCATTAGGGCACCACGAATAATACTTTCTATGAATGCTCACTAACATATTTTAAGCTGTTAGTATTTTAGATAGATACACAAATCATAAATATTAAAATTGGTTCATACTGTCCATTTGGCAGTGAATCACTGCACTTTTGGCAGTGATTCTATAACAAATATGCAGTAATAAGTGCATTGAAGCCATGCTTCTGTCAACATGTGGAGGAAGTGTAATGGGATAAGCATGAATGCAATACAAAGAACCAACTTTCAAATTAAAATTGAACGTAAGAATTTTCCACTGGGAGCAGGGACTCATCCTGCTTGGATCCTGTTAACGGGTCTTCTAACTGAATAAGCAGAGGGAAGTTTACCAGAGAGTGCTCACAGTAGCAAGCTATGTTGTTTTGTCTGTTTAAACTCCTGCAGCACTGCAAAGCATACTCTGGGGTCCCCAAGCCTTGTCTCTTGCCAACCTGTGTCTAATAATTTCATGTATTAAGCAAGTAGAATGCATCCTCCAAGGAGAGAGTGGGAACTCCATTCCAGACAAAGGGAAATTGTGTGGGTGGCATACGTATTGGAACTCTTAGTCTGGTACTATAACAACAGCATTTATATAGTATCCTTCATGCAGGACAGCCTCTTGATGGAGTGCTGCGCAATGGCTGAGTTGGACACTGAGCAAGGAAGAAAAGACAGGGAGATGACCATACGTGCAGTTGAAGAGATGGGTCTTAAGGTGAGATTTAAAAGTATTTAAAAGAAATCGAGCCAACTGTCCAGATCCTAAGCCAAGTGAAAACACAGTTCTCTAGGGCACTGCTGATGACAGCTCAGCCAGCCTGGCTTATTTCCAGGACTTGGAAAGACTGGATAAGCAGTGGGAAAGCTTAACAGACAGTGTTTTCAATGGTAAGCTATGCAGTTTTAGCTGGTTAGACTCCACACACAATCCGGGCCCCGCAAGTCTTGGCTCTTGATAACCTGTGCCTAATACTCTATGGAATTAGATAAGCAAGAGTGTGCATTCCATTCCAATAAATATCTCTGAGATTTCATAGAGGTGGGATGCATGGAACTTTGTTTGGTTATTCTTAAACATGAAAAGGGGTTTCCAATGTGTCAGACACCTGCCTGACCAAAATAAAATTGCAGCAGGTGAGAATCATGCTCTCGTCGATGCTTCTTTCAAAGCTCTCAGGTTTTTTCTGTCAGATAGATCAGGCACCAAGAATGGTCTGCTAGAAAGAACAAATGTGTGTGTAAGCTTTTAGTTATGTAAAGGGGTATTCCCATTTCTAGTAACAGTGTATTCATTTAAGAGTTAAGCCTCTATGACCAACAAAGTTATATGAACCATTCATAATTCATCCCAGACTGTTTGAAAATTCAATATTGCAACGAGGGGAGTAAAAAGATAGGTTTGCATAAACTTCTTGTCTTAGAGGATTGTCAGAGTACGGAATAATTTGCCAGGAATGGCTGTTAAAGCAGCAACAACAGCAGCAGGGGCAGAAGCAACAACAACGACTTGCATTTATATTGTGCCCTTCATACAAGTAATGTCTCAGAGGGCTTAACAGTGCTGTGGTTTAACCACACCAAGGGAAGCTGTAAAGAGAGGGAAGGTGATCAAAGGCACAGACAGAGGAAAGTCTTCAGGTGTGATTTTATGATGGGCAAAGATCAATTGGGGGAGAGCAGAGCAATTGGGGGCATTAAAAGAGAACTGGACAAGAACATGCAAAAGAAAGGTATTGGAGACCACAGGGCAAGAGCCGGACTTGGGATGTTTGACTTCTTGGTGGCACAAACACCAACACTAGATTTGTCATGCATTTCTATGGTTCTTTCAGTCATTTAAAATAATAGGGGTAAAAAACACAAACAGATGTAACAATTAATGTCCTCACCTCAGCTTTCCTCCACTACATTCCTTAATTCCCACACTTTACAGCAGATTTTATGAAGGACTTTGAAATGTCTCAACAACGTGATAAGGCCCTATATTAAATGCAAGGATTATTATATTATAAGGAAACAATATACTTACTGTAAGGTAAACAACAAATTCCTTGCACCTGGAATGCTGTGATTTTCCTACGACTAGCTGGAAACTGTGCTGTGGCTGATGGTAATACAAGAAGAGTATTCTCTCAACAACCCCTTTCTTCTTTAGTTTGTCCAAGTGAAGGTCCACATTCAGTACTTGAGATAAGAGAAATTAAGAATGTTAAAAAAAACACTATAGGTCACAGAATGTTTTTGCATTATTTAGTTGTTCAGGTAAGTTTCCATTGAGCAGGAGCAAATCTTCATGATGTTGCTCAAAATAAGTAGAGGATTATTCAGGAGAATGGATATTACAATTAAGCAAAGGGAAAAGACGAGCATTGAGCTGACAAGAGCTGATCTGTGTTTATTACAATACACTACTAATCCCCCAAGAATAAATGAACTAGTTTTGAGGAGGGAAGGGAATGCAAAAAACGAACAGTTAGAAAATGGAGAAAAAAAAGGTGGGGGGGGGGGGGGCGGAGTGCAGAACAGGTCAAGTCGGTCTTGGAGTGCATGTGCCTAAATGCAGAGTTTAGCAAACAAGATTGGTGAGCTGCAGGCTCAAGTGGTCATCGGGGGATACAATGTAGTAGCAGTAACAGAGACTTGGCTCAAGCAAGGACAGGAATGGGAGCTGAATATTCCTGGCTACAATGTATTCAGGAGGGATAGGGAAGGAAAAAAAGGAGGGGGTGTGGCAATGTTAATCAAGGATACAGTTATAATAATAATAATAATAATCCTTGCATTTGATATAGCGCTTTTCACGTTGGGAGGACGTCCCAAAGCGCTTCACAGAACACACTGTAAAGTGAATTGACTGTATATTTATGGGCGAACGCGGCAGCCAATTGCGCACAGCAATGTCCCACAAACAGTCGTAGATTGAAAATGACCAATTTATTATTGTTTTTGGTTTTTGGAGGGATTATTATTAGGCATGTGGAGTAAGGAAACTTGCCCAAGGTTTCGCCCTGACCTGCCTTGGAAAGGGTCAAGGTGCTGGAGGGCCCCAAAATGGAATCTATCTGGTTAGAGTTAAGGAACAAAAAAGGAACTGTTACACTGTTAAGGGTATACTGTAGACCACCAAATAGTGGGAAGGAAATAGATGAGCAGATCTGCAAGCAGATCTCAGATAGATGCAAGGCCAATAGAGTCGTGATAATGAGGGACTTTAATTATCCCAACATAGACTGGCAAAACAACAGCACAAAGGGCAAGGAGGGGGAAAGATACCTAAAATGCATACAGGACAACTTTCTTGATCAGTACATTTCCAGCCCAATAAGGAAGGAAGCAGTGCTAAATCTAGTTCTGGGGAATGAAGTAGGGCAAGTGGAGCAGGTTTCAGTGGGAGAGCATCTGGGCAATAGTGATCATAACATCATTAGATTCAGAGTGCA
The DNA here is from genome assembly GCF_018977255.1 of Callorhinchus milii. NCBI lineage: Eukaryota > Metazoa > Chordata > Chondrichthyes > Chimaeriformes > Callorhinchidae > Callorhinchus > Callorhinchus milii. Next base: position 73,885,666 of record NW_024704743.1, on the reverse strand, counting down.
TATAGAAAGAGACAAGGAACCATCTAAGGTGAAGATACTCAATTGGAAGAGGGCAAATTTCAGTGAGTTAAAAAGGGACCTAGCCAAGGTGGACTGGAAAGAAAGATTGGCAGGTAAAATAACTAAAGAACAGTGGGAAGTCTTCAAGGATAAGATAGTTCGGAGACAGAATAAATACATTCCCACAAAAGGGAGAAGTAGGGGTTCCAAACCTCCCTGGATGACGTAGTAAATTGTATCTAGAATGAAGCAGAAAAAGGTGGCGTATGACAGGTGTCAAGCCCAAGATGCAGAAGACAACCAAATAGAATATAAGAAGTGCTCACGCTGCTGAAACCCTGGTTCACGCCTTTGTCACCTCAAGGCTGGACTATGGGAACTCTCTCCTCGCCGGCCTTCCCGCCACCTCCCTCCACAAGCTGCAGGTCATTCAGAACTCTGCAGCTCGTGTACTGTCCCGCACCAGGCTTCGCGATCACATCACTCCCACCCTCGCTCGCCTCCACTGGCTCCCCATCCCCCAGAGGATTGATTTCAAGATCCTCATCCTCACCTACAAGGCCATTCACGGCCTTGCTCCCTCCTACCTCTCCAACCTACTATCCCCCTACCTACCTGCCCGTACCCTCCGTTCCTCTGGCTCCGGTCTGCTCCACGTCCCCCGCCCCAACCGCCCTACTATCGGTGGTCGGGCCTTCAGCCTCTCAGCCCCCAGGCTCTGGAACTCCATCCCCCAGTGCCTTCGCCTTGCTTCCTCCCTTTCCTCCTTCAAGGCCGGTCTCAAAACCTTTCTCTTTGACCGTGCCTTCAGCTCCCCTCTCGACTCTCTTCCTCCTCCTCGCTCCCTCCCTTCCCTCCCCTCACCCTGACCATTTCCCCCTCCTCTCTCCCTCCCTTCCCTCCCCTCACCCTGACCATTTCCCCCCTCCTCGCTCCCTCCCTTCCCTCCCCTCACCCTGACCATTTCCCCCCTGCTCGGGTCATGACCCAACTGTGCAGCGCCTTGGGACGTCCTCCTGACGTGAAAGGCGCTCTATAAATGGAATCTTGTTGTTGTTGTTGTTGTTGTTGTTGCAGAGGAGGTTTAAAAAAGGAAATAAGAGGGGCAAAAAGATTATACGAAAAAAGGTTAGCGGGTAACATTAAAGGGAATTCTAAAATATTTTACAAGCATATCAAGAATTAAAGGCTAGTCAAAGGTAGGGTGGGGCCAATTAAGGACCAAGGGGGAAATCTTATTGTGGAGGCAGAGAGCATGGCTGATGTGCTGAATGAATACTTTGCTTCTGTCTTCACAAAAGAAGTGGATGCACCAAATGCCGCAGTATCGTTGGAGAGGGTAGAGAAAATGGATAGGAAAAGTATAAACAGAGAGGAAGTACTGAAAAGGTTGACTGCGCTGAAGGTAGATAAGTCGCCCGGTCCGGATGGGATGCAGCCAAGGTTACTATGGGAGGCACGGGTACAAATAGCAGAAGCTTTGGCTACAATTTTTCAATCTTTGTTGGACACAGGGGTGGTGCCAGAGGACTGGAGAGTGGCTAATGTTACTCCCCTGTACAAAAAGGGACAGAAGGATAAACCTGGGAACGACAGGCCAGTTAGCCTAACGTCATTAGTGGGGAAACTCCTGGAGAATATAATCTGGGACAGAATAAATTTTCACCAAGAAGAATATGGGTTAAGTAGGGACAGCCAACATGGATTTGTTAAAGGCAAATCTTGTCTAACAAATCTTATAGAATTTTTTGATGAGGTAACAGAGAGGGTGGATAAAGGTAGTGCAGTTGATGTAGTTTATATGGACTTTAAAAAGGCATTTGACAAAGTGCCACATGAAAGACGTGTAAGAAAGATAGAAACCCATGGTATAAAAGGGACAGTGGCAGTATGGATCCAGAACTGGCTGGGAGACAGAAAGCAGAGAGTTGTGGTGAACGGCTGCTTTTCTGACTGGAGGGAAGTGTACAGTGGTGTCTCCCAGGAATCGGTATTAAGCTCTTCTTAACATACATAAATGATCTGGACTTGGGTATAGCAAGCACCATTTCCAAGTTTGCGGATGACACAAAGTTAGGTAGGGTGGTAAACAGTGAGAAGGATAGTAGCCAACTGCAGGAAGACATAGACAGAGTGGTAAAGTGGGCAGACACATGGCAGATGAGCTTCAATGTGGAGAAATGCGAGGTAATGCATTTTAGTAGAAAGAATGAGGGGAGGCAATATAGGCTGGTAATACAATCTTAAGGGGGGTAAAAGAACAGAGAGACTTGGGGGTGCAGGTAAATGAATCCTTGAAGGTGGCAGGACAGGTAGATAAAGATGTAAAAGGGGCATATGGGATACTAGGCTTTATAAATAGGGGCATAGAGTACAAGAGTCAGGAGGTTATGATTAACCTATATAAAACACTGGTTAGGCCTCAGTTGGAATACTGCGCCCAGTACTGGGCACCACACTATAGGAAGGATGTTAAGGCATTGGAAAGGGTGCAGAGGAGATTTACGAGGATGGTACCAGGAATGAGGGACCTTGATTATGAGGAAAGGCTGGAGAGCTTAGGATTATTTTCATTGGAGCAGAGAAGGTTACGAGGAGACCTAACAGAGGTCTTCAAAATCATGAGAGGATTGGATCGGTTAGAAAGGGAAAAACTGTTTCCACTGGTGGGTCTGTCGGTGACTCAAGGTCACAGATTCAAAATAATCTCCAAAAGAAGCAGAGGGGAGGTGAGAAGAATTTTTTTCACGCAGCGAGTTGTTCGAATCTGGACCGCATTGCCTGAAAGGGTGATCGGACCAATTCGATAACTACTTCTAAAAATGTGGTGGATGGGTATTTGAAGAGGACGGTTTGCAGGGTTATGGAGAAATGGCTGGGGAGTGGGATTGACATTAATTGCTCTATTCAAAGAGCCGGCACAAACTCGATGGGCCGAATGGCCTCTTTTTGTGCTGTACGATTCTATGGAAAATGGGTTCAATTATCTTCACTATTGTGTTAGCCTTTCACCTGATGACAGAGACTGTTAACTGACAAGGCAAATCCACACATTTTTTCTGCAGGCAGTATATAACTCAAGAAGTGGGTGAAGAATATACAAGAACACAGAAACTAATATACTCTTAATAAAAAGTGCTTAGGGACTGAATATCGGAATCGCTGTCCCGCTATTCCAGTTCTTAAACTAGGCGAGTCCACAGTACTCCAAGGAATGTTGATGACAGACCAGCCAACCCATCTCATCAGCAAGATTTGGAAGGGCAGACCAGGGACTCTTGTAAATCAGCTCATATTAATCCTACAAGCCAAAGCCTTAACAGTGAGCTGTAGATAAGCAGCAGGAAGTTTACCAGATAGTGTTTTCAATGGCAAGGTCTGTGGTTTTAGCTGGTTAAACTCTAGTAGTATCTCAACACTTACCCTGTGATCCTCAAGCCATGGCTGTCGCCAACCTGTGCCTGATAGACTTTGGAATTTGGGTAAGGAGAGTACGTCCCTCCAGATAGAGAGCGCTCAATTCTATTCCAGGGAAAGACCCATGTGTAGGTTGCATACATGTGTATGAACTTGCAGTTTAGTTTAGATACTCTTTAGCTACCCATTATGTTGATGGGTTTCCACATACGTCATAGCTGACCAAAAAATGGTGTGGGAAAATACCAAAATACGAAGGATGAGTGATTATCAAGCTGTTACTTGCGACTGCTTTCCACCAGATGTCTTTTAGGTCTTTATGAGATAAAAAGAATCCTTCTGCTCACCTACTATGTATGGGATAGCATGTCCAGATATAGTTGCACAAACTTCTACAGTGAAACTGTAAAGAGAGAGAATAAAGATCAATGTACATTTTTCTTCACATAATAATAGCAAATACACAATAGGCTGCAAATTCCACATAATCTTAGCTTATTAAAAAATGTCACCTTAAAATTGTGCCCAGAACTGTGGCAAACTCTTCAATTTATTCTTCCTTTGGAAGCTGTTTTTAAGAAATGTAGAAAATCAACTTTCAAATTAACAAGAGCAAATTTAAGAGTTTGACATAATGAGCCTCATTTGATTCAGCACCTGTAACAGCCACAAAACATCTCAAAGTACTTCACAAGATTTTTGCTGTAAAGTGTAGTTAATGTGCATTTGTAGGCATTTGCAGCAGCCAGTTTGTACAGAGTATTCCCACAAACAGCCATAAAGCTTTCATCTGGGGGAATGCTGAGGAGGATACTGGGGGAAACTCTCTTCCTTTTTTCAATTAATGCATTAGATTTTTGACATCTACCTCAACAAAACTTTGTTATAATGTCATCCAAAGGATGGAAACTCCAACAATACAAGGGCCGACAACACTGTAGCATTTCCTGCATTAGATTCTGAACTCAAACTCTCCACCTGGGGCTTAAACTGATGACCTTTTGACTCAGTGGTAAGAGTGCAGCCAAGTGAGCCAGACTGTTACTGGATAACCACGACAACAAAATTACATTTGTAAAGAGCCAGGAGGACGTCCCAAGGCGCTGGACAGACAGAGTTCCGGACCCGAGCTGGGGGATGGGTCGGAGAGGGTGGAGGGCAAGTGGGGAAGCAGGGAGATCTAAAGCATGGTCGAAGAGAAGGATCGTGAGATGGGTCTTGAAGGTGGCAAGGGAGGGGGCGAGGCAGGGGGACTGTGGGATGGAGTTCCAGAAGGTGGGGGCTAATAATAGGACGAGCGAGGCGGGGGACGTGAAGCAGGCCGGAGCCCGCTGATAAGTTGATCAGAGCTAAAAACACTGATCTGGATAATGAGGAACATGGATTATTATTTTGAAAAGTGTAGAATAAGTGAGGGGAAATGAAAGCGAGTTGCATACCGTTCGTTTTTACAAAAGTAATTTCCAGATTTTAAAATGCTCATTTTGTGACTTGAGGCTTGAACTCACAACCTTCTGCCTCAGAGGCAACAGTGCTCCCGACTGAGCTGGGTTATTAAGAGCAAATTTAGGAGTTTTCCGTGGGTCGAAGGGCTCTTAAATTTGAAGACAAAATGGTTTTGCAGACTAAGACTAGGTGGAATTTCAGGCATGTAGCCAGCCTGCTGTGATACGCATCAGTTTGCTCAGTAAGTTCTCAGGACAGAAAGCTATATACCTACAGTTGATGAAGTCTCTGGGAGTCTGAAAATATACAGTAAACATCGAAAAACAGTTGGCAATATGTTCACAGAGTATGAAAAAGTAATCAGTGCAAGAGGCAATGTTGCCTTGGTTAACATAACTGCTTTCTGTTGACTGCAATGCACTATGCCTCATTTAAGTCAGGGGAATATTAAAATCAATTCTATCTGCTTCAGTGAAGTTCATGGCAGATCCCAAGCATTCCGCAGAATTACACGTTCGTCCATGTGCTTGTTGACTTGGACCATAGCCCTCCACCCTCCTCCACCTACATACACACACACTCACTAGTAGGTCTAATGTACTTTGATCACTACAAATCTTTTTTGTTACGTCTTTATGATGGAAACTCCTGTTGCGTAGGTATAGCAGAAATGATCATTTCCAATTAATCAAATGCCACCTAATCTTAGCTAAACAGACTATTTTGCTTAAAATTTAAGATTGTGCAGATATATGGGGACTGAAAGGATTGCTCTTTAAAAGAGCCAGCATAGACACAATAGGCCAAATGGCCTTCTCCTGTGCTAGGAATATCTACAGTTTTAGCTGTGGAAAATTTATCTATTCCAAATTCATTTGGAAGTCAGCTTTGTGCAGATCTTAAAAGGAACCGGCTTTCAAAGGAAGACTGAATTGAAGAATTTTCCACAATTCTGTACCACCTTACAAATTAAGACAAAATGGTCTTATTGTCTAAAACTAGGTGGAATTTTAGGCCATAAATTCATTATAATCTACTTTGTCTCAATGTCTAACCTCTGCATTCTTGGAGGTGCCAGCCTTTACATAAGATTTGCAACTGAAATCCCATTTGTCATTTATGTGAACATTAAAAATCCACTCTTAAAATTTAAACACTACTGTATTTCACAGAATTCATTCTCATTACTGTTTGTAGGATGTTCCCTCAGCAGATTAACCCACCCCGCCCCAACGGCAGTGTTATTAGACTCTAAGGCTGACTAATAAAGCTAATACTTCATGAATTGGGAATAGAGAAAATTGGTCCTTCACTTCATGGCTGCTTGGGAGGCATTCCTGTGTGCAAAATTGGCTGCGAGTTCACCCACAAAACACACAGTCACTCCACGTCATAGTATATCATGTGAAGCCCTTTACAATGCCCTCCTAACATGAAAGGAGCTATATCAAATGTAAGGATTATTATTATCAATCATAGAATAGTGGAATCATACAATGTTACAGCAAAGAAATAATAATCCTTGCATTTGATATAGTTAGCCTTATCATGCTATTGAGATGTCTCAAAGTGCTTTACAGAATATACTGTAAAGTGAATTGACTGCATATTTATTGGGTGAAATAGGCCATTTAGCCCAGCAGGCTACATGGTGCTTCTCACAATCTAATCTCACTCTCACTCTTCTGCTCACTCTCTACACCTTTCAATATTCTTCATCTATCTGATCCATTTGAAAGGCACTTTCTAAAACCTGTACTTGTGTGCATACGCATTTATTCCTAACCAGCAATGTAACATACGTATACAAAGAATTGATTTCAATAAATATTCATAGAGCAAACATATTATGAAATGAAAGACTAAATGATACAGAGAGACTGATTGATAAATATCCTGTAAAATGTCAGCCTAAACGCAGCTTCCGTACTTGGCAAAATCAGATAGAAATTATTCCCTTTGGTATAACCTCTAATCTGACCCATCGTGACCTATTCTCTTGTGTCAGATATACTACAATTTTCCGCAGCTGGAACCCACACACAGTGTGTCTACATTGACTTGTGACGCTCGTCAATCATTTGCTTTTAGAAGAACCGGTTTCCATTTACAAAGGTTTAAGGTACTCGAGGGCCTATTCACAGCATTTAGCCGGGTTTCCCCTGTGGCAATTATCAGCACTGACCCAAGTCAGTGCACGTCAGAAGTCAGGATAGCTCTGACCAATGTTAATCACAGTCTGACTATTAATGCAACTCAGAAAACTGTACATGTGAAATCAGTAATGATCTCAATGGGACCCCTTTAGGGGATTATTTCAGTCTGGGTCCAATTCAAACACAAAGTGAGCACACCCCAGTGTAACTGGGACACTTTTCATAATCCAATTACAATTAAGATTTTATAGAGCCTTTCATGATTGGTGAACATCGCAAAGATCATCACAGCTGACTGGGAATGCCAGGCGGGGTGGGGGGTGACGCTGAGGATTGGTTTTAAGCTAAGACTTAAGATAGATAGAGAGTGGTGAGAAGGAGAGATAGATGAAGGTTACTGGTATACAACTGGAAAGTTTAGCCATCAACAGTGGCTGTGAAGAGGTAGGGGATACCCAGCAAGCTTGAGTTAGCCGAGTGGAGGTGGCAAGCAGAGGAGAAGGATAGGAAATGATCAAAGAGATGGAAATGTGCCTGGATATTGAGCGAATTACAGGTAAGAGTAAGCACCTTAAAATTGGTATGATGGGAGGCAAGGAACCAATGGAACCTGGTGAGGACTGGGGGGATGAATGTGCTGAATTTGGAGGGAGTGAGAATGCAGGCGGTGGAGTTTTTGACTAGTTGGGGGTTTATTGATGGTGATGCTAAGGAGAGCTATGAGGAATGTATATGTAAAGTTATGGCAGGGGCTAACAAAGACATGAAGAAGGGTATTGGAGCATTTGGTGAAATGGGGGTGGAGGTGGGCAATGTGGCAAAGGGGAAGAAGAGTCTTGTTCTCAGACTGAATGGGAGGGAGAAAAGAAAGCTAAAGGTTAAACTGGATGCCAAGGCTGTGCACTGGTTTGGTGAGTTTGAGAGAGAGGTCAGGGAAATTAGAGAGATACGAGCCAGAAATGAAAAGGTGTTGGTGAAAGCCAATCAGGATGGCTTCCATCTAATCCATATTGAGTTGCAAGAAATTGTGGTTCATCCAGGACTTGATGTCTGACAGACAGGCAGACAGGATCCGAGTAGAAGTGTAGAAAATCCACACAGATTATCAAATTCACATATACTGAGTCCAAGTCAAACCTTCAGATCTCAGCGCCAATAAAGTGTGAGACATACAATGGAATTATCTGGGTGAACTAGTCTTATCTCGTTTTGGTCAGAACATTTGTGAATTGTTTTGGTAATTCAATTTGATTTTGTCTTGCATCTCACTTGTAATAAAGCAATTTCAAACCAAGTTCATCCATATTTCTGCCTAGTTCCCAAATGCACCCAACAAAGCTTGTTGCCCGTGACGAATGTCAGTGCTTTCCACTTTCATGGTTAGCATTCAGCTCACTTCTACCCCAGAGAAACCCCTACGGCCAACCCTTCTAGCCCAGCATACCATCAACAGAATTCCTTCTGCCGATTCCACAAATCCCAAAATGCACATCAACAGGCAGAAGGCCCCTGGCAGTCCCAGAAATGCTGTAATTTATCCCAGAAGATCAGAAAAGCATTCTCTGTAGCCGATTTTCTTCCTAATCATTTTCATGTGTTCCAGAGTGCCTGGCCCGAACAAAGCACATCAGCTCCTATTCTAAATGGGATTAACTAATAAACCATACATTCACATTAATTTCTAGAGTGAATTCTCTGCATGGTTAACTCTGTAGACCAGATTATAATGCAATTTCCATCCTTTGCTTGTGAATAATTTGTTATCTTCAAATCAGATTTAAAGAAGCAGAATAATAACACATTGACTGTTGTAGACCCACAAGCATCACAAGTTTCTCTGGGTCCTCATCTAAATCCTTCACATAAATTGGCCATTCACCTCATGCCTGTTTGTACAACCTTGCTGGGCTGCTGCATTTGCCTAAAATACACCAACATTGCATTTGAGAGCAATTACATGCAAAGCAGTTTTTTTTAATGTGATGGTTGCTACATTAGACACAAGTAATATTTATTAAATATCTTATGTAAATTCTACAGCAGATCGCAATCAGCATATTATAGCCCAGATGGTGTTTAAATTCAATTTTTGACCTTAAACAGGTTGATGAAGGTCATTTTCTAAATTATCAACACTGCTAGGTCAAGTGTCAAATGGCAGCACAAATCGTAGGGTTTTGGTGTCAGAAGGGCAATATCTTCCCTCTGTCATCATTGTTTGCTCACCATGACACTAAGGACTCCGATTCCGGCAGAATGCAGCTTTTATTCTCAGGGTTTATGATGGAAGGGTTCAATTGTAGTTGAGCGTGTACAGTCACAACAGGCCTGGCTCTGCAAATAAAGAATAAACACTTCACAGTTTGTAGACAAATGTTCATACTCTCATGTTCACATGTTGATAAGAAAAAGATGCAGAATATGCATTGGCACCAGCACTGCACACCAGCAAATGAGGCAGGACTGTAAAAAGACTAGACCAGAGGACCATTGCAGTCTGTCTAGCCATCCCATCTCTAAATGCCATTTCTCCTCTCATGCCTCTCCTCCATCCCAACAGTATCACTACTTTAAAAATCTTATTCTGTGACTTTTATCATATGTTTTATCATTACCCTGATAAAATTAGTAAAGATGCTTGGAACAAGCCTGGAAAACTCTTACAGTTTTGCACCCTCTCCTAATAATTGTTGTTGAGGTTAATTTAGCCAATTGTTTGATATTTCTCACATTGTTCTAAATGACGACGTCAGTGAACAACAACAACTTACATTTACCTAACACCTTTTACAGCTGGTGGATGTACAGAGCGATTCACACACAACTGACTGGGAAGCCAAGCTTTTTTTGGGGGTGGAGGGGCGGGGGAGGAACAGCTATTCTGTTTTTTTTGTTTAATAAAAGGTTACCATCCTGTTAATCAACAGATGAAAGTCGTCAGCTGAAAGTTCACAAAGACCTGGCTCATGGATGTAACCATTCAGAATGATGTTGGGAATGAAGCTGTGTGGTGTGAGAGTAAAATTGTCTATAATAATAATAATCCTTGCATTTGATATAGCGCTTTTCACGTCTTCTAGACGTCCCAAAGCGCTTCACAGAATACACCGTAAAGTGAATTGGCTGTATATTTGTGGGCAAAATATTTGTCTATAACACCTGAGGGGGAAAAAAAGGAAAATTACTGCAGATGTTGGAAATCTGAAGTAAAAACCAAAGTTGCTGGAAACATTCAGCAGTCAGGCAACATCTATGGATGACCTTTCGTTCTGATGAAAGTTCATCGACCTGAAATGTTAATTCATTTTTCTCTCTCCATAAATGCTGCCTGACCTGTTCCCAGCGACTGAGTATTCCCAGCGAGTTTGTTTTTATTTATAGCGCATAAGGGTCCATTTAATACATTAACAATTGATTGAATTCCAAAAGTAACTCCATTATATCCTATTTACTTTATTTGCTCTGTACATTCTTTCGCATTGTTTTATTGGGCAATAACGAACAAAAATTCATGTGGCTATCTAAGTTTTTCCTGCAACAGATTGTTTCATCCAATAGCAAAATCAAATATGAAAACACAGATTATTTTTATAGGACACCCCAATAGTTTTGCAAGTAAAGGATCAACAAGGTAACACTGAGCCACAGAGACCACAGTTCTCAGGTTCAAAAAACAATCTGTGCTGAATTTCCTAATTTCAGCAGGGCAGCATTTTGAGTGCTACAGTTGGTCTTAAAATCCATGGATTACTGAGGGGAAAGAGCAGACAAGGTTCATGCTCTAGATGGCTCTATTTAGTGTTTAAACAAGTGTATATGTGGATGTTGGCTGAGAACAGGATGAGGCTAGGCTTTCTTGCTTCCCACACTCAAACAATTCAGTGACACGCACTGCTCACACAAAGAATGAGCACTTGGATGAAGTACCAGAGGGTGCCCTGTGTCCACAGTGCTATACGCTAGCAAAGAGTTAGCATCTTAGTAGAAGAAAATTGGTAATCCTGATATCTTGATGATTATTTTCAATAGATCCTCTCTCGTCTCACTGAAATGTAACATAAATAACATACATTACAAAGGTTTGAAATATCCATACATTGAACGGATGTTTATATAGAGGTGAAACTTCCCTCCACCTCTCTGTAATAGCCAACAGAGAGCACATATTGACTTAATACCGACATGTCCTCAATCAGAGCAATATAGCCATTCATTATTTTTGCCACTTACCTATAAACAACAACTTTACTAGCTCCAAAGGCACCAACTATCAAATCTGTAATAATAAAGACATAAATATTAGAGTATTGTGAACAGTTGTGGGCACCCCATACAGTAAGGATATCAAAACGATTGAACAGATGCAATGTAGATTCATTAACTAAGATTTTACCAGCTCGAGGGGTTTCAGTTATGAAAAGTTACTTGAAAAGTTAGGACTTTTATCACAAGAGCTGAGGCTATTTAGAGCTGATCTCAATTAAGGTCTTTGAAACTATGAATGTTTAGCATTGGGTTATCTCCACTGCCCGACAAGTCAGTAATGAGAAGGCACAAATTTAAGATAATCACAAAGGGAATTAAACGGGAAGCTACAAAAACAATTTTAGGCATATGGAATGTGAAATTGTTGAGGTAGTCCATTCATTCTTTTCAAAAGGAATTAGTTAGCTTCTTGAAGAGGATGATTATTAAAGGGTATGGAGAAAAAGCAGGAGAGTGGGGCTACATTATTTTTTGGTCAGCCAGGTTTCTGACACATGCGGAAACCCATCACCATGCTTAAGAGTATCCAAATCAAACTGAGAATTCCATGCATCCCACCAACACATGGAAATTCCAGAGATAGATTGTTTGAATGGAATGTGTACGCTCCCCCTAGAAGGATGCATCCTGCTTACCTAATTCCGAAAAGTATTAGGTGCAGGTTGGCAAGAGCCAAGACTTGGAGGCCCCACAGTTTGCGTTAGGTTACTGCTGGAATCTAACCAGCTAATACCACACAACTTCCCATTGATATTGCTGTCTGTCAAGTTTTCTCACTGCTTATCCTACCTGTTAGGGCTTTGGCTTGCAAGGCTAATAGGAGCTGAGTGGGATGACTCACTGGCCCCAGTGACAGGTCTGCCCTTCCAGGTCTTACCAATGAGCGAGGCTCGCTATGCTGTCGTCAGAAGTTCTTGGAGTACTGCGGAGCCACTTGGCTCAGGAACTGGAGGGCTGGCTCGATTCCGACATTCCGTTGCCAAGCATGTCATCTCAGAGCCAGTTCAGTTCCAGGGAGACTCTGCTTGCATCCCCAAGGAGGATAGTCACTAGTTGGTCATTTGACATCCAACAAACGTGGGTTTGAGCGCTCACTAGGTGAATGGTAGGTACCAGGAACTTCCTGTGAAATTTCTGAAGGCAGATGTCTGTCAGATAGCTGATGAGGAAACTGTGAGGCTTCTCCACAGATGTGTCTGACCCATTTCTGTACTGTAATCTATGATTTTTCTGGTGTGCAGCACAATTAAACATCTAATGCTTTTCTCAAAATATTCACACCCTTTCAGTAGCACTGTCCTATTCCTGTGTATTGGAATGTGCGTCCCTCTAGGGAGACTGTGTACATTCCATTCCAATACACGAGAATTTCCATGTGTAGATGCGATACAGCTTTGTTTGGATACTCTTGGGCATGGCGATGGGTTTCTGTGTATATCAGTCATATGGCAGACCACAAAAAAAGTGATGTTTTCTCAAAACATTCACACTCTTTTGTCTTCCACAAGCAGTGTCCTATTTCAGTGTAAATTGGAAAAATTCCTCCATTTCCTTCAGTCAATGTAAAATAGAGACAATTTGTCTCTCTTTGTACAAACCGAGGATCAAATTGGAGATTATGTGGCTACTCGTTTAGTGCCACACTATGCACAGAGAAAAATACATAGATAATTTATTGAATTCAAGCATTCACTATATAATCTCAAGGCACCAACATGAATTTCAAATGGGAAATTTTGGTGCCCATAAAGGAGACTGTCTGCCTGAAGTATAGTGAGAAGCTTATTATCCAGGAATTTGCAAAGTAACATTCAGTTATGAAACTGAGAAGCAATTCTTTTACATAACAGACTACAATCTATTTAGCAGGGACGTTCTTTCAACTCTCCTTTAACAGGATTAGATTTGGCTAATTTAATTCCAGAGAGGCAAATCTGAGTCTCACATCTGTTATTCAGTTACAATGTCATGGAAATCAGCTAACAATAAACTAAAACAATTAAACAGAATTTCCCAAGGCGTTAAAAGGATTAGTCATATTAAGTGGGACTTTGGGGAGAGAAGGGAAAGAGAGGGAGAAAATACAGCATACCTAATTTGGATACTGTACTCAGTTACTAATAGCGATGTCTGTAAAAGTAATCTATTTGCTTTAAGACTGAGCACAATCTCATCTTTCTATTCCACAATAAATTGATTTCTAACCCCAAAACTCAGATCTGACTTCTGTTATAAATAGAATGCAACTTGCTCTGAATTAAGATCAAAAGATCTGAAGCCTTCAATGTTGCTTACAGCTTGCGTTGCCATTTTAACCAATGAATATAGACTCCAGTCACTCCAGTCAAATATAAAAACAGCATACCTTGCTTAAAATTATGTCCTGGTTGTTTGTGGAACATCGCTGTGTGCAAATTGACTGATATGTTCGCCTAAAAAATACGTAGTACTGCACTAAACAGTAAACGCTGGAAAGTGCATCGATACATACTCCTGACATGGAAAAGCGCCATATCAAATACAAGGATTATTAACTTTCTTCCTCAAGTCTTGATCTTTGAAAACTAAACAGTTAAATGTAAATCTTAATATCTCACCAAACCAGAGTATTTTTGTTGATATGCGTTACTGCACTCTCTCATATGGAATGTATAACTGCCATCTCATTATGTATATTGTTTATGTAATGCTTATTTTACATTATTATGTCAGGTTGTTGCCACTTTCCGCCCTCGTCTCCTTTCTTCTCTTGTGAAGATGCCGAAATCTCAGCATACCTTGATTAGTGTACAGAAAGCAAACTAACTGAAACTGTTGCTGAAGCTCTGCACTTCCAACTGGTAGAAACATTGCTCAGTGCATAGGGATGTGTGTCTGAGCAAGGGGATAGTGCCAACGCTCTCACACATTTTTGCTGAGTTGTGCTGCTCACGAGGAAACTCACAGGTACCTGCTATCTATCCAGTGAGAACTTAAACATGTCAGATGTCAAATGATGGGGCCATTTACTGAGGTAGGGCTTCCTCCCACTCAGCTCCTTTTAACCCTGCAAGCCAAAGGCCCTAACGGGTAGGGTGATCCTAGCTGGACAATTGGGAAGCTTGCCAGGCAGATCTTTTGGCAAGCACTACAGTTTTAGCTGGTTAAACTCCTAGTACATAGTCTTGAATCTCCAAGCCTTGGCTTTTGCACCTAATACTCTCTGGAATTAGGTAAGTAGGATACGTCCATCTGAAGAGAAAGTGTGCATTCCATTCCAGATGTGAAAATTTCCAAGTGTAGATGGCATAAGTAGAATTTTCAGTTTGGTTTGAATACTCTTAAACATGATGGGATGGGTGTCTGCATGTGTCAGGCCCTGGCTGACCAAAAGAAAGCCAAATGAACGAATAGTGACAGTCCTCTAAGGGTGGGGAGGAGTGGGAGGGGCATAGCAAGTGGAGCCTCCTTGGAGTTAACTGGCTCCAAAGGAATGTGCTTGGTCATAGAATGTCAGACCCAAATCAATCCTTCCTGTGTGGCAGTTTTGGTAATCCAGTTCCTGAATCAGGGGGATCTGCAATACTGCAGGGCACTGTTGATGACAGGACTGCTAGCCTTGCTCAGTTGCAAGAGCAGTCCCATCACTGTGGGTAGGGATTCTTCCCATTTGGTGGCTGTAACCCCTACAAGTCAAAGTCCTAAGTGGAACAGTGGCCTAAGGCTCGAATACAGAAAATCCCTCCTTTTCGGCCTCGCCAATTCTTCCCTCCACAAGCTGCAGATCATCCAGAACTCTGTAGCTCGTGTCCTCTCCTGCACCAGGCTTGGTGACCCCATCACCCCGACCCTTGTCGGTTCGACTGGCTTCCCATCCCTCAGAGGATAGAGTTGAAAATCTTCGTACTCACTTTCAAGGCCCTCCAAGACCTTGTTCCCTCCTACCTCTCTGACCTGTTAACCCTGTATCAATCTGTCCACTCCCTCCATTCAGCAGGCTCTGCTCCATGTCTCCCGCCCGACCCATTCTATTATCGGTGGCCAGGCTTTCAGCCTCACTGCCCCCACTTTTTGGAACTCCATCCCACAATCCCTTTGCCTTACTCCCTCCTTTGTCTCCTTCAAGAGACGACTCAAGACCCTCCTTTTCGACCGTGCCCTCAGTCGCCCTCCCACCTCTCTGCCGTCTCTCATCCCAACCCTGCCCCTATGCTTGGGACCTGATCCCTGACTGTTCATCACCTTGGGACATCCTCCTGACATGAAAGGCACTTTACAAATGTAATTTTCATTGTTGTTGGCTGGAAAAGCAGTGAGCAGGTTACCAGACAAGGGTTTTAGGTGAGATTTTAGATGGGAGGAGGTGACCATAGGTGCAATTGAAGCATAGGTTTTAAATGTTAGGAGTGAGTAAGAAATGTGAGGAGAAATTTGCAATTAGGACTGATCTTTGCAATTAAGAGTAAGAGAGATTGCAAAATTGCAAAGCTACTTAATTTTAAGCATAAGTTTTTTTTAGAGTGAAAAAACATCAAAAGGTTAATAGTTTTAAACAGAAGTGAATGGCTGTGTGTGTGTGTGTGCGCACGTGCGGCAGAGGCAAGCACCATATCCTGCCAATTTGTGCCAGAATCACAACTGTTTGAATTTATTTGACTTTCAGATGCCATTCACAAATAGGTTTTACCAGTACAAGTAAAATAATCATTTTGCCAACCTTATAATAACGCTGGACCTTAGAAGGCAATTCAGCTGCCATTAATTCAGTCCTGTTCTCACTCTTTCTGGATATTGTATGTTTGGACAATTCTTGTGAATTCAGTGAGAGTGCTAGTGAAAGCACAAGCTTGGATTTCCCAGCTCTCTCTCACCCAGCAAAATCTGTTTGAACTGAAATCCGATGCCAAGGGTGCAACATTACCCTTAATTAGGTTTGTTAAAAAAGACAGATGTCAGTGTGGAGCAAGCCCCAGCTAATTGTTGGCAACCCATTATGTTTCTCGTGGTGTGTTAATTTCTGATCAGCAAGAGTAACCCACAATTGCTGTAACTACAAACAATGACCGATTAGAATATTAATCCCTGCATTTGATATAGTGCCTTTCACATCAGAAGGACATTTGAAAGCAATTCACAGGATTTTATTGTAAAGTGCAGTGGCTGTATATTTTATAGACAATTATATTCATATGTTTAAAATGTAATCGGGGTGGTGTAGGTGGGTTGATATACATTAGTATATTATTGGAGTCAAGGAATATACAGTGAGATTGCTTTGAGATGGCCTCTCGGCAGGAAAGGCGCTATATAAATGTAAATTGTATTGTAAGTGCAGATGTGCGTTTACAACAACAAATTCCCATCGGAAGTGCATGTTGTCAAAGTCACTGCTTTTAAGTTATGTTATCAATCTTGGGCCAGTTTGCCACACCAAAAGGGAGGTGCTGACAGTTCAATGCTGTACTTTGGACAATGCAGCCTTGTTTAGCTCCACATTTCCAGGGAGGACAGAAACTAAAACACATCAATTCAAAAGTACTTACATCAGGACGCACTTCACTGAGAAACAATTAAAAGGCTTTGAATACAACTGAAAGGACTCGGTGATATCTGTGATTGACCAGTGCATTTCCTGTGACTAACAGCAGCTCTTTCAACAGAGAACAATAGTAAATGTCGTCCTTGCTATTTCATGCATGGATATCCACAGCTGCCTGACAGTGTCTAGCATTGTGCATTAGCTCTGTTGAACCTAAATAACTTATAAAAGCAGCACGCTAAATAAAAATCTAAAACTGCATTATCTTTTGTAACTTAATTAAATTCATGTACATCCACAGTAAAACACGGACTAGAAGATAGGATTGAATTAATTCAGCACCACTTCTTTCACCAAAACTCACCAAAAATTGCTCTAATTTTGAATAGAAAATATAACAATTCACACATATTTCCGAGTTATAGCACACTGAATAGTGACAGCAATGAAAATGTCAAACCAGTTACTGATTGCTGTGATTCTTCCCATTAGGCTCCTGTCAATCCTGGAAGACTAAATCCAAACAGGTAGAATGGGCCCAGCTGGACAAGCAGTGGAAAGCTTGCCACTGTTTGAAATGGTAAATTGCATGTTTTTAGCTGGTTAAACTCCAGTAATATCCTGATCCTGATGGTCTGAGATGGACAAGTAATAGTCCATCTCGGAAGGACCATTACTTCATCTGCCTTAACTCCTCAATCCCTCTCCCCACTGCCATCTCCATCTCCTACCAGCCCTGGAAAAAAATCTCCCCCCTTCCTCTCTGCTGCCTTGGAGTCATCTGAACTCCTCCACCTCTGGGCTTCCTCCCACAATAACCTATCCTTGCACATCAAATGCAAGGATTATTATTATTCTCCTCAGTCACTCTCCTCCATAATTCCCTCTCTACCAATCTCGATGCCCTTGCTCCCTCACTTCCCGAACCGCCTCCTACTCATGGAAGTCACCCTGGTACACCAGCCACCTCCGCTACCTTAAGTGTGTGCTGCCGAATGCACTTGGCTCAAATTTAACTTAACAGTCCATCAGCAGATCCAGCTGGACCTCATCAAATTTTACTGCTCCGCCTTTGCCTCCGCTAAATCATTCTTTTACTCCAAGACAATCTTGGAGACCAAGGACAATCCCAGCCTCCTCTTCTCCATCACCAACCAGTTCCTCCTTCCACCCTTTCATGCCTCCCCCATCCGCTCCTCCACTGCGAGGAGTTGCTGGACTTCCTCAAAACCAAAGTCGAGGGGATCCGCTCAGCTGCCTCTGCAACGTCTGACCACCACTCCCTACCCATCTCCCCCTCACACCCCAGCCCCTACCCATGCCTCCCTCCATACCTGTGAACCTGTTTCCCCTTCCTTCTCACCACCACTATAACCCGCATGAAACCAACCACCTGCTCCCTCAACCCCATCCCTACCTCTCTCCTTATCTCCCTACTCAGACATCATAAACATCTTCGTGTTCACTAGCACCATTCCCACACCTTTAAAAACAGTTGTCATCATTCCTATCTTTAAAAAAAACCCTCCCTGGATCCATCCCTGGTCTCAAATTACCTCCCCATGTTCAACCTCCCTTTCCTTTCCAAGGTCCTGCAATGAGCTTCACAGCTTTGTTTCTTCCTCTCTGGCCACTCCCTTCACAAACTCCTCCAATTGGGTTTCCATACCGACCACAGCACAGAAATAGCTTCAGTCAAAGCACCAAATTACATTTTGTCCATCTGCGACCAGTACTCCCTCTGCCTCCTCATCCTCCTTGACCTCTCTGCTGCCTTCGATACCTTTGACGACCCTATCCTCCTCCACCACCTCCCCTCTCACCTCAACCTTCATGGTTCTGTCCTTGACCCGCTCTGCCTACCCTCACCTCCACAACATTGCCTGGCTCCGTCACTGCCTCACACCGCAGGCCGCCGAGACCCTTATACACGCATTCATAACATCCAGGCTCGATTATGCAAACTCCCTGCTTGTTGGCCTCCCTAAATCCTCCCTCCATAGGTTCCAGATCATCCAGAACTCTGCAGCCCGTGTCCTCTCCCCCACCAGGCTCCGCGACCCTATCACCCGACTCCACTGGCTTCCCATCATACAGAGGATACAGTTCAAGATCGTGGTCCTCATTTTCAAAGCCCTCCATGGCCTCGCTTCTCCCTACCTCTGCAACCTCCTCTACCATCCTGCCTGCTCCCTCCGCTCAGTGGGCTCCAGCTTGCTTCACATCCCCTGCCTCACCCATACCAACAAAGGCGGGTGGGCCTTCCACCCTCTGGAATTCCATCCCACAATCCCTCTGCCCCTCCCTTACCTCCTTCAAGACGGGACTCAAGAACCCTCCTCTTTGACAGTGCCTTCGGTCACCCTCCCTCCTCGCTACTCTCCTCCCTCCCCGATCTCGACCCCCAGGTCAGGTCCCAAACACTGATAGTCCAGCGCCTTAAGACGTCCTCCCAATGTGAAAAGTGCTTTAAAATGTAATTTGGTTGTTGTATTTTGTTGTTGTTAATGCAAACTGTGGAGTCTCCATGCTTTTGCTCTTTCCAGCCAGTGCATAAATAATAATAATAATCCTTGCATTTGATATAGCGCTTTTCACGTCTTCTAGACGTCTCAAAGTGCTTCACAGAATATACTGTAAAATGAATTGACTGTATATTTGTGGGTGAAACACGGCAGCCAATTGCTAGTGTTCCACAAACAGTCGTGGATTGAAAATTAACAATTTATTATTTTGTTTTTTGGAGGGATTATTATTAGGCGTGTGGAGTAAGGAAACTTGCCCAAGGTTTCGTCCTGTCTGGAGTTGAACTCAGGTCTCTCGTTTGCAAGGCGAGTGCTCTAACCACTGAGCTACAGGACTCCACATAAAGGCTCTAGGATTATGTAAGCAGGGTGCTGGAGAGAGAGTGCATGCTCCATGCAAAACAAATGGAAACATACACAATGTGGAACTCTCAGTTGTTCGATTTGGAACATGGCGATGCATTTCTGTGTCTGACCAAAAGTAAATAAATGGCAGCTGTGATATACTGTGCTTTGCAGTCATTGATGGCAAAGGCAGAACCACATACACATGTACTCTGAGTTATCCATGGAGTGTTAATTACTGAAGCTGAAAAAGCTTTTGAGCAGTGTAACCACAGGAAAATTTGTCTCGTGGGTAAACAGGGTTTCTACCGAGAGCACTTTGAAACATCACAATAAGTCACAAGTCTTTGGATCTGATGGGTTATCAGGCCAGTTCCTTCCAATTGGTTTGACATACAGGATTTCCCTGCAAAAAACGAAGTTTCACTGTGAAGCCCTTTTTCTGGTGTTTACAATGTTTAAGCGCTTTTTCAAATCCCATCCTTCACACCGTCTCCAAGTGCCAGTGAGATTTGCAATGACGTAGAAGAACTTAGAAGCAGCCAATTCCTCCTATCCCCTTCTCCCCTAAAGGTACTAACTCATATTAAGTTACATTACCTCAAGCAGCAGTCCCTGTATTCTACTCAAATCGTCCACTATTTCTGTGACAGCCTGGACCCTGAGTGTTGGCAAGCCCAATCGTGTCCTTATCCAATGTCCATGCACACTTTCCAGCACATGGTCAATGAATATTAATCAGGAGCATGAACTCTGGCTGATTTGTCCCCTTATTAGCCCAGGGGAACTGAGGCCAATTGTCAGGCCACCTCCACTTCCTGGCTGATATCAATTGACTCAGCAGTGACCACAGGAATGGAACCAATGGCATTCCTAGTCTGTCTAGTTCAGTCACACATCAGAGGCCTAAAATTCCACCTCGTTTTAGCTTGTAAAATTATTTGTCTTCATCTCTAAGATTGCGTACAATTGTGAACTTTAACTAATCTTAAATAAAATCAGAATTTGAAAGCTAAAATTCTTAAAAATAACCAGCTTCCAAATTAAGACTGAATTCAACAACTTTCCCCAAATCTGCACAATTTTACGTTTTGAGACAAAATGGTCTTACAGATTAAGACAAAGTGTAATTTCCAACCTAGTATAGTGAATTTACTCACTGATAGTTCACATGTAGACATAGTGTAGCTGCTGTGCTGCATTAAAGGGCTACTACTTTCTCTATCTCATTCCTAGGGAGAAACTTTAGTGTTGTAAAATTGACAGCGACGTACTGCACATTTGACATTTGTGTGGTACAAAGGATCATACCCACCAACACTAAATGTGCAGTATAACTGAGGTTATTGTTTTGCCATAGTAATATATCATCATAGATGTATAAAAAGGTCAGTTCTCTTACCTGGGTAGTCATTCCTGTCAATGTCCGAGGCGCCCCGCAATGTAAAGCCAAATCCAGAAGGTATGGCCTGGGATGACCACTGTTCCTCAAGAACCTGTGAAGGTTTAGGATTTAGACCAGTGCTTTGGCCATTATAGATCAGGACTTTGCCTCTCCCATCGTCACCAGCAAATGGTACACCAATTGCAATATCTAGACATCAAAAGAAGTTTTAAAAAAGAAGCAGGGTTTATATTAGAAAGCAGAGTGAAACTTACCAGAGCTTTCATCAAATATAAGATAAAGGCACTAAAAACATTTGATGCAATAAATATGGGGATCTCATTTGTGATATTAATAAAGGGAATCTGAGTTTCACAAATGGGGACACTTTCCGATATCAGGAAGTATATCCAGCGTCTTGAGACGTTCACCTGATGTGAAAGATACCTTACAAATGTAATTTTGTATTGTACATTATACCAACCCATGAGAACTGCACCCAAATGCAATCTACTTCCAGGACAGAGTTCCTATTGGTCAAAGTGATAAATATCCCATACTTTATTTTTCCTCGGGGGCACAGTAACAATTTTAGTCAAATATAGAACAATGTTTAGTTTATCTAGTCTCACAAAGTTCCTTCTACCTTTAGATACACATCTTCCCAATCTTAATGTAAGAAAAAATTAGAATTAACCAGTCTTATCGAAGAGGCAAAACATGGCTTGATCCTAGAACAGAGCAGGAATGGACAGCAAATGTCATACCTTTCTAGTCTAGAACATTTACATTTTTAGTGGAAAGCCAAACTTCAGGAAAATGTTGCCAGTAAAAGAGCACAATTGTGCACATTAGGGCTGCACATTCAGCATCAATGCACCATTCAATACACCAGATTATACTGTATTATGTCAGCGTCACTGCTCCAGACACTACTGGAAGGTTGGTGTATTCAGGTGCATTAGGATTCACACCCTCTGCAGTGAATGTACACTGAACTGGGCTTGCTCCTCTGTCGTTCACCAAGAACTCTCGAGTGTTCATGTGATCTTGCGATTGAACTGCCCAAAGGCTATCAACGGGAACTTTTGACAATGGTGAAGAGTGAGTGTTCTGCTGTATTTGCTCCCAATGTTGCTGCAATGAGGAGTGGGAAGTATGATTCAAATGATATCATTTGACTGCCAGTAGGATAAATGCAGCATTGTTTTTTCACATATATCAGAAACATGTCAAGGAAATTAGAAAGAATTAGTAAACAAGAGCTCAGTGTTTGCCTCTTCCAGAGGAAAAGCTATCTGCTTATATTTGCGCCAATGTTTTCCATTTCAGATATCCAATAAAAAAGAATGGACACCCACACCCCAGATTGTCCAATATTCTGATTCCATTAAAAATCAATAAGGCCTCTTTGGAGCACCAGGACCCCAGCACTGAAGTAAGTAGGGAGAGATACAGACATTCAATGGATTGGTCTCCAGAGGCATACAATACAATCTACACTAATATAATATCTTTCACTTTGGGAGAACATCTCAAAGCACGTAAAAATGCTGGATGGGGCACCTGAGCTAGGGATGGGAGCCAAATAAGGAGGGGAGGGAAAACATGACTGAATGCATGGTCCAAGAGGTAAGGTTTGTGATGTACTTTGAAAGAGGAGGGAGGGAGAATAAAAACAGTATGAAAAACCAAATATATTTATCACGTCTCCATGTCTTACATCTCTCAAGAAAGATTCAGTATAAAGTACCTAGAACTGGAAATAATCCACTAAACGTTACGCCTCCTTTACTGGAGACGTCAGACAGACTTTTTTTTCCTTCTGTGCTTATGTAAGTTTTGAAACAACACAACAATAACATCATTTGAGTTTGGACTCTTTCCAGTCTACTTTCATAACCACCAACGATCCAGATAAAGAGAGCACCAGTTCAGGGTTGTGAAGGGTATTAATACATCAACAACAACAACTTGCATCTATATATTGACGTCACGCGAGTAATGTCTTGAAGCGCTTAACAGTGGTGTGGTTTGACACTGGAAAAAGAGGAGAGATGACTGAAGGCACGGTGGAAGTGGAAAGTGAGTTGAAGG
Organism: Callorhinchus milii; assembly: GCF_018977255.1. Taxonomy (NCBI): domain Eukaryota; kingdom Metazoa; phylum Chordata; class Chondrichthyes; order Chimaeriformes; family Callorhinchidae; genus Callorhinchus; species Callorhinchus milii. The sequence goes on along the minus strand of NW_024704743.1, from coordinate 73,862,512 downwards.
TGGGCAAATAGAGGGAAAGACAGAGGGATTGAAACAAAGGTTTACAAAGATCCAGGGTCTAGTGGCTGAAAGCATATTATTACTAACATTAGAAGGGATTGACAAAGAGTGTACCGTTATATCCATCGTGGTTCAAATCTGCCAAAGATGCTATGGCACTTCCATATCTGCCAAATACGTCAGTCCCTAATAGTTTCTGAGGATCTTGGAATTGGAATGCCTCTTCTTGCAGGAACAAGTAGACCTGTCCCACTTCCTTCAACTTTCCATCAGATTCACGATCCATGAAAAGAGGGGCACCAACTAAAACATCATCCAACCTGTGCAGAATGAATAAGGCGATGGTAAATCTGGTGATCAGCACTGAAAAAAACCCTGGCCAAAAATCCCTCTAATAAAATCGTCATTCACTTCATTGTGTAATTTGGCTTTGGGATAACGCTATGTGTAATTTGGCTTTGGGATATCGCTGTGTGTAGTTCTACTACAAATACACCTTATAATAAATCCTGTGAAGCACTTTGTGACATCTTCCTGATGTAAAAGAAGTACATCAAATGCAAGGGTTATTATAAATTCAGTGGTTTAATTGTCTTGTCATCAGTAAATATTCCTTTTGCAAAGCAATTGGTACTTGAGAGAAGAAATATTTATTTACAACTATGTAACCAGTGTCACACTGTCACCGATTACATGGAAATGATAGAGTTTCAGAGGCTGAGATGTGCTATTGTATCAACAGACCAGGACACTGGCATGTAACTTGGCGTCAGAAACTGCATGAACCGGAGATTGAGGACTTTAAAAAGTAAACTGCGAGTTCCAGCTGACAAGGTGAAATAAATATTTGGAGTGTGCAACCGCAACTTTCAAACAAGTTGCGTCTCATAGACAAGATAGATTGCTTTAAATTCTTTCACAGAATGGGCCCCAGTTTACAGATGCACTTGAGCCTGTACGAGTTTTTCCAAATTCATAGTCTATTATCAATTCTTTCGTTTTAGAGGAAACATCTGTAGGAGCAGCTGTGTCCATTGCACCAAACCAAAAGAACATGTATAGATTGTATTAGTTAGAATACATAAAGGAACATTTTTTCTCCTTTCAAAGGGTAGTCTCTTTAATGGAGTTCCTGTTGGGTTTACAACAAAGAGAAAGAACCCCAGTCCTCTCTGTAGACCTTCTTCCTAAGGTCAGCACACAGAAAGCTCACTGAACAGATCAACTGATTTCAGGAAAGAGAAAATAACACAGCAAACACATTTACAGCTTAACAGTAGTACTGGGAATTGGTATCTTAGTAAATTAATACTCTCGCCAGTAGCCCCTTTACCTAAACTGTTGACATTTCCCACACTCCTGCTGTTTATTACCCAGCAGGATGCACTGCATCTACTGTGATTCAGCACCAATCAACAAGATTAGTTAAAGAGGTTTTACTAAGATGCTAGGGAGAGAACGGAAGGCAAACACAGAAAATAATTTCAATTTCTCACCAATTTCCTCTCACATTTATTTTCTCTTGTGATTTGACACACGTATCTAAATCCTTTTCTTTTTTACTGGGTTAATTTGGCTCTGTGGGTTCTGACACCCTCTGGTACCCCTCCTAAGTGACCATGAAATTGACCTGTGAACCTTGACAGTGAGCAGAGGCAGCAGGAGCATCCACTGCAGGAGAACCCCAAGACGCTACTTGTGTGAAGGGAGCTATATAAATGCAAGTTGCTGTTGTGGTTGAATCACAGGTGAGCACAATATTGTCCTCATCTGTGATGCTGAGACCAATTATAGCGCTCCCTCTTCAACAACAAATTACATTTGTAAAGTGCCTTTCACATCAGGAGGACTTCTCAAGGTACTGGGCAGTCAAGGATTTGGACCCGAGCAGGGAATTGGGATCAGAGAGGGTGGAGGGCAGGGAGAGTAGGGCTAGGAGGATGACCAAATGTGTGGTCGAAGAGGAGAGTCTTGAAATGGGCCTTGAAGGAGGCAAGGCACGGAACGAGGCAAACGGACTGTGGAATGGAGTGAGGGCAGAGAGGCTGAAGGCCTGACCATCGATGGTGGAGCAGGTGACAAGAAGCAGGCCAGAGTCTGCTGAGTGGAGGAAACGGACAAGTCTGTATGGATTTAGCAGATCACAAAGGTAGCAGGTTACGAATCATGGGATCTCCACAGCATCTTTCCAAGCACTGAGCTTGGCGTAGGGAAATGCACTCGGCTTTAAGGTGGAAATTGCAGTTTTCAAAGTGCCCCAAAAATCTTTTTGTAAAACAACACAGAAAGCTAGCCTCCATCTGCAGGGTTTTAATAGAAGGAGATCACACCAGCCATGTAACGTCACCAATTATACATTTCATGGTTTGTGACTGAGTTTCTGGCACTCAGGAACCGCTCTGATGACAACTCTTTAAAATGTACTGTTTGGCAGCACCTTACATTTTACTAACAGAAAACATATATTGAAGATTTTCCAGGGGAAAAGCATTGTTAATACCTCTTGAATCTATATCAGAACTGATGTACGCTGAAACTTGACTGATAATAATCCTTGCATTTCATTTAGCACTTTTCAGTCGGCGAAGCATTTCACGGGATTTACAGTAAAGTAAATACTGTAAAGTGATTGTGAGTCAAGCTCCGTCACTGTTAAATGCTCCAAGACACTACACCACATATAAATGCAATTTGTTGTTATTGTTTGTAGGCGAATATGAAAAACAATTTACGCAAAGTAACAACAACAAATCAGATTTTGATAGCGTTTTCACAATACGGAGCAATCCTGTGCAGTTAAAGTGTCTGTAAAGGTCTTGGTTCAAAGTTGATCTGGGGTCAGGTAAAACTCAGTGAGACCCGAGTTTGTGACAAACTACCTCTATAACTGTGTCTTTGTCTGTGTCTCCCCTAAGCTCAGCCTGCTGCTCGGCCTTTGTAAGATGCTTTGAGATATTGAAACACGAAAGGTGCTATCTAAATGTAAATTGTTGTTGAACAATGTTTTATTGAAGCCAACTGCGTGAATCAATGTTTTTGATTGGTTTCCGTAGAAATAACATCAGTTGTTCTCATAAAATTAATGTTTTTTTCAAGGTATAGAAATGTATCGGTAAACTTTAACTGCTTTGATGAACCAGCAAACAATTAACTGTTTCTTAATCAAACTGTTTACGAATGACCATGTAAAGTGTTTGAATTTGCAGTTGAATAATGAAACGTCTGCCTGTTCAGGTGGATGTTAAAGACCCAGTGACACAATTTGAAAAGAGAAGGGAGTTGCTTTTAGTGTCCTGGCTAACAATCCTCCAGATAAAATTGGTCATTCACTTTGTGGGTGTTTGTGAGATATTGGTATTCACAAATTGGCTGCCACATTCAACCACAAATGCAGTCACCACACTTTACACTAAGATCCCATGAAGCACTTGGAGCTATTTCATTGGTGTGATAAGGTGATATATCAAATACAAGGATTATTATCAATAATATCAGAGTAGCTGATTCTCGTGAGGCTTTCCTGGGACTGATTCAACAATAAGTTCCTGCTTTAAAGCCCAGTTCCTCCTCTGTGACCCTTCTGAACTGAATGCTTCAAGGAAGCCTAAGCCTAAGCTAATGCCAAACACTTGGACAGACACTTGGAACAAGCTAAAGACTAGAGAAATTATCCAAGTTGTCCTATTTAGACAGATTGTCAAAACACTAAAAGGTTATCACAACATTGATGTTCTAGCATTTTCTATTCACACATTTACTAAATATCTCATCTTGCATCACAAATACAGAGCATGCCAAAGACAAAAGAACCCCAAGGTTTAATTTGCAGTATTTCTTTTGTGTTGTTAAAAATACAGAGTCTTTCCTGTAATTGGAAATATGTCACACTGACCCAAAGGAACTCAGCTCCGGAATACACTTTAGGAACAGAGTTTGCCTGGATTGACGGGTGTTCTGATAGGATTTCTGAAGGGGACCACTCGGCTCTTGTTAACATCAACAACAACTTGGATTCATATAGCGCCCTCCACGCTGGATGGCGTCTCAGAGCGCTTTACAGTAACGGATCCGGGGCCGAGCCAGGGGGAGGGGGAGGAAGGTGACCAAAGGCGCGGTCGAAAACAAAAGGTCTTCAGCAGAGACCTGAAAATGGGAAGGGAAGGAGCGAGACAAAGGGAGTGAGGAAGGAAGTTCCAGAGCCTCGGGGCATAGTGGCTGAAGGCACGGCCGCCGAGGGTGGAGCGGAGAACTCGGGGGACAAGGAGGAAGCCAGACCCGGAGGAATGAAGGCAATGGGTACTGTTTTGAGGAGAGAGGAGGTCAGAGAGGTAGGGAGTTGCAGAGGAGTGCAGGGACTTGAATACAAGGGTGAGGATCTTGAAATTAATCCTCTCTGGGATAGGCAGCCAGTGCAGTCTGGCAAGGACTGGGGTGATCGGGGAGTGGAGTTTCGTGCGGGTGAGAATGCGGGCAGCAGAGTTCTGAATGATTTGGATTTTATGGATGGGAGGAGGGCATTGGAGTAGTCCAGCCGAGAGGTGACAAAGGTATGGACCAGGGTTTCAGCGGCTTTTGGCGAGAGGTATTGACGGAGACGGGTGATGCGTCGGAGGTGGTAGAAGGCGGTGCTGGTGAGGGACCGGATGTGGAGGAGGAAGGATAATTGGGGGTCGAACCTGATGCCTAGGTTGCGTACAGGTTTGGAGAGTTTTAGGGGGAGGTCGGGTAGGTGAAGAAGGTGAAAACCGAGAGATTTTAGACATTGACGAGAGCCAAAGAGTATGGCTTCCGTCTTGTCAACATTCAGCTGAACGAAGTTTGCGCTCATCCAACCCCTGAGATCTGACAAGCAGGCTGACAGAACATCAGGGTACTGGGGGTCGCAAGGAAAGGTGCAGGTGTCATCTGCATACATGTAGAAATGTACCCCATGTCTGCAGATGACATCCCCAAGAGGGAGCATGTAGATCAGAAAGAGGAGGGGGCCAAGAATGGATCCTTGGGGTACCCCGCAAGTGACCGGGTGAGAGCGGGAAAAGAAGCCGTTTGTGCAGATGTACTGCTGGCGGTTTGTGAGGTAGGACTCGCACCAGACGAGTGCGGTCCCACTGAGGTGGATGACGGAGGAAAGGCGGTGGAGGAGGATGGCATGATCGACTGTGTCGAATGCGGCGGAGAAGTCCAGGAGGACAAGGAGGCAGAGGGAGCCTTGGTCACAGATAGAGAGGATGTCATTTGTGACTTTCACAAGCGCAGTCTCTGTACTGTGGGCAGGGCGGAGACCAGACTGGAGGGGTTCGAAGAGGGAGTGGGAGGAGAGGTGTGCGCGAAGTTGGTTGGCAACGACGCGTTCTAGAACTTTTGAGAGGAAGAGCAGGTTAGAAATAGGGCGGTAGTGGCTGGGGTTTGAGGGATTTAGGGAGGGGTTTTTCAGGAGGGGGTGATGACAGCAGTTTTGAGGGAGGCAGGGCCTGATCCGGAGGAGAGAGATTGGTTGAGATGTCAGCCAGTAGTGGGCAGAGGAGGGGGAGCTGGGTGACCAGTAAGTTGGTGGGGAGGGAGTCGAGGCAGCAGGTGGTGGGTTTCATGGAGGTGATAGTGGGTGAGAGGGACGAGGGAGAGATGGGGAAGAAGGAACGTAGAATGGGGGTGGTGGTAGGAGCAGATGATGAGGAAGGTGAGGGGGACAGAGAGGGTGTGGTGGTGGGTGACAAGGTGCAGGTGGATGAGGCTGCCTAGCGGATGTTAACTATTTTAGAAGAAAAGAAGTCCATGACCTCCTCACACTGGCATTTGATATGAAGTTTGAAGTGGCCTGAGGGGGCGCACAGTGGAGGTAAAAAGGATTTTTGAGTTGTGTTTAGCCTCCAAGATGATGTTGGAGTAGAAGGCCGTTTTTGCACGAGTCAAAGAACGGTGGTAGCTGTGGAGATGCTCGAGCCACAGTTGGTGGTGAATTGTCAGGCCAGTTTTCCACCATCTGCGCTCGAGCAGACTGGTTTGAGTTTTTTGGCAGCGGAGATTATTTTTGTACCAGAGGGATCGGGTGGGTTTGAAGATGGTCCTGGATTTCAGGGGTACGAGGGAGTTGAAGGTGGAGGAGATGCGACAATGGAGCAGCTGGATGGCTGCTTCAGGATCTCCGGGGGCAGAGTGCCAGAGGGATAGGATGTTTGATGATGAGAGGGCCTTGTAAGGGTCTCAGGGGGTAGCATTTTCAAAGGTGGTAGAGGATTGTTGAGGGCTTGGTGGAGGACAGAGGGATGTGAGAAGAGAAGCAGATGAAAAAGTGGTCCGAGATGGCCTTGTCCACTATGCTGAGGTCGGAAATGTCAAGGCCATGGGTGATGACGAGGTCAAGTGCATGACCACGGTTGTGGGTGGGTGAATTTATATGGAGGGCAAGGTTTAGGGAGGAGAGCAGTGAAATCGGCAGAAGTGGTGCAAGGGGAGTTTAGGTGGAGGTTGAAATTGCCTTAAAGCCAAAATCTTTTAGTAGTCCAAGCTGGGCAGGCAACGAGAAGTTTGCCAGTGTTCATTATACAAGCAATGTGCATAATTACAGCAACCCCCAATACATTCTGGAGATTCACAGGATATACTGTAAAGTGCAATGACTTTGTATTTTATGGATGAGTGGCAGCCAATTTGTACACACCAATTTACCATAAACAGCCATGAAGTGGCAAAACTCTCTTATGGAAAACCTGTGGCCATTGCCACTGAAATCATTGAAAACTTGCTCACACTTTACATTATCTACTCACCCATCCCTGTTTATATCGGAGACCGCCACTGTATATCCAAAGTACGAAGCCATCTATGGATAGGAAAACACAAAGTAGTTATTTGACTTTTGTTTTAAATATAACAGATGATAATTAAAATAATTACGGTGCTGGAGCAGAGCCTGGACTGGTGCATGGAATCCAGCTGGGGGTTGCCCTGACCACCCGACTGATGATAACAATAACAATGCTAACTATCTTCTTGTACACCAGTTAACTCCTGAATAAAATGGCACACCGATGTCACTTCCTGTGTGCTGCATACACATATCGCACAGGAAATGACATTGGTGGTGACCTGATGACTCTGTCTAGTATGACTGCTTTCTAATTAGGCTTCACTGTATGTAAGATTAATAATCTCGCCTTAATCATTTTCTGTTGGGTTGCACTCTGCTTGCCTAATTCCAGAGGGTATTAGATGCAGTTTGGTAACAGCTTGGGGGTCCTAGAGTATGTGTTGGGGTATTGCTGGAGTCTAACTCGCTAAATCCACATAGCTTGCAATTGAAAGCACTCTTTGGCAAGCTTTCCAGCTGCTTGTCCATTCGGGTTTTTGCTTGGAGTGTTAACAGGAGCTAAGTGGAAAGAGTTCACCCAATGACTGGTTTGCTTTTCCAAGTCCTACCAATGAGCCAGGTCAACTGTGCTGTCATCAGCAGTGCCCTGGAGTCCTGCAGAACTGTCTGGCTCAAGAACTGGTCTACCGAGACCATCACAATATCAATTCGGACTAAGTGAGCCTTTTGCTCATCTGATCTCTTGCTTCCAGAAATACCAACCCTAATGTTCTCCCATCAGAGCATCAAGCTGTTTTTAAATGAGTCCTGTGTCCTGGCTTCAACCACCCTTCCCTCCTGGCAACCATTTCCAGTTGTTAAGTACAAACAAAGAAAAACTTCCTGATGTGTGTCCTGAAATTGCCGTTTCCAACTCTAAACCTTTTGTTCTACTAGCTCATCTAATCTTTACTCATAGCAAATGCCTTAAAATGAAAGATGATCCTTGTTGCTCTCCTTTGCACTGCCTCTAGGGCCTGAGCAGCTCTCTATGCTGTGGTAACCAGAACTGTATACAGCAGTCTAGCTATGGGCTGACCATCCAGAGCATGATATAGTTTGAGTATGGCATCTGGGATCTAAACTCAACTGATTTAGCAATACAGCCCAGCATCCGGCTTACCTTATTTATTGCTGCCTCATACAGTTTTGACATAGTGAGCAACAAGTCAACTAACACCCTTAGCTTACCTTCAACTTCCCCCTTGGCAAGTCCTATCCCATCAATGGAGTACATATGTTTCCTATATATTTCCTATTATTTCCTATATGTAGGACCTTGCATTTATGTATATTCTGACATTCTGTTGCCAGGCATGTCACCTTTGAACAGTTCAGCTCCAAGGAGATCCTGCTTACCTCCCTCCCCCAAGGAGGAGAGTGCAATCATTTCAAGGCTTCAATAAAATTAACAGATGTTTTACCTGTTCACCAGTAAAGTTCAAAATGTAGGTCATATCCGTTGCATTTAAGATGGCAACCTGGAAGGGAAGTACATTTAGATTAGCAACCAGTCATATTTTCTGTGAATTCAAGCATTTAACTCTGTGCAGGCGATGAACTGAATATTAATGATAACATGTGCAACTAGTTTTTTAAATTGAAAACTAAAGTAGTGTCACTTGTTGGAGCATCAACACTACATTACAAAATGAAAGTACATGGGTTTACGCATACTTAGCTCCGCCATACTATCCAGGAGAAGAAGTCATAGCAACAACAACTTGCATTTATAAAATGCCCTTCACTTAGGGTAGTGCCTCAGAGTGCTGTGTGCTGTACAGCGGGGGGGTTGGGGAGTGGAGCACCAGGCAAGATAGAAGGGGATGGGAAGGGGGAGATGACCATAGGCGCAGTCAAATAGGTAAGTCTTCAGTGGGATTTAAAGGTATATAAAGAAGGAGCCAGGTGGAGCGATTGAGGCAAGGAGTTAATTACAAAGATAAGTCATTTAGTATTGAGAAGAAGACATCAGAGAAAATCTCATGTGTATAAAATTTTAAATGGGATTGCAAAAATAAGATCAGATCAATGCATTAGGATGTAACCAGAAAGTAGAACAAAAGCCATAGGTTTAGAGTTATAATTTCACAATAGTTTTTCTTAATGCAGAGGGTAAGCAACGACTGGAACAGTTTGTCAAGAAAGATGGTAGAGGCCAGAACATTGGGTTCATTTAAAAAGCAGCTTGAAGTAGTCATGAGGGGACGGTAGGATGGGTGTTCTGGAGGAATGAGATTGAATGAATGGGCCAAATGTCCTTCTTCATCCAGACCAATCTTGTGATCTTGTTACAAGAAGAGGCCAGCCACTTCCCTCCAGGCAGACGGCAAGGGTCAGCCTCAGAGATTAGATCAAAGCTGCAGTGGCTGAGATGTAGTATCAGGCTGCTGATCAATCCTCTTAGCTACAAAAGCTGAGCTGAAGAAACCCATGGAGAGAAGGGGGGAGGGGGAATGGGAGGAAGGGGGAATGGGGGGGGAAGGGGAGGGGGGAAAGGAGGAGGGTGCAATGGGGAAGAGGGGGGGAAGGCGGGGAATGGCGATGGATGCCAAGCACTAAACAAGTGACTCTTACTCCACCAAAATAGGAGCACAATTGTACCAATTACAAAGAAAAGATGCAAAATATAAACTGGGTTTGCTGCTTGTTCTGAACTGATGAAATTTATAAGCAACAACAATCCAATTACACTGGAAAATAAAGATAAACAAAATAATTTTACATACGTATCCAAATGCCTGTGCACCCCTCGGGATTCCAGCAACAAATTCTATACAGTCAGAAGGGAAAACAAATGTCAGTAAGCTGTAAATGTGACAGAATACACCTCTCAGATTAAAATTCACTTTGATGTTTTAAGGAAGGGGAAATGACTAATAAATGCATAATAAATGAATATATGCTTTTGGTGGTCACCACTATGTCAATTAAGTTGTTTACCTTGTTCTGAGTCTCCTGTGAATTCCCCCACGGCTACTGAATATCCTGTTAGATAAAAGAATTACCAACAGATGGTCATGTTTTAATAATTACAGCCCAAGAAAACACATACATATGAAAGCAAAGGGATTATCAGTGGGCATGGAACATGAACTTCTAATCTGCCATTTTCACCCACATTCAATGTTCATTTTGTTTCCAGTTTGGTATAAAGTTCTTTAAAGCTTGCAAAATGAATCTAAAGTTGTAAATATGTCCTCATTGTAAACGTCTGCTGGGAAATCAGAAGTGGCATCAACCCCATCCAAATGAGACAACACACCTAAAAACTGAGTGGCAAAAATTACTGACCAGGCAGTAAATCACCCCCATTTTCTGGGACCTATCTTTTGAACTCTATATAAAATATAGCCATTGAATGGAGTTTTTCATAGTAGGTACCTGCCTGCTTCATGTTCATCTGACCCACCTAGCCCCCACCTGCCCTATGCACTCCACTATTGTTGGACAAGCTTTCAGTCATTCTGCCCCCACATTTTGCAACTCCCTCCCCGAGTCCCTCCGTTTCCTCATTCAAGGCCTGTCTCAGAATATATCTCATTGACACCGATTTCAGTCATATATCCAATCCCCACACCCTTCGACTCCCACCCTCACTTTGGGTGCCCAATCAACAGTATCAAGCACTTTGAGACATTCAAGACTGAGATTTATAGATTTCTTGTGGATAAAGGGATTAAGGGATATGGGGATAAGGCGGGTAGGTGGAGTTAGAATAGATCAGCCATGATCTTACTGAATGGCGGGGCAGGCTAGAGGGGCCGAATGGCCTACTCCTGCTCCTAATTCTTATGTTCTTATGCTTCCAATATGAAAGGTGCTATATAAATGGAAACTGTATTGTAAATTGTATTATATTGCTCTTTTTAAATACTTACATTTATTGTCACAAAACTAAAATACAGCCTGAATTTAAACACAAAGACAATGTAGCTGAAAATAATGTAATTGCTTTCATAAAGAAACAAATAATCAGGGCACTGGACTCGATTCAATGCATTCACAAATACAGAAGTTTAACTGCCCAAATTAACCAAATAACTGCATATGTCATGGAAGACTGATTTTGAAGTCAATGGAACATGTTAAATTGGGCAAGTAAAGTACAAGTGACTTCAAGTTTCACTTTTTCTTCTTCAGTCATGTAGCAACACAAGCTATAGCCAGAGAGGAACGTATTATTGGGTCAATTGTCTACTCATGGTTGATCGCATCTTCGCAGAACCTAAATTTGAAAATGTCGCATTTATGTTGGCTGATCTTTGCCCGTTCTTTACTAAACCTGTGCAAACTTAATATGCAACAAGTTCAAGCGCATTTCATTCAAAAAGAGCACAAAATCCCGATATGTTGGAGAGAGAGACATACCAAACACCAAACAAAATTATCCTGCCTCAGTTGGCAGCAGTCTCAGTCTGGGTCAAAAGATTGTTGGTTCAAGTCCTATATCTTCATAGTTTAGGCTGATTCTCCAGTGCATTTGTGTGTCCTTCTTTGGAACTCCTTGTCTCAATCTTTCCATCTTTCCCCCTCTTTATTTGACTAGAATAGTTGTCAAGTGCTTTGTGATGTTTTGACACAGAGATATAACATCTAGATCCTTGGTTGTCACCTTTTCCTAACCACTTTGCAATATATCCTGTGAAAAGCTCTGAGACAGCTTGATAAAACACTATATCAAATGCAAGTATTATTATGATAATAATAAAGTGATGATTGTTCACCTACTAATAAGGCATGTGAGTTGGGTTTAGACAGGTTAGTTTTACTCAATGATAAGGACAAAAATGTGGAGTCATCAGTAGGATAAAAAGACAATATAAAAATTTGGAGTCATCAGTAGAATAAAAAGACAATATAAAAATTTTCTTCTAAAACAGAACATGTTTGAGTGACTTCTCAATGTCTTGGAGAGAAAAAAAAGGGGAAATTCTTCTGAAGATAAGTAATTCTGGCATTATAAATCTCTGGCATTAGTCGAGGAATACACATTCCTCAAGGGATGTAGCTCTCATTCCAATACTGCTCAGTTGACAGTGTCATGACCTTTAGGAAATGTGTTAGAGTGATAAATCTATGATAACCTTTGTCTCATCAAGCCATGCAGCACAGATAACAACTCTAGCGGGTCTGGAGATGATGACCAAGACCCAAAGAACAGCATGGCAGTTGTATGTACTTCATGGGAATAGATCTAGACATCATCAGAAAGTTGTGGGTTTGGAACCCAGTACTCCAATTGAGCTCATAGTCCAGGCCGACAGTCCAATACAATGTTGGCGGAGCAGTGTAATTGCAATGAGACTGGCCAATCAGGATAAAATATTAATAATCCTTGCATTTGATATAGTGCCCTATCACATCTTTGAGACATCTCAAAGCGCTTCACAGAATATACTGTAAAGTGAATTGACTGTATATTTTGTGGACAAAACATTGCTTATTCGGCCTGCGGACATTTCTCAAATCCAGCGTCTGGCTGTCAGCAGCCAATAGGTCAAACCGCACCTGATCTACAGCATTGTGAAGCACTTTGAGATATCCTCCCTAGTTGAAATGTGTGCTCTATAAATGTAAATTGTATTGTCGTTTATTATCTGTGAAGCACTCTGAGATGTTTTGATGAGGCACCATATCAAATGCATGAGTACAGTCACTGCACTTTACAGTATATCCTGTGAAACACTTTGAGACGTCCTCCTGTCATGGAAGGCATTATAGAAAATGGAAGGATTGTTATAAGGATTATAATTTTAGCTCATATTAAATTTTAACAATAAAAGCAACTCCCTTTAGGAGGCATAGGCTCCTTACATTTTCACAATAAGACATGTCTCAACAAACTGGCCATTTTTCCTGGCAATTCATCACTGAAAAAATCTTTCTCTTGAAAAAACATGCATTCCCACACACTCACTGTCAAGTTGTTAACTATTACCAGGAATCAACATCTTAGTTTAGAAGTACAGTATTAAAAACACTTCACGAAAACATTTCCCTGAAGACCAAATTTCCACTCTGGATAAGTGAGACATTTTTGTGACCTATTAAACAAGCTTCTTTCTAACAGTCATTAACTCGTCCAGGCTACATTTACATTAGCTCCTGTGGTGAACAGCAAATGCATTTCTCAGTCATGCCAGAAGAGTCAAGGCTTCACCTCATTTACAGAAGATACAAAGGACACAGTATAAGCAATTTTAAGTACCAAATGAAACCAGCTGGAAGCCATTCATTATATTAAATGTATTGTGAGAAAAATCCTTGCTATTTTAAGACTAGGTTCAACTATGTTGCACGTTCAGTTATAAGTTAAAACCATGGAACAGTACAAAACAGCAGAGGAAGAGTTTATTTGGCCCATTGTGCCTGTGCTGGCTCTTTAAAAGAGTCAATTTTTTTACTCTCAATCTTCTGCTTTTTCCCTTTTTTTTACTTCTTCTTTTCAGATATTTATCTAATTCCCTTTTGTGAGCTCACCCACAAAATACACAATCACTCCATTTTACAATATATCATGTGATGCGCTTTGAGACATCCTCCTGATGTAAAAAGTGCTACATCAAATGTAAGGATTATTATTAATAAAAACTAATAAGATTTCTGCCCCCCAACTACCATTCTAGTGTAAAATAAATTCTTCTAAACTCTCCTTTTCATCTTTTAGCAATGACCATAAACCTATGTCACTGGTTACTGGTTCATTTACAAAGGAAATTATTTTTCCCTGATCCGTTATCAAAAACAGTTATTGTTTAAAATGTTTAATACAAGCTCCATTGTATGGTAACAAAGGAATGGGCAGTTTTGTCAAAGACTTGGCGATCCATATGATCGGTCCCAAAGGCAATGAAACAGACACAACACTATCCATAGCTATCATACCTTTTGTTCATTTATTCAAGGTTAGCTGTCTAATTCTCTCTGGCAATTGCTGGCACAATCTGCCTCCCTGTAGATAGTCTATTCCACACATTCATCACTCCCTATGTAGAATAATTCATTTTGAATTTTGTTCAAGGAAGTACTGATATTTAAATTGTTTTTTGCATTGGATATCATGGATGTATTGTTTTCCGATCAGTACATACATGATGCGTTTCCTCAATTATTAATTAATAACAATAATAATCTTTGTAATTGAAATAGCACCTTCAACCCACTTCACAGGATTTACCTGCAAGTGTAGTAACTTTTTTTAATGCTAACTAGTCAACCAATTTGTACACTGCAATGTTCCACAAATTGGAATATTGCAAATAAGTGACCAATTTTTTTTTAATTTGGGGGATTGTTGGCCAGGACACTGGGAGAAACTCCCTTCTCTTTTCAAATAAGTGCCAGTTTTATATCTCATCTGAAGGACGGATGAGATATCTATAATAATCTTCATCAACTTCTGTCTATTTCTTTATTCGCTTACAAAATACACAATCGCTACACTTTACAGTATGTCTGGTGAGACATACTCTTGACATGAAAAGCGCAATATCAAAAACAAAGATTATTATTATTATTAATATACTACCCACATCAATTTGCACTACTTCATGTGACCAGAATGATCTGAACTTGATTAAATTAAAACACAACCAACATTCTATCACTAAGATAGATTATAGATGTGCTTGATTCAACTCGTGGCTTTGATTCAACTCTGCAAAGCTGTGTGTTCAGCTACCGATGCCAACACTAGCTCTTTATGACTTAACAAAGCTGCTCACTTCAATACATTGGTAACTCAGTCCAGGTCACTTTAATGTGCTTGTCTGCTTTGAGTTAATGGTCATTCCGAATTGGGCCCCAGATGGCCACCATTTTGTCATGTTGTGTAATCCCAAAAAACTTTGTGAACCACAACATTCAGACTAATATTCTTCCAGTAATTGTGTTTATGTAATGCTCACATTTATAGGATCTGTATAAATACTGTCTGGTGGGTAGGATGGATTGTCCTCTGCTTCTTGGTACGTTTACTTAGGTTTACTGTGTGCAAATTGGCTGCTGTGTTTGGCCACAAAACATAGTCACTCCATGTTGCAATATATCTTTTGAAGCACCTTGAGATGTCACCCTGATGTGAAAGGCGCAATACCAAATGTCAGGATTATTATTACAATTGCATTAAATGTACTGATAAAAATAAATAAAAATAATAATAATTATAATCCTTGCCTTATCAAGTCGTTGAGACTTCTCAAAGGGCTTCAAGGAATATATTGTAAAATGGATTGACTGTGTATTTTGTGAGCCAATTGCACAGAGCAGTGTCCCACAAACAATCTTGGATTGAATGATCAATTTTGGGGTGGGTGGGGGTGAAAGAATATTACCCTCGGAAAGTGATCCGCCAATCCACTAACAACCGGGTTCCGACTTACTGCTAGGTAAACAGACACGTGTGGAGTAAGGAAATCTGCCGAAGGTTTCGTCCCACCCAGGAATTGAACTCAGGTCCTCTTGCTTGCAAGGTGAGTGCGCTAACCAATACGCCACAGGAAAACCCCTATTGTGATCAGCTAATTTTCTTTGAAGACTTAAGTGCTGAATGATAATTTATAAAAGAAAGAGGTTGCCTGAAGATGTTTATTTTATTGGATGAGTAAATTGTAATTGATATTATACATCCTACCTTTCCTTGAAGGTCCCTCACAAAAGATACTGAAAAGATCAAGGCCTTTGGAATTAAAAATAATCCTTGCATTGGATACAGTGCCTATAATGTCAAAATACTTCATAGTAATTACTCTTAAGTGTAATTGTAGGCAAAGAAGGCAGGCAATTTGTGAAACTGTTTTTGGCTGTTTGTGAGACATTGCTGTCGACAAAGACTGCCACATTCACCTATAAAATGTAGTCACTACATTTTATAGGTGAATTTATATTTTATAGTAAATCCTATTAAGCACTTGGAGACATCCTCCTATATTGAATGCAAGGATTATTAATTAATGAGGATTATTATAATTGGCACACAGTAATATCTCACTGACAACTAGTTGGTGAAATACTAATTTATCCCGTTGGCCAGGGCACCCAGAGAAACTCACTACTTGAATAGTATCACAGGTTCTTTAACATCCACCCGAACAGACAAAAAGGACCTCAATTTAATGCCTTATCTATAGGACGCCGCCTCTAACTATCCGGCACCCACCCAACACTGCACTGGAATGTCTGCCAAGTGTATGAGCTCAACATCCCCAGCCAACAAACTTCAAACTCAGAGGCAAGAATGCTGTCTTACTTAGACCAATACTGGCAAAAAATAAAACATGGAAAACCAGATGCTTCATAATATAAAGCAGGTAGCAATCACAAACGGTACAGAACTCTGCTTTGATGCAATGAACTTCCAGGAGCTCATCAGAGTAGAGTTCCTGTGGGTTGGCAGAGTGGACATCTGGTTACTTGCATGAGTCATCCTTTGCGATTTAGAGTCCCTGTCTGTGAATCTAAGTAGTGAACATTGCATTTTCAGCCTCAGTTAGCTCTAAGTATGTACAGCACAATCCCGTGAGAAATCTCTTTACTATAACATGGATTTGCTTTTAGTTGGGTTGTGGACCCTGGCATTTACTTATCCAAAAAATCCCAAATATGCCCCTGGCTTCATTGAACATTGTTCACAACTTCGCTGCCATGTTCACCAAGAAAACGGAGTCATTACACTTTACAGAATACTCTGTGAAGTGCTTTGGGACATTTCAATGTATTATGCTCTATGTATTATTTTATTGTAAAATGGGATTCAGAGAACTAAGTGTAACTTAGCATAACTTAAGGGTCTAGATCTTCTCCTCTATTTGCAATTTCTTGGAATAGAATGCAAGCAAACACTAAATGGACAATTTCCAGGTTGAGGCGTAAGTAGAATGTAGAGGTTTGGTGCTGGAATGGGCTGGAAACAGATTCTTTCCTGAAGCAAACAGACTAATAAAGGCATGACTGGCCTGTGCTGATTTTCTGTTATGTGTGTTCAAAAGAAGCAATCTCAGTAAAAAGATAAATTCAGTAATAATGCCCACTCTTTTGATAATGTTCTTTTCCAGTCAGCTACTAAACCTGCTCAGCACAATCTCCTCATTCCCACAGCAGAGACTCACCCAGGAAGCTGTCATCGTATTCAGCAGGAGCCACTCCAGTCTGCCTTTCTCCTTTCACTTTCCGTATCAAGGCTCTGAAGTCGTAGCCATCTAAAATCTCAACCACGCCGGCAGTAAACACCTGACCTGTACCCAAACACCAAAAATAAAAGTTGCCATTTAATTTACACTTGAGTATGCCTCATGGTGCATCACATCACAAATTTATTAACCAACTGACCAACAACTGGAACATGTGGCAGAATGATGATAATTGTATTTAGACATATTAATCCTGGAGCTTAGTGGTTAGAGCACTTGCCTCACAAGTGAAAGGACCTGGGTTCAATTTGCGGGCAGGCAGAAACAATAGGCAAGTTTCCTTACTCCACGTGACTCTGTTTACCTAACAGTAAGTAGGAACCCGATTGTCAATCGATTGGCAGATCGCTTTCTGGGGGTAATAATCCCTCCAAAAAATTAATTTGATAACTCAATCCACAACTGTTTGTGGGTCACTGCTGTGTGCAATTGGATGCCACATTCACCCATAAAATACAGTCACTATACAGTGTATCCTCTGAAGCACTTTGAGACGCCTCAAAGTCGTGATAAGGCACTATATCAAATGGAAGGATTATTATTATTATTATCTGCTCATTCTCTAAGTTTGAAGAACTTCACACTCTAATGGATTCCTGATATCCTTAAGTCTCTACTTTTATATTGTCCATAGTTCCCTAAAGCTGACGCTTCCTTATATGTCAATGCTTGCAGTAAACATTGTTGATGTCAATGGGGAAAATGAATGCAAACATGGGTTTAATCAATCCAAGTAAGGATTTGATGACAACCTACAGCTGTTCTCCTTAGATTCCTCAATCAAATTGGTTTAAGCAATCTGGAGTTAGTTCCAAGTGGACGCAAGCCCAAAGCTGAGACCTACCCAGGCGAATCGGAACTCACTCAAAAATTTAAATAATGCGAAACCCAAATAAACAGGACACATTTAAGGATTTCAGGGCACTATATTACAGGCTACTGACTAAAAGTACAGTACAGACATTTCATGGACAACAGTAAGGAAAATCAATGTTAATCATGGACTATATCTGAGCCCGATGAGAGTCTCTCACTTCCTTGGGATTCACTCTGACACAGGCTGTTTTCATTCAGTACTTTATTTGGTGCAGCAGAAACACTAACACGTTAGTTTTATCCTACGTATTGGCAATTATTTTAAAACTGGCTTAGACTCATACATGTGTAAATACCTCAAACTGTTATTTTTTTAAAGGACACTGAGAATTGCTAAATTGTTTACAAACTGTTTGCTACTAGGCTGAAGCCATCACGTGAACCACGAAAACTGTGAAAGTTACTGTTATATGACCTATCTATCATTTATAATAATCCTTGCCTTTGAGGCATTTTGATGACGTGACCAGGCACTTGTGAAGTGCTTCACAAGATTTATTCTAGGCGAAAATAGCAACTAATTTGCACGCAATGTCCTAAATAGCCATGAAGTGAGTCATCAATTTTAACTGGAGGATTGTTGGCCAGCACACCGAGAGAAACTTCTTTTCTCTTTTTGAATTGTGCCATGGGGCTTTAAATGTGAACTCAACTGGCAGATGGGACCCCAGCTTAGTCTCATCTGAAATATGGCACCTCCAAAAATGCAGGGATCCCTCAGAACTACACTCTATTGTCAGCCTAGACTAGGAGATCAAACTCCCAATGTAGGTTTTAAATCAATAACTTTCTCCGATTGGGTTTCCGTGCTGCCCAGAACACAGAAACAGCTCTGGTCAAAGTGACGAATGTCATTCCGTCCATCTGTAACCAGGGTTCCCTCTGCCTCCTCGTCCTCCTTGACCTCTCTGCTGCCTTCAATACCGTTGACCACTCTATCCCCATCCACTACCTCTCCTCTCACATCAATCTCCACAACTCTGTCCTTGACTGGTTCAGATCCTATCTTTCACACCATCTCCACTTCAACTCCACAAACGGCTTCTCCTCTAGCCCTGCACCATCTTGTGCGGTGTTCCTCAGAGCTCTGTCCTTGGTCCCCTCCTATTCAATATCTATATGCTCCCTGTTAGTGACATCATCCACAGACATAGGACATAGTTGTTTATGCGGATGATACCCAACTGTATCTCTCTGCCTCCACCCTTGACTCCAGGACCATTACTGTCCTGACAAAATGTCTGTCAGACATCAAGTCCTAGATGACAGCTAACTTTCTTCAGTTGAACGTCAACAAGAACAAGGTCCTCCTGGTTGGCTCCCATCAGCACTTACAGTCACCTTCTCCCTTCCCCTGGCTCAGCCTCGGGCTCCGTCATTGTTAAGCACTCTGAAACACCGCCAGGCGTGGAGGGTGCTATATAAATGCAAGTTGTTGTTGTCAGCTCACCTCAGGTGCTGACAGCATCACCATCCATGAATGCACACTCCACTTTATTAAGCCATTACGGAACCTTGGCATCTTCTTTGACCCTCAACTATCCTTTCTACCCCACATCCATGCCGTGACCCGCTCTGCCTTCCCCCCACCTCCACCATATCGCCCGGCTCCATCACTGTCTCACACCGCAGGCCACCGAGACCCTCATACACACATTCATAACATCCAAGCTTGACTATGCAAACTCCCTGCTTGTCGGTCTCCCCAACTCCTCCTGGTCCTCACCTTCAAAGCCCTCCATGGCCTTACTGCGACCTCCTAGCTCCCTACCAACTTGCCCGCTCCTTCTCCTCAGCCACTCTGCCTCCACCCTCTGGAACTCCATCCCGCAATCCCTCTGCCTCGCCCCCTCCCCTGTCTCCTTCAAGACCCATCTCAAGACCCTACTCTTTGAACGTGTTTTCGATCACCCGCCTTGTCCCCCTGCCCTTCACCCTCCCCAATCATGACCCCCAGCTCGGGGTCCAAAACACTGACTGTAAGATATCTTGGGATGTCCTCCCGACATGAAAGGCGCTATACGAATGTAATTTTGTTGTCATCGTATTTTGTTCTTCTGTCCCAACGGAGTTTGTTACTGACTACGTCTAACATTTGATACAATACAAATTTACATTTGTATAACAACTTTCACGTTGTGAGGACGTCCCAAGGTGGTTTAAGCACTCTGAGATGTTTGTGTGGAAGGGCGCTATATAAATGTAACCTGCTGTTGTTGTTGATAACAGTACTGGCTTGCCATCTAAATTGGGGGTGAGAAGCTGAGTAGGGTGGGGAGATGACTAAAAGCGAGGATGAACAGAGAGATCTTGAGATGGATCCTCAATGAGGTTAGGGAGAGAGTGAGCTGGAGGAACTTTGGGATAGAGCTCTAGACATTGGAGGCAGACAAGCCTGCTCACCAATCGTGGTGTGGGAGGGCAAGGAACCAGGAAGCAGGCTGACGCTTGCTGAGCAAAGGCAATGGCTGAGAGGGTAGTGTTTGAGGAGGTTAGGTGTTGTGGGATTATGAAGGGATTTAAAGGTGAGAATGAGGATGTTGAACTCGATGTGTTAGGGGAGTGGGAGACCATGGAGCTGAGTGAGTTTGGGTGGGTAGACTGATGCGTCCTGCAGGCACACAAAAAAAAATCTCCCTTGAAAATATATTTTAAGAGCTTCACAAAACTCGTCACATGTCAACAGGTTGTGATTATGCACTGGATGCAACACATAGCAAATAAAATCACGATGTTTTCATTTATTTATTAAAAAATGGGGTCATGATTTGACCTCCTTGAGTCTGTCAAATTTATCTTTTGTAGATGGTGAAAAAAGCACAAAAAGCTTTCAGGAAAGCGGAAGGAAATTGAAGGAGAAAGAAATGGTAAAGAAAAAATGTAAAAGCATATTTGGTGCATTAGGGACAAGGTGAGAGGATATATATAGCCTGTGAAGCAGCTTATGGAAATGGTTCTGTTTCCACTCAAAAAATTGTGAAGTTTAAAGGAACATTTTTTACCAGCACATTAATAAACATTCAAAGAATGTTAGTTGCAACAGATCTCACTAATGTCCATGTTGGACCATTTGAGACAGGAAAATATAGCTCAGATTTCTGTTCCAAATTGCTCTGGTGCTGGAAGTGGCAATACTTTACATCTAGCAGTAAAACCCAAGAGCAAAGCCATAGTGATTCATACTTCACTTGAATGACCTTGGATGACCCTATAAATGCACGATTAAAGATTTTCTTAAATCCAATTAACCACCTTAGCATTGTAAAAAGATTTGTAGCATCTCTGCTTAAGCACAGCATATGGTGGTGAGTCTTGTTTTATCCTTTTGCTTAAACATGATGTTTGATCAGTGTCAAAAACAATTAGTTATGTGCCTGGGAAGATCACCTAATCAATGTGTAAGCGTGGCTCAGTTTGTAGCACTCTTGTCTCTGAGTCAAATGGTTGTGGATTCAAGCCGTATGTTGGGACGTTGAGCTCCTAGTCTAGGCTGACACCTCAATGCAGTGATACATTTTGAAACATCTTACCTGATACTATATCAAATGCAAGATTTACTGTTATTAATGCAACAACAAAATGACATTTGTATACAACAACATTTGTACAAAATTACATTGGTATAGCCCCTTTCACTTTGGGGGGACATCCCTTACATATTGCATATGATTCTAACTCCTGTTTATTAGTATTTTTTGCCTATAAATATCCCAGCAGCTGTTAAAGCACAGCTGGAATGCTGAATGTGGACACTTGACTAGAAATACTGATGACTAAATTATTCTCAATCAAATCAGAAGATTTTCGTTAAAATAATGAATCCATTTTTATCCACAACTTTGCTATAGCCTCTTGAACTAACCTCTTTGGTCTCATTTTGGGAGTTATTGATTTACAGGCAAAAAATAAATCTATACTAATAACAAGCACCCACATCAATCAATAATAAAGTCTCAATCACATTACACCCTTTAAGTACCTTGAAGTCTGACTGACCAACTGCCGTGTTAAACTAATGACAACCTTGTGCTTCTGAGATAGTATTGTCACATATTTTGTTCTTTGCTCTGCTCTTACAGTAAATCCATTAAACCCATGACTGATTTACCTTGCCAGTAAAAGCTGCCAGGTCCTCCCAGCACCAGGTTCCCATCCTGTGCAAAAGATATGTTTAAACCAAGGTTAAAAAGAAATACACCAAACAATACAATACAAGACAAATTTACATTTATAAAACGCCTTTCACGTTGAGAGGAAGTGTCGAGGATCTTGACAATCATGGTTTTGATACCGAGCTTGGGGGCGGAAGGGATGGGAAAGAGACTGAAAGCGTAGTCAAAGTGTTGAGGAGCACCTCCAACGAGGTGAGGGACAGAGCGAATCGGTGGGTGTGAAAATTCCACACATTGATGAATATGTGATGAAGAGACAAAGAAACAGAATGTTTTAAAAAAGCAAATGTAATTTAACTGAGAGCAGGATTAACTCTAACAAAAAGTAGCTGAAGAGTAATGATAATCCCGACTGTAAAGGATCATTGCATTTAGGCCCACTAGAATGATACAATAGGTTAAGTGTTCTTTCTGTTATAAAGCACCCAGGGGAAGCGAGCAGCAATATAATCTTTCACACAAGGTATCAAAACCCCCACACTTGTAGCAGGATTCTTAGTGACATATTTTAAGAGTTACATGCTTTTTCTATTTGCACTGGCTCACTTGTTGCAAAAGATATGTCTAGCACTGGGGTCAAGGAATGATGAAAAGTCGTGAATCAAGTGGGAAACATAGGACATGGACACGTAAGCTGCTGAGATTGCCCCTGGCACTCCTCCCGCCATCTTCTCTTTAAAGTTTCATATACGGTTGTTTCATGGACATTGAAAACTTGCAGTATGTGATTTCATTCTCTATCCGCTCACTTTATTTACTACAGGGAGGTACAATAGCTACCAATTTCACACTCTGTCATAAAATGTTCCACTTTATTTTCAGTTAAGATGTTCATCCCCAGACGAAGAGAAAACGAATCCTTCTGTGCAGCTTTGAATGAATGCACTCAGAACGATTCTAATTTGTTCCGAAGCTAAATTGGATACACACGGCACCCGGCTAACAACTCTGCTGTTCGATGATCTGCATGAGTTCCTACTAAGTGAGTTTGTACATAAGATTGATTGTTAGAGGGAGCAAACCATTCAAGCCGACTTGTTAGAAAGCACCTGTTTTGTCCCCAGAACCCCATCATATATCTGCTTGACTTCATTGCCAGATAGTGGACAAGCTTACGTGTGTGTGTGTATGTACGTATACATACACACACACACAGAGCAAATATATATACATATAATATAACATATATATATAAATAATAGGGAGAATTTCCACCTGCCTCTACATTTACTTTATTTATGCAGTGTTTTAGATCGCCCAGAATTTGGCAACTTCATAAATACAGCTATCATTTGAAGTAGGTTTTCTTCAAATTCCTCTTAAGATTTACAAAAAACTGACATTAAGTTAAGCCTGATTTCACCAAATTGCCAAATTCTGAGCACTCTGAAATGCTGCATAAATTGAGTAAATCTATACCCGGGTGGAATTTCTCCCAAGAAATTTGCCAGAATTTTTTTTCTTGTCAGCTGGGACGCATCCTGCTTACCCAAGTATCAGGTGCAATTTGGCAAGAGCCAAGGCTTGTGGACCCCAAGTGTTGGGGTACTTTTGAATCTAACTAACTAAAATCGCATAGCTTACCATTGATATTGCCATCTGGCAAGCTTCCCCACTGCTTGTCCAGCTAGGACCACCTTCCCCGTTAGGGATTTGGCTTGCAGCCCTACTCACAGACACCATAAACCTCTCCCTGTCCATTGGTACCATCCCACCCATTTAAAAATGGTCATCACTCCTATCCTCAAAAAACCCTCCCTGGACCCATTCCTGCTCTCAAACTACCGCCCCATCTCAAACCTCCCTTTCCTCTCCAAGGTGCTAGAACGAGTCGTTGCTTCCCAGTTTTGCTCCTTCCTCTCCTGCCACTCCCTTCATGAACCCCTCCAATCGGGTTTCCGTGCCACCCACAGCACAGAAACCACCCTGATCAAAGTGACAAATGATACTCTGCCCATCTGCGAGCAGGGTTCCTTCTGCCTCCTCGTCGTCCTTGACCTCTCTGCTACCTTTGACACCGTTGACCACTCTATCCTCATCCACCACCGCTCCTCTCATCTCAACCTTCACGGCTCTGTCCTCGATTGGTTCAGATCGTACCTCTCACACCGCCTGCACTTTATCTCCTCAAACGGCATCTCCTCTAGCCCCCGGACCGTCTCGTGCAGCGTTCCTTAGGGCTCTGTCGTTGGTCCCCTCCTGTTCAATATCTATATGCTCCCTCTTGGTGACGTCATCCGCAGATATGGGGTCAACGTCCACATGTATGCGGGTGACAGCCAACTCTACCTCTCTGCCTCCACCCTTGACTCCAGAACCACTGCTCTGCTGACAGAATATCTGTCGGACATCAAGTCCTGGATGAGAGCGAACTTTCTTCAGTTGAACGTCAGCAAGGCCAAGGCTCTCCTGATTGGCTTCCGTTAGCACCTCCACACCTCAGGAGCTGACAGCATCACCATCCATGGATGCACACTCCACCTTGCTAAGCCAGTCCAGAACCTTGAGGTCTTGTTTGACCCTCAACTATCCTTTTTACCCCAAATCTGTGCCTTAACCGGCTCTGCCTTCCCCCACCTCCACAATATTGCCTGACTCCGCCACTGTCTCACACCACAGGCCGCCAAAATCCTCACACACACATTCATAACATCCAGGCTTGACTATGCAAACTCCCTCCTTGTCGTCTTCCCCAACTCCTCCCTCTATAGGTTGCAGATCATCCAGAACTCTGCAGCCTGTGTCCTCTCCCACACCAGGCTCCATGACTCTATCACCTCATCCTCGCCCAACTCCACTGGCTTCCCATCACACAGAAGATACAGTTCAATATCCTGGTCCTCACCATCAAAGCCCTCCATGGCCTAACTCCCCCCTTACCTCTGCGACCTCCTA
The DNA here is from genome assembly GCF_018977255.1 of Callorhinchus milii. Classification (NCBI taxonomy): domain Eukaryota; kingdom Metazoa; phylum Chordata; class Chondrichthyes; order Chimaeriformes; family Callorhinchidae; genus Callorhinchus; species Callorhinchus milii. Next base: position 73,837,532 of record NW_024704743.1, on the reverse strand, counting down.
ATCCCCTACCAACCTGCCCGCTCCCTCTGCTCAGCGGGTTCCGGCTTGCTTCATGTCCACCGTCCCGCCTGCCGCACTATTGGTGGGCGGGCCTTCAGCCATTCTGCCCCCACCCTCTGGATGTCTATCCTGCAGTCCCTCCGCCTTGTCCCCTCCCTTGCCACCTTCAAGACCTATCGCAAGACCCTCCTCTTCGACCGTGCTTTCGATCACCCTCCTTCACCCCTGCCCTCCACAATCCAGATCCCCAGCTCGGGTCCGAAACACTGACTGTCCAGTGTCTTGGTAGGTCCTCCTGATGTGAAAGACGCTATACAAATGTAATTTTGTTATTGTTGTAGGGCTAATAGGAGCTGAGTGGAATGACTCACTGCCCCCAGTGACTCTTACAATATGTCACTTCAAATCCTGCCACAAGTATACGGGCTTTGATACCTCGTGTGAAAGATTATATTACTGCTCACCTCCCCTGGGTGCTTTATAACAGAAAGAACACTTAACCTATTGTATCATTCTAGTGGGTCTAAATGCAATAATCCTTTACAGCCAGGATTATCATTACTATTTAGTTACTTTTGTTAGAGTTAATCCTGCTCTCAATTAAGTTGTATTTGCTTTTTTAAAATCATTCAAACCCAGGTCCTCTTGCTTGAAAGGTGAGTACACTACCTGCTATGCTACGGAACTCCACATGGAGGAGAGAGTAGGGGCAGAGAATCTGCCCACTCAGTTCTGTTAACCCTGTGAGATAATCCATAATGTTGATAGTAAACCTACCTGGACAAGCAGCAGAATGCTTGCCAGACAGTGCTCTCGATAGCAAGTTGAACGTTTTCAACTGGTTAAATTCCATCAGCATCCCAACGCAAACCTTGGCGCTTGCCAATCTGCGCCTAATACTTTGTTAATTAATTAAGGTGCATCCTACCATGGAAGGAATATGGCATTCCACTCCAAACACAGGAACATTTCCACATGTAGGTGATATACATATGTGGAATCCTCAGCTTGGTTTGGATACTCTTAAGCATGGTGATAGGTTTATGTGTGTGTCAGACACCAGGCTCACCAAAAAATGCTTTTTCAGAATTTCTTTTAACTTATTATCAGGAATAGGTTATCAGCAGTTCCTAAACGATAGTAACTGGGTAAAGAATGAGGATAGTTGGTTCTTTTGTTGCTTTCTGCATCATGCTGGTCAACCGCCCACCACAAATTAATCAGGGCGACTGAAATGAGTGATATGGTCCTTTTCTCAGCAAAGATATCTCCTTTGTTCAATATACATTCTGCAGAATCTGGAGTTATTCATAGGAATGTAAGTAATTGTAGGAACAGGAAATAAAAGCATATGGCTCATCGAGATATTCAGATTTTTTCAAACCCCAGCTTCCTGCTCTATCCCACCCTGATTTCTGTGCTTTGAGATTGTTTCCTTTACCTACTCTAACAGAAAGTATCCAGGAAAACTTTGACCCACTTACCTGAGTGAAATCAAGGCTGAATCCTGCTTGGCAGACCCCTTGGCCTTCGGGATCCGCATTATCTGCAATAGGTATAGAACATACATTAAAAGGTAATCCTTGTATCTATGGACTGTCCATGACTGGTCTGTGGGGTGTGAGTGTAAATACACGGAGTCCTGTAGCTCAGTGGTTAGAGCACTCGCTTTGCAAGCGAGAGACCTGAGTTCAATTCCAGGCAGGACGAAACCTTGGGCAAGTTTCCTTACTCCACACTCCTAATAATAATCCCTCCAAAACCAAAAACAATAATAAATTGGTCATTTTCAATCTACGACTGTTTGTGGGACATTGCTGTGCGCAATTGGCTGCCGCGTTCACCCACAAATATACAGTCAATTCACTTTACAGTGTGTTCTGTGAAACGCTTTGGGACGTCCTCCCAACGTGAAAAGCGCTTTATCAAATGCAAGGATTATTATTATTATTATTAAATGGTGTGTGGGGCTTCAAGGAAAACTTCAGATGACTTTAACTGAATGGTTGAGCCTGGAGGCAAATCGAAAAATCCACTAACGCCACTGTTACTATTAGTGATTACGTCGCCATTGTTGCCATTTGTGCAGAGTAGTGTTTCAATGCTGCTTCACAAGGCCCCAGCTTCAGTTTAAGATGGTGGACAAGTGTTAATCAGTAATGGTGGGCCAGTATTAATTACAGTAATAATAATAATCCTTACATTTGGTTTAGCCTTTCATGTCAGGAGGGCATCCCAAAGTGCATCACAGGATTTATAATAATAATCCTTGCATTGGATATAGCATCTTATCACGTCTTCGAGACATCTCAAATCACTTCACAAAATATACTGCAAAGTCAATTGACTGTATATTTTGTGGACTCCACCTCCATTTCAGGTGCAAATTTACTGTAACGTGTACTGACTGTGTTTTTGTGAGTGAGTTAACCAGAAATGGTGATTCAGTGTTAACCTATGGAAAATGAGTTTCTGGGTTCTTTTATCCTCTGATAAATGGCTATCAAACAGTTCTCCATTTGGTTACAGCTTAACTGAGATGTGGATAAGTTTGTAATTAGGTCCAGACTAGAATTCAAACTCTACCGGTCAAACATCACATGCAGTGAACTGCCTCTGTAATTTGGTTGACACGTTTGTCTTTTTAACCTAACAGCATGTGAAGTACTGCTCTTTACATCTAAGTGTTGAAGGGCACTAGACCATTCCTGGCATTTATGTTATGTATATAAACATGGAAGTAACTCCTTCATACTGACTGCTGCAAAATATATTCAAGCAGACCATAAAGGGTTCCGCCACCCGATTAGGAATGTTTATAGCAAGTTCTGTTGCTGGAACAGCCAGGTTTAATGAGTTTACATCAAAGACACCCCTCGGTGACTGTTGAAGGAGAGTTTTCATTGTAACTGATTATCTGCTTCCATGTGGGCATCTTTGAAAGGGGTTTTGACTGATTTTGTTAATTGTAGGGCAAGATTCTAAAACAATAAACACTGCAATTGTCTCATTTACAACATTAGATTTGCATGCAAAATACACAATAATAATAATAATAATCCTTGCATTTGATATAGCGATTTTCTTGTCGACATCTCAAAGTGCTTCACAAAATAGACTGTAAAGTGAATTGACCGTATATTTGTGGGCGAAACAATCACTGCACTTTACAGTAAACCCTGTTAAGCACTTTGGGCCGTCCTCCCAAAGTGGAAGGCATGATATCAAATACACAGCTTATTATTATTTATTATATGTACCAAATATTTGCCAGTATGTTAAAGGTCTTAAATGATAATTTAAGATGAGGGCAATGCTGGTTTATGATTTTGGTATGAAATTAATTTGTAAATATTTAATTCATTTTTCACTCTAAATGACAAGTTTCTTTTTATAAAGCATCTGTCGAGAAGATGTGAAAAGCGCTATATCAAATGCAAGGATTATTATTATTATTGTGTGTTTTGTGGAGTCCTGTAGCTCAGTGGTTAGAGCACTCGCCTGGCAAGCGAGAGACCTGGGTTCAATTCCAGGCAGGTCAGGGCAAAACCTTGGGCAAGTTTCCTTACTCCACACGCATAATAATAATCCCTCCAAAACAAAAACAATAATAAATTGGTCATTTTCAATCCACGACTGTTTGTGGGACACTGCTGTGCACAATTGGCTGCCGTGTTTCGCCCACAAATATACAGTCAATTCACATTACAGCATATTCTGTGAAGCGCTTTGAAACGTCGAGAAGACGTGAAAAGCGCTATATTAAATGCAAGAAATATTATTATTATTATATTATCTAGAACTCTGGAACGTATTCAGTCATTTACTGGAGCCCACTTGGGAATGCACGATTCTGAACTTCACACACAATGTTGTGGATTAAATATAAGAAAGGAAACAGGGAATGCCATTCCATACCAGTCATCAAAAACAATTTTAAGCCACAGTCTTTATCTGAAAATATCACATATTTTCCTCACATGAGTCCCTGAACATCTTTACCATAGCCACAGGCATTTTCAAATAACAAGTGAAAAAAAATCTCACAATACATGTGTCACCAAGGTAAAATACACAGTCAATCCACTTTACAATACATTCTGCGTAGTGCTTTGAGACACCTCAACGATGTGATAAAGCTCTATGTCAAATGCAAGGATGGCCTGACAAAACAGATTTAATAAACAGATACATAACAACAACAGCAATAAGCAAAAATGTAAACAGTATAAATTATGTGAAATAAGCATTAACGTTTACTCTCTTATTCATCTTACCAGAACGGCAAGGAGAATATTCTGCGTAGGTGCTGAAATTCTGAACTGCCACATAACAGGTGCCAACTGGGTCTTTCTCTTGAGTTACCTTAAGGGCTCTCCAATGATATAGCGGAGCACAAGCCTATTAAAAAAAATTAAACCAGAGTCGGCAATTAATGTCTGCACTTTAAATCCAACAGATTGTCCCTTCCCTTGCCAAATCACTACACTGAGTAAGCGCAACTTAATTTGTATCGTACAATGTCTTGGCTGAAATCTTTTATTATGTCCCCATCGAGACAAAGCAATTGGAATCTTAAACCATGTAAAATGTATACCACAGCTTTCCACATAGAATCACTTACAACAATATGGCACAGATACAGGCCAATCGGCCCAACTAGTCCGTGCCAGTGTTTATTCTCCACTTTCTCCACTATTCCTTTCTCCTATACCCTTCTATTCCATTTTCCCTCATATTTGCATTACATTCCCTCTTAAATACTTTGACGGCTTTTGCTTCATTGGTGAAGTGGATTTCACAATTCTTTTCAAATCGGAAAAAATATAAAAGAGGATGGGAAAAAGGCAGGAAGTGGGTTAAATGGTTCTCTCTTCCACAGAGAACATGCACAGGCACAATGGGCTCAGTGGCCTTCTGTACTGAAAAAATATCTGATTTCTGCTCATACTTCTTACTGTTAAAAAGAGATATTGTACACTTTTTGGAATTATTCACTGCTTACTTAAAATTCCTACCATGGGAAATAGATACACTATCATTTAACATTTGGCTCTTGTAATTCACTGGTGACTACTTCATTCAGAGGTAATTACCTCATTCCCTAATTTTAGATGTTTTGTAGGGCCCACTGCTTCTGAGCAGAGTCCTTAGACATTTCATGGAAGTTTCGTTTTGGCCGGCCAAGTGTCTGACACACGCAGAAACCCATCACCATGCTTAAGGGTATCCAGAACAAACTGGTGAGAGTCTGTTTGTCTGGTATGGAGTGTGCATTATGTCCCTGGAGGGACAAACTCTGCTTACCTAATCCTGGAAAGTTTAGGCACAGATTGCCAAGAGTCGAGATGAGGGGAACCACAGAGGCCCCAGATACTGCTGGAATTTAATCTGCTAAAATCACACAACTTGTACATTGGCAAGCTTCCAGGCTATCCAAGCTTGTCTGGGGCCACTCCACCCTTTAGGGGCTTTGGCTTGCAGGGTTAACAGAAGCCCTGCCCCCAATGACTGGTCTACTCCTTCAAATCTTGGTGATGAGCCAGACTGTTTGGTCTGTGATCAACAGTGTCTTGGTGTACTTGGACCTGTCTGGCTCAAGAGGCAGAGTACAGAGATAGTTACATGGGGATGATGTCGTAAAGTTTGCCCTCATTCTTGTCTGTTTGTCAAAAAAAAACTTGAAAATAAATTGAAAGTTTATTTGTAAATATTAAATGAAATGACAACTGAACACTTAGTTACCTGTCTGGTTCACAATTTTTCCCTAATGGACATAAAAGCATATCCCACCGGCAAAACTACTGTTTCCCTTATGACAACTTAACAAAGAAAAAAAACATGGTTTATAAACACATCAAGCGTGTGCAACACTAAAATAAATCTGCTTATAACATATATCCTTATTTCCTACCCCCATGCTGTTTATCCAACTAGGATACAAATTCTAATTCTTTGAACAGCTCCATGAAGCAGGATGTTGTAATTTAAGAAGATCTAAACATTTACCACAACTTTTTCGTTATAGGATCTGACTGTTGCCCCAAACCACTGATTGGATTTGAATTCAACGGGTTCTTGGGTGATTTTGATCTTTCGGTTACCTAATATTTAAGAGAAAAAAAAGAATAATTTCCACTCATTCTCAAATGCTTCCAACTCCACACTTCTTTGACATTCAGCAAAACCATTTAAATCATTGCAACGTCCTGAGGTATGGTTCTTTTCGACAATTTTAGGCTATTCATAAGGGTATGTTGCATAGTTAGCTTAAATTGTAATTATCCTTTTATTTTGTTACAATGTACATTTCTGTGTTTGTAAGGCAAGGCTCTCTTACTGTGAATACCCTATTTTATGAAAGACAACTGAACAAAAGCATATTTTTCCGCAACTCAATAACCACTTTATATTATTGTACTTTATTGCACTGTTGCTTCATATGGCACTGTGCAGTTCATTCCTGCAAATCATTATGATATCAGGATGTTTTCCACTTACACCATTGTTAATATTCCCCATTAAAAATACCTGTATTGAAACATTAAATGACAAGAAAAAAAAACTGCAAAACACCATTGTCTACAAAATTTTCGCCAACAGCATGTGCCTCACTCTAATCGCTTTTAAGAAAGTAAAAACTAGTTGATTTAATTATATGTACACACACCCGGAGACATCGCTCTAACTTTGTTTAACATATACTTCGCAGATGTCAACATAAAAGGAACCATCTGGTTAAAAACTCAACTCCAATTATGATGCTTTTCAGCCTTTAATAAAAAGCAGACAGTTCCTCACCCCCACTCTTTTTTGAAGCAAACTGATTTCCCACATGTTCGCCCTCCCCAATTTCACTCCCCACCGTGAACTCTTTTTGAATCGTTAACCAGAAGGAGTACACACTCCCCTTCCCTTGCTGCACAGTTTCTCTTCAAAATAGACAGTATGAAGTTATCAACAGATGTTAAATTCAATTTGAGGAGTGCGTACATTTCCACCAGTTCACAGCTATCAGAAATCACATCTCACAAATGCTGCTATTTCTGCAGTTCTTGGTATTGTTCCTCATTTAATTGAAAGGAGATGAGCATTTCATGAACTGTTTTGGTCTGCGTCATTGGATGAAACATTAAACCAAGATCTGTCTGTTTAGGTGGATGTCAAAAGATCCCGTGGCTCTACTCAAAAAGGAAGTTTGTCCTAGTCAACTATCCCCCTGATAAAATTGATCATTCACTTCATGGCAGTTAGTGGAACATTATTGTGTGGATATTGTTTGCAGTTACACAGTCTCTACACTTTACATTTAATTCTATGAAACATTTTGAAATGCTTTGACACAATAAGGTACTATATTGAAAGCAATGATTATATTATTTTTGTCTTCATATTTAATTAAAAAGATGGTTATTCATGAACTGTTCTGTTCGATTTTACTGTGCCAGCGAGCCTGAATGATTTTTGAAAGAGATACCTGATGATTCATCATCAATTATAGATGAAAAATTTCTAAACTATTTTGGTGTTCGTGTTTAATACATACTAATGAAAATACTTATTCAAGTTATTTTAAACTTTACATGTTTGTAATATTTTCAAACAAAATGTAACTTTTGAGTACACTCTTTAAGAGAAAACGGAAACATTAAGGGGTGGCAATGAAAAGTATTTAGAATATCAGGACAGCGTTTAAAAACAATGTTAACAAACAGATTGTATTGACAAACACTGGAAATGATTAATTGTATTACAATTCTTGTAGTTTACAGTAAACTAGCGCCTTGGGACGTCCTCCTGACGTGAAAGGCGCTTTATAAATGGAATCTTGTTGTTGTTGTTGTAAACTGATTTAATATGAGTGCTGCAGTTAAACAATTATTTCATACACCGAAGAAATCTTTTATACACTAATGATAATAATGATATTTGCATTTGATATACAGATTTTCATGTTATGAGGACATATCACAGTGTTTCAGAGGATATAATCTAAAGCGAATTTTGTCGGTGAATGACAGTAATCACAGTAAAATAAGATGTTAAAAGTATGCTGCCAAACTGTGGCATTGGATATTATATGCTTTAACTTAAATTGTCAGATATGATTACAGCAATAAACAATCACAGAATCATTCTTAAGAATTAAACTAATAAATAAGTTGGTAGCAATTGTGCCTGTGTCAGAAGGTTATTGTTTCAAGTCCCAAATTGAGACTTGAGTTCATAGACTCTGATGACATTAACGGAGATGCCATCCTTCTGATGAGACCCTAAACTCATTTGCCTCTTCGGGTAGATATTATAAATCCCATGATTCTACTTGGAAGGGAAAGGTGAGTGTCCTGACCAAAAATCCTCCAGAGAGAAAAGAGTCATATCCTGGGGATGGGGAATGTGCAGGTAAATGGGACTGAAAGGATTGCTCTTGAGGGGGCCACCATAGACATGAGTGCCTGAAAAGCCTTTTTTATGCCATAAATTTCTGTAGTTCTATAGATTAATTGGACATGTGGTTGTTTGTGGAGTTTTGTTACTGTTGCTTACAAAAAACAGCCACTACACTCGACAGTACCTTTAAGTTCTTAGTAAAAGTACACATTTTGAAGGAATGAAAAGGCAAGTTCTTCCTCTACCATACTTGGATACATTTTCTCCAACCAGTTAGTACAAGATCCAGATTTAAAATCCAGATTTAGTGCAAGATCCACATTTCAGTTTTACACAGCTGAATAATAAGTGTTATGATACAAAATGTGCGTAGTAATAGTGGTGTTTCTGCAGCAGCCGGATATGAACTGAAGTTATAAATAAAACAGTGCCATGTGACTTGCAGTTTTTCTCTCAGTTCTCTGGTGGCAAAGAAAGTTTATTCTTTAGCGAGTTAATTAGGTGGCTCTTTGAAGCTCAATAAAGGGGAATGTACAGACCTGTCAAGTGTCTAAACTGATTTATTTAGATTTTAAAAAGATGGATTTCACTTCCGCAAATAACACAACCCCATCCCTGCTTCTTAAACAATGTTGCTGGAAGTAATAATATACAAATAATAATCCCTTAAAGAAATAATAATAATAATTTGGGCACTCAATCCACGACTGTTGTGGGACACTCCTTTGTGTAATTGCCGATTGCATTTCGCCCACAAAATATACAGTGAATTAACTTTACAGTATATTCTGTGAAGCGTTTGAGACATCTTGAAGACATGATAAGGCACTATATCAAATGCAAAGATTATTATAATTAATACACACAGTATAGAAATGTGGTTACATAGGTTTAGTGATGCGTTTCACTAGTGACGATCCTATCTCTGAAGTTCACACCGTTGGGATTGTACAAGTGACAAAGCAAGAATGTCGCTAAGAGGCTTTAGAGCATCTTGGACACTTACTGCTTTTATCGAAGGGAATCTCGGTGCATGTGGTGCCTCCTGCTGGCCACTTGCAGTAATACACAGCTCCTCCTTCCACGATCCCCGGCTGAGAAGTGTTGGCTTTTGGGGCTCCTACCAGGACGTTCACTCTGGAGAGGAAAGATCTCCCACCATCACACCCACCATCACACCCACACACACCATCACACAACAACAACTTGGATTTGTATAGCACCCTCCACGCCCGATGGCATCTCAGAGCACTTAAATCAATACCCACACCAACACATCCCCACCATCACACACCATCACACATACCCTCACCATCACACCCCCACATACACACCATCACACCCACCATCACCCACGCACACCATCACATCCATACACATACCATCACAGCCACACACACCATCAGACACCTCATCACACATACCATCACATCCACTCATCATCACATCATCAGAAACCCCATCACACCCACACACACCATCAGACACCCCATCACACCCACACACCATCACACACACACACTCACACCATCAGACACCCCATCACACCCACACACACCATCAGACACCCCATCACACCCACACACACTCACACCATCAGGCACCCCAACCCCCCCCCACAGACACACCATCACACAACACCCCCCCCCTCCCCCCCCCCCCCCGACACACACACCATCACACACACAGAGAGAGAAAGAACACAGACACTGGAATGCAACACCATGAGAGTCCTTCACTATCAGAGGGCAACACACACACATCTCTGAACAACGTTGCTCCCCCCTTCCCCCTCCCCCCTCCCTCCTCACCCCCAGCATTTTAAAAGACACAATGTTAAATAAGACCACAGACAGTTTGCTCGGAATGATTTTGTTTCTCAAACGTTTCACATTGCTGTTATTATTATTATTATTATTATTATTATTATTATTATTATCATTATTATTATATTAACCACAAACATTAATCTGGGGTCTGTGTTGAAAGTTGGAGAGCGAAAAGCAAAGGTAAAAGGCTTTGCTTTAAGTTGTATTAACTGAAGGAGTAAGTGTTACTCACGTGCGGTGATCGGGGGAGTAGAAATCCACAGAGTATCCGAAGTAGCTGCCCCGGGGCCCGCTGTACAGGGTGGGGCTCTCGGTGTCCAGGTTAAAGGACACACACCCGGGGCTGAGCACCAGCAACAGGCACCCAAACAGGTACATCCCAGCCTGGCACCAGCCGCCAGCCACAGGCATGCTACAGCGGCCAGCAGGGCAAGCTGGGCAAGGCAGGGCTGGGCAGGGCAAGGCTGGGCAAGGCAGGGCTGGGCAAGCTGGGCAAGGTTGGGCAAGCTGGGCAAGGCTGGGCAAGCTGGGTAGGCAAGGCTGGGCAAGGCTGGGCAAGCTGGGTAGGCAAGGCTGGGCAAGGTTGGGCAAGCTGGGCAAGGCTGGGCAAGGCAAGGCTGGGCAAGGCAGGGCAAGCTGGGTAGGCAAGGCTGGGCAAGGCTGGGCAAGCTGGGCAAGGCTGGGCAAGGTTGGGCAAGCTGGGCAAGGCTGGGCAAGCTGGGTAGGCAAGGCTGGGCAAGGCAAGGCTGGGCAAGCTGGGCAAGGCTGGGCAAGGTTGGGCAAGCTGGGCAAGGCTGGGTAAGGCAAGGCTGGGCAAGGCAAGGCAAGGCTGGGCAAGCTGGGTAGGCAAGGCTGGGTAAGGCAAGGCTGGGCAAGGCAAGGCTGGGCAAGGCAAGGCTGGGCAAGGCAAGGCAAGGCAAGGCTGGGCAAGGCAAGGCTGGGCAAGGCAAGGCTGGGCAAGGCAAGGCTGGGCAAGGCAAGGCTGGGCAAGGCTGGGCAAGGGCAGCCACACACCACAACACAGCGAGTGTCAGTCAGTCAGTCAGTCAGTGTGAGCGGCACTGAGCGAGGCACTGGCACTGTCACACACACACACACACACAGTAAGTGCTGAGAGATGGGACCCCACAGGAGAGGCTCAACTCATCACTGCCCGTCACACTGCTCGGGACACACCCGGGGGGAGGGGTGTGTGTGTGGGGGTGTGAGAGAGAGAGAGAGTGTGAGCTGTGTCTGTGTTGGACCTGGAGATCTGTGTGTGTGAGGGAGACGGTGGGAGGGGGATGTCTGTTCGAGACCTCGAGGTTGGTATCCGCGAGAAAGTGAGATGTGTGTCTACATCAGACCTGCAGGTCAGTGTGGGAGTCTCTCTGGGTGAGCGTCCGTGATTCTGTGTAAATGATTTCTGTGTGTGTGTGTGTGTGTGTGTGTGTGTGTGTGAGAGAGGGAGAGAGGGAGAGATCTGAACAGTGGATGTGTGTATGAGTGAAACTGGGAGATAAGTGTGAATGGGAGAGACTGGGAGATCAGTGTGTGTGTGTGTGTGTAAGAGAGAGACTGGAAGATCAGTGTGTGTGTGTGTGTAAGAGAGAGACTGGAAGATCAGTGTGTGTGTGTGTGCAGGAGAGAGACTGGGAGATCAGTGTGTGTGTGTAGGAGAGAGACTGGGAGATCAGTGTGTGTGTGTGTGTGGGAGAGAGACTGGGAGATCAGTGTGTGTGTGTGGTAGAGAGACTGGGAGATCAGTGTGTGTGTGTGTGTAAGAGAGAGACTGGAGATCAGTGTGTGTGTGTGTGCAGGAGAGAGACTGGGAGATCAGTGTGTGTGTGTAGGAGAGAGACTGGGAGATCAGTGTGTGTGTGTGTGTGGGAGAGAGACTGGGAGATCAGTGTGTGTGTGTAGGAGAGAGACTGGGAGATCAGTGTGTGTGTGTGTGTGGGAGAGAGACTGGGAGATCAGTGTGTGTGTGCAGGAGAGAGACTGGGAGATCAGTGTGTGTGTGTAGGAGAGAGACTGGGAGATCAGTGTGTGTGTGTAGGAGAGAGACTGGGAGATCAGTGTGTGTGTGTGTAGGAGAGAGACTGGGAGATCAGTGTGTGTGTGTGTGCAGGAGAGAGACTGGGAGATCAGTGTGTGTGTGTGTGCAGGAGAGAGACTGGGAGATCAGTGTGTGTGTGTAGGAGAGAGACTGGGAGATCAGTGTGTGTGTGTGTGTGGGAGAGAGACTGGGAGATCAGTGTGTGTGTGTGTGTGTGTGTGTGTGTGTGTGTGTGTGTGGGAGAGAGACTGGGAGATCAGTGTGTGTGTGTGTGCAGGAGAGAGACTGGGAGATCAGTGTGTGTGTGTAGGAGAGAGACTGGGAGATCTGTGTGTGTGTGGAGAGAGACTGGGAGATCAGTGTGTGTGTGGAGGAGAGAGACTGGGAGATCAGTGTGTGTGTGTAGGAGAGAGACTGGGAGATCAGTGTGTGTGTGTGTGTGTGTGTGTGTAGGAGAGAGACTGGGAGATCAGTGTGTGTGTGTAGGAGAGAGACTGGGAGATCAGTGTGTGTGTGTGTGTAGGAGAGAGACTGGGAGATCAGTGTGTGTGGTGTGTAGGGGAGAGACTGGGAGATCAGTGTGTGTGTGTGTGCAGGAGAGAGACTGGGAGATCAGTGTGTGTGTGTGTGTGTGTGTGTGTAGGAGAGAGACTGGGAGATCAGTGTGTGTGTGTGTGTGTGTGTGTGTGTGGGAGAGAGACTGGGAGATCAGTGTGTGTGTGTGTGTGTGTGTGTAGGAGAGAGACTGGGAGATCAGTGTGTGTGTGTGTGTGTGGGAGAGAGACTGGGAGATCAGTGTGTGTGTGTGTGTGTGTGTGTGTGTGTAGGAGAGAGACTGGGAGATCAGTGTATGTGTGTGTGTGTAGGAGAGAGACTGGGAGATCAGTGTGTGTGTGTGTGTGTGTAGGAGAGAGACTGGGAGATCAGATTGTGTAAGAGTGAGCTGTGGGTTCTGTGTGTGTATCAAAAAGCAATTGGGAGTGTGTCTGAATGTGAGAGTTTGTTAGTTCTCTATGTGTGAGTGTGTGTGTGTGTGAGACAGAGAGAGAGCTCTGTCTGTGAATGGGAGGAATCCTGGAGCTGTGTGTGTGTGAGGGACCTGGAGCTGCCTGTGTCAGGGAGATCTGGAGCTGTCAGTCGACTTGTGGGCGATGTATCCTGGTTCACCTTCCTCTGGTCAGCGATGTGTTCACACGAGCAGCGCTGGGAGGAGGAGGAGGAGGAGGAGGGAGGAGGAGACGACTCCTTCAGCCTCCACACTCCTAGGGCGTCATTAACAACAACATCCAGCCTTTTATGGCATTAAACTTCACCCTCAAACAAGTGGACGCTGAACTATTTTGCAGGAAGTTCAGCGTTTGTTGCAAACAGAAGAGACATAAGGATGTGCTGGCCCTGAGCTGGAGTAACTGCACTGTGTGGTGCTTAAATTGTAGAGGGAAACCAGTGTTGTACTTAACTGAAGTACAATTTTACTCCATTTAAGTGACAGCTTTTATCGACTCGCCTTTATTCAAACTGAATGAACTTTATATTGAAACTGATGTGAAAAACGAAAAATGTTTTTAATTAGTGTACATAAGAACACAAGGGTCTATTTCCCTGCATTAGTGATTTTTTTTAAAATTAGGAAATTGGGAAGTGGGTATCTCCGACTAACCCAGGCTCCAATTCAAGTCACTAGGTGTCAGCCTGGCTCAGCTGGGAGCACTCTTGCCTCTGAGTCAGAAAGTTCTGGGTTCAAGCCCCACTTTGGGATGCTGAGGTCTGAGTCCAGGCTGTCACTCCAGGGCAGTGGTGGGGCTCCCTGCATTGCTAGAAGTCCAGTGCCTCAGATTGGATGTCAAACTCCCATCAGGTGGACATTCAAGATCCCATTGCCCTATTCCAAAAAAAAGAAGGGAGTCTCTCTGCTTATCCTGGCCAATAATCTGCCAGATAAAACTGATCATTCACTTCGTGGCTGTTATGTCCCTCAAATGGCCATGAAGTGTTTTGTCGCCTTGCGTGTTTGCCTGCAAAATGCACAGTCACTACACTTCACAGTAAATCCTGTAAAGCAGTTTGAGACATTTTGATGCCCTAAGGTGCCATATCAAATGCAATCATTAGATATACACTTGAGAGAAAAGGGAAGGGGTTAAGGAGTAGTGGAGATTCATGTAGAGTAAAAATACTGGCATGGACTCATTGGGCCAATTGGCTTGTTTCCTTGCTGGACAATCTATGCAAGTCTATATATTATCCTGTTTATGACACCATGATAATAATAACTCTTGCATTTGATACAGCACCTTATCACAGCTCCAGGAAGGCAGTACCTGGTTCATGAACAAATACTTATAGATTCAGCGATTGGTATTCACCTCGATTGGTATGGAGATAGCAGCTGCTGTACAAACTCTGCACTTCTAATTAGTCGAACCATCACTGAATGAGTAAGGAGCTTTGGTCAATTCTCTCACACATTTCATGTTGAGCTGGGTTCTCACCAGGAAGCTTGCAGGGAGTTCCTGGTACTCGCTATCCTGTGCTTGTTGCATATCAAGTGACTAACCTCGTTGGGGGAAGTAAGCGGGTTTCCTTGGGGCTGAGCTGGCTCTGAGATGATGTGCTTGACAATAAAATATCAGAATCTAATCAATCCTCTGTGGTAATCTCGGGGTCCCCAGGCTTTGACTTTCATCATCCTATGCCTAGTATTCTCTGGAATTAGGTAACCATGGTGCATCCCTCCAGGGAGAGAGGGCACATTCCATTCCAGACATAGGGAAATTTCCATGAAGTGGAAACAATGGATATTCTTAGGCATGCATATGTGAAACTTTCAGTCTGGTTTGGATATTCTTTAGCATGGTGATGGGTTTCTGAGTGTCAGAAAACCAGCTGACCAAAAAAGGAAAATGTCCATTTAAAATACTATAAAATGTCCCAAAACGCTGGATTTCTCTCCCTCAATCCTTACACCTTGCCTCCTCCTTTCCTATCTTAGGATCACATTTGAAGACCTTTGTCTTTGACTGTGCCTACAATCACCTCCCCCCTCTTCCAGGCTTGGCGTCAAGCTCCGCCACTGTTAACCACTCCAAGACACTACCCCTACCACTAGACACTACCACTACTTTCTGTCCTGAAATTGCTCTATGTAACTTGACAATCAGTTTTGTATATATTTAAGTGATATCCTCAACGTTCAAATAATATTCCCCAAGAGCTGTAAATATAAAACATATGATTCTCATGTTTATCTTATGGATGGTAAATGTACTATTTTTCTTCCTGTGTTTTTAGGAGCACATCTGGAGGGAGAGGATCTGATGATCCTGAATGCATGACTCTATATCATAGTGCATTGTTCTTCCTATCCAATTTGTTATCGTGGAGTCTACCTAATAGACACATACAGCATATAAGCAGTATATAAATATCTAATTGACTTTTGTTGTTGATGTACGGTATTTGCACACTTTGCATAAAAGTATATAACCTCAAATGTTCATAAAGATACAATTTTTTTGTACTTAATACTTTTTTGCAGTTAATCGGGCCACAGAAATAGGAAGAGGCCGTTGAACCATTTCATACTGTTCTGCCATTTCAATAGATTGTAGCCTATTGTTTAATTAAATTTTTCTATCTTTTTTCCATATCTCTAATATTATTCCCAAGTGCAGTGCAGCCCTAATGCTTTAAAGCATTTCTTTACATTGCAAGTTCTGTTATAATGTGGTTGCAGTATAGACGCCATTCACTCTGTATGTCCATGGTTGGTCAACTAGCTTCCCACGTACCTGTTTTTTCTTGCAAAAATGGCTAATTTCCAGGCCATGACATTGCCACCAACATCATTTCCTGCTCTGAACATGCACAGCAAACAAGCAGTTATGTCAATTGCAACCCAATGAACTGGAAGTCAGACATCTTTTCTTAGCACAAGAATTACCCAGCATTTGTTGGGATTTTATGCATCCAACCATTGCATTATAATGGGGCTCTACTGTCTACCTACCTTTTAAACATCCCAATTCATTTTGCATCTACAATACAACAATNAAAAATTTAATTTATGTTGCACCTTTCCTGTTGGGAGGACATCCCAAGGTGTTAGACAGTCTAGGGCTTGCACATGTGCTGGGATCAGAGAGCGAGGGATGGGGTGGGGGCGGTGGGGAGAGGAAAAGCTTGAAAGCACAGTCAGAGAGGAAGGTCTTGAGACAGATGTTGAATTTGGTGAGGGAAGGGGTGAGTTGAAGAGTCTTCGGGATGGAGTTTCAGAGAGTGAGAGCAGATATGCTGAACCCCCGCCCCCCCCCCCCCCCCCGACTGATGGTGGAGCAGTTAGGGTGAGCTATGTGTTGCAGGTTGGTGCCCACTGAGCGGAGGTTTGAGGAGGTCACAGAGATAATGTGGAGCAAAAGCATGTAGGGATTTAAAGATCTAGGTCGAAGATCTTGAACTTGATCTATAACCTTTTGGGAACAGTGCCATCTATATTTTCACAGCCCTTTAGGAGAAGGCGTGATTATAATCTCTTAGCTCTAATTTCAAAACTGTTTTCTTGTTTAGGATTCCTCAACCAGAGGGAAAATGTCATTTATTTTCAGAAGAGAAGCAAAACAAGGATAGGAATTGTTCCATAAGGAATCTGTTCATGATCTCATACTTCAGGTATTGCTATCCAATGCTGGTCCCAAACCTCAGAATTCTTCACTCAGTCTTTTATGAAAGAGTTGTCTTCAGAGTATTGGAGAGACCATTACAGTGCAGAGTACAACTGCAATACTACTGGTTACTTACAGACAATTTGTTCAGTGTAAGCCACGTGTTTTTGGTTAGTTGAGTGTCTAATACACAGAAATACCCTTCATCATGCTTAAGGTGATGAAGTGGGTGCAAATATGCTGAAAATCCGATGGCGGGGTAGGTAAGGTGGGCTATGTGTTGCAGGTTGGAGCTGAGCGGAGGGAGCTGCTGGGTCTGTAGGGTTTGAGGAGCTCACAGAGGTAGGGTGGAGCAAATGCATGGTGTTGGCTTGACGATGCCAACTCCTTGCTTGTCGGCTTTTCCAACTCTTCCCTACACAAGCTGCAGATAATTCAGAACTCTGCAGCTCATGTCCTCTCCTGCACCAAACTCCGTGACCCCATTATCCCCATCCTCACCCGGCTCCCCATCCCCCAGAGAAAAGAATTCAAAATCCTCGTATTTGCCTTCAGAGTCCTCCAAGGCCCTGCTCTGTCCTACCTCTGTGACCTGTTAATCCCATATCGACCTGCCCGCTCCCTCAGCCCAGCAGCCTGCTCCACATCCCCTGCTCAGCCTGCCCCATCATTGGCGGTTGGAACTTCAGCCTCTCTGCCCCCAGCCTTTGGAACTCCATCCCACAGTCCCTTCGCCTCGTCCCCTCCCTTGCCTCCTTCAAGGCAAAGACGACCTTCCAACATGAAAAGCATTATACAAATGTAATTTGTTGTTCTTGTTAAGAGCCTCCTGAACTAAACAACTGAGAGTTTCACATATGCATGAAGCTTTCCATTCATCTGACAAATGGGGTTAGCAGTGCACACTATCTCATTGGAAGGCCACACATTGCGTCCCAGAGAGTTTAGACTCAGGTTGGCAAGAGCCAAGATTTGCATTAGGCAAGCCAAGCTACTTTGCCTTTGTGACCAAAGTAAGAAGAGTAGAAGAGAAGAGACCAAATAAAATGTCACACTGAAATCATTATTGGAAGATTCCTAAAATCACAAGATTAGAAGTAGGCAGAGAAGGCTCTTTGGCCCATCTGTTCTCATGCTTCCAGACACCCACCCATAGGATCAAATGAGTCCGGTGTTTTGGCCTCAACCACCATTCATGGCAATCTATTTCCAAGCAATAATTACCCTCTGATTAAAGAAAAACTTCCTGTAATCTGTCCTGAAATTGCCTTTTGCAACTCTAAACTTATGTCCTCTTGTTCTACTATATTGGTGCATCCTGAAGTGTTCTTCTGAATGATTGATACAGACGGAGATGAACAAGTACTCCACAAGATAACTCTTGCATTGTAGATTTGAATTATGGAGATGAAAGCATATTCCTGAGTTTTTTACCTTAATAAAAATAATTCTTTAATTTATCAAAGTACCTAGAATGTCTTGAATTTCTCAAAGTGCTCCACAGAACAAGAAAGTGTGTATTTGGAACTTTTGTCCATAATAGAGGAGTTGGGGCAAAAGGCAATGAACGTGCATATTTTGGTTGTTCCGTACAATGGACTGAATGGTCTTTTTCCATTCCTTGCTTTTTTCTGTAAAAGTCTCTCAATGGGAAAGGAAAAGCATTGCACCTCATAAACTGGCATATTTGACAAGAACAGGGGCCGTTAATTCAGTTCTGTTTTTGCAATGGCCTCACTATTCATGCAATAACTTTGTGCACGCATGTTCAACTTCACTGCTTATCAACCTCCAGCAGCTGTTGAGATTTTGCTGGTAAAAAATAAATGGTAACATTTTTCACTGGCAAAAAGTGGAATCATGGTTCAGGATAATAAAATATAATGGATATTTATGTAGTGCCTTTCGCGCTGGGAGGATGTCTCAAAACATTTGACCCAGCTAACAAGGCACCCGAGCTGAGTGTAATTAGCCTGCAGGCCAAGGAGGGGAAAGATGACTGAAAGTGTAGTCAAAGAAGTTTGACTTGAGATGAACCTTGAACGAGGATAGAGAGGGAGCGAATCGAAAGGACTCTGGGATGGAGTTCCAGAGAGTGAGGGTAGAATGGCTAAAAGCCTGCCTGCTGATGGGTGGATAGGGGGCAGATATGAAGCAGGCCAGCATTTGCTGTGTAAAGGAAGAAGCAGGTCATTATGGTTGAAGGAGGTTGCAGAGGTAAACTGAGGAGAGACCATTTTGGGATCTGAACATAGTGCACAGCAAATAACTCCTGTTCTCACTAACACTAGCACAATCCACACATATGTCATTGCAGCACAGTTGATGTGTTGAGAATCTTAACTCAGCACCAAAGATGCAGAGCAACAACAGCATAAAAAAACTGCTACTTTAGCTTATAGGCCGGAAGGGTGAGTGGGGATTTTGAAAAGACGATTGATTGTGGAATTTACAATGAGAGACATAACATGGATAACGTACCGAAATGGCTAATATTTTTACAGTGTGTCTTTTCTCTTGTGGATGCTGACACCTCATTGCTGCTTGGTGTGAAGTTACATGGTGATTGCCTCAAGAGACCTGATGGCTGGAACCACAGAGGTTCTGGAGGCTGCTCAGCATTCCCTGCAGCTGAACCTTTGATGTCTTCTGAGTTGGGATCCAACTGGCAGCATCTTAGTGGTGAGTGGAGGAGGATGTCAAGAAGGAAACAGCTCAGTCAGTGCACTGACCAGCAGCCCTTTTTCTCAAGTGTTTTATATGGACGTTTAAATATGTTCCAACAACAACAACTTGCACTTATATAGTGCCCTCCACGCAGTGTAGCATCTCAGAGCACTTAACAGTGGTAGAGCCTGACTTCGAGCCGGGTTGCGCGGGGCGTGGGGGCCGTGGAGGTGGCCGTAAACACGGCCGAAGAGGAAAGTTTTCATGTGCAACTTGAAAAAGGGGAGAAAGGGGGTAAGGCAGAGGGATTGAGGGAGAGTGTTCCAGAGTTTGGGGGCATAGTGGTGGAAAGCACGACCTCAAATGGTGGGGCAGAGGGTGCTAGGGATGAGCAGGAGGCCGGTGCCAGTCGAGTGGAGGCGGGTGGTGGATTGGGGAGTGAGGAGGTTGGAGAGGTAGGGAGGTGCCAGGGAGTGAATGGATTTGAACACGAGTGTGAGGGTCTTGAAGTTGATCAGTTCGGTGATGGGGAGCTGGTGGAGCCTGGCCAGAATTGGTGAGAATGTGAGTACAGAGTTTGGTCAGGGTCAGTATGTGGGCAGCAGAGTTTTGAATGAGCTGGATCTTGTGAATAGTGCAGCTGGGGAGACCGGCGAGGAGTGCGTTGGAATAATCCAAGCGGGAGGTGACAAAGGCATGCACGAGGGTTTCAGCTGCATTTGGGGTGAGGTAAGATTCCGGAGATTACTTGAGCAAAACTACAATAGTAATAATTCATCCATTGCCACACTGAGCTGAGAGTGTCTGCCTCCTGGAGCCTTAGGGAATCTATAATCAAGACAGTAAAACAAATGACCTTGATGCCTCTTATATACTACAATATATTTCCAGAAAAATATAAATCATAATAAGAATAAACATTTCCAATTTTGGCAGATTATCTTCCAATCATATTTCTACAATAACACCGTTTAGTGCAAAAATAAGATACTGTCTATTTATAACTTGGGGAACTGATACATATACATTCCATTGTAAAAACAATTGATCATTCAATCCACGACTGTTTGAGAAGCAAATGCAAGGATTATTATTATTATTACCTTAGTAAAGGAGACTGTGTTGAAGATTCTATAATATGTTGCTATGCTTTGAAATTCTGCTTGGCAACCTAAACACTTTTTCACAAGGAGAGAAGCAAAATTGGAGCATCCAAGCTGTGGTAGACTGAGGAGTGACAGTCCTATGGCAGGTTCCTTGCTGTTTGGGAAAGGGCAAGCCATAAGAAGGAGGGTTGGCCAGGAGGAAGCAAATGGTAATAAATCAAAAGTGGGGAACTTGAAGGACTGACCAGATGGATGGTAATGGTCTTTTCATGATCCAGTTTCCTAAACTTTCTATGTCTTTTATTTATTTTTAATCTTTTTATTCCATTCTGTATTTGCTAAGCTTTTCTCTTTGCAGTCTTCAGAGATACAGATTGTAAACTGAACAAAGAACCTGGGGAAACTGCAGCTCAATTCAAAAGTGGTTGTAGCAAAAGCCAGACAGAGATTAAAGATTAATTGTTTTGTGTGGGTACGGAGTGGGCAGAGGAAAAATGCTATAAGACGTGCAAATTACATGTCACATACAGCATTCTCTCCCTCTCCCCATTGTGTTGATGATCCTGTGGTCAAGCTCCACTGTTCCAGTGTTCATTTTAAATAATTCATCACAGACAGTAACATTTTAAGACAGTAAAGATGCTTTAATGTGTGACATAAGGCACACAAAGTCCATTGGGTCAGAAACATTTGTGGACTGTAAATGAAGCAAATTCCAACAGCTTCTTCCAGTTTACTACATGAGTGTTGCATGTAGTTACAAGTAATAGTTTAACATTTTTCATTATGATATCCTGTTCCTTTTGGAAAGCTGGAGAATAGGAAACATTAGTTTGAATTATTATGCTGCTATTTGGCAGACCTATGAAAGCTGAAATAAGCCCAATTGATTTTATGCATGTACCCGTTTAATGTAAGTATAGCACAGTAAATGCTAACATCTGATGTTATTCATTGTAAGTAAAAGAGGAAGTCTCACCATCAGTACCCCCTTGTTAAAAGCATTTGACAAATAATTATGATTTACTTAAATCTTGAATTCTGCTGATTGAACATTTTTGTATAATGGGGAGTCTGATAAAATCAAAGTAGATGAATTATCTGAGTGAGTTATTGAGCCTGACAGGATGATGGAGCTGAATTGACTTGAATAAATCATTTAAGGGTTTAGAGATATGTAACCTCCCTTCCCGTCTTCAATCCTGCCTTAAGACCTATCTTTTTGATTAATCCTCCGGCCACCTTCTCCCACTCCCTCCTGAACTCCCTCGCCTACTAGTCAGCTGTGAAAGTGCTTTGAGACATCCTCCCAATTTGAAAGGCGCTATATAAATATAAATTGTTGTTGTTGTTGAATAATTGTTTCTGAGTGCTTTGGTTGAGTACAATTTAGCTCCCTCACACTGTTGGGCTCAGTAACATATTCCAGAACACTGTTGATGACAGCACAGCCTGGCTCATCGGCAGGATTTGGAGGCAGCGACTATTCTTATTCAGTTCTCATTAATCCTGCAATCCAGGAAGAGAGTGTGCATTCCTATCCAATAAACATTTCTAAGGTTGGATGGATGCGTTGAACTCTCAGTTTGGATTGGATACTCTTAAGCACGGTGATGGGTTTCCGCATGTATCAAGACAGCTGGCTGACCAAAAAAAAAACCTCACTCTAACTAGCAACCTTGATAAAAATGTAGTGTAGGCAAAAAATAATTAGAAGTCAATAGAATTTTTAAAAATGTCTTTGTTGTTTGTTATCTGGTAAACCTAAGCACCTTTTCACAAGGTGAAACACAATATTGGAAACTACAACTGACCCAGGGGAGGATGATGAGTTACAATCAGAGAGCAGGTTGCTTGCTGTTTGACAACTGCCTTAGGTAGAGTGGGCAAGGCAATGGAGGAAGGTTGACTAGGAGAGAGATGTCAATAAATAATAATAATAATAATAATTGCTTCATAAAGTGCCTCATCACGTCATTGAGACGCCTCAAAGCACTTCGCAGGATCTACTGTGAAGTGGACTGACTGTGTATTGTGTAGGGCAAAATGCGGCAGCCAGTTGTGCAAAGCAGTATCCCAGCCAAAGAGTGAGTAACCAATTTTATGAAATCAAAAATTGGGAAAATTTACAAAACAAAGAGATTTAGGAATCAGCCCTTTCAGTCGACAGAAAAACAAAATATAATTTCTAGAGGCAATGCCACTGAATTGGCAAATTTGCAGATTGGGGTGAAGTTCCTGAGATGATGCAAGATCCTGTCTGGACATTCCATTGGAAAATGTTGTCAATAGTCCCTTCAGGGCTTGCAGCAGAGGATGTGTATGTGTTTCAATGCGAATGTTTATGGTACAGATGTAAGTGTAAGTGTTTCATTGCACATATATCTGTTTAAAAACTTGCTAGAGTACCTGGCAAAATTCTGCAGTAATTCACGTTTAATAACTTTTACTCAGGACTGAGGCATTTTTAAAGAAAAGGCAATTCTCCGCTCTGAAAAAAACGCATGTGTTATAAGAATACATGTGTCGTGTGTAAAATCACATCATACCTTTATTGTGCCAGCTGGAAATAATATTTTGAGACCTCCTCACAGAAAACAGGAGAGGTAATAAGTGTTCTGCTGTGAAATTGAACATATTATATTTTAGAGTCAGGGGCTATGATTTTCATCCATAAGAAAACACCCTGAACACACCTCATTACAGTTGCAAAACACAAAATGCTTCAGTTGCTGGAAATCTGAAACAAAAACAGAGAGAGCTGGGAAAACTCAGCAGATCAGCAGCATCTATGGAGAAAGGAAAGTGAGTCAACGTTTCGGCTCCACGACCCTTCGTCAGAACTGGGGCACGTTGGGAGGCAGAGATTTTTAAGGACAAGTTGAGAGAGGGAGGCAGGACAAGGACGACAGAGAAGACAAAAAAGAAGACAAAGGAGAGAATGTGTTAGTTGATGGGTTAAAGAGATGATAGTGGCGTAAAACAAAAGGGGGTGGGGGGGGGGTGTTGAAACAAAACTGGGGAGAAGAGGTGTTAATAGTATAGAACAGGTAACACACCAGAGAGTGTCTGGGCTGATGATTGTAATGATAACAGAAGATAACTCTTCTGGTAACAGAAAGGGGGGGAGGGAAAGGTGAGCTGTTATGGTCTGAAGTGGCTGAAATCGATATTGAGGCCAGAGGCCTGTAGGGTCCCTAGCAGATATAAGATGTTGTTCCTCAAGCTTTCGCTGTGGATCTCTGGAACAGCATAGAGACCATGGATGGAGAGGTCAGACTGTGAATGGGAGAGCAGGGGGGATTCTCTACAGATGCTGCCTGACCTGCTGAGTTTTCCCAGCCCTCTCTGTTTTTGCCTCAGTACAGTTGATTCGGTTGCCAACAAACACTGAGAGACAACAAACAGCTGCTGCCCCCAGTATGTTGCTTCCAATTGAGTCTGCACTCCCTACTGACTGCCTACTAGTTCCTGCGAACAGTATAGAGATTTAAAGGAGACTTGTCTTTATGGGAAAGTATTTGGCAAACCATTGTCTTTGTTTGAGCAAACCTGCATGAGACTCTATGGTCTTAGGCACTGGTCTATAAAGTTGTTGGACTAATAATTTTGTGTAGGTATAAATTGTTCAGATTGCTTTTGCACAGCAAGATTAAAAATATACCTAAAATGTCAGTTTTCTTCCTAAGCTCTAATGAAATCCCTGAAACTATGGAACTCTCTTCCTCAATCCTCTGCCTGGATTCCTCCCTCCCCATCTTCAGTTCACACCTAAAGACTTTCCTTTTCGACTGTGCCTATGGTCACCTCCTGCCTCTCCCTGGCTCTGCCTCAAGCGCCACCCTCCGCGATGCTGCAATGCATGAAGGGAGCTATATAAATGCAAGTTGTTGTTTTTGTCTGCTTCTCCTCTGACCTTTATAGCTTGGAGAATTAGATTCTGTTTAGTAGCGTCATTGTGGGCACGTTATAAGAATATAACTGCAAAGGGCTTCCGAGATGAAAATGGTAAATGGGTCACACAGCACTGCAGTACAGCACAGAGCCACACACACCCACCATATGGGCTTGAAATTACCATTAAGTGTATTGGTCTCATTTAGAAGCACTGGTTCAACAGCAATTGCTAGAGGTGAAAAAGATCCAATGTTGCTGCTCTTGATCTCTGTCCAGTGTCCCTGCAGAAAAATGCTCAACTGTAGATATTGGAGACAGATTTGGCTTCGCCTCAGATCTCCTTCTTGGGCAGAGATTGCAACACATATTATTTTAAGGGTTTTGAGGGGTGGAACTGTCCCTGCAATCAGTCACTGTTTTCAGCAGGGAAAGGGTCAAATTGGGAAAAGGAAAAACAAAGTGATTCCTGCTCTGGCTACTCGTCAATTAAATTATTGTGAAGATTTGTACGAGTTTAAATGAAGTTCTGTATATTCTACACACAAAATGATTTCAGTTTTAGAATAACAGTTGTTTTTATGTAAATCAACAGGAATTCTAGCAGGATTCCCTCTTAAGTCTCGGTGTCAGTCTGGCTTAGCTGGTAGAACTCTCATTATGGGTTATGTTATGTCCAAGCTTATATTCTAATGCAGTGCTGGGATGTGCTGAATTGATGGTGGTGCTGTTCTTTGGATGAGACATCAAATTGAGGTCCCATCTACCTGTTCAGGTGGGTGTTAAAAAAGATCCCACGGCACTACTTGCTTCCCAAACTATATACTGTATCCCGAGGTATTATTTTCTAGCAGAAATATATCTAATTTGTTCTTGAAACAAACAATATTTTGTGCTTCCACTCTCCCTAGGGAGCCTGTTTCATAAGTTTACTACTCACTCACTGAAGTAGTGTTACTGCAGATTTGTTCTGAATTTACGCTCCTTCAATCACAGGCTGTGGATGACCTCTGGATCTACTGTTCAGTACAAGATAAAACAGCTTATCAGGTCTACATTGTCTATTCCCTTCAGAATCTTAAAGACCATAATCATATCACCTCTCAACCTTCTCTTCTCCAGTGTGAATATGCCCAGTTTATCTAATCTCTCCTCATAGTCCAGTTTTTCCATCCCGCAATCATTTTGGTTGCCTTTTTCTGTATCCTCTCAAACGCTGCAATATCCATTTTATTATTGCAGTGACCAGAACTACACACAGTATTCTAAGTGCGGTTGCACCGGTGATTTATAAAGTGGCAGGATTACATCACTATTTCAGCGCAATATCGTCTTTTAATGCAGCCCAGCATCTGGTTTGCCTTACTCACTGCTGCCGAGCACTGTTGCGACTCTTACCCGCCATGTCTACTCAACCCTATTCTAAGCTCTCACTTACCTCCCCAGCTCCAAATTTGGATGTCCTCAATGATCCCTCTTCTAAACTGTGGCAAAAGTTTTCACCAGATCTAAGAACATTGAGGATTTATAAATCCCACCTCCCCACACACACGTGAACGTGACTCTCTGACAGCTCTACATGAGCTCAAGAAAGCTCAATGTTCTTCATAATTTATTCCTAGGCTTTGGGAAAGTAATTTAAAGTCAAAAATACTTTGTTCAGCTATAAAGCTTACTTGTTTTGTACATTGTAAAGTGAAATTACACTATTTGATCCCTGGTAAATGGAACCTTATAGATGTCTAAAATTAAAATAATTAAATTCTGCTGTGTTCAAAGAAAAACACTGTTGTTTCTGTCGTTTTTCTCTTCGAGATTTAAACACTAACCCTTGACTAGTTTTGACTTTTCTTTTTGATGTTTGTGTTTATAATTTATGAAATTTGACGATATGTCTTGTGAAAAACATAGCTCTAATAATCTGCCATGCATCTGATCTGAAAGGAGAGAAAAAGAAAAGCTACTGCTTTAGATTAGGATTTCATTATTGGAGAAGTTGAGACATACATTTCTGAGTTTTGATTTTATGATTATCTGTCATTTGGCTCCTGTATACTGTGCATAATAGCAAAATCAATTTAGTCCCAGGATGATTGACAACAGGGCTATAGAACATATTTAAGATATTATTTTGTAAATGTTATTTTAATATCATTTGCACCTGGATCAGAGTAATTTTTATGAATGAACATTTTACCTTTACTACTTAGAACACTCGTGATTATCAAACTATTCTGATATTTCCTGAAAGCCTTCAGCAAGTGAGACCATGGCCAGTGAAGAGCTCAATTCCAAACAGTGTAATTGGATTTATCCTCCAACTCATTTTGAAAATTAGCAGTATATTCTGATTTATGTGCCTGTCAAGGAATGGCAGTTCATTTTATACGTTATTTGGAGTGTTTAACAAAATATCAATATGGCTCAGTTGTTATTGATCCAGTCTCTGGTGGAAACTCTGCATTACCTGAGTTGCTTAATAAATGGAGACAAATGGTTTCTGACACGAGCTGATACAAAATGCTCTCCTCGGTATATTTTCAAGATTGTTACCCTATTCTGGGGTCAAATACGAGGTTCATTCAGTTTATAGTTCGAACAGATGCCATCATTACTACTTCAAGGTTATCATGTACAATACACATTTATATAGTGCCGTACTTTTTGAGAGGACATCCCAAAGTACTTGACGATTCTAGCTGGACACTGGAGCTGAGGGGGATGAGGTGGAGAAAGATGACCGAAAGCAGTCAAAGAGGTGTGTTTTGAGATATGCCTTGAAAGAGGGGGCGGAAGAGAGCAAGTAGGAGGGACCAGAGCACCGAAGTCAACTGGCTGAAAGCCCACCCACCAATGGTGGGGCAGAGAGAGCAGGGTATGTGGAGGAAGCCAGTGTCTTGTAATCAATCCTGGATGTAATCTAGGGTGGATCTCAGCAGCTGAACGGGGAGGAAGGCAATATCGCAGAGATCGGGGAAAGCTGAGCAAGTGAGAACATAGAAGTGGGGTTTGAACGGGGGGGGGGGGGGGGAGGAGGGGTCAAACACAATCTTTTGGTCTCCTGAAGTGTTGCTGCTGCTATGATAGATGCCATATAAGTGTAATGAAAGTTGTTGGTCCATTATTTTCTGCTATTTGGCACACGCTTAGAAAGTCGGTCCATTTAGAATCAAAAAGGTTTAATTAATTAAATACCAAAAAAGTTGCTTTAACAAAAACACAAAATAAGAATGTACTACAATCAACTGAATTGTTTTAATAATCCGCAATAAAACAAAACAAGGACTTTTTTGCTGAAGATATTCCTTACAGATAAAATATTTCAGAAAAATTATTAGTCAATAAAAGGTAACTTTACAAGAAGTTTGTGTTCAGCCTATAAACAAGTTTTAAATAACAAAACAGTTTCATAAATTTAGCTCAAGTGCATTAGGAAAATAATTCAAGAACATTTTTCAACTGTATTTTTTTATTCAGGCCAACTGCAAAATCATAATAAATAAGAAACACTGGTGTTTTAGGCAAGAAATTGATCATTTCTCATGCAATCGAAGAACAAGCGGAATTTAAATACACATGAACATTGGCGAACATTGCCATTTTGACACAAAGGATAAGGAATCTTGGCAATATTATGTAACTGTACAGCTGGATAACTCCAGAAGACATTTAGCTGCATTAATCACTCAAATGCTCAGAATGCAATACCACAATTTGAATTTATACTTCACCTTTATATGGCTTCCACCTTGGTACATTTTTAAAAATGTAAACTGCAGACTTCAAAATATCCTAGGGAGAGCCATAATACCTAGTGTTTCAGTGTTAAAAGCCTGTATCAATGTAACACAAAGTTTTAAAAAAATGAAGCAAATGGCTTTCTTAAACATATTAATGAATAGATTTTCTTAAGCGATGCACTGTGAAAAATGATAAAGGTTTTAGTCACTGGTTGAGAGAATGAAGACAGATGAGCGAACTACATCTAAATAAGACAGGATGCTGAACCATTCCAGTTCACATTGAAGCTAAAATAATTACACTTCTAAGGTAATGGACAACTGTAGGGGAAATACTTTCAAATACAAGGGACTCCCTCCCACTTTTGCATCCCTCTCCACGTGTCCCCGGTGTCCAGTTCTAAACAGAACCCTATTGATTAAAATATATATTTTTTGGTATGGGCTCCCAGTAGAGCTGGAGAGACATTACATCAGAACACAGGATATCGTGTTTGCTTATCAACTGGAGTGTACTTTGCATGATTAGAAATAGAGTTAAGTTTTCTTTTTAAAGCAGTCAGTCCAGTTCTGTTGCCAACTTGCATGGCTTTTCAAAAAGCAAAAAAAAAAAATGGCTTGTGGTCAAAGTCTAATCATACATATAAAATTTTAATTGGGATTGAGAAAGTAAACTCAGAACAATACTTTCAAATGCACTGGCAGTGTAATAAGAGGGCACAGGTTTAGGGTTGCAAAAGGTAATTTTAGAACAGACACCAGGAAATATTTATTATTACAGGCTAATTAAGAACTGGAATAGGTTATCAGGAAGGGTAGTTTAGACCAGTTCTCATTTAAAAAAACACAGCTTGATGTTCTAATCAGACAACTCTAGTGTTGGTTGGTATTCTGGGAAGAAAAAAATTAAATGGGCTGAAGGATCTTCTTCATCCAAATCTCTCTTGTGACCTTGTGAATCTATTGTGTCTACAGGACACACAGTGACAATCCATTTGGTCATCAGTCGGGTGTATTGGATTATTTTACTATGCTGAGCAAAAGAGCTCTTTACATGAAATAATTTTGTGCGTCAAGAATATTCTGTGGGCCACGCATTGAAGACTAAATTATTGGTTTAAAACACTTGATTCAGATATTGGATGATTATTCTATAACATCAGTAGTAACATGTCAAATGTTTGCATTAATCCTTTTAAACCATTATTAAACAGGAGTTTGCTATAATATCTCCTAGAAAGTATAACAAAATAACTTTCCCCTTCAAAAAAGTCTGATCGATGGGCGCTGTGGAGAGTTACCTAAAAAGCAAGCATCATAGCACGCAGGGTAGATGGGTGCTCTTTTTTTTCTCTGGGTATTTATCCAGCGGTGAAAGACAGTGACTGGAACCTTTACCAATAGCAGTTAGTTGAATTATCAAGGTGTAAAGTTTCTTAAGGACTGCAAGGAAACTACATTCCAGTTAGCAGCAATTGTACACAGATTTGAAAAAGCAGAACAGCCTATGATATTTGGAATTTTGCCTGTTTTGGTTTCCTGGATTTAATTTAAGGAGGGCGACCGGTCTGTGTTCCACATGAGTTCTATGTACGGCCATTTGGTCTGCAGGCAGCGCTTGACTGGAGTGTCATCAGTTCGCACCATTGGGTCCTCAAAGCCCATGATGACAGCAGTTCCTTCAACGTACATAACCTTTGTGCAAGATATTTTTTTAGAAAAGTTTAACATTTTCAACAAACACAGCAGCAGTCCAACAACAACTTGCATTTAGTGCCCTTCACATTGAACTGGAACAACAACAAAATTACATTTGTATAGCGCCTTTCATGTCGGGAGGATGTCCCAAGGTGCTGGACAGTCTGACTGTCGGACCCGAGCTGGGGGTCGGGTTTTGGGGAGGGTAGAGGGCGGGGGGGAAGCAGGGTGATCGAAAACATGGTAGAGGAGGAGGGTCTTGAGAAGGAGGCAAGGGAGGGGGTTGAGGCGGAGGGCGTGCAGGATGGAGTTCCAGAGGGTGGAAGGAAGAGGAGACAGGAAGGTGACCATAGGCGTGGTTAAAGAGGAAAGCTTTAAGAAAGGATTTGGAGATAGAGGGAGGTGAGGTGGAGGGATAGAGGCAAAAGGTTCCAGGGTCTGGGGCATAATTACACTATTTTCATATGACACTTTCTGAAAATGATTTGGCCAATCAAAAATACTGTTATTTTAATAATGATAATAATCCTTGTATTTAATATAGTGCCTTTCACATTGGGAGGACATCGCGAAGTGCTTCACCATATTTAATGTGAATGTAGTAACTGTGTTCTGATGGTGAAGGAGGCAGCCAATTTGCACACTACAGCAGTATCCCACAAGGAGACATAAAGTGAATGACTGATTTTATCTGGGGTGATTAGCATTTATATTTAACACCTTTTCACAGTATTGCAATCACATCTAAACAGAAGTAAGTGGCAATCGCACTCTGCCTGCTCTGTCAGCAGGAAAATGTCTACATTAGAATAAGCAGCCTTTTAATGTTAATTACAGATGTGAGGGGACACTTAATCTTTTTCCTTACAAATACATACAAAAAGATCATCAGCGGACGGCTTGAGAGGATGATGTTTGTGGACAGTTTTTTCTAATAATAATAATCCTTGCATTTGATATAGCGCTTTTCATGTCCTCTAGACGTCTCAAAGCGCTTCACAGAACATACTATAAAGTGAATTGACTGTATATTTGTGGGCGAAACGTGGCAGCTAATTGTGCACAGCAGTGTCCCACAAACAGTAGTAGATTGAAAATGATCAATTTATTATTGTTTTTGGTTTTGGAGGGATTATTATTAGGCGTGTGGAGTAAGGAAACTTGCCCAAGGTTTCGCCCTGCCTGGAATTGAACTCAGGTCTCTCGCTTGCAAAGCGAGTGCTCTAACCACTGAGCTATAGGACTTCTAAATAAGATATTCCCCTTTCCTGTTTCTTCAGCCTTTTTGTGACTTGCACAATCCACTGAGCGCAGGATGATTCACTTCCAAGTCACCTAACAGTCAATCCAAAAGTGGGTGACTTAAGAGATAAGCGTAGTGAAAACTCATTTTGTGGAGGACAACATGCTCAAACGTGCATCTCCCTCTTCCTAAGTCACTGTGCTAGTTACTCCTCCCGCTGTGAAAGGCACTATACAAATATAATCTTGTTGTTGTTGGTGATCTCCACATGCAAAACACAGCAGGGGTTTGTGGAAAGCAAATAGGGGCAACACCACTGGCTGAATTTCCTCTCTCTAACCCAGGAGTTCCGAGGCCAAATTGTTTTGTGTTTTAATATGCATTAAAGTTGATTGCCAGAGCCTACATCACAATATATTAATGCCAGACCTTTGGATAGTATGGGTAGAAATGGACATTTAATTCCTCATTGCACTCTTTTGTAGAGTTACAAGATGTGAGTATATATATATAAGGGAACTAGATAAATACCTAAAAAGAAGTAAACTACAGAGATATGGGAAAAGGGCAGGTAAATGCAACTGAAAGATTGCTCTTGAAAAAGCCAGCACAGCTTCTTCTGTATTGTAAATGTATAGGTTCCATGGCCATGCAAAGTTGTTTATGTTTTGGTAAATCATATCATCAGAAGGTACATATATTTAGAAGTTTTTAAAACAGATCATGACCAATACAAAGTAATTATGGACATGAAAAAGTAATAAATAAAGTTAGTACATAAATATTCAGCAAACTGGAAAGAGCCTCACCTTTTCATTGTGGTTTGACTGCTTTAGGCCATTGTGGTGGTATACAGGGAATGAATCTTGGATAGTGGATTCCTAAAAACATATCAGAGAAAGTTACACATGGATTTGTACTTTATTTTCCACATTGAACTATATGTGTTGGGTCATAATGCAATTGGTCACACTCTATCAGTTACGTTATATGGGGATTAAAGCCAACAGATGTTTACAATTTAAGCATTCAATTTAGTAGTTACTTTTGACACATAAATGGCCTTGTATACAGTAGGGAAATTAGACTATTATAGACAGGGTGTTCACAAAGTTCTGTTACCCCGTTTTTTTCTTACAATAAATTTTTGTTTTCTGTTGCAGATGAGTCAAGTGTAAGTTCCTCGTCACTCCATCCACGTTACGGAAGATGTCGCACCGAATATGTTGATGAATCAATACCTGCCATGAAAACGATGGCGCTCATACTGATCCTCTGGATGTCTAAATACAGTTAAACACTTGTACTGAATATAATGAAGTATTTCTAATTTCAACTGTTGGTCAGTCCACTGTAGAAAAATACGTGGGAGTACTATGACTTTGTGAACACCCTGGAATTATGGATGAAAACCCATGTGGCAAAGCTGTGCATTTTGTACAAGAACAAATGTTGACGAGTTATTCAAACATTAAGACCATAAACCACAAAAAACCACATCTTTTCATTGTAGCAAATCTTTGCCTAATGGATATCAAAGCACTTTGAGATGTTTATCTTGCAATAATATGAATAATAATCTTTGCATTTGATAAAGTGCCTTATCACGTTGTAGAGAAGTCCTTGCGACGTGACGTCCTTCTGATGTGAAAGTCGCCATACAAATGTAATTTGTTGTTGTTGTTATGTCTCAAAGTGCTTCACAGAATTTACTGTGGTGAATTGACTGTATATTTTGAATGGTGCTATATGAATGCAAGTTGTTGAATTTTCCATTTCATAATTGTGAAATTAATACCAACTCAGATTACTGTGTGTTGGATATATTTTTCAACCTCTTCTATCCACGGGCTTCTCTATTCACCATGTCTCATCCACTGGTAAGAGCAGGCAACCTGCCGAGCTTTGAGTCGGTGCAGCTCTGTTAACCACCTACAATTGTGCAATGGCAGTCTGGATAACTACTGATAGTTTTGTTATGAGGAAGTGCTGGGACTTCTTGCTGGCACAGCTGAGACCAGCAATGTAGCTATGGGGGGTCTCGAGTGGGAGCATATAATCCACCATTTCATGTCCCCTTAAAACCAAGTTAAAGCAATTTTAGCGACAAACGTTTGATGCTAAAAAAAAACTTAGAAAATGGAGGAATAGATATCCATCTCCAAAAAAAAAGCCCACACACATTTACAAGCACAGTGGTGAATGAGCATTTCAGTATCCAATTACTTGGTATTCTCTGGAGGGTATTAAAAAGTTCACATAATGATCATTGACATAGATCAGAGAGATCAAAATTGGAGTTGCTTGTAAGGATTAAGGCCCTTAAACGGCACTGAGTGTTTGCAAGGTTTAGAATTCTCAATGTATAAAAGGATAGGGTGCTTTTGTCATGGAAGAAATAGTGAAAACTCTGAGATGGCTTTGGATCATAAATTGCCGGCTCAGTGTCCATGGTGTCCAATAGCACCCATCACAGGCTGATTCAGTTACAAATATTATATAGAACTGTTACCTTCTATAAAGTGGGTCACTGTTCTATTAAGAGTTAGAGATGTGAGAGAAATGCTGGAGCTTGTACAGACGGTCATTAGTGGTGCTCTACAGAGGTGAAGGGAGCAATCGCAAGATTGCAACATTGGTTGAAATAAAGAAGGCCCTTCAACCCGTCTTGTCTTATCCTTCTCATGGAAAAAGCTTCCTCACAAACGCCGTCTCATCCTTGGACTTTCTCTCCCTCTGGCCTTCCACCCGCAGTGATCCAAATGCAACACTCAAGCTAAACAATCAACTCTCCTCAACCTTTAATTCCCTTGTCCCGCTGCAATCCAGGATTATCTCCAAACCTACCCGCTCCTCCAGTACAACAGTCATCTCCACTCCCTCAAATCCCAAACCAGGTTGCTCGAGCGCAGATGGCACAAAACCGGCCTCACAGTTCACCGCCAACTGTGGTTTGAGCATTTTCACACCTACCACCATTCCCCCTCCCTCTCAAGCCAAAACAGAAAATTTGTATCCACCCCCCCAAACACACACATTTTTAAAAATTTTCAAACGCCAAGATTTTATTATATTTTTATTCATTATTTATTTATTATTATTTATTTATTATTATCTCTTATTAAAAATTATTAAAAGCCTGTTAATAATCCCTAAAAAACCCAATAATAAATTCATCATTTAAATCCGACGACTGTTTGTGGGACACTGCTGTGCGCAATTGACTGCCGCGTTTCACCCACAAATATACAGTCAATTTACTTTACATTCCATTCTGTGAAGCGCTTTGAGATGTCTAGAAGACGTGAAAAGCGCTATATCAAATGCAAGGATTATTATTATTATAAAACCTCCTTCTATTCGCAGGTCATTCTCAAGGCCAAAAAAATCCCTAAAGTCTGTTCTCCTCGACCCCCCACCTCCTCCAGGCCCTCTCAAGCACCAGGGAGGTTCTGGACTTCTTTATGTCTAAAATCAACAACATCTGTCTGGCTGGCTCCTCTTCCTCTACCCCCACAATGTCACCTACCGCTCCTGTAGCCCCCCCCCATGCCTCCTTCATCACCCTCTCCTCCTACTATAGCCTCCACCCTCCACTCCTTTGCCCCCATCTCTCCCGTCTCTCTTTCCCCCAGTATCACCCATGTGAAGCTCACTATCTGCTGCGTCAAGCCCCTCCCAACCCAGCTTCTGGTCAATCAACTACCCCTCACTGCTGGCTGACACAATTAACCAATTCCTCTCCTCAGGCTCTGTCCCACTCCTCCTCAAAACTGCTGTCATTACTCCTCTTCTTAAAAAACCTACCCTCGATCCCTCCAACCTCACAAACTTCAACCCATCTCAAACCTGCCCTTCCTGCCCAAAGTTTTGGAACTCATGGTTGCAAATCAGCATTGCTCCCACCCGTCCCTCCACTCCCTACTCGAACCCCTCCAGTCTGGTTTTCGCCCTGCCCACAGCACAGACAGCGCTCGTCAAAGTAATAAATGACATACTCTCTTTCTGTGACCAGGGCTCACTCTGCCTCCTCGTTCTCCTGGACATCTCCACCGCTTTCGACAGAATGATCATGCCATCCTCCTCCACCACCCCTCCTACCTCATCAACTTTGTGGGACTGCACTCGCATGGTTCGAGTCCTACTTAACAAACTGCCAACAATACGTCTTGTCCAATGGTTTTTCTTGCTGCCCCCACCCAGTTACTTGCAGGATACCCCAAGGCTCCATTCTTGGCCCCCTTCTTTTCCTTGCTATATGCTCCCTCTCGGGAATATCATCCCCAGACAAGAGGTCAATTTCCACAAGTTTACAAATGACACCCAAATCTACTTCTTCTCCTCCAGCTACAACTTCCAGTCTACTGATGTTCTGACAATTTGTTTGATGGACATCAAGGCTTGTCCATTGCGCTAATTTCCTGCAGTTGAATGTCGGCAAGATGGAAGCCACAATTTTTGGCTCCTGTCAATGTCTTCTCTCCTGTGGATATGAACTACTCAACCTCCCTGGGCTCTCCCTCAGACTCTCCAAACCTCTGCGCAACTTAGGCATCAGGTTCAATCCCCAGCTTTCCTTTCTACCTCACATCCATTTCCTGACCAGGACCGCTTTTTTCCACCTGTCATCACACTGGCCGTCTCCATCCGTACCTCACAACCAACGTAGTCGAAACCCTCGTCACTTCCAAGCTGGACTTCCAATGCTCTCCTCATGGATCTCCCCAGATCCAGCATACACAAAATGCAATTTATCCAACACTCTGCCTGTCACCAACATACTCACCCGCACAAAACTCTGTACCTCCATTACAACAGTCCTTGCCAGGCTCTGTTAGCTCCCAATTACCGAATGGACTGATTTCAAGATCTTCTCACTTGTTTTCAAATTCCTTCATGCCCTCGCACCTCCCTACCTATCTGCTTACCCAGCACCCTCGGCTGGGTATGGCTTCCTGTTTGTCCCTCGTCTCCTCCGCTCCACCATAGGTGGCTGTGCCTTCAGCCCCAAAACTCTAGAACTCTTGTCCCTCAATCCCTCTGCCTTGCCTCCTCCCTCTCCACCTTCAAATCCCGCCTAAACACCTTCCTTTTTGATCATGCTTCCGGTCATCTCCCTTTCCCCCGGCTCGTTGTCAGACTCTGCCACTGTCAAGCATTCCAGAAAATCTACCCTACTGTCTTCCTAAACTGTTCTTTAAATAAGTGTCCTGGCTTCAACCACTCTTCCTGGCAACATGTTCCAATTCTTAATTACCCTTTGGGTAAAGAAAACCTTCCTGATATCTGTCCTGAAATTGCCCTTTCCAACTCTAAACCTATATACCTATATCTCGTGTTCTATTTTCCTGGTGCAACCTCAAGTATTGTTTTTGGTTTAATGTTTCAATTCCATTTAAAAATGTATACACCTTTGTAAGATCCCATCTGAAACATCTTCTCTCAAGATTGAAGAGCCCCAGCTGGTCTAATTGTTACTCATAGCTCGTTCCCCAATCCTGGGGATCATCCTCGTTGCTCTATGCTGCACTGCCTCCAGGGACTCTTGATATTGCAGTGACTCAAACCTAGTATTTTCTGTACTGCTATTCCTGAATTAGCTGTGCCTCCCTCAAATTACAATAAAATGACCCTTCCTCCAACCCAGATATTTAAATGCTGACTAAAATGTGACAGTTGGCGATGGCACAAATAATTATCAATAGTAGATGTATTATTAATACAAACATTACAGTTATCAACATGTAGAATATGCCAAAACAAAGCTTGAATTTGTTTCAATGAATTTGGCTGGGAATAAACATGCATTTGGGAGCTGAGGAAGAGAGACAAAATCATTCCATGGTTAGAATACCTAGAAACAGCTCCCCAGAAGAGGAGAATGTATCTTTTAGGGTCTCCAGTCCCACACATACGTCTTTGGCAGGAAGGACATACAATATTAGAGACAATAATACCACTAATTTACATTTATATCATTTATATACCATCTTTCACATCAGAGCGGCAACTCAAAATAGTAATAATAATCTGAGGGGTTGGGGGTGCTGTATGGTTGAATGTACAGTTGAAGAGTAGGTGATACTGCAGGTTTGAAGGCGAGGAGGGAGCGGACAAAACAGAGGGGAAGGAGCTGTGGGTTGAGTTCTAGAAAGTGGGGACAAGATGGCTAAAGACTCTCCCAGATAATACTGACATAATCTTGTGGCAATTTCAAACGGGATTCCATAATATGAAAACTAAAATTACAGACCGTTGAGCTACAGAACTTCACTTTAAACAATTTAGTTTTGGAATGGAGTTCCTGCTGGTCAGCATAGTTTACTTGTGGGTAACAGAAGAAGTTCTCACTTGGTTTCATTATTCAGCAACTCTGTTTAAAATTGCTTTATATTAGACTCCTATGCGTTGAGGAATATATTAAAAATCTATTGTGGGATTCTTGACTTATTAACATCGAATGGAAAAACAGAAAATATTTATAAAAATAATCAAGTGATGCTTGTGAATAAAGAACGGCTTTAAAAAAATTCTCAAAAAACTTGCATCTTTTATTTATTGTTTTAAAGCATGAATTTGCAAATCAAGTTTCTGTATGTGACATTCTGCTGAATCTATTCCTACCACATACTGTTGGGGTTCAAAAAGGTTTTGTTTTTCCATACACAATACATGAAAATGTGCAGATACTGAAAACAAAATATGGGGTGGATTTTAACAGATCATGTTAAAGAAGGGAGAAGGAAAGAGGAGAGATGGAGGCACTTGTGGAATATAAACACTGGCGTTGACTGGTTGGGACAGTTTGCATGCTTCTATGTTGAAGCGTTCTAAAACAACAACAACAACAAGATTCCATTTATAGAGCGTCTTTCACGGCGGGAGGACGTCCCAAGGCGCTGTACAGTTGAGTCAGGACCCGAGCAGGGGGGAAATGGTCAGGGTGAGGGGAGGGAAGGGAGGGAGCGAGGAGGGGGTAGAGAATCGAGAGAGGAGCTGAAGGCACGGTCAAAGAGAAAGGTCTTGAGACCGGCCTTGAGGGAGGAAAAGGAGGAGGCGGCGAAGGCACTGGGGGATAGAGTTCCAGATCCTCGGGGCTGAGAGGCTGAAGGCCCGACCACTGATGGTAGGGCGGTTGGGGCAGGGGATGTGGAGCAGACCGGAGCCAGAGGAACGGAGGGTACGGGCAGGTAGGTAGGGGGATAGTAGGTCAGAGAGGTAGGAGGGTGCAAGGCCGTGAATGGCCTTGTAGGTGAGGATGAGGATGTTGAATTCGATCCTCTGGGGGATGGGGAGCCAGTGGAGGCGAGCGAGGGTGGGAGTGATGTGGTCCCGAAGCCTGGTGCGGGACAGTACACAAGCTGCAGAGCTCTGAATGACCTGCAGCTTGTGGAGGGAGGTGGCGGGAAGGCCGGCGAGGAGAGAGTTCCTATAGTCCAGCCTTGAGGCGATAAAGGCGTGGACCAGAGTTTCAGCAGCGTGAGGGGTGAGGTAGTGCCATAGTCTGGCGATGTTCCGGAGGTGATGGAAGGCGGTGCCAGTTGTGGCACGGATATGAGGGAGAAAGGACAGCTCATGGTCAAACAGAACCACGAGGTTCCTGACCGGCTTCGAGAGGTGGAGAGTGCAGCCTTCGATGCTGATGCTGTCAGCGCCTGAGGTGCGGAGGCACTGACACGAGCCAATCAGTTTTACGCACGTTGAGCTGAAGAAAGTTGTCTCTCGTCTAGGAAAGTATTCTAAGTATTTCTATACAAGACCTTGTCCAATGACATTATTTTTCCCACAAAATATACAGTCAATTCACTTTATAGTATATTCTGTGAAGCGCTTTGAGACGTCTCAAAGACGTGATAAGGCACTATAACAAATGCAAGAATTATTATTATTATTAAATGCACAAAGTCCAATTATGAATACAAGCATGAGGCTTTAGGGATGAGTCAACCAAACCACGTCACCTTATTTTGGAAAGAAAAGCAATTCAGTAAGAAGCAGTAGATCCTAAGCTTATAGACAGCTTAGTGATGAGGGATGCTCACTGTTCAGTTGATCTTATCATTGTAATATGAACTATGGTGACTAAAGCCCCAGCTCACTAATGAGGGCATCTCCCTAGTAAGGGCAAAAATAGGTCAGTCCTTGACTGACACCACTGGCTCCATGTCTCTCAGACAATCAATTTCCTACAAATCCCATTACACCCTGGCACCTCCCTATCTGCCTGATATCCTTCTCTGACCAACTAACTCAGGCCTGTTCCCATCCTACCATCGATGGCGGCATCGATGCCCGAGCTTTATAATTCTAGGCTCTGTCATTTGGAACTCCCTCTTTTGAGCCCTTCATCTCAC
Source organism: Callorhinchus milii (assembly GCF_018977255.1). Classification (NCBI taxonomy): domain Eukaryota; kingdom Metazoa; phylum Chordata; class Chondrichthyes; order Chimaeriformes; family Callorhinchidae; genus Callorhinchus; species Callorhinchus milii. The sequence goes on along the minus strand of NW_024704743.1, from coordinate 73,797,911 downwards.
TCCTAGCTATCTGACTTCAAGTCCTGTCTTACAATCTACTTTTCGCCCACAAAATATAGTCAATTCTCTTAACAGTATATTTTGCGAAGCGCTTTGAGAGGTCTCGAAGACGTGATAAGACGCTATATCAAATGCAAAGATTATTATTATTATTATTATTATTATTCAACCTGATCTATGGTCACCTCTTTCTCTCCTCTATCCTCCCCCCCACCAGCTCAGTAAACATTCCACTATTGTAAAGTGCTCCAAGACATTATTCTATATGATGGGAACTGTATAAATCAAGTTGAAGTTGTTGTTTGGTAGTAAATACAGAAAGACGTCAGAAATGTATTTCTCCAAGAAAGTGGTTAAGTTTCCCACTGAGTGACAAACCACTGCAGAACTAATGTCTGCTTTTGCAGCTGTGAGGAAACATTCAAAAGCATTGCTAGAGATGTACTCAAATTATAAGAGCCTCGTGAAGAGCCTGGTGTATGTAACTAAAAAGACAGAATCTGGCATCTATCCAAGAGCTCTTAGGTAGACTTATGTGTGACTACTGCCTGGTCGTAATACAAAAACACAAGCAAGTTTAAAAAGCTTCTCACCCACTCATTCTGTCACCAAAACTCAATGGTAACAGAAGAGAATAACCAGAATAGTTAAACTCTGCGGTGGAAAAAGCTAAACCCAGACCTGAAATCTCTTTGACCCTGAAGTGCAAAACACATATGTTTAAAAAGGCAAAGCAAAATGTACACATTATATAAACCTTTGTGGGATGTTGTGTTGGAAAATGTAACTTGATCGCTGGGATCAGAATACTTCTCTTAACTCCTACGGTTCATGATATTATTAGAACCAACCCACTCTACTGGATTATTTCCTTGTAAAAGTCTCAGCGAATGCTATTTTATCTATTAATGATGTCTTTAATCATAATACTAAAGCATGAAATTGATTTTTTAATGTCGGTACAAGAGAGATTTATCAAGATGATACCAAGGATGAGTGATTTGACTTATGAGCAGAGACTAGAAAGGAACTGGGTCAATTCCATTCTGCCCACAAAATACAGTCAATCCACTTTACAGTATATTCTGTGAAGCGCTTTGAGACGTCTCGACAATGTGATAAGGTGCAATATCAAACGCAAGTATTATTATTATTCATTGAAACGGAGAAGGTTGAGGAGAGACCTGACAGTAGACAGGTTTTAGGAACAGAAGTAGGTAATTCTATGTTATTTTCTTAAGACTACGGCTGAACTGTAACTCAATACCATTTGCCTGGTTCTTCTCTATAACCTCCAATAATTTAAATAGCCAGGTATTTATCTACTTCCCTCTTAAACATTCCCACCGACTCTGTATTAACAGTTTTTTGAGGAAGTGAATTCCATAACTGTTTGAGTAAAGAAGTCTTCTGATTTAGTTACTAGCAGGTTTAGCTCTAATTTTTAAGATTATGTCGTCCTGCGTTCTGAACCATTGGAAAGAGTCTCCTTATTTACTCTGTCTATTCCCATTTTTACCTTAAAACACCTTGATCAGACCATTCTTTAACCTTTCCTATTGAATGGAGTTCAACCCCATTTTGCCATCATAATTAAACCCATTCAATCCAGGCATCATTCTGATGAAGCTGCACAACCTCCAAGGCAAGTATTTATTTTCTAAGATTGGTGCCCAAAACTGTATACAGTTCTTGAAATGATGCCTGACTAGGGCATTATACACTGCAATATATATCACTTCCTTTGTTTTAAATTCCAGCCCTCTTGTGATAAAGACATTCCATTGTCATTGGATAGAGGGACATCATTTCCACTGGATGGTGTCAGCGACTAGAGAGCATTAATTTAAGATAGTTATTAAGAGAGCAAAGGGAGAAATTGTTTACAGAGTTATTGAGTTTAGGATGTGGAATGCCCTTCCGGGTAAGGGGATTGAGGCAATATCCATATTAGCTTTAAAGAAGCAGACAGTTGTGTAAAGAGGAATATTCTGTAAGGTTATGGGAAAAAGCCAGATAAATGGGATTGAATGGATTGCTCTCTCAAAGAGCTTGCACACATGTTTTTTTAAGAATATGGAATTAGATGCTTACCTGTTCAGGAAAAAATTCTTGTCGAAATTTTCCCAGTAAAATGATTCCTAGTCCTTCAGGGTCTAATTTGTTCTTCATAATGTTTACACTGAAACAGAAATTGAGGTGTCAAGGTTAACTTCACATAGGATTTACACAATGACACTTATAAGAAACTAAATTGAATGATGATATTGTCCATCAGCTGAAACTCACAAACCAGATGGATCCCATCATGCAGTATGGAGTGAGACCAAAAAACATTTGAGAATGTGGGATGCACTACCTCAGAAAGCAGTAGAGGTAGAACCAATTATGATGTTTAAAAGGGTGCTAGAAATATACCTGAGTAGTAAAGGTTTCTCCCAGTGTCTTGGCCAACAATCTCACAGATTAAGAAAAAAATGTAATTTGTTACAGGACATTGCAATACACAAACTGGCTGCCGCATGCACCTACAAAATACACAGTCACTACTCTTTTGTACCTGTTCCTTTGTCTCACTTTATCTTGTTTCCACGTGTAGATGGCATAAATACGTAAAACTTTCAATCTGGTTTGGAAACTCTTAAGTTTGGTGAAGGGTTTCTGTATGTGTCAGACACTCAGCTGATCAAAAAAATGCTTTGATTTGCTTTACATAAAGCCATTTGTGTTCCCTTGAATTCTTTGGTCTGCATGAAGGGCGTGGCACTCTTCCATTCACAAGTTACAGGTGCTTTTTCGTAAAATGTTGGTCATTTTGAACACAAATAAGTAAGTGAATAACAGTAACATGAGACATGATTTTCACTGATGAAGTAACTTTATGAAGTCATCCCATCCCTGACATGCCTGTCGGACATCAAGTCCTGGATGAGGGCAAATTTCCTACAGTTGAATGTGAACAAGACTGAGGCCCACCTGATTGGCTCGCGCCAGCGCCTCAGCACCTCAGGCTCTGGCAACATCAACCTCCATGGTTTCACACTTCAACTCACCGCCAGTCAGGAACCTCGGTGTCTTGTTCAACCCTCAACTGTCTTCTCTCCCACATTCAAGCCATGACCCGTTCTGCCTTCCCTCACATCCGTAACATCACCCGACTCCGCAACTACCTCACCCCTCAGGCCGTTGAAACTCTCGTTCATGCCTTCATCACCTCCAGGCTCGACTATGCAAACGCCCTGCTTGTCAGCCTTCCCAACTCCTCCCTCCACAGGCTGCAGATAATCCAGAACTCTGCAGCCCGTGTCCTCTCCTGCACCAAACTCCGTGACCCCATCTCCCCCACTCTCACCCAACTCCATTGGCTCCCTATCCTTCAGAGGATCCAGTTCAAGATCCTGGTCCTCACATACAAAGCCCTCCATGTCCTTGCCCCACCCTACCTCTGCGACTTCCTAACCCCCTACCAACCCGCCAGTTCCCTCCGCTCAGCCGGCTCTGGCCTGCTCCACGTCCACCGACCCACCCGTCCCACCATTGGCGGGAGAGCCTTCAGCCACTCTGCCCCCCAACCTCTGGAATTCCATCCCCCAATCACTCCGCCTCGCCCCCTCCTTAGCCTCCTTCAAGTCCCGCCTCAAGACCCTCCTCTTCGACCATGCCATCGGCCACCCCCCTTCCCCTCCCCTCCCTTCTCCTACCCCCGACCCCAGCTCGGGTCTGAAATGCTGTACACTATCCAGCGCCTTGGGACATCCTCCCAATGTGAAAGGCACTATACAAATCTAATCTTGTTGTTGTTGATAGTGTGGAAGCTGGTTCTGAACAAAATTACTTAAGATGACAACGATTTTTAAAAATAAACATAATTATCTCTGTCCCAGATGATGGAAGTGTGAAGGAGATTGCGGCCAGGTCAGTGTCACTTTACACAAAAGCACCACTAATACTTAAAGCAGAGTTTATAAAGTCAAAGCCGCTGTCAGCCTGTGTTCCTCTTGTACAGACAGATAGGTCCCATTTGCCTACGCCTTAGGAAAGTTAGTGGAGTAAGATGTTTAATCTCTTCCCCAAAAATTGAATGTTCAAGCTGATGCTGATACAATTTAGAAGCTGATTTATGGCAGTTCATACTTAGGATTTTGAACTCACATAGTCTAGGCTGCACTCAAATGCAGGGCTGGAGGTGCTGTCCTTTGAGTGAGATATTAAACCGAAGCCTCATCTGCTTGTTCAGATGGATGTTAAACATTCCATAGCACTACTAAAAGAAAGAAATTTATCCCGGTGTCCTGGCCAACAATTCTTCAAATAAAAATTGGTTACTCACTTCATGGCTCTTTATGGGATATTACGGTGTACAAATTGGCTCCCAAATTCACCTACAAATACACAAACACCACACTTCACAGCAAAATGCACTAAAACATTTTGAAAGGTCTGGATAATAAGGTGCCAGATCAAATGCAAATTATGAAGCATTATTATAGTCCTTAAGCCAGTTTCCAAATTAATACTTAGGATATGTAAAATTCTGCAAAATCCTAAATGTTGAGAAAAATGAATGTATTAGTATTGGGAAACTTTTGAATCAGGAACACAGATATTTATAGTTTTTATAGTGACAGTGAAGAATCCACCAAATCATTGATGCTTAAATGATTGGTCGAGATGGAATGGAAATCACTTAAAAAACTGTCAAAATATTGGGAGGCCATATGCCAACTGATAAAATTGCAATGTAAATACAGGAGATTTTCAAAATTTAGCAAAGATTATGAGAAGCATTTGCCTGAGGGAAAATACAGGTGTATTATTGCTTCTCAAACAAGTATGTTCCTGATGTACACTTAGCATGGTAATGATTAGTGCAATAGTGACATTTTAAAAAGCACTCCAGCAGCTTTGTGGCTGTTGGCAAAAGTGTCCTTGATGTAAACGGCCTTTCTCCAGGGAGCCCTCTGTACAGCACACATTTTGGCTCTGATGAGACTGTGTGTTATGTAGGGGGTTGTCTGGGGAAATGCTCTTTTACATTGTAGGGATTTTGCTGGCAGCCACACTTGAGTGATGCTGCAAGAGTTTTATAGATGCCCATGTAAAGTTTGCATTGATTTGGCAGGGTTTAATCCTGACCTGTCAGCAATGGAAAAGGCAAAGCATAGATTCTCTAGGATGTTACCAGGAATGAGGGGTTCCATTTTGATGAGACTTGAGAAATTTCTCTAGGCTTATGTAGATTTTGTATTGATTCAATGGGATCAGGGTTTTAACATTCACCCATCAGCAGTAGAAAATTTATAATGTATTCACTTGGATGTCACCAGGAATGAGAAGTTTTCTTATGCAGAGAAACTTCTCATGCTTCTTAGGACTTTTATGTACTACTGATATAATACTTTCATTTTTATAGCGCCTTATCACATAGTTGAAAAGTCTCAAAGTGAAACGTCAAAGGATTTTACTGTAAATTGTAGTGATTTGTAGGCAAATATAGAAGCCGATTAGCGCACAGAAATATTCTACAAACAGCCATGAAGTGAATAACCAATTTTATCTGGAGAATTGTTAACCAGGACGTTGGGAGAAACTCCCTTCTCATTTCGAACAGTGCCTTGTGATCTCTAATGTCCATCTGGAAAGGCAGATCCTTGGTATAACATCTCACCTGAAAGGTAACACCTTTAATGATGCAGCTGTCCACAGCATTGCATTGGAGTGCCAGCATAGACTAAGAGCTTAAAGTATTGATGTAGGGCTTGAATCCACAATCTTCTGCTTCAGAGGCGAGTGCTACAAACTGAGCCACCCTAAACTGACATACTGCAGCTTAGAAGGTAAAGGTCTTCAATGTTATGAAAGCTGTAAATAGCAATACATTATTTCTGCTGGTTGGCAAGTCAATTTAATGTATTTGCAAAAGGAATTAAAGGGGAGATTAGAAGAAAAAATCTTTAACAGAGGATGATTGGAATGTGCAATTATGTGCCCCAAAGACCATTGTTAAGGTAGATTCCAGAAATTCCTTTAAAAAGGAATTAGATAGAAATTAGAAAAACAGGACAATTAAAGGCTACACAGAGTAAACAAGGTATCTCATGTGGCGAAATCTACCACCGCTCACTTGAAAGACCTAATGGCTTGTTTCTGTCCTGTGCCATTCCATGATTCTATGAACCACAGCGAGATTTGCTTGCATTGAAACGTGATCACTAACACGGTCAACTATGATAAAAAGATTAAATATTTATCAAAACAGAAAAGCTCAGAAAAAATCTGTTTATGTTTAACTGTACTTTCAACACCTTTGGGTGAAGGCATGGAGAGACTTAGTTATAAAGAATGTTCACAAAGTCTTGTTTCCCCTTGTTTTTTTTCTAATGAATTTTTATCTTCTGTTGTAGACAGAACTTCCTTGTCACTCCATCCATGTTATGGAAGATATTGCACCGAACATGGCAACAGATCATTATCTGCCATGAAAATGATGGCGCTCACGCCAATCCTCTGCACGTCTAATTACAGTTAAACAATGGTACTGAATACAATTAAGTACTTCTAAATACAATCATAACCATTCTTACACATGTTTCAACTGTTGGTCAGAGCACTATAGAAAAAACACATGGGGGTAACAGGAGTTTTATGAACACCCTGTAGTTGAACAATGCCAAAACTCACTTTCCAGGCTCATACATGAAGCTATGGAGAATGGCTGGTATTGGTTCCTGGCAGAATCTAGTTCTTCAGCAGAGGGGGAAATATTGGCAAAAGAGATCAGTATTATTCCACAATAATTGGCTACAGATTAAATTTCAATATTATGTCAGCGAATTTGGCACAGATGCTTTCAGGGATGAGATTATGCACCAGCTGAATACAGCATCCTATCCCAGTAAGCTATAGCTTCTGCCAGAAAAATACATGCTTTCCATCCAACAACAGATCCCACTTATGACCAAATCGAATATATGAGAATGTGTGAGTAGATATTAATTTACCTAGCTCCCATTTTGGGTCGTGTTCCTGTACAGCTCTATTAAGGTCCACAATTTAAATAATTTCATGTAATGCATCAACAAGGTTTTTACAATTCTCATTTCCCATAAGAACAATGATAATCTCCAATTTAATTTAAGGTTTTATAATATCATATATCATGACGTTGCAAGGAACACTTACTATTCAGGATCTGACACCAAGTCCAATGCTCTCATCACATCCTCCAGTAATGTATCTGGTATAAACCCATTATCTGAAATGAAAAGAGGAAACAAGCCAACTGAAACCCAATAGTAATAAAAAAAACTACTGACCACAGTCATTTTTAGATACGTCTTTGATAAAGGTTTAAAACTTAACAGCATAAAATATACACAGTAATGAAACAAATGCTGCTAAATCACAATATAGTAAAACTTTTTTTTTGCAAATAATACTTGAGTTCAACCGGAATCAGCTTCATCAATGCCTTCCAGTTTATTCGTTAAAATAAAGACTATGATCACATTCTCAATAAATCTTTGTTCAAATGCAATCCTCAATGCTATGAACTGGAATCATCACCATCACTCTTCTCAGATCCATCTCAAATGCTTAAATGCATTTGAAGATGCAGCATCCTAAAGTCCCATTATTTGGTTTAACCTGGTCCAAATATAGAAATGCCCCAAGTATCAAATATGAATAATTCCCTCTGCAACACCATTCTCAGTGCTTGAAAGCCAGATCGCATATTTGATTTCTGGTTTGTGGTTTTTAACCACTGCTTTGCTTAACTCTGAGGTTTTTTGTTCAGTAAAAAACTGAACAAAATACAACGACGACAAGATTATATTTGTAAAGCGCCTTTCACGTCAGGAGGACGTCCCAAGGCGCTGGACAATATACAGCATTTCAGAAAATGTGGTTTTATCAATGAATTTTGATGTTTTGATTCAAGTAAATAAAAATCCTTGCATTTGATATATCGCCTTAACACATTGTCAAAATGTCTCAAAAAGCTTTACAGGATTTACTGTAAAGTGGTAATTGTGTATGTGTAGCGAATCCAAAAGCCAATTTGCACAAAGCAATGACCCATAAATGGCCATTAAGTGAATGACAAATGTCATCTTATTTATAATCTATTAGTATTAAGATATATCCCATACTTGATTAATATCGTTGGTAACACACTGACCGAATAATTTCACTGAGTGATCACAACCAACAATTTTCCTCTTCCAAGTATAGATTTCATATTCCCTCTATGAAAACGTATATTCAATTCACTAATTCTTTGATCATGAACTCAACTTGCCTGTCAATTGAAACTATCATTTTGTTTACCTGGCTCTCCTGGCCACATAGCTGGATGTCATCAACAAAAGTTTTGACTACCTTTTTTTTTTACACACAGTTTATAATAAAAATAATAATCCTTGTATTTAACATAGCTCCTTTCAGGACATAAGCCTGTCTCCAAGCTCTTGACAGCATTTGCTATAAAGTGCATTTCAATTTTGTAAGCAAATGGCGAACTATCAACGATCAAAACATTCGCCTGCAGAACCAACCATAGTCTGGGTAATGCTTTGCTCACTTTCTGCTTTCTATTATCAAGCTGACCACCACAGTTCTTCCCTAACAGTCTCAATTCTAGATTTGCCAATCATTTCTGCAAAGAGCTTCAGTAGATTTGTAAATCACATCTATTGCTTCAAAAACTATGCTGACCTGACAGCAACAGGATATGCATTTTCCCATTTCCGACTGACTGTTGACATGCTAAAGTGGAGTAAAAGTTGCCACGTACTAGTTCACACAATAGCAATATTATCCCAATAGGTCGTGCATCCAGAATAAATTGGGGTGTTTAAAGGGAGATATATAGAAATCAAACCATCTCAAAAAACTGAATTGCCTCCTCTTGTTACAATATTCCAGACACATAAAATTTGGAGAGGAAAACTTGAAAAGAGCCAAAATAACAAGAGGAAATTTTAAAATGTAAATTCAAGTATCTCAATTATTGCTTTTATGTTTATATGACTACGAATTACACCAGCTTGACTTGCTGGATTCCTAATCTGCTGTGAAAACAATATTTTAAAACTTTTTTTTTAAAAAAAGGCTTGAACTTACTGCTGACTGCCAAAGGAAGCTGACTGGCTTGGATATTGTACAAATGGCAGGAAGTAATAAGTCAAATATAAAACAATGAAATGCTCTATTTAAAAACTCTTTGAAGATGTATTCTCCCTTTGCCTCGCAATATGAAAATAGAATTATGTGCAATCATCACCATTTAAATAGGGATTCAAACATCTGTTCAATCGTAGCATATAATGGAATGGACATGGTTGTAAGCCAAAAGCATAAAACAGAACAGCACCAACCTGTTAATGAGTTACTCCCATTTTTTTTATTCCATATATATGATGCAGGAACTTGTTATGCTCCAAAGGTCAAAGTGCTGGCATAGTCACCCTAAGTAGGGTGCAGGATGTCTCAGAAATAGTTCATACTGGGAGTAATGCAGGAAGTCCCTAAGGCAGCATGTATTAAAAATATAGTTTTATCCCACAAACCATCAATCTGGCTTGTACAAATTGTTCTGCACTTGGGACACCACATTGAATGAATAAGATAGATATACATCAGAGTAAAATATCAAGCTTATTCCACTCACAATAACAATCTAATCTTACAATTGAGCAACTCAGGAAGCACAAAAGGTTTTACCATCTCTCCTCCTACCAGTTGCAAATGGTGTACATAAATGTGTGAACCTTTAAAGATGAAATGTTCCCATGAGACTAACATATAGGTGGTTATTCTTTATCCCTAGAAACACCAAATAATATAGCAGTAGTTTGTGCAAATCTCAAATTAACAATTGTGTCTGATGTGTATTGTTCTGATTTGCAGAACAGGGAACAAAACTGCCTGATATTCAGATCATCTCTTGGCGTCAGCCACCATTTTTGTGAAGATGAAGAATATCAGCGCCCAAAGGTTCTCCACGTGTTTTGTTGCACCACTTATGCACACAGAAGGTCACCACACCAAAAGTACGCTCTCCCCTCGGAAACGAAGAGACAATTTCCATGAAATAACAAAAGTACAAGTGCTACAAACTGTATCAGAGGATCCATAGTATAAAATCGATATTATGACACAAAAATAGGAGGAAGTGTCAACACAGAGGACGACATTAAAAAAATGCAGCGAGACATAGATAGGTTAGGTGATTGGGCAGGTAGGTGGCAGATGAAGTATAATGTAGGGAAGTGCGAAGTCAAAAACAGTAGCAAAAACAGTAGAGCGAGTTATTTTTTAGAAGGGGAGAGATTGGAATGTGTTAGTGTCCAGAGGGACTTGGGTGCCTTGTACACCAATCACAGAAAGTTAGTCTGCAGGCGCAGCAGCAATTAGGAAGGCGAACGGTATGTTAGCATTCATTATGAAAAGATTAGAGCACAATAGTAGGGAAGTCTTGCTGCATCTGTATAGGGCCCTGGTGAGACCACACCTGGAATACTGTGTGCAGTTTTGGTCTCCTCATTTAAGGAAGGATGTACTTGCCTTGGAGGGGGTGCAGCGTAGATTTACTAGGTTAGTGCCAGGGATGAAGGGGATGAGTTACGAGGATAGGCTGACCAATTTGGGCCTATATTCTCTAGAATATAGAAGAATTAGAGGGGATCTTACAGAAACCTATAAGATCATCAAAGGGCATGATAGAGTAGATAGTGGGAGATTGTTTCCCCTGGTTGGAGAAACTAAAACCAGGGGTCACAACTTTAAAATCAGAGACCAGCCCTTTCGCACTGAGTTGAGGAAGAACTTCTTCACTCAAAGGGTGGGGAATGTATGGAACTCACTACCCCAAAGGGCTGTTGATGCTCAGTCCTTGAACATATTCAAGACTGAGATAGATAAGATTTCTTATTGCAAAAGGGATTATGGGATATGGGGATAAGGCAGGGTTATGGTATTAGCTGGAGTTAGATTAGAAGATCAGCCATGATTGAATGGCGGGGCAGGCTCGAAGGGCTGAATGGCCTACTCCTGCTCCTACATGTTATGTTATGTTATGATATAACACAAGTGNTTTTACATTGATTCTACACTAGTCTACCACAGAACAAAAACATTAATGAAACAGTCAATAAAAGCCAGGATATGACTTAGCCAATTGAATGTTGCCAACTCCAAAGCATCATGCCATGCACATATTAAGACTACAATTACATGTGGTACAAAATTCTTAAAAAAAGGGAGTTTTATATTGAGACAGATTCTTTTATTCAAAAACGTGAAGCAGACAGGTAGTGTAAACTGGAATATTGGAAGGAAAATGAAATCCCAAACATACAGCGTGACAGCAACGAATGAAAGAATCACAATTTTATCTGGCAATAAGTTGTTCATGCCCTCCAATAAATTCAATGCTCATGCTTGTTCAGCATTCAGGCACTAGTTCACACCTCATAAACTCCTGAATTAATTGCTTAAATAACCAGCATTAAACCCATTTAGTTGGTCATGGAAGAGTGGCAAGGATTTAGTTGGTCGTGGAAGAGTGGGAAGGATTTACAGTGTACCAGAATACTGTAGCATTTAATAATGTTATGCTGAACCAATTATTTTCACTTTTCAACCACTAGTCTGTATTCCCTTAAACCAAGTAAAAAATCTAAATTGCTGCCATTGCATCATATAAACATTCACTACTTCCTGAAAGTCGACAACATTCCTTGCACACCTACTGTTGTAAATTTATTGTTAGCTTCAAAGTATGCAATGATCCAAGCTTCACAAAAAATAGTAACAACTCATCCTCCATATGTTTTTAGTCTCATGTGAAAACATGTTGGCAGTAGCATCCAGCAAACATCAGGCAGTTGGAAAGATTTGTTAAAGAATGAGGTCATTATGTCCTGCAGCTCTACTTTCTATCCACTATATATGCACACAAATATTAAAAAAAATCATTCATTTAAGGGGAAAGGTACAGCTGAGTTTTCTGATTTCATCAGACAAAACTGTAATCGATTGGCATAGGGGGATGCAGTGAAAATGGTATTTCTTTCCTTTTTGTCTGTTGGATAAACTTGGTGAGCCTGAACTTACATATTGTTTCAGCCTTAGGATTATTTATTGCCTTAAAAACTTAAATGTAGCTCCAGTTTTTAAGTTAGTTTTCTGCAGGTCTTTCAAGGGAATGCAGAAAATTAGTAAGATTGAATTTAAGAAATTGCCTAAATTCTATATGAGATTTTTTTGGTCAGATGGGTGTCTGACATGCAGAAACCCATGACCATGCTAAAAAGTATCCAAACCATATCAAATGCAAGGATTATTATTATTATTATTATTATTATAAACCATAGTGCATCCCATCTGTACATGGAAATTCCTGAGATAGATTGTTTGAATGGAATGTGCACTCTCTCCCTGGAGGGACGCATCCTGCTTATCTAATTCTGGAAAGTATAAAGCGCAGGTTGTAAAAGACAAGAAGATTCCCTGCCCCCAGTGACTGCTTTGCCCTTCCAAGTCCTGCTGATGAGTCAAGCTGATCAGCAGTGCCCTGGAATACTGCGGACCGGCCTGGCTCAGGAACTGAACTATTAAGATCCTACAGAGGGTTGGCCTGATTCTGACATTGCGATGCCATCCGTGTCACCTTGGAGCCAGTTCAGCTCCAAGGAGACCCTGCTTATCTCCCCCAAAGAGGATATAACATTTCTACATGAGCTGAAATGTTAAGACAATGAATAATTGTAAGGCTTTAAACCATGTGGATTTAAGGCTTTTGTGTGCCAAATTTCTTTTTAAAAAGACAGCATTAATCAAAGAAATGTGTTTCTTTCACTGGTTCATTAAATAAAAGCATGCCATGGTGTATTTTTGAACCAAACAGACCAAGAAATTGCAGGTTTGATCACTGATACTTGCTGAGTTAGTTGATCTCAGCTGGGATCAACTACAAGTGGCCTCAGCATCCTGAGGGTAAGGAGGAGAAAATCATCCAGTCACATTCCTGATTGCAATTCCAACCAGTAAGTCCTGCTGCAAGTCTATGTTTAGGCAATGAACTGGCTGAATGACTGCATTTAAGAATTTTTCCAAATTCTGTAAAATCTTAAACTTTAAGACCATAGTCTTAAGGTTTAAAACCATGAAAAATTCCTCTCCTTTTAATAATACTTGCACTTGATACAACGCCTTATTACATCTTCAAGACTTCTCAAACTGCTTCACAAAATATACTGTGAATATATTATAAGCTGAGGAAGGCTCTTGTTTGGCTGTATTGTATTCTACTCTACTCTATTCCCAGTCAAATAGCCCAGTGACTCACTGATCCGACTCACAGTTGAATCAGGTTTCCGTAGGCAAGATAACATTACATTAACATAGTGCCTATAACATTGAAATGTCTCAAAGAGTTTCACAGATGATTGTTGTCAAGTGGGGTAATTTTCTATTTTTGAGTAAGTCTCTCCAGTTACCGTTCCATCTCAAACCTACCCTTCTTCTCCAAAGTGCTGGACTGTTTCATTGTCTCCTGCTTTGCTCCTTCTTCCTCCTCCACTATTCTCTGTTTGAGTCCATCCAATCTGGATTCCATCCCACCACAAGATCTACACAGCCCTGATCCAAGTCACACACATCATCTTCTCCTGCAACCTGTACCTTCAGATGCTCCCTATGCCTCCTTGATCTCTCCGCTGTTTTGCACTGCTGATAATGCTGTTCTCCTCCTAGTGTTATGTCTCTTCTAACGTTTTCTGCTTCTGCCCCTGTACAGTCATGCACCGCGTTCTTCAGGGTTCTATCTTTGGTCCTCATCTACATTCTCCCCCTTGGTGACATCTTTTACATGTATAAGGATAACACCAAACTCCATCTTTTTTGACTCAACTTCAGGACCACTGCTGTTCTGATAGGCTGCCAATCAGACATCTTTTCCAAGCCTTAGCTTTCTCCATCTCAACCTCCACAAATCTGAGGCTACCTCGCTCCTCTTCCACCAGTGCATTCCCACTTCAGGTTCTGACTGTATCGACCTCCCGTAACTCAAGCCTGTGTGGAACCGTAGCATTTTTTAAAAAAACCTCAACTCCTCTTTAAACCTTTCAATTTGAGCTCTGACCAAGTATTCTTTCCTCCATGTCTGTAACCACCCCAACCTCCATACATCCGAAACTCCCATCCACACTTTTGTCACCTCCAGACTCAACTTTTCCTATTCTGTATCCTGGCCTCCCATCTCCACTTTCCAGAACTCCAGTCAACAACACAACAACATTACCTGCAAATGTCCCATAAGCCCATCATCGCCTAGTTCTACTGGCTCTCTAATGCCGAGCGACCAACTTTAAGATAATTCTCCTTGCCTTTAATTGTTCATTCTACCTCAGTGATCTCCTGCAACTCTACTCCTCCAGCTGCTATCTCCACTCTGCTAATTCTGACCTGTTTCATGCCCCCTGCGTCCTCCATCCCATTACTGCCAGGCAAGCTTCAAACCACCCTCCCTTTTCATGTTACTCACCTCATCCCTCCTTCTTGGCTTTCAAAACAAATCTTAGAAACCCCATTCTTTGATTTTTCTTTTGGCCACCTCTTCCTTACCCCTCAGTCTCTCCAAGCTTTAGCTCATGCTCAGTCTCTGTAAAATGTTCTGAGACATTCTCCCTACATGACAAGTGATGTATAAGTGCAAATTGTTGCTCTAGTCTATTTGGACAGCAAACAGTACCTGTGTTATTACAAAAAAGTAACCTTTTAAAGTTAGAAATAGTGAAAAAGAATATATTACAAGTAAAGACAAAATAAAAAACAACAAAGTGAATAGGATGACAAGGCAGCTAGTTTTTTTTGTTTCAGGTTTTTTTTCTTTGTTTTATTTGTTCAGGTTTAATATTTCAGTAATACTAAGCTTAATGTTTGATTAGTTTATAGTAATTTGGTTTTCAATGCATGAGCTGAAAATGTGCAGAATGGGTAGCTGAGAAAACAAGAGGTTTCCACTGACTTGGCAGCAATTGAAGGGTTAAATCTACATATTAAAATCAAGCATAACATTTCCTGAACTATGCCCCAAAAAACAAAACAAAACTATACATTTAATTACTTTTGCTCAAAAATAATCCTCAAGGAACATACGACACTAATGGTTGGTGAATTTCTGTTTTAAAGCCTTCTGCCCATACGAAATAAAGATTACACTGACTGCATGTTAATTCTCAAGAAAATACTGGCGTACAGCTCAGGAAAAGGTCTGCTGAACTTCTGCACTGTAGAACATTAATCCACAACACTGCTGCAAAGCTGGAGGATGGCCAACACAAGAGTTTGTTGGTTTTGGCAAAGCAAATTGAACGATTAGTAATCTCCATTCCACTCTGTTCATCAAACTGTAATTGGTTGGTTATTACTGTAGCTATTTGTACACACTGTTAAGTTCTCAATTGTTGAGCCCTGATTTTCTATTTCATTTTTATAGGTGGAGGAAAAGATTTAACTAACACAATTGCAAAATAACCAGAACGGTTCATATTATCTTTGTATCAATCCTCACAGTGGACGTTATGAAAAGTGTTAAAAGAAACCCAATATTTGACTTGATATGATGTAAACAGCTCTAATCTTATTTAATGTTTGCTGATAGATCAGCTCTGGTGTATTTGAGAAACACAGTTGGTATTAAAAAACGGAGTTTCTCAGTTGGTAGCTCTCTTGCCTATGAGTCCAAAGGTGGATAGGTATCTGGGGAAGACGGGTTTGCAGGGTTATGGGAAGAAAGCTGGTGATTGGGGTTAGTGAAAGTGACTTGCTCTGTCAAAAAGCCGGCACAGACTCAATGGGCCGAATGGCCTCCTTCTGTGCCGTAACATTCTATGAAATCTATGAATCAGTCATTTGCCTCACAGCCTTTTGTGTGTGTGATCTTGCTCTGCAAAAGGGTTTGCCTGCCAAAACAATCATTACACTTAACAAGAATTATTTGTGAAGCGCTTTCAGGCATTTTCACTTGATAAGCTGTTCTAAAAATCAATTTTTTAAATTTATTTTTCCTTAAATAAAACAAAGTACAAATTTATGACTGCAGGCTGCAGACTAATATTCTGTACCTTTGACTCCTGTCAAAACTGGCTGAAGAATTTCATATGTCTAATTTTTATTCAAAACCCTGAGTACTACAGAATCTATTCTCGAGCAAACCCCCAAAACCCCACAAAATTCATATTAGAGATGTGTCCTAAGATTATCAGGAATTAAGGAAGATTGCTTTATTTAAGAACACATACACATAAGTTAGATGAATGATAAGCAGTCTATTCTTGAAGCCGCAAAGGAGTCTCATATACTGAAAGTGAGCAAAGTTAAACAATCCTAAAATTATGGCAAGAGAACCGCGCAGGATTCTTAATTAAATACACAATGTGATTATGGATAACAACTTCTTTTATAAATGTTTCCGGTGTCCAAATTAAACAAATTAAGGTTATGAGTAATATGTTCACATACCAGATGTTTGATGAACACACGATAAACAGTTTACAGCAAAATACTAAATTCATTTTTGATCCCTTTATAACTAGTTAGTCATTGTGCCTTCACAGTATACCAATTACCTACTCGATGCACGTTTGAGAGACGAGTTTGTTAATGTCAGTATCGCTTAAATCTGCTTGCTTTAGATGGTATTTTATGACACCAAAAAATACCTTTTCACTGCTCACCCTTCAAAACAAATTTGAATTTGCAGCAAGCACAAAGTACAATTTTTATTTTAATAAAAGCTGAAAATTATTATTAAACCCAAATCTCATTCATGTTATATTTGTAATGTGAGCAGAGCTGAGGTTTTACTGTGGAGCTAGAGATTTACAGTATAAATGCTATCTTTCTGAATAAAGAAACTCCTAATGTACAACCAGAGTTACTGCTCTCAGGCAGTTTTCCCTAGTCAGCTCACTTATTCACTAAAGTTTGTTTTTTTGAGTCTAACATGGAGTGAGTGACGATTGTAACAATCTAGAAATAGTTACTTTTTGAGAAAAAAAACAACCTACTGGGAATCTGAACCAGAAATCATTTTATGTTTACTTTGGGGACTGAAATGTGATCCTGTGATTAAAACCTTTTTTGTTATTTGTTTATGTAGTGATCTGTGTAGATTATATATTCATTATACATTCCTGAAGAGATATCACCAGATACGCACCAGTTTAAACTATCTGAATGCGTGCCCAACATGTGAAGTCCATTTCCTTTTAGTTGTCACAAAAGTCAGCAGCAATTTGTATACTTCTACTGTCCATATCATTCTGTAATGCACAGCGATAAAATGTACACATTTTTCATTGTGGTTTGAGATTGTAAAATCTAATAATAGTTTACTTGTATTTTGGATGTCTTGAAGCAATGTTTACGTGAGGTATTTATATTTTATCTGGAGTGGGTAGGAAGTTACTGCTGTGCTTTCACTATCACATTTACACAGGGAAAAAAATGAAACAGCAATGCTACATTTCCCAGAGTTCTGGAACTTGTGCTGTGCCAAAATCGAATCTCTATTTCACTGATCATTGGTAATAAGGTTCACAGATGCTACCCAAATAGATTTACAATAGTGTTTTAAGTTATAAATCATAAATGTATGGAGCTATATGTCTAAAAAAAAGGAGTCAACATTTATTAATGATTCTTCAGGTCAAAGCAAACTATTCCACATCTACAACCTAATCTGTCTGAAAATGGAAAAAATAAACCTCCTTTTTTAACTGAGTTGAAGTGTCTAAAGCTATTTTTCCACACAGAAACAAAGTCGAAAATATGACATCTTGTTTTTGATCACATCTTTGGAGGTCCATTTTGTTTTTTTCAGGATAATCTGTGTTATCATTTGCCTTTAAGGCACTGTGTTAACACAGTATTGGTTTCAAAGGTGTTGGACACTGATTTAAGACACTGAAAGTAAATGGTAGTGAACAAATGTGGATTTAAATAGAGATGGAATTTTAATGTAATTCAATTACTTTGATACAAAAATCTTTTTTACAACAGAAATTATTCTCCTCAGAATACGGGTAATGGAAAACCATTTGTATGTAAACCCCATATCTATTTGTGGAAATTACACCAATGAGGCATATTGTTTTTTATTGCTATTTTTGGTGTTGCTATCCAAACAGTGTAACCAATAGATGTTGTGGTGAATCAGGTTTTCAAGACAAAGATCTGTTGTAAAAGGGAAACTATGATGAATGAAAATCCCCACTGCAACAAAGGAACTGGAAAATGCATAAGGTTAATTTTCCTGCTTCTGCTACATTTCCAGGTACACAATGGATTACAATTGTTGAAGCCTGAAGAAAAGCAAATGAGTCAATTTAAAAAAACTATGTCTGAAAGCTAGTTTTATTCTACCTGTTTATCTAGTGAAAATAGTAGTTTTGACAGTGAAAGCAGTGATGAAAAAAGGCATTAACAATAAGGAAATCATGTCTAATACAATCTTTAATCAGTGGGTCTGAAGGCGAATTGTTTGATGGATTTTCCATTCACTGTGATGTATACCCAATTTTGCTAGTTGAACAGTTTTGCTGACAAAGCAGAGGGATTATTTATGTTTTTAATTGAAGCCAATATCATACCAATAGATTTCCCCTGAATTTTCTCATTGACATAAAGTGACAATATCCAATAGCATCAACATATTTTGAGTTCTGATTCAAACATAGAATGAAAGGAAGAAAGGATGAGCTCTGTATTAGCTTAGCAGAAATGAAGGATGGCTTCAGAATCCTTTTCATGGAACACTGACTGTATTTAAGAGACATTACAAACCAAAAAAACAAAGCTGGAACCCTGTCTGAAATACTTTCCATTCATTCTGCTCACAACACTTAGATCCAAAATTGAACCATTTGTACATATCTAAAGTATATGGTTATAGGAAAGTAAGTGCAAGTCATCTTACCTTCAGGATCGTATGTCTGAAAGACTCTTCTAGCTTGTTCCCAAGGAGATTCTGGGGCAACTAAGGACATTTCCTAAAAAAAAGATACTTTTAAGTATCAAAATATATACAGTTTTTTGGGTTTGTTTTCAAAGGGAAATTAAAAGGTTGACCAAAACAAGATTTACACACCACTTAGTGCTAATCTCTTGTGGCTAAATCTTCAAACACTATATTACAGTAAATTTCTAATAAGTGCATGGGGATTTTTAAAAAAAAATCCCGAATCAAACAAGGCAAAAGAAGAGGCAGATTCTCATAAACTATTACATAATATTTCACTAAAAAAAGAAAAATAATCCAAGTCTATAGAACCAATGTGTAGAATATATTCAGCTGAAAATAAAAATATTTCCTTTCTGCTTAGAAGTAACCTTTAGGGCCCAAATATATGGGAATTGTCATGTATTTCTGCAAATCACAATATACCAAGAGTAAAACATTATGCTTTACTTATCAGCTGAAACACTGTCCAAAGCTCCAGTTGAGGCATATCTCTAGATCATTCTGAGATATCATACACTAACTGTAGGTGGGATCCATACATAGTGAGAAGATCTCCACCAACCCAAGGCAATGAGATCTAGACCATACATCACAAAACACAATACTCAAAATATTCCTCTCCAAAGTGGCTGGGGCAGATACTCAATCAATTTGTGGAAGCAGTGTATTTTCTATTTTTGTGATCCTTAATGCCTTTTATTGAAAAAAGTCTCCAAATTCTTGCACTTGGTTTCTTCAAAAATAAATAATAACAATAAAAATGTTGTCAATCAATCCACGACCATTTGTGGGACACTGCTGTGTGCAATTGGCTGTAGCGTTTCGCCCACAAAACAGTCACTACACTTTACAGTATATTATGTGAAGCTCTTTGAGATGTCTTGACAACGAGCTAAGGCACTATATCAAATGCAACGATTATTATTCTCTCATGCTTTCCAGGCTACAGGTTGATGTTATAAAATGATGACTTACAGTGCAAAGTTTGTTGGGAATTTAGAGCAACTAATAAACTTTATGGGGTACATTTCAGTCATATTTTTAAACTGCTACAGAATCACAACATAAATTTTGGATAAACCGGGAATACAAGGGACGAAATCCCTGTAATGCTTTGAAAACTTTTATAAAGCAGGTTTCATTTTAAAAATCACAATCCAGTATTACAAAGAAAGTGTGAGATAGATAAAATATTTGTTAAAAATCATTGCAACAGCAGGTCACCCAAACACTAAAATGTCTAGCGACGTCAAAATTGCAACACCAGTCTCCAAATCCAGTTGGAAAGTTTGTGTTGTGTAAACTCATGCTCATTATGGGTTATCATATAATCCCATTATTTTTGTTTATGCCACTGAAGATGAGGAATTCCAATACAGCACTGAAAAGCATCTAAATTAGCTACACCTTTGCTTGGTTGAAGGATTGGCAATTGCGATAAATCACTGGAATACAAGCTTGACTTCTGGAATCTGGTTCAAGTATCCTGGGTACGGTTTCTGGTCTTCATTCCCTTGAGATAATCTGGATTTGGCATTAGAAATATTTTACAAGTGGGACAGCTCCAAACTTGCTTAAACAAAAGTATACACTTTCTTTCTCTCTGCCAGACAGACACATTTGGTATGTATTGAAACTGTTTACAAGTGGAGTGGCTGCTCTGGCAATACTTGACACAAAGTGGAACAAAGCCACTATATAATTATGCTTAAACTACAATATACAAGGCAAACAAATTATTCAAACCCTTTTGATAAAGAGTTCCAGTTATAGAATATTGATAAAATGTATGCATCACAAGAGTGCGTTACACTTCACACCAAAACATTCCTACATCATGAAGGTTATGAAATGTCTTGATGCTAATAAGTACAAGGACACTTAAGCACATGATTTACAATAATATTTTCAAACGTAAAATAAGTTTGAACACAGTGAAATAACAATCCTTTCATTTAGTATATATAGCATCTTTCACGTCAGAAGAATGTCTCAAAACTTTTCACTGGGTTTTACTTTTGTTCAAGGTGATTTGTTTTAGTGACTATTTTGTAGGCAAAACAAACATCAACTTGTAAATCTATAGCACTCTTCTGACTAATGTCTGAGCGCTAAATAATGGTGTGTATTGATGCTGAGCTGGAAAAAGAGGGGAGATGACCAAAAGCACGGTCGAATTGGAAAGTCTTCAAATGTGATTTGAAGATGCGAAAGGATAGCGGGATTGAGGCAGGGAGATAGATTTGAGGCATAGTGGCTGAAAGCACGGCCACCAATGGTGGAGCAGCAGGGACGAGGGACGTGCAGAAGACCGAGGTAGGCACAACAACACAAGTTTCATGGTGGCTATATTTAAGCATTTGAGCTTCAATCTCAATTTATGATGTAATCGCTCTTAATTGTGGCAGTATTTTAACACTTCAAATCAACTGGATTAGGGTAATTTAGTCAGTGGCAAAACCCATTAAATGGCAAAGCTCATTCCGAACAGTCAGCAAAATAATGCAAATCCATCTCAAGAGCAGACTTCAAATTGGAAACAGTGACCTGTGTACAGAAACTTTGCTCTTAAGAGCAGCCATCAAATTTCTCGATAGTTCCACTTGCAGCCTTTCCAACTACCCACAAAATATTTGTTGGCACATATGCAGTTATACTCCTCTGACAAGGGGGAATATAGGGTCTTCTTCGAGCTGAGTTGGCTCCAATACAGCTTGCTTGGCAACAGAATGTTGGAATCAAGTCAGTTCTGTGTGGCAATTTTATACTGCAAGTTATTGCTCACCAACAAAGATTGCTATAGAATTGTCTGTAGGCAACAAAACAGCAATGGAGTTCAGGATTATTGGCCTTTCTGAATCTTCCTTGGAGAGCATGAAGCAGCAATCATCATTGCAGTGGACCTTATTTCACTTCACTCCTCTCTGAAGACAGAGAAAGGCTGATGACCTCTTGACCTTTCAATGCTATTACTTAAGAGTTAAGTGGCCAAGTCTTGAAGAGTTATTTTACAGACTTCAACACTGATAACCTTGAGCAGTCAAACACATTGAAGCTACTTTTCGTTTCTTTACTGAAAGATTATGCACCTGGCCCAGGTTAGTTCCACTGTACTGGGAAACAGATGACAAAATACTTAGCAACTCATGAGAAAGTTCATATGAAATAGGGTAGTCCACCTACACAGAAGCTAGCACTTTCGAGAAAATCTGCAACCTTTATTTAATCAATTCACTTTTTTCTGCTGTATCTCAAAATTGCTCTTAAAATAAACTTTACTAATAAGGTTTTTTCAAAGTTTTATTCGATAGCGCATATTCCATTGAAGATATTAACGAACCAATTTTCAATATAGTTGTAACAATACACAGCAAAGATAGTCCAGGAAAAGACTGTATTTAAGCAATGTTCCCACAAGGATTTTTGCTTCTTCCTTAATCTAGGAGAGATTTCCCTGTATGAAAACATCGAGAAAAAGATTTATTCCCTTAGGAGGATCCACATAACTGGTTAATATAACAGCATTGAAAACATGCATGTGCAAAATCAGAAGAATAGTGGGGTAAGGGAGACTGTTTTAAAAAAACACACAACCATCATTTGTGCTAGTATCCCATTCCTTTTGACTCTGTCAAGTGCATATTCATCCAGGAATAAGGATGCCTTGTGTATTTGGGGAGAAGGAGAAAATTAGGAAAAAAGGTGCATAACACTTCATTTACACAAAATTTGAAAATGGTTCTAAGATTTATTATATGCCAAATATAAATTATCCAACGTCACAAAAGGAAATGTAGTTTGAATGTAGCTTTTGGCTGCAAAGAATCTTCATGAATGCACTGCGACATAAATGGTAAAGACTGGAATGAAGTTGCCAAGAGAAAATTAGGACAGTAAACAAGTCAATTACTGACAGAGGGAGCAGAGACTGTTTGCCTCCACTACACATATTTCAAATCCTACTCCTTAAAATGCACACAAATTCTCACATGTCTTAAAATAACACACTACACATTTCAGTGACTTTTCAGGGCAAATTACAGGTTTAGACAGATGATTTGTTAATCCATCCTTTGTTTATATAAATGGCCTTGGTAATAAAACCATTTCTTTCAAATTTTCTAATAAAGCTGTAATCCTTTCCTCCCTAGTGTCCCTCGAGTTCAGGCATCAACAGCTTAACAGTCTTTGTACTTGACTAAATTGGCAGATTTAGTTAGGAATTCTCCATTAAAAATGACTATTTTCTCTCCACCCGCAGCGCCCCCCCACCGATGAACGACTGAATCAGATCTGTGATTAAATCAGATCTGTAGATATTTCATTCATAATCAGTTAACCTTTTCAGCAATGAAATGCAATTTTCCAACAGTTTAGAAGCAACATTACTTTGTAATGTGCGAGTGATATAAAATGTGGGGCAGTCTGCTTCTGCAACAACAAACATCTTAGATTAGCTCAGTGCCGAACAGTTAATTAAGTACCTTTTCCCCTTAAGGAGGATAGTCTTCAGTTAGTCATGACTGACTGACTGACTATAAGGAGAGGGAAAGAGGGGAAATAAGATGTCTAATTACACTATGGAAACACTACTTATTAACTCATAAAAAACTATACATGTCCGTATTTAAATCAATGTACAAAGCTAAACGTCATTTAGTTCATAATTATATACGCACAAAAAAAATTGGAATCTAAATTACCGTTTTAGTAAATCAGGCACACAACTTTTGAGGAGTAATACCACTAAACTAAAGCTAACACAGATTGCATACGGAATGATTACAAAATAAAAGAGATGCTGTCATACACTTCAAATGTAAGGATTATTACTCACTAGTTATAATTATCAGAATTAAAATGATCAGCACTGGTTAGGAGTATGGAGGAGTACTGTCTATATAACGACAACTTGCATTTATATAGCACCCTTCACACGGATTAGCTTCCCGGGGCGCTTAAAACCATGTCTCGCCCTCTCTCTGGGTGACAAGGGCAATAGGAGGTTAAGTGCACTGATCTTTAATTTCTGGGATCTCGTTTTAATTTTATTCAGACCAAGGACATTAAATTCTTCTGTCTACCACTTCTAATCCTGAGACTTCCAGCTGCTCCCGGGCTGATGGTTCATTTCAGCCCACACACTATAGTGATTGAGGCATTTAAACTGTTGAGTTGTATTTCCTAGCTAGATAGAGGGATCCAAAACAACAGGATAAGGAATCGATTGGGATGTTTAAAATGGAGATAAGATACTTGGAAAGTAAAGGTATTAAAAGGAAATATAAAAATGGGATTAAATGCTATTCCATGATCTAACAAAATGACAGAATAGGCTCAAGGGGCTATTCCTGTCCAAAACACTGATAAATCTCCTCAGAATAACAGGCATATTCTTGAATCATAATAATAACACTTAGATTCCATAAAGCCCCTTTCATGTCGGACTGACTTCCCAAAGTGCTTCACAAGATAAACTGTGAATTGCAATGACTTTGTGCTTTGTGGGCGAACCAAGCAGCCAATTTGCACATAGCAATGTTCCAGAAACAGCCAATTAAGTAAATTACCAATTTTTTTTTGGGGGGGGATTGTTGGCTAGCACACAGGAGAAACCCCCTTCTCTTTTCAAATAATGCCACAGGATCTATAATGCCCACCTAAGTAGGCAGATGGTACTCGGTTTTACATGTCCTCCAAAGCACACACCCAGCCGTGCATGAAATGTCAGTTCCAAGTCCTGAAGTCGGCCTTGAACTCCCAATCTTCTGACTCTGAAGCGAGAGTGATACCAACTCAGCCAGACTGACCCACTCTTTGAAATAGCTCTACTAGAATATTGTTAAACATTTCAAAAATTAATAAAGCTTCATAAACTTTGTCCTATTCCTTACTAAAAATGAAGACAAAAAGATTATTCCACCAATTAAAGTGTGCTACTTAATTCCCATATAGCTCAGTAAGTTCTTGATTTCTACATGATTTGTTTCTAAGTTAGCTGATCTCAACCAGTGCAGCATTTTGTGGTGCTATTATTGGCACCAAGAAGACTTAAAGCAGCCAGAGTTCCTGTTATTGATCACTATCTAATGGTTCCTACTGAATAGTAGGAATGTGAGAACTTCAGGTGAGGCAGGACCACCCTGACTGAACAGTGAACAGATAGTCAAAACCCATAAGTGAATGGATGCTTAGTAAAATCTCACACTGAAGCGTTCTGAGTCACTCCCCACCCGAAGAGTGCTATATAAATACAAGTTGTTATTGTTGATGTGACACGCAGCATTAGAAGGAAAAAAAAGTCAAAGGCTTTTAGAAGAGAAAGGGGAGGAAATTAACAAGTAAAAAAGCTTGTCACTTTCCCAGGCAATATGCCAGTGCCCCATTGAGGACTCTACCCAACCCATTCAATATCCTAAGGTTAACAATGGGTAAAATATCTCAGAGGGGGGTGGAGTAGAGAGGGAAGCAAAAGAAAAATTCTGAACTCCGGTTTGAGTTTTGTTGATTCTATATGTGTAAGATCAGAAAACATCTACAATATCCATGCCTCAACATTTTGAAGATCTGAATATACCATTTCTCCTTTTCTTCAGTGAAAACACGATGTGTTTCTCAAGTCTCAAAATCCTCCCGAATACTCTTCTCTGAAACCTTCAATCTACCGATGTGCCGTGTTCTTTATATTGTTAAGCTTCCCAAAACATTCCAAAGATAACATTAAAATGAGCTCCACAAGATCAAAATAACCAGTTTTAACTATGATTCAAATCCCAGCACTTGATCAGTATCCCTAACCTCATATTAACCAGATACTTTCAGTATAGCTGCCACAGGTCTTTCCTTTTCCGGGTTTGCTAATCGACCCTATTTCAATGTGTTGCCATTCGATGTTTTCTTAGCCAGTACCTTAACTTAAATGTTGCCACTTCCCTTTGTATACCATCTACTCCTTCTCACATGTCATTATCACAGCAATGCAACCAATCAATAAATTTTACATTACTAAAAATATCTGTCCTTTATAACTTGAGTAGTAGAAACTTGGGATTTCCGACTGTGGTCCTAAGCCCTTATGTATGAACCTTACTGTGCTGGTACCAGAATACATGTTCACATATGTGAATGTTTCATGTTTCCACATTAAGGTCTATTTTAGAAGCCTGTAAAATGTAGAAAGTGGAAACAGAAGGAAGTAATGATTACCACAGTCTTGAAGTCCTGTGAAAGCTTGAGTTAAGAATATGAGTGTGTCAGTTTTCATTTCAATAGAATTAAATTATAGTAGTTGTAGGGTGAATTTATGAGAGATTAAATAAATGAATAGTTGAAGGAAACTTGATTTTCATTGTCCCATCAAAGTGCATGTAGGAACAAGGTATTTAACTGAGAGGAAAGGAAAGTTTTGCTCAACGAGAGCGTGCAATCTGAAGGAAGCTGATGAATACAGAGTGGAACTAACAGGATAGAGGATTAGGGTTGAAGAGTGGAGGTTATTGTTCAGAAACCATGAACAAAGTGGAAGAACACAGGCAATGACTGCTCTGATGGAGCAGAAGCAGACAAGACCAAACACCATGGAGATGTCCAAGGAAGTGTTCCACTTTGTAGTGCTTTGTTGGAAATTATTTACTGATAAACACAAGTTGAATATCATAAAGTTTTAGATTTATGGGTGACATGAGAAAATGACAATAATATGTATTCTCGTTTCTAAATATTTAGGAATATAGGAGAATTAACAACAATTTGGATTGGCAGTGTTCACTAATATAAAATATAGCAACACGAGTAGGCCAATCAGTTCATTGAGCATATTCACCTATTTTACAAAAGTCATAGCATATCTATTTGTCTGTTTAATGCCTTTTCCCATATGCTTTAATATTGTAACACATCTTGGATTTGGATAGCTCACAAGGCCTGAGTTAAAGTATGGTTTGAGTGGTGAGCTGTACCTTGATATTGGATTGAGTAGGGAGGAACATAGGGCAATAACAACACTATGCATCATCTGGGAGCACAGTAGCTGTCACAGGATAGGACTTCAAAGACAGAACTTCAGGATTTTTTCCTCTAAGAAAAACATTCCTATGTACCAAGAATCATCGTAGAACAAGATTTACATCATTTTGTAGTCAACTCTAAAATGGTCTAAGAATTCTGATATATCAAAATATGTTGAACTAAATTCTCCCACCACTTTAGTTGATCATGTATTGTGTCTGTGGAAAATCCAGGCCTCAAACTGATCAATGCAAACAGATATGAACTTTACAAAGCTCAAAAATTACTCCTGTTATGGTGTACAGGTTTCCATCTTATTTTATTCATTTGCACTTTAACCCTCTTAGAAAAACGTGAATATGGAATCCAATCTTTGTTCGTGGATATTCACAGCATAACTTTCCTGAAGTTGTTACTCATATTGACCCAAAGGTGAAGATTTTGTGGGAAGGTACTGCAGCCTTGGGCCATTGGTTCCAGTTACAGTTCAAAAGTATTAATCTATGACATCTTATTCAGTTTCAATGGAAAACATGAGTTTCCACTAAAGGATAGTAATGTGGAAGTCAGAACCCAAGCTTTTGAAAACAGGTTGCTTAAATCCTCATTCTATATTTTACATACCTATATTTTACATGCCTCCTAACACCTACTGATCAAATATTCTCAAATTTTATTTGATAGAATTGTTTTTTCAATGGACAAGGTTACTTTTTATCAGAACAGATCAGAACTATCACAACAGATTCAATTTAGATAACGCATTGTATTACATTACTATGTTGATAAATGTAGCAATTAGAATACATTTCAACATACATGTACCGTTTTTTATAAAAGTTTATTTAAGAAGGTTAAATGAAAGATACCACTCGACAAAAGCAGACCTAAAAGTATGTTTTTCCTCCGAATCCAAGTGTCTCATTTTATCTAAATTGAAATTCTTTCTCTCTTGCCAGCTTGAAAACTCAAACCCAACTATTTCAGAACCTGAAGGCTGATATCCAACTGGATGGGTCCATTCTTTGAAACAAAAATCCTTACATGGACTTAAGGAAAAGTTACTGTATGATAAAAAGCCAACCCAGTATGACTGACTTTTAAAACATGCTCTACGGTACGGCATGTTCCAGAGAGAGTTATGCAACATCCTTCCAATCTCATTAGCACAAAACCAGTGTGGAATGTATAATAATTTTTAAGATTTCATCTGCTAAAACAAAACACATTTTAAGGACTTATTGCTATCGTTAGCAAACAGCTAAAACACATCAATTATAATCCCAATAAAAAAACTATTAAAAATATTTAAACCAGAAAATCTAAAAGCAGAACACAAGCTATTTTTGATAATGACTAACCCCAGGACACATGACTTACTGCTACAGCCTGCAAGTTATCCATGTCCAAATCAGCTTCTTAAAGGAGGCTAAACATGCATTCATAACATCCAGGGTCGACTATGCAAACTCCCTGCTTGTCGGCCTCCCCAACTCCTCCCTCCATAGGTTGCAGATCATCCAAAACTCTGCAGCCGGTATCCTCTCCTGCACCAGGCTCCGTGACCCTATCACCCCCAGCCTCACCCGACTTCACTGGCTTCCATCACACAGAGGATACAGTTCAAGATCCTGGTCCTCACTTTCAAAGCCCTCCATGGCCTTGCTCCCCCCTAACAACCTGCCTGCTCCCTCCGATCAGCGGGCTCCAGCCTGCTTCACGTCCCATGCCTCACCTGCCCCTCCAATGGCCAGTGGGCCTTCAGCCACTGTGCCTCCACCCTCTGGAACTTCACTAAGCAGTCCCTCCGCCTTTCCCCCTCCCTTGCCTCCTTCAAGACCCTCTTCTTCGACCGTGCTTTCGGTCATCCTCCTTCCCCCCCCACCCACCCCCCACGTTCCCCAGCTCGGGTCCGAAACTACTGATTGTCTTGTGCCTTGGGACGTCCTCCTGGTGTGAAAGGCGCTATAAAATGTAATTTTGCTGTAAACAAGAAGACTTTTACAGAATTTCTTGCAAACATAAATCAGGGACAAAACGAACGGCGATATGGATTCAAATTCAGAAGTCTTCAAACTAAAGGAGCAGCATTTTCATTCACAACATCCCATTCAATTCTGGCTACTCCTGTATTTACATGCTGTTTGCTTTCTATCTAGAGAGATCTAGCACTAGTGTTTCAAAGAAATGATTGGAAAATTTGCATAACAGGTTTACATTTTTTTCAGCTTTGCAATAAATCCATGTATTGTGTATTATATATATTATAATAAATCCATGTATTATGTACTGGTAAATTTCCCATTGCTTGTCCAGCTGCGGCAACCAATCCATTCAGGAATAGATGATGAGTAAACAGTTCTGGGAGCGACAGTTGCTGGAAAGCAATATATGGAGTCTAGTTCATAACACATGCTCATATCATCAGAGCTTGATATCCACCTTGTAGAGGGGTAGGCAGCTCCTGCTCAAGCTCTGCACTTCCAACTGGTGCATCACTCAATGAGCAGAAATGTCAAGCTACCCAGTTTTAGCTGGTTAAACTCTAACAGTAACCCGGCTCACAGTCTGGGGTCCCCAAGGGTTGGCTCCAACTAACTTGCAACCAATACTCTCTGTAATTAGGTAAGTCCCTCCAGAGAGTGAGCTTACACTCCATTACAGACAGGGACATTTCCATGCATTGGTGGCATACATATGTGGAACATATTGGCTTGTAGGGTTATCAGGAACAGGGTGAGAAGAATCTTGTACGATATCCTATATACGAGCCAGACAAGCTGGTCCATCACTTGGACTATTAGATAGCAAATTTCACCATATCAAACGTGATTTTTTTTTGGTCAGCTAGGCATCTGACACATGCGAAAACCCATCACCATGCTTAAGAGTAGCCAAATCAAACTGAGAATTCTCTGCATCCCACCTGCACATGGAAATCCACAGATATATTGTTGGGAGTGGAATATGTACTCATTCCTTGGAGGGACGCATCCTGCTTACCTAATTCTGGAAAGTATTAGGCGCAGGTTGGCAAGAGCCAAGGCTTGGGGATCTCAGAGTGTGGGTTAGGATACTACTCTATCTCTCTGCCTCCACCCTCAACTCCAGGACTGTTGGCATCCTGACCAACTGCCTGTCCGACATCAAGTCCTGGACAACGGACAACTTTCTCCAACTGAACATCAGCAAGACCGAGGCCCTCCTGATTGGCTCGCACCAGCGCCTCCGCAGCTCGGGCGCTGGCAGCATCAGCCTCCACAGCTGCACACTCAACCTCACTAAGCCAGTCAGGAACCTGGGTGTCTTGTTTGACCCTGAACTGTCCTCTCTCCCCCACATCTGCGCTATGACCGGCACTGCCCACCACCACCTCCGCAACATTGCCAGACTCCGCCACTGTGCCACCCCTCAGGCTGCTGAAACCCTCATTCACGCATTCGTCACATCAAGGCTCGATTACGGGAACTCCCTCCTCATTGGCCTTCCCAACTCTTCCCTTCACAAGCTGCAAATCATCCAAAACTCTGCAGCTCGTGTACTCTCGAGCACCAGACTCCGTGACCCCATCACTCCCACCCTCGCCCAACTCCACTGGCTCCCCATCCCTCAGAGGATTGAATTCAAGATCCTCGTCCTCACCTTTAAGGCCATCCATGGCCTTGCCCCCTCCTACCTCTCTGACATGCTGACTCCCTAACAACCTGTCCGCTCTCTCCATTCAGCGGGCTCCGGCCTGCTCCATGTTTCCCGCCTGACCCACCCTACCATCGGTGGCCGAGCTTTCAGCCTCTCTGCCCCCACACTCTGGAACTCCATCCCACAGTCCCTTCGCCTCGCTTCCTCCCTTGCCTCCTCTCAAGACCCTCCTCTTCGATTGTGCATTCGGTCTCCCTCCCACCTCTCTGCCTTCCCTCACCCCTACCCCATGCTCGGGTCCTGACCCGACTGTTCAGCGCCTTGGGACATCCTCCCGACGTGAAAGGCACTCTATAAATGTAATTTTGTTGTTGTTGTACTGGAGTCTAACCAGCTAAAACCACATAACTTGCCTGGCATTGTCTGGCAATCTTTCCCGCTGCTTATCCAGCTAGGACCAACCTACCTATTAGGGCTTTGGCTTGCAGGGTTAACAAAAGCTAAATGGGAGGATTCCCTGCCCCCAGAGACCGGTCTGTCCTTCCTGCATATGAGCCAGTGCCTTGGAGTTCTGCGGACCCGCCTGGCTCAGGAACTGGACTACCTAGACCACCAGCGAGGGCTGGCTCGATTCCGACATTCCGTTGCCAAACATATCACCTTGGAGCCAGTTCAACTCCAAAGGGATCCCATGTACCTCCCACCCACCTTCACTAGGAGGATAGTCACTAGTTGGTCGTTTGACATCCGACAAGTACGAGTTTGAGTCCTCACTAGGTGGATGGTAGAACATAGGAACTCCCTGCGTGTTTCCTGGTAAGCAAATAGCTGAGCATGAAATGATGAAAGCATTGCCGCCATCTTCCTGTCCACAGCTTGGGAACACATGCTTTCCCATTGAGTGATGGTTCCACCAGTTGGAGCTGCGGAGTTTAAGTGGCAACTGCTTACCTCTCTCCAAGCCAATCAAGGTGGATTCCAGTGCTGGGTGCACGAACATGTATTCAGAAACTCGGCCTCCAGATAACGTCTTCCAACAGCTGTCATCAAGCCTTGGAGTTTCCTCATCTGCTATCTGCCTTCAGCATGGTGATGGGAGGACCTTTACAGGACAGCTTGTGACATGCTAGCCACTTGAGGTCTTGAGGTCAAAGTCCAATGCGTACTGAGCTTACTTGTTACCAGCTGCTTAATCCAAGTCCTCATGCAAGGGGACTTAGCTTAGTTTGAACACTTCTGAATTTGAATCGGTTTAGTGCATTTTGTTTCAATTCTCTGATGCAAGAAATCCTTCCAAATGCAAGAAATTCAGATTTTTTTTTCTTTAGCCCCCTTACAGAAGGAGATTTGGGTATAGGTAACTTACTGGTTAAAACTGAATGTCAAGCAGCAGATTTGGACTTAGGTTGCCAACCTGATCACTTTCAATAAAGTTACTGTTGCAATGGCATAGGGTCATTCCAACTTGAATATGTGCATTATGCATTGCAAAATATACAGAAATGACTGTCTAATGGTGCTTTCTTCACATTTCATTCACTCTGAAAGATGAATGGGTAACAAGATAGCAAAACTTTCAAAAAATCCTGACTTGTACAGATTCATATCCACATAGCCTCAAAAAATCTTTTGGACTACACTCTGAGAAAGAATTTCACTCCATGAAATTGAGGGGTTTATATATCACATAGAAGACTGTTATTTTGCTGAGTGCCAAATTTCCTGAATGCACTTAATACACTCATTCGGAAAAAAAATTCTTGTGCACTAGCTATATTTGTGGACAAGTTTGATTGGAAGGCTCTTATGGGTATCCTTAGAAGAATATCCAGTTTATCCTCTTAAGAGTATCACAAACCACTGATCTTGACAATTCCTGAATGCATGCAGGGAGACACAATAATTAAAGACATAAAGCTATTCGACCAGTGAGAATTGTATATCTCAACACTGAAACAGATGTGGAGGTGCTCGGACACATCTTGCAGTAGGTTAAGGCACAAATCAACAAATGTCTCAAAATCTTCACCACTTGCATTCCCAAAAGTATTTTGATATAAGTGGCAAAAAGCCTGCAATCATTTTGTCCTCTGAAAGCAACTGGAAACTTTGAAGAAGACTGTGAGGAATATTTTAAATTGAGAGCTGGTTGTTGGGCCTGAAAGATGACAACTATAAAAACTAATGCTACTAAGAAGTTGTTTAAGTTCATAAGAGGCAAGGGCGTGCTTATGTGAATTATGTGCACCTTTTGACAAGGAAAGTTTTGAAATAAAGGCATGCTAACATTTTTAAAAGTCCTTTTTCATGATGTTAAATTAAAACTTTTGAATCACTAATGGTTAGAAAGAGAATGTTGACTTGGCTTGCCAGCCTTTGACCATCTGGAACCAAATATAGATTCAAGTCTGTACTTACAGGTTAAAGGGTTAATTGAATTCAGCTTTTAACCTGGTTTCCATTAGTTTATGGTAAAACAAAGGTCTGGCGCCATGGATTATATCAGTGCCAATTATACAGTAAATGAAATGCTGCATCTTCATTGCACTCTGACCATATATCTTCTATTTGTAAAACAGAAATAATTTTACTACTTAGCCAAAAATGACATTGCTTATATA
This sequence comes from Callorhinchus milii, assembly GCF_018977255.1. Taxonomy (NCBI): domain Eukaryota; kingdom Metazoa; phylum Chordata; class Chondrichthyes; order Chimaeriformes; family Callorhinchidae; genus Callorhinchus; species Callorhinchus milii. Next base: position 73,764,611 of record NW_024704743.1, on the reverse strand, counting down.
AACACTGAACTGGTTACTTACACAGTGAAACTCTGATAACTCGTCACCCCAAGGGAAATAGCTCAACTTACTACTTATCAGAGTTGAATAGTTATCTAATGTGCAGTATCTCAAAAGTACAAAGTACTCAAGTAGCCAGGATATTGAGTGAGTTATTAGTTATGTGTGGGGATTACAACTTATCATAGGGGCTAGTCATCAGAGTCTTATTGAAATATGAGAGTTTGTAAATGAAGATTGGAAATAAGCACTTTTCCTTAGTTGGGACATAAATGCTTCAATATTTCCTTTTACTCTTCTTGGCTTTGTTGGCAGAGTAGCTCTAACATGAAATGTTAATATACACCAAGTTAATAGAGTTAGCCTTTTCCTCCAAGAATAACGCGAATAAGGGTCAAAGCATCATACAAAGGTGTAGATAGAATCTGAGATTAGTTTTGGATAATTAGTTAAGACATTAGACGTTTACTGTCTTGTTATACATTCATACATTGTCAATCCACTGTACAAACCATTGTACAAAAATCCACTTTATGCATCAATTTGTTTTATAAGTTAAGTTCCAAATAATTCTTTTTTAAAATACAGTAAATTCCTGAAATCTCAAGATGATTTATTAAAAGTGGTAAATTAGGCACATGAATATAAATATATAAGTAAATGTGTGCACAATATTGATCGCCTGATGACTTAAATGGTAGTAACAAGTCAAGCCATGGTGGAGTTACCAGGAGTTTACTGTACAGTATAATTTATATAGCAACTTTCACGTCAGCACATCTCAAAGAGCTTTACACTGTTGGCTTGGCTGGAGGTAGGAGCTGAAGAGGGTGGGAAGGGGAAAGACAACTAAAAGGTATGTCTTGAAATTTTAACATGTCCAATTATTCTTCTAATTTTCTCCCTTATTGCCATACTGGCCTAGTGTACCTGTTCCTCGCGTGACTTTTTTTAAAGAAAAAAAGAGGGTGCTGAAGAGGGATCAAGAATAAAAAACTGGGAAAGCCAGAGCCAATTTAGGCTGCCCATGTAGCCCTAATTGATACCAGCAAGCTCCGAGGCAATAACAACTTGCCATGTCCAAACAGCACCTTTCACATAGTATAACACCTTGGAGTGATTTATAAAGTGGGAGTCAGGCACTGAACAAGGGACAGGGGGAAAGGCACCATAGGAGTGATCAGAGATATTTTATGGTGGAATTTAAAGACAGATAGAGAAAGTGAGACAGAAAGGAAGAGAGAGTAGTTCCAGAGTTAGGGCATAACAGCTGAAAGCTTGGCTATCAATAGCGGCACAGAGATGATGATAGATGCACAGCAGGCCCACGTTAGCTAAGCAATTTCGAAGGGATTTATAGGTGAAGATGAGGACCTTGAAATGGATCTTTTGGGAGAAAGGGGCTCTCTTGAGGACAGGGATGATTGGGAATGTGGAGTTTGGTGTGGGTGGTGGTTTGGGATTAGCTGGATCTTATGGATGGTGCAGGTGGGGAGATAAGCAAAGACCGTGTTTGAAAAATCTAGACAACCGATATCCTGGCATGAATAATGGTTTCTGCAGCAGTTGATGAGATTGAGTCTTTGGCGGAGACTGAATGTGAGCTAGAAAGGAGAGCTGAGGAACAAAATGTACTCCAAGTTTGAGCACTGGTTTGGTGAGGTCGAGAAAGAGGCCAGGTAGGCTGAGAAGATCAAAGCCTTTGAATTCCATACACCATTGAGGCTGCTTGGAATTCAAAGCTTTTTTAAAACTTATGTAAATTAACATAGGCTTTTTCTAAATTCAATGACTTTAGTTAAAAAGAAACAAACTGAATAAGTTCCAGATTCATTTCCCAGTCTGTAGTAAGCTGATCTGAGCAAGGCAACAAATGTCATGCTAACAATTTGTCTCAATCCTTAGGTCAGGGAGAAGAAAATTAGCCAGGGGTCCACCTTTCCATTCAGGAACGTCTAATGGACCAATGAATGTATGATCAGGATTATGTTTAGATTTGTGTTCCCTATGGTCAAATTGCCAGCTGACATTCTTGCATAAAGTAAAAGTAGAACAAAGACCGTCTGCCGAGTAGAGACTCATGTGTTTCTCCATTCCCAGTAACTGATTCTGCCTCCGTCTATACATCTATCGACTGCAGAAACAATGCTATCTCAGAGACTGAATTTCAATACAGAGCTGCCTTAAAAGTGAGGTCTCTGGTGTGTTTCTCCAACTGCGCACACCTGAAAATGAATCTTCTGCATCCCCACTGAGGTCAGAGGTGAGATTTCAGGAGGGAAAAAAAAGACCCTCTAAGCTTCGGTAGCAACAATATAGGGATGTAAAACTCATCAATTTCCACCAACTTCAAAAACCCACTCTGAAGAGAACACCCCCCACCAAAAAAAACCCCCAATACTGAGTGCAATTCAGAAGAGAGAAACCCGATACTATAGACTTGTTTCATCTCTGTCGGCACGCTCATCAATTTTGTCTCATACAACAGCTGTCATAGCAGCTCTGCTTTGGGAAATAAAGCAAGGCTAGACATAGTTGCCAAGTTAACTAATTTTGCTTCAATTTTGTATTTCTCTTCAATTTGAGACATTCAATCTAGGTTAATTTAACCGCACAATAGAAAGCTACATCGAGACCAGAAGTGGAACCACCATATCAAAGTATCATCAATTTATGCTTCCATTCAATGTCTCACCACCTTGAATTGTTATCCAAAAAATTCAGAAGTTTTAAAAAGTCTGCAACAAACATAAGTTTCTAACTGTAGACACCTGATAACTCGGCCCTTAATTTAACTTGCCCTTCAATTGTCACTAACACGCAAATCATCATGCAATCAAAAAACTTGCCACTGAGCCATTTAAACTTGGATGAGTTATCAGTTTAGTGTATATAACATCATGCTAAAACCTTTAGTCTGCTTTATTTTATAGTGAAATTGAATATTTAAAATAATGTATTACTGTTCTATTCTCAGATATTAATCAAGAAATTGTTTAAACCAGGGAATATGTTACAAAAAGACAGCGTGATTAAATCTTTTGTTTTGCAACATATACTTAAAAAAATCTGCTTGCACTACATTTAGAAAAGGAAAGTCAGGGCATAGGTTAATGGGTATAGTACTCCACTGACACTGAGCAGCGGCACAAAGGAAATTTTGAATTATGAGCATCTCACATTTCACAATGTTCCCAAAACACATGAAGTCACTAAATAGATTACCTTTAGATTCTGTCAGATTCAATTAGATTCTAACAGCAAACACCAGTCATATAATTCTGCTCACTTAACAAGGTCAATCTATATTTAAAATTGTACTCGCTGTAAATCCAGATGTGTGTAGCAATAGTATTTATTGCATAATCTTACACCTATTGAAGTGACAGTACTGGAATTACAAAGTTATACATTATACAAGTTAAGAATTCCTAAAATATCAACAATGAAAAGTTGGCAAGTTTTCAAAGGAAGCCCAAAACATAAATATTAAGCAAACCACAACGTGTGCCTTAAAATATTAGGCCCATGTTTAAATGTTTCTAAATTTGTATCAAGTTTATTCTTTTAAAAATAGTAATTATACAGAATCCAATATTACCATATTCAAGGTGCCAGTTATGGTCAAGGTTTAAAGTAGGTCTCAAATGCTCATTGACATGAGGTCATAGACAAATCGAGGCATTATGCTTCGCACACCTGTTAATGTTGTGCCTCTTTCCACTAACATTTTCAAGCTGTGTGCAATACAGCTCCTCCAAATTTTGAAAGTAGTCTACTCTCATGTCCCTACACCAATTTATCTGTCAAAAAAGCATACACAAGGGTGCAAGAGGGAGAGAGTGCAAAAGGGCACAAGTGTAAATGAAAACACGAGATCCAAAACGTGAGTATGAGAGGGAAGACAGGAGTGTGTGAAACCATGAACAAAAGGAGAGCAATATGGTTAACCTCTAGCATTTATGGGATAAAAGTTTGAGGAATTACAGCGAGGGCTTTCAGACTCAAAACAATGTCTTAAAGGGGCTATTTACAAGTTGTTTAATAGGTTGGAGAAATGACACTCTGATATATGCAGGAGGGCAAGCGGGCAGGTTCAGAGTTGTGAAGTTTAATTAATTATAGCAGGGCACTAGGAAGCATCTACACAGAGGTGGATCAACAGTTGGAATGAGTTACCCTGAAGGTTTGTTCAGTCCAGAAGACTGGACTAGTTTGAGAAATGGCTTATAAGCTGTAGTGGGAAGACAGTAGTTTGGGTATTTTAGAAGGAAATCACATGGTCAGAAGGGCCTTCCCTCCTCTGGACCTCTTGTGATCCACTGATTATTTTAAATGTAGATCTCATGCATACAACTATTAAACTGCACAGAGCTGCAGTATTAATTCTTCAAGACTCAAAATGCAAGTTTTAAGCTTAATATGAACCTCAAGATGAGGTTGTCAAATGTACTCAATTGAGTTTCCCACTCTGCAAAGCATTGTACATTGATCTTTACAATATAGGAGAATACACCTTTGATCACTTAGCAAAAGATGTTTACTAATCACTGACAATTGTAACTTTTTAAAAGTTTTTAACCTTTTGGACAAAAGACCCGATATAAATCACAGCAGATATATTAGAGATCTTAAGACATACCTTTGCAAAAAACACTGTTAGATGGGTTTCGCTGCCAAGTATCCAAATTGGAAATTTAGGAGATTTCAGGAATCCTCCAACCTGAAAGTAAATTTCAAATATGTAAAAGTGCATTCTGGCCAATATAAGATCCCCCGATAGAATTTATTGAATCATAGAAAGTTCAGACTACAGTTTACCAATTAATACTCTGACATAGGTTTGCAATATCTAAGAATATTTATTTTAGATAAATAAAATAAGGTCTATAATAAAGTTGTAACTCCATTATGATTGATATTATACTATAATACGACATTTTTCAAAAAACACTTGCACTGAAACTCTGCTCCACGATAGAATACAATACTATTAACCTCACCTTTACTTTTAATCCAATATTTTTAATCAACTATTTTAAAATATTATGGACAACACTCATGGGATAAGTTCTCTGTTTCACTTATGACTGATATGATTAAGTCAGAAAACAGCATTTCCCCCCCACTTTTTGAAAGCAACATTCTTCACTCTACTGACCCTTACAGAACCGCTTCACCACACACCAGCCAGGCAACTTTCTCCCAGGCTTGTAACTAACCTCACATTAAAACCAGTCTGGTATGATACTCCCACATAGTGAGAAACATTTTCACCCTCACAGCAACACAGTTGAGACTGTGGATGTTCATCAAATGTTTTCATTTTCTAATCATGTACACTGAAATTCCAGTCCATCAATCCATGGCACAATGTGTTACTTTCTTGATATGCTGAACACGCTTTACCTTAATTTTTTGTTGGTCATCTCGGTGTCTGACATATGCAGAAATCCATCACCAAGCCTAAATGTATCCAAACTACAAGGAGGATTGTCACTAGTTGGTCATTTGACATCTAACAAGTTCTGGTTTGAGCCCTCACTAGGGGGATGGCAGGTAACATAAACTCCCTGTGAGCTTCCTTGTGGGCAACACAGCTCAGCATGAAATAATGAGAACATTGCCATCATCTTCCGGCCTATACTTGGAGATACATCCCTCCCCCATTCAGTGATGGTTCTACCAGTTGGAGATATTTCATATGGATTACTTTGCAAAGTTGAAAGTAGTTGAAAAATTTGAAGACATTCTGTATATAGGAATATGACCTACACTTCTAACTCAGATCTAGGATCAGCCAACATTACGAAAGCTATTTTGAAAATTCATACCAGTAAAACGTTACTGGGCAACCTAGATTACTATAATTGGTAAAAAAAAATCAGTTATTCAGCATGTTAAGAATGTTTGGCACTTGCTCAGTTGATACAGAACATTTTACATACCAATCATATCTTAGAAGGCAAATCTAAGCGTCAACATATGAACCTAAATACATGTTCTTTCCACAAATTAACTTTTTCATTTAATATTTTACAAACCTAAAATAGATTTTTTTTAAAAAAAGCAGCATATATAGCACAGCACCAGTAAACTGATTGTTCAATAGGATTTTCATTTTACTAATAACATACACACTGCATCTGGGCACCATGGTATTTTTATTAAATTACACCAGGGCTCCACTGTTCACTCCACATAAAGAAAACAAATCAGAAGTTAGTTACTTTCATGTACAATTAAGTCCACATTACTGTGGTCTTAAGATACCACACATTTTATTTTGCAAGGGGCTGGAATGATTTTTGGTCACATTGAGGTGGAGGCTGAGCTATTAATGGCTTGCTTTTCCAGATCTGGTACCCGGGATAACTAGTGCATGCCATCAGGTATTATGCTGGAGAGCTACAATGCAAATATTAACACAATCTCAGAGTGCTATTGTTATTGCCAGGCAACTGTCCCTCATCGCCTTTTTTCAAATTTTCTTTTTTACAGCCTTGCCTCCAACTACGATTGCAAAGTGTTAAGATGAGTCCACTGACCCAAGAGTTACTTTTAAACCACACCATTGCACATTTATTTACTACGAATGTGTAGATATTTTGTTAATCAACTTCAATAATTATCTATCTCCCCTACATCAGCTTCCTTGCACCTCTCAACTATGAAGATTATGATTTTTCTGATTTGAAACTGGCTTGCAAATAACAATAGGTTAGAACTATTCAGCACCTTGGGGGTCATCCTTCAGAAGTGAAAGGTGCTATATAAATGCAATTTGTTGTTATGATTACAGACCAGGAAGAGAGGAAAAACAGAAAAAAAGGACACATTAAATTTATAACAATAAAGTCTCTATTTGAAGATTTTGTATTCCTCCCATGAAGAAACACAGAAAATTAGATCCCAATGTGGTAAACTAGTTAGAGTACTTGGCTGCCTTGTTGGGCATATTTCCGTGCTGCAAAACAAAATATTTTTTTGAAAGTTCAGCCAAAAGATAAAAAGATTTTATCTTATTGAGAATAAATTTCTTGATGCAAAACAGCTTCCAGGAAGATCACCTGTTGTCTCCAAACAGCTAAAAAATATGAATTGCAAATGTTTACAAAATGATTGCCAGACTGCAAATAATTATATTTCAGGTGCTTACCTTACAATATCGCAGAGACTCCATTAACGTGAGAAAACCTACAGTAGCTTGATTTCTTATACCGTGGAGTTCTGAAACAAAGCAATTATAGGACTCAGCACTGGCATTACACAAGTTTTCAAAGTCAAAGAAAAAGAGTATGGACACGATAGGTTATAAAATCCTGACATTAATATTTTTTACAAGCTAATATCTAATTAGAAAGATTACTCCTAAAATTATGCTATTATCATAAGTCACGTTACTTAAACAAGATGTGTGTGTTACAAAACGCAATATACTGTAGATGCTAGGAATCTGAAACAAAAACAGAAGTCGCTGGGAACACTCAGCAGGTCAGACAGCATCTATGGAGAAAGGAAAGTGAGTCAACGTTTTGGATCCACGACCCATTGTCAGAGCGGTTCTGACAAAGGGTCGTGGATCCAAAACGTTGACTCACTTTCCTTTCTCCATAGATGCTGTCTGACCTGCTCAGTGTTCCCAGCGACTTCTGTGTGTGTTACAAATGGGTTTAAACAATTTTCTAAATCTAACTAAGGGCTTAGCTCACAAAAAATAATACTCCTTAAATTTACTACAGTGCCTTACCCAACATCTCAAAGTGCTTTGCATGACATACTTAAAGCGTCGTGACTATTTTGTGAGCGAATGTGGCAGTCAATTTGTGCACAGCAATATCCCACAAACAGCTATGAATCCTTGGCCTGGATACCAGTAGAAACTCCCTTCCCTTTTTAAATAGTGTCGTGGATCTTTAATATCCATTTGAACAGGCAGATGAGACTTTGGCTTATATCTCGAACAAAAGACAGCACCACCAATAATGCAGTACACAGCCAGCACTGCATTGGAGTGTCAGTATAGACTACATAAGTCTAAGTATCGATACCTCACATAAGCAAAGATTCCTGCGATCTGTACAGCAGCTCAAACATTTATAATTGCAGGTATAACAGCTTCAATTTTATGAACATTAATACGAAATGAATGATGATTACTAATCATGAAAGTTGTTTTTAATGTTAAGGAAGCCCCATGAAATTTTTTTGGCAATGCAATTCTGGAATTAGCCTCAAGCAAGAGTGAACTCCATAAATTCTCCTCCAACCACCCACCCACACGAATAAGATTCATCAGGTGGATTTTTACAACCCACTACATGAAATGAGCTGAAACTGCATAGAGCACAAAAATTCCATACTACAATGCAATAGGGCACCAAATCGCTTAGTATCAACACCATGCAGAGAAATAAGCAAGGTTAAATGCTTATTCTTAAGAAGTAATTTTATGAAGACACTTATATAGTAGAACTTGGTCAACCACATTTGATAAGGCAACAAGCAGACTAAGGCAGAGAGACTGAATAAAAAATACAGTAGTATAATGCTCTTGAACAGCACTTGAATTGCAAAATAGCATCTACTGCCACCTAGAGCACAATAATAATCCTTACATTTGATATAATGCCTTATCACATCTTTGAGATGTCTCAATCTGCTTTACAGAATATACTGTAAAGTGAATTGACTGTATATTTCGTGTAGCCAATTGCGCACAACAGTGTCCCACAAGCAGTCATGGATTGAAGTGACCAATAAAGAGTAGCTTTAATATTACTGATATGAAGGGATATTTCAAAGCAAGTTATACCAGCAGCATATTAATTATCCAGTTTTCTTTCTTACATGTTCCTAGCAAACACACCAGACCATCTAAATCTGGTGAGTTCAGTCATGCCATACAGTTCACTTACATTACTTAGCCACTGAGAAGGTTTTAATTCCATTAATTAAGGCTTCATTAATTTCTTTTACATTGGGACAACTCAGAAATTGCTGTTAGTGCTCAAATTCCTTTGGTAATCGTATTCCTTTCAACTACTGTCAGCCACAATCCGACTAAAGACAATCAAACATTAAGGTACATTAATTATTTTGATTTATTTTTAAAAGCATTTCCCATGACGACAACCACTTAGAAGTTTCAGATAATTTAAAATCACAATAACTTACTCATTCCAGAGCATTCCCTGTCTCCGTCCCATACATTCAGGACTGCATATCCAGTCAGCAGCAAATTGATCAGGCTTTGGCTAAAGGACAAACAGAAAGTAAATACTCAATGCATAAATTCAGACATCAAAAGCATCAAATGTTGGAAAAATTGAGTCTGATAAAGGTATGGTTGAGGCTACTGGCTGAGATGAGGGTGAGGTAGTAGCAGAGGCTGGCAATATTGCGTGGATGGAAGAAAGCAGATTTGGTCAGAACATGACGACAACATTGTAGCACATGGAGAGGAAGGGCAGGTTAGAGTTAGGTGATGATGTTGGGGTGGGGGGGAAGGGATAGGGTGCGGGTGTTTCACTGAGCTAGAATAAGTTTCTGTGGGTGAGCCAGACTTCATTGAGACCCAGAACCTTAAGGTGTTTGTCTAAAAAAAAGGCTCTGGTTGGATGGAGCTTTGTTTGCATAGGAGGAAACATTTTGAAGTGCAGTGTGGAAGGGACGGGCAGCGGACACTCAGACTAGAATGAGCTGGGAATATGTGTCCACAAGATATTGTAGCTTTGTATTTCACCAACTGTCATCCTGCTGAGTTTAGGCACACTGGACAAACTGCAAGCTGGCAAATATAAGAGCCCAATTAAAAAGCCATAGAAATCCTGCTGACCTTCAGACTGTTTAAACTGTTAAAACTGCAAGAATTAAGGCCAAACGCATACCATTTCCAATTGGAACCACAAGTCTGATAGAGGGACCCACCAAGTTTAATAAAAATTCCAGTAAGAATTTTCTTAAAGCAGGATACTGCAAATTCAGGGAATTTGGTTGATTCATAAAAGTTTAAATTAAATTAAATTATTTTAAATTAGGGTCAGTGCACCACACTACATTTCTAAATTGCCTGCAGCATTAGGGAGGATTACAGAGAACAAGGGCTTACATGAAACATTGTTTTCATGCAATTTCCTCAATTCAGCACTTAACCATGTGCCCCATAGGCTAAAAATCAGTGAGGTCTTCACCTAAATAAGTGCAAAATTCTTTTCACACATCATATGAGACAAAAGTCCCAGATTTTATTTACATATTGAAGGTTTCAGATTACTATGCTTGGAGACATCAATGGCCAAACATACAGATGGTTTCCATTATTTTGAAAGCAACTCAGAAGCCCGATTATCAGTAGACACAGATAAACCCACAGTGTTAAAAAGAATGAAACACAAAACCAGCCAGTGCCAACAATATACCAAAGGAAAATATGACTGGCTAGAGTGGCAGTTTTCAAAAGATGCTGAAGTGCTTGATGATAGGATGTCACTTATACTTACTCATAGGATGTCAACCCTTATACTGTACATTCCTTACCTGGTTATAAGTTAGAATGATTAATTCAATGACAATACAACAATAGTAATAATCCTTACATTTGATATAGCACCCTTCACATCGGGAGGATGTCTTAAAAGCACTGCAAAGAGGAGCCACTTTGTAGGCGAAACATTTACAAAATCTGACAAACAGAAATTATTTCCCATTTGCTAGATGTGTATTAAAATAGATTTGCCGCAATTCTTGGCATATTCAATAAATGCTGGGAAAATGGTAAGGAAAGGAATTTTGAACTGAATCGCATGAATCTCGCAAAAGAATGAAGTGCCAATCATTAATCTCTCTCTTTGACAGTCATTGATCTCTTACCAAATACCTTATGAACTTCAAAGTTTTACAAAATGTTCAGGTAGAATTCCAGCCTACTTCAACCCTTATACTGTACATTCCTTACCTGGTTATAAGTTACAATGATTAATTCAATGGTTAAAACACGGAATCCACCCAAACTACACTATGATACAGAAGAATCGTTAGAAACTATTTTATTCATGCCATGTTGCGCTGTAGTTTTACATGAGTCCTGCAGCTTAGTGGTTAGAGCACTTGCCTCGCAAGCGAGAGACCTGGGTTTGATTCCCGATAGGGCAAAATGTTGGCCAAGTTTCCTTACTCCACACGCCTCTGTTTATCTAGCAGTTAAGTAGGAACCCAGTTGTTGGTCGATTGGCGGATCACTTTTCTGGGGATAATAATTCCACCAAAAATAAATAATAAATTGGTTACTTCAATCCACGACTGTTTGTGGGACACTGCTGTGTGCAATTGGTTGCCACATTTCGCCCACAAAATATACAGTCAATTCACTTTAGTGTATATTCTGTGAAGCACTTTGAAATGTTTTAAAGACGTGATAAGGCACTATATCAAATAAAAGTATTATTATTATGTTTCTCTACTTCGACACCTGCAGGACACCAAGAGAAACTCTCTTCACTTTGCTGAGCAAATAATCAGCAATTTGCTCCTGCTTCAATTTCATGACGCCAATAGTGATGTATAAAAAAATTCTATAAATTTCAAATTTTCTATCTTCTCATTGGGAAGGCATGAGGTGAGTGTTTCTGGGGGTGGGGGGCAGGCTATCTGCTGAGTGTCTGATACATGCAGAAACCCATCACCATGCACGCATTTATTCAACCACCCCTACCCTCATCCATGCATTTATTACATCTAGGCTTGACTACGCCAACTCCCTGCTTGTTGGCCGTCCCAACTCTTCCTTCTATAAGCTCTAGATCATCCAGAACTCTGCAGCTTGTGTTCCCTCAAGCACCAGGCTCCCCGTCCCTATCACCCGCACCCGGTTCCACTGGCTTCCCATCCCCCAGAGGAAAGAGTTCAAAATTCTCATCCTCGCCTTCAAAACCCTCCACAGCTTTGCTCCTTCCTACCTCTGTGACCTGCTAACCCCATATCAACCTATCTGTTCCCTCAGCAGGCTCTGGCCTGCTCCACATCCAAATAGTGTAACATCCACCTGAACAGGCTGGTATTAATTCAAGTGGCCATTATACATGCGTCAGGAAATGTTGGACTCCTATGACAGTCCAGCTATTCTCATTAGCATAAGAACAAAGCAACAGCTGGTGCTTTCTTGAATAAGCTTTCTTGAATTGAGCAGAGAGCCCAGCAGTGTGAGGAGGGAACTGAGTGAGGTGGAACAGTGAAAATTCTGTTAAGGAATTTGGTGAGAGTGGGAATTCAGTGCAGAGGGGGAAAGAGGTGCATAATTATAAAATATATGAGTTAGATTAAAATAATATAAAACATCTGGGAATATGGCAGGGCAGCTGAGACTGGTTGCATGTGTGCCAAGTGGGAACTCCAGGATGCTTTGTGTACCATGGACAGACATGTGTGTAGGAAGTTTAAGCTTTGGCTGCTTGAGCTTGAGCTCAGAGTTTCTGAGCTCGAGGAGAAGATGGGAATCATAGATGGCATACAGAAGGCTGAAGAGTTCATCGATCAAACGTTTCAGGAGGTGGTCACCCCTCAGCCACAGAGAGTTCAGAGGACGTGAGTGGATGACCACCCGGCATGGTAGGAAGAGGGGACAGGCAGTGCAGAAATCCCCTGAATGTGTGGCACTCACAAACTGGTTCTCTGTAGTGAATACCAGTCAGGGTGATGACACCTCTGGGGAGAGGAGTCAAAAGCAAATGGATGCACAGGGGAACACAGGGAGCACTGTCAATGCAATTGTCTTTGGGGACACAATGGTGAGAGGAATAGACAGGTGTTTCTGCAACCAAAGACGTGACTCTCACATGGAACGTTGCCTCCCTGGTGTCAGAGTTAAAGACATCACAGAACGGGTGCAAAACGTCCTACAGGGGGAAAGGGAACATCCAGAAGTCGTGGTCCATGTTGGGATCCATGATGTAGGGAAAAAAAGGGCTGAGATCCTACAGGGAGAATATCAGAAGCTAGGAAAAAAGCTAAAGAGTAGGACCTCAAAGGTGGGGATCTCTGGATTACTCCCAGTGTTTCGTGCAAGTGAGTATCAAAACAGTGGGATCAAACACATGAATGCATGGCTTGAGCAATGATGTAGAAAGGAGGGCTTCAGGTTCCTGGACCATTGGGACCAGTTCTGGAGCAGGTGGAACCTGTACAATATGGATGGGTTACATATGAACAGGACTGGGACCAATGTCCTCGCAGGGAGATTAACTAGTGCTGTAGGGAAGGGTTTAAACTAATTTCGAGGAAGGAAGGGAATCTGGATGTAGCATCCGAGAGGACAAATAAGTGACATAGAGGGCTGGGAGAGATGAATAGCAATGTAATAAGGAGTAATCCAGAAAAAGGAGGGATTATACTGGGGAGAAATATAGAACGGACTAAACCGGTCCTGGAGTGCGTGTGAATAAATGCAAGGAGTGTGACAAATATGATTGATGAGCTGCAGGCACAAGTTGTCAAATGGGGTTATGATGTAGTGGCAATAACGGAGACTTGGATCAAACAAGGGCAGGAATGGGAGCTGAATACTCCTGGCTACAATGTATTCAGGAGAAATAGGGAAGGAATAAAAGGAGGGGAGTGGCGATATTGACTAAAGACACGGTTACGGCCCTGGAAAAAGGACAATGTGCTAGAGGGTCCAAAAAAACAATCTATTTGGTTAGAGTTAAGGAGCAGAAAAGGAGCTGTTACTCTGTTGGGTGTATACTACAGTCCACCAAATAGTGGCAAGGAGATAGACGAGCAAATCTGCAAGCAGATTTCAGAAAGATGCAAGACCAATAGAGTAGTGATAATGGGGGACTTCAATTATCCTGACATAGACTGGCAAAATAACAGTGTAAAGGGTAAGGAGGGGGAAGGATTCCTGAAATGTGTGCAGGATAACTTTCTGGATAAGTATGTTTCCAGCCAAACGAGAAAGGAGGCATTGCTGGATCTAGTTCTGGGGAATGAAGTGGGGCAAGTGGAGCAGATTTCAGTAGGAGAGCATCTGGACAACAGTGATCACAACATCATTAGGTCTAGAGTACTTATGGAAAGGGACAAGGAACAATAAAGGTGAAGATACTCAACTGAAAGATGGCTAATTTCAGTGAGTTAAAAAGGGACCTAGCCAAGGTGGACTGGAAAGAAAGATTGGCAGGTAAAACAACTAATAGCTAATGGGAATCTTCGAAGAGGAGATAGTTTGGGCACAGAACACAAACATTCCCACAAGGGGAAAAGGTAGGGCATCCAAACCTCCCTCGATGAATAAGGAAATTGGGATTAAAATAAAACAGAAAAAAGTTTATGATAAATGTCAGGTTCCAAATACAGAAGATAATCAAATAGAATATACAAAGTACAGAGGAGAACTGAAAAAGGAAATAAGAGGGGCAAAGAGATTGTATGAGAAAAGATTAGTGGGTAACATAAGAGAGAACACTAAGGTATTTTGTAAGGAAAAAAGGATAAAAGGTAAGTGAAAGGTAGAATGGGTCCAATTAGGGACCAAAGAGGAAATCTTCTTGTGGAGGCAGAGGGCATGGCTGACATACTGAATGAGCACTTTGCATCTGACTTCACAAAAGAAAAGGATTCAGCCAATGCCACAGTATCTTAATCTTAATTGGATAAGATAAAAAATAAACCGAGAAGAGGTACTAAAGGTGCTTAAAGTAGATAAGTCGCCCGGTCTGGACGGGATGCATCCTAGATTATTGAGGGAAATAAGGGTGGAAATAACAGAAGCTCTGGCCACAAACTTTCAATCCTCCTTAGTCACCGGGGTGGTGCCAGAGGACTGGAGTGTTGCAAATGTTACTCTCCTGTACAAAAAGGGGCAGAAAGATAAACCCAGGAATTACAGGCCAGTCAGCCTAAAGTCAGTAGTGGGGAAACTTCTAGAGACTATAATCCGGGACAAAATAATTTTTCATTTTATAGGTTAATAAAGAACAGCAAACACGGATTTGTTAAATTGTGTCTAACAAACCTGATATTTTGTTGAAGTAACGGAGAGGGTAGATGAAGGTAGTGTAGTTGATATGGATTTTCAAAAGGTGTTTGATAAAGCGCCACATAAGAGACTTGTAAGCAAAATAGAAGATCACAGTATTAAAGGGACTGTGGTAGCATGGATACAGAACTGGCTGGGAGACAGAAAGCAGAGAGTGGTGGTGAACGGTTGTTTTTTTTTCTGATTGGAGGGAAGTGTGCAGTTGTGTCCCCCAAGGGTCAGTATTAGGACCACTGCTGTTTTTGATCTATATAAATGACCTGGACTTGGGTATAGGGAGTACAATTTCCAAGTTTGCAGATACTAAGCTAGGAAAAGTAGTAAACAGTGAGGAGGATAGTAGTAGACTGCAAATGGACATAGACACACTGGTAAAATGGGCCGACACGTGGCAGATGAGGTTTAATGTGGAGAAACGTGAAGTGATGCATTTTGGGAGGAAGATTGAGGAGAGGCAATAGAAGCTGATGGTACAATCTTAAAGGGGTGAAGGAACAGAGAAGGGGGTCATATACGTAAATCTCTGAGGTGGCAGAACAGGGAGATAAAGCTGTTAAAAAGGCATACGGGATACTAGACTTTATAAATAGGGGCATAGAATACAAAAGTCAGGAAGTTATGATGAACCTTTATAAAACACTGGTTAGGCCTCAGCTCGAGTACTGTGTTCAGTTCTGGGCTCCACACTTTAGGAAGGATATCAAGGATGTCAAGGCAGTGGAGAGGGTGCAAAGGAGATTTACCAGGATGGTACCAGGAATGAGGGACTTCAGTTATCGGGAGAGGCTAGAGAAGCTAGGATTATTCTCCTTGGCATAGAGAATCTTAAGAGGAGACTTAATAGAAGTTTTCAAAATTATGAGGGGATTTGATAGGGTGAACAAGGAGAAACTATTTCCACTGGCGGGTGGGTCGGTAATCTGAGGACACCGATTTAAAATAGTTGTTAAAAGAAACAGAGGGGAGGTGAGGAGCATTTTTTTCACACAGTGAATTTGGATCTGGAATGCGTTACCTGAAAGGGTGGTGGAAGTCGATTCAATAACAACTTTTAAAGAGTTGGTAGACACGATAGACCGTATGGCCTCCTTCTGTGTTGTATAACTCTACGATTCTAAGTACTTCTATGTCTAATATCAAGCATTGAAACTGATTAAAATGATTGTTAGAGGGCCACCTCAATATGCAACTCTGCTTGTTCACCTATATATAAAATATATATTAATTATATATAACTACACATTACAAAGATCTCCTTTGTAAAATGATTGTATCTTATCCATTCTTACATTGAACTATAAATCAATCAGACCAAAAATACTTTATTTGTAAAACAGATGAAAAACTACCTTCCATGACCATATACAGGGTCGATTAAGGGTTCAGCTGTATCTTCAATTTCATTTCTAACGTTTGCAATGCCCTAGAAAAGAAAGTTACATACAGAAAACATGATAATACGGTAAGGCAAGAGAAAATTAATTTTTTTTCTAATATTGCTCTCTTGCTGCAATATATATCTTTTGTCATACAATCGGCTCTTCATACAGCGAAGTCAATAGCAAGGACACATAGATTAGTTGTAATTTTTTATTTTAAAAGACATTCACTTCTGATGGCCTAGTCAAAGCAGGGTTGCCCAACCTTTTGGCTGCTGAAGGCTGGATATTCTATTTGAGAAACGTCCACAGGCCACATTGGTGACATTTTTGTGTTTCCTTTCTAAAAATATAACATAACATATTTATGTTATGGAGGGAGTGGGTAGGTCAGATGAAAGGGTGGGGGGCGGGCGGATGAAATCGGCCCGCGGACCGGATGCCGCCAGTTGGACTGCCCTGACCTAGGCATATGGACAATTGTTCAATTACCAATTTGATCTGAGCTGGGGAGCTACTACTAACACTAGCACTGGATAAGGTAGAGGTGGAAATATTATCCAGGGTCTCCATTTTCCTCCAGTTAGCCTTGCTGGAAGCCTGCATATGGTTAAGAATGTGAGATTTTTTCACACATGCATGGATTCTTTCTCTAATCTTGCATTTATCAGAATCAAAATCGACACAGCTAATATATTCTCAATTTTCACTAGACATGAGGCTGGACTAAAAGGGAAATATTTTACATAACAATATTAATGATCTTAGTCAAGGCAAAACAGGCCTTTGCTGTCAAATTTATGATGTAATAATTATAGTTGATGTCTGCAAACATTAAGGAACAGAAGACTAACCTTTGTCAAAATGACAGAGTAAAGAAAAAGCAGAACTCCAAACCGGTTCCTCCAAGTTGAATATTGATCAAAAACTGCCTCCTTTAGTTCAGTCACATTTGCATATGTGCGTTTTCTGAAATGTATTAAGTAAAAAACTCATTAAAAATACATATTTGAAGATATCTGCCCATTACACAAATACGAGTCCTAAATGAGAAATAATTCTACACTCGGCATTGTTTTAAGACTGAATAAATATTTGTATAATGAGAACCATGACACAGACGGGTTTCTGTCAATATACCTCATGTGTAACTGTATTCTTCTTTCATTAAATGTTTTACGACATTTGGAAGCATTATAAATTAGGTTAAAACTGTCATACACCACAGCTGACTGCTTTGATCAATTATTTTAATATTCTTTCCACCTAGTTATCTTACAAGAAGTAGTTTATTTTCAAATCTTAGACATTCTAAATATTTATGGGGGATGGGAAGAGAGAAAGAACATCAAAGTGTATTATGGAGAATTAATTATGCACAGTGGGTTATGCAAGGTGAAGATAACCATGTTTATGAAAGGGCTGAAATTGTTTCTTTAACGACTTGCAGATTTAATTTGCATTAGTTCTCTTATTTAGATAGCCCAGAAATTCAGCTAAAAGGTTACCTAACTCACTAACCTATGTCTCAATTTTTCAATCTCAAGATTAATTAAGTTCAGAAGAAAACATTAGTCATTAACCTTAGTTTTTCTTATTAAAATCAAAGATTTTACCTCGCAACAAACTAGTGAATTTGATACATGGGTCATTCAATACTATGGTGTTGTAGAAAAGTTCTGTTGTTAAAAAATGATGCCAGAAACGTTTGGAGTGCTGAATATTTCAGTGTTAAAGCTAACGTTTTTTTTTACAATGTAGTTTAACATTACGTTATAATATTTAATGTGAATAATCCACTTCTGAAGGAGGATGGAGGCATAGTGAGATGAATTTAGTTGTATATTAGATAATTTATTATGCAAAACGTATCTGAACGTGATGGAGTTCAACCCCACCCGTCTCCTCTTCCACTCCCATAGTGGCACTCAGGACTTTTGTCTGGTCATTGCTGGCTTTCAGGATTCCAGCTGTTTAGTGAACAGAAATCTTAAGGCATCCAGGTTCCCCTCAGTGTTAAGCCATTATCTGGAAACTCAATGTGATGGAACTGGCACCCCACAGCTTGCCATTGAGAACCTTATCAGAGTTTGTTCATAAATGTTTAAGATTTCCCAGAATTATTTCTTGATCAGTCTCTGTTTTAATGTAAGCACTTCAGTTTACAGCCAAGATTAAAATAATTTGTTAATTTAAGAGGTAATTTTACAAGAATCATCCACTTTAAAGGGCATTTTTTTCTTCTTCCAACTTCCTCCCCTCCGTCCCAAAATATTCTTTTGAACTCCTGCTTCAATGTTTCTATTTATTTAATTTCATATCAGGTTGACACTGAGGGTTTGATTGTATTGATCTTTTCACTCTATTTTTATAATTGGAGGGAAATGTTGATTCAGAGCTCTGCTGGAACATTGTGAAGCTTTTACATTATTATGTAGTGATAGAATACTGTTCAAGTTAGGCTGCTCTTCTAAGTTACAATAAACGAACCCTCAATACCTTCGAATTTTGAATCAGACAAACAATGCAATTTTTGTATGTATTTTATGTGTTAAAATAATGCTAAAAGTGAAGTAAGTTTCAAATGATGTACTAAGACATTATATCAAATGCAGTATTATTATTATGTATGTGATGTTAATCCAATTTCAAGTTCCTCTTTACTCAACCAGCTTGGTTTCAGATTGGTTTCAGATTTGAATTGGTAAATTTGCTTGTATTACTGCAGTCAATGTAACATCAATGCAGGCCTCCCTGCTTCCACTGGAGTACCAAAAGAATTTCAAAATCAAAAAAGCGACAATGTTGTGCATACTTAATAGATTTTGGGTCACTATCTCAATGGGCAGGTCTAGACATATTCAGCGAATCCTTGAATGAATTCTAAATTTGAGTGCTGGAGGCATCTGCCTATACTACGATTGACACAAGTTAAAATGACCTTAAGAGTGTGCTTATAATGAAGATAAAGTTTGTTTTTCTCTACAACAGTAGCTGCTGGATATAAATATCTGTACCACCTAAACTGAGAACATCTGTTTCTTCTAGACTGAAAATAAATTCTTGCATTTACATTAAATATTCCTATTATAAGACTTTTAAGCAAAATAAGGCCTAGTTATTACATTTTGTCTAAATGCAGCATGGAAGAAGTAATTATTGGCCTAAATTTGACTGTGCAAAAAGGTTTTGAAAGAGAAAAGTTTTAGGTTTAATCAAACTCTGAATCAAATCTTTAAGATCTTAATAGATTCACAATAAAAGATTTACTATAGTTTTATTAGATATAAAACCTTTCCCCACACCATTAACTTTTTGGAAGATTTAAAAAACAGGTTAAACAAAGGATTGTTGAACACCTTAAGGTTTGAGTACAGAACTGATCAACTTAATGCACTTGAATTTACAATTTGAAAGCCACTTCAATTTAATGAACAGTTAATAATTCCTGCATGAACAGTCAGCAATTCCCGCATAAATCTCCTAAAAGCAGTGTGTTACTTACTGAATCAGCGTATGAAATCTCTCAGAGCCAAGCTCCTCTGCAGCCAAGGCAGCTATACATAAAACCAGACACTTTTCAGCACCACAGACAGCAATAAAACAAAGATTACACACAGCAAAGCTCTATTGTATTTCAGTGTTAAAAGGTTAATAGAAGTAAATGTTCTATTGTTCTTCAAGCCGGCAAACAATTGATTTTTAAAACATCTAATGTGTAAGATTTTGTTCTCCTCAATTTACAATCATATCCAGTACTGGCATGACATTTAAGATATTATGCTCAACTACGCATAAATCAACATGTAAAAAATACATTTCAGCATGTATAGTTTTAAGATAATTTCTTTAAAAATTTCATTTCTTTCCTGCCCCCCCCACCCAGCCCCACCCAATTGTCTTGCACTTAAAATTTGGAAACCCTGCTTAACATATTGACAAATCTACATCTCTAACAAATTGCTTGATCAACCCAATTGATGGACAAGTGCACCCCAGAAAAAATACATTGTACACCACACAGGCAATATCAGGTTTTAACAGCATCCTGTATGAATGCAATCTGCTTGCATTCAATACACAAAAATGGCTCAGTTTTAGGGAACATTTTTAATGTAAATAGTTTTGCTGCCCTGAAGTTAAAAATAAGCCATAAATAAATTCTTGGTTTCAATCTTCTCTCCCCACCCACCATTTTAAAGTTTCTCGACTAATTTGTGCTGTGCTGACCCGCTGTCAGATAGATGTCTATCTATGCCAATCTTGTAACAGGTCAAGAGCAAGAGCTATTCAATAGTAATTTTTCCAAACAAGATGATGGTACTGCTATTTATTTTCTTTCATTTTAATAATTCAGTAGCCAAGCTGTTCAAGATACATGATGCTGTTTGATGGATAATATACATATCCCAGTGGCTGCAGTCACCTTTTTGCAACCAACAGTGATAAATTGGACTAACACTCAACTGCTTGGTGAGTTTCTTGAATTGGGTAGGTTGACACCTTGTCGAGGTTCCAAGATATGAAGGGAAATGAATGGTATGAATCCAAGGTATGAATGGCAGGGGACATTAAAGCTGTCAACCTACATTTTACTGAAGGTGATCAATGGAAATTAAATGCAATTAAATATATATCCTGATTCAATCCTGATTTAAGTGGGAAGGGAAAGGTGAAAGGGTGTCTGTTCAGATTTCAATGGAATTCATTGGCAGACTGAAAAAATAAGATGTCTAGGACCTTGTTTGCAGTCAGGTCAAATGGAATCACAACAAGGAAGCGTTGAGTCTGGTTACATTGAATTCAAAGTAATCGTGATTTCAATTTGCATCGTAAATGATAGAAGATAGATAGTCTTTAAAACTCTTCCAGGAGGTGAACAAGATTCTGCCTTTCCACCATTGTCCACCATTCCATCAGGACTCCAAAACTTTCTCTGGACTGAAGATGCATCTGATTAATCCTAATTTGACCTCATTTGTATTTACTGTAGGTCAAGACTGTGCTTCACAGATAGACTCCCATTAATCAATACTTTTCTCCTCCACTTCTACTATGAGACTATGGGTTACCTATTTATATAAAGTTACTTGATTGCAGCTTTATGGGAGGGAGAAGGTCCATTGGTCAATCTTTGTCAATTGGCTTCATCATACAGGAAGCCTTTAAAGGCTTGAGTATACAACTATTGACAGTCATGAATTTTCAAGAGAAATGTTGAGGGCGGGTCGAATACAAGTTAACTCCACTTTCCCTCAAATTGGTTGTTCAGAATATGAGGCTGCACCACTCAATTGGACTGACGAGGTCGTCCTTTCTTCCTATTCACCCACCAAAGATGCATTGCTATGCAACATACCCTCCAATACAGTTGCAGAGTAAAAGTGCAAACTGGCTGGTAAGATCTTATGTAAGCCAGTTTTTAAAACACCAATTTAGGAGCTCACATGAAAAACGTCCAACACAAATCCAAGTCCCACCACTCCTCAGCACATCTTACAGGCATGGAGCGTTTCCCCTGAGTTAATTTCCTCACATTACTCAGTTGCTCATATTTTTCTGTGTCTGGCTAAATGTGAAAGTAATAATAACAGGGGAATCAATTCTGAGATACATTTGATCCCAGTCCCATCAAATCCAAATGTGGCAAAGTCAATATCTTACTCATCAGCAGTAAAATGCCATCACACACAAGCTAATGCTGAAGTCCAGCTTCACGAATGTTGCTGTTATTAAAACAAGCATAACAGGGGTGGAATGAAAGGTAACAGATACATTCAATGGGACAAATTTAGCAATACTCAAAGTCACCCACTATAAGATAAGCATGTTCTTTTAAAAAAATTGGAACGTAGTAAAAACCCAATGTGCTAATTAATACACATTGTAATAAAATGTAGAATATAAAGAAAAGTCTATAAGTACACGATTCTAACTTCATTGATAACAAGCTTGTACTTTAAAAAGTATCTCTAGATTGTATGAGGGAGCAAAGAGAAGCAAAGAGCTCCATTCTTGATGTCTTGGGAAAGAGGAGGCCATGGCATACGTGCAGTTTCAATTTTAATATAGGGAGGAGGAAAAGTGTGGAAGCTTGGAAAGAAGGAAACTGCGTAGGGGCATACGCCACATGAAAACCTATTAAGTAAAGATACTGCAGGAATCTCTTGCATACACTGTAAGTATTCCCAGGTAGCTCAAAAGAGATAAGGACTTGCCAACATTTAAGTTGTGGAAGAGATTGCACAATTGCTTTCCATACAAAATTACAACATGATCAACATGCTATGCAAGCAAGATGCTTCCTGCTGCGACTCTTAGTGTAGCAGTTATTTCCTTAAAACACTTTGCCCAGCCTGAAAACAATGAATGTTTGAGGTAAGAGCCTGCAGGATCGTGTAACTACACAACACGTCTATTTAGCAATCATGTGCCCCCCAAACCAGCCAGAAATAGTGCTCATGCAAATCAACAGCATTTCTAACAATTAACTTTTACATTCTGCATCAATCACAACTGTCGAACTCAAGGTTTTTTCACTACAGTCTTGATTTTATTTGTAATAATAGACATGCAGACACCTAAATTAAGCAGTCAAAACAGCAAAAGTGTTTCTTTAAGAAAATATTCACCATAATTTATTATTATTTATCCAAAAAGTTGGTTTCTTACAGAGCTGTTCCTCCTCTGACCCTTGGCTGGATTCTGGCTGGTCAGAAATGCTGGCATGCCCCTCTTGTTTCCTGTCTCGCGGTAATGTTACCAAACAAAAGGGGCTGGAATGCTTTAATCTTGCAGTTTCTAGAATTTCACACAACGTGAGGCAGAAGAAGTTCTTACGTTCTTCCTCTAAAAAATAAATCAAAATAAGACTATACGTTTACAACACATACAGAGAAAATCACTGCAAATTAATAATTTACAAATCATTCTCATTCATTGATAGGTCAATAAAAACCTACAACATATATGAATTGCCCAAAACATTTTTTTTTCTCTGAAAAAAACACATAAAATTATATATTGAACCTTTCAAATCCATTTGACTGTCATCTATATTACTCTTTTATCAAGCATACACTACTAAAACAATCCATGAGGCACACAATTCCATTTTAATAAACCATAACAGCTCTTTATATCTTAAATTCCATTGTATTGCTCTTTTTCAATAACCCGTAATATTCAAGTATGCATCAATCTCCCTTTTAACATCTTAACCTATTCTATTCTGTATTTAATGTGCCAGTGCATTATACATTCTTGTAATACTGTGTGGAAAAAATATTTTCTAACCGGATTAGCATTCATTTTAGGACATATGACCTTGTTCTGAATTCATCTATCACAAGAAAAAATCATACTCTGTAAATTCTCTTCTCTCCATCACTTCTTGTGATAATGCCTAGAATAAGTCTTTTTAACTTAATTCTACAAGTAAAAATGAAACTACATTTAAACCAGGACTACACAATCTATTTGCTAATTATCTCCCTGCAATTTTAAACATATTTCATCTGCTGTTGTGCCCAAAGCACCTCTTACATTGAACTCCACTTGCCATTATTCACCACTTGCCATTGCCACGGGATGTCGACTACACAGCTCATCCCCCAAAATTGCACCTATTATCTCAACTCTGCTTTCTTCCCCTCATCCAATTTCAATTCCACAACAGTTGACTGACTATAATTTTAGCTAATAACCTCTATATAAAAACTTGCCAAATGACTTCTGAAAATCTATTTAAATTACATCCATTCACCTCTACCTACCACTAAGATGATTTTGTCAGATGATTTTGTCAAAGAACTGTTTAGTTAATAAGACATAATTTTAAACAAAGAACATGCTGACTCTGACAAATTCCAAATTCATACTTGCCCAAGGGTTCACTTGCTGTAAATATTATTTCTAGTTGTTTTCATATGACTGATGTAAAACTCTCTTGCCTGTACTGTAGTTACTTGGTTTCTCTCTTGGTTTGTGTTTTTAAGTTAGATTCAGTGGAAGGAGGCATTTCAGCCTAATTGATCTCATTTTTCCACAATACTAGCTCTACTGTCCTCAAATTACAGCATCAAGCCATTTTTTAATTGAGTCCAACCGTCCTGATAACATGTTCCAGTTGTTTAGTTACTCTAGAAATACTTCCTGGGGTCTATCCTAAAATTGCCCTTTACATCCTTGAACTTGTGACCTCTTATCTTAATGGTTTTGTACTTCTGAAAGTAATGTTCTGGGTTGACTTTCTCTTTTGCATTAAGCATCTTATATACCTCTATAAGGGCCACCCTCGGACACTTTTCAAAGCTGAAGTCTGTTTCTTTAGCCATTTCATACAGTTCATCCCCTGAACATTGGGGATCAGCCATTTTGCGGTCCATTTAGGGTCTGGGCACCATCCTTGCATTGTGGTGATGAAAAAAAATGTACCAAAAGGTACAGCCTGACCTCCCTCTGGCAAGCTGGGATGTTACCTCAAAAGTACCAAGACTTGGGTCAGACAAGATCTGTCCCCTCTGAAGGTGTTAAGTTTTTATTTGTTTTGTTTTTTTACACACATTTCATCCCATTTTACTTTTAACCATTGATTCAGTTAGTTTTCCAATTATTGAGAATTCAATCTGGTTAATACGTATCTTGCTTCTTAACAAAGAGCCATTAGTTTCTGGAATATTTCAATCAGATTTGCAATTTTCCAATCTGTCAGATTCCTCAGTGTCTACCTCCCTTAAATGCTTGTGATTATTTCACAAATCTCCCTCATCTTCATTTACCTTGATATTCAACTTATCGGTTCCAGAGGTTTTATTGATTTTTAGACTTTTGATCCAATCTAAAAACGTTGCCATACTAATGTTGAATTCTTGGACCTCAACACTTTGGTCCCAATAGCTCCATACATTACAATGATTGGTTTGTACTAATCCTTGCAATTTTCCTCCCATTTGCAAACCTCAAGCCTTCCCCGTACTTCTGGTATCATATTCCTCTTCCCCATGGGAAAGTCTGAAGCAAAATATTCATTCACTTCAACGATTGTGTCTAACTGCATGACTAGGTATGGATGGAAGTTCAGATAAACTTGCATAAGTTGCATCAGTCAGGACCATAACAATGGAAACAACTTATTCAAAGTACGAGTTATGAATAAATCGGATTATATCCGACTAATACAAAACAAATACAGTACATCTGTACAATGCACATGTCCTCATGTACAGAAAACCTGTACAATGAATGGCGCTAGCAAACATATTTCAAAATGAAATATTTTAATAGAACATGAACTCTTACAAAGAACACTGTAACTGAATTATTTCACTGTATCAAACTTTGTCAATGCAGCCGGTAGATGCGGGTGTGGTGATACAGGTTGGAAAATTATTTCCATTAGGATTTACGTTATTTGTAATTTATTCGAGACCAAGAAATCGTTACGATTTAGCCATTTATCTGACTTGTAAAATCTGACTAGTGCAAAGAAATCGAAGTGGGTTTTAGTAGAAAATGAATGGGATTTGGGTGCATGTACGACTTAGGCAAATATACAACTTATAACAAGATGGTTTATGTGACTTCACCTGTAATACAATCCTTTAGTCCTGCCAATCAAACTACTTCAATTTCACTCAAGTGGTTCAGCTGAACATAAGAGCAGCTCAGTTTTATTATTCTGTATTTATTATGTGTTCTTACAAAGTACTCTGGATATCAAGTGGATTTTTAGAAAGTTTTCAACAAAATTCTGCATTAATGACTAGTCACAGAATCTAGGATCACATATGGTCTTGGCTGGTTAATTGGCTTAAATACAGAAAACTGAGGGAATGTCTCCAACTGAAAATACATTACGTGAAGTATAGTCCATTTTTTCTCTTACAGATTAATGTCTTGGATTACGGTTCAATAATTCAATTAGTCGAGTTTGAACATTACACCAAACCAGCAGGAAGAATTAAATTAAAATGTATTCAGATTTGGAAGAATTTGAATCTTTTAGGAAGCTGGACTATAAAAAACAGTTTGATGCAGTTCAAAGTGAACAGGTGTAAAATAATTGAGTTTTGGAGGAAAGAACTTAAAAGTGCACGTTAAGTGAAACAATTAAACAACATAATAAAGAACATCTGGGGGTTATTGTGAATACAACTATAAATCTGTCAATCCAGTGCGTGATTGCACAAAAATACAGTAAAACTTATACAAGTCTTACCTTTGCACATCATATAATCGCCTAAGTCCACCCAAGTTCTACTTAGTTTCCTATCAAAACTACTTAGATTTCTTTGCAATAGCCCTATTAATCATCTCCCAACTCAACAACGCTCCTCTATCCTCCATTACTCCCGCACATACCGGCTGCAATCTGCAATGAATCACGGGAAACGTAGCCTTGATCTGTCAACGCACGTGCAAAAGAACGTCATTTCCCACAATTCAATGCGATTCCCATGCTTGCTTACAAGTGCACACGAGGAAACTGGTTAAGATGCATTGAATCACGGGAAATAATCGTGATGTATCACCGAGTACGCACTTAACGGCTGCAGTGATGAACTACCACGTGGGCATTTACTGGCTGCATTGAATTATTCACGTGCAGTTTATATTATTGATTAAATCGGATTTGATCCAACTTATACAGTTTGCCTGCAACTCGGACTTCATGGAAGTCATATTAGATATTATGGTCCTGAGTGATACTTCAGAGATTTACTGTATATAACTTGTTTCAATTGATACAAGGATAAAATACAAATCAAAGAATTGTACGCATGTTACTGTATAAAAGGTTGTTGAACCTGAGTAGAATACTGCATGCATCAATTCCTAGAAGATGCAGAAAATATTTACCTTGAGTGTATAAAGGTCTTGGAGGTGTGCCAACACAATCTTGGTTATCAGTAAAAAGACAACTTATCGCATTTATATAGTGCCTTTCACTTCAGGAGGATGTTAGAAAAATAATTAAGAAGGTTAGGGAAACTATACTGGCTCTCCTGGGGAAAATGATTTTGAAGTGAATGTGTTCAAGTTCTCAAAATTAAGAATGAGGATGACAAAGTAGGTGTGGGCAAGCTATTTACTACATTAAAAGTTAAAAATCAGAAGGAAGGAGCAAAAGGAATTTTAGTTAGGAGTTAGTTAGGAGGAACTTTTTTTTAATCCATTTATGAGGCTTTGCGGCACACAAATCTGCTGCCGCATCCATCTATAAATACTCACTACAATCATTACAGAAAGTCTATAATAATAATCCTTGCATTTGATATAGCGCTTTTCACGTCGGGAGGACGTCCCAAAGCGCTTCACAGAACACACTGTAAAGTGAATTGACTGTATATTTGTGGGCGAACGCGGCAGCCAATTGCGCACAGCAATGTCCCACAAACAGTCGTAGATTGAAAATGACCAATTTATTATTGTTTTTGGTTTTGGAGGGATTATTATTAGGCGTGTGGAGTAAGGAAACTTGCCCAAGGTTTCTCCCTCTGCCTGGAATTGAACTCAGGTCTCTCACTTGCAAAGCGAGTGCTCTAACCACTGAGCTACAGGACTCCACTGAAGTGCTTTGAGATATGTTTTGGTGTGCTGAGGTACTGCATCAAAATGCAAGGATTATCATTAATTACGATTGCATCAATAAAACCTCCACACCTATATTCATACTTTTTAAAAAATATTTGATGGATTTACCAAGTAGATTTATGCAATCAGAAATTAGAGGACAACAAAACGTAAACTTTGGAGAGCGATATCAAGATAGGTTACCTGTACATTCTCGCCAATTTTGTTTTTCATTACCGAACACAACATTCTTTAACAGAAAAGCCTGCAAAAAGAAAATGCTTTAGGAATCCAAATGTTTCTTACACTTATCATAAAAGATGTAAAAATATTCATTCACGCAGTTAGTGAAAATTATGAACGAGCTGAACAATGAGATGAAGCTGCTTCTCACTGAAAGTGGTCTGAAAATGGTGGCGAGAAATATCTCAATATTCTTGGAAGTTTCCCCCCCAACCCCCCTCCTAGTTTGTACCACTTTAACTTCAAGACAATCAATTAGTTACAGATACCTAAAAAATGATGTACAGTTTGAGTTTAAAATAGTTAAAAAGAAGTTACATGCTTTTACTTTACAAGGGGTTACAGATTTACAAAGCATCCAGATGAACTGGATCATATAATGCAGTTATTTTGGAGCCCATATAAAACTGAATTGTTCCACTACATTTACAGAATACATCTGCACTTCGAAGCTACAAACTGCTGGTATTGGTAATCCACTATTCTCAGATTGTAATTGTAATGATATCAGAGTACACGTTATATTATTAGATCACATCAGAAGAAATCATATCTTACATAACAAGAATACAGTCTAAAGAGGCACTGATTCAAGATTCAAATAAAGCTTTGAGAATTCAGTTGCCCATCAAAAATATAAACCAAATGAAATTAAGATGTACACTTAACAAAATAAGGCAAGTTAAGTATTTGAGCCTGACTCATTCGGGTTTTAGCTCTCGACAAATGTCCAACTTTTTTGATGTTCTGACTAATATTATTCTGGCTAAAATGCAACAGAAGCATATCTGTAATAACAACAAATTTATACAGCACCTTTCACATCGTGAGGACATCCAAGGTACTTGACAGTCAAGGATTTGGTCCCTAGTTGGGGTTGGAATCAGGAGGAGTGGAGGGCAGGGAGTAGGAGTAGGAGGGTGACTGAAGTTGCAGTTGAAAACAACGGTTTTGAAACGAGCCTTGAAGCAGGCAAGGGAGGGGTTGAGGTGAAGAAACTGGAGGTTGGCATTCCAAAAGGTGGGAGCAGAGGGCTGAAGGCCTGACTGCCAATGGGGGGCAGGCCGGGCAGGGGACATGGAGCAGGCAGTAGCCCGCTGAGCGGAGGGAGGGTATAGGTCGGTATGGAGTTAGCAGGCCACAGAGGTAGGGAGGTGAAAGGCTGTGGAGGGATTTGAAAGCAAGGACAAGGATTTTGATTGGCGGCAGCCAATTGTGCAAAATGATGAAATTATTTATTCTTATTTATTTTAAAGGGATTAATAACCCTAGAAAACAATCTGTCAATCGGCTAAGAACCGGGTTCCTACTCACTGCTAGGAAAATAAGTGGAGTAAGGAAACTTGCCTAAGGATTCGCTCTGCCCGGGAACCAAAACCGCTAATACTCAATAAAACCAATACACTAAAGGACTCCACAAATTGATATAGTGAAAGGCACAAAATCAATGCAATTTGTTGTTACCCACAGAACACAGCAAAGAGAAGTTTTCCAGCTAAATCGTCCTAGAGAAACCAATCAATTCAATCTATGCTCTGTTCCAAATTAGTTAATCTCATCTGTAGGAAAAAGGAGCCCAAAATATTTTGGAGATAAGAAAATTAGTAAGAGAAAGAATGATGGCTTGAACATTTCTTTTTGTGCCAAGATTTGGTTTAAGAAAATTATCTTTTAGCTGTTCCTATGCTACTTCATAAATAAGTCAAATTTACGTCATGAGCCAGTGAAATGTTTCAGTACCAAATTAATAAATTTTCCTCCAACAGCAGGAAGATGAACAACTCAAATAAGCAGGTACTGTCCATACTTTACCTGAACAGGTGCAATCACGGCACAGGGACCACCTTCAAATTGTTCTAAAGATGTAGCTTCTGACTGACTAAAAACAAATCCTGAAATAGAAAAAGAAAAAATGAGCTTCAAAGATTTAAGTTAAATCTGTTTGGCTTTTTGATGCAGGGACAGCAAAGCAACAACAGCAACTTGCATTTATTTATATAGGGTCTTTCACACAGGTAGTGTCACACACAGCAACAAATAATTCAATGGGTAATAGACAGCACAGGAGAAGCAATTATATGATGGTGCATCCTCCAGAACAAGCAAGGATGGCTGAAACAAGGCATGATTGTGGCAAACAGACAGTGGAAAAGACTTTTGGGGTCAGCCAGGTGTCTGACACAATGGACAAGCCATCACCATGCTTAAGAAAATCCACACCTGACAAGAGTTCCACATATGGAAATTTCCCCATGTCAGGAATTATAATGCTCGTTCTCTCTCTATACGGATGCATCTTACTCAGTTCGTTCCAGAGTAGTAGGCAAGCCGAGGCTTGGTGACCATAGAGTGTAAATTAAGGGTACTGGTGGAGTTTAACCAGCTCAAACCACGTAGGTTGCCATTGACAGCACAGTCTAGTAAAAATAATAAAAATACTTGCATTTGATATAGTGCCTTATCGTGTCTTCAGGACGTCTCAAATGCTTCACAGAATATACTGTATATTTTGTGGGCAAAATGCTACAGTCAATTGTGCACAGCAGTGTCCACAAACAGTCGTGGACTGAGTGACCACATCGTTTTTAAAAAAGGCTTTATTACCCCCGGAAAATGATTCGCCAATCAACTAACAATCGGGTTCCTACTTGTTGCTAAGTAAACAGAGTGGAGTGGAATCCGGGAATCAAACCCAGGTCTTCTCACTTGCAAGACAAGTGGTCTAACCAGTAAGCTACAGGTCTCCATCTTCCTGTTGGTTACAGTTTCAGCACTCCAAGATGCTATCCTACTTGAAGGAGACTTTATAAATGCAAGTTGTTGCTGCTTGTCCTGCCAGGACCAGTCTAATCAATAAGGCCTTGGGTTGCAGGGTTAAATGAGCTGAGAGAGAAGATTCCCTGCTCCCAATGCACCTGCCCTAATTTCCCCTTCGAGTCCTGCTGACAAGTCAGATTGACTGAGTTCGCAGTAGTGTGGTCAGAAACTGGACCATTGAGATCACCATATCAGTTTCACTCGTTTCACGCGCCTTGGGACGTGCTCCCGACGTGAAAGGCGCTCTATAAATGGAATCTTGTTGTTGTTGTTGTTGATTCTGACATCCCATTGTCAAGCATATCATCTTGGAGCAGTGTCAGCTCTCCACATACCTGTCTTTCCTCAATAATCGAACAAAAATACAAACTGTCGCCAGGGAGCAAGAGAACAAGACTAGCATCCAGCAGGTATAGGGGACCAGGCTGGTACCTTGGGGTAGGCAAGACTGATATCAGATGGGCAGAGGGGGATAATGACAAGAAGCTGGCAGGGAGGATGGGGAACAAGAAAACATAGTGGACAAGGCCATCTTGGACCACTTTTTCATCTCCTTCTCCTCTCACATCGCTCTGTCCTCCACCAAGCCCTCAACCATCCTCTACCTCCCTTGGAAAAGGCTACCCCCTGAGACCCTTGCAAATGCCCTCTCATCATCAAATATCCTTTCCCTCTGGCCTTCCACCTGCGCAGATCCTGAAGCAGCCGTCCAGCTGCTCCATGATCGCCTCTCCTCCACTTTCAACTCCCCCGTGCCCCTGAAATCTAGGATCATCTCCAAACACACCCGATCCCCCTGGTATAGCAACAATCCCTGCCGCCAAAAAACTCAAACCCGTCTGCTCAAGCGCAAATGGTGGAAAACTGGCCTGACAATTCACCGCCAACTGTGGCTCGAGCATCTCCACAGCTACCGCCGTTCTTTGACTCGTGCAAAAATGACTTTCTACTCCAACATCATCTTGGAGGCTAAACACAACTCAAAAATCCTTTTTTCCACCAACCACTACCTCCTCCGTGAGCCCCCTCATGCCACTTCAATCTTCATATCAAATGCCAAGTACGAGGAGGTCATGGACTTCTTTTCTTCTAAAATACTTAACATCCGCCAGGCAGCTCATTCACCTGCACCTTGTCAAAAAAGGTGCAGGTGGATCATCTGCTCCTACCACCACCCCCATTCTACATTCCTTCCACCCCATCTCTCCCTCGTCCCTCTCACCCACCATCACCTCCATGAAACCCACCACCTGCTGCCTCGACCCCCTCCCCACCAACTTACTGGTCACCCAGCTCCCCCTCCTCTGCCCACTACTGGCTGACATCTCAACCAATCTCTCTCCTCCGGATCAGTCCCTGCCTCCCTCAAAACTGCTGTCATCACCCCCTCCTGAAAAAACCCTCCCTAAATCCCTCAAACCCCAGCCACTACCGCCCTATTTCTAACCTGCTCTTCCTCTCAAAAGTTCTAGAACGCGTCGTTGCCAACCAACTTCGCGTACACCTCTCCTCCCACTCCCTCTTCGAACCCCTCCAGTCTGGTCTCCGCGCTGCCCACAGTACAGAGACTGCGCTTGTGAAAGTCACAAATGACATCCTCTCTATCTGTGACCAGGGCTCCCTCTGCCTCCTTGTCCTCCTGGACCTCTCCGCCGCATTCGACACAGTCGATCACGCCATCCTCCTCCACCGCCTTTCCTCCGTCATCCACCTCAGTGGGACCGCACTCGTCTGGTGCGAGTCCTACCTCACAAACCGCCAGCAGTACATCTGCACAAACGGCTTCTCCCCCACTCTCACCCGGTCACCTGTGGGGTACCCCAAGGATCCATCCTTGGCCCCTTCCTCTTTCTGATCTACATGCTCCCTCTTGGGGATGTCACCTGCAGACATGGGGTACATTTCCACACGTATGCAGATGACACCCAACTCTATTTTTCCAACTCTCTTAGCGACCCCCAGTCCCCTGATGTTCTGTCAGTCTGCCTGTCAGATCTCAGGGGCTGGATGAGCGCAAACTTCCTTCAGCTGAACATTGACAAGACGGAAGCCATACTTTTTGGCTTTCGTCAACGTCTAAAATCTCACGGTTCTCACCTCCTCCACCTACCCGACCTCCCCCGAAAACTCTCCAAACCCGTACCAACCTAGGCGTCAGGTTCGACCCCCAATTATCCTTCCTCCCCCACATCCAGTTCCTCACCAGCAGTGCCTTCTACCACCTCCGACGCATTGCCCGTCTCCGCCAATACCTCTCCCCAAAAGCCGCTGAAACCTTGGTCCATGCCTTTGTCACCTCTCGGCTGGACTACTCCAACGCCCTCCTCAACAACAACAAGATTGCATTTATAGAGCGCCTTTCACGTTGGGAGGACGTCCCAAGGCGCTGGACAGTTGGGTCGGGACCCGAGCAGGGGGGAAATGGTCAGGGTGAGGGGAGGGAAGGGAGGGAGCGAGGAGGGGGTAGAATGTCAAGAGGGGAGCTGAAGGCACGTTTGAAGATTTTCCATCGACTAACATCCATAAAATCCAAATCATTCAAAACTCTGCTGCCCGCGTTCTCACCCGCACAAAACTCCACTCCCTGATCACCTCAGTCCTTGCCAGACTGCACTGGCTGCCTATCCCAGAAAGGATCGATTTCAAGATCCTCACCCTTGTATTCAAATCCCTGCACTCCTCTGCACCCCCCAACCTCTCTGACCTCCTCTCGCCTCAAAACAGTACCCGTTGCCTTCGTTCCTCCGGGTCTGGCCTCCTCCTTGTCCCCCGAGTCCTCCGCTCCACCCTCGGCGGCCGTGCCTTCAGCCACTATGCCCCGAGGCTCTGGAACTGCCTTCCTCACTCCCTTCGTCTCGCTCCCTCCCTTCCCATTTTCAGGTCTCTGCTGAAGACCTTTCTCTTCGACCGCGCCTTTGGTTACCTTCCTCCCCCTCCCCCCGGCTCGGCCCCGGGATCCGTTACTGTAAAGCGCTCTGAGACGCCGTCCGGCGTGGAGGGCGCTATATAAATCCAAGTTGTTGTTGGTGATGAGGCTGGTGCAAGGCGGTTAGCAGGCTGGTGGGCAGGGAAGCCTGTGGCAGCGAGTCTCGTGGGTGGCGGTGGCTATGAGAAAGGCTGAAGCGGGGAGGGAGGCAGCCTCTCCTGGGGGGGGGGGGGGGTGTTGGTAGGCGACCACATATAATAATAATCCTTGCATTCGGTAATATAGTGTGAGCACATCAAGCGGACGTTTAAAAGCGCTTCACAGGACACAGAGCAAAGTGCAGTGACTGTGTATTCTGTGGACTGAACACAGCAGCCATTTTGCTCACAGTCATGCATGTCCCGCAGACAGCCCGGCACT
Organism: Callorhinchus milii; assembly: GCF_018977255.1. Classification (NCBI taxonomy): domain Eukaryota; kingdom Metazoa; phylum Chordata; class Chondrichthyes; order Chimaeriformes; family Callorhinchidae; genus Callorhinchus; species Callorhinchus milii. The sequence goes on along the minus strand of NW_024704743.1, from coordinate 73,730,215 downwards.
GACGCTGTACCTTGGGTCCATCTGCGGAAGATTGTGTCGCCGAGCTCGTTGCCGGGCCGCCGCCCCCACACCAGCTCGGACAGCTCGATGTTGTACATGACTGTCCGCGGCCTCGGGCCCCGCCTCAGCCTCTCGCCACCAACACATCCGGCAGAGGCCGCGGCGCCGGAAGTGCTGGGCCAGCTTGAGCGCATGCGCGGTCGCCCGCGACCACGATCGCGCGTGCGCAGAGCGGGCTGGCGGCTCCCCCAGGCTGGGGCGGCCCAGCAGTGTTGGCTGCTGTCAGTCAGGGCGCACCGTCTGAGGGTAGATTTTTTGAAATAAAATATGGCTTTCACGTGTTTTAAAGTTATACGCAGTGTATTTTCTGATTGCTGACCTCACACAGGACTTCCTCCTTTTTTATCTCAAAAAATCTCAATTGCTTCTCGAATGTGGACATTTACAACAGTTTGCATTTACAGTCACTCCACTTTACAATATATTCTGTGAAGCTCTCTGAGACGTCTCCACAGCGGGATAAGCCACTAACTGTATCACATGCAAGGATTATTATTTTATATGTTATATAGTGGCCATCACGCAAGTAGCATCACAGAGCGCTGCTGGATCTTATCAGGTGGATCTGGCTGCTACCTTCTAACCCTAATTCCCTCATTCTTTCCCTGTACACTTTTACATTCTCTTTGAATGTTTACCGAGTTCCCCTTTATATTGTGTTCTCAACCTCAAATGATCAGTATCATCTTGTGATGAAGCATCCTCTAATAATAATCCTTGCATTTGATATAGCGCAAATATTGTGGGTGAATGTATGTTCTTGTAGTGTAATTTTGTATGGAGCTCCAGTTGATGTGTTCACACCATGTAGTCTTGGGAGTCTCATACCTCTATTTGCTTGTTTTACTCAAAAAAACAGAATAGTTGCTCAACTACAAGATTGCTTCTGTGTTTGACTAGATTCCTAATTTTGTGTGCTTACAAAAAACCATTTGTTATTACTTTAAAAGTTAACCGAGTCTCTTTCATACTCTCTTTTAGTCTCTATAAACCTTCGTTATATTTTAACATTTAAACTTTTAATTTTAATCATAATTTTCCTTTTATTCAATTTGTTGTGTGTTATTTGTTTAAATCAGTTTTGTTCTCTCAAATGCAGTATAGTGTATATATTAGAATATCATAAAATGCTTTGCAATTCTGAAGAATCCCCGCTGCCGGCTGACTCAGTCTGGTTGTCAGAAGATGTTGGGGACAGTCACAATAGTTTTCTTGTATCCTTCACGGGGACGATGCAACCTCTGCTTCGTGCTTCCCATTTGGTGCAATCTTTTGCTCTTTTGCTTTGCTTTCCAACTCTCCTCAAACAACTCAGAGGATCTCGCACGCCTGATCCTGGGGCTGCTCGCAATCCGACATTTAGCAATGATCTCGGGGACTATTCACCTGAACATGTTCTCTCCCCTTTGCGGTTCTTTCCCGTTCACTCACTTCTGCAGCGAGTGAGCAATGGAGACGGTGCGATCCCAGCATGCATAGCGGGAGTGAAAGTGCCCTATCAACCACAGAGCAAAGGCGGGGGGGGCACAGGAGGCCACTGGTGTTGAAAGGTATTAAACACTAATCGCCTTTTAATCTATTTAAAGAATACAAATATTGCGTGCAAGGGCGTGAGATAGATGAATGGCGGCTGTGTGTGGCGGGGAAGATGAATCATATATATTTGTACTTTAGTTCAGTGACATCAGAATTTCGAAACCAGAGCAGAATCGGAATCGCGACTCGGGACTGATGTTTGTCCGCGTGGGGAGTCCGTAGAGGAGCAGCTGATGTGTCAGTGCACATGGCCGGACAGAGCCGAGGGCGGCGCTCCCGGGCGTCTGGTGAGCGGTCGGCGGCAGCTCACAGTGCGGTGTCATGTGTGTCTCATCCCGAGGACCGCATTGCCGACAATGCAGGTCCCCCCCTCCCCGGAGCGGAGCCCTCCCCCCCCCTCCCCCCCACCCCCTCAGCACTCCCCCCCTCCCCCCCCAGCACCCCCCCCTCCCCAGCTCTCCCCCCCCTCCCCGGAGCGGAGCACTCCCCCCTCCACCCTCCCCCCCTCCTCCCCAGCTCTCCCCCCCTCCCCCCCAGCCCTCCCCCTCCCCGGAGCGGAGCACTCCCCCCCCCTCCCTCCCCAGCTCTCCCCCCCCCCCCAGCCCTCCCCCCTCCCAGCACTCCCCCCTCCCCCCCCAGCACTCCCCCTCCCCAGCTCTCCCCCCCCTCCCCGGAGCGGAGCACTCCCCCCCCCCTCCCAGCACTCCCCCCTCCCCCCCCAGCACTCCCCCCTCCCCAGCTCTCCCCCCCTCCCCGGAGCGGAGCCCTCCCCACCCTCCCAGCACTCCCCCCCTCCCCCCCCAGCACTCCCCTCCCCAGCTCTCCCCCCTCCCCGGAGCGGAGCACTCCCCCCCCCTCCCAGCACTCCCCCCCTCCCCCCCCAGCACTCCCCCTCCCCAGCTCTCCCCCCCTCCCCGGAGCGGAGCACTCCCCCCTCCACCCCAGCTCTCCCCCCCTCCCCCCTCCCCAGCCCTCCCCCCTCCCCGGAGCGGAGCACTCCCCCCCCCAGCTCTCCCCCCCCTCCCCCCCCAGCACCCCCCTCCCCAGCTCTCCCCCCTCCCCGGAGCGGAGCACTCCCCCCCCAGCCCTCCCCCCCCTCCCCCCCCAGCACCCCCCTCCCCAGCTCTCCCCCCCTCCCCGGAGCGGAGCACTCCCCCCCCAGCCCTCCCCCCCCTCCCCCCCCAGCGCCCTCCCCCCCCAGCCCTCCCCCCAGCCCCCTCCCCAGCCCTCCTCCCCAGCCCTCCCCCCTCCCCAGCTCTCCCCCCCCTCCCCAGCTGTGTTGGGAGCACTCACCCCCCCCCTCCCCAGCTGTGTTGGGAGCACACACCCCCACCAGCTGTGCTGCAGCGCTGCATTGCTGGAGTTGCTATCCTTAAGGCTTTAAAACTGGGCACCTGAGTTACATGAGTCTCAGCTTGAGCTCTCACACGTGTGTGTGTGTGTGTGTGTGTGTGGAGGTGGTGGGAGGGGGGGCTGGAATAATAATGTGTTTGACCTAGTGTGTGAACAAGGTGTTTACTCGCGGAAAGATCTGCCCTGACTTTTCTGTTCAAGTGTAGCAGTGACGGGACATGCTCAACACTATTGATTTACTTTAAGAGTTATTAAAGTCTAGAGTACGTGAGTGCAGAGTGAGCCTAAGATGCACAACACTTAACGTGGAATCACTGCAAACTTTTAGCAAAACTGCTTTGTGTTGCTTATGATCAATGTTGTACAACAACAACAAATTACATTTGTATAGTGCCTTTCAAGTCGTGACAACGTCCCAACCTACTGGACTGTTAGGGATTTACAATATATCCCTGCTGGAAAATACAGTGCATCATTTAAAATTGGTCTGTTCAGCCATTTAAAGATTTCACAGCATTATTCAACACTATGGTGTTCTGTCTTAAGTCCTTTAGATAAAATTGGCCATTCTCTTCATGGCTGTTTGTGCAACATTCAGACTGATGCAATTGGTAGCACTCTTGCCTCTGGGTCAGAAGGTTTTCAGTTCAAGCTGCATATCAGGACTTGGGACTGTTGGCGGCATCCTTCAGATGAGGGGTTAAACCAAGGACCTTTTTGTCTGTTCAGATGGGTATTAAAGATCCTGTGGCACTACTTGAAAAGAGAAAGTAGTTTATCCCAGTGTTCATACCAACAATCCCACAAATAAAATTAGTCATTCTCTTGGTGGCTGTCTGTGGGACAGTGCTGCGTGCAAATTGACTTCTGCATTCACCCACAAAATACACACACTCCACTTTATGGAATATTCTGTGAAGTGCTTTGAGACATCCTCATGACGTGAAAGGCTCTCTATCAAATGTAAGTATTATTCTTGTGTGCAAATTGGCTGCCGCATACGACAATAAATGCACACTCCCTACACTTGATAGTAAATCCTGTAATAGTAAATATTTACTAAATAGTAAATACTCTCAGATGTTTTGGCGATGCGGTAAGGAGGTATATCAAATGCAAGGATTATTATTAGTATTATTAGTAATACTGGTGGTGAGCACATTTTTGTTCTTGACTAACTTTCTCCTGCAGCTCACCTGAAGTCACAGATTCTTACTGGAATATGGTTCCGTTGTGCAAATCAAGGTGTCAGGCAGGCTCAGTCTTGCCTCTGAGTCAGAAAGCTGCATGTACAAATGCTACGTAGTTCAGGCTTACGCTGCTGGCCGTGCCATCCTGTAGATGAGATATTAAACTGAGGTTCTGTCTGCATGTTTGGGTAGACATGTAAGATCCTATAGCAGTATTTGAAAACAGAAGGAAGTTTTTCTTGGTGTCCTGGCCAACAACCCTCCAACTAAATTGGTCACTCACTTTATAGTTGCTTGTGGAATTGTACAAATTGACTACACATACATTCGCTTACACATACACAGTTAACTACTCTTGATAGTAACTATCTGTGAAATGGTTTGAGATGTTTCAACTTATAGGAGGCACTGGGCAAGGATTAGTAATTATGATTGTGGAGTGATGGGGGAACTGGTTCAGTCACCAGCACCTCAAAGTACATAGCCTGTTCATTTCATGTTCGATCTGTGACAATGCACGGACTCCATAGCTTAAGCTCTGTGTTTCTTTTCTTGAGATCTGTGCTTTTGTATTACAGGATTTGAAATGGCTGGTTTAAGTGCTCAAGACAGGATGCGCCAGAAAATGGAGAAAAAAGCCAAGAAAAAAACAGAAGCAAAGTATTCTGTACAACAGTTGCTGGAAAAAGTAAGTTGCTTTCAAAGTTTGAAGAAAATAGTTTTAAAAAAACTAAATTATCCTCCCTGAAATTTACTATTAGTTAAACATTAGCATAAGAGGTATATATTTGAAATCTGAAGTTGCTTGGCTCAGTTGATAGCATTCTCGACTCTTTGGTAGAAGGTTGTGAGTTGAAGCCCCATGTCAGGAATTGGAACTCATATAGTCTGAACTGACGATCGAGTGCAGGGCTGGGGGTGTGGGGGGTGCCATCCTTCGAATACACGATTAATCCACTTTACAATATATTTTGTGAAGTGCTTTGAGATGTTTCAACCACGTGATAAGGCACTATATCAAATGCAAGGATTATTATTATTATCTCAGGGATAAAATTGGTCATTCACTTCATGGGCTGTTGTGTTGCCTGCAAAATATACAGTCACTAACTTTACAGTAAATCTTGTGAAATGTTTTGAGGCATCCTCCTGATGTGAAATTGCTATATGAAAAACAAAGTTTATTTAAGATTATTTTTATACTCTGCACTTTGGGTGGCCTGTCTCTGGCCTCGGAAAAATAATAATCTATATAAAAAATATAGCACCGTTCACATTGCGAGGACGTCTCAAAGTGCTTTACAGGATATATTCAAGAATAGTAACCATTTTGTGGGCAAATGCGGCAGCCAATTTACGCACAACATGCCCTACAAACAGCCATGAAATGAATGACCAATTTTATTTGGAGGATTGGAGGACAGACAGAAAATAATTGAGCCAGTTGTTGGCTAAGATTGGAACTTTCGTTGCGTAGAGATTTGTAGTTGTGAATCTTTTGCCCGGCACTGGATCACCCTACCTTTTTTGCTTGTATTTCTCTCTATTGTGGACAGCGCCCATCATTTGCTTCATTCTTCCCTGCAGTAGAGCTTCTGTGAACAGAGTGTGGAAGATTCTCTGTTCCAGTACCTGATGCAATTTTTACACGATTCAGTGATTGTTTTATTGTAGATTCTGGTAGAACTGTATAAACGTACCAAGATTCTAGTTGCTCACAAATCTACCTTTTTGTTTGAAAAAGATGTACATTGCTAAATTTGTCTCTCTTTCCAGGCAGAAGATTGTATGGACAACTTCAATTTCGAACTGGCACAAATGTTCTGCCAACGAGCGCTTGATTTGGAACCTGATAACATTACTGTCCTTGAGATGATGGGCAACATCTTTGCAGAGCTTGGAAACTCGGAAAAAGCAAAAGAGATATCCTTTTATGTTGAGCTGTCCTGTTACTTGGTTGACTTTGCTATACTTTTCTTTCAATTATAATAGTTAATTTTTAAGAGAGATGTGGGAAATTGCATAGACTGTACAGCACACAAACAGACCATTAATCTCAAGTGCTGGTGTTCATGCTGCGCAGCAATCCCCACTCCTAATCCCCTTGTCCTATCTGTCTCTCACACTCCTCTATTCTCTGTCCCTCATGAAATGGCATTGAGTTGCCATAATTTGTCTAAGGATTGGTATATAGAGAATCAAAACTATAATGTGCAATAAACTATTTTTTACTAATTAAAGGGGTTGAATTTTTAAAAAAAAAATGGGTTTGTTATTTATAATATAATAATACTTGCATTTTGATATAGCGCTTTTCACATCTTCTCAACGTCTCAAAGCGCTTCACAGAGTAGATTGTAAAGTGAATTGACTGTATATTTGTGGGCGAAACACGGCAGCCAATTGCGCACAGCAGTGTCCCACAAACAATCGTGGATTGAAAATGACCAATTTATTATTGTTTTGTTTTTTGGAGGATTATTATTAGGAGTGTGGAGTAAGGAAACTTGCCCAATGTTTCGCCCTGCCTGGAATTGAACCCAGGTGTCTCGCTTGCAAAGCAAGTGCTCTAACCACTGAGCAACAAGACTCCACTATTTATAATGTGCAATAATGACAAATATTGCCAAAAAATACCAGAAAGGAGAGATTCCAGTTAAAGCTAGGTTTATTTCATTGATGTTGGATATTTTTGTAATATTGGGGACATTTTGTAATAATTTACCAGTACACTCCTGTTCTTTTTTAAACAAATACCTTGACTGCAGTGAAAGTGTTTCAGCGATCTGTGGAGCTACGGCCTGAAGAAGGCCACGCCAAGTACATGTATTTGGGTCAGATCCACGGTGGCGAGGAGGCAGTGCAGTACTTCAGAAAAGGAACAGAGCTCATGATCCGAGAATACCAAAAGCAGAAAGAACTGGTGAGTAAGTTATCTGCTAAGAACCACCTGTTTTTAAAATTAATGCTGGTTTGATCTGGCGTAACAAAACCTTCAATTTGCATAATTCTCCCAACTGATGTTATTTTTAGTTCAATATTTTTTTTCCTGCCTTGCCAGCTTTCTCCTTACCTTTTTTAAAAGTGTCTGATTACTTTACTTTTTCTACCGCTGTACAGTTCTATAGGATGAGACATGATGGTAAGCGTTGGAAGATTATGATCACGTGGAGGTTGTATCCCATCTTAGTCCAATGTTGTCCTCATCCAAGTCCACACACACACGGTTGGTTTTCCCTTCCTGAACATGGGGTGCTCAGGCCAATTCAAGCTTCCCTTCTGCTACTGTTCAAATCAATTTACTGTCTGGCACCTCCCCACCTCTCTGACTTTTCACTCCCCAATCCACCACCCGGCACCTCCACTCAACTGGCACTGGCTCCTGCTCATCCCTCGCACCATCCACCCCACTATCGGAGGTCGCGCTTTCAGCCACTACAGCCCGAAACTCTGTAACACTCTCCCTCAATCCCTCCTCCTTACCCCCTTTCTCCCGGCCACCTCCCCGCCCCCCCCCCCACCCGCCCCAAGAGGGCGCTATATAAGTGTAAGTTGTTGTTGTACTGAATTCAGGGATCTTTCCAATTGGTAAAGCTCCTAGTCTTTGGGGCTTCCCGGTGAAAGACTTTTGAACAATCAACTCTCGTTGGTGTAACCTCATGCTGTCCAGTTTCACACTAAAACATCGGGTCAACTCAGAGTTGTTTCTTGTCTACTGCGAATGTACAAAGTGTGAACTGGCATTGGTGATGACCTGGAAGTTGGTCAATTTCTAGCTAAAGATGACCAACTTCTGGCTAATTAGGATGTAGCTGATGTCACTTTCTGTTTGCTGCACATGTCAACAGCAATTTGATGAATTGGATATTGGGTCATTTTAATACGAAAAGCTGGCTGGCACATGGGATGTGAGTAGGCCAGTTAAATGCATGCACAATGAATGGGATTCACAGTGCTACGCTTTACAAACTTCATCGAAATAAAGGTTATGCACTCAATAAAAAGCAGTTATTATTATTATAATCTCTTTTTACTGAAATTCTATCAGTGCGCTGTATGCACCATGTGTTATTCTTAGCTAAAAGGATATCATTTTAAAACATTAGCATGCCTGGCAATACACTGATTTTGAACGTTTTCCGTAATCTTCTCTGTCAGCACTTGATGCTAACTGTTTGAAGTGGTTTACATAACCCCCATAAACGATTGGAGGAGAGGTGAGGCATTTTTAAAAGCAACCTGAACAAACCACAGCTGTGTTTTGTTTGGTGCTGAAAGTTGCTCTCACAGGAGCAATGTTGCCTCCTTTTGCGATGTTATTACAGCAGATTTATGAGCAAGTGGTTTGAGAAATTCTTTGTGCAGCATGTTTAAAACATTATAACCCAGGAATCCTTCACCTTGTTTTTGGACAGGTCACTCAGGCAGCAGCTTGTGACCCTGATAATCTTGAGGTGACTTCGCAAAACATCTCCACAGCTTTTTGTTCGGTGGCTGAGATTTTCCTTACTGACCTCTGGTAAAGTATGTTGCTTTAAGGGCTGCATTCTCCCATGATCTTCATAAAAACCATGACCTTGAAATAACACAGAAATTATTTAGACGTAATAAAAGCTTTTTATTTAGCATGTCAGATTGTGTCCATTGATAATCAAGGCAGTGAAACTATCATGTGAGTACAGAAGAGCCACTTTCATTATTTTTATTAAAGGTTTATTCTCTAGCNAAAAAAACCTATCCAGTCTTTCCTGATAGTAGTAACCCTGGTATAATAATAATAATAAACCTTGCATTTGATATAGTGCCTTATCATGTCTTTGAGATGTCTCAAAGCGCTTCACAGAATACACTGTAAAATGAATTGACTGTATATTTTGTGGGTGAAACACAGTAGCCAATTGCGTTCAGCAGTGGATTGGTGACCAATTTTTAAAATTATTTAATAATAATAGTAATAATGATGATAATCCTTACATTTGATATAGCCCGTCTCACATTGGGAGGACATCTCAAAGATGCTTCACAAGATTCACTGTAAAATGCAATGACTGTATTTTGTGGGCAAATGCAACATACACACAGCAGTGTTCCCACAAACAGCTACGTACGTAGTGAATGACCAGTATTAACGGGGGGTTTGTTTGCCAGGACATCAGGAGAAATTCCTCTCTTTTCAAATAATGCCATGGGATCTTTAATGTCCACCTGAACAGACAGACAGGACCTCAGTTTAACCAAGCAGTACTCTCCCAGTACATCACCCTTAATTCTCTTCCTATCTGCCCTTTGTGTTTTTACTCCCAGTGTGGACAGCATTGTTACAGTTCTGAATATAATACAATTTATGCAGTGTTTTTTTTTAAAATAACACATCTTAAAATGATTTTTAGGAACTTGTTATTTTAATGTGTACTCTTGAAATAGCTTCATCTTTCCTAGATATTTTCTACCTTAATATTAATGATAGAGTTCCTCAGAATTGTAGCCAAGGAATTCTAATATTTTATGCATGTTTTCAGAATTGTGTGTTGTGCGCCTGTGATTATTTGGGAAATGAATTTTCAGCTGATTCCCATATCAGAAACAGGATATTATACTGTTTTTCAGCATATTAATATAAAGTTATTGAAATGTCTAATTGTTGCAGCTGTAACTCAAATCAACTGGGTGAAGCATTTATGGAGAATAAGGCTTGTTTGAAAAGCGCAAGGGAGTTTCTTCCAGTGTTCTGGTCAACAGTCCTCCAGATTAATTGAACATTTACCTCATGGCTGCTTGTGGGATCTTGCTGATTCAAATGGCTGACACATTTGCCTACAACACTTGACAGTAATTGCCTGTGAAGGGCTTTGAGACCTTTCAAAGTGAAGGAGAATTATAAAAATGTAAAGTTTGATCTTCAACTAAAAAAAAAAACTATCCTTTCCAATAATGTAATGCCTGGTGTCTTCCAAGTTTGCTATGTTCATGCATCAGTGACCATCCAAGACATTTCATGCATTGAGCCCAGCCCACCATGTACTCTCTAAACTTGATACGAACATTTTGTGTCATGACAATCTTTTTCTGACTCTTGGGGATTGCTGTAGCATGTAGCAGATATTCCTTTTTTCTAACTCACCTCCCCCTTTCCTTTACCTTGGCGGCTGTGTAAAGCAGCTGAAGAAATGAATGCATGGGGTGAGAGAAAGCAAATTTCCTATTGGAAATTACTTTGCAAATATATATAGGTTTATTTGACCAGATGTTTTTGCAGGTGAGCTTGTACTATGAAGTAGTGTTAGTAATATAAATATTGCTGAGAGAAAGATGGTACATGCAGCGTATAGTGACTGCTGTTTCCTGGAAATAGTCTGAATATATAGGATTCCTTCATAAATGTTCAGTGATTGTTTCATCATCTTCCATTTGGGAACAGGACCTCACAATCTAGGCCAGCGTGGTCCAACACGTGGCACGAGCACTGACAGTGACCTGGCGGGTGATTTTATGTGGTCCGCGACCATTTCCACTATTCCAACTTCCACTCCCAGGAGCCGGGGGTTGGGAGGACACAGCGCTCAGAACCTTTGTTGCAGTCTGTCGTTAAAGCAAGCGCATCTCTTACCAACCGTGTCATTAGCAACCGACTGCGGGCTTCTGCTACAGCAGATGGTGACCCGTGCTTTGGGGGAGGGAGGGGGAGAGTGGGTGGAGAGAGGGTGGGTGGAGAGAGAGACGTGGGGGTGGAGAGAGAGACGGGGGGGGGGCGGAGAGAGACGGGGGGGGCGGAGAGAGAGACGGGGGGGGGGGGGGGGGCGGAGGAGAGACGGGGGGGGCGGAGGGAGAGACGGGGGGGGACGGAGGGAGAGACGGGGGGGACGGAGGAGAGACGGGGGGGGCGGAGGAGAGACGGGGGGGGGGCGGAGAGAGAGACGGGGGGGGGCGGAGAGAGAGACGGGGGGGGGCGGAGAGAGAGACGGGGGGGGGGCGGAGAGAGAGACGGGGGGGCGGAGAGAGAGACGGGGGGGGCGGAGAGAGAGACGGGGGGGGGCGGAGAGAGAGACGGGGGGGGGCGGAGAGAGAGACGGGGGGGGCGGAGAGAGAGACGGGGGGGGCGGAGAGAGAGGGGGGGGGGGGCGGAGAGAGAGACGGGGGGGGGGCGGAGAGAGAGACGGGGGGGCGGGCGGAGAGAGAGACGGGGGGGGCGGGGCGGAGAGAGAGACGGGGGGGGCGGGGCGGAGAGAGAGACGGGGGGGGCGGAGAGAGAGACGGGGGGGGCGGAGAGAGAGACGGGGGGGCGGGGCGGAGAGAGAGACGGGGGGGCGGGGCGGAGAGAGAGACGGGGGGGCGGGGCGGAGAGAGAGACGGGGGGGGCGGAGAGAGAGACGGGGGGGGGCGGAGAGAGAGACGGGGGGGGGCGGAGAGAGAGACGGGGGGGGGCGGAGAGAGGGACGGGGGGGGCGGAGAGAGGGACGGGGGGCGGAGAGAGGGACGGGGGGGGTGCGGAGAGAGGGACGGGGGGGGGGGGGTGCGGAGAGAGGGACGGGGGGGGTGCGGAGAGAGGGACGGGGGGGGGGTGCGGAGAGAGGGACGGGGGGGGGGTGCGGAGAGAGGGACGGGGGGGGTGCGGAGAGAGACGGGGGGGGGGTGCGGAGAGAGACGGGGGGGGGTGCAGAGGGAGACGGGGGGGGGTGCAGAGGGAGACGGGGGGGGGGGTGTGCGCAGAGGGAGACGGGGGGGGGGTGTGCGCAGAGAGAGACGGGGGGGGGGGGTGCGCAGAGAGAGACGGGGGGGGGGGAGAGAGACGGGGGGGGGGAGAGAGACGGGGGGGGGGAGAGAGACGGGGGGGGGGGGAGAGAGTCGGGGGGGGGTGGGGGGAGAGACGGACGGGGGGGTGGGGGGAGAGAGGAGGGTGGGGGGAGAGAGGGAGGGTGGGGGGAGAGAGGGAGGGTGGGGGGAGGGCGAGAGAGAAGAGGGGGGAGAGAGAGAAAGGGGGAGAGAGTGGGGGTGGCGAGAGAGAGTGGGGAGAGAGTGGGGGGGCGAGAGAGAGTGGGGAGAGAGTGGGGGGGCGAGAGAGAGTGGGGAGAGAGTGGGGGAGCGAGAGAGAGTGGGGAGAGAGTGGGGGGGCGAGAGAGAGTGGGGGGGAGAGAGAGGTAGTGGGGGAGAGAGAGCAGGGAAAGAGGAGGGCACTTCTCCTGGTGTTTCTGCCAACAGTCCTTTAGCTGAGACTGGCCATTCACTTCATTGCTGTTTGTGGGACATTGCTGCGCACAAATTGTTCACCTACAAAATGTTCAGTTAGTATTCTAGGTTCAGATTTGTCTCACATTTCCCTGTAGGTGCCCTTTGACGCATCTCTTTTCAAAACTTGTACTATCTATATCCCATTAAATCTATTGTCAGCAAAAAGAGCAAAGTATGGAACAAAATTGCACCTGCAAACTGCAGGCTGTGCCAAAAAATAACATGTATTGAAGTGATATCAAAGCAATAATACGCTTGGGTTCAGACATCTGTTCTAAACCACTGAAGCCTTGCTGACTTGGCTTAATGACTTCTGAAATCACCGCCTTGTAAAGAGACTCTTGCATTTGTGTTTTCTGTACAAATAAGTAGTTCTAGACCTTTGAAGCAATTTAATAAGTTATTTTAAAATGGCTCCTGTTCGGAGAGCATTCTCAAGACTTCCCTTCATAAGTGCATGGCTATCATTTTCTCTGTGCTAAAAGTGAGAGAAAGCTCAAACTTTTCAGAGTACAATTTAAAATATACCTTTGTTTAGTTTTACATACAGTTGTAGAATAAAGTTATCCATATCCAGTATATTGCTTGTTTTCATTAAATAATTTGTATTCTCCATAGTGATATATTGATACTTTCCTCTGTCAAATTCATCTGGCCTGATTAAATTAAAATAAGTTGTTTTGCAAAAACTATAACCACAGCTTGATTGGATTGGCAAAAATGACAAATATCTATGGTGAAGATGATTTGTTAATTTCAGAACGAAGTTGCAACCAATGCTATTAATTTACACTGAATACACCAATTCAAGTTTAATGATTCTTTTTGTTTGTTTATACAAATGTAATTTGTTGTTATATTGTTGTTATTTGTTGTTTGTCACTTATTATTACTGTCTATTTAACCTTGGAAGTGTTCCTAAATTCAACTGAGCAGAGATAAAAATACTGTGTATATATAATAATCGTTGCATTTGATAAAGCACCTTATCACATCTTCGAGATGTCTCAAAGCGCTTCACAGAAGATACTGTAAAGTGAATTGACTGTATATTTTGTGGGTAAAATATATAATATGTTTGATAGAATCAATGTGTTCACAAGTGTCAAACATCGGGACTTGAACTCACATAGTCTAACCTGCCACTCCAACGCATGTCGGGGGGCTGTTGCATTATCAAAGGTGCCGTCTTTCAGATGAAACATTAAACTGAGGTCCAGTCTGCTTGTTCAGGTGCACATTAAAGATCCCATGGCACTATTCGAAAAGAGATGGAGTTTCTCCCCGTATCCCTCCTTGTGTCATGGTTAACAATCCCCTAGATATATTGGTTATTGACTTCCTGGTTGTTTGTTGGATACTGCAGTAAACATGTTGGCTGCTGCATTCACTGATAAATACTTATAATAATCCTTGCATTTGATATAGCGCTTTTCACGTCGGGAGGACGTCCCAAAGCGCTTCACAGAACACACTGTAAAGTGAATTGACTGTATATTTGTGGGCGAACGCGGCAGCCAATTGCACACAGCAATGTCCCACAAACAGTCGTGGATTGAAAATGACCAATTTATTATTGGGGTTTTTTTGGTTTTGGAGGGATTATTATTAGGTGTGTGGAGTAAGGAAACTTGCCCAAGGTTTCCCTGCCTGGAATTGAACTCAGGTGTCTCGTTTGCAAGGCGAGTGCTCTAACCACTGAGCTACAGAACTCCACACTTGACCGCAATTACCTATCGAGCCCTTTTAAGACGTTTCACAATAGATGTTATATTAATTGCTATTGTTATAATTATTTATTATAAGCTTCAAAAATTGCTGAATGTCTATATCAGTGGACTTCACAAGATTGGACCAGCATAAATGTCCCTAGTTTTGCACTGAATGTCTGCCTTGAACTAGGATATTGACTGGTATCAAGTGGCTGATCAATACCAATGCTACATGGCAGAAGAAATACTAGTTTTTGAAACTAATTGAACTTCCTATTTAAGACAGTTTCTTGAGTTGTTTGTTTGTGTTGCATTTTGAATTAAGAGTACTTTTTTCTTCTGCACAATTCTCAAAAGAGTCTTTCATTTTACTGGATGTCCAGGTGCAGTAAATTGGATGTTGTTGAGCCTCATTGATCCACAAACTTCTATTGCTTGTGAAATTAATCCAATAATTTCTCAGTCATTTTGTTATAACATGTGCTTGCTAGTTTTTCTTGTTTTGTGGGGGGAGGAGGTGTCAAGTGCAGGAAAGAAAATATCCAATGCAGGTAAGGTAGGGTAAATCTGAGGCCAGTAACAAAGAGCAAAGACAGAAATTTATGAAAGAAAAAAGGTGATTGGAAAAATCAAGGTGAAGCAGCAACTGAGGAGTGTAAGTTATAAATATACAATAACCTTACATTTTTCTGTATGTCACCCAGGGCAGGACTGGAGGGAGCACTGCATTGAAAGAAGCCTTTAGATGCAGAGTTAAACCGAGGTCCAGTCTATTGCCTGTTCAGGTGGACCTTAAAGATTGCATTGGCACCACTTGAAAGGAGGAGAGAGTTTCTCCTGAGATTCTGGCCAACAATCACCCTAATAAAATTGGTTATTCACTTCATGGCTGTTTGTGAGACACTGTTGTGTCCCATTTGGCTGCTGTGTTTGCCTATGAATACAGTCTGTACATACTACAGTGAATCTTGTGAAGGGCATTAAGACGCCTTGCTGACGTGATAAGGAGCTATAATCAAATTCAAGGATTGTTTTGATGAGACACAAGTATGTAAGCAGATTTATTTCTAGTTTGATGTGTGTATGAGAATGGCAAAACACCAGTGAATGTGAAATGTAGGACGTTTATTTATGATAAAGATTATTCATTTTTAAAAATCTAGCTAGTAAGTTTTAAGCACAAAGTCTAGAAAGTCTCCTGCTGCTTGTCCAGCAACCCATTTGGACTTTGGCTTGTGGGGTTAATAGGAGCTGAGTGGGAAGAATCACTGCGCTCCCTATCCTTCCCAATTCAGGCCATCAAGCTAGCTGGCTGCTAAACTAAGTTTCGCAGTTTGGTTGTTCAGAGGGAATGTTTTACCGAAATAAAAACAATGGAAATACAAGTCAATCAGCACCTGAGAGAAAGACAGGTTAATGTTTAGAGTCTGGTTCCTCGTGAAAATTTGGCTATGATTCTAATGTAGGGTCACACTCTTAAGTGTTATCCTCTCTCTTTCAGATGTTATACGTTTGCAACATTTTCTGTTTTTCTGTCATTTTTCTGGCAAGTCACAAGCTTTCTTCTCTTTGGAACGGTCGCTGTGAGCTTTGGGCAGCAGGGGGAGCACTAGTACCATGAGTCATACTCATAGCTTCTTTAATTTCCTGTTTTTAACGACATGGTAATAGATGGGAAAGGGGCGAATTGGAAGCCAGTTGTTGTGATTGATGAATTTATATGACTCTAGTGGTAATATATTACACAGATAGCAGGATATTTAATCCTAGAAATTGCATAGAATTACATAGAATATTACAGCAAGTAATAGACCATTCGGCAAGTGTTCATACTCCATGTGGACCTCCACCCCTTCTATTCCCTTCACAAATGCCCCTCTATTACCTTCTCCCTCATGTATAATTTTCTTGATTGAGTATTGCGAACAACACACGGATTGAACACAGACATAGCTGGACTAGAGCGAATGTTCCGAGTGCTGCTTATTGATGGCCCTCTGCACCAGAACCGTCCTGCTGGCTGTAGTTTGGCCAGCACTGGTTTAGATGGTAGAAAAACTACCCATTTGTCAGTAAAATGTTTAGTGGTTCAGTGGCCTAATTGTTCTGAGATGTTATCTTGCGTGAAGGGCGCTATATAAATGCAAGTTGTTGTGGCTTGCGTTTATACAAACCAATGCATGCTTGTTTTTATTTTTACAGTTTGGAGGAGGGAGCCGCAGATAATTGTAAAGAAGCCCTTGAAAAGGCCTTAGAGTATGATCCTAGCAACCCTGAAGCCTTGCAGTTGATGGCCAGTTATCTCTTTAGTACAGAACAGCAGCAGGTATGGAAATTTCTCCTTTATTAATTCTTTCAGCAGAACCAGTCATCTCTGTTCCGCTGTCACCAAAGTTTCTTGCTGGAACAATTAGATTTGATGAGTTGAATCTCCATTGAAATGTGCATCCATTATTGCTGCATCTATTATGGTGTTGTTGTGGGCACTTTTTTAAGGTTCCACTATTGTCTTAACAAGAGCTTTGTGCACGTTATGAAGTTTCTGCATCCCCTGTTAACAACAACAACAACAAATTACGTTTGTAAAACACCTTCCTAATCTAGGTGGTTGGGGATTAGATGGTTATCCAGAGGTGTAAATTGTACCTTTGTGATTAGTTAGTTGGTTATTAATGAAAAGGGAAAAACCCATGAAGTGTAACTACACTGTCTTCTTGTCTTGTTAAATCCATCTTCCAGCTGAAGTACCTGAAATGTAGAGTAATTACTCTTGTGTAACATTAAAATTGCTTTTTGTACATTATACATAGTCACTGCGAGTTCATATTAATGGGTTTATATAAACTACCTTACAATTGAAACCCTTGAGATTTTTTTGAGAACAATTAACAGTCTTGGCTCCTCAGGGAGCATTGCTTAAAAGTGTGTTCAGAGATGATACACAATTTTTTTGTAACATGTGTATCTTAATAGTAAGAAGTTTTTAATTAATTAAAATTTAGTATTGTATGTAATCGGAGCTAAGTGTACAATTTCAGCAATATTTCTTGGATCATTGCTCTACTATAATTGTGTATGGTGTGTTGTGTTTGTTTATTTGTATGTTATGCACAGGAAGTGCCTGCAAAGAAAATCCAATGCAGATAAGTGAAGTTAATGAGGATGGTCTAGTTCTTGTCAAGAACACCTTCTGCAGCAATACAGCTATGTTGGGAGGCCACCAGTCATCTATAAGTTTATTGATTTAGTCTCTCAGAACCGTTCTGTCTGAATTGGCTATCTGCTTTCTGTGTCCAAGAAGGCAGATCACCTACTTTCAGCATTTTGCAGAAGTGTGTGCGAGTAAGCAGGTGACTGCTCTCCCAACATTTCCTTTATTCAATGCACTTTGCTGCAAGCTGAGTGAGCCGAGCTTGCAAGGCTATATACATCTTTTATCATCAGTAGGCCACACAATATTCCAGTCAAAAGCCTGACTTTAGGAGGATGTGGGTGTACCGATGAAGGCTTTTAATAGCAACATTTTATTAAGACAGTAATATTGAAAGGTGGGG
The DNA here is from genome assembly GCF_018977255.1 of Callorhinchus milii. Taxonomy (NCBI): domain Eukaryota; kingdom Metazoa; phylum Chordata; class Chondrichthyes; order Chimaeriformes; family Callorhinchidae; genus Callorhinchus; species Callorhinchus milii. The sequence goes on along the minus strand of NW_024704743.1, from coordinate 73,712,584 downwards.
CACCAGACAAGTGTTTAAAATCCTGAAAAGCTCATAAAGGAGGCAGCTACAGTAGTTATTTAATTTAACCCTGATTGCAGAACTTGAGGGAAAAATTCAGAATTAGAAGCGATTTGAAAGTTATCTAATTTGGACCTGTAAATAGTGCATTTTTTTCACTCATTGATCTCTTATTTATGAATCACTGTAGAAATCTATGATCTCATTCAATTAGCATTAATTTATAAAATACAGAAGTGGACTTTCAAATTAATATAGAATTATTTTCTCTAAGAACAGTTCTAAGATTTATAGGAAGTTTGCTTCCTGATATTCCCAAATTTGCAACTCTTAATCGCATTTAATTGTTACGTATGTTTTATAGGAAGCCATAAAATGCAAAAATATGCAGTCTTAATGGGATCAGGATGAAATCTTTTCGATTTTATCTGTTGACTATTTTTTCTCTCTTTGTGTCCTCCTCCAAGAATTTCACTCATTTTTCTTTCCTCTGGGGAATGGTTTCATGGGCACTGGGCAATCGCTAGTAGCTGAACCAAAATACCCAGTGTGCATGTATGGCTTGGTAGTGAGTATGGAGCTGGAGAGTGATTGCTGCCCACCCAACATCCATCTATGTGCAGGGACTGTCTACACAAGTGCACCTTCCAACAGGGTCTCTAAGTAGCAGTCAAGACCAGAAACCCTGACTACTTTATATTTTCCTCATTACCCTTAACTTTGTTCCTCTCCTCCCACCTCAGCTCATCTGCCACTTGAACTGAAATGAGCAAACTCAGCAACATCCACCATTACCTGCTGAGGTCAGTTATAACTATTGTTGGTGCCCTTGGAAGCTCCATAAAGCCCAGAGGTTAAGGCTACTACTATCATGCGCTCTACAACAACTTGTTTGGTGTATTCTCGTACAAAATACAGTCACTACACTTTACAGTATATCCTGTGAAGCACTTTGAGACATCCTCCTGACTTGAAAGGTGTTATATCAAATGTAAGGCTTATTATTATTGTTATCATTTAATTAACTGAGTCATGTGGCAAATCACTTTTATTTTAATGTAGAATCTGCATCCATTTGGAGGTGCTGTAACCTTTTGTCCCATTTTCGTAATTTATGGGTGTGTTATAATTATACAACCTCCCTCTAATGTAGATAATTTGCTTTATCAACAGAAACAAAGTAGAATTCAAACTGCGTCTAGTGCAAGTGAGATGACTTTACAAGGTTTTTTAATTACATTTCTGGTAGCCGTGTTTAAACATAATAATAATCCTTATATTTGATGTAGCACATTTCATATCAGGAGGATATCTTAAAGCACTTCACAAGACTTACTGTAAAGTGTAACATCTGTGTTATGTAGGCAAACTTCAAAGCTATATGTTTCTAAATGCTTGAATGGGAAGGAATTGTAAAATTTGGAAAACAATATGTAGTTTTGAACCTAGGTGAAAATGGTTTATTTCGGGATTTACAGGAAGGGAAAACATTCCTGATGAAAAGCATTGAACAGTGGTTGCCTAGTTATCAGAAAGCAGTGACAGAGCAGCAATCTCAAGGTGATGATGACTCCGAACAATTACAGGTAACAAGTTTCATGGTTTTGGTGTATATTGAAATTTGTGTATAGGTGTTTTATTATTCTAATTCTTCTTTGGTGAAATCTGATGTCCTTGAGGTTACATATAATGTCAGCTGGGCTCAGTTGGTAGCACTTGGAGTCCATTCTGATCTAAGGATACCCTGCTCCCACCCCGGAGAATAGTGTCCAGGCAAAAGTTGGTATCCACCACGACCCTGAGGTGTTGATAAGAATGATCAATTGGGAACGATGCTCCTTGTATCTTCCAATCAATATCTTTCCTGGTGTCCAGGTCGACAGTCCTCCGGATGAAAATTGGACATTCACCTCATAGCTGTTTGTGGGATATTGATGTGCACAAACGGTCTTTTGCCCACAAATACACAATCATTACTTCCATCCATGACTACACTAATGCTCTGCTCATCAGCCTCCCCAGCCTTTCTCTACTTAAGCTATCCAGACTATCCAGAAGTCTGTATCCAGTTCCTATGCCAGGCCAGGCTCTGCAAACCAATCACCTCCTTTCTTGCTCAGTTCCACTTGCTCCCCATCCCACATGGAATGAGTTCAAGATCCTCGTTTTGTTTTCAGCAAGTTGAGTGTGCACAATACAATCTTGCTGCGTGCTGACTCGCCAAACGTTTAAGGTCTAAGCATGAATTTATGCAAATATGATCACCTTCAGCTCTACCCGTGGGTCTATTAGCTGATTCTTGAAATTGTGCCAAATAGTGTTAGAAAATCTTGTGCTAAACTAAGTGCTGCCATTGGGATGGTTTGCATTCACATTTGACTCTGAATTCAGCTTTTGTTTTAAAAAAAATTCTGAAGTTTTCAATTCATTCAGTTGTAGCTTTCTGTTGGTGTTTGATTATTGGCTGCAGTTATGCCATTTTTAACTTTTTGTGATCTGCACAGACAGAAAAAGTGCTGCACTTTGTTTGCATAGCTGACGAGTCTAGTTTTCGGGATGGGGCAATTGGATAAGAATGAGCTGATCAGCAAGAATCAGCATGGATTCTGAAAGCCAAGTCATCTCTGACTATGCTAAAGAAGTTATTTGACAGACCACAGAGGTGATCAATAGAAGAGGATCAATGAATGGCATTTAATTGAATTTTCAGAAGCTGTTTGACAAGGTTCCTCATAAGAAATGTGTTAGCTGAAATGAAGGTGCATGGAATTTGAGCCATCCTATTCATGTGGTAGAAAGTTGGGATAATGGGGACGTTCTATGATTGGAGAACATTGATGAATACTGTGCTTCACAATTTTCCTCACAAATTCTCATAATGTTGTTCACTGTGGACCCTGTTCTTTGGGTGGGTCCGGCTGGTTTTTCGCACAATAATGAATGTATGTTCAACAAACAGGAAGTGAGGCTGAGTAAATTTGCAAACTTGGATTTTATTCTATTAGAGCTGAGTAGGTTTAGAGGCATAGATCTGATTGAAGTGTTACAGATAATGAAAGGAATTGTCTAGGCTGTTCTAGGCTTAGGCTAAGCCTAATGCAGAGCAAAAAAAAATTGCAAAAGGTTATGAGAATGTGAAATATACTTTGTGTTTTTCTTTCTCTTTGTTTTAGTATTGCAGTAATGAGGCTATACCCGATGCTTGAATGATGCTGTAAAGTAAGATGTGGTAGTAGTTTAATGTTTTTGGGGGTAATGGCCAGTCCGGACCTTATACAGTAAAACATCTCACACAGTATAATAGAAAACCAGGAATCATTGTTAAAAAGGTTTTCATGCTTGTTTTCTTAGGGAGCCTTTGGAGTATTTGGCTCATTAAGTTGCCCTGATAAAATCTGCTAACCATCTTCTCATTAAAGGAGCCCCTGTTCATGCTTTTTGTTCTTTGGCACTTGGCAATCCTGGAGCAAGGGAACCAAATGAACTGAGTGCTTACCTCAGAGCACTTTTGCCTGACTGCAGCAGACGATGGGTAGAATCAAATGGCTGAATATTTCAGTGCATGTATTTTACATATTCTGCACGTGTCCAATTATATAGACATCTGGTCTACCCCACTGGTTTGGATTTAGAAGTTTGGAGGCAGGGGCCTCTTTGTTCTGCAAACAAAGTTAATTACATCACTCCACCCATGATGCTAATTTTTTGTAACTACCATTTTGTGTATAATATGATGCAAGCTTAGATCCTAAGGCACTCAAATTGTGAATAATGTGACTACAATATATGAAATGTGACATTTTTGCAATTTTTGCACTACATTGCAAATTAGTTCATAATTCCTTACATCTGGCAATCTCTTTTTCGGAGTGAGGGAAAGCGAGAATATGCCGGGAAATCTCTCTCTTTGGTGGACTATTTGAATCAACTTTAATGCGTTGAAGCTGCTGGGCAGCCGTCACACTGCATTTTTGACATTAAAAAGAACTACAGTCAAATTAAAACATTCTCCAAATAAAAGCAACCGACTAAAGCAAGACTCACAGGCACTAATCTCTGTGCTCCTCTGTCCACTCTCCTTTTGCTCTGCTCACGCTGGCCTGCTTCACATCCTCATTGGTGAGTAAGCTACCAGACACCTTGCCTTCAATCTCTGAAGCTCTCCCTAAATCCCTTTGCCTCCCTCGCTACCTGCACCCTTTGTGTTTTTAAACTCGTTTGAAAATCAAATCTCTTTGAACTTGTCTTTGGCCGAATCCTGTCTATTTTCCCCCCAAGTTCAAGTTGGGGGGAGAATTTGGGGGATAATATGATGCAAGCTTAGATCCTAAGGCACTCAGGAAAGCACTCTACTCATTCTACTCTTCTACTCTGGAAAGCACTTTCAGGCGTTTTCTGAGTTCTCTGATGTGAAATGCTTTATTGACTTTTCTGACAAAACAGCGAACCGTATGAAGTAGGTGGACCTGCTAGACTGATGTCCCGAAGTGAGTTCTGCCCTGCCAAATAGCTTACCCTTGCCATATGAGTGGTAACAGTAATGTATATGGCAAATATTTGGGCTCAACCCTATTGTTTGTCCTACAGTTTCTTAAATTATGCATGTTTGAAACATGTCTATGTCTTTCAAATCTCTGGCAGTCCTGGAGCAAGGGCACCGGATGAACTGAGATTGGCAAGGTTTATACATCATGTAATGTATGTATTGGATTAGGACCAGCATTCAGAGCATTGATTTGGTTGTACCTCCACAGTGAAGCCCATTGATAAGAGGGTGGCTGGGGAAACCTGGGTTCTCAATGCTTTTAATCAATATAGGATGAGTGAGTGGCTCAGGTATGCTGTGGGAAGAAAAGCAAAGTATAAACAGTTTCTCTCCCGCACCAGCTCCATGAGTCTATAAACCCAATCGTCAAGATCCTCAGTTTTGTGTTCAAATCCCCCCACAGTCCCGCCCTACCCAATCTCTGCAATCTCCTTCAACCACAGTGACCTGGCTGCTCCCTTTGCTCAGGGTCACCAGAAAATGGCGATTATCCAGTAGTTTAATTATTCTATAAAATATGTGACAAAGATAATTTTTTAACAAGACCCAAATTCCCCAGTCAAATTTCGATAGCCTAAAAAGGGATGGACCTTTGTGCCTTGTTAATTTGTCATAGAAAGCAGGTGCTGGAAAGCTTACTGGGGCATGCACCTGCTTATAACACGCATGTCTTGTGGGTCTGAAGTTACTAGAAATGTAGTACACTTCTGACTTCCGGTGCGGCCTGGCTAGCTCCCAGTGCACCCAAGGAAGCTCACAGTTCACACCAGGAAGCCAGAAGTAGCACCATCAGTGACCTGATGACCCCAAAGTGGTCTTTTTGTGGACTAGTTATACAATTGGTCCAAAGCACTGGGTTATAATGGGTCACAGTCTATGACAAGTTTGCAAATATTGATTCCCTCTTTGGAAAGAGGGATGAACTCAGTGATGTATTGGCATCAAATTTGGATGTCTAGACTTCAGTGTACTGTCTCTGTTGAACCAGTTCAACCCCCACAAATAATATTTTTCCAAAGTCATTTGATTGAAATGCTAGATTAGAGGAATCCAAACATTCTGGTAAATATGTGCCACATTTATTTTCAAACTGTGACCAGTAAATCACACAGCAGACCTAAGTTTTTCAAAGTAATCATAAACCAATTTAAACCCAGGTTAAACTACAGAAACAAAATGCTTCCTAATAAATGGAACGGATATCAGCTTTAAAACCATCTTACTACAGTAATGTACTGTAGCCAGCTGGGACGCATCTAAACATTTGTCATTTTCTATTTTTCAATTTAAAATCAATTCTAGGGCAGAAAAGCTTATTCTCTACCCGTAAAAGAAATCAAATTGTAGAATTGATGCAAACATGTTTGAAGTGGATTGCATAGCGAGGAAGTGAATGGCCAGGTTATCTGGAGGTTTGTTGGCCAGGACACTGGGAGAGACTTCCTTTTTTGAATAATGTCATGGGATTTTTGATGTCCACCTGAACAGGCAGACAGGATCTTGGTTTAACGTTTCATCTAAAGGACGGCACTTTCAACATTGCACTGCTCCCATAGCATTGCACTTGAAGTCAGCCTAGACTTGGTGTTGGTATGAGGGATTGAGTAACCATGCCTCAGCAATCCCTCTTGTCAGACATGTACGCAAATATTACTTTGACAAATTGGTCAGCCAGCACAAGTCTGGAGGGATTGCTTTCTGTTCAAAATATTTTCTTTGGATATAAAATAAAACATTTGTTCAATCTCCCCAAAACAAAAAATACATTGCCTGGTATCTGCTTCCTGTTTCTCCTCTTGCACAAGGCTGCTCTACTGACCTATGTTACAGGGATAGTCAGGCATGTCACAGAGCAAGTGTGTTAGACTTTATTAAGTGCATTGCCCTGGACTGGGAGCCAACTTCGGGCCAGCAGGTTCAATAATGCAGATTTATGGGGAAATACCTGCCTTACCTTAGTGACCTTACTAACTCATCAGGAACTTTTTTAATGTATATATTCTTAAATATGCATACTTTCTTCTTGTGGTTTACAAGATACATAGCACTGTGAGTGTTGCAATAAGGAATATTTTTGGCTACACTGCCGTAGGACCAGAAGGAGGCCATTTTGCATTTGTTCTGTCACTTTCTTTGCTCAGAACACCATAACCCCACTGTAGCTTTGCAAACAGCATGCTTCATGTCAATCAAACTTGGGAGGTGCGTAGATACTGAAATAGATTGGGCAGAAGGTAAAAAGGAGTTTGGAGTAATTGTAGAAAATGCTTTCAGTCTCAATTTGTAGGTCGTTTTTTCACTTTTTTTAAAAACTCCAAATTAAGACTAAATTTAAGAATTTTAACAAATGCTGTGTGACCATAAATTTTGAAAGCAAATGGTCTTACAGGCAAAGACTAGATGAAATTTCATGCTGCTAATATGTGATATAACTGCTCTTTCTGATGAAGAGTTCCAACCAAAACAACCTGCTTTCCTCTTTCAGATGTTGATCAACAACAAATTACATTTGATGTTGGGAGGATGTCCCAAGGCACTGGACAGTCAGGGATTTGAACCCGAGATAGGGGTAAAGATTAGGAGGGGTGGAGGGCAGGGAGGGTAGAGGTAGGAAGGTGGCCAAAGGCGCGGTCGAAGAGGAGGGTCTTGAGACGTGCTTTGAATGAGACAAGGGAGGGAGCGAAGCAAAGGGAGTGTGGGATGGAGTTTGAAAGGGTGGGGGCAGAGGAACCGATGGCCCGACCGCTGATGGTGGGGGGGCCGGGCGGGGAATGTGGAGAAGTCCGGAGACTGTTAAGCGGAGGGAGTGGACAGGTTGATATGGTGTTAACAGTTCACAGAGGTAGTAAGGAGCAAGGCCATGGAGGGCTTTGAAGGCGAAGATGAGGATTATGAATTCTGGCCTTTGGGTGATGGAGAGCCAGTGGAGCTGAGCGAGGGTGGGGGTGATGGGGTAATGGAGCCTGGTACGGGAGAGAGGACATGAGCTGCAGAGTTCTGGATGATCCACAGCTTGTGGAGGGAAGAGTTGGGAAGGCCAACAGGCAGGAGGAAGTTGGCATAGTCGAGCCTAGATGTGATGAATGCGTGAATGAGAGTCGGCGGCCTGAGGGGTGAGGCAGTGGCGGATCTGGGTGATGTTGCGGAGGTGGGGAAGGCAGAGCGGGTCGTGGCACAGATGTGGAGTAGAAAGGACAGTTGAGGGTCAAACAAGATGCCAAGATTCCGGACTGGCTCAGTGAGGTGGAGTGTGCATCCATGGATGGTGATGCTGTCAGCGGCTGATCTGCAACTTAAAACCATTCAAAACCATTGCCCTTTTAGCATATCCCTTGATATCCCTGACTGCCATATATTCATCTGCTACTTCTTAAATATTTCAATAGAAATATTTAAGAGATAGGCAGATAAATATATGGCAGTCAGAGTTATCAAGGGGTATCTATTGAAATATTTAAGAGAGTGAATTTCACATTTCCACAACCATTTGAGTGGAAAACTGTGTTCTGATTTCACTTTTCATTCATTGCATGAGTTCTATACTGCACCAAATCCTTGGTGGCACAAACACAATGTGTAATAATACTACTCGCAGTTGAAATAGTGCCTTTCATGTATGGAGGACGTCTCAAAACACTTCGCAGGATTTACTGTGAAATGGGGTGGCTGGGTATTTGTAGGCAAAAGTGTCAGCCCAATTGCGCATAACAGTGTCACACAAATGGCCATGAAACAAATGACCAATTTTATTTTGGGGGATTGTTGGTGAGGACTACAGGAGAAACTCCTCTTGAAAATTGCTGAAGGTCTTTAACATCTACCTGAACAGGCAGACCGTCTCCTCCTATGCAGAAACGTTCTATGTAACTCACTCACTGCTTGCTAACTATTTTCTTCATCTTTATCTTCCCACTCTGCCACAATAATAGGCTACATTTGGCATTTTGAATTCAGGAGTGTTACACCTTTGCTACTATTTTATAATAGTGCTATAAAATCTTAGTCTGTGCTATATTTAAGCCTAGGTTGACAATATTCGTATGGTATTAGGTGAATGTTAAATTATCCTTTCCTAGTGGAGCAGTTTACATGAATTGTTTTTCAAATGATAGGGATTTGTACTTTTCTTTTTTCAATTGCAGGTTTACAGTTTCACTTGTAAAGTAAAATTCCTGCATTAGGCAGTTTACCAGCAAGAGTGCAGTAATGTGGCACCTAGCTCCTTAACCCATGCAAAGATTTGGAAATCCATTTCAGTGCACCAGAATATTCAACTGCTGAATTTGAACTGACTGCTCAATAAAGATTATTGTACAAGAGTGTGATTGAAATTTAATAAGGCAAAGCCATGCAGAAATTGGGATTGACGGCAGGGTGTCAGAATGTGTAATTATCCAGGAGGGCTCTCAAATGATGCAGATGAAATGCAGCATTATCAGAGGTCAAACCTTATTTTTCAGGTCCAGGTTCTCACTGCTCCAGACCAAAAGTCTTAATCTGAAAAATCCCTAGTGCAAAAAAGATGCCTTTTTTTTCAATAAATTTCACTTCTAAGAGACAAACTGTTTATCACCTCTGGAGAAACTAATTAAAGTAAAATGCAACTCTCAAGTGTAATGAGTAAACCCTCATGAATATGATTTTATTTTATAGCTTCTATTTGTTAATTTTTCTCCTCTCATTTGTAATCAGGGTCACAAATATGAGATAGCAACTAGGGATTAAAAAGAGAATTTAGGAGGAACTACTTCACCCAGAGGGTTGTGAAATTGTGGAATTTGCTGCCTGAAGAGGTGGTTGAATCAAATAGCACAGATAATAATAATAATCCTTACATTTGGTACAGTGGCTTTTACGTCGCGACATCCCAAAGCGCTTCACAGGATATACTGCAAGTGTGTTTTGTGGAAGATAGACCTTCACATGAGGAAGAGGGGAATCAAAGTTATGGAAGGGAGTAAAAGAATGGACTTAATAATAATAATAATCCTTGCATTTGACATAGCGCTTTTCACGTCGGGAGGATGTCCCAAAGCGCTTCACAGAACACACTGTAAAGTGAATTGACTGTATATTTGTGGGCGAACGCGGCAGCCAATTGCGCACAGCAATGTCCCACAAACAGTCGTAGATTGAAAATGACCAATTTATTATTCTTTTTGGTTTTGGAGGGATTATTATTAGGCTCTGTGTGGAGTAAGGAAACTTGCCCAAGGTTTCGCCCTCTGCCTGGAATTGAACTCAGGTCTCTCGCTTGCAAAGCGAGTGCTCTAAACGCTGAGCTACAGGACTCCACTTCTCCAGGTGGTAGGTGTCAGTCTGCCTCAGTTGGTAGCTCTCTTGCCTCTGTTGAGTCTGAGGTTGTACCTTCAAGCGCCATGAAAAGCCCTTGAGCTCACAGTCTAGGTTGGCACTTTAGTGCAATGCTGAGCAAGTGTTGCATTATCAGAGGTGCAGTCCTTCAGATGAGAAGTTAAACTCAGGTCTTGTGTGCTTGTTCAGATTGGAGTTAACGATTTCATGGTGCTAATGAAAAAGAGAAGAGAGTTTCTCCCAGTGTTGATCAGCAAATAGTCAGATAACATTGGTCATTCACTTCTAATTTTCCTTTTTAAACAAAAAAATATTTCTTGCCCTTATCACCATTGTATTTCAGTAATTTTATTTCAATCATGTTAGTTGGAGGAATAACATTTTAATAATTTGGATTTTGTTTTCACTGAGAAAAGTAAAAGTTTTCAAGTTTTCTAGAACAAAACAAGCTGCCAGTTAACTCCGGAGTGATTTGTGGTTATATTTTCTGAATCTGAACAAGTGGTATATTTAAATACTTGGACACAAAACATCAGTACTACAGATATGGGGTATATTCTGTGGGATTATTTTAATTCTACACTTTGCAAATTTTAAATCGGATGCAGGAACTGAAATGGTTATCCCACCAGACTGTTCCTCAGTCCTTGTAAGTTCTGCACATAGCAGTAATATGGTAAATCGGTATATGTCAAGGCAAACTACAGGAGCAGTATCTCATCTTCCTCTTGGGATACTACAGCCTGCAGGCCTGAACATTGACTTCAGCATCTTCAAACCTTAGCTGTCTCATCGTTTCCCATACTATTTCCCAGCTATGCTTCCCCCAACCTCCTCCTGAATTTACACGCTTCTTTTCTGCTATTTCACTTTCTCATGCCTTTGTTTTATCAGTGCTTCCTGTCTAAGAAAAGTTTTGCTTCCAACACAGCACTTGCCAGCATTGTAAAGTCCATTCTTGACCTACTTGCTGTTCTCGATCTGATTAAGGGATGCCTCCAACACAACCATTCTAGATCTAAATAAGGATTGTTTCTAACCATTCAATATTTTAATTTATCTTTGGATAGTTTATATTTCTAGCTCCATAATTCATTCGAACTATAACAACATCAACGTGTAATTTTAGCACCTGCCTCATGTCTCTTCACAAAGAGGGATTAGGACCTGAGCAGGGGTAGGCGGGCAGCGGCCAAAGCCACAGTTAGAAAGGTTATATAAATGGTTTTGAAAGTAGAGAGAGACTGCGAGGCAACTCGGATGTAAATCCTGGACTGTCCAGTGTCTTGGGGCGTCCGCCCGACATGAAAGATGCTATATAAATGTAGATATGTAATGTGCGTGTGTGCGTATATATAATAGTTCATGTGTTGGATTTTACTCGCCCCCTCCGCTTAGCAGGCTCGGGCTTCCTGTACATCCCTCATCCACTCTGCTCCACCATTGATGACCATGCTTTCAGCCACTACAGCTTGAGACTAGAACTCTGTCTGAATCGCTCCCCCTTGCCCTCTCCTTGCTCTTCTTCAGATCACACCTGAAGACCTTCCTTTTTGACCGACCGTGCCTACGGTCACCTCCCATTTTCCCTGGCTCGGCGTCAGGCTCCTCCACTGTGAAGAGCTCTGAGACGATATCCTGTGTGAAGGGCACTATAAATGCAAGTTGTTGTTGCATTTCTTTTTGCTTTTTCAAACCCAAACTTCAGTACAGTGGATTGGGTTCGGGGTCGTTGTTGAGCGATGGGACTAAATGTTATGAATGAAAGAATAAATGTTGCTTAGGACTTGAGCATTTTTGTGTAAAATTCACCTTGCGTAGCAAAGGCGCCACTCACAAATTTCTAATATTTTCAGCATTATCTTATTTTTCTTTTTCAGAATTTATTTCCTCCTTATGAATCCAGAATAACTACGGGCAAACTGCTGATAGAAGCTGAAGAATATGAGGTAGGATTACTAGATTATGTTCTCCATTCTATGTCGCAAATTCTTTTTTTAAAAAAAAAAGCATCAGGTGCAGTTACTGCGTTTAGTACACCTGCTGCAAAACAAAAATTATGTAGGCAGCAGAAACCATTTTTTTGTGTTCTTTGTAATTCTGCACACCACTATATCATTGTGAAAAGGAAGCTGGATCTCATTGTTTCATTATATAAAGAGTAAACTCTTTGTAATAAAGTGTATTTTAAACTGGGATGTGCTGTGTTCCCATTGGTGATGAGATTTCCTGTGTGTGGTTGGGTTGTTCTGTATCTCCTATAAGGGCAATTCAAAAATTGTGTCCCCACTCAATTAGAAGGACATCCACTAGACATTTGACTGCTTGTCTTATGCAAGTCACCCAAGTGACCTAGTGCAGGAGAACGCAGGTCCCACCTTTAAACAAGTCATTCACCTTGGATAACTTTTTTCTTATTTATGATGTCGCTCTCTCCAGACTTCGGTTTCCCTAACATTTATCTGTGAGTCTGGGAAGAATTTATGTTTGCTTGATCTTATTTGATATTTACATATTAAAATTAAGTCAAACAGTGGCAGATGAGTAATGTTAAATATCTATGTTCAAAGAAGACCTGGTTAAATACAGAGAATTTTCATTAATCTTATCTAAGGTTACTGATTTTTTTAAACAGTCAGAGTTTGGTATTCCCATGAGGTTTAAATACAGGAAATTAGCATTAACTCTTTTGTGGACTTATAATTTTAACTCATTAACACCTTTTTATAAAAGTCAGCATACAATGAGGCTATTGTGCCTGTGCTCCCAGCGCCCAACCAGAGCTATCTGCTTCAATAATATTTTTCTGCTCTTTCCCTATCCTCCTGGGGAGAAGTAAGTGGCTTCTCCCAGGATCTGAACTGGCTCCAAGGTGACATGTTTGGCCACGGAATGTCAGAATTGAACCAATCCGCTGTAGCAGTCTCGGTTGTCCTAATCTTGGGCCGGATGAGTCCGCAGTATTCCAGGGCACTGTTGATGACAGCACAGCCAGCCTGGCTCATTGGCAGGACTTGGAAGGGCGGATCAGTCACTGTGGCTAGAATTCTTCCCACTCAACTCCCATTAACCCGGCAAACCAAAGCCTTAAAGGGTAGGATGGTCCTAGCTGGACAAGCAGCAGGAAAGCTTGCCGGGCAGCGATATCAATGGCTAGCTATGCGGTTTTAGCCGATTAGACTCCAACGCACAGTGTAGAGTCTCCAAGCCTTGGCTCGTGCCAATCTGCGCCTAATACTCTTCCGAATTAGGTAAGCGGGAATCCAGAGAGCGCGCAATCCATTCCAATAAATATCTCTGGAAATTCTGGATTCACGGAATTCTGTTTGGTTTGGATACTGTTAAGCATAGTGATGGGTTTCTGCATGTGTCAGACACCCACTAACACCCCAAAAAAGTCTTATATTCTTTGTCTTCATTCTTCAAATGTTTATCCCATTTCTTTTTGAATGCTATAATTAATGTTCAATACTAACTGTTGTGATATGTTTCACATCCAAATTACCCTTATGTTAAAAAAATCTAACCATCTCCAAGTAATAACCTTGAATTTTTTGTCCTGTTGACGATTAACTAGCAGCAGAAACATTCGTCTTTTAAAGTCTCATAATTTTGAACACGTCTATTAGATTCTCTTTTAACCTTTATCATTCTGGACCGCTGCAGTATTTCTGCACCAAAATCGAAAAGTGTAACTAGATTTCTAATAGTAAAGTCCTTCTTCCAGATCAATATGTAATCTTTGACCTGTGGTAAATAATCAAGGTTGCTGTGCTGGTGGTGCGCTGCTGCTGTTATGTATTTCACAATCGTTGAATGTTTTGTAGTGCTGTACGATCAAGACATAAAATCAAAACGTTAAAGGTAGCTCAAATTGCCATACATGTTACTTTCCTTAAAGAAATAATTTTGAATTATTTGCATCAGGCAAAAGATTATTTTTGCATTAATTAAATATAGGGAAACCCAGGCGACTGGATACAATATGTCACCGACCACACTGTCAAGTGAAGTCAGAAAAATATCATGGCCTTGCTTGGACATAAGCTTAGAGTTGTAAAGGGCATTTTCAGGAACAGTGTTTTTTTACCCAGAGGATGACTGAGGCCAGGACAGCAGACTTGTTTTAAAAAAAACAGTTTGAAGTTGTGGCCCCCTCCTTCCCCATCTTCAGGTCGTGCCTGAAGATCTTCCTTTTTGACCGCACCTACGGTCACCTTCCTCCTCCTCCAGACTCGGGCTTGGGCTCCACCATTATTAAGCACTCTGAGATGCCGCCCGGCGTGGAGGGCGCTATATAAGTGCATGTTGTTGTCATCGTTGTTGTTGGATGGACGGTAGTGTGTTTATTCTGGAAGTGTCCAATTTACCTGAATTAATCTTGTGAATTTGCTAATAAGACTTAATTAGGACACATTTATTTTTTGATGTGAGATAAACAGATTTTTAATAGCCTTGATTATAACTGGAAGGATTTAGAACCGATAACTGACTAAAGTTAGTCAGCCTGGTTGAGAGCTAATTTTTTTTAGTTGAACGTCAACAAGCCCGAGGCTCTCCTGATTGGCTCCCGTCAGCGCCTCCTCACCTCAGGCGCTGACAGCATCACCATTAGTGGTTGCACACTCCACCTCACTAAGCCAGTCCGGAACCTTGGGGTCTTGTTTGACCCTCAACTATTCTTTCTACCCCACATTTATGCCATGACCCGCTCTGCCTTCCCCCACCTCCACAACATCGCCCGGCTCCGACACTGTCTCACACCGCAGACCACCAAAACTCATACACACATTCATTACATCGAGGCTCGACTATGCAAACTCCTTGCTTGTCGGCCTCCCCAACTCCTCCCTCCATAGACTGCAGATCATCCAGAACTCTGCAGCCCGTGTCCTTTTCCGCACCAGTCTCCGTGACCCTATCACCCCCATCCTCGCCCGACTACACTGACTTCCCATCACACAGAGGATACAGTTCAAGATCCTGGCCCTCATCTTCAAAGCCCTCCACGGTCTTGCTCTCCCCTACTTCTACGACCTCCCTTACCCCTTATCATCCTGTTCGCTCCCTCCGCTCAGCGAACTCCATCCCCTCTCCCCCCCCCCCCCCCTTGCTTGCTACCTTCACGAACCATCTCAAGAATCTCCTGTTTCCCCCCCTGCCTTCCACCATCCCCAATCCCGACCCACAGCTCGGGTCCGAAACTCTGACTGTTCAGCGCCTTGGGACGTCTTCCCAATGTGTAAGGCGCAATACAAATGTAATTTTGGTGTAGTAAAATATAAGGCATCCCATGTCTGTTTGATGGAAGCCTCATTTGAAAACCCCACTGTCCAGCTCCACTGCTGTGAAGCATTCTGAATTGTTATCCTTTAGTTGCCATATAAATGCAAGTTGTTTCTGTAAAACTGAAGCTCCTTTGACAAAACATCTCATTATTAGCATTGCAACAGCTCATGGCAAAATATTTACTGTGGAGCAACTTCTTGAACTTTGCCCATGAAAAAATCATCCATGTAAATGTATTCATTTTTCTTCATCAAACATGAGGATACATATGGGGCAATTTGGTGAAAGCAGAACCCTGCACAGCACCTGCGTGTCCAGCTCCAGCTGAGCAAGTTAAATATCTTAAACCTACCGGCAATCAATGTTCAGAGAATGTTTTGTGGTGTTTGCAATTCCTTTCACTTTTCCTAGCTGCCTTCAGGTAATTGCAATGTTTATTTAGGTAATAAGACTTTATCAGTATATATTTTGATAACCACTTCTCTTGGGGGTCTTAACAATTTGATATTGTGCAGGGAGCAACATAACGCACATTCTAAAATTATGCACAGATGACTTATACACTTGGAATTTCAAGATTAGAGCATTGCATACTCTTCCCAAATTAAGTTAGTCATTAGCATTTTTCACGAACAATCTGGTTTGGCAGATGCAAAATTCAATATGTATCTCCAGCAACACTGCTGAAGGCTTTTTGTAGAATAGATCTGGTGAGTAAAACAAGCATTGCTCACTTAGTCACGAATAGAGTTTCCAAATGAATTGCAATAATATGAGTCAGTTGTTTGATCCATGGTTTATACACTGCAGGGTACTTTGGGGACTTCCTGAGGCTGAGTAGCTGTCCATCTGAGTAGTTGTGACTATTCTTTAAAGACAAGTTGAGCAGTTTTAACAGGTTAAAGTGCAGCAGTACCCCATTGCACATTATGTCCCCAATCATTGGCTCTCGTCAACCTGTGACAATTCTCTCCATGGAGAGTGTGCATTCCATTCACGGAGAGATTTCCATGTGCAATTGGCATATAGATTGGTGGATCACTTTTCCGGGGGTAATAATCCCTTCAACAATAAAGAAAATAATAATTTGGTCACTCAATCCACGACTGTTTGTGGGACACTGCTTTGCGCAATTGGCTGCCTCGTTTTGCCCACAAAATATACAGTAAATTTACTTTGCAGTATATTCTGTGAAGCACTTTGAGACATCTCGAAGACACAATAAGGAGCTATATCAAATGTAAGGATAATTTATTTTATTTTATTATTCTGTGAAGCGATTTGAGATGTATGGAAGATGTGATAAGGCACTACATCAAATGCAAGGATTATTATTATCATTATATATGTGAAACTCTCAGTCTCATTTGGATATTCTTAATCAGAGTATTGGATTTCTGGATGTGTCAGACACTGGCTGACCAAAAAAAAATCTTAGGACATGTTGGCTTGCAAAACTTCAGGGACTAGAAATTACAAAATGATTAAATACTAATTGAGTTGTGTTGTGACTTGTGTTGCACAGTAACTTATTGAGTTGTAAAAAAAAATTGCATTTTTTTTAAGCTGGCTGGTGATCTTATCCCTGCGATGAGTGAATAATTGTCCCAATTTAATGAAATGTACTGTGTTTAGAAAGTTTTTTTTTGAATGTGTATAACCTGACTTTGGTGAAGCAAATACTCAGGTCATTCAGTTGGTGCATTTCCTGTTCAACTTAGCAATGCAGATCCATTCAACACATCAGTGCTTTGAATTTGTCAAGTTTGCTTGAATTCTTTTGACATGATTGATGCAGAACTGGTGGAGCAAGGCACCTCGATCCTGCACCACTCTTCTTAACTGGCAGGAAGGAAGATGGCTTGAATTAATTTGTTTACCACTGCCAAGCCAGTTTATCAAAGATGCGACAGCCCTGATGTCCTAGTAATTCAAAAGTTTACAAAGGCAGAGTTTAGAGGGAAACCTGGTACTTTCGAAGAGTTGAATTGATAAATAATACGATACGTGTTTTATTTAAGGTCCATACAATTCACCAGTGGCAACCTTTATAGCAGAGAACATCTGTGTTCTTACATGTTTGTTGTGCTTTCCAAGCACGAGTGCAATTTATTTGATCTAAATAAAAGTGATCTGTATTTTATTGCAGTAGCAAATAACAGTAATACCACTATCAAAATGTATTAGAATTGACTGGTTTCATAGCCTATAAGACTAACTGCAGGGGTTGTGTAATCAGGACACTGAACTCCTGCAGTACCTTGGCTATAATCTCATTGATATGTATTCTCCATTATGCAATACCTTTGAGAAATACTATTCTCCACTGGCAATATGGAACAGTCTGTGCATTCAGATAATGTGCAGTGAAAGATTTTAATCTGTCCATAAGGGAAGATCGTCTCCAGGGTAATCCAAGCTTAATGTTTTTTTTATTCTATCTGCTGTACCACAATGCTGGATAGAACTAATATTAAGCCAGATATAGTATTTTATATGTCTCCACATTCAAGAATCGACTTGGGAGTTAATTCACTTCATGTGGTTTTTCAGCGCCTGTAGCAAAATACTTCATAAACCTCTGTAAATGTCTTGGAACCTAAGGATACTTTTGGATCAAGAACTTTTAAACTTAGCAATAAGTCCACCTTTGTGGTACCTTTCGAGGAATCTCATGTTGATTTAAAAAAAAGACGGGCAATTAACGAGTTCAAGGTCAAAAGGCAACATTTCAAAATGGATGTATTTTTATCAATCTGGAATGATTGACTAAATCCACGGGTTCATTAGGAATTCATCTGTTGTTTGTTGCTCAATACACTTTTGTAGCGTGGTGGATTTCTGTAATGTAGCACGTATGGCATTGCCTGAGTGTATTGTAATTAACGTTGGTTGACTTTTACAAATGTATCAACGTGGTAGTGACAAATAATAAAACACAAAAAGTCTGATCAGGAAATGGGGTAGAGAACTGTATGTGTACTGGAAATTAAGCATTTCAGAACTTGATTCTGAAACGGAAGTCACCTAAACTGCTGACTTTTGCTTTTTTTTCTTAGGAATTGTGCCTAGAGGATGCCATTTCCCTTGTGGAAACCTAAAGCCAAACCCCAAAGAATTTATTTGTAGTCGCTCCCATTGATTTTTAGGTAACCTTTTAATATAAATGTTAGTCTAATATCAAGCAAAAAAAAAAAGTCCAATTTAAAAGACTTTCCAGATCAGCACAAGGTAATTTTTTTAAACTTCCCCAAGGCTACACAATCTCCAATTCTCAAAGGAAATTATATAGGCTGTGCAGCACCAGAACAAGCCATAAAAATAATAATAATATAATAATAATTATTATGGAACAAGCCATGCATCCCAACCTGTCTGAGCTGGGGTTTATAACTCCATATGAGTCACCATCCCTCCTATTCTCATCTCTCATATCCTTCTATTTCCTTCTCCCTCATATATGCATTGCATACAGTGATACTTTTTGCTTCAACCACAGCTTCCGCAGTGAGTTACACATACTCACCATCCTCCGCAAAAAGAAGTCCCTTCTAAACTCTCATTGAAATCTGCTGATGGCTTTCTTATATTCACGCCTGCTTGTCATAGATCAATATAGACTGTTATGGAAAATATTGACACTGCTTAGGAATGGAAGAGAAACTGGAGCATAAAAAAATGAAATGCATATCTTACAAACTAAAGTAAGAAAGCGCTTACATTTTCACAGTAAATTATCACAACAAAAGCACTTCACAAATAATTACTATTTAGCAGTGATTTAGAGACGCAGAGAAGAGCAACATGGGTGATTGTTGTGTAAACGGAATGAGGTGTTGGCGACAGTTAGACAAGTTGGGGCTCTTTAGTCTTCAAAAATAGACATCTCAGAAGGGACATCGAAGAGGTTTGCATGATTTTAAATGGAATTGAGAAAGTAAATTTAGTCCAAAACTTTCAGACGCACTGAGACAGCAGAATAAGAGGAGACAGGTTTAGAGTTACAAAAAACAATTTCAGGACAGATACCAAGAAGTATTTAAATATTGGAACAGGTCACAGAGAAAGGTGTTCGAGGCTTGAACACTGCACTGCTCGATTCTGTGATAAGGGGACAGGATGGTTGGTATTCTGGAAGGATGCAATCAAATGGACCAAAGGGCCTTTTTCATCTGAAGCTTTTTTGTGATATTGTTAAAATAGTCAGCAATTGTGGCAGTGTTTTTCATCATCCAAGAATAATCATGAAGTGAATGACCAATTTAATTTGGAGGATTGTTGATCAGGACACTGGGAGAAGCTACCTTCTCTTTCAAATAGTGTTGGGGGATCTTACATATAATAATAATCCTTGCATTTGATATAACAACAACAAATTACATTTGTATAGCGCCTTTCACATCAGGAGGGCGTCCCAAGGTGCTGGACAGTCAGGGATCCGCACTCGAGCTGGTGGTTGGGATCAGGACAGGTAGAGTGCTGGGAGGGTAGGGGTAATAATAATAATAATAATAATAATAATCCTTGCATTTGATATAGCGCTTTTCACGTCAAGAGGACGTCCCAAAGCGCTTCACAGAACACACTGTAAAGTGAATTGACTGTATATTTGTGGGTAGGAGGGTGACCGAAGGCATAGTCAAAGAGGAGGGTCTTGAGAAGGATCTTGAAAGAGGCAAGGGAGGGGGCAAGGAGGAGGAACTGGAATGGAGTTCCAGAGGATGGGGGCAGAGAGGCAGAAGGCCCGCCTGCCAATGGTTGGGCGGGCAAGGCCGGTGAAGAAAGCAGGCTGGAGCCCGCTGAGTGGAAGGAGCAGACAGGTTGTAAGGGAGTTAGGTCACAGAGGTAGGGAGGAGCAAGAGGGCTTTGAAGGTGAGGACTAAGATCATGAACTGTATCCTCTGAGTGATGGGGAACCAGTAAAGCCGGGCGAGGATGGGGGTGATAAGGTTGCAGGAGAGGACATGGGCTGCAGTGTTCTGGATGATCTGCAGCCTGAGGAGGGAGGAGTTGGGGAGGCTGACAAGCAGGGAGTTTGCGTAGTTGAGCCTAGATGTGATGTACACGTGGATGAGGGTCTCAGCCGTTTGCGGTGAGAATCAGTGGTGAAGCCGGGCAATATTGCAGAGCGGGTCATGGCACGGATGTGGGGGATGAAGGACAGTTGAGGGTCAAACAGGACGCCGAGGTTCTGTATTGGCTCCATGAGTGCATCCATGAAGGGTGATGCTGTCAGCGCCTGAGGAATGGAGGCTTTGATGGGAGCAAATCAGGAGGGTCTTGGTCTTGTTCACATTCAACTGGAGGAAGTTAGCTCTCATCCAGAACTTGACGTCCCACAGGCAGTCTGTGAGGACGGTAGTGGTCCTGGAGTTGAGGGTGGAGGTGGAGGGGTAGAGTTGGGTATCATTCGCATACATGTGGAAATTGCAGATATAGTGCCTTATCACGTCATTGAGACATCTCAAAGCACTTCACAGAATATATTGTAAAGTGATCTGACTGTATTGTGTGGGCAAACCATCTCCCTGAAAACTGTCACATGAGACTTTGGTTTAATGATAGTGAAAGCTTTGATAAGGAGAATAGTTTTGTATGATTTCTGTATATAGATATACATTTTAGAGCTGGATACCTGTGAGTGTATGTGTGTGTGTGTGTATTTGTGAAGCACTCTGAGACATTCAAGTTGTTGTTGTTGTGTTACTGTAATATATTGCACCCCAAATCATTGTGGTAAATTTGTGAGATTTCTTGTGGTACAAAGCAATACTAATAAACAACTGCGATATTGTGCCTTATTACTTAAAATGTCATCTCTATATCTCCACTTTTATGAGTAATGCCAACCACCTTCTCTATTAGTACTATGGTTAATTTCCCGTGGGGTGGGGGGGGTGGAAAGAGTCCAGAAAAGAGATCTTCTTTTAAAGGGTTGTGTTAGCATAGCTCAAATGCCAACTTTTGTTAGCGTATTATATCATTCCTTAGCAGTTTGCTGAAATAAATCAAGAAGTGGAGCAGGCTTTCTGTAAGAACGGTGCAGACTGAACAAGTCATTTAATTTCCGAGTTGTTGGGTGGTGTTTCTTCCTGATAAAATCCTTGTTTTTGTTTCAGTGCCAAGACTGTTGGATTAAATTAACAAATTCTATTTGCCTTAGTAGTACTGACCTCAACTGACCTTCAACTTGTAGAAATAATCATTTTTTCAACGATTTATTGATCTGAGTGTCCTTTATCTTCTTTTGAAGGGTTGTGCGCTACAATGTTTGCCACCAGCCTGCTTTAATTCTCAGGTGCACATTGTTGTGGTCGATATTTTGTAGCCCTGGGTTTCTATTTAACACGCTTCACAGTGTTTGCTTTTTTTGTTACTTCCCAAGAGAATCAAATTTGTATTTCTCTGAGCACTAAAAACACAAAATTCATATTATTCTTTCACTGAGAGGTTCTAGATGTGGAAATAATCTGTGTCACAGCCAGTCATAAAATATTAAACCTGCTTTAGATGTTTTTGTGAATTTACTTTAAAAACCTTTTGTTCCAGTGAAAATCACATCGGGGTGGGGTGGGTATGTGATTATGTGCATATGCACAATACCGGAGTTATTTTTTGAGCATACTCCCAGGTCCAGAATTCAGATAGGCAGGCTTCCCGAAATGACAGGCTAGCAGATATTCTAAAAACAATGAACTCTCAATGAACAAAACTACTCTTTTCACTAAATTTACCAGGGAATGGGAGGTGCCAAAATAGATACCAAAAAAGACCTTCCTTTTTGATCGTGCCTTCGGTCATCCTTCCACCTCCAACCCCCCCGGCTCCTCCCCCCACCCCCCGTCCTCTATTTCGTCTCATTTATACTTTGGGATGATTTTTAACAATTTTCTTTTTCATATGGAATGGAGAAATACAACCTAATTAATTCCTCCCAGATATTTTCATAGTTCCTAAAGCTATTTACTATTATTAAACAGTAAAGTGTAATTTTTGACATGAAGACAACAGAGAACCAAGAAGCACTGGAGTTAGCAACAACAACAACTTGGATTTATATAGCGCCCTCTACGCTGGACGGCGTCTCAGAGTGCTTCACAGTAACGGATCCCGGGGCCGAGTCAGGGGGAGGGGGAGGAAGGTGACGAAAGGCGCGGTCGAAAAGAAAGATCTTCAGCAGACTACACTACATTGTAGCACTACATTGTGTTGTGAAGGTGCTGTGGCCTCATTCAAACTGTTAAAGCCTTTTTAGTTCTTCTGAACTTTTATATAGTATATATTCGGTAGAGCCTTTTGTTGTTACTATACACATTCTGTGTAACCGCTTATCTTACCATACATCATGGGCAGTAAAAAGAGTTTCACTTGAAATACATGTTATTTAAAAAAAAGTCATTTAAAATGCCCTTATCCAAGCTATTAATTGATTGCTAGCACTGATGAACGACAGTAGTCTAAAGTAAGGAATGATGAAGCAGACTGCTATTACCTCTTCACCAATGTTTCTTGTATTATTGCTGTCTGTGAGTACTGATAAGGGTCGAAGCAGCCCTCTCAACCATACCTCAGAGACTGTATTGATTGCTAGACTTGAAGTGAGCCCTATCATGAATTGGCCATTCATCATTTCAGAGCTCACTACTCCGGAATCTGCTGTGATTAGCATGGCACGGGGAATTTTCAGATAACGAAACCGAGTGTGCGATAAGCTTAGAAACTAAGGAGTTGATTACTTTTTTTTAAAAAACTTCTTTATCTGTTATAGGAACATTGGTAGGATATCAGTAGAGGACACAGGATTAAATTGTTTACACAAATTTTGCTGTACTGAAGATTTCCTAAATTGATTACAGTTTAATAGTTTGGTAAAATTAATGAAAGTCCTTAGTTTTCAGGGCATGTTGAAACTAAATAAAGTGCAATTGTTTTATTTAATTATTAGTTTTCTAATTGCACTTATTACTATATCTATTGTGCCGTCAGGCATAGGTTATCTTTTTAGGGGACTAAATGTTTTTAGGGGACTAAATATGTTGCAGCCCTTGATAGGATAAGCTTTACATAGGGATTGAAAAAACACTCAGAACAGCAAATATGGAGTGAAAACAATGGCTCTGCACTGGAAAAAGCCCCTTGATTTGTGAGGGTATGAGGTATGGTTTGAGGTGGGCGAGACGGTGAAGGGAGAGTAAAGTGCTCCTGGTCAGGGACTGGATGTAGAGGTTGTGCAAAGGTTCAGTGAGTCAACAACAACAACTTGCATTTGTATAGCGCCCTTCGCACAGGGTAGTGTCCCAGACCACTTGACAGTGGCAGTCAGACAATGAGCCGGGGAGGGGAGGTGACCATAAGTATGATCAAAAAGGAAGGTCTTTAGGTGGGATTTGAAGGTGGGGAGGGAGGGAGGGGGCAAGGCGGAGGGTTTGAGTGAAATAGTTCCAGAGTTTCTGGGCCACTAGGCTGAAGGCAAGGCCACCAATGGTGGAACGGAGGGCGTGAGGGACAAACAGGAGGCCAGAACCAATCAAGCGGAGGCAGCAGGTGGTGGAGTGGGGTGTAAGCAGATCGGTTAGGTAGGGAGGTGCGAGGGCATGAAGAGAATTGAAAACGAGTGAGTGTACTACTCCTTTCCATCAAAGAAGATGGCTTTATGGCTGAATAGTTTATCCTTATTCCATGATATTTTAATGCACTGTTATCAGTAGTGCAGCAGCGAGTTGGCACAAAGCGACAGGTTGTAGGTTGAGCATGTTGATCACAAGATTGGTCTGGATGCAGAAGATCCTTTGGCTTATCTGATCTCAGCCTTTCAAGACATCCATCCTACCGTCCCCTCCATCTGTCCCTTCATAAAATGAATTCCCGATCTCAATAGTGCTGTGAGCAGAACAAGAAGATGGTTTGGGTGGGAGAAACTAGGGAAAGTGGGTAAACTAGGAAGAGCGAGAATATGGTAGCTAGTCCATTATGATTCAAGCATTTATTGAAGCCAGTTCAGGTTGCTTCACAAGACAGGTAGCTGTATAGGCACATTTTTGCATGTCTTGTTTCAACGTTGGAGGGAAATATTTGCAATTCCTCAGAACCCTTCATTTTCATCTAGAAACCCCAAGTGGAAGCAAATGTTCTACTTTATTTTCTTTCACCTATAAATCTTGATGCAAGGTTCTGAAAAAATGTTGGTTTTATGAAATGATGTTTCAAAATGGTTTATGATATTTTGCCATGTGTCAAACGTGTAACAATGGATCATCCTGTCAAAATTACGATTAGTATCAAAGTTGAAATTATTTTTGACTACGGACAGTTTCCCTTACTGCTGCAGATAAACCTGACCTCTGAATATATAACGTCTCTTCTCCTCTGCCTCTGTGGTGGCATTGAATGTGTGTTGAATGTTTGGAGCAGAATTTACATTGCTTTTTATTACTGATAGCTATTCCCATGCTCTGCCAAAAGAGGTAGCTTTGGCTGGTATTTCTATTGACATTTCTGTCTCTGATGACAACATGAACATCTCTGACATGTGTTTTTTGGCTGCTGGAGGCCTGAGATTCTGAAACAACAACAACTTGGATTTATATAGCTCCCTCCACGCCGGACGGCGTCTCAGAGCACTTTACAGTAACGGATCCCGGGGCCAAGCCAGAGGGAGGGAAGGAAGGTGATCAAAGATGCGGTCGAAAAGAAAGGTCTTCAGCAGAGACCTGAAAATGGGAAGGGAGGGAGTGAGACAAAGGCAGTAAGGAAGGCAGTTCCAGAGCCTCGGGGCATAGTGGCTGAAGGTAGGGGGGTGCAGAGGAATGCAGGGACTTGAATACAAGGGTGAGGATCTTGAAATCGATCCTTTCTGGGATAGGCAGCCAGTGCAGTCTGGCAAGGAACTGGGGTGATTGGGGAACGCAGTTTCGTTCGAGTGAGAATGCGGGCGGCAGAGTTCTGAATGTTTTGAATGTGAATCATTCACATACACAGGTCAGCAAAGCAAGTTATATTGACACGCAGACTTTATCTAATTTGCTAGATAAGGTACATAGTTGCAAACACTTAGTTTGAATTGAACAACTGTGAGTGAACAAACTGTTATGTGCACAATATGGGACACTGCCGTGTTTTGCCCACAAAATATACAGTCAATTCACCTTAATGTATACTTTGTGAAGCACTTTGAGACGTCTCGAAGGTGTGATAAGGCGATATATCAAATACAAGGATTATTATTATGTCCAGTTGTGGTTTCTGCAGTACTAGATTTAAGAGCTGGGAAGCAATTCTACATACTGTGTCGTAATATGAGATGTTCTGGCTTCTGAACTTTCCAGTGTAACCACATTGTTTTTATGTCAAACGTGCCAATATGTCAAACGTGTCAAACGTGCCAATAATGAGAATTCTTAAATGAACCTATGTTTGATGAAGAGCAAAAAATGACTTGGTTATATATTATTCAAATTCTCGGTGGAGAGATGTGAAAAGCGTTCTTTCATTTCTGCACATTTTAAAATAGATTTAATTATCAGTTGGTTTTTGAACTGAATCTTTTCAATTTCTGCTTGAATAACTGAAGTGTTGCAAACTTTTGCAAAACATTTTTTAAAAGATAAATAACATGTCAGAATTTTGTTGCAACTTAATTATAATGTTACAGGGTTGAACCATTAACCACTAAAAAAAAAATAAACTTTTTTTTCTACGGTTCGTTAGATAGTGTAATAAGGATGTGGGGCACAGGCATTGCAGTTGATCCTTTGAAGTGGCAGTATACAATTTTGGAAATGGACTTCAGCAATTATTTTTTAAGTGTGATTCAATTAAGTTGGTGTGAAGAAAAATCCATTGGATAATTGCCAAGCTCCTCAAAAAGTGTAATTCCACCACCTTCTGTAAAATGGAGTGCGATTCCAGAATACCAATCTTTTCATGTGTGGTCAGCTAACCTTAAAGGTATTTGTGCATCTGTTGTATCATATTTCTTAAGAAATCCAATTTGTACTCTTTATGAATTATGTTAGCAGTAATTCAATCATTCCCAATAATTCAATAAAATTCAATACGAATTTGCTACATAGTGGTGTTTACACGTATACGTGAGGGAGCGAGGATTAGGAGACTCATGTGAAGCATAACCAGTGCAAACCAGGGCTGAATGACCTGTTTCCATATTGTAACGTTCTATGTAAATCTATGTCTATTGTAATCCCATTTAATTCTCTGCCTGTGTTCTTTTTGCGGGATAGTTCTGACTCCTGCTTTGCGCCCCTATATTTTCATTCAACCTCTAAGGGTTGTGTGTCTCTCCCATTGTAGATACATTTTCCTTTTTAACTTTGCGCAAGGAACTTCCAAGTGTGAATATGGTAAAATTTATTCGGTCTGAAATATACAGCAAACCAAGAAATTGGTATTATCTCCTTGTGCATTTTTATGTTAACTGGCAGATTGATAAACAGATATGCAATTTATATGTAATGCCTTGGCCTTTTTATCTGAGCCAGAGAGATGTTTATTTTTGATTACACTTTTTTTCAGTGATCAGCATTGATGAACGTTTGAAGATAATGTAAAATGAATCTAAAATATACATGAATACAGAAGATGGCATATTTTTCATGAAGCCTATTGCTTTCAATCTATTGTGCCCGGGGGCCACTTTTGGCTCTTGGGCCATTTGTTGGGCACCACAAGAATAAAGGGTTTAATTTGGGAGAGCGGCTACCATTAATAGTATTATGGATCAGAAACTCAAAGCCAGTCACAATATCACCATGTCACTCCTCCTCCTTCGAAATATGATTCACATTTTTTAATGGGCAAAGCATTTTCTCTCTGATTCCTTTTGATGCAGGATGGGAAGCAGAAACAGCAATTTATTTGCCAGATATTTGTAAAGCTATGAGCTGGGCAAGATTGCAATTGATTGCACTGAACTTCTGTTAACTGCAGACTGATCCTTAGTCATCTGGAAGTATTTTTATTGAAGCAAAAATGCATAAATCAAAACAATTTTTAAGAATTTGCATCAAACTGACTTACAAATAGTAATTATGGAACGCATTCTCCACTGTAAGAACACATTTCTAAGTTGACAACCTTCTTAAATGTTGAAATGCTTATATTGAATTGTTCAGGAAGAGGCTTTTTTTGTGCTTAAACGGTTTGTTAGTTGCCACCTCTGAAGAATAATAATCTTTGCATTGTAAATAGCATCTTATCATGTCGTCAATTTCCTAGCTCTTCACAGCATTTATTGTCAAGTGTGGTGACTATATTTTATGTAGTTTTACTGAATGCTCAGCAAATGCAGAAGAAGCAACTCTTTGTCTTAATTCCTTTGTGTCAGTCGCGCTCAGGTAGTAGCACTTTTGCCTCTGAGCCAGGAGGTTGTGGGTTCAACAATAACTGGTCCTCACTTTCAAAGCCCTCCACAGTCTTGCTCCCCCCTACCTCTCCGAACTCCTAACCCCTACCATCCTGTTCGCTCCCTCCGCTCAGCGGCCTCCGGCCTGTTTCATGTCCCCTGTCTTGCTCACCCCACTATTGGCAGGTGGGCCTTCCGCCACTCTGCCCCCACCCTCTGGAACTCCATCCCGCAGTCCCTCCGTCTCGCCACCTTCAAGACCCACCTCAAGACCCTCCTCTACGACCGTGCTTTCGATCACCCTGTTGCCCCCTCCGCCCTCTATTCTCCCCCAACCTGACCCTCAGTTCAGGTCCGTAACTCTGTCCAGCGCTTTGGGACGTCCCCTGACGTGAAAGGCGCTAAACAAATGTAATTTTGTTGTTGTAGTAATATAGCGACCCTCACACAGAGTAGCATCCCAGAGCACTTGCCAGTGGTGGAGCACGATGCTGAGCCCGGGGAGGTTGAATTGACTGTAGGAAGGTCGAAGAGGAAGGTCTTCAGGCGCGACCTGAAGTTGGGGAAGGAAGGGGCAAACCGGAGGGATAGAGGATGGGTGTAAGCATGTTCCAAAGCTTCAGAGCATAGTGGCTGAAAGCGCATCCACCGATGGTTCAAACCTCACATCGGGACTTGGAACCCATATAATCTTAAATTGACGCTCCAATGCACTGTTGGGGTGTGCTACAATGTTGGAGGTGCCATCATTCGCATGAGATGTTAAACTAAGGCTCTGTCTGCCTGTTCGGTGTACATTAAAAATCCCATGATACTATTTGAAAAGAGCAGGGAGTTTCTTCAAGTGTCCTGGCCAACAATACCCCAAATAAAATTGGTTATTCATTTCATGGCTATTTCTCGGTCATTGATGTGCATAAAATTGTTTGCTATGTTCGCTCACAAACTGTTCTCCTTCATGGTATATTCTGTGAAGCATTTAGGATCATACTCTCAATATCTCAAGGTGCTGGACAATCAAGAGTTTGTACCCAACTGTGGGTTTGGTTCGGGGAAAGAGCGTGGAGGGGGAAGGGGAAGATGATTATCTTCTAGATGTCTCAAAGCACTTCACAGAATACACTGTAAAGTGAATTGACTGCGTATATTGTGGCCGAAATGCAGCAGCCAATTGCGCACAGCAGTGTCCCACAAATAGTCGTGGATTGAAATGACCAATTTATTATTGTTTGTTCTTGAGGGATTATTATCAGGCATGTAGAGTAAGGAAACCTGCCCAAGGTTTCACTCTGCTGGGTATCAAACCCAGGTCTCTCGCTTGCCAGGCAAGTGCTCTAACCACTGAGCTACAGAAGTCCACAAGATGACCAAAGGGATAGTCAAAGAGAAAGATCTTGAGATGGATCTTGAGAAGGAGGCAGGGGAAGGGTGAGGTGAAAGGACTTCGGGATGGAGTTCCATAGAGTGGGGACAGAAAGTCGGAAGGCCCGACTGACGATGGTGGAGCAGCTAGGGCAGGGGACTGTGCCTGCTGACTAGAGGGAGTGGGCAGATTAATGTGGTTTTCAGAATTTTGATGCACTAGATCACAGGAGACATTGGCTGCCACATTCGCCCACAAGGTACATTGCACTGCAGTAAATCCTGTGACGTGCTTTGACACATTCTGTGATGTGAAAGGCGCTATATCAAATATAAGGATTATGATTATTATTCATTAGATGCTTATTGTCTCTCATTCAACTTTCAGTTCCCTCTGTTGGCTGAGCTGTAGTCTGTACCTGCAGTATTTTTTTCACTGGGACCTTGCATAAAGGACTTTAAGAAGGCGGGGGAACACGGTATATAGGGAGAAGTAGAGATATACGATTGGGTCTAAAGGATAAATGTCTTGTCAAACTTTTATTAGGTATTGATTGAAATTGTGTTTTCTGTCAGTATTTGCTTACATTTCAAGACCGCATTTCAGTAGAGTTTGAATAGTAGAATAGAAGCTTAGGATTGTGTCTGAAAGTCTCTTGTGTAAAGAGGACACACTGATCTTTTACTGGATTGAGTGTTGGTGTGACAACCAGTTAATGAGCATTCCATCACTTTGGAAGATCTGCTGTTGATCCTGTTATTAAATGAGCAACAAGGAAATTGGACAGATTAGTTTAAGGACTGATAAATTGCATTTCTTTTTCAAAGAGGTTTGGTGAACTTAGTTCTGCCTTCACTGGGCCATGATAAAATAAATAGGCTGTCTTTCTAGTATTAGCATAGTGTTTGGAAGAATGACAGCAGATCAAGAGTGTTTTTCAGGTTAGCTGGTGCCTAGCGTAATATTTACTGAAAGCCTGCAAAATGTTTAAACTGCTGTGAAAGACACGACAATCATCAAGGAATTGAACATCTGGACAAATTTGCACCTTTATCCTTGGCAGAAATTGCTGAAATATTTTCAGATGTAGCTGTGATGCAGTCAAGGACCTCTGTAATATTTTGATGTGCAAACTTTTCTTTTAGATGGATGAATCATTATGGTTACATGTGAGATGGAGGCAAAGGACGATAAATATTATGCAGCCATCTTAGCCATCTCTCACAATGTTTTATTTCATGTGTTAGTCGATTGGTGGATCGCTTTTCCTGGGGTAATAATCCCTTCAATTTAAAAACAAATAATAATTTGGTCACTCAATCCACGACTGTTTGTGGGATATTGCTTTACGCAATTGGCTGCCGCTTTTCACCGACAAAAATGTACAGTCATTTCATTTTACAGTTGAATGTCAACAAGACCGAGGCCCTCCTGATTGGCTCCTGTCAGCGCCTCCACGCTTTAGGCACTGACAGCATCAATATCCATGGATGTACACTCCACCTCACTGAACCAGTCTGGAACATTGGCGTTTTGTTCGACCGTCAACTATTCCAGCGCCTTGGGATATCCTCCCGATGTGAAAGGCGCTTTACATATGTAATTTTGTTGTGTTCTATCCCACATCCATGCCATGACCGGCTTTGTCTTCCTCCACCTCCGCAACATCGCCCAGCTCCGCCACTGCCTCACCCCTCAGGCTGCCGAAACCCTCATAGATGCATTTATTATATCTAGGCTCAACTATGCCTGCTTGTCGGCCTTCCCAACTCTTCCCTCCACAAGCTGCAGATCATCCAGAACTATGCAGCTCGTGTCCTCTCCCACACCAGGCTCCGTGACCCCATCAGCCCCACCCTCGCCAGTCTCCCCAGCTCCACTACTCTGCTATATAAGTTCATTTTTGTTACTGTTTTATTCAAAAGATCCAGCTCATTCAGAACTCTGCAACCCCGCACTTACTCGGACCAAACTCTGTACCCCTATTTCACCAGCTCTGGCCAGGCTCCACTGGCTCCCCATCATGGAATGGATCGACTTCAAGATCATCACACGCGTGTTCAAATCCTTTCATTCCCTAGCACCTCCCTACCTCACCAACCTCCTCACTCCCCAATCCACCACCCAGCGCCTCTGCTCGTCTGGAACCGGTCTCCTGCTTGTTCCTCGCACCCCCCGCTCCACTATTCGAGGTCGTGCTTTCAGCCACTACAACCCAAAACTGTGGAACTCTCTCCCTCAACCCCTCCGCCTTACTCCCTCTCTCCCCTTTTTCAAGTCCTGCCTGAAAACCTTCCTTTTAGATGGTGCTTACGGCCACCTCCCCCTCCCCTCAGCTCGGAGTCATTGTTAAGTGCTCTGAGACACTAACCTTCGTGGAGGGCACTATAATAAGTACAAGTTGTTGTATATTCTGAAAAGCTCTTTAGATGTCTCGAAGAAGTGATAGACGCTATATCAAATGCAAGGATTATTATTATTGCTATTATTATCCAACTTGGCCAAAATGGGACAATATACCCAGGTTATACAGTGATGGTCATTTTACATTTATGATAGATATTTAGGCTTCCCTTTCAGCTACTATAATTTCCTACGAATTATGAGTAAATTTATAGCACTGCAGATTGCGAGCTGTTTGCTGCAGAGCATCAACATCATTTTTAGCTTAAAGCTGGTTCTCTTTAATCAGCAATAAACATTTTATGCCACTCTAGGCAACATGCTGTGCTTTCTGAGATAACAAATTATGTGCCAACAATTTGTAATACCTTTGGGTTATTGCACAGATTGGAGCAATATTTAATGCAGCTGGCTGTATAAAGCTTTCTCTCACCACCCACGTTCTGAAGTAAAACCTGTGTTTTGTGCTTCCTGGTGTCTGCACAACTCACCCATAGATTTCAAAAATAACAGTGAAAAATATGAATAAATGCTATTTATTAATTCCTGGGTCACAGTTCCCTACATTTAACAATGTGCTTTCCTGTACACTTTCTGTAATACGTATAAATTACATTGATTTATTTTTGAAGAAAAGATTTCTGGTGAAGCTTTTTTTGTGTGTGTCCTTGAACTGTTTTTAAAAACAAGCATTTTATGGGAAGGAGGGGGAGGAAAATACACCTGCAAACATCTTTGTAATATTGCTCAATGATTGTAGTAGAACACTGGTTCAATACAATTCTACGATTTACTTTTATATTGCAACTTTCATGTCAAGAGGCCATCTCAAAGCAGTTCACACAGCTGGCTGAGAGGGGAGAGGATAGCACAACCAAGGAGGTGAGGTATATATGGAAATGGACCCTCATGCCTGCAGATCAAATCACCAAGTAGGAACATATAATATAATACAAAGTTACATTTATATATCGCTTTTCAGGTCGGCAGGATGTCGTAAAGCACATATAAGGAGAATCAAGATGTAATTATCTTTATCGTTCCATGTAAGAGTCATATCCCAAATAAATCTCACCACGTGGTCCCTTGACACCTTCCCTACCTTTCTTATGACCTCCCAGCTCCACCTCCTTGACCCCTGCTAACAGCTATTGTCAACCAGCCCAACTGGTCCACACTAGCGAAGTGATTGCACTTTACAGTAATTTGAGATATTTTGACAATGATATTGTCTATATCAAATGCAAAGATTATTATGTACCTTTCTCCCCTAAAGTACAGATCACCTTTGTAACCCTTTTTGGATTTGCCAATGTTTAGTCTTTCCTCCACTCCCTGCACAAAAGTTTGAATAACCTTCATCTTCGGATTGAATTGCAGTTTGTAGAGAGGTAATCTGATCACGTTTAGTTCAGCGAGGATTTCTGGTAGCTATGAAACAAATTTCTGGGGCTGAGTAAGTTGTCTCTTCAGTGCCTGAAAGCACAGTGCTCGAGTGCTGTAAGTGTGTCACAGAGCCCTGCAGGTTCACTGAGCGCTGTAGTTAATTTTAGGACTGGCTGATTTAATTTTTTCTTAAACATGTCTCAACTATGCCAATATTGAGAACTATCTCGGTCACTGAATAACCCTGGATCGTGAGGTGTGATGTTAAAAAGCAATGAGGTTTGATGGAGAGGAGCTCCAGCAACTCCACTCTGTTACATTGCAGGAAGATATTTTTGTTCTGATTGTAAGACAACTTGGTGTCAGCCAGCCATGATAAAAGTTATAAAATGTTCCATTCACCAGCACTGACATCGCTTCCTTGATGATTGCAAATATATTCTAATGTTGCAGAGTATTTAATGGACATTTTCTTGTGTGTTTCCCTATTACGTGACCAATTTTCTTTCTTTGCAGATCATTGTGCTGTCAACTTTGTATTGTGAACTCAGGGGTATAATTATTTAAGCTTTTGTATTATTGTCATTGATGTTTTTACTTCGCCTTCAGGACACAAGAAACTGACACATTTTGCTTTCAGAGTTTTTATGGTTGGTTAAGTCTGCATAAGAAACCATTCAATTGCTCTCTCTGTTCCATGCAATCTTTGTCAGTGAGATCATATAATTATTGAATCAATAGTCGTACTGCAGATGTAGTCACCAATTTCTACAGGTTTATGGTTTACTGCTAAATAGTCCGTCCTTTGTTGTTTTAACACAATTGTAGATACATTTCTGATTATTTAAAATAAAATCATGTTCCTACAGGAAGCCAGCCAACAAAAACAACTTGCATTTATTATTAAGTATCCTTCACGTAGGATAATGTCTTGGGAGTGCTGTATACATCTCAGAGCCAGTCAGTGTTGAAGTGTAATACTATAACAGAGCACGTTATGGCAAGGTCCAATTATCTTTTGAAGAGTAACAACAACAACTTGGATTTATATAGCGCCCTCCATGCCGGACGGCATCTCAGAGTGCTTTACAGTTTAGGATCCCGGGACCGAGCCAGGGGGAGGGGGAGGAAGGTGACCAAAGGCCCAGTCGAAAAGAAAGGGCTTCAACAGAGACCTGAAAATGGGAAGGGAGGGAGTGAGACAAAGGAAATGAGGAAGGCAGTTCCAGAGTCTCGGGGCATAGTGGCTGAAGGCACGGCCGCCGAGGGTGGAGTGGAGGACTCGGGGGACAAGGAGGAGGCCAGACCCGGAGGAACGAAGGCAACGGGTACTGTGCTGAGGAGTTGAGGAGGTCAGAGAGGTAGGGGGGTGTAGAGGAGTGCAAGTACTTGAATACGAGGGTGAGGATCTTGAAATTACTTGAATAAGTCTTGAGTAAGGACTTCTCCCTGTGTTTGGCCATTTTACTTCCTTCATCCTCTCTCATTCTAAAAGGCTTAAAAAATTATTCAACAGACTGGCTCTGGGACATTGAAAGTACAGGACAGGTTTAGCTTTGGGGCAAAGTGAGCTTTGAGATATTTAAACTTCACTCTTATTTCAACACAATACTTCAGTTTCTCAATTAATTATACATTGTTGTTAGGGGAAAAAACAAATCAATCTGTACACCCTCTTAATTTAAACCTCTTGTGGAACTAACCAAGTGTTTTAAGATCCACCTAAAATCCCAATTTGGAACACATTGTAATCGTTACAGGCTGTTTTAAACTTTTGGCACGTGAATTCTTATTGTAGCACAAATATGGTTCATTCTTAATATGGT
This sequence comes from Callorhinchus milii, assembly GCF_018977255.1. Lineage (NCBI taxonomy): Eukaryota > Metazoa > Chordata > Chondrichthyes > Chimaeriformes > Callorhinchidae > Callorhinchus > Callorhinchus milii. Next base: position 73,678,097 of record NW_024704743.1, on the reverse strand, counting down.
AGCTGACAAAGTGTATGGAACAAATATATCCTAGAATGAGCAGGTGTGGTGAATAATTCACACTGGCAATCCAGAAGGAGCATTGAAATTGAAGCAGTAACATCTGCTCAAGTACCAACCTGTATCAATCAAGTACTTGCTTGTACAGTACAAGCAAACAACAATAGTACGGTTCAATTTGGAATCCTCTTCAAAAGTTGCAATCACATTATTGATCAATTGACCAGGCTTTCCTCCAACTCCACCACATTGCTTATCTCCGACATATCTCATACCCAACGCAGCTGAAACCTTTATCCATGCCTTCGTCACTTTCCGCTTTGATTTCTCCAATGCCTCCTTGGCTTTTTTTTTGTCACTTAATCCACGATTGTTTGTGGGACATTGCTGTGTGCAATTGGCTGTGGAGTTTCGCCCACAAAATACACAATCACTACATTTTACAGTATATTCTGTGAAGTGCTTTGAGACATCTCAATGACCTGATAAGGCGCTATAGCAAATGCAAGGATTATTTATTATTAAATGTAACGTATCAATCTATTACCTGTTTTAGAGTGAGACAATCTAGTTGGAAGCAGGACTAACCCCACTCTTAATAATCCTTCCCTTTGATATAATTAGTGTCTTTCACATCATTAGGCCGTCTCAAAGAGTCTCACAGGATTTTTGCTGTAAAGTGTAGTTAGTGACTGTCTTTATGTGTCGATGAATGCATCAGCCAATTGGCGCACAGCAATGTCTCACTATAGCCATGAAGGGGAAAAATTTGCCTTCTTCACACTCTGATAGTTCTTCTAATATAACAACAAAATTACATTTACATAGTGCTTTTCATGTCAGAAGGACATCCCAAGGCAATGACAGTAATACTATAACCAAAATGCTGGTGTTGGAGCTAACAGAGGCTGGAATAGTCTTGCCTTCCCTGAACATCTTGAACTGAGCAAATAGGAGAGTACAGTACAATGTTGTGGAGCAAGAGCATGGGTGGATGGTAGATGTTTTACATCAGGTTAAGGGGATCACTTTGGTTGTACATGGAACGTGTGAGAGAGGACGGGCTAGCTTTGGGTTTCTCACCCACTTCATTGGACTTGTCTGCAAACAAATGAGTGCCTGGAACATTAAGACATATGCTGATGCTGAGCCCTGCCTTTAGGTATATTGAGATTATGCAGTGACCTTTCAATGGTAAGAATTGAACTTGAACTGGAGCTTTTTGTGCTTTCCAAATGATATTCTGCCTTTTTTTAAAAAAAATTAATGCAGGTATTGTATTTGAATTTAAAGCGTGAAAAGGGAAAACTGTTCCTGTCATGTTATAAAATCAGATTCTCTGTTGAGATGAAGAAAAAGATATGCTGTCACAGGGAACCGAAAACCTTTCCAGATCAGGCTTCAGTTATGGCAGAAGGAACCTGCTAATACTAAGGACACCCTATTGCAATAAATCTGAGGTATTTACTGAATAAATGTCACACTTTTGGTTTGGCTGTACTTCAGTAAAATGTCAAATCATTCAGACCAATGCTAATTACAATAGAGACAGGAGAAACACTGGGCTGCTGATCACTGATTGCTTTACAGTGAGAAACTGCACTGACCAATAACCAACCTTAATAAAAAGCTAAACCCAATAGACCCACAAGAGAAATCTAATTAAGAAAACAAAAATCCAATTGAACAAAAATAGTATGCTCTGCCGCAGAACAAAAGGCAAGCCAGAATGAGAACTGATGGGCAGTGTTACAAGTAATCACCAACTACCTAGTGGCATAGTGAAATCCAATATACTACTGGTATGAAGAAGCTGTAGTGTAAATTAAATTCAGTCAACCAGTTACTGCTCGGTGCAATGTTTGGCTTATATTGTGCATCGGTTTATTTCAATACTGATTGATGCTTAAAAACTGGTAGATTTTCTGATCACAGTTTATTTCTATATTTACATATTACATTATCCATGTATAATTTAAATGTATTCAGAAAATTATGTAAGTAAAGAACTGTTTTAAAACTGTGCATTTATATTGTTCAACACCTTTATTACCAAAACTTTCTTCACAAGTGAAGAATATGCATAGAAGAGATTTTAATTTAATTTTAAATCTGTCTTTCCTCAGAGATGCAATGTGCTGACCTGCTGCAGTTAGTTTGTCAGTCTGCTGAATGGTTCCCAGTGCTTTATATTAGCAACAACAAATCATGTGCAGGCTATCAGTTCCTCTGCTTTGACTTTGCTCAGGAGCCACAGAAAGCCAGCATAGCACTGTGGATTTCATTACAAACTTACTGCATTGTTTCTGTTTATGGAATTTCAGATCTGTATTATAACTCCAGGCTTTCATTAAAACCAGGCCCTTACCACTGAAAGCTTTTGTTTTATACGTCAGCATTGCGTGCCACCTTTAAAATGTATAGAAAACCTATCAAATATTCATGTTTATTTGATGAAAAAAATGGCCCGGTTGGCCTTAGGGTTGTGTGAAGAAGCGCTGCCTAGAAAGTTATAGAAAACTCAAAATAATTTCTCAGTTCTTCAGTAGGAGTGTATTTCTCCTATTTCAGAGTGGTAGTTTGCTTGCATCTGGATCATGTTGTCAGATGCAGTGTGAGTCATTGACAAATTAGGTAATAATTATCCTTGCATTTGATATACCACCTTTGGGAGGACATCTTGAAGCGCTTCACAGATTTTATGGTAAAATGTAATGAGTGTATTTTGTAGGTGAATGGTAGAGTCTGTTCAGGTACACATTAAAGATTACATGGTACTATTCAAAAAGAGAAGTGAGTTTCTTCCGAAGTCCTGGCCAACGATCCTCAGATAAAATTGATCATTCACATCATGGCTGTTTATGAGAACTGAATTCACCTATAACTGCACAGTCGCTACACTTCACAATGCTGGTAATATACACTGCATTTGATGTTGTGCCTTATCACATTGTTTCAAAGTGCTTCACAAGATTTTACAGTTAAATGTAATTGTTTTTACTGTGATTTTACTATGAAATGTTAACCTGACAGCCAATGTGTGAACAATAATGTTTCATAAACTGCCATAAAGTGAGTAACTAATTTCATCTGGGGGAATGTTGGCCAGGGCACTGGACGAAACTCCTTTCTCTTTTCAAATAATGCTATGGGATCTTTAATGTCTGCCTGAATAGGCAGACCTTTATTATCTCATCTGAAAGATGGCACCTCTAGTAAAGCAGAACACCCACACCATTGCATTGATGTGTCAGCTTAGACGGTGTGTTCAAAGTCCCAACATGAGGCTTGAACCCACAAGCTTCTAACTCAGGTGAGAGTGCCACCAATTGAGACAGGCTGATATCTGGCAGAGGCCAAGTGTGAGGACAATAGAAAGCTCTGAGCTAAAAATGGTCCTCAAAAGTGAGGCGTTTCAGGTGACACATTTTTTTTCCGAGCTGTGTCTCAGTCATGAAATTGAAAATACATTTTTTTATAATCCACTTATGTATTGTAAATAGACTGCAGGAGAAATTTGTTTTCATTTCTTACCATTTCATTATCCTTCGTTTCATCCATCAACTTGCCATGAAACTGTTCCACCACGTACAGGGGCTTGGACACTGATTTGGTGTGGAAAATATCTTTCATTGAGATAGATCGAGAGATACTTAAGATAAAGCTTTGGGTGTACACAAGGAGGTGATTATGTTAAATCAAAATGACTTCACTTTACAAACAAATTTGAAAAACAAAAAATATTTCCTTTCTGGGAGTGGACGAAACCATAAAAAGTTTGAGGCAAGTTAAATTGTGCATTAAGCCATGTTCATATTAAATTGCCAGTGTCTGTGCTTATCTAATTTAGGGGATTTGCAAAGAACAAATCCTGAAGGTGCCTGAATTTATCTCAGGCTGATTCTCTGGAACTCCACTCTAATTTCTGAGGAGGTTTATACAGCAGATCCTTGTTTATAAGGTGACAGTTGAGGCTCCATGATACCTCAATGCCCCATATTACTCTGTACAAATTAGCATTTACCCCTATCGGATACACAGTGACTGTACCTTACAGTAAATCTTATGAAGAGAAAGCGATCTTGTAAATCTCTCCAAATGTTCTTAACGAGTGAGGTGTGAATATCAAATGTAAGGATTATTATTTTAACAAGGCTCAATTACTGGTCAGCAATGTCATATCATGTCATGACTGATTGCGTGACGGTGGCGTCACTGAGAGTGCGTGTGCATAAAGCTGTCTGCCTTTGTTCATATATATCACGTTTCAAATGTTGTTTGTCATCACATAAGAAGTTTTGAAATGTAACAACAAACAAATTTACATTTCTATAGCGTCTTTCGCAACATCATGATGTGAGGCTGAGTGGGCTGGCTTTCCGTGCATATTTTGTATTTTTTGGTAAATAAATATTAGGGTCCATACCCCTCCCACTCCCTGTTATAATGGTGTTTTATTGGAAGTATTTACCGATGATGAAAACTGTGCTATTATTGGCAATCAGCATACAATGGGATTGAGGTAAAATTTATCCCTTTTTTAAAATAATCCCCGTAATATTTTAATTATTTGATAATTTCTTAGGCATTTATGATGGGTGCTTCTTTTTAACCTTGTCATTGTGGACAGGTATAACAAGCTTAATTTTATTGCAGTAATTTGTCTTAATGAAACTTTAGTATAGTTCCCTTAGAAGAAGCACTCACGGCATCTTTTCATGGTATAAACAAGCTGTTTCCTGAATTTATGTTAGATCCAAGGTTGGTTGATGTACTCACCATCTGTCTGTCCGAGGGGAAAACCAATTGGTTCCAATCTAAACTATTCCGAGTGAGTCTTTTTGTTCTGTATCCTTTTCCCAGCCTCTCAATCCTTTGGCATCAACAATGCTCCAGTCAGAATGTTTGACCAGTTTGACAATACTGATCACCAACCAATCAACAGATTTGAGAGTGATTTTCTCTCTGATCTTTCTCCACTCTCTCCATTTATGACCTCTTTGAACTTTAAATTGGCACTGGAAATTAAATTGAATGATAAATTGGACACAGTTGTGCAAATTTGTTCAAGATCTCTGGTTCTTCTTGATTACAACATAGTGAGAAATTGTGTTTATCCTTTGTTAAGAGATTGACTCTATAGAGATTGATTTGAAAGCTGTTTCTGAAAAAAAAACTTTTGGCAATTCAAGTGAAATCTGAGTCAGGTTTGTAACCTTATACACTATTATTAAAACTTTGTGTATATCAGATGCGCTTTGGTGCCTGCTTTTGTTGCCTAGATGATCCTCTTGACAATTATTAGAAATGGAAAATATCTGTCAAGATTTTAATTTTTAAAACATTGTAGCTGATGAGGGAGTGCATGCATAGAAAATGATTACTGTCACTGAGGAGCAAGGTAGTATGCATAACCTGTCAGGAACAAACTTTATTTAATTCTGATGAGGGATTCTATGAATACAGCAGTAATTTGTAGCATAAATGATTTCAATGGATCAACAAAGTTGACAGAACTCTACCACTACTGGAGTATTTCTTGCATTTATATTTTATCAGATGTACTCAGTTTATCATGAAAGATTAATTTAGATTTTTAGACTCAGTATCTCTTGTATTCTGTCGGGAGTTAGCCAAACATTTGAATTAATCTTCAACCGTGTGGCATGGTTGCTATCTTTTTGGATGGTGATGACCAAAGTCAACAAAGAGATCTATCTCATGTTGCAATGTGCTCCAAGCCAATCTAGAACTACTTGTATTGCAGACACAGTGATCATTGACATGCATACAATCTTGCCATCCTGATTTGAAGGCAGACGAGCACGGTGACAGCAGAAGGACGGGAAATTGGGAGGTAAAAATGGAATTGCATAAAAGCAGTAAGAAAGGAAGATGAAAATGGATTTGTTGTAGAAACTTGAAGTGATTTGAAAAACGTTGTCGTTTAAATTTTTTTTAGAATTTAGACTCAATTTACTGTCTAGTTAACATAAGCATAGTAGCTGATTGTTTTTAATGTTCAAATCATTAATCATGGTAGAAATTGATGAAGGAATCTGAATGTGATAATTGATTGGAAAGGAACTCAGTTGATTTGGTTTCAGTCTACTTAGAGGAGAATTAAACTAGTGATGCTTTTAAAGCACATTTATCAACCCTTCCAGCCATCACTTTAGGTGAACAAAATGAGTCATGATCCCTAGAGTATATGTGACTGAATCATCATCATTGGAAATACTGGGAGAGTTTATTCGTTATTTTGTTCCTTATAAATCTACTTCTGTCCAATTCCTGCCCTCATTTCAAATTGTGGAAGTTGCTGGAGTTTAACCAGCCAAAAATTGAAGGCATTGTCAGGCAGCTATGATCACCCTGCCCCCAGTGACTTGTCTGCCCCTCCAAGTCCTATCAATAAGCTGAATTGTTTGGGCAGTGGCTTGAAGTACCAATTACCTCGGTCGCCACAGGAGACCGATCAATTCTGACATTCCGTTGCCAAGCATGTAACTTTGGAGCCAAATTTAACTGAGTAATAGAAGTAAACCGGTCTTGTGGATTAGATGTTACATCTAAAGTCATTTCTGTCTGCTCTCCAGTGGATGTTAGAGATCCTTGGCACTGTTCAACAACAACAAAATTACATTTATAGAGTGCCATTCACATTGGGAGGATGTCCCAAGGTGATGGACAGTCATGGGTCAGGGTGGGGTAGGAGGGAGGGCGAAGAGGAAGCGAGATGAAGGATGGAATTCCAGAGTATGGGGGCAGAGAGGCTGAAGGCCCGGTTACCAATGGTAGGGCGGGTCGGGCGGGAGGCATGGAGCAGGCCGGAGCCCGCTGAATGGAGGGAGTGGGCAGTTGGTAGGAAGTCAGCAGGTCAGAGAGGTAGGAGGGGGAAAGGCCATGGATAGAAAGGATGGAAAAGAGAAGGGAAATTTCCCCTGGACAACAATCATGTCTTATTGTGTAATCATCCCTTTAGCATGTCAGACCTTGCTGTGAACATCAGGGTTGTGTATGTCTACAAAGGCAGCAATTGCAGTTGACATTAGTTACTTGTGAAGCATTTTGAAATACTTCAATGTGATCAGGACACTTTATAGATGTAAGTTCTTTCTCTCTTAGTACAATTCATGCATGTCTGAACGTCAATCTCCTTGTAATACAAAATCATTTGATCCTGTAAATCATTTCTGGCCTGTGTCGAAAATCTCCAAAAATATATTCTGCCTGCTAATTCCTTGAGTTAGAATTAAAGTTCTGTAGTTTGAATGAGGTCTGTTGTTCACTTCAAAATGTTATGGTTTACAATTAATTACCTTTGATAAAACCCGCTCTGTGTGAGACCATTATTGTCTTATGGTATTTACTAGGAGGAGGTCTATGATGCAGTTATTGGCACTTTCTATCAGGAAGTGATCCTGGTGATACAGCTTGAAAGGCTCAGCAGCACACAAAAGGACTTCAGTACAGGCACACAGTTACCACCCCAGTCAGCACACTTTCATATCCAAAGGGTTTGTTGATGCACTATTGTGAAGCCTTGTGTTCTTGGCTACAAAAGCTTAGATTTTTTTTAAAATTGAAACCCAACGGTGGTTCTTAGTTTCCTTGTCTATTCTCCTGGATTAACATCAATGATGTTGGAAAACTTCATCATGAAGTAAACAATTAGGAATTGTGAGGCACATAATGCAAAATAATCACCATACCCATTTAGAGTACTTAGTGCATTTTAAACATTAATTCCACATAATGCTGTGGGGGCAGGGGAAACATTGCAAAATGTCACCATTGTGGCAGTGTTTTGATTTAAATGTGATTGAAGTCTGTTCATGGTCATTGTGCAAAATAAATGCTGCCCTTTGATGTACAGGAGGGAGTATTATGAGAGGAGTTGATGAATATTAATCCTTGCTTTTGACATAGTGCTTTCCAGAACATCACAAAGTGCTTCACTTCACAGGATTTACTGTTAAGTGCAGTGACAGTGTATTTTGTAGGCAAACAACAGCCAATTTGCACACAGCAATCTTCTACAAAGAGCCATGAATGAATGACCAATTTTATGTGTAGGATTGTTGTCCAGGACACCAGGAGAAACGCCCTTCTCTTTTCAAATAGTGCCATGGCGTCTTTAAGACCACCTGAACAGGAAAATAGGATCTTGGTTTTAAATCGCATAGAAATTTATGGCACAAAAGAAAGCCATTTGGTCCATCGTGTCTGTGCCGTCTCCTTCAAGAACAATCCCAGTCCCATTTACCTGCCCTTATCCCATACCTCTGTGGCTATCTTGCTTTAAAGTATTTGTCTAGTTCCCAAGTTCATTTTCATCCGAAAGATGGCACCACCAACAATGCAGGACCACCCAGCAATTTGTTGTTGGGAGTATCATCTTAGACTGTGAATTCAAAGTCTTGATACGGGGCTTGAATCTCTGACCAAGAGGCAAAAATGCTAATAGCGGAACCAGCCTAAATAGGTAATATATATGCAAAGAAATGCAAGGTTGTACATGCAAAGAAATAAGACTATGGGTGTATGTATCAGGATGGTCCATTTATATTGCCTCTTCCAACTCCACCAATTTCCACTCACAGGGTGTGAACCTGTTCTCAAGCACTTACAATATAAACAGAGCAACAGAGAAACTCGCACAGTCAGGCACACGACAGAAGAGTTATGGGCATTATAAGTGGACCTGCAGAGAACATGGCTTTGTATCTAAGTGGCAGCAAAAGCTTCTGCCAGTAGGAGACGTGGAAAATGCATACAAGACACTGGTATGTTGTCCAGTGACTATTGTGAGCAAGATAAGATGAACAAGGCAAGCATAATCACAGAATTTGATGTTTTCTAGGTGCTATGTTTTGGGAAGTAATTTTAAACAGTAAAGAATGGATTTAAACTATAGGAAGTTGGTGGGGGATCACTCCCACCCTCGCTCGCCTCCACTGGCTCCCCATCCCCCAGAGGATTGATTTCAAGATCCTCATCCTCACCTACAAGGCCATTCACGGCCTTGCTCCCTCCTACCTCTCCAACCTACTATCCCCCTACCTACCTGCCCGTACCCTCCGTTCCTCTGGCTCCGGTCTGCTCCACGTCCCCCGCCCCAACCGCCCTACCATCGATGGTCGGGCCTTCAGCCTCTCAGCCCCGAGGCTCTGGAACTCCATCCCCCAGTGCCTTCGCCGCCTCCTCCCTTTCCTCCTTCAAGGCCGGTCTCAAAACCTTTCTCTTTGACCGAGCCTTCAGCTCCCCTCTCGACTCTCTTCCCCTTCCTCGCTCCCTCCCTTCCCTCCCCCTGACCATTTCCCCCCTCCTTGCTCCCTCCCTTCCCTCCCCTCACCCTGACCATTTCCCCCTGCTCGGGTCATGACCCAACTGTGCAGCGCCTTGGGACGTCCTCCCGATGTGAAAGGCGCTTTATAAATGGAATCTTGTTGTTGTTGTTGTTGTTAGGTTGGCATCTGTCTATCTTGGGTTCAAAATGTATAAATTATTTAAATATTGAATATGAATTGCCTGGATGTGGAGAGGGGTTCTCCCCTCCCCCCTCAAATGCTTCTCTGTTCCAATACCCATGAAGCTGTACTATGACTTGTGAATCATGCTTGCTGACTGCTAGGTAGCATGACCCGGCTTCACAAACTTTCTACTGACTGACTAAGTACGTTTTATTCTGGAATACAAACTTTAATTAGATTAAATGTTGGATGTTTCAGTGTTCACTTTTTTACTGCAGCTACTCAATTAAACATTATAGGCACAGAGTTCTAACATTCAACAACAACAACTTGCATTTATATAACGTCCCTCATGCAGGGCAGCATCTTAGAGCGCTAAACAGTGGTGGAGCCTGATGCCAGGCCAGATGGTGGGGGAGGTGACAGTAAGCACGATCAAAGAGGAAGGTCTTCAGGTCGAAGGAGCAAGGTGGAGGAGATGGTGAGAAAACTAGAAGGGAATTTGATTTTTAAAAAAACATTATGATCCTTATGGTAGATGTTTAGTTAGTTTCTCTGAACGGGACTTAGCATTCGGTCCTGATACACTTTGGATTCTGAGTGCTCCAAGATTCAAATTAAAGTTAACCAGTGTTACTGCATCACTGACAACCATCTTGATGTAACAGTGAGCACAGGTCAGATGTGACTTGGGATAAGCAATTCTGCATAGCTGGACATTGCCAAGCCAGTATTGTTAAGCACCCTGTAATGTCCTCCTGACAGGAATGGCGCTATATAAATGTAAATTTGCATCACTTTGATTAGCTGCTTTGCATGGCAACGAGGAATGAAGATTCTAGTATAGCAGGGGCATACATCTGAATCTGGAAATATATACACATCACCTTTGCAACGTCTGTCTATGATTGATACTTATTTTAGACTATTTTAGTAGTGCTGGGAAATTGCTCATGACACTTGTAACAAAGGGTATAAATACCTTCAGTCTTCCTGAGGCAATTATTAATTCATAAATTCTGGAGTTTAAATAATTGTTGAGCCTTTCAGCAAAACAAACATGCAGTTAATTGTGTACTTCCACATTGTCATCAGGATGTGCGACATTTATACAATTTAGACATTGCTGTTTTTGCTGTTGGTCAGAATTCAGATTTTCGCTTAAATTGCCAAAGCTAAGCTGTTCATTTTTCAGAGTTGACATATTTTACAAAAAAATATTTTTTTCTCCTTGCACATATCCTCCAGGGTGTGAGCTTTGTTTTTCTTATCACTCAGTTTATCGTAGATCAGAAAGCAAGCCATTAACTCTATCAGGGATAAAGAAGCAGCATGTTTGCATTAAAATATATTTTCTATGTATTTTCCTCAATAGCTGATAATCCTACTCTTCTAATACTGTGTGAACATTAAAATTCACTTAGACCCAAGTTTCTGTATTCTGCTGGGTATGAATATTCTTGAGATGCTACCCCGCGTATTGTTGGTATCTGGAATTGCCCTTTTTCTTCTGATTCTCGTTCCACTAGCTGGCAAGCAGAGAAAAAGGTTACTTACTGTTGCTTGTCCCCCCACAACCTATCTGGTCTCATAGTCCAAGCTGACACTCCAGTGCAGTGGCTTCTCCTCTTCCCACTTCATCACCTAATCCCCACACAGTGAATTAAAGGGAGCATGGATGGACAACAGTGCAAATAGTCAATGGGAAGTAGGGGACAGTGGAGTTATTATATTAGCATGGGATTCCCGCTGTGAAAGGTACAATATAATTGTAAATTTGTATTGTATTGTTTTGGGTGGTGCTTTTCTTTCACCCGTTTCAATTGGTTCCAGACCTTAGAGATGGGTCTGAGCTGATTTGGACAGATGGATTTGCCAATTTTACTTTGCAAATCTTGTAGTTTTAGCCTTAGGGCCATTGTCTTAAAATATAACATTGCGCAAAACTTTTTTTAAAAAAATTATAAATTTGATTTTCCGCAGGCATTTAAAGGACTTCCATAATTGAAAGTGAATTTTACATAATTCTGCATGATCTTATGTTAATAATAATAATCCTTACATTTGATATAGCATCTCATTGTGTTGTTGAGACGTCTCAAAGCCCTTCACAGAATATATTGTAAAGTGAATTGACTGTATTTATTTGTGAACAAAATCCGGCAGCCAATTGTGCACAGTAGTGTCCCACAAACAGTCACCATGTTAACAAGTTAGATTCAACTGGTGAGGCAACTCCATGCCATTGGTCAAGACCATTAATCATATATAGTCACGTGTGGTGTTCCTCAGGGCTTTATCCTTCATACTCTTCCTTTCCTCGGCTATATGCTCCCGCTTGGTGATATCAGTTGCAGGCCTTTCCTCGGCTATATGCTTCCGCTTGGTGATATCAGTTGCAGGCATGGGGTCCACTTCCATATGTACACGGTTGACACGCTAATCTATCTTTCTGCCTCTGTCCTCAATTCCAGGACCAGTTGTTCTGACAGACTGCCTGTTAATATAATTAACAACTAATATAATTAAGAAAAATAGTATAACCTACACTAGGAGAAAATGGTGCTCGTCTTGCAGAAGACATCATATAAAGAATGAAAAACTACAACCTGTTTTGTAAGATTTACTTGCTTTTAAATGCCCACTTCACAAAAGAGGTGATTAGGACACAGAAAACCAACAATTCACCAGGTTTATTTATAATCTATTCCAAATAGATAGTGGAGTCCTGTAGCTCAGTGGTTAGAGTACTCGCCTTGCAAGCGAGACACCTGGACGAAACCTTGGGCAGGGCGAAACCTTGGGCAAGTTTCCTTACTCCACACGCCTAATAATAATCCCTCCAAAAAAATAATAATAATAAATTGGTCATTTTCAATCCACGACTGTTTGTGGGACATTGCTGTGCGCAATTGGCTGCCGCATTTCGCCCACAAATATACAGTCAATTCACTTTACAGTATATTCTGTGAAGCGCTTTGAGACGTCCATAAGACGTGAAAAGCACTATATCAAATGCAAGGATTATTATTATTAATTCAATTAATTAATTGTTAATTAAATCGCGGATGAGTTAATTTTCTCCATTTGACGTGATAAAACTGAGGATATCCCGCTGGGCCCCTCTAGTGATTCCTCACCTCAAGTATTGATCTTGCCGGTTGCTTACTACAGCACATGGAGCCAGTGTGGAACCTCATCATTTTGTTTGATTCATTACCAATGCAACCAAAACCCTCATCCATGTCTCAACATATTCAATGCCCTGCTTGTCCCACTCCACCTTCACAAACTTCAGATCAACCAGATGCTGCCTATTCTACTTACAAAACTCTATGAGCGCATTACCCTGATCCTCACCTGGCTCCACTGGCTCCCTGTCCACCAACAGTTTGATTTTAAGATCCTCATCATCACCTTCAAATGTCTTCATGTCCTTGTTCAACCCTACACCTGTGAGCTCTTGTAATTCTACACCTCTCTCTGTCCACTATGCCAATTTGGGGTTTCTTCAAGCCCAAATGAACAAGTAAATGTTTAGCTATTTTGCCATCATTCTCTGGAACTCTTCTGAAATGTCTCTGTCTTTCCCTAATCTGCTTTTAAAATCTACTTAAAAACCTGTCTCTTCAACTGCGCCATCTTCCCCCAGCCCCATCTCAGCTCGGGCTCCCACAGAGCACTTTTGAAGCACCGAGACAGTGCTAAATAAGTGCAACTTGTTGTGTTTAACTTGTTTGGCCCTACCCTCAGAATCAAAGATTTGAACTTGTTTTCCTCCTGGTAATTGCAATCCATACAAATTTGCATTAAAAATAAAGTTACTTTTTTTTTCTTGGCATGACCATTAGATTACCACAGACTGTGTGCCTGGGTCCATGTCTCAGGTTATCCAGTCAGATCCTCCGTTAACCTTTTCCTCCTCACAAAGAACAATATTTTTTTAGATATTCTACTCTTTGTCAACTCAACTTCCCAAGTGTACACAGCTGTAAGGCAGGACCCACCAGGAATCAAACATTATGGCCCCAAATCCAATTCCGCAACACCCAAGCTAAAACCAGAATCAGGATCAATTTGTTAGGTCTTTCCCTTGTTTTCAGTGGATTTTAGTTTTTGCCTAGTTTGGCTTTTAATAAAACCTTTGCAAATGTTTGTTGCTCTAGTAAACAAACATTCTTTGAAATCCCAGGGGATTTATTAAGAAAATAAATTTTCAGTGAACAGTTGATTGAAGATTAGCATATGTAGCCACAGTACTGCTGTGCTGGTAGCTTAACTATCACTTTGTCAATTGTGCCAAAAGACTGAATAGAATGTCTTTTTACAGATATATGCGCACAAAATGAACTTATTTTTAATATGCTCTGGGGACTCACAAAGCAGGTGTTTAGGTCTCTTAATCCCTATTTATGGAAATTTTGCAAAAATTAATATCCTGCACATTGAAGAGCAATGGATAAAAATGGTTATTGTGAGACAGGCACTGAATTGCAGCTGAAGCTGGTGAGTGCTTGATTCTGAGCAAATTCTGTGAGTTTTATTCTGTCTGCATCTCAACACTTACATTTTCCTGCCTTAGTTAAATGAAGGCTATTAGTTCTCAGTTAGCTACCTAGCTGATGGGTGCTTTTACATCCATTAAATGGAAGCTCCTGTCACTGAGGTTATCCATTTCATTTCACTGGAGTCCTGTCTAAAAGAGGAGTGGATACATTGGATCTCAATCCATGCCCCTTCTGTCTGACTCAATCTCCCAACAACCAGATTTTAAGGGGAAACATTCTGTTATAATGATGTTTTTGCTTTATTAATTTTAACATACTGAAGAGATATTATTTTAAGCTTTTTCAGTTAGATGTCATTTCAGTGCTTGACACAGCAGGTTAGAGTATTATGTCCTGATGATATGGCTAGTCAGTGAAAGTACTTTGGGAAATTATCTACCCAACTGACCCTGCATATTTTGTGAAGGCATTCAATGTTGCAAGTGTCCAGACAAGGCGGCAAAACAAGAGGTTACAACTTGAGTTATAAAGGATGATTATTGGGCAGATACCAGGAAGTATTTCTTCCATGTCTCTGAGCTCACAGTCCAGGCTGACACTCCAGGTGTGGTTCTGCGGAGCCCTGCAGCATCAAATGTAAGGTTCTTCAGATCAGATGTTAAACTGAGGGCTCGTCTGCTTTGCAGGTGAATATTAAAGATCCTGTGGTACTACTGTATTCAGAAAATAGAAGTGAATTTCTCCCGTTGTTCTGGCCAACAATGCACAAGATAAAATTTGGTCATACACATCATGGCTGTTTATAGGACAAATTGGGCGCAAATTGGCTGCTGTGTTTTGCCTACAAAATATAGAGTCATACACAGTAAATCTTTTGATGCGCTTTGAGATGTTTCAGCAATGTGATAAGGCGCTACATGAAATGTAATGATTGTTATTTATATTACCCATAGGATAATTAACAGCTGGAACAGATTTCCAGGAAGGGTGGTAGAAGTAGGGGTGCAGTACCTGTTTAACAAACCATTTCAATGCTGTAATGCTTTGAGGTATAATCTAATATTTGTGCAAATTGATTGGTGTATTCCAGATGTTTTCTCCTGCCAGAAACATTGTTTTTAAATAAATGGGGAGGAGAGCATTTTGTACTGCAAACACTCAGCTGTTGCCGTTCTGTAACAGAAAATTCATTGAATACAATATTATTGTATTAGAATACATTTTACTTGGAAGAAATAGCAATTTTTGAAGTCATATGCAAAAAGAATTCCTACTTCAATCTGAGTCCAAAATTAGTCTTATTTGATGGTGGAAAAATGTGGGACTGAAACCTTCAGCATGCAGTGCTATTAATTAAGAGCTATTAATTTCAGGCGAGAGTAAATTTCGGGAAGATGTGTAAAGCTGTCTGTCACAATCTCGAAAATTGAGTTAAATATGTCTTTCTGAATTTTGCATTCTAATGTGTATACCCACGTAATATGTGAAACAGTGCAGAATTTATTAATGAAGTATGGGGTAGTGCCAATGAATAGTGTCACAGCTCTAAATCCTGCAGTGATCTGGTGAAGCCATTCAATGAATTTTGAATGAATATCTTTCAAAACAAATTGGAGTAACTGGTGGATATTTTGTGAGTGAGTTATTTTGGGCCAATACAAAAGTGCGGCAATATTTGCACAAAAGTGTGGAGGTTGCGGTGATGTTTGCTGCATTTTGCGGAGAATTGCGGAGGATTAATTAATTGGTGCTATTGAGAGACGCATTTTGCCTCTAACCTACATTTTTTCCCTTTTCGCATTTTTAAAAACTAAACATAAAGAAATAACACATCATAGATTATTGGGGAAATTTTTTTTTGTTTTCCTTAACGAAAGCAGGACATAACACATTTGAAAAGATGCAAAAAGTGTAGTTTCAACGCAGTTTACAGAGAAATTAAAATTTTCAAAATCAAATTTTCACAGTAACAAACAAAAAATTTTCAGCCAAACATTTAGTGCTGGTTAAATTTTAACATGAGAAGTATCTTTATATTTTCTTCTGTTAGGCTTTGAGGAAATCTGAATAAACAGAAAACGTCAGCTGTACTCACTGGTAGTCAAATGTACCTTTTTGCAATTTTAGCAAGTTTCACAAGTGGCTCAGGCTGAGCTCCTCACCATGCTGCTATTTGGTTAGCTGAGATATTTTCTCCAGCTGCTTTATAAGCATGCCATTCGAAGTTTGAAATAGTTGAAAGGGCAGGAATCACATTACTATGTAAATGTTTGAATTGTTCCTCTCTGTTTTGTGTACTTGCATAGAAACTCTTGGAAGATGGGAGTTTTTCAAGCTTTTTCAATGTTCTGCTCTAGTCAAATCACTGCACAAAGTCCAATATTAATTTTTTCCTCTCCATAGATGATGCAGTGGCTCTACAGAAAGAAGCAGGTTGTCAGAACAGTTTGTCTTTGAGGTCCAGATCCACCTAGAAAGGAAAAAAATAAAAATTGATCTTCATGACGCATTTGTCATTAAAAATGTTCCGATCTGTTAGTTTTTGTTTGTTGCGGTTGTTTTATGTGCTTTTAAAATTCAATCAAAAGGAGGGAGATTAACTTTTGTAATCATACAAATTAAAATTTTCTTCAAAATTAAAGGGAAAGCAAATAATGATACATTTTCATTTAATATTATATATATATCAAAAGTATTTTACATTAATTTTTCTCTATTGCCATTGCCTTGCATTTAGAATGTTTCCGAGATTTCATGTGCTCATCAATGGTGCACTTGCAAACATGGTCAATTGTGTGACAGCAAACGCAGCAAAACAACTGCCCTCCCTTCTTCATAAAGGTCATCTGGATAGAGTACAGTTCTATCTGAGGGACAGACTGAAAATGAGATGTGCTGCCCCTTGGCTTCCTCACGGGATTTACAAAAACGTTTGGGCATTTTTGTATTGTACAACCTGAGGAGTGAAACAAGCCTGATTAAAACTATAGGTATATATTTCCTGACAATGTAGTTATGCTTAAAATACTTAATATTTTAATTTGACTCGTACATCATTTACCAAGAATTTGTTGCAGTACAGTAGTGTGTGACGCAGCTGCTTTTCCTATTGAATTAAATCATTTCCCGCACATGCCGCTTAAGAGATACCAAAATTCACCGTGCATGCGCGATCGGAGCCGCTCTGGCCATAGTAGTAGCGTTGATCAAACAGCGCGAGAGGCCTGGGGCTTAGTGCACTGTATATAAAGGTTAGTACCCGAGGGGCTGTTTGTAGCGGAAGAGGGCCGTTGTAGCGAAAAAGGCGCGGCCGCACTTTTCTATTGCCAAAGGTCATTGGTCATAAAATTGGTCACTCACTGCTTCAGTGGCAAACTAATGACTTGGAAGTTGGCCATTTTGGCTTCCGATGTGGTTAAAAAAAGAATGCCTTCTGGGGCATGAGCTTACTGAACACATCACGTGCTATGCCAGTGCTTTGGAATTTCCTTCTGATATGAAAGGCGCCATACAGATGCGATTTGTTGTTGTTGTTGCATGTGTGACACAAAGGAAGTGACGTTGGTTTACAAGCTTGTGAGCCAGAGGTTGGCCTTTTTTTTAGCACACAGGAACTTGGCAGCAGGCAGGACAAACAAGCCATCTGGTACCCCGGATGTGCAGGTAAACTGGTTAGCGCAGACCTGTTGTAACACAACCAGCACAATATAATGGGGTCTACTCTACTTCCCTTTTGAATTTGCTAGATATAGTCCATTAATGTGAACTCACAACTCCTAAGTGTGCATATTCAGCACAAAGAACTTCACTTTATCATTTTATAGCCAACAAGTAACATTCCTACCTTTTCCACTTCCATTGTGCAGTAGTGTTTGGCAATGATTAAACATCAAAAGAGGTTACAAGACAAAATTTTGCTGAATGAATTTAGGGAAAATAGTCTTGAGCAGTTCATAATCATCAAAATTGTCAGTTGAAATTACAGGTTTGAAATCTGATCCGTGTATTGTTTTTTTTACTATATACTTTATGAAGTCCTGTAATAATAATTTAATAATAATATTGCAGTTGGTATAGCACCTTTCATGTTGTACAGATGTCTCAAAGTGCTTTCAGAATCCGTAAAGTCTAGTTACTGTATTTTGTAGGCAAACACAGCAGCCAATTTGTGCACAGTAATGTCTCCCAAACAGCCATGAAGTAAAGCAATTGTAGGATGTTATGTTTCCTTTTTTTGCTACTGATGGACATCATGAAGATCTTTTTCTGGCCTATTGTATTATGCATTTGCTACACGCTAGCATCAGATCAAATAGTTGAATAATTGTGACATGATTATTACAAGATTACCAAGGGATAGACTAGAGGTGATTTTTGATGGGAGTGGGGTGGGAGGTGAGAGATTGCAGTAACATCTCAAGGGTTTTGTACTATCACGTCCTTCAGTTCCCAAAATGTGACTTGCCCTTGGGTGAGTTTATATTGATATTTCTGTAAGGTGTGTAGTGACCAGCATTGATTTTTCTATTTATCTCCATGTTCACTTTCATTCTGCCAATAACTGCCCCGACAATCCATCACATCACTCTGGAAATATTTAATTTACAGTTACACGTAGAAACCTCAAACTTGGCTCTCAATGACAGCAGCAACAGTTAAAAAACAAAGTGGGATTTATCACTTAATTTACTGTGAATAAGTATTTTGACTCCTCGTCCCAAATATAGTAAAACACGTGCAAATTTAAACAGTGGGACCCCGTGATAATGTGGGTTCAACTGTAGCACGGTTGGGATGTAGAGTCTGTCATTTATTTACCAAAAAAATCAAAAATGCATGCAAAAAGTCGAACGTCATGAGCAGCATGCATCAAGTGACCTTGGGGTATTTTTGGCTTAGGAAGCTGACCCGGTATGGGGGAAAACAGGTGTTTTTCTGTTTTTCATGTATGTGCACTGAATGTGGAAGCAGCAACGGAGATCACCGCCCATTATAACGCTGTTCGGGATTTTATTGACACCCCCCCCAACTACTGTGTTATAACAGGGCTCTGCTGCAAATGCTGTTATAACAGGGCTCTGCTGCAAATGCGAAGTAAGGGGCAGATTTGAAGATTCACAGAAATTGAAACATATTTTAAGATAAAAATTGAAAATCCTCCCACAGAAATTAAAGCAATACATTTCTACATGCAGATATTAAAATGTGTAATTGTGTTGAACATTAATGTTTAAAAAATATGTTTTCCTATTGTTAATAGCTTTAAAGGAGACCAGCATTTATTTTGAATATGCCTAGGAGCTCTTTTATGAAAGAATGCTCCTATAAATAGGCCTTCCCCCTTGGAGTTACTTTTACGGATTAAATACTGCAGTTCAGAAAAGGCATGGATCATTACCTTCCTGTTGAGCACATGTATAAGTGGTCTCTTTAATTATTTATTAGTGTTTCAGTGCATCTGTACTGTCAGCTGAACATTTCATGTGTACTAGAACAGACAAGGTTGGTTTCATGCAGGATACTGACCATGCAAAGCATGTTTGTTTAGTGGCAAAGTTGAATCCTTCAGGAAAATACAAATGGAAATGATGAGATGCATTTTCTTATCAAAAAAGACAGTTGTGCAGGCATTCTGCTTCCTCTCAAGACTTTAGATTTAGCTCTGAAAATGACCCAAAAAAGTATATACCTGGCTTTATTTTTGTGGATAAAATATCTTTTTTATTATGTGATAAAACAAAACTTATTTGATGTGTGTGTGGGTGGGAGCAAGAAATTTTAAGAAATTGTAATTAAGAACTTTTGTTTGCCTTAATTTTGTGTAGTAGAACAGCAAAAGTAATTTTTAAATTAAACTTTTTCCCTATTATTTGTTGGACCGTGATGCAGTCCAATAACTTCTGCAATTTCAAGTTTATTGATTTTCAGAGGGAGGAAAAGGTTATAACATTGCAGAGCATTCATTCATCCAGGAAGGAAGGGTGCATTTAATCCTACCTTCAGAATCCGAGCAAGAAATATTTGTTGTTGTGGTGAAACACATGAGAAAACCCAAGCTTAAGAGTATCCTAACCAGACCTAGACATGGTAATTCCCTGCATGTCAATGGAATGCGTACGCTCTCCCTGGAGGGATGCATCCTGCTCGCCTAATTCTGAAAAATATTAGGTGCAGGGTGGTGAGAGCCAAATCATAGACACTCTTGAGGTTCCTAAACCTTGGCCCTTGCTGTCCTGCACCTAATACTTTCCCAGAATTAGGTAAGCAGGAAGAGTCCCTCCAGGGGTAAAAAAATGCATAGAAAGAGAGTACAATGACCTTCATCCAGCATTACATTTTAAAAACTGCAACATAACGACCTCTAAAGGTGGAGTTGATTAAAGTTTATGCTTAGAGTGAATCTGAACCTTACATACCAGATAGATACCTGGTTTATGGTGAGCCCAGATCTCACCCAGGTCAGCACTTGTGTTCCCTACAAATAGCCTCAGTGTCCCTGGGCTAGCAGCCAGAATTACCTGATCCTCATGATGCAATACAATTTGCATTTATATAGCATCTTTCGCTTCGGGAGGATGACCCAAAGCAGCCTTGAGACAGGCTTTGATCGTGGAGTGGGCTGAAGTTCCAGAAAGTGGGGGCAGAATGGCTGAAACCTTAATCGCTGACAATAGGGAGCTTAGGTCGGGGGACATGAAACAGACCAGTGTTCGCTGACTGAAGAGAGTGGATGGGTAGGCAAGGATGTCCTGATCACTATCCATATTTGGGGAGTTGGCCTAATGAAGCCCATCACCATGCTTAACTTAGTGAATGAACCTCACGTACCAGGTTGTACCACTATTCTTCAACAGCAGTGCTTAACCTCTCCCTCTGAGGAATATTTCCCAATGCAGCAAAGTGACCTTTTCATTTCCTGTAGCAGGAATCCTTAAGTCCTTTAAGTGAGGATAACAATTTAGCTGCCAAATTAAAGAGAGCTTTGTGTTTTGAACCTATCCTCATCAGGAACTAGGTCAAAACTGCCCAAAGCTATTTCATTAATCCCCTTACCCTATAAGAGGAAAGCTTTTCATAATACTCTTATCAATCTGTGCTTGTCAGTGTTATGTCAGATGTTCCCAGAGGTAAAAGTAGCAATCGTGCTTCCTAGTTCCAGGTTGTAAAAAATTTGGAGTTGGGAAAAGAATCAATTGTTCAGTCCAGAGGATCTTCCTTTCCTCCTCAAGTCTGGAGTCAATTGGTTCAATTTGAATCCTCTGCATTAGTCCGACATTGATCATTTGTGTCAAAAAATTAAGGATTAGTATTATATTATTGTTGCTGCTGCTGTATTCAGGACTAGAGTTCTCAAAATATGTGCGTTTGCTTTAATGAACCCTGGGATAATATTACATAGAACATTAAAAGATAGAAAAATGCATTTTACAAGATCCGAACTGATTCTTCCCATCACGGCATCGAGCTGCTTTTTAAGTGAGTCCAGTGTCCTGACATCCAGTACCCTTCCTGTAACATGTTCCAATTGTTAGTTACCATCTACTGTATGTCTGTGCTTGTATTCCACATGAGCCTATCCCTCTCTCATATATCTCTCTATTCCCTTCTCCCCCATTTATGCATCAAGTTTCCTCTTAAATATGTTGATGCTTTCTACTTGGATCCCAGTTTTTGGCAGTGAGTTCCACGTTGTCATCACCCTCTGAGTAAAGAAGTTTCTCCTAAACTCCTTTTTAGGTCTATTGTCTTGTACTTATGCTGCCTCATTTTGGGCTCCTCTTTTTGGACTCACCACTTGTGGCCCGGGAGGACCTATGCCTAACCAGCCATTCCAACTCATTGTTGAGCTTTTTTCCCTTGGAGTGACGAGTTATCAGAAGTTTACTGCATTGGTGTTGTAGACATGTTGTTTATAAGTCTTTATCTTACTGGAAGAAAGTCTCTATTGTAAGGGATAGAAAATGTCTGAAGAGGAATAAATTCCATCATCATAGAAGCATATATCCTGGCAGGTTGAATATGTGGAATTGAAAGTGACAGACAGCTGCTTATCTGTGGGTTGAAGGACAGCATATGCCAGAACACTAAGAGCTCACACTATAAATTTTGAATGATTTTACCCCGTGTAGTGGTCTGTTCCATTCTTAATTAATGAGATAAGTAGATTTATTTTGAAAAGCTTTGTAAATGACCTTGGGTGAACAAAACAAGATGTTGATTAGTACCTGATACCATTTTATGTTCTATTAGTTAAACAATAAGATGTTGAATCTTGGATCTGTTTGAATAGGTTACTTCCTTTATTGCATTGCAGTGAAATGCACACTGAAGACTAATTTTAGCAAATTTTCTAGCACTTTACCTGCCATACCTTACAAAATGCCTTTGTGTTAGCAGAAAGGTAATAGGAAATCCTTCCAAGGTTATAACAAATGCTTCCAAGTTTGTATTCTGCATTTGCTTTCAGAATATCTAAGGCTATTTATCTAAGGCTATTCGCGTGCATTGGTCATCTCAACACAGCTAAAGAGCTAAAATAGAATTGTTGGGATTGATGCAAATTTTAGAAATGTAATGTTCATGATGAGTATAAAATGGCTTCTAAAATATAATTGAAACGTGTTTTCACAAACCCAATGAATGAAATGGAACAGAAATGGATGTGTAACAAACTTGAGATCTCATTGTGGTATTCTATTCATTGTTATTTCTAAAGCTAGTTATTTTCTCTAGCATTTCTTATTGTCAAGCTCCTGAAGTTTTTCGGCTTTGATTACTTCCAGTTATCGTTCAGTTTGATGCATACATATAGGATAGAGGAATAGGAGGGGAGAGGGCTCATGTGGACAAGATGGGCCGAATGGCCTGTTTCTGTGCTGTGTTATTCTGCGTAATTCTATGTAAAAACTAGAAAAGATCCATAACTACATCGTGGCTCTCTGATGATTGAGGAGATCTTAGTATGTCTTCTCAGGTGGGGGGAGGGAACAGAAAATAAATTAAATGTTCTGTATCTAACAAAGTACGAGATTTTTTTAAAAATGTTCTTACGAAAATGTGTAAGTACCTTATCTTGAAAGTACTCCCTGTGCATTTACCTTCTTATATTGTAATGTTAAAAGCTAAGCCTGTGGATTATGCAAAGCATAACTGGGAAGAAATTTCACCTGGGTCTAGATTTACTTTATTTTGTAGCATTTCAGAGAATTTCAGGATTTGCGAGATTGTTGAATTTAGATTTAACTTTGAAGTTAGTTTTCTGTAGTTCTGAAAAGAAGTTCCAGAAATCTGGCTTCAAATTGAAGGCTACAGTTAAGAATTTGCCAAATTTTGAAGCTCTGAAAAACTAGATAAGTAGAGTAAATATGAACCCAAATTGAATATCCTCAAATAAAAGACTCTGACTGCCACTGTCAAGCACGTTGAGATTTTATAGTATGTGAAAGGAGCTTTGTAAATGCAAGATGTTGTTGAGGGCTGTAGTCCTGGAACCTCATAATTAATTACTCACCTCATGGTTGTTTGGTGAAGTGTTGCTGGCAAAACATTGAGGCCAACAACTGATTGAGGACAGCCTTACAAATCATAGTGTTAAAATTCTGACCAGCAGAATCATATGAGCCACCGCTTCCATAGAACACCCTGATTTTCAGGGTTAGGAGGATAAAAGCAGCTTAGATTCCTTCTTCTCTTCCCTTTTCAGCACTCTCTAATGGTTCCTCGGGTGTGTGGCAGCCTGTTTAGGAGAGATCAGACTAGGGCATGAAGCCCACTGCAGCCCTCTCCACGCCATGTCATAATCCATATCTAGGCCTTCGTCACGTCCAGGCTTGACTATCAAGTTCAAGATCCTCATCCTTACTTTTAAAGCCCTCCATGATCTTACTCCCCCCCCCCCCCCCACCACCCCACCTACTAAAACCTTACCAACCTGCCTGCTACCTCCACTCAGTAGGCACTGGCCTTCCTTATGCCCCCCCCACCCCACCCTACGTGTCCCACCATTGACATTCGGGCCTTCAGTCTTTCTGCTTGCACCCATTAGAACTCCATCCCAGAGTGCTTTCGCCTTCAAGGTCCATCTCAAGACCTTCCTTTTGAGCATTGGGAGAAACTCCTTTCTCTTTAACGTACGCCTGAAAAGGCAGACAGGACCTCGGTTTAACGTTTCATCTCCGCTCCACTCTAGCCTCGGCCAAGTCGTCCTTCTACTCCAGGATAATTCTGGAGGCGAAGAACAACCCCCAGGCTTCCGTTTTCTACAACATCCCGACTCCTCTATCCCCCCCGCCACCCCGTGCAGGTCATCTCCTCCAACCTTCACTGTGAGGAGATGCTGGATTTCCTTGAATCCAAAATCAAGGGAATCCGCTCCGCGATCACTCCCCCTCCAACTTCCACCCCCCACCCACTCCCTCCCACACTCCGACTCCTACCCATCCTCCCTACACACCTTCGTACCCGTTTCCCCACCCTATGTTACCAAACTCATCCTATCCCTGAAACCCACCAGCTGCTCCCTTGACCCCATCCCCACTCCACTCCTTATCTCTCAGCTCCACCTCCTTGCCCCACATATCACAGACATCATCAACTTGTCCCTCTCCTCTGGCTCTGTTCCCATTCCCATTCCCCTAAAAACTGCCATCATCACTCCCACTTTGAAAAAACCCTCCCTTGATGCGTCGCAGCTATCAAGCTACCGGCCCATTTCCAACCTCCCCTTCCTGTCCAAGGTCCTTGAAAGAGTTGTCGCCTCCCAGCTGCGCTCTTTCCTCTCCACCCATGCACTATTCGAACCCCTTCAGTCGGGTTTCCGTGCTGCCCATAGCACAGAAACCGCCCTGGTTAAGGTCACCAATGACATCCTGACCATCTGCGACCAGGGCTCCCTCTGCCTCCTCGTCCTCCTCAACCTATCGGCAGCATTCGGCACCTATCGGCCCTGTCCTTGAGTGGTTTAGGTCGTACCTCTCCCACCGTCTTCATTTTGTTTCCACAAACGGCTTCTCCTCCAGCTCCCGCACTGTCTTGTGCGGTGTCCCTCAGGGCTCTGTCCTCGGTCCCCTCCTCTTCACCCTCTATATGCTCCCCCTTGGTGACATCATCCGAGACATGGGGTTAACTTCCACATGTATGCGGATGACACCCAACTCTACCTTTCCTCCTCTACCCTCAACTCCACGACCACCGATGTCCTGACAGTCTGCCTGTCTGACATTGAGTCCTGGACGAGAGACGACTTTCTTCAGCTCAATGTGCGTAAAACTGAGGCCCTCCTAATTGGCTCACGTCAGCGCCTCCGCACCTCAGGCGCCGACAGCATCAGCATCCAAGGCTGCACTCTCCACCTCTCAAAGCCGTCAGGAACCTCGGGGTTCTGTTCGAACCTGAGCTGTCCTTTCTTCCTCATATCCGCGCCACAACTGGCACCGCCTTCCATCACCTCCGAAACATCGCCAGACTACGGCACTACCTCACCCCTCACGCTGCTGAAACTCTGGTCCACGCCTTTATCACCTCAAGGCTGGACTATGGGAACTCTCTCCTCACCGGCCTTCCCGGCACCTCCCTCCACAAGCTGTAGGTCATTCAGAACTCTGCAGCTCGTGTACTGTCCCGCACCAGGCTTCGCGATCACATCACTCCCACCCTCGCTCACTGTCGTTATTTTCAATCATTAATTAACCAAATCTCTAGTCTGCCTTTTAACATAGTCTCAAGGAACACATTGCATTTTTTTTTAATCAGGATATGCAAGGTGGGAGAAACCATCAGACCACTTACCAACACAAATCTACTCCAATTTGCTCTCAGTCATGCTGTTCCATATCCCCTGCCCTGTCTGCTTCACCATCGGCAATTGGACATTCAGCATCTCTCTGGTCCACCTTCTTAGAACTCCATCCCGGTGTTCCTCCAACTCGCTCCCTCACTCACTTCATTCAAGGTTTGTCTCAAGACCTGCATCTTTGAAGACTGTTTCAGTCATCTTTCCCCTCCCACCACCCTCAGCTCCCATCCCCAGCTCAGGAGACAAGCAAAGACTGTTAAGCATGTTGGCACATCCTCCTGATGTGAAAGGTGCTATAATGTGAATTTTTATAGTATTGTACGGTCTCTACCGTCAATTGAAAACAGATTGAAAAAAATTGGGAGCATCTAGGACTTGACACAATCAATGACCGTGAAGTGGGGTAATGTAGTTTTGATGAGGATAATTCCCAGGGCTAATTTCATGAGCTATTACAAATGATATTAGATAGAGCTCATCGGCTTTTAAAAAGGGGTGTTATTAGAGGGACTTTGTATAAATTTATACAGGCCAATCGAGAGGTTTCTGCATTGATGGGCATGCACCAACCGTATCCAAACATTGGAGACAATTCAGCAGCCAGAAATAAAAGTCTTGATTCATGACTTTCAAACAGTACACTTCTGCATCACTACCAGTGCACAAGAATCTGCCCGTCATTACAAACAGGGCAGTTTCCACAGCACCGCAACTCTGGGAATAGCAGAGACACATCTGTTTTAAGTGGCTCAGCAGCATCAACACAGTAGGAGCCTTACAATGCTTTATAAATGTACATTGCAAATGTTATCTATTCTGTGAGAGCCACACACTGAACTTCTCCTCAGGCAGGGCCTCGGGACTCCTGGAGAGAATAATAACATTAATGCAAAATAAATCTTGGAATTAATTAGCACCTCATTAATTAACTTCCATAAGTGTGAAACTTTGCAGTTGGTATTTCACAGAACCCAATGATCCTCTTGTGGTAGCATAATTTCTGTTATTATGTTGTCCGAAAGATGCTATTGAACCAGTCAAGCAAATTGAAGTACTGTAACAGGTTCTAAATTATGGTTAATTAACATTCTTTTCTTTAAAGTTCTCATTTATTCTCTTTGGCTGCGCACAGATTGTTTTCTTCTAAACCAGTGGTGGTCAATCTTTATGGTCGGCCAACAAAATAAATTTTCTTGATTCTTGATATGCCATAAATCAAGAAATATTCAATCAAGAAAAAACTGAAAACATATTACAGATCAAACACGGACTTACGTAGACTTATGTGAATGATCAGGGGGATGCTTCTTGACGGGGCTACAAATTGGCCACCACTGCTCTGAAGCCTAGTTCATACATCTCCTTCAATGAATGTATATTTAAGAAGGCTGTAAAGGGCAAATACACTTGTGGTGTGCTGCCTCATTGATCCGTTGTTGAGCTGTGTATAAATAAGATCTATTGATATTTCCTTTGAAAAACCTTTTTGAAACAGATTTCTAGGTTTTTGTTGTAGGTGGATATGAACTGTAGACAAAATGAGTTGAAGATTAGCCACCCTACGTTTCGGTAGTTAGTTCATACTGTGTATCCCATGACCCACAAACTGGTAAAATTGGGCTTGATGCACAGTGATTCAAGTTGATGGCCAAGACTACCTCAAGGTAATTTCTTCAGCAGATCAATTCAGACCACTGCAGTATAAATTTTTCAGAGTCGTGTAGCTCAGTGGTTAGAGCACTCACTTTGCAAGTGAGAGACCTGAGTTCAATTCCAGGCAGGGCGAAACCTTGGGCAAGTTTCCTTACTCCACACACCTAATAATAATCCCTCCAAAAAACAAAAACAATAATAAATTGGTCATTTTCAATCTACAACTGTTTGTGGGACATTGCTGTGCGCAATTGGCTGCTGCGTTCGCCCACAAATATACAGTCAATTCACTTTACAGTGTGTTCTGTGAAGCGCTTTGGGACGTCCTCCCGACGTGAAAAGCGCTATATCAAATGCAAGGATTATTATTATTATTATATAAATGAAAGTTGAGCAAATCCATTCAACCACTACTCCTTTGGACCGCTTCCCTCTACCCCCACCACTGCCAGTACAACACAGATTTACATTTACATAGTGCCTTTCACATTGGGAGGACGTATCAAGGTGCAAAACAGTCCAGGGTTTGCACCAAAGGTGGAGGTGGGGGGAGTGAGTGGGGGAAAGATGACTGAAGGTGCAGTCAAAGAGGAAGGTATTGAGATGGAGCTTGAAAGAGGCAAGGGAAGCAGTGAGACAAGGGACTCGAAGGGATGGAGTTCCAGAGGATGGTGACAGATACATTGATAACGTGACAATTGAATCTGGAAGGGTGGGGCGGGAGACGTGAAGCCGGCTTTTAAGCAGAGGGAGCAGCTGGGTTGGTAGGGTTTGAGGAGGTCACAGAGGTAGGGTGGGGTAAGACATTTTAAAAGACCATCTTTAGTGTTATTAATGAACCTGTTCTTGCCCCATTCTAACTTTCTCCCTTCTGCTAGTTTTCTGAAGACATTTGGCTCCTTTTGCCTTCCACTGGAAAATGGTTTCTTTGCACAGCTTTCTCTCTAGTACCATGTACAAGTCGCCATTATTCATGGGAAAACCTTGACTATTAGAATAAAAGAGGCATCATTATCAGATCACAAACAGATTCTGTCTTCACCTGATATCCAGACACCTACGCTTCCGTTAAAGAATCGCTGAATGGTGATTTGGAATGGGAAACCTAGTTAATTCCCCAACTCCAAGGGATCCAAGACTGCCCTGGTCAACTCAGTGGGACTTGGCACATTCCAGGATTTGAATCTGAAACCTTCTGGCTTGTGTGACCTAATGCAGTACCACCTGTGTCTTTACCCACTAGGCTGTCAGCGAAGATTTTGGTTGTTTATTAGCATTAAAAACTGACTGAGGTTTGCTGTGTAGCAGAGCTCTCCACATACACTTATTTGCACTTGCACAGAGCTCTCCTCAGCCCCAGGAAGAACCATTCAGATCAGAAAATATAGTCAGGCTGCCTGCTCCTAATTGCTCCTCTGTTGGACTGAGTGATTGGCTACAGGTCAAACTATACTGTTTGAACCAACCGATTATTCAAGTGGACTCTTGAGTCAAACTATACTGTTTGAATGAACCAATTATTCAAGTGGACTCTGAGGCCCATCTGAATGAGAAGCCTTTTGTTTGTTATATAGCTATATAGTTATATAGAGTCCTGTAGCTCAGTGGTTAGAGCACTCGCTTTGCAAGCGAGACACCTGGGTTCAATTCCAGGCAGAGGGCGAAACCTTGGGCAAGTTTCCTTACTCCACACACCTAATAATAATCCCTCCAAAAAACAAAAACAATAATAAATTGGTCATTTTCAATCTACAACTGTTTGTGGGACATTGCTGTGCGCAATTGGCTGCTGCGTTCGCCCACAAATATACAGTCAATTCACTTTACAGTGTGTTCTGTGAAGCGCTTTGGGACGTCCCCCCGACGTGAAAAGCGCTATATCAAATGCAAGGATTATTATTAAATCCTGAGTAGAAGAGGCTGCAAGGCTGGGATTGTCTCTTGTCGCCTGACACGTCCTTCATTTAAAAAAAAAAGATTTTCCATGTCATCAGTATTTTTAAAAAAAGCATCCTAAGATGACTAAACTGATGGTTAAATAATGAGTACAGATCATATGTTTTTTTTATGATGGTTTCTCTCTTTCCCCTCTCCCCTCCCAACCAAAATTATTTCTTATCAAATTCCCAGCTGATATCTCTCAAAGCTTTAAAAGAAAATTGCCCTGAATTCACCTTTCAATTCTGCAGGCTCAGATATCAGAAGACCAGCAAAAACCTTCTGTAAGGAAACTTCATATTTATGATTTAATTAATGATAATATAATGCGCGTAACTTGGATGTTAAACAATTGTTTCTTTTATTATAGTTTCACAGTCAATGATTCTACAAAGGGTAATAATCCATTACCTCAATAAGCGATAATGGAAGCAACCAGGTTTTCAGACAATTTAAGTATTGATCAGCTTATCTATACCTGGGAGCACAGCAGGCAGCGGGGAGTCATAGAATCATAGAATATTACAGCACAGAAGGAAGCCATTTAGCCCATCGTGCCTGTGCTGGTTCTTTGGATGAGCTACCCAATCAGTCCCACTCCCCTGCTCTTTCCCCATATTGCTGCAATTTTTTCCTTTTCAAGTATCTATTTAATTCCCTTTTGAAAGTTGTTACTGAATCTGTTTCCACCAGCCTTTCATGGAGTACATTCCAGACCGTAACAACTCTGTGTCTAAAAAAAAAACGAATTCTCCTCATCTCTCTTCTGGTCTTTTGCCAATTTTCTTAAATGTATGTGCCTGGTTACTGACCCACCGGCCAGGGGAAACAGTTTCTACTTTATCAAACCCCTCATAATTTTGAACAGCTCTACTGAATATCCCCTGAACCTTCTCTGCTCTAAGGAGAACAATCCCAGCTTCTCTCATCTCTCAACATAACTAAAGTCCTTCATCCCTGGTACCATTCTGGTAAATCTCCTCTGCACCCTCTATAAGGCCTTAATAGCCTTCCTAAAGTGTGGTGCTCAGAATTGGACACAATACTCCAGTGACTTGTAAAGGGATAGCAGAACTTCTGAACATCAGTCATCTGAACGGCATATCATTGATCTTGACTAAGCTCTCAGGCCAGACCAATCAAATAGTGCAGACATCCTTTGGTTAAAACCTGGGCCAATAAAAAAGCTCGGCCGCGCTTTTTCCATGCTATAATCCACTATAAACATCCCCTCCGCTGCAAACCTGCTGTAAATGAAGTCTCTGACCTGCGGGATGCTCACTGGTTACCTGACGTCACTGTGGGTGGAGCAGCTCCGGACGCACGTGCATGGTGCAGCCCCAGTGGCAAATGGCAGATATCCAGCAGTGAGGTTGAAAAGTTGCTTGTCAGGAAAAAGGCAGAGTAAATGACGCAGCAGACATGCTCTCAAGCCGACTCAAAAGAATTCAGCTCTGCCCTGATATTGCCTTGGAGTCAAATTCTCTACAAGTTGGAGTGATGTCGGTAGGGGGGACACACTTTATATTCCAGGTCACCATTTACCCTGTCCTTTTCTGGACTAATGTGCTTTTCAACTCTGATTGTTTTTGTTACTTTGCACACAACCTGATTCAGATGTACTTTGTAATGTTCATTATTTGCCATTGGGCAAAACTTTCCCCTCCACATAGATCACTGGACAAAACTTTCCCCTCTACATCGGTCATTGGAGAAAATGTTCCCCTGTACTGTACTGACTTCTCTCTCATCTCCTTCTGAATAAAAAATAAACACTTATTATTATGACTTTAAGGAATATTCACCTAACATCTATAATGAAGAACCACTCTGTAAAATTGCAACTATTTCATGGTGAACTTGCTGCATCACTGAAACCTTAACTGTTAAACATGTAAAGTTACCATAGTTGGTTGGTCTAAATTGCTTGTGTTTTAGTAATTCTGTCCTCAGCAGCTTATGTTGTTTAATGAGGCATTTTAAAGAGATTTCTAGTTCCTCAGAAGTGCATGGACCTAATAAGAGAATGTGTGTATCACTCCCGCTCAATACTTGAACTAAATCCACATTACCGTGACATTTAATTGCAAGTGTCCAGATGCATTTCTGCTGTGGTGACATTTTGTAAATTCTCTTCAGATTATGGTGAACAGTTTTTCCAATTTGCCCTTAGGTAGTGAAACAAGCTGCTTAGACTGTTGCTTTTAACTCCTTAAAGGTCAATAACTGATGCACGTGAAATTTAAATCAAATAATGATGGTTTTGACTTGTATTTTGTTAGTGGATCTGAATGGACCACTGGATTGGAATACTGACCTTTCACTTTTGGAATTTGGTTCGAATCCAGCTGTGAACTCCAGAGACAAAATCTTCTCTCTGTGATAGCTATTGCAGCCATCTAAGTGAGAGAAATTTGGGAATTTCAACCATTGCAGGTTTAGTTTGCAACATTATAGGCTCATGATTCAACACTAAGTTGGTATGTTCATTAAATTGCCATTTAAAGGAACTCTCATAATTCACATGCCCATTTTTGGCACAAAAAATTAGTTGTGCTAATACACTTGAGGTTAACCTACTCTTACAAACCTACTCCTAATTCTAGTACAACGGGAGCAGGTTGCCTCCTTCTGGGGAGAGAGTGTGCATTCCAAACCAGACACATCTAAATCATAGGATATTTGGAATTCTAAGTAGTTTGGTTTCAAGACACTTGAGCATGATGATGGATTTCTGTTTATGTCAGACACTCAGCTGACCAAAACAAAATAACTCTAATCCTTACTGACTTGGATATGGATGACACTGGCATTGGTTTGCAAAATGATTCCTCTGCATTTGCAATACATCTCACAGTACAGTCATTTCTGCTTCAAAATGCATTAACTCTCATTCTTCTTTAGTCTAATTCAAGGAACTAGATACTATAATTCTCATGCATACATATATATATACATGCTTGTGTGCAAACCCTACATATATTGCTTCTGTGGATCATAGCATTGTATTTCTCTTTATTAAACTGAATCTGCCACCCTTTTTTTGCACATGTACCTCATTACGCACACACAACACATTTTATTTACACAAATGCACACACGCTCATATACATATAATGTGCGCTTACCTAACGCAATATTCATGAATTTAGCATCATTCAAATACCTGTTAAATGCTGCTGCTTATAAAATAACAGCAACTATTCAAATGCAAATAACTCAAGAATAGCAAAAGTGGAATAAATAAGATTTAGGCAAAAGAGCAGGGAATCGGGATAAGACTCATCAACTTCCATGGATTAGCAAGAACGAGTTTGGCTCAATGAACTGTATGGTCGCCTTCTTCACTGTGATTTCCATTATTCTATGAAATGTTCTTAATATTGTAGTTTTAGTTTTTAATTTCACAAAATTGTGCAGAAATATGAATTTGCCTTTTGCAAACTGACCAGAATAAATCTTTGCTGTTTATTACAGAGGCAGGAATATCTAATTATGATGGACATCAGTAAAATGAAAAGGAACTTTTCCTAAACAGAACATTCCCCCAAAGATTTTCTTGTTCAAGTAATAATAATCCTTGCATTTGATATAGCGCTTTTCACGTCCTCTAGACGTATCAAAGCACTCCACAGAATAAACAGTAAAGTGAATTGACTATATTTGTGGGCGAAACGCAGCAGCCAATTGCACACAGCAGTGTCCCACAAACAATCGTGGATTGAAGTGACCAATTTATTATTTTTTTTCTCTTGAGGGATTATTATCAGGCGTGTGGAGTAAAGAACCTTGCCCAAGGTTTCACCCTCCTGGGAATCGAACCCAGGTCCCTCTAACCACTGAGCTACAGGACTCCACATTAATGGTGTCTCTTACACACTGACCTGTGTATATATATGTGTGTGTGTGTGAGATATTAATGGTGTCTCTCTCACTGACCTGTGTATATGTATATATATGTGTGTGTGTGCGGCAATAAATTACTGAACTGCGTTGTTAGATGTTAAATGAACTTAAAAGGTAAGGTTTGCTCAACTAAGTTACAAGTCAGTGTTTTATAACTGGCCTATGTGTTTTGTGATAAGGAAGGAGAAAATCAGTCAGAGTTCTTGCTCCCAACCACTCCCAGTCACCTATGCTGCAAAGCAGGATTACATGGTCAACCGAAGCTTTAAATTCTTAGCCTTGTAAGACCTTTTAGTCTTAAAATTTAATTGTGGAAATTTCTTAAATTCAATCTTAATTTGGAACCCAGTTATCTGCAATTCTTAAAAAAAATCTTCCAAAACTTAACTAAAGTGAAACATTTTCCATAATTCGTCCTGGTTTTAAATTTCACGACAAAATGAGCTACTGACTAAGATGATGGGAGGAGTGGACTTGATCTCAGCTGTGCTGTCCTCAGTCAGATAACCAGGTAAAGCTCTCATGGTCAGGACTTGCACAGGAAGAATAACCACCTTGTGAGCTGCTGGGGGCCCTGGTGCCAGTGGAACCAACCCAAGGAATTTCAGATTGGGAGAAAATTAGCAGAAAACATTTCTATTCCATTTAGTAGTTCATTTGCAGTTATTAATGACAAACATTTAAAACATGCAGGGGTGACCCAGTTGAGCACAAATTTGCTTAGACCACAAGTCGACTGTGGGCCTACGCTATCTCGAAGCACAGTAAATTTGGCTTCTGCCACTGACGAGCTGCATAAGAACATGGCCGATTTCTCGGTCTGCAGCTCGCCACTGATGTCACGTCCTGCGCTCTGTGCTCAGGAAGCGTGATTGATATCACTTCCCGCACGTTGCACATGTGCACTGTGATATTGCACTCAGACAACTCCGTAAATGTGCTATGATATGAATTAGAATATGTGGCATTCACAAATATAATTTGGGAATTCCAAACTTTAAACAGTTACAAATCATTCCAATTGATTACGGTTGTATATGCTCATGAGAGCATTACACCTCAGAAAGGGGCCGTTTGGCCCAATTAGTCTGTGTGGCTGTTGATACTCTGCATGAGTCTCCACCCTTCTAATCCTCTCCCATACACCCCTCCTCCCTCATAAGGTGTATCATATTATCCTGAGGTGTATAAAATTAATTGCCTAGATTTCACCAAATTGGTATGGGTGGACGAGCGATGGGGAGAAATTGGAAGCACAATTCATTTTTGCAGCAAAAATGTCATCATTTGACAAATTATAATAATAATAATAATCCTTGCATTTGATAGAGCGCCTTATCACGTCTTCGAGACATCTCAAAGCGCTTCACAGAATATACTGTAAAGTGAATTGACTGTATATTTTGTTGGCGAAACATGATAGCCAATTGCGCACAGCAGTGTGCCACAAACAGTTGTGGATTGAAGTAACCCAATTTATTTTTTTGAAGGAATTATTACCCCTGGAAAAGCGATCTGCCAATCAACTTAACAACCGGGTTCCTACTTATTGCTAGGTAAACAAAGGCGTGTGGAGTAAGGAAGCTTACCCAACATTTCACCCTGCCAGGAATGAAACCCAGGCCCTCTCACTTACGAGGCGAGCACTCTGACCACTGAGCTACAGGACTCCACTCATCCAATGTAATTAACACTTGGATCTCTGAATTGGGAAACTCCAGAGCCTCTCCTCCAAAGTGATTTTGTCTTATATGAAATGGGGATAATTCAGGAAAATTGTTTGGAACTATCTTTAGCCTGCAGAGATGAATATAGTGAGAACTAAGAAGACCTTGTAGAGTTAGAAAAAAGACATGCCGTTAATTCTAAGTTTACTGAAAATGTATCCGGTGCCTCAGCTGACTCTGAAACCAACTTTTAGCAAGGCGATACAAATTGTTGATTGACAACGTTATTTTTAGAATCCATAAGCTATTTTTCAAAATAGTATTCTATGTAAGAAAGCTACGTTGAGTATTTTGTGACTTTTTAGTTATTAGTGTGAATAGAGATATTGGAAAGAACGAGAGTTATTAACATGTGATGCTGAACAGTTTGACACTCTCTTCAGTGTATATCAAGGTGAATGATATCAAGATCACTTTTTCAACGTTAAGCATTTTCCACCTTTAAGATGGTGTCAGCAAATTCTAACGTGAATTAGAAATTAGCTATTGGGTGAAGAAATCAATTGCGGACTGTGAATGAAGGAACATGAGAGATGAAGTAGTGTAGAATTATTTTGTTGGTTAACTTTGAGTCATATACTTTTTTTTCTGAAAAAGGCAACTTCAGCTCAGGTACAATGGATCTACCTGTTCCCTAACAATGAGCTCTTGTGTGTTCTATGGCTGCTGATCGGTGCCAGTTTTGTGCTATGGACTCACAGTAACTGGGTCGAGATTACTCAAACTCAGAATTTTCATTTTGTTTGCTTGGCTGGATTTGACAAAAGAAGAAAAGGACAATTTGGTTCGATTTGACACAAGGAGAAAAGACTGTTTGCCTGGATTTCATAGAGAGCGAACCAGACAGGATTCTTATCCCCACTGTAGAACCCAGTCCTTGGATATAAATGATATTTTAAATCACACTGCAGATTGATTATTGACTGGCAGCCCAACAGAGCTGAACTCCAAAATGCCATTTTAATTAAATTGATCTAAATGAATAGGTTTATTTATTTAAGTCTTTAACTATATTAACTTTGATTGGTTACCTAATTATCTTATTCTTTCAAACCCTTCCAAGAATTTTACATCTCATTTCAGCGATTCAATTCACCTATTCCAATATAGTTGTTTTTTTAAAAAAGGTGTTATTCTTTCAATTGTAATTTATTTGTGCAAGTACAACAACAACAACTACTTGCATTTATATAGTGTCCTCCATGCCAGGTGGGGTCTCGGAGCGCTTAAAAATAGTGGAGCCCGAGGCCAAGCCAGGAGGAGGGGGAAGGTGACTGTAGGTGTGATCGAAGAGGAAGGTCTTCAGGTGCGACCTGAAGATGGGGAAGGAGGGAGTGAGACAAAGGGGTTGATGGTGGGAATTCCAAAGTTTCGGGGTGTAACAGCTGAAGGCACGGCCACCAATGGTGGAGCAGAGGATTCGGGGGGACACGGAGGAGGCCGAACCCAGTAGAGCGGAGGCAGCGAGTACTGTTGTGGGGAGAGAGGAGGTTAGAGAGATTGGGGGGTGAAGGAATGGAGGGATTTAAACACTGGAGTGAGGATCTTGAAGTCGATCTGCTCTGCGACAGGGAGCCAGTGGAGTTTGGCAGGGACTGGAGTAATTGGGGCACAAAGTCAGGTGCGGGTGAGAATGCGAGCGGCGGAGTTTTGAATGAGCTGGATTTTGTGAATAGTGGAGGAGGGGAGACCGGTGAGGAGGGTGTTAGAGTAGTCCAGCTGAGAGGTGACAAAGGCATGGACAAGGGTTTTGGCAGCTTTTGGGGGAGGTATTGTCGGAGACGGGCAATGTGGCGGAGGTGGAAGAAAGCATTGCTGGTCAGGACCGAATGTGGGGGAGAAAGGATAACTGGGGATCGAACCTGATGCCTAAGTTGCGCACAGGATCGGAGAGTTTTAAGGATAGGTCGGGTAAGTTGAAGAGGTCGGAACCATGGGACAGAAGACGTTGGTGGGAGCCAAAGAGTATGGTTTCCGTCTTGTTGACGTTTAACTGCAGGAAATTTGCGCTCATCCAGCTCCTGATGTCTGACAAGTACAAGTTTAGTTATCTGCTTAATGCCATATTCGGAGCGGTAGAATCTCATGGTGCATAAATACCGGCACAGACTAGTAGGGCAGAATGGCCTGTATCTGTGCTGCAACATTCTACATAAACTTGCTTTCTGCCTTAGCACAAATGACACCTTTTCGCTCCATGGGACACCCTTAGCTTATTTGCTGTAACTTTTCACGTAGAGTTCTGAGAATCATTATAGTTATTGTCACATACAAATATTACGGGTATGGTGATTTGTAAGTGGTAACTGTAAAACCATTATTATTTTGGTGTGAACATGTCCAAACATGTTCCAAAAATGTAGTTGTTGTTTGATCATATGAAGGCATTGCATGTAGCATTACAGTACAGTCATTGAAATTAAGGGACTTGAACTCGGTCTGGTCTGACAGGCATTCCATTCTAGTGCAATGAAAATGCCGCTTTGTCAGATGTCGTCTTTTAGATAAGGTATTAAAATTGAGGTCCTTTGACCCTTCCTCCACAATTGGCGGCCGTGCTTTTAGCCGCCATGCCTCGAATCCCTGGAACTCCTTGCTTCAATCCCTCCATCTTGTCCCCTCTTTGCCCATTTTCAGATCACACCCGACGGGTTTACTCTTCGACCGTGTCTTTGGTTTCCCCTTCCTTTAAGTGCTCCGTGATGTTTCCCGTGTGAAGGGCTCTATAACAATGCACTGCCTGACTTCAGATGGACATTAACAATCCTGTGGTGCTAACTGAAACGAGAAGAGTTTTTCCCAGGGTCCTGGGCCACAATCCTCTCAATGAATTGGACATATATCTCATTGTTATTGGTGGATCCTTGTTATCTCAAACAGCCAACTCAGTTACCACATCATACAGTAGTTTTACTTGTAAAGTGCTTTGAGACATTCTGACAAGTTCTTTCTCTCCATAAAGGCTAATTCAAGAATGTGTGATGTTAGAAATGTCCACTTGAGGGTGGGTTTGTCATTTGGAGTCTTGTTAAGATTTGTGGAAATTATAGGATTCATGCTAGAATTTCAAAACATTGAAAAAAGTTATTTTTCCCCCGTATCAACATCCCATACAATTGTATATTGCTGAGCACAAGGATCATGAAAAGAAAAATAAATAAAACCAGAATATAGAAAATGCTTGTGTAGAAGTGCTGCTCGGGAGACATCTCATCAGTATTTAAATGAGGGAAAGGGAAGTAAAAGAGTCTTTCTCATGAAATGTGACATTGAAAGCGGTGCGTCAGCAAGGAAAAACGTGGCCTTGGGTCTAGAGAGCAAAATTTTTATACCGGATGAAAGACCTCAGAATATTCGGAATTATTTTTATACACACGATGCTCAGGCTCTATTCCATGTTATTACGGTAAAACATGGTGCTCCTATTTCAATGGATGCATATCTAAAGTTCTGAGATGCAATATAAATGTAAGTTGCTGTTGTAGTTGTATAGTTGAAGTGTCTTTCCAGCAAATAACAATTAGATAGAGTGATACAGCACAGAAACGGACCATTGAGCCCAACTATTCCATGGTCTTGACATTTTTGGAGAGTGATTTCCTGTTGGCACTTAGCACATTGCAGCCAACACAAGCCTGATTTTATTTCCCCCTTTCAGCTCCATTTATTGTTTGCAAGTGTTGGCTGGGGGTGGCAGTTAGAACCCTGCAGGTTTGGGTAAATGAGGCTTTCCACCTATGCAGCCACTTTTCAAATGAATTGTTGTGGAGAGTAAGTAGCTTTGATTTTAGATTTCTGAAGCCAGA
Organism: Callorhinchus milii; assembly: GCF_018977255.1. Taxonomy (NCBI): domain Eukaryota; kingdom Metazoa; phylum Chordata; class Chondrichthyes; order Chimaeriformes; family Callorhinchidae; genus Callorhinchus; species Callorhinchus milii. The sequence goes on along the minus strand of NW_024704743.1, from coordinate 73,639,289 downwards.
TTCCGGTTGTTATATGTTAATGTTGACATTTTAAGGGTGACGTGCTGCTGGCTGAATTAGCATCTTGAAGTAATTGTCCAATGCTGGATTTACACTGCAGGAAATGATTCATTATCACAGCCAAGCGACTTGGAGGGGAAGCTGGATTTATATTTCCCATTTAGAAATTACATTGGCCTTAGGCTGAGGAGAGCTCTGGTGTACATAGAATGGCAGAGAATCTTTGCAGCACAGGAGGAGGCCATTCAGTTCATTGTGTCTTTGTTGTTGGTAGCTCTCCCACTGACCTGGAGACTTATCCTCTCTTATGCCATACCTGTACTCTTTTAAAAGACAGACGTGAATATTTTTCTTTTGGTGTTTATCCAATTAACTTAGAGAGGTTGATATAGATTTACTTCAATTTGTTATAAAGCATTCCAGATTACCTCTATAATATGTGGAATCCTGTAGTTCAATGAATAGAGCACTTGATAGAGAACTACAACTGTTTGTGGGACACTGCTGTGCGCAATTGGCTGCTGCTTTTCGCCCACACAAACATACAGTCAATTCACTTTACAGTATATTCTGTGAAACCCTCTGGGACATCTCAAAGACATGATAGGGCGCTATATCAAATGGAAGTATTATTATTAAAAAAACAATTGTTCAAGATGATATTCTATTTGTGAAGAAAACCTTATTATAAGTTGAATTTATCGTGTGTCACACCACGTTGCTGTACATTCTATTTATACAGCACTCTTACTCATCAACAATTGCTGAACGACCCCAATTGTCTTCCATGAGTGCGGTTTATTTTGGTCAGCCATGTGTAGAAAACCATCACCTTACTTAAGAGTATCGAGAACAAATTTGAGCAATCCATCTACATGTGAAAATTTCCCTGTGTCTGGAATGGAATGTGCACTCTCGCTCTGAAGGGACGCCGACCTGACTCCAGGGGAGTATTAGGCGAGAGCCAATGCATGGGGTCCTCAAAGTGTGCATGGATTTTAACCACTTAAAACCGCATAGCTTGCCATTGTGAGCACTGTCTGATAAGCTTTGCGGTGTTTGTCCAGTTAGGACCACCTTACTGGAGTTTTGGGTTGCAAGGCTAACAGGAGCTCAATGGGAAGAATCCTTGCTCATAGTGACCATTCTGTTCTCCAAGTCGGGTTGTTACGTGGCATTGCTGTGCAGTTCTTTTACAGAAAATGCAAGTTGTTGTTCAAAGCAACTCACAAACTTAATAATAATCCTTGAGAACAAAGTCATTTTTTTAACTTGATTTGGAAATTTCCTGAGCACTGATATGTTACCCGTCAGCTGACGAGAATATCATAGGTTTGTATTGTAGTTTTCAGTACCCAGATATGGTATGAGCACTTTGACACTTAATTTCATATTAAAACAGAACAAAATGGGTAACTTTATTTTAAGATGGATGGCTGTCGTTTCTGCTTGCTGTTGTTTTTCAGTATTAAAGTCACGTTTGAACAACATTGTCAATGGCTAAAAGGGACTGTAGTGTCCTGGTGAGATGGGCACCGTACCATGGAATTCATTTTCCACCTGAGATTTCCCGAAGTGTTACACCCAGTTATAGAATGGCAATGTTGAGCAGTCGCTTCTTGCGGATAATAATAATAATAATCCTTGCATTAGATATAGTGCTTTTCACGTCTTCTAGATGTCTCAAAGCACTTTACAGAATATACTCTAAAGTGAATTGACTGTATATTTGTGAGTGAAACGCGGCAGCCAATTGCGCACAGCAGTGTCCCACAAACAGTTGTGGATTGAGTGAACAAATTATTTTTTTTTAAGGATTATTATCTCCGGAAAAGCGATCCGCCAATCGACTAACAACCGGTTCCTATTTACTGTTGGGAAAACAGAGGGAAGGAAACTTGCTCAACATTTCGCACCCAGGTCTCTCGCTTGCAAGGCGAGTGCTCTAACCACTGGACTCCAGATGTTCTGTTCCTGGGAAATGGCTGTGTGGGTGCGGGAAGAACAAAAATTGAGAGGGAAAAATAATTATATTTATATATATATTAAGCTAAGCTCAAATATTAAATGTAGTCACTAAAGTAATTCATACCATGAGCTCTGTTGTTCAGACTACAAGCTGTGGCTCTTACAGGAGAGTTTGCTCTCCATATAAAGAACAGCAATGAATGCTAAACATTTAAACATGGGTGACTGTTGTCTTTTCATCCAGTATAAAAGAGTGAACATGTCCTGGCAACCAGATGCAAATAAGCCATGACAGCCACCATAAGCAGCATCAATAATCTGCTTGTTGCTATTCTTAAAAATAAATCATATCTTCTTTTAACTTTTTCTTTGATGATATAACGGAGAGGATTCACAAAGTTAGTGCAGTTGACGTTGTGTATATGGACTTTCAGAAGGCGTTTGATAAGGTGCCACATAATAGACTGGTTAGTAAATTGAGACCCATTGGATAAAACTCCAACTCCACACGCCTAATAATAATCCCTCCAAAAAAACAATAATTAAATTTACGAGACCGCAATTGGATAAAAGGACAGTGGCAGCATGGCTGTGAAATTGGCTGGGTGACAGAAAGCAGAGGGTAGTGGAGAATGGTTGTTTTTCAGACTTCGGGGAAGTATAACAGTGGTGTTCCGCAGGGGTCAGTATTAGGTCCACTGCTCTTTTTGATATACATAAAAAACTTGGAGTTGGGTATAGAGAACAAAATGTTAAAGTTTGCAGATGACACAAAAGTTGGGAACCTAGTAAACAGTGAGGAGAATGGTAGCAGACTACAGGAGGACATAGACAAACTGGTGAAATAGGCAAACACAGGGCAGATGATGGTACAGTTTTAAAGTGGGTACAGGAGCAGCGAGACCTGGGGGTTTACATACACAGATCTTTGAAGGTAGCAGGACTGGTTGATAGAGCTGTTAAAAAAACATATAGAATTCTTGGCTTTATAAATAGAGGGATAGAGTACAAAAGCAAGGAAGTTCTGCTAATCCTTTATAAATCACTGGTTAGGCCACAGCTGGAGTATTGTGTCCAATTCTGGGCACCACACTTTAGGATGGATATCAAGGCCTTGGAGAGAGTACAGAGGAGATTTACCAGAATGGTATCAGGGATGAGGGACTTTAGTTATGTGGAAAGACTAGAGAAGCTGGGATTGTTCTCCTTAGAGCAGAGAAGCTTAGGGGGGATTTAATAAAAACCTCACTGAAACCTGGATCACTCCAGGTGACACCTTCCCCCTGACTGAGGCCACACCACCCGGCTACACCTTCCATCACACCCCTCCACCTAACCTGCCATGGTGGCTCTCATCTCCCGGTCCCCGCTCAGCCTATCCCCTTACTCCTCTGGAACTTTCCCCTCTTTTGAGCACCTTACCCTTTATCACCTCTGCAACCTTTCCCTCAATATTCTCCTTATCTACCACTTCCCCCAAGCCCTCCGCCACCTTCATCCCTGACATCTCCATCCCTGACATCTCCACCCTCCTATCTTCCCTCTCCCTTTGCTCTGAACGCCTCCTCATCCGAGGCAATTTCAACTGTCACTTCACCCCCTCCTGCTGTACCTCTGCTGACTTCTCCTCCCTTATCTCCTCCCTCAATCTCTCCCTCCATATTCACTCCGCCACCCACGTCCTCGGTCACCCCCTCGACCTGGTGATCACTCAGGGCCTCACTGACTCAGACCTCACCATCAACGACAAAGTGATCTCGGACCATCACTTCATCTCCCTTAACTCCTCAATCCCTCTCCCCACCACCACCCAACCCACCTCCATCTCATACCGCCCATGTTAAAAAAATCTCCCCCTCACACCCTCCCTCTCTGCTGCCTTGGAGTCATCTGAACTCCTCCTTCTCTGGGCGTCCTCCCGTAATGACCTCTTCTCCTCGGCCACCCTTCTCCACAGCTCCCTCTCCTCCACTCTCGATTCCCTCACTCCCCTCTCTTCCTGAACCATCTTCTACTCATGCAAATCACCCTGGTACACCAGCCACCTCCTCTTCCTTAAAGCACAGGCGCATTCCGCTTAAACCTGGCTTAAACCAAGCGTAACTGTCCAACGGCAGATTTGGCTGGACCATATAAAATCTTTAGGCTCTGCCCTCGCCTCCACTAAATCGTCGTTCTACTCCAAGACAATCTTGGAGGCTAAGGACAACCCCAGGCTCCACTTCTCAATCACAAACCGGCTCCTCCGCCCACCTTCTCACGCCACACCCATCCTCACCTCAAATGATTCCAGAGTTTTGGGGCGTAGTGGCTGAAAGTGCGACCTCCGATGGTGGGGTGGAGGGTGCGAGGGACGAGCAGGAGGCAGGTACCAGTCGAGCAGAGGCGCCGGGTGGTGGATTGGGGAGTGAGGAGGTTGGAGAGGTAGGGAGGTGCCAGGGAGTGAACGGATTTGAACACAAGTGTGAGGATCTTGAAGTCAATCCGTTTGGTGATAGGGAGCCAGTGGAGCCTGGCCAGAACTGGTGAGATGTGGGTACGGAGTTTGGTCCGGGTCAGTATGCGGGCAGCAGAGTTTTGAATGAGCTGCATCTTTTGAATGGTGGAGCTGGGGAGACTGGTGAGGAGTGCGTTGGAGTAATCCAAGCGGGAGGTGACAAAGGCATGCACGAGGGTTTCGGCTGTATTTGGGGCAAGCTACAGTCGGAGGTGGGCAATGAATTCCTTCAAATGGTCCAGTGTGGAGTCTTTTGCATTAAAAGGAAAGGACACAATCAGATTTTTAACTTTGTAAGTAAATTAGTTCACATTTTCCAGAATGCAAGAACTTAAGACCGTTGCCTAAAAATGTAAGATTGTCCAGAATTAAAAAGAATGAATTGTTGACAAATGGATTCCAAATTAAGATTTTTTAAAACAATCTGCATGACCTTAAATTATAAGACTGTGGTATTAAGCATAAAAACCATAAGCAATTGCTGGCCCGCTGGTATTGTCATCTCCTCCACCACTGAGATGCTCTCCAGTACTATTCTACCTGCACTTCGTATAGAGAATGCCAGATGTTATCATTGGAACAACTATGCAAAATGAGTCCGAGGTGTAGCAAGTTGCCTGGTGATATGATATGCAGTGAATGAGTTTATGAAACATTTGCATAAACAGAGTGTGCTGGCAATGTGATCAAAGTCTTTCTCTTCTTCCCACTCTGATCTCTAGTCTGCTGGAGGAGAACTTGAATCATTTTTATGGTTGTTGGGTTACAATACCCAGCAATTTAAGTCAATCACATAGTGAAATCTCTGCACAGCTTGTTCTGCCTAATTCGATATCTCCCATCTGTATTGAAGAAGTCAATGATGTGTGTGCACATTTTGAAAGATGGAATTGAAGTTTGAATTGCACCCTGGATTCTGCACTATTATTGTACTACATACAGGAGCAATTCTGATGTCCTCAAAAATTGATAGATGGGAAAGGGTGCTGATAATCAGATTGCCACACAAAGTATGAAGAGTGGAGGTTTGAAGGGGTATGCGAATAAGGCAAAGCAGTGGGATTGAATCTGAAAGCCATTGCAGACTCAATTTGATAATAATAATAATTAATAATAATCTTTACTTTTTTGGTAGAGAACTTTCGTTAGGTAGGACACCGGGAGAAACTTTCCTTTTTGAATAGCGCCGTGAGATCTTTAACATCCACCTGAACAGGTAGACGGGGCTGCTTTAACATCTCATCCAAAGGATGGAATTCTTGACCGATGCAGCATTCCCCAAGGACTGCACTGGAATGTCAACCTGGATTGTGAGCTCAAAACCCCAATGCGAGGGCCTGAACCTACACCTTTCCAACCCAGAAGAGAGAGAGCTACCAACTGAGCTGACACCTAAATCTTTGTATGAACCGGATTCGAAAAGTAAACGGGAGAACCTGTATTTTTAAAGTGGGAGCAATGTCACATCTACAAACCATGATAAGATTTTGGCCTTTGAATAATTTGTGGATTCAATGTACTGTGTGGGTTGCAGATTTGGCCTATTCCAGCAGTCATACATCATACTTACTCCCTGCGGTGAACACAAATGGTAAATGGCAACCTCTTAAGAATATTCCTGATGGTACCGACCACAGGGAGATTCCCAGACTTGATTATAATCTGATTTGACCAGATGGCGGAGATGCTCAATTCTCTTTGTGGATGAATATTTCCTCTGTAGCGATAACTTCCACAGACTTTTTTTGGACTGAAACTGCTCTTGGCAGATGGCAATCTGGAGTAGAAAAAAAACTTGTTAAAAGTTGCAGAACAAATGGAGTCATATTTTTAGCTTCCTTAATTAGGCTTTAGCCATTTATCCCTACTTTAAAGCTGATATAAGAAACGATACTTCAGTAATATAGCTTGGCACAGATGTTGGTGCCATATTTATTGGCTGCCTCCATGACCTACAAACAATGGAATATATAACAGGAAAAACAGTGGTAAAGAACAGTGATTTTCTCATCGCTCGATCTCTGATAAATACTAAGCTAGCTGGTGCAGTTCAGGTGGTCTGCTAATGCTGACTGTGTTATTAGAACACTTATTGTGGCCCTGGAGTTTGAGAGTCAAATCACATAGTTTCTGGTCTTCTAAAACACGTGGGAGATTCTCGATAATGGTCCTCTCTGATTTGCTGTCTCAGTGTCTGCAGTATCCAAGCAAGGGGTAATATAGGAAAGGACCCTAACAATCTCATAGGCTAAGATGTAAGAAGCCTGAAGTACTTTTAAAGTCTTGAAAAATCCTCTACTTTTAAGACTTTCTGGAAGTTTTGGATTTGTCAGGATGTTCAAACAGGCAGGTATCCCAAGTAAGGTGTTTCATGTATGAAGTTCCTAACAGTTCTGGGATTGGTTTTGCTAAAGGAACTAACTTCACTGAAATATTCTTAACAAAAGTGTACTTGTTGGAACTTCAGGAAGACTTTTTTATTTATTGTTCTAGGTGATGTATATCCAAATCGACCCCGTTACTAGACGTGGAGGCTCAGCTCCCCTGAGAAGCCCCATATTAATGTAAATTGTTGTTGTTAAGCCTCTGCTTTGGTACTGTATTTCAAGCTTCTGGAACTGGTCTACAGCAGGTCCACTTATAGCGCAGAGCAGGTTTATCAGAAGTGCACTACCTTTCTGGTCTTCCAGCACTGATAGGCCAGCTTTGTTTTTCATGTGGTTGTCCTGAATAGTGCCTTCTGCATCTAGTAATTGCCAGTTTACCAGCCAACAACCTGTGAGGAAAACAATACAAGTTCCTGTCATCAAACTTGCTTGAATCCTAATTGATATTGGATTTGCTGTTGCCTGCACCGTATGTTGCCATCACTGAACAAACAAAAATGCCAGCCTCCGGCCACAATCCACCATGATACCATCAAACGCTTTGTGCAGGCATGGAAGTTCCAACACTCATGCTTCCTAAATAATAACAACAACAACTTGCATTTATATAGCGCTCTTCATGCTGGGTAATGTCCCAGAACATTTTTCCTATAATAGATATAGGAAAGATATGTCCAGCAAGAAAATTATCTGGTGAAATTCAGGCTTGTCTCCTGGCCTCTGTTACTGATGTTTTGATCATTGGTGAGGAAAAAAATGATTCAGAGAGAACAATTGCACAGTGTATGATGACAGATAGTCTCACACAAAACAAGTTTGCAGGAATGCCAGAGCGATCCAACCCATAGACCCAAACGGGTTCCAATTACACTCGTGCGAGAACCTGTAATATCATTACGCACATTGTAAAAATAGCAGAAGGTCAGCTTCCCCCACCCCAAACCCCGAGTGAGGTACTAGTCAGCTGTGTGAGTTGATGCTATTCTTGAATCCTATACATAGTACATTCCTTGTATTTTTCACTATTAATCTGCATTTGCCAGTGATCAACCCATGTGTAAAGCTCATCAAACTCTCTTTGAGAGATCATTGCTGCCTCCTCTTATTCCACAGTTTCCCACCTAACTTGACCTTGAGATGTTGCTGTTTTGCACAAAAGTGTGAAGCACACCTATGTATGCTTGTCACACACTGGTCAGGACGCAAATCTTCTTTGTCAGCACCATCACAATGGCTTTTGCAATCAAAATCACCAAACTGCAGCAAAGGCACTTTAAATGTGATGGATGTCAGCATGATTTATTGCAAACTGCTTTCTCATGAATGTTTCTTGGAGAGGAGCCCCAGCTTATTGGGTGAGGAGCAAAACTTACATCTAATCGCCCTTCCCGCAGGTTGCATCACGGAGAGCTTAAACTGGCAGACCTTGGCAGAACCTGGTCTCACTTAACACTTTCAGCCACTACGTCCTGAACCTCCGGAACTTTCTGCCTCAAACTGTTGACCTTGTCCCCTCTTTAGCTGTCCTCTTTGAAGACTGAAGACTTTCCACTTTGACTGTGCCTTTCTCCTTGGCTCAGCATCAAATTAAGTCATTGTGCAGCACTCCTAGATTCTACCCAATGTGAATGGCACTACGTAAATGCAAAGTTGTACTCAACAAATATTTTCAGATAGTTCATCCTGAGCATTGAGGTCAATGGTGGGTGGGGGGAAAGGGAGCAGCAGTACTGGCCGGATACCTGGCCTATCCTAATACTGTTCTCTAGGGTGCTGGATGAGCACCTTTTCCCAGTGAGAAGCCCTGGTCCTCTCTGTTGGAGGTCCAGTTGATATGATCTCGGCGAGTGGCCCAAAGAGTTATAAAGAGCCTTGTGTAGGTTTATGTTACTGAGCCTAAAACTAGAACAGTGCTATCCAACCTCTTGCTTTTCAGATGTGGCCACTTCCACTTTGTTGAATCAACTTGCGTTTCAACTTGTGGGATTTTCTGTCACCTTATCTCGTCAAAACGTCTGGTAAACATATGGCCAGTGGCCACTGGGTTCGACAGCGCTAAACTAGAGGGCATACATATAAGATAACTAGTAGTAGGTCTATAGGAGTGTTTAGACAGAACTTCTTCACTCAGAAGTTGGTGAGAATATATAACTCGCTGCCGGAAGCTGTGTTTGAAGCAAAAATCATCAACATATGAAGAGGACACTTGGTGCATACATGAGGTAGAAGGGAATATAGGAATATAGGAGAGGGGATTACCAGGGACGGGAGCTCCTGAGGAGTATAAATCCCGGCATGGACTAGTTAGGTCAAATGGCTTGGTTTGTGCCATATCTCTCTAAATAAGTTGATTAAAATGCATGTCTGTAGAATCTTCCACCCAAATGTAGTCTTTTATGTTTTTGCTATTAAAAAGTTTTTGGTTGTAGTCGTCAGAATGTCTGGATAGAAGCTTTGAGCCAATGAACACCAACAACTGCTATGGTATTGTTGCTGGGAACTGGTACAAACACTTGTCAAAGTGAGAAAAAAAGTACAGGGAAACATCAATTGCCATTTACAACAACAATAGTGCTGTAAAAATACAAACACAAATATAAATACAAACTGCAGGTATGCGCGTATTTCAACAAACTCCACTGTATGTAAATGTTTTTGGAAAGCCCTGATCATATCATGCTCATGTGTCACCTGACTGAATTGTTTGCCTGTTACCTCTAAGTCAGTAAATTGTGGATTCAAGTCTCATGGCAGGACTTAATCTAGGTCATAATCCAGGTTGATGCTCCAGTGCAGTTCAGGGGGAGTGCTGCATTTTCAGAGGTGCTATCTTTCTGATGAGACATTAGACTTGTTCAGGTGAGTGTTCAAAATCCCATGGCACAAGCCCAATGCCCCAGTCAATGATCCTCGAGATATAATTGGTCATATAATTGGGGAATATTGCTGAGTGCAAATTGACTGCTGGGTTTGCCTACAAAATATACAGTCTGTATCCTTTATAGTAAATCTTGAGAAACCCTTTGAGATGTTTCAATGACGTGATAATTAATTCAAGGATTATATAGCGCAACAGTGATTCAGAGCTAATTTAACAGGTAACGCGACAGATTGAAAGACTTCAAGTATAGTGATAATGATCGAAAGCCATCTTCTGTTCTGCAGTACAGATTCATATCTACTTCAACTGGTTTAGCAGATTGGAAGTACATCATGAGGACTGATCCTGAGAGAACATTACCATGGTGATGCGAAAGGAGTTTTAATGTGCAATACTTCCAGCTGGAGAATACAGGTGCAAGCATTATTCAGGAGCAGGAGTGCTTAATAGCACACGATTAATTAAATTATACGTACAACTCCTGGGGTTTAAACCCAAAATGATTTGTTTATTCTGTTGTAACAAACCAATGTATTTTAGAGAAAAGTATTATTTTTACATTTCCAAGTAGGAACCCAAGTTGTCAGTCGATTGGCAGATCTCTTTCTGGGGTTAATAATTTTTCCAAAGAAAATAATAAAATAATAATTTGGTCACTCAATCCACGACTGCTATTGGCTGTACACAATTGGCTGCCGCGTTTCGCTCACAAAATACACATTCAAATAATTTTACAGTGTAACCTGTGATGCACTTTAAGATGTCTCAACAATGTGATAAGGTGCTATATCAATACAAAAAATACCATTATTATTTTCATAATTATTTGGTACTGACCTAGATTGTTTTTGCTAAAAGTAAAATGCTAAGGGGGGGTAAAAGTGAACAGAAATTCAGTTCATTTCTGTTCACTTTCCCCCCCCTTAGCATTTATATTATTGTATAGCAAGGTGAAACTTATGATCTTTATTAAAGTAACTATATATTTTATGGTGGTACTCCAAATTCAGTATAAAGTTGCCACATCTTTTTCCAGCTACTGTGAGTTATTCTTCACAGCAGGTATAAATAATCCTTTCATTTTATATAGTGCCTCATCACATTGTTTAAACATCTCAAAGTACTTCAGAGGATTTACTGTAAAGTGTAGTGACTGTGTAGTTGGGAACAACACTGTCCCACAAACAATCATAAAGTGAATGAACAATTTAATTTGGGGGAATGTTGGCCAGAACACTTCTCTTTTTGAATCGTGCCATGGGATCTTTAATAACAGGCAGACAGGATCTCAGTTTAACATCTCATCTGAAGGACGGCGCCTCCAATAATGCACCACTCCACTCGCACTGCATTGGAGTGTCAGCTTTGACTATATGAGTTCCAAGTCTTGATGTATATCCCACAGCCTTCTGACTCAGAGGCAAGAGAGCTACCAACCGAGACAGCCTGGCACTTGGCTCAGTTGTTAGCACTCCCAATTGGTATAGAATTACTGATGGAGAAAACTGAGATATGAAGAGAGCCTTTGAAAATGATACAGTCCTTGTAATCAGGTTGGGCATCACTCTTTTAGAAACTAGATGCACAAAGGGATTTAAGGAAGCAATGTTGAAGACTAAGGGAATGCTAAACTATGTAACAGGGGATCTGGAATACAAAAGCAAGGCAGTGTTGTAGTTTGTCTAGACTATTGGTGGGAGTTTGTTTGGAATATTGTGTTAGGTTTTGAGTGCCTGCCAAAGGATAGATATGATAACCTTGGAGGGTATCCAGCAACAAGTGCCATGATCTAATTAAAAGATGGGAAAGGCTTGATGCGATGAATGGCTTGCTCCTGTTTCTATAAATCAAATTATTTTGTGTATTTATCACCTCTCGTACCAGATGTTAGCTCACATTACACTTCTGATTCTATCAATAAGTCTGTTACTTGTCCTCTGTGTTGAGCCTGATTTTCTGTTCTCGGTCCCATTCTCCATTTTTGCTTCTACTTCAGGTTATTGAAAAGTTTACCTTTAGCCTCGACGTCCCTCCCCACCATCATCGGTGGCCAAACCTTCAGTCATAACTCCAAGCCTAACTTCTGGAACTCCCGGCTTCTATCCTTCCACCTCACGCCTCTTTATCTATCTTTAAATCCTTCCTCAAAAACTAACTCTTTGACTCTTATGGTCACCTCCCTCTTCCCCTTATCTCTATTTGCCTGCTGCATGGGACAAGGTACTCAAAGCCTATTCAATTCCTACACCTCTGTGTTACAGCTTCCACTCATGAAATAGCAGAAGAATTATTGCATTAGTTCACAATTTCAACAGAGAGAACTTAAAAAGATTATGTAGCGGGAACTAACACAGGTCTTCTGCACATCCCCAGACCCTCTCTACCACTGTCGATGGCCGTGCCTTCAGCCACCACAATCCTAACCTGTGGAACCTCTTGTTTCAATAACTCTTTATCTATACTACCTCTTCGACCTCCCATTTCTCCCTTGCTAGGTGTCAAGCATATCACTGAGCAGCCCTGTGAGATGCTATTGTGGGTGAAATAATAATAATAAAATAATTCTTGTATTTTGATATTGTCTTTGAGACATCTCAAAGCGCTTCACAGGATATATTGTACTGCAAAGTGAATTGACGGTATATTTTGTGGGCAAAATATAGTCAATTCTCAGTGGGCTGTATATAAACGCAAGTGTATGTTGTTGTTTGGGTTAGAGTGTAGAGTTCCAGTAGGGCAGTGGGCACTAGCATAGCTACATGGGTTGAATGGCATATGTAATTTCTATGGTTCTATGAATGGATTCCATGGGTGATTTATTGCTGGTTGTTAAAACAGAAAGAAACCAACATTGAGCATCTGGCCCTTGTCTGGAGATAAGTTTGTACAATTCCTGGTACTTCGCGCATGCGAACGCTCCCCATTGATATTGCAGGACTCAGTGGTTTGCATTGTTTCATGTGTTCAGTGAAATACTGAACACCTAAAAAAAGCATCATGGTAAACATTTCCTTTCATTTGTGAAATACGATTTTAAAATCCTGTAATAAAAACTAATTGGGCTTTATTTACAGTTTGATTAATTGTTCCTACCCAGACCACATGTGAGGAAGCCTGGAGCTAATTTTTTTTTTGCACGGTGGTGCTTTTTTCCGGGAGCTTATTAATTTAATGAGAACTCTTGAAACTAACAAATGCAATGTGGTGTCCTACAGCGTTAAAATAATTTGCAGGGAAAAAAGGCTGACATTTGAAATTGCTGCTGTTCTCAGATTTCAATGTATAACTTCAAAGCGCTCTTGTGAAAACTATTTTGCATGTCTCAAGGGTTCCTGGTATATGCTCCTTCACTTCTTCCCTCCCTTCGTAACCAGCTAACACTGCAGGTTCTCTTGAGCAGCAATAGTTTTGTACTTTTTGAATTGTCAAGTGTTTATTTGAAGATGATATTTCCAATTTGTGCTGTGGGAAAATGTAGAGACGTTTCCTCTCTTTCCCCTCTTCCCCTCCCTTCGTTTAGTATTATACCCCAGGACTTGCAATTAATTCATTGAGCTCCATTGCTCACAGGAGCACTGTGTTGTTGGCAGTCTCACTTTGTGCAATACACTTGAACCAGGGCCACTCAGTGGGTGCCATAGCAGCAGTATGATGGCTCTGTTCAGTTTGAGAGAGGAGGTATTGATTGGAGGATACAACGGGAAACCATCCAATTGTTTGTTATTGGTATCTGGGGACAGTGGTGGGTACACATTTTTTTGAGCACCCTATCCTGTGGGACTGTGCTGAGAAAAGGTGGAAATGTCATGCTTGGAAACAGAATGTCAGAATCAAGTCAATCCTCTGGGCGGTCTCAGAACCTGGTTCCTAATCCAGGTAGATTCACAGTACTCAAAGGTATTACTGATGACAAACAACAACAACTTGCATTTATAAATCGCCCTTTATGCCTATCGCTGAGCCAGGGAATGGGGGAAGTGACCGTAGCTCAGTTGAAGAGGAAAGTCTTCAGATGTCATCTGAAGACGGGGAAGGAGGAGGCAAGGCAGAGGGTTTGAGGTGGAGAGTTCCATAGTTTCGGAGAGAAGTGGCTGAAAGCAGATGTCAAAGCAGAGGAACATGCAGGAGGCCTGAACCAGCCGAGTGGAGGCGGTGACTGGTGCAGTGGGGTATATACAGGTCGGAGAGGTTGGGTGGTGGCAGGACAGGAAGTGATTTGTACATGAGTGTGAGCGTCTTGATATCGATCCGTTCAGTAATAGGGAGCCAGTAGAGCCTGGCAAGGACTAGGGTGATGGGGCTAAGGAGTTTGGTGAGGATACAGGTGGAAGAGTTTTGAATAATTGGGAGACCGGCAAGGAGGGCATTGGATTAATTGTGGCGGGAGGTGACGAATGCGTAGATAAAGGTTTCAGCTGCATTTAGTATGAATTACGTTCGGCGGGTAGGCAGTATCATGGAGGTGGAGCACAGCAGCCCTGGTCAGGGACACAATGTGGGAGAAAGGACAGCTGAGGATGGAACCTGATGCCTCGGCTACATACAGGTTAGTCTGAGGACTAGACCAGGGAGGTTAAGGAGATTGGAACCACAGATAAGAAGACATTGACTAACCAGTTGCCTTATCTGCGGGAGTTGGAGGGATAATGATTATTTCCACTCTTTTCCTGCAGGCCCATAGCCCCAACTAAGAAACCTGTCTTAAGACCCATTTGTTCAATGGTGCTTACAACTACCTTGCCTGCCTCCCCTCAGCTTGGGCTCATAGTTGTGTGAAGCACTTTGATGTGAAAGGCACAAAAATAATTTTATTGTTGTCTTATCTAGTCATTCCTTATAGCTCTTCTGTCTAACAATGGGGATCAGTCATGATACCCTCCTCTACACTCCCTCAGGGGCATCAATGGCTCCCTTGTTGGGATGATCAGAACTGTATTCAGTACCCGATGTGTGGACAGACCATGTGCTGTACAGCTTGAGCTTTGTTTCTTGGAGTCCTGAACTGAACAGATGCAGCAGTGTCGCTCAGCATCCTGCCTGCCTTGTTTATTGCAGCTTCATGCTGGTTGCTGGGTATGATTAGCAGATAAATAGCTTAGGGTTTGTTGTGGTGCTTGTGTGGGTGGTGTAATGGCTAATATGCCAATCCATCATAGAGGGGGAATGATGTTGCCTGTCTGTATGCTTTGAGATGAACTGAGATGAAATGTTGTGGCTATACCACCACCCCAACGACTAGTATTAAACCTGGGTCCCCCATGGGCTGTTTGGCCCAGTCACACACTAAACATTGGCTTTACCAGCTGAATAATTGACGGAGTTTTTGACCAAGATATTTGAGACAGTGATTTTTCATGTCTGACTGGATCCAAATAGTAAATTATGGTCTCAGTAAAAGAAACAAAGATAAGGATTGTCTGTTTCTTACTTGTTTAATGCATTAAACCGATGACCTACAAAATGTGCAGAAAGTGAAGATATATATGTTGTAGCTTGTATCTTGTACCATTTGCATTTCTGCTCATTAAAACAATAAAATAATCAGTAATAAACAGCTCACGTTGCTTCCCAGAATGGGTTAGATTGTAAAGTTCAAGATCCTCATCTTAACCTTTAAATCCTTACATGGCATTCCCACCCTACATCTGCAACCTGCTCAAACCCTACTAACCTGACCAATCCCTCTGCTCAGAAAGTACCAGCCTGCTTCAAGTCCCATTAGTGGTCTGGTTTTCAATGTATCTGTTCCCACTCTCTGGAACTCCATCCTGGAATCCCATTCACTCGTTTCTTCTCTCCTTTGATATTTGCCTTAAAACATATACGCCTTAAAACCTTTCTCTTTGATTGCGCTTTCAGCCATCTTTTCACTCTTCATCTCCCTTGCCCCAACCCCCAACTTGGATACAAACCGTGGACTGTCCAGCGTCTTGGGATATCCTCCAGATGTAAATGGTACTACATAATAATAAAATAATAATCCTTGCATTTGATATAGAGCCTTATCACGTCGTTGAGATGTCTCAAAGCGCTTCACAGAATATACTGTAAAGTGAATTGACTGTATGAGTCAGTTCCTAACTTTCTTCAGTTGAACGTCAACAAGCCCGAGGCTCTCCTGATTGGCTCCCGTCAGCGCTTCCACACCTAATGCACTGACAGCATCACCATCCATGGTTGCACATTCCACGTTACTGAGCCAGTCCGGAACCTTGGGGTCTTGTTTGACTCTCAACTATCCTCTCTACCTCATATCTGCGCCATGACCTGCTCTGCCTTCCTCCACCTCCGCAACATCGCCCGGCTCCGATACTGTCTCACACCGCAGGCAACTGAAACCCTCATACACGCATTCATATCATCCAGACTTGACTATGCAAACTCCTTGTTTGTCAGTCTCCCCAACGTCTCCCTCCATAGGCTGCAGATCATCCAGAACTCTGCAACCTGTGTCCTCTCCCATACCAGGCTCCGTGACCCTATCACCCCCATCCTCGCCCAACTCCACTGACTTCCCATCACTCAGAGGATAAGTTCAAGATCCTGGTCCTCACCTTCAAAGCTCTCCATGGTCTTGCTCCCCTTTACCTCTGCAACCTCCTATCTCCCTACCATCTTGCTCACTCCCTCCGCTCAGTGGGCACCGGCTTGCTTTACCTCCCCCGCCTCGCCCACCCCTCCAGTGGCGGGTGGGCCTTCTGCCACTCTGCCCCTACTCTCTGGAACTGCATCCTGCGGTTCCTCCACCTCACCCCCTCCCTTGCCACCTTCAAGATCCATCTCAAGACCCTCCTCTTCGATTGTGCTTCCAATCACCCTGCTTCTCTCCCTGCCCTCCATCCTCCCCAATCCCGACCTCCAGTTCGGATCCGAAACACTGACTGTCCAGCGCCACGGGACATCCTCCCGACATGAGAGGTGCTTTACAAATGTAATTTTGTTGTTGTTATTTACTCTGTGGGCAAAACACAGCAGCCAATTGCACACAACAGCATCCCACAAACAGTCATGGATTGAGTGAACAAATTGTTATTATTTTTTAAGGGATTTTTACTCCAGAAAGCGAACCGCCAATCGACTAACAACTGGGCTCCTACTTACTGTGAGGTGAAGGGGTGCGTGGAGTAAGGAAACTTGCCTAAGGGTTTACTCTGCCCGGGAATCAAACACAGGTCTATTTGATTGTGAGGCGAGTGCTCTAACCAATACGCTACAGGACTCCGTGTACAATATAATACAAATTCACAGGAATGGCCAGCAAATAAGCGGCGAGAAGAAAATCCTGCCTTCACCTTCATTTCTTTCAGACGTGGACATTGTGCAATTCTGGAAGAACTACTCATAAATATTTTGCATTATTATTGGCATATTTAAAACCTGTTGAGGTGGACAGATTGATCGACTTGATATAATGAGGAATTCAGACAAAGAGGATCTTCTACCAGCAGTAAACGTTGAGTTAGCAATTTGTAACTGATGGTGAGAATTCTCTGACAAGATACAGTCACCACACTTCACGGTTTATCTTGTGAAGCGCTTTGAGACATTCTTGCAACAAAAAGGTGCTAATTAAACATTAGTACTATTATAATAGCAATAATAATAATAATTCCTGCATTTGATATAACGCCTTATCACGTCTTGGAGACATCTCAAAGCGCTTCACAGAATATGCTGTAAAGTGAATTGACTGTATATTATTGTGGCCCAATTCTAGTGTGTGGTGGTGTTCAGCTTGTTAGCTAGACTTTGAATTGTAATTACGAATAACAACTATGACATTTTCAGTTTTGAACATTGATCTACCCTGTCAACCCATCTATCATCCCATCTACACTTTAATAGATGTTACTTTTCTGAATATAGTTGAACTTCCCTATATAACAACTTTCTGCAGGAAGTGGACTTTTGTGCACCAAGTATTTTTGTCGAGCCATTTCTGAATTTTCTCACGCACAAAATGTCAGCAGGGTTTCATAAACCTCTCAGAAGTTTATGAAAGAATACTCCTCCACGAGCGAATTTAAAAAAAAACAGGCGGATCAGTATGATTATAGACAGGGAAAAAAATTGAACTTCATTCATTTGAGCTTAAAATCCTTCAGACTATATACCAAAGGGAACAAAAAGCAGCCCTTTCCAACGCACGTAACCTTTACTTCTCAGCCCAAGGCTGTGGAATATGAATGCTTTGTTGCAGAAGTACATTGTTCCTCTTTGGGATCAGTTTGTTATATACTGGGGATATTCCAAGTCCTACAGCTTTTGAACTCAATATTTATACATCAATCACACAGAGATACAACTGTCTGCCTCAAGTCAGAATTCTGATTTTGTTAAAAACACCAGCATGTAAACCTTAATTGAAGTTCTTTATACTGTTAGGAATTGCTGCCCAGATTTGAGTTAGCAATTTTTGGTGGTTCCATATACAATAATTCATAAATAATTCTTATCTATGATTAGAAATTTGACTCATTTTGATTTTGTTTCTATAATTGTGCATAATTTTTACACAACCAAGTATCTCCTTTTTCTGCTAAAATGCCCAGTGGTAAACTAACACAATTTAGCACTGAGAATACATTAGAACAACAAATTGCATTTATATAGTAAACATCTTCCACGTAGAGTAAGATCTCAGAGTACTAAGACAGTTACAGACACTGAGTGGAGGATGGGTTGTAGATAATTTTAGATTTGATCTCCTGGGAGATGAGGAGACAACAGAGCCTGCCGAGGATGGAGATGAATGCAAAGTTTCGTAAGGGTAGATACGGGGTGATGGAGTTTGGGGTGAGCAAGAGCTTGTGGATAGTGGAAATGGAAACGGCAGCAGGAGCGCATTTGAAAAGTTGAGTCTGGAGGTGACAGAAGTATGAATGAGCGTTTTGAAGGTTGAGAAAGCATTGGTGGGAAACAAAGCTGGGGAGAAGAGTTTTGGGGACAAGAGCTTCTCCCCAGTTTTGTTTCAATCCCCCCCACCCCCCCGCTTTTGTTGTACAAACCCCACCCCCCACACCTTTTGTTTTACGCCACTATCATCTCTTTAACCCATCAACAAACACATTCTCTCCTTTGTCTTCTTTGTTGTCTTCTCTGTTGTCCTTGTCCTGCCTCCCTCTCTCAACTTGTCCTTAAAAACCTCTCCCTCCCTACATGCCCCAGTTGTGACGAAGGGTCGTAAACCCGAAACGTTGACTCACTTTCCTTTCTCCATAGATGCTGCCTGACCTGCTGAGTTTTCCCAGCTCTCTCTGTTTTTGTTTCAGATTTCCAGCATCTGCAGTATTTTGCGTTTTGAATATATTTGTCTTGTTTATTGCCATCTCGTATGTTTTCATATCGAGATTGATGAATCAACCAACATCCCCGATCGCTTTCAGTTTCCTTCTTGGAAAATTCTATCCCATCCATGGAGTCCATGTGTTTCCTATTCTCACTTCCTATAAGCAGTACCTTGTAATCTGTATTAGTCTGTATTACACTCCATTTCTACGATATCAGACCATGTATAAACCCTATCAAACTCTCTTTGTAAGATCTTTGCTAATACCTCTGATTCCATAGATCTAGTTGTCATCTGCAAATGTAACTCCCTTGTACTGGGTCTGTGAATCCATATCATTAAGGAACATTCGGAGTCTCAGTACGATCCCCAAGGCACCAAGTTTAATATCTCCTTCATTGTGATTTAACTCTGAACAGAACCTCCTCTTCCTTCACTTTAGCCAATTCTGAATCCAAGTCCATGTCTTGCTCTTACCTTGATATCTGACAGGCATTATATCAATAAATCAAATATATACTCTAACTTCAGTAATCATTATTAAGACAAGGGCTGTAGTTCCATAACCTGAAAAGGATTATGGGGTTACACTGATGTGCCGGCTTCATTAGGATTGTATTTTTTAAATGAGATTCAAAAGCAGGCAGGCATGCACTGTGCATGACAATTTGTTTCCTCATACATAACCTAACTCCTACCATGCATGTGTCTCATTTTATCTGCATTCTGCTTCATCAAGTAATTAATGTTAGAGTGCTGAGCAACACTATTTAATTAACCCTTTTAAGTCTGGCAACTGTCTCACAATTAACTACATATCAATGTGGACTGGTAATCACTCACAAAGATCATTGTGAAGATTACTCACTTTTCCCAAAGAACCAGATTTCCATATTTGAGGAGGCAAACCTGACAATCCCAAGTGACAGCTCATTAATAGTTAGTCAGAGACTATCAAAGCACTTCACCCAATGCTCCTTGTTTGTCTTGCTTACACCACAGCCAAAAAATCCTAACAAAATAATGACTGAACAATGTGGAGATAGTATCACCCTCGTTCAGAATTATACCCTCCTAGCCTTTGGAAAACTGAGCTCTGATGTGAAACAAAGCACAGTCAGCGGGAACTTGATGTATGTAGAAGGGAGAAGGGAATGCCCCCATTCTCTGGTACTCATCCCAGATTGCCTTCGTCTTGCCCCTTCCCTCGCCTCCTTCAAGCTTCCTCTTTGACCGCGGCTTCATTCATGTTCTGGCAACTTTTTTGTCTCCAAGGAAGAAATCGCACACTACCCAGCACTTGGCATGAATAGGGTAAATGGCAGTTGTTAAAATTGCGAAATGGGTTTTGTTTAAGAGCATTACTGAATTTTGAAGTAAGTGGGGACCTACAAAAGGGTTGTCCAGAAAACAGAAACAACTGCGCCTGAGCAGGGAGGTTTATTTAACATCTCCTCTGACCGATGGTTTCTTTGACAACATAGCACTCCCTCAGCCTAGACTGTGAGTTCTAAAGTCCCAACATGGGGCTTAAACCCATACCCTTTGATTCAAAGCTGAAAATGCTACACTCTGCAAATTGACACCTGATTAAGATTTTGTCTGATTTAAGTGCAGTGTTTATAGTTTGGACAAGAAAAGTTAACTGTGAGCCACTATTACTGGGACAGAGAGTAACTTTCTCAAACCTCTGCTGTGTTAATTAAAGTTTGACTAAAGATTGAAATTCAGGGTCGATAAATGTGTGGAACAATTTGGGGGGAAAACATGAAAATATATATTTAACGTTAAAATCCTCAACTGATGGAAGAACTGAGGGATCTAATATGGCTGGTGCGCAGAACCTTAAATTGTATGTGGAAAATAATAATAATAACCCTTTCATTTGTTATAGCGCCTTATCACGTCTTCGAGGTGTCTCAAAGCATTTCACAGAATATACTGCAAAGTGAATTGACTATATTTTGTGGGCGAAACGAGTTTTGTGTAAGAGCATTACTGAATTTTGAAGTAAGTGAGGACCTACAAAAGGATTGTCCAGAAAACAGAAGCAACTATGCTTTGTTGCTTCTAGGCAATAAAACAGGGAAATCCACTTCCATGTGTGTTCAAAGCAGATTCACTTAACAGCCATGCAATGTATTGGATTGGATTGTGTTTCAATCAGTGCTCTGCAAAGTGACATCCAGATTTTATATCATGATCAGGGCCTTTAGAAAATTGTGGAAATATTTTCCACAATTTGCAGGGAAATTTGTTAAATGTTGTGGGCTTGATTAGTGCTATTCAGGTACATTTCACTGCCAACCTACATTTTTTCACTTTATTGATAAAAACTAAACATGAAGAAATAACACATATTAGATTATTGCAGGAGCTCACCATCTCCTGCCACTCAGGGCTGGCCACCACACACAAACATAGAGACACTCACAGACAGACAAAAGGGCACAGAGAGAGACACACACTCACAGACACAGAGCCACACACACACACACTCAGACACAGAGAGACACACACTCACAGACACAGAGACACACATTCTCAGAGAGGGACACACACATACGCACTCATAAATGCAAAGAGACATACACACATACAGACAGAGGAGAGAGAGACACACACAGACACAATCACACAGAGACACTCATAAACACACATACAGAGGAGAGACACTTGATAATCAAACATTATACGTAAACATTTCTGAACTTTTTCACGCCTGACTGTGTCATTAAGTCATTGAATACACAGGTTTATAAATAGTTCCCATCATGTTGTTTAGCTTGGCATTAAAATGCAAGGCTTTTTGCTCCAAAGACTAGAAAAAAGGTACATATACAGAAAGTATAGCTAGAATTATCAACTTTCTGACTTTTTTATGGGTTTTGTTTAATGTTTTAAGGTGTCAGGATTCCTATTAGGTAACAGAATTGGGGAAAGGTTCATGATGCACTATTTGCCACAAGTTTACCCGAGGTCACCAACCAACTTGTCAATCAGTGCAGCAAGTTGCTCAAGTTGGGAGTGAGTTCAGAAACCATTTCTTTACGCAAACAGTTGTGCAAATGTGCAATGCACTACTACAGAAAAGAAATGGCCATAATCTAATAAAATGGTGGAACAGGCTTGATGGGCTGAATGGCCACTCTCCTTTCCTATGTTCCAAAACAGGGTGCACTGTTTGTGCGATTGTCGACAAGGGATTAATTTGCTTGGGGAGAGCAGAGTACTTCTTTCACGTTTATGTTACATAGTGGAGCCAAGTGCATGTCAACTGTGACCAGAGCCAATTGAATTTCTCCACGCTCAATCTGTTGCCTCAATTGTATATTTCAACAACCAGCTCACAAAGCCATCCTTGCCTCACCAGCATATTTCCGATTTATTCGCTCTCTGTGCTGGAACATCCAAGAAAAATGGCCACATTCCAAGCATGAGATGAGAAGAGAAATTGTATTGATATTTGCAGAAGTTATTCTTGAACCACTGAATGACAATATCTGCTTCAGAGATATGCTGTACTATTGTTAAGCGCTAATTCCTTGTTCTTTCCCCATTTGGGAGCAAATCACAGGCAGTGGTGCTGAGCACATTTTTATCAGTGACTTTGCAAATTTAGTTTACTTTGTCATGCTTCAGGTTCAAAAGAGTTGCTTGTGCATTTTTAGTTTTGCACAGATCAGCAGTTTTACAGGTTAATAATGTCTCAGAGCGTGCAGAATTTTCTTTTAGTTCCTAAATTACTTGTGCATTATTGCAAATGTGGTCTGCCACTC
The DNA here is from genome assembly GCF_018977255.1 of Callorhinchus milii. NCBI lineage: Eukaryota > Metazoa > Chordata > Chondrichthyes > Chimaeriformes > Callorhinchidae > Callorhinchus > Callorhinchus milii. The sequence goes on along the minus strand of NW_024704743.1, from coordinate 73,616,488 downwards.
AGGAATTTATAATGAAAACATCAGAAGGAATTTAAGAGTTCCCTATAATGTTTCTGTTTGCTCCATTAATCTGAGTGTGAAAAGAATTGAGTCATTTCATTCCCAAATGGCAGCTGGTATTGAGTGTCAGTACCTTACAAATCTGTGGATTTTTTTTAAGTTTTGCTGCGGGACTGGTCCAAGGACAAGCAATCTATACTCTTTCATTCATATCTACCAAAGTAATCTTTTAATACGCACTTTAAATCTTTATGCAAGGAGGCAGTGGGTCACAGCTAAGCACCAAGAGTCAGGCAGATGAGATAAACCAAACCATTATTATCAGTTGTTTCCAAAAGACATTCTGCATATAAAGTCAGACGAGGATTAGTTTTTAAATTTTTGGCATGGATTAAATTTCACTTTGTCTTGTTAGATTGAGAACGTTTATCTTAGAATTTGAACAGTTATTTGATCAATTGATTGTACACAAAAAAAGATTGAATAGTCCAGACAATTTGGAGCTGGAACACAAAACGCTGATTGAAAACCGCCATTGACTTCACATTATATAGGGCATCGAGAAAGTCATGTGGTCAGACTGGAGCTGTAGTCAAAAAGGCCTTTTAGAGCGAACTACAACAACAACTTGCATTTATATAACACCCTTCACGCTGAGTGGATTCTCGGAGCGCTTAATGGTGGTGGAGCCTGACCCCAAGCCGGGAGTAGGAATGAGGTGACCGCAAGCATAGTCGTTGAGAAATGTCTTCAGTTGTGATCTAAAAGAGGGGATCCTGTGTTTTGTCTAATATACAGCTCAATTGTATTGCCAACTGCTGCATAATAAGTGTTTAATAGGAACTCAGAAGCTAAGAAAAATTATGTTTGAAGCATAAACAAAATAGAATCAATATTTAGGATTAATTTTGCTTCTCTGAGTTGGATGATGAGACTTCCATTTTTGCAATATACTGTATTTACTTTTCACAGATTCAATCCCAGTTGTAATATTCTGTGTTCTATCACAGGTCTAGGCTGACACTATATAGCACTGGGGAAGTGTTGATTGTCAGAGGTGCTGTCCTTTCGATGAGACGTTAAACGAATGGTCAATCGGCCTGATCAGGTGGATGTTAAAGATCACATGACACTGTTCAAAAAAGAGAAGGGAGTTTCTCCCAGTGTCCTGGCCACAATCCCAGATAAAATTGGTCATTCACTTCATCGGTGTTTATCAGACATTGCTGTGCACAAATTGGCTATCATATTTGCCTGCAACATGCAGTCACTACGCTTTACGGTAATGTGACGTATTTTGAGACATCTCAACGACGTGTGCTGTATCAAATGCATTATTAATATGATTGTTATCTTAATTTTCTTAGAGTACTGAGGCTGTAGTGTATAATACTGAAATGTGACTTGTGTTTCCTATGTCCCATTTGAAAGGTTTGGAAATGCATTGCATCAGAAGCATATTTTACATCCTGTTGAAAGGCAATGTAGTGGTTATTTTTATGTATGCAATGCAAAGAGACAAATCACCTCTCATCAGCATGTTGTGTAGCTGGCAGCATGAATGTCTCACACTGGTTATTCATTTGTAACTTCTGCGCAAAGGCAATTCATTATTAACATCTAAACAAAGATATTGTGCATATAATAGAGAACATTATTTGCAGGAGTCTTTACAAAAGCATATGCCCCTCCCTGCTGACATTCAATTTTATTTTGTTAATTTCTTGCCCAAAGTCTGAAAGGTTGGTTCAGATGAAGAAGGCCTACAGCCCATCTGATCTCATGCTTTTAGAATATCTACCCCACTGTCTTCCAAATTACGGTATCGAGTTGTTTTTTTAAATGATTCAAGGACCTGGTTTCAATTTCCCTTCCTAGTAATCATTTCAGCTGTTGGCTTTCCACTCTGTAAAGAAATACTTCCTGACATCTGTTTTAAAGCTGCCGTTCACAATCCTAAATCAGTGTTCACTTGTTCTCCTGCCTTGGCTTACATAAAATCATTGCTATTGATTTCCTTTCCCAATCCCATTTAGCATATTTTATATCTCCTGTAAGGACCCCTCTGAGCCTTCTCTTTACAAGGCTGGGAACACTTGTTTATCTGGAGGTTCCTCATACCTCATCCACTTAACACTGTGAATAATCCTTGTTGCTCTCCTCTACCCTGCCTTTAGGCTGTAAGTCCCTTCCTTATGATTTGGAGACGACAACCACAGTTGGTCAGTCAGACCTTGTAAAACGCAGAGGGTTGGGTATATAACATCAAAGGTTACAATAAGACCTGCTATAAAAATGGCTAGCAGTGAGCACATTTGGGTCATCAGGATGTTACTGAGTTTCCAGCGGCTGCTGAGAGTTCACTGGACCCCAGAGGGCCTGCATGTTATACGTAGGAAGCCTAAAGTGTACCACGCATTGTATATAACACCTGTGAAAAAGTAACAATTTGTAGCAATGTTTAACTTTTTGGGGGTATCTGACAAATGCAGAAACCCATCACCATGCTTAGAGTATCCAAACCAAGCTGAGAGCTTCATGCATCCCACCTACGCATCCTGCTTACCTAATTCTGGAAAGTATTAGGCGCAGGTTGGCAAGAGCCAAGGCTTGGGGAAACCGCAGTGTGTGTTGGCAGTCTAACCAGCTAAAACCGCATGGCTTGCCATTGATATTGCTATCTGTCAAGCTTTTCCGCTACTTGTCCAGTTAGCACCACCCTATCTGTTAGGGCTTTGGCTTGCAGAGTTAACAGTAGCTGACTCCTGTGGGATGACTCTCTGTTCCCAGTGACTAGTCTGCCCTTTCAAGTCCTGCTGATGAATCAGGCTGGCTGTGCTGTCATCAGTAGTGCCCTGAAATACCGCGAACCCACCTTGCTCAGGAACCGGACTACCGAGATCGACAGAGGGTTGACTCGATTACGACATTTCATTGCCAGGCAGCTCCAAGGAGACCCTGTTTACCTGTCTATACTACCCTCTTAAAACCCACAACGGACTCTACCTCTATCACCTTCGCAGGGTATCCATTTGTTTTTGCTTTACTACTTTAACCCCAATTCCCTTCTCTTTCAATGTCTTTAATGTTCAGCTGCTAGGTGTCACTAGTGTACTTTTGAAATCCAGTTGTACTGATACCTCACAACAGGTAGAGAAAGAATACAACACAAAGAAAACATTTACCATTTAATTGAAGCAGTTTGAAAAGAAAACCAGTTGCATGTAGATTTAGAAACGTTTCCAGTGATATAAAGTCTAATCTATATTGACACTAACAGTTAATTGTTTGGAGGTCTAATTGAATTCCCGCACTCAATTTTCAAGCGGTACTGATGCAATTAATTCAAAATGCAAATTGCAGGTATTTATTGATGAAGAAATGTGAAAGTGTACTTGGGTAAATTTACATGGCAGAGGGTCACATAATTAGACCATAAGCTTATTAACCTTTTGTACACTAAACACTGCAATAATAATCACCTTACATTTTCAGAGTTTCAAAATAATGATTGAAGTAAATTAGCATGCAAATAAAATGATTCATCTTGTTAAGTAAGAAGCCAAATAGATAAAAAGGTTGCTATTAAGATTGATGTTAAGGAACTGTGGGACTGTCAGTAATTACGGCTTAGCTTTCAGTGTTAACCTTGCGTTGAGGAGTCATTGCTGCACCCATATAAAACATGGATCAAAATACTCTACAATTTAAAGGTAAAACCCTCAGTGACAAGACCTCAGGACATATGCCATCATAACTCATGTACTCAGTGTGTACCCCTTCACAAGTCCATTCTATAGGCCCTCACACACTTTACAAATAGTAATAATAATCCTTGCATTTATTAGGACCTTATCATGTCTTGTAGGCTCAAAACACTTCACACAATATACTGTAAAGTAAATTGACTGTATGTTTTCTGGGCGAAACGGAAATGCCCTCAGTTTGCACTCCTTCATTGTCCACACCATCATATCCACCTACGACTTTGTCAAACTGCATAACCATGCTGAATTATTCATCGCAAAGATTCATGCAATAATCTCACTGTGCCAAAAAATTGTCATATTTTCGATCTAGGTAAAAATGCAAATTGCTTCACTCAAAGCAATAAAACCATTTTGTTAGGTTTTGAGGAAGTCCTGTGATTTCTCGTCGAAGTCTCAGGGTCTCTCACAAAGACACTATTGAAACTGAGCACTCATCAGTTTCCAAATGTGTTTGTAGATATACAGTTTTAAACAGGTTTGATTGTAGCCAACAGTACTCAGAAATAATTAAATATTTCCTGCTTTGTGAAATGGTACAGAGGCAGCAGTCCTCAATTTTAAACTAACTTATTGCAGCTGCTATTAGCTGGCTATAACAAAAGGTTCAACTCAATATACACAATTACCTTGTTTTACATAAAATAGCTCTGTTTGTTTCATGTGGGATTTAAAATACTGTCTTGACATTTCTCACTAGACTGAGGTAGTTGTTGAAGTTACCAAGGGAATATTGCATGGTCAGACAGCTTCCAGAACAGATTTAAAGATGAAAGGAGCACTGCTTTAATGCTAGATAAATAATGGGTTTCTGCGATAATCTATTATTTCAGTAACTGCCTGATGGCTCAGACCTGTAATTGACAATGAACACAAAAGCACTTAGATCACAGTGCAAGTCAAAAATGATCACACTTAGAGCAAATAGGACTAGAGTATATGTTAAATTGAGCAGAAAAGTCAACCAAGGCTTGAAGAAAGAATACAAATGATTTAGTGAGAAGATTACATGGCAGAACCTGGAAAGTGCTGAAATCTGCAGAGATTAGGAGGTTTCTGTTGTCGTTTAGAATAAAGATGGGTGTCTCGAAAGCATTAAACGTGTATTGCTGCATCTTTTGCCTTAATTTATTTTTTTGCATTGCTGATACATTTGTCAGTTGCAATAACAAGCTTTATATGGGTGGTTTCCCTTTAAAAAATGTAGCAGACAAATAATAAGTCTTATAACTGATTTAACTCTGCAGCATATTCTGAATGCAACAGGATTTTTCTGCAAACACTTTTGGGTATTTTCAGCAATGGATTCTAATTTGTTCCATGTGTCCAGCCTATCTGTGGCATCCTGTTCATATCCATATAATCATTCTTTAACTTTTAGCCTTGTTGGCAAGGTTTTTTCAACCAGTGATTGCTGCTTAGCATAAGGATTCCTAAGCAACAGTCACTCATTGCTCATTTTTTTCCCGCTCACCCTAACCTTGTGTCACCCCAAGTACTACACCAAGTGCTGCCTTACTGAGATCAGGATTTGGCCAAGAGCAAACCCATTGACCGGGGATTGAACCTGGATGGAACATCTCTGTCCCTCTGGATCAGTTACTCGCTGAATAAACCACTGGAGGAGGCCTGCCACTAACTTAACTTGGCAAGTTAATGTTGTTTCAAAAACTGATGTTGGTTTTAATGATATGATATCGGAACCAAGAGATTTCATAGGAACAGCTTGCAGAACGGAATTATTGTCATGTTTATTTAATGCAAAAAATAATTTTGTCAAAGCGTCACAGCACGTATTCCAAATGACGTGCGCTGTAAGTTCACCGACAAATGCAGTCACTATAGTTCACGTCCTCCCGATGTGAAAGGCATTACATAACTGCAATTTGTTGTTGTTCACAGTAAATCCTGTGTAGGGGTTAATTACCTTTCAACAAAGTGCTAAAGGCCCTATATCAAATGCAAGAGTTGTTTTTATTAAGTTGTCTTCCTTATTATCTGATAATAATGCTTATCTCTGCTGATTTAATACATTTTGGAGTCCAGTAGCTCAGTGGTTAGAGCACTCGCCTCGCAAGCGAGAGACCTGGGTTTGATTCACGGCAGGGTGAAACCTTGGACAAGTTTCCTTACTCCACACGCCTGATAATAATCCCTCAAGAAAAAAAAACAATAATAATTTGGTTACTCAATCCACAACTGTTTGTGGATCACTGCTGTGCACAATTGGCTGCCATGTTTCGCCCACAAAATATACAGTCAATTCACTTTACAGCATATTCTGTGAAGCGCTTTGAGATGTCTAGAAGACGTGAAAAGCACTATTTCAGATGCAAGGATTATTATTATAAGAGATCATTTCATATTTCTGGCTGGTGTTCTCAGTCTTGCAGCTATTAGATAGCCCGTGAATCTGCAAAGTTTTTGATAATAGCAGAGGGGAATGTTCAGCTTCACAATGACCGTACCTGAATGTGCTGATTCATCAATAAAGTGGGAAAACAGGTTTTAGGTATCATTAATAATTCAATATTTTTCTGTTCTGTGTGCTAGTTGCAGGCATCAATCTGTGTCAATGAGAAGCTAAATAGTCATAACATGTGGCAACGAAGTACCCAAGTTTATTCTTTGTGACAATCTATATTCAAAACAGGAGAAAATCTGCATTTTGCACTTGATTAGTTCAAACAATAATGTTAACAACTTCTTTTTAATGTAGTTGCGTTGCAGTTTGTCTGATTAAATTGGATTAAACTTTTGGAAGTGGGACTTCCTACCCAATTAGCCACTAATTTCAGGCACTTTCATCAAGATGTCATGTAGAGTTTTGCGAGATCCATTTTTAGTCGTGACATATAAGATTCTGCCTTATATGTATTTTTCAGAGACAAGAATGTATTCCTTCTCTGACTGCACAAACAACTTTGTTTTGGGATTTGCTTTGTGGTGCATTGGGGATTATCTGCTCTTGGCATCTCCCCAACCTTGATATGATTGAGATCAGGAACATGGCATTTGGGCATGGTGAAGGAATTCCAATGCACGGCAGTGGTTTGTGCAGAGCTGAAATCATCAGAAAACAAATGGGATATTGATTCCAATATTCCTGCTGGCTTTTGATCTTGTACAACAGTTATTCTTAATATGTTCTTGGGCTAAAGCATAACCTGCCCTGTTTGTATGAGAGGTTGAAACATTTTTGAAATGGCCTTAACTAAAATTGCCAAAGTCTCAGTGTCTTAGTGAATAGTATTGCAAAGGAGATTCACAAGGATGATCCCAGAACTGAGAGGTTATACCTATCAGGAAAGGCTGAACATACTTGGACTCTTTTCTCTTGAAAAGAGGAGGGTAAGGGGTGACCTAATGGAGGTCTTTAAAACGATGAAAGGTTTTGATAGGGTAGTTGTTTCCACCTGTGGTGGAGAGCAAAACCAGGGGCCATCAATATAAAATAATCACAAATAGATAGAATCATAGAATCGTACAGCACAAAAAAGGCCATTTGGCACATCTATTCCTTTGAATAGAGCAATTAATGTCAATCCCACTCCCCAGCCCTTTCCCCATAACCCTGCAAACCCGTCCTCCTCAAATACCCATCCACCGCGTTTTTAAAAGTTGTTATCGAATCAGCCTCCACCACCCTTTCAGGCAATGCGTTCCAGATTCGAACAACTCGCTGAGCGAAAACATTTCTTCTCACCTCCCCTCTGCTTCTTTTAGAGACTATTTTAAATCTGTGACCTCGAGTCACCGACACACTTTTTTCCGTTTCTAACCTATCAAATCCCCTCATGATTTTGAAGAACTCTATTAGGTCTCCTCGTAACCTCCTCTGCTCCAATGAGAATAATCCCAACCTCTCTAACCTTTCCTCATAATCAAGGTCCCTCATTTCTGGTACCATTCTTGTAAATGTCCTCTGCATCTTTTCCAATGCCTTAACATCCTTGCTATAATGTGATGCCCAGAACTGGGCGCAATATTCTAACTGAGGCCTAACCAGTGTTTTATATAGGTTAATCATAACCTCCTGACTCTTGTACTCTATGCCCCTATTTATAAAACCTAGTATCCCATATGCCCTTTTTACAGCTTTATCTACCTGTCTTGCCATCTTCAAGGATTCATTTACCTGAACCCCGAGGTCTCTGTGTTCTTTCACCCCACTTAAGATTGTATTACCAGCCTATATTGCCTCCCCTCATTCTTTCTTCCAAAATGCATTACCTCACATTTCTCCACATTGAAATTCATCTGCGATGTGTCTGCCCACTTTACCACTCTGTCTATGTCTTATTGCAGTTGGCTACTATCCTTCTCACTGCTTACTACCCTATCTAACTTTGTGTCCTCTGCAAACTTGGAAATGGTGCTTGCTATACCCAAGTCCAAATGATTTATGTATATTAAGAAGAGCAGTGGTCCCATTACCGATCCCTGGGAGACGCCACTGTACACTTCCCTCCAGTCAGAAAAGCAACTGTTCACCACCACTCGCTGCTTTTTGTCTACCAGCCAGTTCTGGATCCATGCTGCCACTGTCCTTTTTATACCATGGGCTTCTATTTTTCTTACAAGTCCTTTTTTTATGTGGCACTTTGTCAAATGCCTTTTGAAAGTCCATATAAACTACATCAACTGCACTACCTTCATCCACCCTCTCCGTTACCTCATCGAAAAATTCTTATTAGATTTATTAGATAAGATTTGCCTTTAACAAATCCATGTTGTCTGTCCCTAATTAACCCATATTCTTCTTAGAGAAGATTTATTCTGTCCCGGATTATAGTCTCCAGGAGTTTCCCCACTAATGACGTTAGGCTAACTGGCCTGTAGTTCCCAGGTTTATCCTTCTGTCCCTTTTTGTACAGGGGAGTAACATTAGCCACTCTCCAGTCCTCTGGCACCACCCCTGTGTCCAACAAAGATTGAAAAATTGTAGCCAAAGCCTCTGCTATTTGTATCCGTGCCTCCCATAGTAACCTTGGCTGCATCCCATCCGGACCGGGCGACTTATCTATCTTGAGTCCAGTCAACCTTTTCAGTACTTCCTCTCTGTTTATACTTACCTATTCATTTCCTCTATCCTCGCCTCCGATACTGCGGCATTTGGTGCATCCACTTCTTTTGTGAAGACAGATGCAAAGTACTCATTCAGTGCATAAGCCATGCCCTCTGCCTCCACAATAAGATTTCCACCTTGGTCCTTAATTGGCCCCACCCTACCTTTGACTAAGCTTTCTTTCTTGATATGTTTGCAAAATATTTTAGGATTCCCTTTAATGTAACCTACTAACCTTTTTTTGTATAATCTTTTTGCCCCTCTTATTTCCTTTTTCAGTTCTCTTCTGTACTTCCTATATTCTATTTGGTTGTCTTCTGTATCTTGGGGTTGACATTTGTCATACGCCTCTTTTTTCTGCTTCATTCTAGACACAATTATCTTCGTCATCCAGGGAGGTTTGGATGCCCTACTTTTCCCTTTTGTGGGAATGTATTTGTTCTGTCCCCGAGCTATCTCATCCTTGAAGACTTCCCACTGCTCTTTAGTTGTTTTACCTGCCAATCTTTCTTTCCAGTCCACCTTGGCTAGGTCCCTTTCTAACTCACTGAAATTATCCCTCTTCCAGTTGAGTATCTTCACCTTTGATTGTTCCTTGTCCCTTTCCATATGCACTCTGAATCTAATGATGTTGTGATCACTGTTGTCCAGATGCTCTCCCACTGAAACCTGCTCCACTTGCCCTACTTCATTCCCCAGAACTAGATCCAGCACTGCTTCCTTCCTCGTTGGGCTGGAAACATACTGATCGAGAAAGTTGTCCTGTACGCATTTTAGGAATCTTTCCCCCTCCTTGCCCTTTGCGCTGTTGTTTTGCTATTCTATGTTGGGATAATTAAAGTCCCCCATTATTGGCCTTGCATCTGTCTGAGATCTGCTTACAGATCTGCTCACCTATTTCCTTCTCACTATTTGATGGTCTGTAGTATACCCCTACCAGCGTAACAGCTCCTTTTTTGTTCCTTAACTCTAACCAGATAGATTCTGTTTTGGGACCCTCCAGCACCTTGACCCTTTCCATGGCTATAACCGAGGGAAGTTAGAAGAAATTGGGAAGTTAGAAGAAATTTCTTCACACAGAGAGTAGTGGGAATGTGGAACTTGCTACCACAAAGAGTTGTTTAGGCAAATAGCACAGATGTATTTAAGGGGAAGCTAGATAGGTACATGAGCGAGAAAGAAATAGAAGATTATGCTTGAAGGCTTAGTTGAGGAAGGGCAGGAGGAGGCTCATGTGGAGCATAAACACCGGCATAGACCAGTTAGGCTGAATGGCCTGTTTCTCTGCTGTATATTCTAATGTATTCTAATGTAGTACGCCCTGACTGAGATGTTTCCGATTTGAATCCTGGGTGTAACTACTGAATGTTGCTGATTAATGTTATTAGAATAAAATATTTTTATTATAAAAAACAAAACAAGTTCTACTTGTGAATAGGAGCAATCTGTGCTTTCAATTATAGCCATGTAAAATGTAACATTTCACAGAATGATAGAAATGGAGAATAACAGGTACTTGTGAATGATTTCAAGACTTTAATGTGGATGTGTTCTAAGTAGTTTTTGGAAAAGGATCTCAAATTTGGTCTTAATTTGATGTCGATTTGTTTGGTCTTAATCCCAATCTACTAAACAAAATTCCAATAACAGCAACAATAATCCTTGCATTTGATATAGCACCTTTCACATTGAGAAGATGTCTCAAAACACTTCAAAAGGTTTACTGTTAAATTTAGTATGTTTGATCGGCAAATGCAGCAGTCAATTTGTGCACAGCAATGTCCCATAAGCAACCATGAAGTGGATGACCAAATGATCAGAACCTATTCAGATCTCATGGCTCAATTCAAAAAGCGTTCGAAAAGAGTCTATTCCTTGCTATTTGGCACTATACCAAAAGGATTATTTATTTATTTATTCAACTGTCCCGCGAGATAAAAGAGCGAACCAACTTCATTATCTCTCAGGAGAAAGCAGTTGAGTAATATTGGGAGAAATAGACTGACCACTGCGACTTTATTATCCGGTGGTTAAACCTTCACTGACGCATGGTGAATGTCTGCACAGGCCAGCCATCAGAATACTGCACCATAAATCCTGTATCTAAGGAGGCAGCCACTTACAGTGGAAAATCAATATACTGGTCTACATTAGTGCCCTCATTCATGAGTTTGGGATGGTGGTCACAATTGGTTTCAAATGGAAATAGTAGACTAAAAAGAAAGCCTGAATACTGAGATATCCTCATTGATGCCCACAAGGTGTTGTTGCCCTGGGATGTCCTCCCGACGTAAAGGGCACTATACAAATGTAATTTGTTGTTGTTGGGAAACTCACCTCCAAAGATAATAATAATAATAATCCTTGCATTTGACATAGCGCTTTTCACGTCGGGAGGACGTCCCAAAGCGCTTCACAGAACACACTGTAAAGTGAATTGACTGTATATTTGTGGGTGAACGCGGCAGCAAATTGCGCACAGCAATGTCCCACAAACATTTGTAGATTGAAAATGACCAATTTATTATTGTTTTTGGTTTTGGAGGGATTATTATTAGGCTCTGTGTGGAGTAAGGAAACTTGCCCAAGGTTTCACCCTCTGCCTGGAATTGAACTCAGGTCTCTCGCTTGCAAAGCGTGTGCTCTAACCACTGAGCTACAGGACTCCACAAGATGAGGCATTGTTTTGTTTACTGTCGCGATGGCTGCCATTGGCAGTAATACTGCAACATGAGCACTTTATGAGTTGCTAATCCTGTGGAAACAGTATCCTTCAGCAGCTGCTGGGTGTGAATTTGATGAACCTACTTCCCATGAATTCACACCTGCACCATCGCAAAGCTGTGTGTTGCTGCAGCTTAATGCTGTCGGAAGCTGTGGGCCTTCAGCATTTGGCACATCTACAAAGGAGATATAAGTGTACAGAGTTCTTTTTTAGATTTAGAAACATTAATCCATGCACTAACGGCACACGGAATATTATTTTAATAATGTAAAGGCTGTAATATTAGTTCAATTCAGTTGGTAACAATCTCATTTGGGAATGGAAGGCAGTGGCTTCAAGCCCCACATTGTGGCTTGAGCCGATAGTCTAGCCTCACACTCCAGTCCATTATTGGGTACCATTGAAATATCAAGCCAACAATCCTCCCTGTAAAACTGGTCATGTATATTTGAGGCACATTGCTGTGCACAAATTGCTTGCCACATTCGTGTACAAATGCACAATCACTATAGAGTAAATCTTGTGAAGTGCTTTGAGATATTTTGTCAACATGATAAAGCGCTATATTAAACGCAATGATGTTCAGTATTATTAATTTTCTGCACCTCAGTCCATTGCAGTTGCATTTCAAAGCATTGCACAATGCATTCAATAATTGGCATCAAATCCTATAAATAAATAATCGTTGCATTTGACATAACCACCAGAACAGTGAAAGATGTTAAACAGCTTCACAGGGAATTGCTGTCAAGTGTAGTGACTGTGCATTTATAGACTAACTGGTTATTGACAGGTAGGGGAGCAGAGCTTCTTTCATGTTCATCCAAAGGCCCCAAATGAGCTGTCACTCAGTAAATGTTAGTACCCATGCTGCTGAATATCTACAAAACCGATAAAGAAGTTTTAAGTGTGAGTTGTGCACGGTAGTTCTTGCAGTATTTTGTGGTCAGGACCTCCCTTATCAGAGAGGTTATCAAGACTTGAAGAGTTGCGTCAGGATGTTTTGACAGTTTTGTAGGATGGATGTTGGAGTGTGAAGAATTTGAAGCAAAGCTCCCTTATTTAATTTCTTCAGTGAATTGGAATGTTTACAGCACAGGCCAATTGGTCCACTTTGTCTGTGCTCGTGCTCACTAAAGCTATCAACTTTCATCCCATTACCCTTTAGTATTATTTTTCCTCAAGCATTTATTAATTTCCCTTTAAATGCTGTTATTAACTCAGCTTCAACAGTAAGTTGTAGTAAAGAATTACATATTTCTAACACGCGCCATTATCTAACCAACTAGTGAAACAAGTATGTTAGGCTGAATGGCCTCCTCATATTTTTCTATTATTTGTTCCTTGGTCTCTGAACAAAATTCTAACCACCCCATGTTTTCGGTTGCTGATAAATACTTAATTTATCTCCTCTGGTTGGAACTTTGAACTCACATATTCTAAGATGACACTTCATTGACCTGCTGTGGGGGGGGGGGGGCTGCTGCAATGTTGGAGTTGCCATCTTTCAGATGAGATATTAAACCAAGGCTCCATTTGCCTATCCTGCTGGATGTTTAAAGATCCCATGGCACTATTCAAAAAAAGAGTTTCTTGTGGTGTCCTCTCCAGCAATGCCCCAAATATATTTGGTCATTCGCTTCATGACTGTTTGTGTTCACAGTAAAATGCTGTGAAGAACTTTGAGACATCTTGACAACATCATAAAGTGCTTATATGAAATGCAAGGATTATTATTAAGTCTTTCTCTATTTACGCTTCTATCAAAGCTGTAATTTTGAAAACTTCTTATTAGATTCTTTGTCCCCACTAATTTTGTCAAGTTTCTTCACAAAACTATGACATTGCGGCCAATGAATCTATTTAGTAGGAAAGGACAAATGGTTAAAACCTGATTTTATTTTTCAGCTGTGTTTGTACAAAAAATACTTGTTTTATTTAAAGATATATCGATTGGTTATTGAACACTGCAGTCATAACAGAGCTTGTACGAGAGGGTGTAATAAAATCTGAAAGGGTCCTTAAAATCCCAACCAGAGGTACAACAGGACGTGATGGTCGGTCAGTGTTTCAGCATTCACTGTGCGTGTACACAGAAACCTAGTCCAGCGCACAGGAAGCCAGGTCATCAGGTTGTCACCGACATCACTTCCTGCATTTTTGTTTGGAAGCAATTGAATTCAACCATTTGCTAAATTCTAGATACAACCTGTTCCAGTCATTAATTACCCTTTGCATAAAAAAATCGTCCTGGTGTCTGCCCTAAAATTGCTCTTTGGTACCCTAAACCCGTTTCCTCTTGTTCTGCTGACATAGTGGCCACTGTCTGAAGAGAATATAAATGATTGTATTGGTCTTCGCCCCCTGCTCGGGTCCTGACCCAACTGTACAGCGCCTTGGGACGTCCTCCCGACGTGAAAGGCGCTCTATAAATGGCATCTTGTTGTTGTCTTTTTTGCCTTTTGAAAATGCACTAAAGCATTTTAACAAGGATTTTATAGATCCAAAATACTGCGCTATTACCAGGCTCCATTGTACTGTGTTTTGTGTTTGGCTCCTTGTTGGAATAATGCAATGCAGGAATATTTGTGGATATTAAAAAGTGACTTTTAATTTATATGAAAGTTCTTTGCCAATTTTAGAATTATGCCATCGTAACATTTCAACAGCTCAACAGATTAAGCAGGATAAATGCAATAATTGGGACCTGCCTATTATGTTAGCACAATTTGCATATATTTTAACAGATTATTCAAATTCCTGTTCTCCAGTGTTAAAATTAACAGGCAATTAGAAGTTTAAAGAAAGGGTGAAGAAGGCTGATTTGGATTCTGAACATTACTTGCCCAAACTGTAATAAGCAAATAATTGTACCTCCCATGATAATTGCAAAGTATCTCTTGAATTGAGAAGGATAAGGAAACTCTTTGACAATGTTCAGAGTTAGACTGACACAGTGGCCACTGTCTGAAGAGAACTATTGTGTCAGTCTAATTACCTTTTGAAACAATAGTATTTTAGAACTGACAATTTATATTTAGTTTCACATCAAGAGATCTCAAAGCACTTCACACATCTGACTGGGAACTTGAGCTTTAAACAAAGGTGCATATGAAAACAGATTTTAAGATGTGTTTTGAGAGAGTGAAGGGGAATCTTGAAGGATTTTAAGAATTTTAACTTAAAATGTACAACATATGGAGGACTTTAGTCAAGAGCCAAAATCCTTGCATGATTTCTACTCTGGGAGCAACTGTGTAAAACAACCACTCAAGTGTTGCCTGGGAACTGTGCCGCTGATGGTCAGTTCCCAGGTGGAGCTGAATTGGCAGCTTGGTAAATTTGCTCCACTGCGCCTTCAGCACACAGCCTCACATCTCCACTCAAGATATAAGTGAATTTGTGAAGATGGATGATAGAAATTTGCTTTATTTAAAAAAAAGAGATGAACTTAATGCTGCATGTTTAAACAATTTTCACCTCCCCTCTTTATGAATTACACATACAGTAATATATTTATGTAGATTTAATGATTCAACCTCACACATGCTTTCCCCATACAAATATAATTTGTAATATCCAGTTCAGAAGCAATAAGACTAAAGTACTCAACTACAATTTCCTGCTTTAAAAACTAATTACATTTTGGAGTGGTAAGTAAGTTTAGATAGATTTGAACAGGATTTTGTAATTAAATAAAAGTATTCTTGACTTCAGCTCCCCTGATAGCTCATCTTGTTTATTCAATGTGAGGTTGAACCACAAAGTCACTTCTGATCTGACCCCTGGTCTGTGCTACAATTGGTACTCTGTCCATGGAACTGGAGTAGGAACCTGGTTGTTAGTCAATTGGCGGATCGCTTTCCCAGGATAATAATTACTCCCCCCAAAAAAGCAATTTGGTCACTCAATCCAAGACTGTTGGTGGGACACTACTGTGCACAATTGGCTGCCGCATTTCACCCACAAAATACAGTGAATCTACTTTAATATATTCTGTGAAGTGCTTTGAGACACTTCAACAATATGAAAAGGCATTTATCAAATGCAAGGATTTTATTATTTTATTATTAACTGCACCTCTGCAGAAAGAAAGGGGAGTCAAACGTCCTCAGAGAGAATGAGGGGATTAAACTGAATAATGCTAGCGGCAATGATGTAGGGAAGCTTCAGTGGAGAATAGTCATTCAATGACTGAGGGAGATTTTGAGAAGCATGGATGGTTGTTATGATGTTGTTATAGGCAAATTGAGTTCGTCTGGCTTAGTTGATACAACTCTTGCCTCTGAGTCAGAAGGTTGTGAGTTCAAGCCGTACTTCAGGACTTTGAGCTCAAAGTCTAGGCTGACACTTCAGTACAGTGGTTGGGCACTGCATTTTAGATGTGCCATCCTTCGGATGAAACATTAAACTGAGGCTTCATCTTCCGGTTCAAGTTTACGTTAAAGATCCCATGGCAATATTCGAAAAGAGAAAGGAATTTCTCCCCACTTGTTCTGACCAACAAGCTTCCAGATAAAATTTGTCATTCACTTCATGGCTGTTTTGGGGACATTGTTGTATGCAAATTGGATGGTTCCGTTTGCCTGCAAAATACACAGTCATGACACTTTACTGTAAATCATGTGAAGCACTTTGAGACATCCTCTTGACATGACACTATGTCAAACAAAAGAATTTTTTTATTATTAAATGAATGTAAAGAATGTCATTAGTCGAGTGTATTTAAGCATTGTGGACAAGAATGCTTTTGTACTTTTGACATCCAGTGTCACAATACTAAGCGACAACGAAGCTTCAGTGGAGGGTAGTCACTCAATGACTGAGGGAGATCTTGAGAAGCATGGATGGTTCAACTTTGTTCAACTTTGAGAAGAATGAAGCTGCCTCTAATTTGACCCAACAAAGAACCTTATGTAGGAATATTGAGGATTAGTAAACCAATTTGTGGCCAGTCTCAAAGTTTTTTTCAGTAAAAGCATATTTACCTAAAGCCCTGTCTCTCAAAGCTATCTACTACTGCAATACAGAATCCATATTAGCTTTCAAGAGGTAGCTAGATAGATATCTAAAATGAAGTAATTTGAAAGGGGATTGGAAAAATGGGACTGAATGAATTGCTCTTTCAAAGAACCAGGGCAGACATGAAATATTGAAAGGCCTTCTTCTAAATCTAATTTCAGAACAATATCTCTCCTCAGTTGTGGAAATTGACTGATTGGTATGAGAGACAGAGATTTTTCGGACCACAGGGAGGGTTATAGGCTGTCTGAGTATGAGCACCATGACAGTACCACATCTTGGGAGGAGCCCACACATTGGGAAATGACTTACGTTTGCTCAAATTCATTTTGGAATCCTTGAAGCCAGCAGAAAGAGGAGACCTTCAACTTGTCTTGTCTGACCTGTCAGTCAGTCTGGCTGAATTTGACCTGATCTATCTAATTCCCTTAATCCCACAGTGCAAGATTTATTTTGATGAAATCAGCTAAAAAAAACAACCATTTTTTGTGGACTAGATGATCCATGGAGGTGGTGAAACTAGATTGTCAGTAAATCCAAGAAGGATTAAGAAACCATTTGAATGGCATGAGAAGCGAGAGCATAGTCTCCAATTATTTATTTTTAAACAATAAATAATATTAAAATAATATTTAAAAATAAATAATAATGTGCATTCGGTCATCTTCTCACCCGGTCTTGCCTTCCACCCTTCTGGATTCAACTTCCCCAGTTCGGGTGCAAACCCTTGACTGTCCAGCACTTTGGGATGTTCTCCCAATGTGAAAGATCCTATATGAATGCAATTCGTTGATGTTTTACTTTGAAACAGGTGTGTCACAATGATCTTTGCAGCTACTGTACTTTCATTTCTATGTTCTTGTCCCATAGAAAGTGCTACATCTATCCTTTCAGAAGGTTTGAACCTTACTCTAAATTAACAGGACATATTATATCAACACACAAGTTAATACTATCAAATGATCAATGTGCATTTTTCCGACTCTATATTCCTATATATCAAATTCAGGATCCTCATCCTTGCATTCTGTTAGTCACTGTTGGAAATTGGGTGCGCCATAAGTGAGCTCCGCAGTAGACCCGATCTAATCAATCCTGCACTCATCAGGGGCACATTTCAATGAGGCTTCCCTGTATTTTAGACTTGAGTAGTGGTTCTTTCATCTATTGAGCTTCCAGTTGAAAAGGTACTATAAGATCTAATACACAGCAATTTCTAACGGAATTTCTTAATAATGATTCCAATTGAATTTCTTCATGTAACTGGAAGAGCATCATGCTGTGTGGGCCAGAGTTCTATGTTTGATATATATCTGCTTACTGGGAGTAACTTCCCTTATTTTCATTAGATCTTCAATGTCCATATGCTATTAGAAATCACTGCCTATGCGACCCCAGGTTAGTATGTTATTGAATATGCAGATTCATGGGCACAGGCATTTGGTTTAACGGAAAACAAGTAGATAATCAGAGACTAAACATTACTTGTATAACTTCTGAGGCCTCCAGGCAAGAGTAACACGGATATGTACACTGTGACAGGCATTCCCTTCACAACTGCTCTACAGATGTTCAGCTAACAGCACAGGTTTGTAAAGGAATTTCTCTTGAGAATTATTTCCCTTTCATTCACTGTATGTGGTTTACAAATGTAATCTGAAACACTTGTATCTTAATTCAGAATATAAAGAGGACAAAGCCAGCGAATGAAAACTACCAGTTGTAGTAAAATTGTTCTGTTCCATTGGGAGTGGCAGCAAACTTCTGCTGTTTTCTTGTTGCTCTGATTGAATAATTCTGTATTATGAATTAATTGAAATAGTTGGATTTTTGTTATTTGGGGTTTATTGCAATTCTCCAATTTTCATTGAAATTTTTAGATGTTTTCACCTTTTCTCTGATCCTTGCCAAAACTCTTTTCAGACTTTCAAAGATGTCTTGTAACCTTGATGAATTGAACAGAAACCTCTAAAAGAGAGATTGTTAGTTTCCAGCTTCCTATTTTACCACCTTCACTTGTCTTCTTATCCCTTCATGCCCTGGCATCTGCTTACCTCTCCGACCTGCTTTCTCCCCAATCCACTATCTATTGCCTCCGCTCAACTGGCCCCAGCCTCCTGCTCATCCCCTGTGCCCTTAGTCCCACCATCGGTGGCCGTGTTTTCAGCCACAATGCCTGGAAACACTGGAACATACTTCCTCTGTCCTTCTACCTTGCCCCCTCCTTCCCCATCTTCAGGTCGTACCTGAAGACCTTCCCCTTCAATCTAACTTAGGGTTACCTTTCCCCGTTTGGGTTCGTGTTCCGCCACTGTCAAGCACTCTGGGACGCTATCCTGCATGAGGGGTGCTATATAAATGCACATTGTTTTTATTGTTGTGATCTCCTGCCAGTTGTTTTTAAAAATGTTCCCCCAACAGACACTGTTTTCTGTTTGCATTCTCATTTTATCTACCTAAGGCTGATAATCAGCTCACATGTAGTCATTTATTAATTGATTTGAGTGTCGTACCCACTGCTACTAAATGACAGCTAAATTGTGATGCAAAAGTGATAGGAAGGACTAATTTACAACTTCTGTCTTGCTGCTGAATTTTTCATATTTATCAAAATATGTGATTTAGATAAGTCAAAATAAGTCACCAAAGTACAAAAAAAAGAAAGCAAAATTTCTAAATAAAAGCTAACAACGTGGTTAAATAATTTATTGTGTGTTGTACATCTAAATCGAACAATTCACACAAAATACTTTAACCTTGTTTAATCTTTGACCACTCGCCTGTCGAATTCACATTCTTAAAGCACGTTATCAGCACAGATTTGTCTTTTGAATCTCACTTCACCAGACAAATGGGCTAATCGTGATGGTATTTCAGTGTAACGTTTTTAACATATGGATTTGATTTTTTAATTTCTTGGTAATCAAACCGTGCAGAAAATATTAGTCAATCATTACGATTTGAAATCTGTCTGTACTGTGTTCAGTGCTTCCTGAAGTGGTGACACACTAAGTTGCCCAGTGCAAGTGACATCCCTCAAACCTCTACTGTACTGTGCAAGGAGAGGCAAGAAAGAAAATGACTGATTATAGTGTTTTATCATGTCAAACTTTTCAAAGTGCTTCACAGGTAATTACTGTCAAGTGTAGTGACTGATTTTGTGGATAAGCACACAGTAAGGTCTTACAAACAGCTATAAGGTGAATGACCAATTTATCTGGAAGATTTTTATCCAGAGCACTGAGAGAAACTCTCTTTTCTTAAAATAGTGTCATGGGATTTTTATCATCTATGTGACGAACAGGCAGGACCTCAGTACAATGTCTCAGCCAAAAGACTTACAGTAAAGAATGCCGCTGTGAACATCAGTTATCAAGCAAAGGCTGAGAACATCTGACCAGTGGCTCAGATGACATCAATAACAACAAGCTGAAGGCTGGGGGAATTTATCCAGTTAGCCGAGCCACTGAAGTGTACATTCCAGCCTATGACATTGACTTGCTATCTCTTTCCCTGCCTTCAAAATCAACTCTGTATTTGTTCAAGCTCTTTCAATCCCTGCTCTGTGCTCACAATATTTCTCCTTGAGGCATTTGTTTACTTGTTTCTCAACTGATTGCCAACAGGGAAGGAGAAAATCAAAGCAAAACACAAAACGGGGACAAGTGCTACGTAGGACAATTGGTGTAATTATATTATTACCCACATCTATGGCTTGGGCAGACTAGGCACTGGGCAGCGATTCTTCCCCCTCTGCTCACGTTTACTCAAGCGACGAGAAGCTTGCCAGGCAGCATTCCCAATGCCAAGCTGCACTGCTCTAGCTAATTAAACTCTAGAACTAACGCCAATCCATACTCTAGGGTCAGCAAGACTTGGCTTTTGCCAGGCTGCGCTATTTTTGTGCAGATTAAGCAAGCAGGTGCATCCCTCCATAGACAGAGGGTGCACATCATTCCAGACAAATGGAAATTTCCCTTTATAAGGCACACCTTGATCTTGTGTGCTGCACATGCAGTGAAACTTCCTGTGTATAGTTACATTGTGTGCAACAACAACAACAACAAGATTCCATTTATAAAGCGCCTTTCACGTCAGGAGGACGTCCCAAGGCGCTGCACAGTTGGGTCATGACCCGAGCAGGGGGGTAGTGGTCAGGGTGAGGGGAGGGGAGGGAGCGAGGAGGGGGGAAATGGTCAGGGTGAGGGGAGGGATGGTAGGGAGCGAGAAGGGGGAAGAGAGTCGAGAGGGGAGCTAAAGGCTCGGTCAAAGAGAAAGGTTTTGAGACCGGCCTTGAAGGAGGAGAGGGAGAAGGCGGCGAAGGCACTGGGGGATAAAGTTCCAGAGCCTCGGGGCTGAGAGGCTGATGGCCCGGCCACCGATGGTAGGGCGATTGGGGCGGGGGGACGTGGAGCAGACCGGAGCCGGAGGAACGGAGGGTACGGGCAGGTAGGTAGGGGGATAGTAGGTTGGAGAGGTAGGAGGGAGCGAGGCCGTGAATGGCCTTGTAGGTGAGGATGAGGATCTTGAAATCAATCCTCTGGGGGATGGGGAGCCAGTGGAGGCGAGCGAGGGTGGGAGTGATGTGGTCCCGAAGCCTGGTGCGGGACAGTACACGAGCTGCAGAGTTCTGAATGACGTACACGAGCTGCAGAGTTCTGAATGACAATACATATGAAGTGATATTGACGATGATTTAACAACCTGGAAGGCAGACGTTTAACACAGGGTCTGAATTTATGGACCCAGGCCATCAAATGATGACAGTGTGCGGCACTCAATCTGGTTTGGATACTAATAAGCACACCGATGGGTTTCTTATGTTTTAGGCACCCAGGTGTCTTTCAATCTATGTATGAGAAAAGGTATGTGAGATATTTCAATGCAAATAATACTTTGTTTCGAGGAAATGAAGACATATAGTGTCTGGTTGCAAAATGCCTAAAACTGCTTTGGAGGAAGAAAAAGGTAGAAATACATCCATGTTATCTGCAGAACTCCTGTGTAAATCTATTGCACACTGTTAATGAATGGGTCATTGAACATAGAGTAACATGAAACTTATTTGAAGATATCTACATAGGTGATAATAATAATAATAATAATAATAATAATAATAATAATCCTTGCATTTGATATAGCGCTTTTCACGTCGGGAGGACGTCCCAAAGCGCTTCACAGAACACACTGTAAAGTGAATTGACTGTATATTTGTGGGCGAACGCGGCAGCCAATTGCGCACAGCAATGTCCCACAAACAGTCGTAGATGGAAAATGACCAATTTAATTATTGTTTTTGGTTTTTTGGAGGGATTATTATTAGGCGTGTGGAGTAAGGAAACTTGCCCAAGGTTTCGCCCTGCCTGGAATTGAACTCAGGTCTCTCACTTGCAAAGCGAGTGCTCTAACCACTGAGCTACAGGACTCCACTACAGGTGATCACACAAACCTAACGCATCATTTTACACAAGTCCTTGGGGGATTTTCTTGGGGAATACTAGGGTTGCACATGCTCCTGGCAATTAGGATTTATTTTATCCTATCTAATTTTATTATTTTATTTTATTATTTTATAGAACAGGCAGACGCAGTATCAGTTTAGTGTCTCTCTGATCCCTTCAACATGACAAGAAAATGTGGTTGAAGAGTGAAAATCTTTGGGAAGACTATTACCCACCTGTGGCCTGGAGCAACTTTAGTGATGAGACCAGGTTGTCAGCCCCTCTGCAAGATTTTGACTGAAATACCAGTTCAAGAGTTGCAGTTGCTTTCGGCAGATGTCCAAGTTTAAGGCAGGAACATGAGAGGCATTTGAGCCATACCTCACCATTCTGCACCAGTAATCCCAATGGCAGGCACACTGTGTGGACCTCTCACCCCCACTTTGTGTTGTTCTCTGGAACACTTGCATCCAGAAGTTCAGATGCAGAGTGAACCATCAATTCCTGAACCAGGAATCGTGGCACCTGTGGATTAAACTATGAGAAACACGTGGCTCATTTATCAGTCCTTGGATTGATTCTGAGCTCTTGGCACCCTGATAATCTGTCTTTCTTTTAGTTCCCTCTGGACCTACCTATAATTATAGCATGTATTACATTGCCAGGGTTGTTGGTACAGTTTAGGAACTTCCCCAACCATTCTCCCCTCCACTGGTGGGCTTAAACTCAGACGATTTTATTTATGAGATCACAAGATTAGTTTGGATGAAGAAGGCCCTTCAGCCCATTTGATCTCATCCCTCCAGAATACCCACTCTACTGTCCTCCCATTACAATGTCAACCTGCTTTTAAATGAGTCCAGTGTTAAGGCGTAGACCACCTTTCCTGTTCCAGTTGTTGATGACCCTCTGGCTGAAGATAAACTTCCTGGTGTCTTTCTTGAAATTGTTCTTTTGCTCTACTCTCATCGTGCGTCCTACTGAAAGAAAATGATAGATGCTTAAAAATCAATATTGAAGATAAATGCTCCTACTTGGCCAGATAACACATATTTCTTTATCCGTGTTTTTTTTCAGTAAGTATTCACTAATACAACATTAATAATAATAATCCTTGCATTTGATATAGAGTTTTTCACGTCTTCTAGACGTCTCGAAGCGATTCACAATTCACGCACGTGAATTGACTGTATATTAATGGGCGAAATGTGGCAGTCAATTGCACACAGCAGTGTCCCACAAACGGCCATAGATTGAAGCGAACAATTTATTATTGTTTCTCTATTAGTTCTGACGACATTTGCTTCGGTTCCCTAAGAACTTTACAAACTTTGAGGCACTTTTTGAAGAGCCTCAGTTTGAATTATTTATTAATAATTGCTATTTAAACACTTATTCCATGTATAAGCAGTTTTAAGCCCATACTGTGACGGTGTGCCTCATAAGCAAGTCGGTTTTTATTTTTCTTTCCCTTGCCCAAGGATGCTGAGACCTATTGTAGCAACACCAACAATAAATTGCATTTACAGAGCGCGTTTACGTCAGGACAACGTCCCAAGGTGCTGAACTGTGAAGGGTTTGCACCTGAGCTGGGGGTTAGAGTCAAGAAGGGTGGAGGGCAATGGGGGCGGAGGAGGGAAGATGACCGAAGGCACGGCCTTAGAAGAAGGTCTTGAGACGAGCCTTGAAGTAGGTTAGGGTTAGGTTTAGGGCGAGGCAAAGGGACCTTTACTGGCATCCCATATGAGATCAGTTAACTAAGCAAAAATTGGGAATGAAACCTAGTACAGTTATTTGTTGAGGAATGAACAAATTGCTATACATGTGAGTCTGTCACCAGTGCTCAGTGCCGGCCTTTCTCAGAATGCCTTATAATAATAATAATTCTTGGTATTTGATGTAGCAGCTAAACCATCAAAAAATCTCGAAGACTCAATTGCTATAAACTGTAGTGATTGTATATTTTGTAGGTGAATGTGGCAGCCAAATTGCACACAAACTTTCACAAAAGTTGTGAAGTGAAGCACCGTTTTTTTTGTATAGGGCTTGTTGACCAGGACACCGGGAGAAACTCTTTTTGAATAGTTCCTTGAAATCTTTAACATCCACCTTCAAACTGATAGATGGGACCTCAGTTTAACATCTTATCAATGGACTGCATCTCTGGCAATGCAGCCCTTCCAACACTTTATTGGATATGTTTATAAAGTGGAAAGAATACTAGACTAACTAAATTGCAGATTGCAATTGCAATTCTCAGATTGCAGATTGCAATTCTCTGATGTGACAGGTTCCAAAATTAAAATTTGTGGAGTCCTGTAGCTCAGTGGTTAGAGCACTCGCTTTGCAAGTGAGAGACCTGAGTTCAATTCCAGGCAGGGCGAAACCTTGGGCAAGTTTCCTTACTCCACACGCCTAATAATAATCCCTCCAAAAAACCAAAATCAATAATTAAATTGGTCATTTTCAATCTACGACTGTTTGTGGGACATTGCTGTGCGCAATTGGCTGCCGCGTTCGCCCACAAATATACAGTCAATTCACTTTACAGTGTGTTCTCTGTTCTGTGAAGCGCTTTGGGACGTCCTCCTGACGTGAAAAGCGCTATATCAAATGCAAGGATTATTAAGGATTATTATTATTAAAATCAATCAATACACAGATTAAGATGTTATAAAAGTATATAATTCATGATTGTAAATACAGAGTTTATTCCCTGAGTGTTAACGTAAATTGGGCATGTTGCTGGTCCAGTATTATTCTCCTTCTTTCATTCTGTCTGTTCACTCCCTCCATGCCCCACCCACCCCCACATCTAGTAAACTACATTCAGGTTTCAATCAAACAGGAAGGGAAGGATCACCTCTCAGACAAAACAGGAGGAGGTGGCAGTGTGGTAAAATAGGATAGAGTTAAATTAGGTGGTTCATGTGGAGAATAAACACCAGTGCAGAGTTGACAACCCAATTGACCTGTCTCTGTCCTGTAACATTATATGACTCCACAAAAGCCTTTTCTTGTATTCTATTCAGGAATGCCAAGGAAATCCCGGAATAGCCTCCCCAGATGTAGGAGCAGCAGGTGGGACTTGGAGGAACTTAGACTTCCCAGAGTGAGTTAAGAATTGTTTAGAGGAAAGTAAATATTTGGCATAAAAGAGGAAAGAGAAAGTCTTAGAGATTTGATTCAAACAATGAAGCAGTTGTGAGAATCTCATTGGAGATCAGCGTGGATAGGGAGGCCGAGAGTATCAGTAGATGAAGAAGGATTAAGAGTGGAGCCATCACAGATGACAGATGTGGTAACTTTTGCTTAGGCTTGTGAGAAGCGTGAATAAACTCTACCTTTGAGGAATTGTAAGAAAGTAAGGTTATCATTGCCCCATCAAAACGCATGGAGGAGATCAAAGTCTAGCAAATCGGGCATTGGGCTGTGAAGGGTTTGATGGTTGTGAGCATTGAGAACAGATACGCTGTCTGAAGGAAGCCACTGAATGTAAAGTGGAATTATCAGCGAAAGAGTGGCTGGTTGTATAGTGAGAAGAGAAGGGCGTTGATGTAGCAAAGGAGCAAAGTGGGTGAGTGAACAGAGCCCTGGGGAAACCCATAATTGATGGGAAAAAAGATCATTAGATTGAGATTAAAAGATCGCTTGGCTGAGGATTTTTATTTTTCTGCTCACAGGTCTGTATCTTACAAAACAAACTATGAATGATTCAGCAGATTGCATTATCGGAATTGTAATTTGAAACCTGACTGGAGTTCTGGTTCGAAAGCTAGCATTATCCCCTCGTATCTCCAGACATGTTTATGGAAATCCTGGAGTAACTAGAGGGAATTTGTCAAGCCTAGACATTTCTTGACTTAGTTATGACCCTGACTCGATTCAGCCATGTGCACCATCAGACCACTGCAATGATTTTACAAGGGCAGCTGTAAGCATCAAATCAAGTGCAATCCAGAGACCTTTACACTTAAAAGACCTTGACAAAGTGATTCATAATTGTTCTGAAATCAGTAAACTCAAGAGTTATGGCCGATCTGAATATGAACACTGTTGATCTCACAGTAATGTTCAGTGCCAGAGGCAGTGAAATGACCAAAGTCACAGTAGGATGTTTGCACTGTACACTACAAGCTATCGAAAGTGTGGGATGGGGGGAGTATGTTCTTTGATGCTATCTATACTACAGATCAAGTTAGCAAATTACTGGCCGTCTGCATGGAATACAAAGGCAGTTGTACCACTGTAGAGCAGCATGTGTTATTTCTTACCCCCAAAAAATTCTCTGTTTCATAATCCTGGTCTAACGTCTTGCTTTTGGAAGGTACCTCTTTGTACTGTCAAGCAATATGAAGCTGCACAATAAAACTTGGCACGCATCAAGGTAGCAATTAGAAGTGATAAGTAAGCATGTTAACTCCCTTGTCTTTTAAAATACAATGTTAAATTTATTCATCTTGTCCAAGGTGCTGATTAAGATTACAGTACACCCTGGGACTTCATAGAATTGCATAGAACGTTATAGCACAGAAACAGGCTATTTTGCCCAACTAGTCCATGCTGGTGTTTATGCTCCACGTGAACCTCTTAAACCTCTCTCTGATACCCAGCTTACTTTGAAAATCTATGATCACACAGGTTACAATGTCATCTGACTCCCAGGAATGTGTTACAATCTTCTAATGTCTTTTTCAGGAACATCAGTTATTCTCTGGACATTTCAAAAACAAATGAAAGGCAGGAACAATAATAACAAGCCCAATGTCGAGACTTTGAACTCATATAGTCTAGGCTGACACTCCATTGCAGTGCTGGGATGTACTACATTATTGGAGGTATCTTCCTTCAGGTGAGACATTAAACTGAGATCTCATCTGCCTGTTCAGTTGGACGTTAAAGATCCTGTGGTACTATTTGAAATGAGAAGGGAATTCCTCTGGTATCCTGGCCAATAAGCCAACTGGTAAAATTAGTCATTCACCTGTTTGTGAGACACCTCTGTACACATATTGACTGCCACATTTGCCTACAAAATACACTTTATAGTCCTGTGAAGTGCTTTGAGATGATAAAGAGCTATATCAAATACAAGAATTATTATTATAATCAGCAAATTTTCAGGAAATAATGATATTATTATCTCCTGAAGCATCTTTCCCGTGGAAGGTGTTTATGCTGCCATTCTCCTGATGAGTGCTTGTTCAGGCTTCATGTGAGTGAGAATTGAAGAGGCAGATTTGAGCCAAGTTTGCCCGACATTGTGTAAGATTGGCGAATGAAATAGAAGCAGTATTAAGTTAGAGTGACTACTGATCCATGCCTCGCTATCTTGGAAATTTTTATCCACTTGCACATGGCACATGGCCCTCCCCTAACGTGCCTCACATTCAGGATAGTCTTTACCAAGAATGTTTTGGTGAGTATTATTTAATTCTGATAATGTATCAACACTCTGCACAGCGCACACTCTGTGACATAAATTACTGTGCACAAGATGAAAGCAAGCAAAGTGTTCACTTCTCTGCCAATTATCTTCAGTTCAACGTATTAAAAATTTCTAAATGCAATAGTCAAGTTGGTGAAAGGAATAAAGACTCTGCTAGCTGTCAAGTTAAGTCTGATAAATGACACCTGCATATAATTAATACTGTCATCTTCTTTCAGTCCACAACGCGACCGCAGTAACTGTAGATTGTAATTGTCATCTTTGTCACATAAAATGTGCTGTTATTAAGTTCAGACTGGATTTTATTGCCTTGAATGCTCATAAATTGAATGGTCAGTCATTTAAATTACTAGGTAGAGTACTCCACGCATTGCACTTGATCTTCTGCATGAGACAATCTACTTGATTTGAGCCCTACTGAACCTAATTGCATTTCTTTTAGCTAAATTCCAAGAGACATAGACAGATTATAACCTATAAACTGAACTAATCTGACAGCCCTGACTGCCTCTGTTGAAGGCAATTTAACTGTTCCTTATGGAACAGCTGTTTTGCCATATTTACACACAATATATTATTTTCAAGCATTTGGGGATGGAAGCCAGTTTTAAAAACAATTTTACGCAAAGCGCGGCAGGTGGAGGAGGATAAATCTTTCTCACTGGGCAAATCTATTTACTAAATAATTTCTATCCTTTAATAGACTTTGGTCATGAATAATGTAAGCAGTGAGTAGCAGAGGTTACTGGCAGGCGTTTGTTAGATGAAGAATTCAAGAACATAACTGTGTTTAAGTCCTATTGCCATCAGTTCAAATTTGCAAAATATTGTACTCGTATCTTAAAACGTCATATTGAACAAGTCATGTGTTACCAGGATTCTGGGTCCCTAAGCCTTGGCTCTTGTCAACGTGCACCCAATACTCCAGGCAAGAAAACTATTATCGAGATGTGAGGAGAGGGATGACCTCTCACTGCTCCATATACCACAGAGTAGAGGGACAGCTTCTCTCGCTTTGCATTACTAACCAGTGCATAGCCGTAAAATCAGACCTTAGAGCTACATCAACTTGCATTTATATAGCACCCTCCTCATCAGGCAGCATCCCAGAGCGCTTAACAATGGTGGAGCCCGATGGTGAGCCAGGGGGAGGGGGAAGGTGACCATAGACACGGTCGGAAAGGAAGGTCTTCAGTCGCAACCTGAAAATGAGGAAAGGGGTCAAGCAAAGGGATTGAAGGTGGCAGTTCCATAGCTTCGGGGCATAGTGGCTGAAGGCATGGCCGCCAATGGTGGAGCGGAGGATTCGAGGGACAAGGAGGCCGGAGCCATTAGAGCAGAGGCAGCGGACACTGCTATGAGGAAAGAGGAGGTTGAAGAGATCGAAGAGTGTCAAGTCATGAGCTGAGGTTAGAGCTGAGCTGAGATCAGGAAGCATTTCTTCACGTATAGGGTTGTGAAGATGTGGACAGCTCTGCTCCAGAAAACTAGAGTAAAATTGATACAACAACAACAACTTGAATTTACGTTGCTCCCTTCGTGCGTTTTGGAGCACTTAACAGTGACGGAGCCTGATGCCAAACTGGAAGGAAGGAGGAGGTGACCATAAGCATGGTGGAAGAGAAAGGTCTTCAGTCGTGATCTAAAAGAGGGGAAGGAGGGGGCAAGATGGAGGGATTGAGGAAGAGTTCCAAAGTTTCAGGGCATAATGGCTGAAAGCATGGCCCCTGATTGTGAACAGGTGTCTTCTCTTGCTGTTGGAGTGAGCTGGTGATTCTACTGAGCCTCACTGGGTAGAAAGAGTGCTTTTTGGGAAAAGAGTACCATAATACAACAACAACAACTTGCATTTATATAGCACCCTTCACGTGGGGTAGCGTCCCGGAGCGTTTAAATGGTAATGGTGCCTTGCTTCAGAAAAAGCGATTTAGGCTTAAAATGCACCTTCGACAAGTAACCATCAGACTGACTTTTAAGGCGATCTGGGGTTGGATTTGAGTGAACGTGGGATTGCCTGGAGGAGCTGTGCTTTCTAGACGTTTCTGAGGCTTATTGTTCAGTGCGGGCCATTTACCTTCCCACTTTCTTGTTGCATTTTTCCAATCACAAGTTTGTATCTTTATGTCGTCAACATTATCTGTGTTTTTCACCTCCTTGGCCCACACCCCCAGCTCAGGTGCAAACCCTGGACTGGCCAACACCTTGGGACATCCTTCTAATGTGAAAGGCACTACTGCACATAAAAGTAAATTTGTATTGTGCTAATGAATATTCTTTTGTATCTGCTCACAGGTTGCTGTTGAGATTCTTGAGGGGCTCTTGGAAGAGGATGATGAAGTTGTACAGGTGGGATAACATTCACTATTTGTGCTGGGTGCTATTGGGTGGGTTTTTTGCCGAGTACATATGTGAGACACCGACATAGCAGTTAAGCTAAAAAATAAAAAAAAAAAGCCTCCAGTCCTCAATTCTCTTGCCAGAGGAAACAGAGAACACTGTTCAGCTTGTCAAAGCCCTTTATAATTTTATATACCTCGATCAGATCACACTTCAACCGCCTGAACTCGAGAGAATACAATCCCAAGTTTTTCCATCCTTTCATCATAATTTAGGCCCTTCACCAGAAATTATTCTAGTAAATCGACACTGCATCCTTTCTAACACGAATATATGTTTCTTAAGGTTTTGTGCCCAAATTGCACAGAGTACTTCAAACCATTGTTTTATACAACTTTAACATCACTTCTTGACTTCTCTATTTCTAACATCCTTGTGATAAATGTCAACATTGTGTTAGCTATTTTGATTACCTCCTGCACCTATGCATAACATTTTAAAGATTTATGAACCCGAACATCCTTTACTCAATAACCCAGCTAACAGTTTCTCCATCAAGTGTTCATTCTCCAGCTAGGACTATCCTACCCCTTAGGGCTTTGGCTTGCAGGGTTAATGGGAGCTGAGTGTGAGTGTGCCGGTCTGCCTCTTCATCTCCTGCTAACCACCCAGGCTGGTTGGTCTGTCATTAGCAATCCCTTGGACAGTCGTGGTGACCCGGACCAGTGCTTGTATATCGGGTGACTTTGCTCCTAGGCTTTGTCTGGGAATCACTGTAGGTGGCTGGGAAGTCAAGTAAACCCTCCTTTTATCTACCTGGTGACTTTATTTTGATTGACTATTGGTTCCAGAGGGTGCAGAAATGAATGAAAGATGGTGGACACTCATTGAGTGGATCCTTCAGTATTTGGTGTCTGTATTCAGCTATGGGGATATTTCTAACTGATGGCAGGTTTTGAGCCTTGCCCTTCTGCCTGTGACTTAAGCATTGTGCAGTCCCCAGATTGCCAGCCCAATGGCAGCTAATGAGAGAGAAAAACAGCGGAGAAGAGATTTTCACTGCAGGTAATGACGCTCACTGCTGATCAATTCATGCAGAACAGATGTAGGTGTTAAATAGTTCAATTAACTAATCTTTTCTCACTTTACATCAGTGTAAACTTTACAATGTATTCTGACCTAAATGGGACACGAAAATGAACAACAGAAGAAAGTTAAATAGCCAGAGAAAGAGAAATTAAGAAAATATAGATTAAGAGAAATGTCAGATAGAGAGTAGAAGAAAATCAAAGAGAGGGAAATAGAGGAATGACAGAAAAAGAAACATCAGAGAGAGAAAAAGAATAGAGGAAAATCAGAGAGAGAGAAATAAAATAGAGAAATGTTAGAGATAGAAAAATAGAGGAGTATCAGAGAGAGAGAGAGTAATAGAGCAACATCAGAGAGAGAGATAAAGGAAGAGAGAAATAGTTAAACTTCAAGGGAGAGAAGAGTAACAAAAGAATAGCACAAAGTAGTGTGAGAAGAGAGAATGGAAGCATAAAACCAAAGCGAACAGTGACAAAAAAAAATGTCAGAAATATAAATACCTCATGTTTTGTTCAGTATCTTGGCTGGGTATGTACATTTAGAAACATTTTAGAAAAAGATTTGATTGGTTCCCTTCTCACTCTTGCAATGTTGTCATTTGTATTCAGGAACATAATGCCTCAAGGTTTTGCTGACTACTCTCTTGTTTTTACTCCTATATTGTAAAATAGGAGTATCATTAACCCTCAAAACCATGAGGCAGGTCTTTAAAATTATGAAAGGTTTTGATAGGGTAGACATAGGGAAGATGTTTCCACTTGTGGGGGAGACCAAAAGCAGGAGCCATCAATATAAGATATTCACAAATAGATCAAATAGGGAAGTTAGAAGAAATTTCTTCACACAGAGAGTGGTGGGAATGTGGAACTTGCTACCACAAGGAGTTGTTGAGGTAAATAGCAAAGATATATTTAAGGGAAAGCTAGATAGGTACATGAGAGAGAAAGGAATAGAAGGTTATGCTTGAAGGCTTAGTTGAGGAGGGGCAGGAGGAGGCTCATGTGGAGCATAAACACCGGCATAAACCAGTTGGGCCGAATGGCCTGTTTCTGTGCTGTATATTCTAATGTACTCTAATGTAATGTATATTTTCAGTATGGTGTATTTCCTCAACAGTGATCATCTACTGGCAACTCGGGTCTCATTCCTTGGTCCTTTCCTATTATCTACTATATGCTTCCCATTTGATGGCATGATTTATTGTAAGGATAAGAATAATAACAATGCTTGTGTTTGAAATAGACCTTATCACATTGTCAAGAGGTCACAAAACGCTTCACAGGATATTTTTGTGTATATGTAGGTGAATGTGGCATACAATTTGCATAAAGCGATATCCCATAAACAACCACAAAGTGAATGACTGATTTTACCTGGGGGATGTTGGCTAGTATACCAAATAGAGGGGTGGGGGGCGTGAGGTGCTCACCTTCCACATGTATGCCAATGACCCCAGTTCAACTATTGACCTACTAGACATCAGATCTTGGATCATCAGCCTTAACTTTGTTTAGCAGAATGTGTGCAAAACTGCAGCAGTCTTGTTCCGCCTTCTCACCTATGCCTCCTACTCCATCAGCCGAATCTGGCTGATTGCTCCAGACAATAGTTTACCAACAACTGAACCTCTCCATTTACTACGTTTACCACTCTCTAGTTTTCTGCCACAATTTTTCTTTCCATAGAAATTTGGGAAAATTATAATGGTGTGAGATTAGTTTCATGGCTCAAAAAAATGACTCATTCCAGAGGGACAAGATCAACAGTAGCATTTAAATGAAATGTATGAGGACCAAGTGGGCAGCCATTTGGTGACTATTAATCTTTAGTATTTATTGTTTTTTTTCTCCAAAAGGTGCAGTAAACCGTGACGAAAATGCCATTAGTGGTAGGAATATCCAATTTGGACAATTTGTTAATATGATGAATTTCACCTCATGCCAGTGATGAACTGGTTCGTATTGCTATCAAATTTCAGCCTGTTTAATTTCTTTCCATATATTTTCTGCCACAAAGCGGAGAGCCCATTGACAACAGATGTTCTGAATACTTAATTTTCTTAATATACCCGAGTCATCACGTTAAATTTGTCCCAGTGCCTGACTCTGAAAGGAATGTGCCAGTTCTGCTGTCAACTGGTTGAGCACATCATGTTGATGCAAGAAACTGAGTTCGCTGTTTCTTTTTCATGGAAAATAGATGGATTTCAGAATATTATCCTTTGAGTCAGTTATTTTCCCTGGCAAATAACAGCTTGTTTAGCAAAACGTGTTGGGCTGCTACCCATCAGTACTGGTAAACCGACATAGTGCATCTCAATGGAGATTTTGATGGAGCCTGTCAGCGATGGTAACTCAGACCTCTATGCAAACAATAAATTGCACAGACTTTTTTTTATTTAATTATGTGATTCAATGGTAAATTGTCTTGATGTTATTCACTCTTGGCCACTGCAGCATAAAGACTCGATTTACAGATAAAATTCTTATATTAGCTATCAATACTGTTCTCATAAAATGCCAATATTTATAAGAAACAGACGGTCCTTTTCAAAATTGTCAGGAATGCTGGTAAAATTTTCCTTCACATAATACCTTGCTTAGCATCTGTTATGAGGGCAAGTTCTGCAAGCATTGCACACATATGTTGCAATGTGTTTGTGTTGTAATTAATGGATTATATTTAGATTAAGTCTGCAACACGTTAATTGAACAGATTAGCATTTACCAGAGATGAATGTCCCAATACAAATTGTCCTGATTCCCATTTGGAGGATTCAGAATTCAGATCCTTTAAATTCAGATTTAAGTCCAGTTCCAGAGTCCTGATTTTCTGTTATACGTGCAGACACTCTGGCTGGTCGAACCAGAATTAGACCAGTTCCTCCTCCTACAATTATCCTCTCACTAGACCACTGGGGAGATCAGACGCTTTCCTTCTCATTGGATCACACAAGATCAGATATGCTCTCATTGTACTACTCGATCAAACACTTACCTTCTAATAATAATAATCCTTGCATTTGATATAGTGCTTTTCACATCTTCTAGATGTCTCAAAGCGCTTCACAGAATATACTGTAAAGTGAATTGACTGTATATTTGTGTATAATTATTAATAATAATTAGACATGTAGAACACTGGAAGTCACACTATTTCACCATGGATCAGTCTCTCACCAGTAGTATATGAGCTCCCTTGTTGGCCCACCTATGACCAGGACCCTGGACTTTCACTTAACGACTCCCAGACAGATGCATGAACTTTAACTGAACCAACGGGAGGTGCCGTGCAGTTGCATATTGCTTTCTCTTATTTTCCCTCTCCAGCTTTTCTGGAGCCACAACCACATTCCAGGAGTCTTCCATTTGTGATGAATAATGAAGCGTTCATAAATATGCCTGTTAATGTTTACACTCTGCACATGAAGAAAAGCACAGTTTTAATAAGAATAACCCTTGCATTTGACATAGCGCCTCACCACGTCGTTGAGACGTCTCAAAACAACTCACAGGACATGCTGTAAAGTGAAGTGACTGTATATTCTGTGGGTGAAACGCAGCAGCCAATTGCGCACAGTAGTTACCCACAAACAATCATGGACTGAGTGACCACAATTTTTTTAAGGGATTCAGGTGGGATCTGAAGAGCAGCAAAGGCGGAGAAGAGGTAGGGGCACAGTTTCCACACCTTCATGCGTAGTAACTTAAAAACACAGCTGTCTGTGCCCTCCCCCCACCCCCTAAACATTTGTACGAGTCTAGCCAAGTCCGTGTTCGATCGGTATTTCCATTTTTTTCTTATGCAAAATGATGTTGCATGGATACAGGCCATTTGGCCTAACTAGTCTTTGCCAGTGTCCAAGCTTCCATCCCTCCCATTCCCTTCACCTATACCCCTCTATTCCTTCTCCCTGATATATACAGGTGCTAACCTGACTCAGTTGGTAGCCCTCTTGCCCTCTGTGTCAGAAAGATGTGTGCTCCAGGCCCACATCTGGACTTTGAACTCACTAGTCTGAGACTCAAACGCATTGCTGAGGGTGTGTTGCAGTGTCGAAGGTGCCATCCTTTAAATGAAATGTTAAACCAGGGTCTGGTCTATGCCTGTTCATGTGAATGTTAAAAATCCCACAGCACTATTTTAAAAGAGAAAGGAGTTTCTCAGATATGCTGGCCAACAATTTCCCAGATAAAATTGGTCATTCACTTCATAGAGGTTTGCAGGACATTGCTGAGCCTAAATTGTCTCCTGCAACAAATGTAATCTTGTTGTTGCCTACAAATACACAATCATTACATTTCACAGTAAAATCCTGTGAAGCGCTTTGAGATGTCTCAACAACAAAATAAGGCATTCTATTAAATGCAAGGATTATTATTATTATTATTAGGCATCAAGGTTTCTCCTTTTTTGTTATAGTAGCTAAGCACTGAGCTGATGGTACAGTATTAATGATTTATCCAGAATAATAATTCAATTCTTCCATTTCCCTTTGAGCACTATAACCAAATTTGTCATCTTACATTTTACCTATGAACAAGATGCACTCTGACAATACCAATATTACCTTCAGCAGAAGTTCAAAAACAATATTGCACATGAGGGGACGTGGTGTTGTTTAATGATGCTTTTTATCATTTGCATTAATGTGAGATGACAGAAAATGGTTGTTGCAGATGCTCTCTGAAAGCGCGCAAAGGGCTCACTACACAGTAGTGTGCTGCTCGGTTGTTTCCAGCGCCAGTCTTGAACGTCTGACAAGAAGCCAGCTTCCAAGGGTGAGCCAGATGGCATGTGTGTTTATTCAGCCTTGTTGGACATCCTGCCTAGCAGCCCCACTGAGAACTGCTGAAACTCCTCAAACACAATCCGCTAGCAGATTGGACTTTTGCTCCTCCATGAAACCCCTGATCATAGCTTTACAAAGGCAGAGCCTCTTAACTGCTGCTCCACAGGGATCCTTGTGAGCGTTAAAAAAAAATTCACTGTGTGGGCAAAGATTGTCTCTTTTTTATACAAAATAAACCCACTGGCTCAGTGAAAATTGGGGATGGATAGTTCTATTAGCTCAATGTGTCTGGGTGTACTCACCAGCAGCTTTTCTGTCCTTTTTCCAGCTACATTCACAAAGGTAGGGTGGGAGCTCCCATCTACCTCTGTGTCCTTCAACTACACTGACGCCGCTGCTCTCTTCACTCAGCAAACATCGGCCTGTGTTATGTCCCCTGTCCTACCTGCTCCACCTTTAGCAGGCAGGCTTTCAGCCATTCTGCCCCTGCATTCTGGAACTCCACACTTGATTGCGTCCAATTCCTTCCCTCACTCCCTCCCTCCACTTGTTCAAGGCCAGTTTCAAAACATTCCTCCTTCCGCACCCACGTCCCTTGGTCACCCCCCCACCAGCTCATGTGCCGATCCATCATTGTTGAGTGCTTCAAGACGTCCACATGAAAGGCACTACATAAATGTAAATTGGATTGTGTTTAAACAGAAGTTCTGCATTGCTAGAACCTCCCTTGCTGTAGAATCCACTGTATCCACAAGGACTCTGGGATGCTACCCCACGTGAAGTGCGCTATATAAATGCAAGTTGTTAGTGTTGTATTTACCTGCTGGGGAATTTTACAACAAATTATCCGGGGGTGGGGAGTGAGGGATGGGCGGGTTGGCTTTGGAGGTTTACAGATGTTGGGAATAGACCAGCAATATCAACATTGTTTCATTGGCTTGGTCGGGTGAGCTTGGAGCTCAGTCTGTCTGCTCCCAGTTGAACTGCAAGAAAAACTCCTTGTGGTGGGTGAGTTTTTCTATCTTGCCACCAGCACTGATAGATGCTGCCTCCAGAGGTTAATAATAATAATAATCCTTGGTTTTACGTAGAAACAGCCTTCCATCACATTAAGTGCTGCTGGCACTCTACTCTGCAAAGGCTGCCACAGACCTGTGTGTGGGAAGTGTAAGCGGACATTGGGTTTGAAAAAGAGCTCATCAGAAGAATGGTGGAATAAATGATGCCCAGCAGGGAGCATGAAAGGCGCCTCAGGATATAAAATGCGGAGAACTCACATATGTCACACCAACTCACATACCCGAGATCTTGTTAGACTTCCCACGAGTCAGCAATGGTAGAACTCCAAACTATGATCAGTTGAATCAGCTTAGACAGAGAATTGTTTCTTTATATCACAATATATCCATTTGTTTGACCTGAAAGGCAATATACCGAATCATTATTATAACTATGTTGTTCCTCATTTATGCAACCACCAAATCCAAATTCAATGTCACTACTGTAGGTAATTCCAACTCCAGAAGTGAGGATTATGAATCCGGGAAAGAAGGCTGCACACACTAGATTGAGTATTTAGAATATTGACGAAAATATCTTTTTGGTAGACCCGCTCGCCTTCTGTATACATGTGTCTTTCTCTGGATTTTTTGGGCCAGCTGGGTGTCTGACACACGCATAGAAATCAACACCATCCTTAAGAGTCTCCAAACCAAACTACTAAGAGTTCTCCACATGGTCTCTATTTGTCTAATATGCGGTGGAAATGCACCTGAATACTAGGATTGTTCAGAATGGTCAATTCTGGTGTTGGATTTATACTTGGCAGTGAAATGGAATTTTCCCCCTTTCGATGACAATCCATTTGTTTGGAATATGGACATTGAATCATATTTCAAAATTGAGGAATCCCATACGTAGAGCAGGTAATCTAAGCTTAGACACTATCCAATCTTTAGGATCTGATGGCTTCATGTACCACTTGAGATTCAGTTCTCACAGTACTTGATTTCTGATTCTGTAGATTAGTTTGCCACTTTGTAACACACTCCCAAATAGTGTTATGATAGATGTTACTTTACCACCTACTCATATATTGATTGATGATTCAGTTAAAAGCAGTTGACAGGGCCAAACAGCTTAAACTATTTAAGATGCAGAATGCTTCCCTCAAAACAAAAGTAAAACCAATAAAAGACTGGTGTGTTTTCAACAAGTCAAGTTGCCTGATGAGACTTGCCGACTCTCCTGTGGCCCAGTGTACACTCAGTCACCAGAATCAGAAATTGATGTGATCAGTTTAACAAATAAGGCATCTGTACTTCTGTCTTTCACCTTTGTACACAGAGCCATTGTTAATGGCATCACTGCTGATGATTATCCTGCTCTTTATATGTTTTATTGCTAGAATTCCCGTGAGAAAATAAATTAGCCATAGGGGTTGAGTTATTTGATGTGAGGTACGAGAATAATCTGACCAGATCTATCATACATCAAGTATGTTTGTGGCTTGAGAACATGCCATTACAGTGGGGACATCTTGACGGAGGGGATAGTACAGCGAAGGACAAATTAATTGATAACTAGAATTAAGATTATGAGTTTCACCTACAGCAATGAGATTATTATGTAAATATTGGAGAAGATATGGTTCCGGAGAGATCTTATTGGAGTATTAAAATAATAAAAGGTATCGATAAATTGAGTTATAATAATATTCTTAACATAACAAACCTACAAGGGACACAGACTCGAGCTCAGAAAGGGAAGGTAATAGATAGATAGTTTATATTTCATTAATTTAAACAGACTGGCGAAGAAGTGAAATGGTCCATCAGATCCTTTGATTAGAAGATTATGGCAGAATGTGTCAACAAATTCAGCACAGAACCAGGCAACTACAATGCACACTGTAAAACACACTGTCTCTGATTCAGATAATTAGGTACTGTGTTTATAACTGGTCCAGGAAACAAATGGCTGCCTGTCCTGTTTTCAGGTTATCAAGTTGCTGCTGAAGTCACTTCCTGCGAAGGAAATTGTGTCAGTGGCGATCTGACAACCTGAAGGATGGTAATCTTTTAGTGCAGGAAGCCGACAAGTCTGTGCCGGACATCCACAGTTGTCCTGTATTTGGTTAAGAAATTGATGAGAGGTATCAAGGTAGAGGAGTGCATATCGGGCCATCTTGCTAGAACACTTCTCATTTTAGCACAGCTTGGCTTACAGCAATGATTTCCTATGGACCCGCACTAACCAGAAGAGTGCTACAGCTGTTTTTTGGCTCTGACTAGCCAGCTTCTTACACTGACAATTGACTGACTTACACATCCTAGTCCTCACATACAAAGCCCTCCATGGCCTCGCCCCACCCTACCTCTGCGACCAGCTAACCCCCTACCAACCCGCCCGTTCACTCCGCTCAGCCGGCTCTGGCCTGCTCCATGTCCCCGGACCCACCCGCCCCACCATTGGCGGGAGAGCCTTCAGCCACTCTGCTCCCAGCCTGTGAAATTCCATCCCCCATTCACTCCGCCTCGCCCCCTCCTTAGCCTCCTTCAAGTCCCGCCTCAAGACCCTCCTCTTCGACCATGCCATCGGCCACCCCCATTCCCCTCCCCCCCCCCCCCCCCCACCCCCAGCTCGGGTCTGAAATGCTGTACACTGTCCAGCGCCTTGGGACGTCCTCCCGATGCGAAAGGCACTATACAAATGTAATCTTGTTCTTGTTGTTTCAGCCATTTTGTCCTGAGCCTCTGGGATTTCATCCTCAATGT
Source organism: Callorhinchus milii (assembly GCF_018977255.1). NCBI lineage: Eukaryota > Metazoa > Chordata > Chondrichthyes > Chimaeriformes > Callorhinchidae > Callorhinchus > Callorhinchus milii. The sequence continues at coordinate 73,577,022 of NW_024704743.1, read as the reverse complement.
TCTCGTGCTCATTACTATAGCATTAAAAGCAGTTTTTATATTATTCATCAAATCCTGTGGAATTTAATCTATATTCTGAACAATAACAAACAACACAACAGTCCCTGTCTAGTAGTAGTCTCATGCCTTTGCTGAAATGAAGATCAGTTCAGGGACAAATTACATTCTCTGAGGAGTTGACTCTATTCGTTTCATCACAACATGCAGCCTTTGTTCAGAAAGTTATCGATGGTCTCTTTCTGCAACTAATTCCCCACAATTGCAAAATAGATGACCTGAAGAATGTATTTTTCTTGTAGGTTTGGTATCTGCTGGGATGGGTTTGTTATCTTCAAGCAGAGAAGTCGGATCAGGAGGCTGCATTCAAGAAATCTGCCAGGGCACACCTCACGAAAGCTAAAAAGGTAAACCACTGCTGTGTGACTATCGTGCTTCACTCGTTCAGGAGTTAAGTTGCAGAGAACTTGTAAGGGGATTTCTTCTTGGCTTCATCTGCCCCCAGTACAAGCACATTTCAGATAGTCAGTGTTTAAACAGGACATGAATACAGAGGGTGCAATAGTTTTTTATTCATATTTTCCAAAAATATCTATTCTGCCAAAAAATATTGTGATCTTTTCCCCTTGGGGAAATCTGCAGATACATGTAATTACACTCAGGCCTGTGCCAGTGAAAGGTATTTATTTCCTTGCTATAAGCTTTCTGTTCGATGAAATTGTTTATCTTTGTTTTTTGAAAAGCTTTTTTTTGCCATAATTCACTCGTGCTAATGCTAAGGCAGAAAGCTAATGCTTTCTGCCAAGAAAGGTATTGAGTAACAAGCATTCACAAACTTAAATAATCTCAGTTTACAAAGCCTACCTTCCAGATGAGCAAGACACTTTATTTCTGGCAGACTAACAAAGGACAATTCTGTGATCTTTTAATTGCATCACAGGCTGAATCTTTAACCACATTGAGACAACAAGGCATGATCTCTCTTTCCAGATCAGCTACATAAATTAGAAACTAACTGTGAGTGTAAATTGCTATTGAAAAATTAATACCCTATTCATGCCGCACATTTAACATCAGTTCAACACTTTTTTTCTGTGTTAAAGGAACTGCAGGCTAGCTGCATCTTAACTGCAACGACAACAACAACACCTTGCACTTATATAGCACTTATATAGCGCCCCCAAGGGTCTCAGAGCGCTTAACAGCCTGTCTCCAAGCTGGTGGGGGAGGTAGCCATAAGCACGGTCGAAGAAGAAAGTTTTCAGGCAGGACTTGAAAGAGAGGAGAGAGGTGACAAGGCAGAGGGATTGAGGGAGAGTGTTCCAGAGTCTTGGGGCATAGTGACTGAAAGCGCGACCTCCGATAGTGGGGCGGAGGGTGCGAGGGATGAGCAGGAGGCCGGTGCCAGTCGAGCGGAGGCGCCGTGTGGTGGATTGGGGAGTGAGGAGGTTGGAGAGGTAGGGAGGTGCCAGGGAGTGAAAGGATTTGAAAAACTGGTAACTGGTACAAATTTATCAGCATATATGCTGCAGAATACATTGCCACTCAGAACAGCAAAAGCAACCATCTGAAGTATTCTGCAAACAGTAAAACACAAGACATTTTTAGATTTCTGGTGCAGTGGGGAAGAGAATAATTAAAATAATAATCCTTTCATTTTATTTGGCGCCTTATTATGTCAAATATCTGAAAGCACTTCACAGACTTTTCTGTAAAGATGAGTGTGTATTTGTGGATGAATATGAAATGTAGCAGCCAATTTGTGCAGTGCAACGTCCCTTAAACAACCAGGAAGTGAATGACTCCCCTCTTAATTTTATGCCAATTCTTCAATTCCATTTCCCCACCCTTTCTCCATATCTCTGATACTACCGAGTATCTATCTAGCTTTCGGCACAGACTCGATGGGCCAAATGGTCTCCTTTTGTGCTGTATAATTCTTACACAGACATTACGACTTAACAAAGACCTCGCCTCCACTAAATCGTCGTTCTACTCCAAGATAATCTTGGAGGCCAAGAACAACCCCAGCTCCTCTTCTCCATCACCAACAGGCTCCTCCACCCACCCTCTCACTCCTCGCCCATCCTCACCTCCAACTCCCAACTGTGAGGAGATGCTGGATTTCCTCAAGACCAAAATCGAGGGGTTCCATTCAGCCGCCTCCACCCTCTCAACCGCCATCCCTTCCCCATTTCCCGCTCACACTCCAGCACCTACCCATCCCTCCCTCCACACCTTCGAACCTGTCTCCTCCTCCTCACTCACCACCACTATAACCTGCATGAAACCCACCAGTTGCTCCCTCGACCCCATCACTGCTCCTCTCCTTACCTACCAGCTCCATCTCCTTGCCACCCTACTCACAGACCTCAGCAACCTCTCCCTGTCCACTGGCACCAGGTTTATTAACATCCTCAGGTGGGGCTGGGGCAAACCAGTGTTCATTGAGCAGAGGGAGCAGCCAGAGCATTAGGTTTGCAGGAGATCATAAAGGTAGACCATGCAGGGATTTGAAAACGAGTACAAGGATCTTGAATTCCATCTGCTGGGGGATGGGGAGCCATTGGAGCAGAGCAAGGATGGATGTGATAGGCTTGTGGAGTCTGGTTCGGAGAGGAGACAAGATGAGCTGCACAGTTCTGGGTGGTGTAGTGTTTGATTAACGACTAAATAAAATCTTTTTTTCCTTTGCGCCTGATTTATCAATGTTGTCCCTTTTAGATTTTTTTGTTACACAAATGCACTTAAGTTAATTTGTCAATTGTAAATTAAACTTGTCATTTCAGTCCGTTTCAAGCCAACTGGGTTTGATCCAAGAGATGAGGCTGGGTGCTCTCTTGCTTGCTGTCTCTGATGAGGCAATCCCAGTCTGCGGGACTCCATGCACTCTTCAGTATCAATGATAAGTCATGCAGAGAAGATAAATCTGTACTTACATTGGCACCGTAGTCTGAACTACAGTTCCATAGATAATGAGTTCTAGGAATGTTCCTGCCATACTGCCCAAGCTGCAATACTAGATGAGATAGTCTGCTTTGGAGGATAGCAACAAAACATCCTGTTACTACATTGTGTTAATATTTAGGCTCTAGGGACCAACATTATTTTACTAAAGGCTCTTTAATGGTGCAAGCACTTTGAATCAGCCTTGGAGTTGATCTAACCACAATACTGAGTGAATACTGCTGGATACTTTCTACTGTATAAACTGGAGGAATGAAAATAAAAGTTCTGCCATGATTAATAAAATGGCTGAATGGCCTTCTGTTCTTCCACTTTTATTTGTGATGTTGCCCATTTTGATGCTGATAGTGCCATAAATTGGTATTAAAATAGCTGTAATGCCTCATATTATACAAACAATAATTTTGTTGCAAATTGCACCTATGCTCATTGGAATTTTATAAACTTTCTTTGTTGGAATTTTCACCTACTATGGGTTAGCTTATCAATGTGAAAATACAGCAATAAAATTCTAAGAGAGATATTGTGTTTGACATATACAGTATTACATCCAGTGAGATAGTTAATTGAAACGTGCAGATCTCGACAGTTTGTTTCATTCAAATCTGTCATATTTTGTCTAAAAATGTAACTGATATATATAAATTGATTATAAAATAATTTGTTCAACTAGAATTATGACCCACTAAATACTAACTTAAAATTAGCGAGAGGAGAGACACATTCATTTCCTGTCCAAGGTTTAAAGACCTATTCATGTAGCATCTTAGAGAATCCAGAATTTGGCAAATTGTTAAATTCACTCTCAATTGTATTTGTGGTGCTGTCTACCCCCAATAATGTTAACTTCCTGTGCCTGATAGCGCTGTGAATTCACTTTGATGCCGGTTTCCTGTGATTCTTAAAAGAAATTCAAAGAAACTTGCTTCAAAATTAAGGCTGTGTTTAAGGATTTGTCAAACTTTGGATGTTCTAAAATGTCACACAAATATAGAAATCTGGACTTGGTTAGATTTTCTACCCCACTGTGTGAAATATGGGTCTTGTGGTCTCTTGCTATGTAGGAGTTCTCCTGTTTGGTTTCAAATACCAAAAAGAGGTACTTTAAAATGCAGAATAGATTTTGTTTTGTAAATTATAAATACATACAGTGACATGTGGTGCATTTCAGTACTCTCAGACTCCCAACAGAAAATGATTTTTTACTCAGTATCTGAATTTCATTTCCTTTCTCAATTTCTTTGAAGGGTTATTCTGGTTTATAGCACTCTTGCCACTGAGTCAGAAGATTGTAGGTTCAATCCACATGTCAGGACTTGGCAGAAGTTCCAGGATAGTGTTGGGAGAGTGCTGCATTGTTGGAAGAGTTATCCTTCGGATGAAACGTTAAACAAAGTTCCTGTCTGCCTGTTCAGGTGGTTGTTAAAGATCCCATGGCACTATTTGAAAAAAGAAGGTAGTTGCTTCTGATGTCCTAGCTAACTATCCTCCAGATAAAATTAGCTATTCACTTCTTAGCAGTTTGTAGGAAATTAATGCACAAAGTAATTGCTGCTTTCGCCTACATATTACAATCTCTGCACTTCACAATTAATAAAATTCTGTGAAGTACTTTGAGATGTTTTGATAATGCGATGAGATGTTATCAACTGCATGGATGATTATTATTAATATTTTTCTGTATTGGAGCAAAACCTCCAGATTGTCCCTGATTATCTCGTACTCATACACCAATCTACACTTGCTCAGTGATATGGTCTTTCTTCTGTACAAAAAAAGTTAAGATAAGAAAGCTCAAGGTGAGATTAAAGGCTTTCTGTGAAATAATATCAGTAATACCCAAGGAATGATTATGAATAATTCATCACTGATCAATAACTTGGCAGCCAGTGCAATACAGTTACAGAACCACAAAATAAGTTGTTTAATAGCTGAAGGACACAAGCAGTTAGAGATTTATGAAATGAATAAAAATACAGTGGCCTACAAAATACAGTCTTCTGACTACGGTAAATCTTGTGGACCACTTTGAGATGTTTCATCGATGTGATAAGGCATCACAAAGGTCTTCACAGAGCCAACTGGGGGCCCAAGTTGGGGGTGGGAGGGATCTGAGGAAGGTTGGGGTGGTGGGAGAGAAGATGACCAAAAGTGCAGTCAAAGAGAAAAGTGCCTAGGCGAGTCGGAGGGGAGCAAGGTGGAGGGACTCCAGGATGGAGTTCCGGAGAGTGGGGACAAAATTGCTGAAACTTCACCTACTGACATGAAGCAGGCTGGTGTTTGCCGAACATAGGGAGGGACTGCAAAGTGATTATATTCAGCAATAAAATTCCAAGAGAGAGCGAGAGAGAATGTCCTTGAGAAATAATCCATTCAGCAGAACAGTGATTAAAAGCTGGAAATTTCTAATCTTAGTTCATCGAAATCTGCCAAATTTATCTGAAAAATGTAGCTGCTATGTTTTAACAACAACAACTTGTATTTATATCGCGCCCTTCACATAGCATAGAATCTCAAAGGGTTGCACAATGGCGGGGTTGGAGACCGAGCAAGGGAGAAGGGAGAGGTGACCAGATAGCTAAATGGAGAGCAAGGCAGTGAGATTGAGTCAGGGAGTTCCATAGGCTGAAGACATGGCTGCCAATGGTGGCATGGAGAGATCAGGGGACTCGCAGTGTGCCTCTGGCAGCTGAGGAAAGGGGGTCGGGCAGAGGAGGGCTGGGGCACCAAAGGATTTGTATGCGAGGATGAGGATCTTGAAGTCAATCCATTTAGAAACAGTGGAGCCTGGCGAGAATTTAAACAAATTACAAAATGATTTATCTAATCAAATAATAATCAAATAATAATCAGCCATGTCCGCCTGCAAAGATAGCCACTACATTTTACAATAAATCCTGTGAAGCACTTTGAGATGTTATGACAACTTAAGGTGCTATATGTTTTATTTGGTCAGCCGGGTGTCCGACACACGCAGAAACCCATTACCATCCCCAAAATGAACGAATACGAAAAGACCTATCGTGCTCGTTCGTAGATCAAAATTCAATCTGACCACTTTTCCTACCTCTTCACTCCCTGCTGATTTAGAGATTGACCCAAGTCCTTTTGGATCTTGAACTAAGTTACTATTCAGTACGCTAATCAGCTATTTGTTCCAGATTGTCAATGAATGGAATTGGGAAGACAGCATATCTTCGATCTATGTTGGTTTCTTTCGGTGTAATTCTCCTAGTCTGCATTTATGCAAAATGCCCCTCTGTAGTCACTCTATTGATCTATTTTGTTACTGTAGACACTTGGATTGTGTTTCTCCATCCCCTCCCATTCCGTTGGACTCATCTGAAACTGAGCTCAAACAGAGATTGGCAGCAAGGTGCCAACAACTATGTGCTTGTGTACGTGGTCTTTCAGTTGTAGGTGAGAGGAGTTCTAAAAAGTATGATCATTTGTTCGTCTTTTTCTAATCAGAAAGTTCAATATTTTGAACGGTGTATGCAGTGAGGGGAGCAGTGTCATAATACTGGGCTGAAGATCACAGATGTTTAAAAAACAATCCTTAAATTGATTTCTATTCTCTGCACAAGGAAGAGAAAGCTGAGTCTGCAAAGATCCATGCAAATGTTAGATCATTTCCGTCTCTGTAAAAAGATAAGATTATCCACATTTCACATCCTTGCAGTGATATTATTTCGAAATCTTTAATGGTTTCCTGATGGATCAATGGCCTGAAATTCCTTCTGATCTGTGGGTTTTCACATAATAATAATAATAATAATAATAATAAACAATAACCTCTAGATTTGATATAGCACCTTATGACGTCTTCAAGACGTCTCAAAGTACTTCACAGGATATACTGTAAAGTGAATTGACTGTATTTTGGGGCGAAATGCGGCAGCCAATTGTGCACAGCAGTGTCCCACAAACAGTCATAGATTGAGTGACCACATTTTTTTAAGGGATCAATACCCCCGGAAAAGCGATCTGCATGCAGAAACCCATCGCCATGATTAAACGTATGCAGACCAGACTGCGTTCTACATACGTATAATGGACCACAACTCTGTCCTTGGAGGGACGTACCCTATTTATCAATACCAGCAATTAATTAGTTTGGGGAAAGGTTTGGAGACCTCACTGTGTGCGTGAGGGTATTGCTGGAGTTTATCCAACTCAAATCATGTGGCTTGCCATCGAGACCACTGTCTGGCAAATTTCCCACAGCTTATCTAGCTAGAACCATACTGCCCATCAGGCCTTTGCCTTGGAGGATTAACAGGAGCTGAGGGCAAAGAGACACTGTTTCCTGTGTCTGCCTTTTCCAAGTCCTGCCAATGAGCCAGGCTGTCTGGCCTGTGATTGGCCGTGCCCTGGAGTATTGCTAACTCACCTGGCTCAGGAACTGGACTACTGAGACCCTCACAGAGGGGTGGGTGACAATTCTGACATTCCGTTGTCGAGAATGTCAACTTGGAGCCAGCTCAGCCCCAAAGAGATCCCGCTTGCATTTGTGTAAACCTAATAGCCTCTTTACAGTGTATCCCTGCTGTCGACAGCAGCTCCTAGTTTTCAGTGCTGTAATGAAAAGAATTTGTACTCTGCCTCTAGAGCATTGGAGATGAAGCTCAAGAAGTGCTTTTAATATATCCTCCACAGGCGGCGGCAGCAGCAGCAGCAAAATCTAAATACTCATAGTCACTGCAAGCATCTTTCTAGATTTTACTTTCTCTTTAAGTATTTCCACCACAGTGCAAAAGGAGATTTTACCTCAACTGTGGCTCAATCCTCCTACTTCGGTTCCAGTCATTATCTAATTGGGGAATATAAACGGGTAATGAGGAATACGGAGAACACATTGGAAGTACATGTGTGCAGTTACAATAAGTATTAGATAGAATCAGTAGAACACAGAATCAGACATAGGGATCGAAAGAATGATTGTCAGGGAAACAGCGTAATGACATTTTATACTAGAAAAAGCACTCAGGGCATAAATACTCCTGCTAAGAATTGTCCCCCAGACCCACAAGTACTCAACTCCATCTATATTCCGATGACAAGTAATTGGCTCCAAACCGGATCTCTGGAGCAGTGTTTCACAAGGGAGCATTAGGTAAACGGGGATTCCATGCAGAGTAACGTTAGATTTTGAGATTCCCCAGTCTGCTGTTTAGTTTTAATGAAGGACAAGTGCCCCAGTTCAATAACTTGCCGACACTCCAGCTTCACGCATGACGATTATCACTTGAACTCCCACCCACAACTCCGGTGCCCAGCCAGTACTTTGGAATGCTTTCCTGACATGAAAGGCACAATATAAATATAAATTGTAGTGTATAATTATACTACAATGGGCTGCGATCGAGCCACGCCATGATACAATATAATACACATTTCTGTTCGTAAATGTAAATTTCCAAGAAGAACAATTGGAAGTTGCTTTTTGGAAGTACAGTCAGTCAATTAATCAAGTCAGTCAATCTATCAATCAATCAGTCAGTCAGTCAGTCAATCCGTCATTTAATCAGTCAGTCAGTCCCCTGCTTATTTACCATCCCGGTTGCCATGCCTCCCACCACACTGACCAGTCTCTGTGGTCTGTACGTCAAAACACTTAAGCCAAGATGGATGCAGGTCATTTCAAATGAAGCATAAAATCCATTCATTTAAGTAATGTAAGTACATTTGCATAATTATATCAGCTTAACTTGTTCTATAGAGAAAATAGTCAATTTAGCCGCGAGGCATTAGAACCAGTGTTACGGTGTAATGAGAATTAATGTTGTTCATTCCTTCACATTCACCCGGTACCTTGATAATCAAATCAGTGCCAATTTAACCCATTTAGTGAATTTCCTCAGTGTCCCTTGTTATCTGAAAAGATTTTCCTTCTTGCACACTTTCTGCCAATTTCCTCTTGATCCCAGTCTTGGCATCATAGAAGGTTTAAATGGGTGTAGAGTGTATAGCATAGAGATTGTTAGTGACTGGTTGTGTTGAAGCAGACCTTGCAGTAATTGATGTAAATCTGCTAGGACCTACCTAATGGAGAGAGATTTTCCAGCGGTGGATGAAAGCTGCTTGAAAGCAGATACTCTTGCGGGATCAAGAAGTACTAAAGAGAATAATTGATCGTCCTTTTGTATTCCCTGGACAGTGATTGCTGTGGGTTTAAAAGAGCATTGAACTAGCAGTATTTCATCTGATTAATATTAAAAAAAAAGTTCTTTACTTCGAGAATCACCTTTTTTCATCTTTACAGTCTATTGAGCCTCATCCTATAAAGGGACAGTTCATATAGCACTTTTTAAATCTTCTGAGTGGCTGTATTTAAGTGTGCTGTAAAACGTCTTACAGTAACCTTGTGTGTCAACCTTGCTCAGTTGATAGCACTCTCACTTCTAAGTCAGAAGGTTGTGACTTCAAATCCCATATTGGGACATTGAAGTCATATGGTCTCGGCTGACACTCCAATTAAGTGCTAGGGGAGCGCTGTATTAATGGAGGTGCTGTTCTTCACCTGAGACGTTCAACCGGTCTGGTGGACATTAAGAGACTCCACGGCACTATTCCAAAAGAGAAGAGAGTTTCTCTTGGTGTCCTGACCAACAATCCTCCAGATAAAATTTAGTTGTTCACTTCATGTCTGTTGGTGGGGCAATGCTGTACTTAAATTAGCTGCTGCATTCAATTGCAAGTTACAGTCATTATATTTTGCAGTTTATCCTGCAAAATTGAAACATCCTCTCGATATGAACGGTGGTATATCAATTGTAAGGATTATTATTATTACGATCCAATTATTGCAAGCAGATTTCAGGCAGGAAACTTTTTATATAGCTAAAACTAAAATAAAATGACAATTTCAGAATAATATCTGCTGACCCAATTCACTTGCTTGCTTCCCTATCCAAATACACAGTTAGAACTTAGCGGCACATTCACTTAAATTGTGCAAGAAAGTCAACTTTCTTAATTCTCAAGGGTGAGAAGCATTTTCGAAAAGTCAAAGGACATGTCAGGACTGAGAGGTTCTTTAGATCCCCAACTGAACCACGAGTGAAATGTATAGTTGCAACATGTTCTTGCTGTTGGAACTTGCTTGTTGGTGGATAGATTATTGATTCTGGCTGGGGAGACAAAGCCTTAAAAGCTATCATTCGTAGAATGCTTTCAATGATCAAATGCACATCATTCACGTTCTAAATGAAATTTGTTGCATCTGACAATCCCATTATTCTTATTATTCTCCCTTGTTCCCTTTTCACCCATTGCTGTCCCCATTACACCCTTTTAATGCTTATCATACATATTTCAGGGTTTAGTAAGATACATTCACAAACCAGATTTGTTGTCTAAATTGTCTAAATTGTGGAGTCCTGTAGCTCAGTGCAAGCGAGAGACCTGAGTTCAATTCCAGGCAGGGCCAACCTTGGGCAAGTTTCCTTACTCCACACGCCTAATAATAATCCCTCCAAAACAAAACAATAATAAATTGGTCATTTTCAATCCATGACTGTTTGTGGGACATTGCTGTGCGCAATTGGCTGCCGCGTTCACCCACAAATATACAGTCAATTCACTTTACAGTGTGTTCTGTGAAGCGCTTTGGGACGTCCTCCCGACGTGAAAAGCGCTATATCAAATGCAAGGATTATTATTATTAAATTGAAACTTCCAGTTTGTGAACATCAATGATGTGAATTTTGTCTTAAAAAAAACAGTCACTACACATCATGGTGAATTCTGTGAAGGACTTTAAGATGCTCTCCTGACATGAAAGGTGTATGTCAAATGCAATGATAACAATTCTTGCATGTGATGCAGCACTTTATCACATCGTTTAGACAGCTCAAAGCGCTTCACAGAATTTACTTTAAAGTGAATTGACTGTATATTTGTGGGCGAAACGCAACGATTTCTGTATTTATGTTGCTTCAATTAACGTCCTTTTCCAGCACAAAATATTTCAAAAGGGCATTGCAAGCATTACTAGTGTCATACACCAGAAGTATTTTAAATGTAAAATATATTTAATATAAATAATAAAGAAGTCTGAGTGAGGGTTCAATGGAAATAGATTGACAATTGGATCAGGTAATGTAAAAAAAATCAATTTATTGAGTGTTGAGTAAGTAATTGCAATCAGGACTTAATTTATCATTCACAATATCTGTTTCCCTCCTGTTCAATATTTATATGCTCTCTCTTGGTGACATCATCCGCAGAGATGGGGTCAACTTCCACATGTATGTGGATGACACCCAACTCTACCTCTCTGCCTCCACTCTTGACTCCAGGACCACTGCTGTGCTGACAGAATGTCTGTCAGACATCGAGTCCTGGATGAGAGGTAACTTTCTTCAGTTGAACATCAACAAGACCGAGGCTCCCCTGATTGGCTTCCGTCAGCACCTCCACACCTCCGCACCTCCATGGTTGCTCACTCCACCTTTCTAAGCCAGTCTGGGACCTTGGGGTCTTGTTTGACCCTCAACTATTGTTTCTACCACACATCTGCGCCATGACCTGCTCTGCCTTCCCCCACCTCCACAACATCGCCCGGCTCTAACACTGTCTCACACCACAGGCCGCTGAAACCGTCATTACATCAAGGCTTGACTATGCAAACTCACTGCTTGTCGGCCTCCCCAACTCCTCCCTCCACAGGCTGCAGATCATCCGGAACTCTGCAGCCCATGTCCTTTCCCGCACTAGGCTCCGTGTGCCTATCACCCCCCATCCCTCGCCCAACTCCACTATCTTCCATCATACAGAGGATACAGTTCAAGATCCTGGTCCTCACCTTCAAAGGCCTCCACGGTCTTGCTCCCCCTACCTCTGCGACCTCCACTCAGCGGGCTCCAGCTTTTTTCACATCTGCCACTTCACAATCTGCCACTCTGCCTCTGGAACTCCATCTCGTAGACCTTCTGCCTTGCCTCCTCCCTTGCCTCCTTCAAGACTCATCTCAAGACCCTCCTCTTTGACCATGCCTTCGCTTACCCTCGTACCCTCCCTGCTTTCTACCTTCCAGCACCTTGAGACGTCTTCCCGACGTGAAAGGCGCTATACAAATGTAATTTTGTCGTTGTTGTTCCTTGTTGCTGCCTCAGTTTTGCTCCATGTGATGTACATCTCACAAGATCACAGGGTCAGTTTGGATGAATGAGGCCCTTCTCATCCTCCAGAATATAAAATATACAGTAACTACACTTTACAATAAATCCTATGAAGTTCTATGAATCGTCCTCCAGAAGTGAGAGCTGCCTACTGAGCTAGACTGACATACAAGCCAGTTGGGGTTCCTTCTGCTACCTGCTTCCACAAGAAAATCCTTCAGAAAGTCAACTCTGACATCGAGGCTACCCCAACATCTTTCCAAAAGTTAGTATCATGGTGAATTGATATATTCTTAATAGGTAGCTGGAAATCACTGCCTCACGGTCACCAGGTATCATTGTCACAGAGAATAATAAGTTTGGTAAAGCATTATTAAGACTGCTTTTATATTGCAATCATGAAGTCCAGGCTAAATGAAAAGCACTTGCTTTTACGCAGCCTCTAGATCTCAGCAGATGACATTTTGCACACACGTGGACATCTTATCACCACTTAAATGTGCTATTTAAGATACTAATGTGTGCGCAGTGCCCATTAGAATTGTTGGAATACTATCTCCTAACACCCTAAACACACAATGTACTGACGTAGTATTGTCAGTGAAATACACACGAGGAAGAGGCGCTGACTGTCCACAAGGCGCTGCAGGGCTCGGTGATGTCAGTAGAAATCAGGAACTGGAAGTGACCTGGAGCAGCTACGCTGTAACACGCTATATTTTAACAAGAGCCTTGTACATTAATGACTTCTGTTCTAATGGAGCTGGACTATATCAGCAGTAGTTCACAATCTGTTCGTGGCTCAATGGCTATCTGCGCCTTTTCATGACTCACCTTCCTCTGTTGTGTAACCATATGTCACTGTTTCTGCCCTGAGTCGTTAGCCTATCTTTCTCTTCCAGAGGGTATAGGTTGGTGGTGTAATCCCAGCATCTCTGTTAGAATATTGTTCCTATTCTCAAGTATAGTTCATTCCAGGTTTATCGTAAACCGCCAGACAACGGTGTGCACGAGGCTTTATGATCTGCAGTCTCCTCGAGACCAGTAATTAAAATCTTGGTGTTATGAACCACTCTGTTTAGAGCCTCTGTAATAGGAGATATATTCTGAGAAAAAAATCTATTTTAACTAAACCCACAAATAATGCACAGAATAAAATCATCACAAAGCTGACATCGGCAAAACTTTCAAGAGAGTTGTAAATTAGAAATGGTTGCATTGATTGGCTCTGTCGTTTTCATTATGTCAACATTTAATGCCAAGAAATATTTCTCCAAAGGATTTATTACTGCTATCAGAAACTTGAATATTAATGGAAACTATAGATTGCATCTCTTTTTATGTTACTATACTTTCTAAAAGTTATAATAGGGTTGTACATCACTGTGTGCTTCAACATTAGTACCTCTGAGCCTTTGACGCTACATCAACCAATAGGCCTCTTCAGTCATCTCTACCTTGGTCAGAATTATGTAGATATTTGTGATTTACCTGTCCACCAATATTTGAGATATCTCTAAAAACAAGTGTGCAAATATTATGCGTTTTGCTGGATGTGTTTTGATGGATGCTGGAGTCCTGTAGTTCGGTAGTTAGAGTACTCGTCTCACGAGCGAGAGACCTGAGTTCGATTCCCGGCAGGGTGAAACCTTTGGCAAGTTTTCTTGCTCCATACGCTTGATAATAATCCCTCAAGAAAATAAAAGCACACAATAATAATTTGGTCACTCAATCCACGACTGTGGGACACTACTGTATGACATTGGCTGCCGCGTTTTTCCCACAAATATAGTCCATTCACTTTACAGTATATTCTGTGAAGCTCTTTGAGACGTCTAGAAGATGTGAAAAGCGCTGTATCAAATGCAAGGATTATTATTAATTCAGTAAATGAATGGAGAGCTTGTGAGGAGTTATTGTGGTTATATTTTTTATTAGTTTGTGAAGCTTGTGTCTGATTTATTAACATTTTATCAATTCAGTCAGATTGCCTGTTGGGTGTACTCTTTCCCCATGGTAGGACCTAAGCTCGTGGTTTAGGCTACCGTTGGGGAGATTTGATCAAGGTGCCATTTTTCAGTAGAATGAGGACCCGTCTGCCTACCTTCAGTTCGATATTAAAGAATCCTTCAGCTATGCTGAGAAGCAGGGTGTTTCTCCCAGTGTCTTGGCTTGCAAACCATCAGATTAATTGGTCATTCACCTCATGGCTGTTTGTGGAATCTCACTGGTGCAAATGACTGTCACGTTTGCCAACCAATAGACAATCATTTCACTTGACACCAATTATCTGTGAAACACTTTGAGGCATTTCAAAGTGATGAGGTGCAGTAAAAATACAAGTTCTTTCTTATAACAGTAGGCAAGTGACTTGTGTTAATGTGTACGAGAGTGAATGTCAGAACGCAGGAAAGCGGAGTTGAAAATGAGCATCAGCTACTTGTGTAATAAAGAGGTATTGAAGGCTGTTGAAGTCCGAAGTCTGTTCAATGCAGAATTCACACATAATAATAATCCTGGCATTTGTAATAGGCTTTACCACATTATTGAGATGTCTTAAAGAGCTTCATGGGAATTACAATAAAGTGTAGTTAATGTAATATATAGGCAAATAAGCACAGTAATGTCCCAACAATCAGCTAAGAACCGAATGACCCCATCTTTTGGCCAGGATACTAAGATAAATTCCTTTCTCTTCCATCCTGTTCACCCACAATATATACAATTCACTTTACAGTATATTCTGTGAAGCGTTTTGAGATGGTCTTGAATACGTGATAAGGCAAGGATTACCAAATGCAAGGATTATTATTATTATTATTATTATTATTATATCCTTCCAAGTAACCAGTTCCTTCTGATTACCCTCTGGGGGAAGAATTACATCCNTTTTTCTGCCTTAAAATTACCCTCGCTATGCCCTCAAACCTGTGTCCACTTAATCAAACATATCTTGTGCCAATGTGGCTGAGCAGCACACCAGTGCAATTACAAAAAGGCCATGTTGTCTCTTCAGCAAAAGAACCTAAGGTAGCCTTTCGATTTCTCTGTTAATCTCTGCAAATAACCCTCACCAGCTTGCTGTAAAGATATCCTTCAAATCACAAATTGCAAAATTGGCAAAATGCCAAAACAGGTAAACTAGGACTAAATTCATCAACTGATTTTCAGTGATGAACTAAATTAATATTTATCTGCAGGTTTCTTCAGCAGTATAATTCTAATAAGACAACACAGCCCAAAGACATTATCAAGTCTATGAAAATATTTAAATCACAAGTGGGAGACAAACTAGAATTTCAAGGAGGTTATTAACTACGTATAAATACGATTTGCTATCATTGTCCATGAAATGAACAGTTATAGCCTGCAGTGGTAAATTGAATGATGTTAACAATTATGCTGAGGACAGATCCATAATCGGTCTGTAATCAATTTTTAAAAAAATATATATTTTCAATATTATTTCCCTGGTACAATCTTTGAGCAATTGTAGCTGCACTTTGCACGCTATCGTTCCTGCATTGTATCATTATCTGCACTGTGTGATTCCTGCACTGTCCATAACTGCATTGTGCTTTCCATTGTATCATTGCCTGCATTGTTCTTTGTACTATGCTGCACTTTCACTGAATCATTAACTTTGCTTCTGTGCATTGTACTGTATTGTTAGCTGCACTGTGTTTTGCACTGTGCTATGTGCTGCAGTCTATGATTAACTGCATTCAGTTGGGGTATTCAGACCATTTGAGTTTGTCTGATATTGAAACCGAGTGTTGTCTTCAGAAGTTCGTTGCCTCAAAGCTTTTAACACATGTCCAATATTATTTGTTAACTCCTTTCTAAAGATTATGGAACGGAGGTCCGCCATGGAGGTTGACTGGTTGCAGTAGATTAGTTGATTAAAATGTTTAATTGACAGAAATTGAAATTTATTGTTGTTGAGCCAACCAATCTGGGAATAGCAGACATGTTATATCAACCTTTCCACTCATCTTTCATTCCTTCTGCCTGATGTGACTCAGTTCATAAATCAACTGCCCAACAAAACAAAGCCATATAGAGCACTAAAAGTGCCAGGCTTGATCCCTGAGTCTCTGCTGAGTTTGTTGAATTCAGAGAAGGCTGCACTAGGAGCACAGCAATTGGACTCAGTGTCTTTGCATTCTAGAGGGGAAGTATAATCCAGAGACTCCTGTTAGAAAATGTGCATGTTTGTGTGTACATTAGTTGAGGACTGTGTATGACTAGTGCTTAACCGCCCAGAACCCCTCCCCCCTTCCTACTTTCACCCCAGTTATAGCATGACATTTGTTATGTTAATAAGAAAATAATGCATTTATAGTGCCTCGTCATAGAGTCTCAAATAGTGAGTGGCAATGACATCATTGGGGAAACTAGCTTCGAGGAGTTGTTGAGCCTGTCTGTATGTGGGAGCTAAATTAGTATCAGCAGAGATTCACCTCGATTGTGTAATTTCTACTACATGTATGTCAATTTGGATCCCAGATACTCTCAGACTTAGTAACATCTCTGAGTTAATTTAATCAGCAGTATCAATTTCAATGAAACATATTCATAAAGTTATTAAAAATGGAGTGATGAGGGCTGTTAGGTTAGTGGTAATTCAATCTCATGTCTTCTTTGAAGGTTGTGAAACTGTCTCTTTAAGGAGATTAGATTCAAATTTCAATAGCATCTCATTTAAAAAAAAGTTGACTACTCCCCTCCCTTGTATTTTTAAAATTATATTGAAGCATTTATCCGTAAGAGTAAAGTTTCTGAAGTAAATTGCATTACGTCAGATAGACTAGGTCAGACAAAGGTTGCTATTTTGTGTTATATAAAACAGCAATTTCATGTGAAATTTAGTAATGGCATTTGATAAACAATCCTCAGCATTTTCTATGCCCCGCTCCCCGCTGTGTGCCAATTATTGACAAAATATCAGTGAGGAAACCAATTATAACCTTTAGGTTTAAGTTTAGAGCTATCTGAACATTGCTGTTGAAAAAGTAACTGCGGTTAATGCATGCTGTTTGTGTAAAGACTTGGTGTGTTCGGAAGCTAAACTGTCAAGAGAAGATTTGAGGCTTAATAGAATCTTCACTCTCAGTATCTTCATGTGACTTACCTGTGTACCAACCCACGCGTGTGAGTATGATTAAAAAGTCACTTGTGAAGAGCAGTTGCCACTAACTGGATTGCTGTGATGCAACAACACATCTGTGCCATATCCCACTCTGCCTTTCCCCACCTCCACAACATCGCCCGGCTCCACCACCGTCTCACACCGCAGGGCGTCAAGACCCTCATACATGTATTCATAAGATCAATATAATAAATAATAATAATAATATAATAATAAATAATAATAATCCTTGTATTTGATATAGCGCTTTTCACGTCTTCTCGACCTCTCAAACTGCTTCATAGAATAGACTGTAAAGTGAATTGACTGTATATTTCTGGGCGAAACGCGACAGCCAATTGCACACAGCGGTGTCCCACAAACAGTCGTGGATTGAAAATGACCAATTTATTATTGTTTAATAATTTTGGAGGGATTATTATTAGGCGTGTGGAGTAAGGAAACTTGCCCAAGGTTGCATAGTCCAGGCTTGACTATGCAAACTCCCTGCTTGTCGACCTCCCCAACTCCTCCCTCCATAGGCTGTAGATCATCCAGAACTCTGCAGCCTGTGTCCTCTCCCGTACCAAAATTCCTTGCCCAATAAAAACCCTACCTCTGAGACCTCCTAACCCCCCTAACAACCCACCCATTCCCTCCGCTCAACTGGCTCTGGCCTGCTCCATAGCCCCCGACCCACCCGCCTCACCATTGGCGGGAGAGCCTTCAGCCACTCTGCCCCCAACCTCTGGAATTCCATCTCCCAATCACTCTGCCTCGCCCCTTCCTTAGCCTCCTTCAAGTCCCGCCTCAAGACCCTCCTCTTCGACCATGCCATCGGCCACCCCCCTTCCCCTCCCCTCCCTTCTCCCCTCCAGAACCCAGCTCGGGACTGAAATGCTGTACACTGTCCAGTGCCTTGGGATGTCCTCCCGACGTGAAAGGCGCTATACAAATGTAATCTTGTTGCTGTGTTTCAAACTAGAAAGCTCTATAACAAATGTAAGTAGGAATAGTGTTATTTGTTTCATATCTTTAACCATTCCTGAATTACAGATTATTGAGTCATGGGAAACTAGGAAGTGGAGGCCAGTCAGCCCATTGAGCCAGTTCCACCAGTTTATTAACAAAACGCAAAATACTGCAGATGCTGGAAATCTGAAACAAAAACAGAGAGAGCTGGGAAAACTCAGCAGGTCAGGCAGCATCTATGGAGAAAGGAAAAGCACTTTTCTTTCGCCATAGATGCTGCCTGACCTGCTGAGTTTTCCCAGCTCTCTCTGTTTTTGCCACAAGTTTATTAGATCTGGTCAGATCTTTTAATCCCTATCGAATGCCATTTCACCATACCCTTTAATACCTCTACAACCCATCTATCTCTTAATTATCATCTCTATTGATTCTGCCTTTACAAGCTTTCTGTGGTAGTGCTTCTTCACATCTTCATAACCTTCTGTAAGAAGAAATCTGACCTCATCATTCTGGTTTTAAGCCTATTTCCCATTGTAATGGATCCCTCCACCAGAGGAAAGAGTCATTCGTCCACTATCAGATATCTGGCCGACCACCCCTGTCCCCTCAAAAAGGCCAAAAAAATCATACCAGCAGTACCTCGATACAAACTCTGGTGTCCCCAGGCCTTGGCTCTTGCCAACCTGTGCTTAATACACTATAGAATTAGGTAAGCACGGTGCGTCCTTTCAGGAGAGAGTATGTCTTCCATTCCAGACACACGGAAATCTCTACATGTTGAACTCTTAAGTCTGGTTTGGATATTCTTAAGAATCATGATGGGTTTCAGACAAGCATGTGTCAGTCATCAAAAGTGCTGTCAAACATGTCATTAACTTTCATTATTTTAAATAATTCAATCAAATTACCACTTAACCTCCTCTCTGCTGTACGGAATATAGCCCCTCTCATCATAATTTATTAATAAAGATCGGTGAATAGTGGTATTTTTTCAAAGAGAGAGACAGCGAATGGGGGTAAGCCACTTTACAGTAATGCAATTAGTACACGTAATACTTGGAACATCCTCCCGACGTGAAAGGCGCTAAACAAATGTAATTTTGTTGTTGTTGTTGTTGTTGTTATAACACTCTAATTCAGTTCCTGAGGACATTATTACACAACTGGAATCACCTCTATGACGTAGTATTCATGCTCCGGGAGTTGATACAGTATTTTTGCTTTTAAAGCCTAGGATTACAGTTGCTTGTACATATGTTGATAAGGATTACCTTCAGGTCAGTGAGCTACTTTCAACAGCAGTATGACTTCAGAAGGAAATAGCTTTTTATTCTTTTGCTCTCTGAAGCATCTCGCTGAGTCTTGCCTGCTGAAAGGAATTAGATGAGAATGAAGATTACTTCAGGGCAGATTTTTTCATAAAGAAATACGCTGAACACTGTCAAAAAGTAGTCTGTGAATAAATTGAATACATTTACATATTTTCCATTTGTTTCAACTGTGTTGTTTGTAGATAATTGTACAGCACATAAATGCATCAGCACCTGAACAATTGGCAGGAGGGTTTGAAATATTTGCCTTTATGGAGAAGGATTAGCTTTTCTGGGGTTTGAGGAGGAAATCAAACCAAAGTACTAAGAAAAGTGTTTCTTTTTGATGCTGACATCAGCTCAGCTTTACAGAGTTCTGGTCTATTTGATGAACACTTGCAACATTTACCTATTGATGTGGAGAAATAAAATACAAAAGTTTAGAATATAAAGTAGTTTGCAGCATGCATTTTAGTCTTTAAAAGCCTAGGGAAATGCATTATAAAAAAATCTAAGTTTGGGCCTATGAATCATTCCTGTAAGTCATTGATTTAATGTAAATCAGAGGATTATTCAGCTTCATGAGTATGTCAGCAGTTAACTAATTCATTGCTTTACAGGTATCAGCCTGGCTTATTTGGTAGCACTCTCCTTGGAGTGAGAAGGTTGTGGGTTTAAGCTCTATATCAGGACTTTGAGCTCACATAGTCTAGGCTGTGCTCCATTTGGGTCCTGAGGGTGTAATGCATTGTTGGAAGTGCCATCCTTCTGATGTGATGTTAAATTGAGGTCCCTTCCATTAATATTTANTTTTTAATGTTCAGATGGACATGACATATTTGAGGAGATGAAATGCAGTGAGGGCGTTGATGCAGAAAGATTTCCTATTGCAATCCTAGAAAATGAGAAACCTTGTAGGTCGGGAAAAAAAGATTTAGATAAAATAACACTGAGGGAGTTGTTTTGAAACACGTTTCTCACCACCTGCAAGATATTTATGACCTAAATTTAGATTGCAGTTAAATGGTACCTCAGGCTTTTGGCATAAATTTGCACTGCAACCTTGATGTCTTCATTGTTTTACAGCATAATGTTCATTTTGGGAAATGAACACCACGCTGTAAAACAATGGAGACATCAAGGTTGATTCAGATATTGTATTACAGTCCTGTACTAACAATAATGTCTGAATGACTTTCTGCCAATGACCTCAAAAAACTTTCAAGATAGCAGGGTAATGTTATTGTCCAATCTCAAACTAGGAAGGTTGAATTCATTCAGTCATTCATGACCCAGAGCCCATATAGTTAATAGCTCCTGATAATATAAATAACAGAGGTTCCCAAAGAGAAGCAATTCTTGATCACAGGTTTTGTGATGGCGCATCCTGAGGATAAAAGTTATCTGAGTGTTAAATGCCAATGTGTCAAGTTTTATTTTCATAGCCTTGGCAAAGATTGCCTTCTTGGATATTAAATGCCGCCAAGCAGAAGCCTGTGAATGAAGCATGTGAGAGAAGACTGGAGCCTGATTGCATTCTATGCCTTTCTATAAGTCTGACATCTAACTCATTGCTACTGTGGGCTATTATAAAAAAAACTCTGATCAGTAATTGAGTTTGAGAGCACCATTATTGACCAGTTTCCAATCCTAATGTAAGTCATGTTCAACGCTGCAATTCATATTAGGTTCTGGTCTGTAGCGCATTAAGTACGATATTAAAATCTAGGAATTGTGAGGTTATAAACCAAAGTAATATATTGTGGAGAGTCAGAAGTTGTGAGAATGAGGAGAGAGTTGGGTAGTTATTTTCCATTTTGGTACATTTTCAAACTGTGATAGTGACCAAGGATTGTCTCAATTTATGGGTATTTAGCAATCCTACCAGTTAGCTGACATCATGAAAAACATCATTAAGTGCACAAGGGTAGGGCTGGTAAATTTACTGACAAGCAGGCAACAAGATGTCCACACCTTTGAGGAGATATTTGTTGATATCTACCTGCACCTTTTTCTTAAGAAAAAATGGTTGGTGGGAGGGAGGTCCTTAACTAGATAATAACACTCCCTGTTTTGACGCTGTATGTAAATCTGGTAGTGAGGTTGAAAAGGGCATACTGCATGAAACATACTGTGCACTGCAGTCTGGTGAGGTTAGGACATGGCATGGTGTAAGAATAGGTAACTTCAGAGGAAATTCATTTTCATATATTGCAGAAAGTGGGTTCCAAATGGACTGAATGTTTAGAATTTTCTACAATTCTTCATCTGTGACCAGGGCTCCCTCTGCCTCCTTGTCCTCCTGGACCTCTCCGCCGCGTTCGACACAGTTGATCATGCCATCCTCCTCCACCGCCTTTCCTCCGTCATCCACCTCAGTGAAACCACACTCGCCTGGTGCGAGTCCTACCTCACAAACCGCCAGCAGTACATCTGCACAAACGGCTTCTCCTCCCGCTCTCACCTGGTTACCTGCGGGGTACCCCAAGTATCCATCCTTGGCCCCCTCCCCTTTCTGATCTACATGCTCCCTCTTGGGGATGTCATCCGTAGACATGGGGTACATTTCCACATGTGTGCAGATGACACCCAACTCTATTTTTCCACCTCTCTTAACCCCCAGTCCCCTGATGTTCTGTCAGCCTGCCAGATCTCAGGGGCTGGATGAGCGTAAACTTCCTGCAGCTGAACGTTGACAAGACAGAAGCCATACTCTTTGGCTCTCGTCAATGTCTAAATTCTCACGGCTCTCACCTCCTCCACCTACCCGACCTCCCCCTAAAACTCTCTGAACCCGTAAGCAACCTAGGCGTCAGGTTCGACCCCCAATTATCCATCCTCCCCCACATCCGGTCCCTCACCAGCACCGCCTTCTACCACCAACGACGCATCGCCCGTCTCTGCCAATACCTCTCCCTAAAAGCCGCTGAAACCCTAGTCAATGCCTTTGTCACCTCTCTGCTGGACTATTCTATCGCCCTCCTCGCTGGTCTCCCATCCACTACCATCCATAAAATCCAAATCATTCAAAACTCTGCCGCCCGCATTCTCACCCACACCAAACTCCGCTCCTCGATCACCCCAGTCCTTGCCAGACTGCACTGACTGCCTATCCCAGAGAGGATCGATTTCAAGATCCTCACCCTTGTATTCAAGTCCCTGCACTCCTCTGCACCCCTCTACCTCTCTGACCTCCTCTCTCCTCAAAACAGTGCCCGTTGCCTTTGTTCCTCTGGGTCTGGTCTCCTCCTCGTCCCCCGAATCCTCCACTCCACCCTCGGCGGCCGTGCCTTCAGCCACTATGCCCCGAGGCTCTGGAACTGCCTTCCTCATTCCCTCATTCCCTTCGTCTCGCTCCCTCCCTTCCCATTTTCAGGTCTCTGCTGAAGACCTTTCTTTTCGACTTGTCGCCTTCCTCCCCCTCCCCCTGGCTCGCTCCCAGGATCCGTTTCTGTAAAGCGCTCAGAGACGCCGTCCGGCGTGGAGGGCGCTATATAATCCAAGTTGTTGTTGTTGTTGTTGAACCTGACTTTGAAGTCAAAAATCGTGCTATAGATTAAGACTAGGTTAAAATTCATTTTAAATTAACATGTTACTTTTGCAGCTTTAGTTGTTTTCCTGCCAAGGGAATATAAGTAACAGTAAGTCTTAAGAGCCAAGGAGACTGGGCTGGGGGAACACTGCAGTGGAGATTGTAGACAAGACTTCAGTGTACCCTGACTGAATTATTTTGAAATGAAAATAACAATGAATTGTGCAAAAATTTTCTACAGCGGGCTAAGTATCTTACTCAAAACCAATTGGCTATATTGTCAGATCAACTCTGGCTGTTGTCTGGTGCAGCTCTTTTGCCTAATATTTTCTATTCCTGTCCATCTCAGACCACCTAAAGAGTAGCAGGAGATTGGAAGGATACCTGGATACAAAAGTGTCACACGTGTCAGCTCCTTTTGGTAGACAAACAGAGCATCATTAAACTTCTGAACACGAGTTTAGCTCTTTTAAAGTGCTGATTGTTCCTGGAAGGTCGGAATGCACGAGAGCAGCTTTCATCCCTTGTGTAATGTTTACTCAGCAGATCTGATGCCAGTCAAATTTGAAGAGAGAGAAAATTGGTTAGGAGCCTGTGGAGTTTCTGACAAGCCATATTTCTAGAAAAACAAAACACAATTAACCTCCTTCAAAAGCAAAATCCAGTGTATTTCCTATAGTTAAATGTGAACAAGACTGAGGCTCTCCTGATTGGCTCGCGCCATCGCCTCTACGCCTCAGGCTCTGGCAACATCAACCTCCATGGTTGCACACTACAACTCACCAAGCCAGTCAGGAACCTCGGCGTCTTGTTCGACCCTCAACTGTCTTTTCTTCCTCACATTCAAGCAATGACCCGCTCTGCCTTCCCTCACTTCCGTAACATCACCCGACTCCGCCACTACCTCACCCCTCAGGCCACTGAAACTCTTGTTCATGCCTTCATCACCTCCAGGCTCGACTATGCAAACGCCCTGCTTGTCAGCCTTCCCAACTCCTCCCTCCACAGGCTGCAGATAATCCAGAACTCTGCAGCCCGTGTCCTCTCACGCACCAAACTTTGTGACCCCATCTCCCCCATTCTTGCCCGACTCCATTGGCTCCCTATCCTTTAGAAGATCCAGTTCAAGATCCTGGTCCTCACATACAAAGCCCTCCATGGCCTCGCCCCACCCTACCTCTGCGACCTCCTAACCCCCTAACACAGTCACAGTCACGGCCACCCACTCGATTTGGTGATCACCCGGGGCCTCAGTGTCTCGGATGTCACTATTACCGACAAGGCCATCTCTGACCACTACTTCATCTCCTTCACCACCTCCACCCCCCTCCCCACCTCCACCAGACCCACCACCATCTTCTACCGCCCTTGGAAGAAGTTACCCCCACAATCCCTAACCGATGCCTTGGAGTCCTCTGAACTCCTCTCCCTCTGGCCTTCAACCCTCACCGACCCCTCTTCTCCTCTCTCCCTCCTCCACAATACCCTCTCCTCCACACTCGATACTCTTGCCCCCATCACTTCCCGCACTGTCTCCTACTCCCGCTCCTCCCCCTGGTACACCACCCACCTCCGCTCACTGAAAAGCCAGGTGCGGGCTGCTGAACGCACCTGTGTCAAATCTGGCCTAACGGTCCACCGACAAATCTGGCTGGACCTCCTCAAAATTTACCGCTCCACTCTAGCCTCGGCCAAGTCGTCCTTCTACTCCAGGATAATCCTGGAGGCGAAGAACAACCCCAGGCTACTGTTTTCCACCACAACCCGACTCCTCCGTCCCCCCGCCACCCCGCGCAGGTCATCTCCTCCAACCTTCACTGCGAGGAGATGCTGGATTTCCTTGAATCCAAGATCAAGGGAATCCGCTCCGCGGTCACTTCCCCTCCAACTTCCACCCACCACCCACCCCTTCCCTCCCACACTCCGACTCCTACCCATCCTCCCCTACACACCTTCGTACCCGTTTCCCCACCCTCTGTCACTGAACTCATCCTATCCCTAAAACCAACCACCTGCTCCCTTGACCCCATCCCCACTCCACTCCTTATCTCCCAGCTCCACTTTCTTGCCCCACATATCACTGACATCATCAACCTGTCCCTCTCCTCTGGCTCTGTCCCCATTCCATTAAAAACTGCCATCATCACGCCCACCCTGAAAAAACCCTCCCTTGATGCGTCGCAGCTATCAAGCTACCGGCCCATCTCCAACCTCCCCTTTCTCTCCAAGGTCTTGGAAAGAGTTGTCGCCTCCCAACTGCGCTCTTTCCTTTCCACCCATTCTCTTTTTGAACCCCTTCAGTCAGGTTTCCGTGCTGCCCATAGCACAGAAACTGCCCTGGTCAAGGTCACCAATGATATCCTGACCATCTGTGACCAGGGCTCCCTCTGTCTCCTCGTCCTCCTCGACCTATCGGCAGCATTCGATACGGTCGACCACGCTATCCTACTCCACCGCTTGTCCTCCCACCTCAACCTTCAAGGCACTGTCCTTGAATGGTTTAGGTCGTACCTTTCTCACCGTCTTCACTTTGTCTCAACGAATGGCTTCTCCTCCACCCCCCGTACTGTCTCATGTGGTGTCCCTCAGGGCTCTGTCCTCGGTCCCCTCCTCTTCACCCTCTATATGCTCCCCCTCGGTGACATCATCCGCAGACATGGAGTTAACTTCCACATGTATGCGGATGACACCCAACTCTACCTTTCCTCCTCTACTCTCAACTCCACGACCACCGATGTCCTGACAGCCTGCCTGTCCGACATCGAGTCCTGGACGAGAGACAACTTTCTTCAGCTCAACGTGCGAAAAACCGAGGCCCTCCTGATTGGCTCACGTCAGCGCCTCCGCACCTCAGGCGCTGACACCATCAGCATCCAAGGCTGCACTCTCCACCTCTCAAAGCCAGTCAGGAACCTCGGCGTTTTGTTCGACCCTGAGCTGTCCTTTCTCCCTCACATCCGCACCACAACTGGCACCGCCTTCCATCACCTCCGGAACATCGCCAGACTACGGCACTACCTCACCCCTCACGCTGCTGAAACCCTGGTTCACGCCTTTGTCACCTCAAGGCTGGACTATGGGAACTCTCTCCTCGCCGGCCTTCCCGCCACCTCCCTCCACAAGCTGCAGGTCATTCAGAACTCTGCAGCTCGTGTACTGTCCCGCACCAGGCTTCGGACCACATCACTCCCACCCTCGCTCGCCTCCACTGGCTCCCCATCCCCCAGAGGATTGATTTCAAGATTCTCATCCTCACCTACAAGGCCATTCACTCCCTCCTACCTCTCCAACCTACTATCCCCCTACCTGCCTGCCCGTACCCTCCGTTCCTCTGGCTCCGGTCTGCTCCACGTCCCCCGCCCCAACCGCCCTACCATCGGTGGTCGGGCCTTCAGCCTCTCAGCCCCGAGGCTCTGGAACTCCATCCCCCAGTGCCTTCGCCTTGCTTCCTCCCTTTCCTCCTTCAAGGCCGGTCTCAAAACCTTTCTCTTTGACCGTGCCTTCAGCTCCCCTCTCGACTCTCTTCCCCCTCCTCGCTCCCTCCCTTCCCTCCCCTCACCCTGACCATTTCCCCCCTGCTCGGGTCATGACCCAACTGTACAGCGCCTTGGGACGTCCTCCTGACGTGAAAGGCGCTTTATAAATGGAATCTTGTTGTTGTCTTGTTGTAACAACCCGCCTGCTCCCTCCGCTCAGCCGGCTCTGGCCTGCTCCACGTCCCCCAATCCACCCGCCCCACCATTGGCGGGAGAGCCATCAGCCGCTCTACCCCCAACCTCTGGAATTCCATCCCTCAATCACTCCGCCTCACCCCCTCCTTAGCCTCCTTCAAGTCCTGCCTCAAAACTCTTCTCTTTGACCATGCCATCGGCCACCCCCCTTCCCCTCCCTTCTCCCTCCCTGGCCCCAACGTGGGCCTGAAATGCTGTACACTGTCCAGCGCCTTGGGACATCTTCCCGACGTGAAGGGTGCTATACAAATGTAATCTTCTTCTTCTTGTTGTATTTAAATTCAGTGGATGGTTTCAGGAATGTTCAAGTCACTATTATTTGTCCTTCTGAACAAAGAACCATTTGAGTTATTTTAGTCACTTTTCCTAGCATTTTTAAGGGAATGATATGAACAGTCTGTGTTGAGGCTGGGACAATTTAGTCCAGCGCTTTGGGATGTCCTCCCAACGTGAAAGGCGCTCTATAAGTGTAATTTTGTTGTTGTTGTAGTCTTTTTTGTGTACAGGATGATTTTGGAAATTTGGGATTGTTTGGAAGGATCAGAGGTCACCTCATGAAGGTATATACATTTTTAAGTAGGATTGAAAAAGGAAACCCAGAAAGATACAGTCAAACAAAATAATGCAAGTTGAGGGTTGCAAAGAGCAATTTCAGACAGGGGGTATTTCTTTGCCTAGAGATAAATAATGACTGAAACGGGTTACCAGGAAGGGTAGTTGAGGCCAGGACTCTGGACTCATTAATGGGAAAACCATAAGGTGGGTATACTAAAAGGATGAGATCAAATATATGAAGGACCTTGTTCATATAAACCTTTCTTGTGATCTTGTGAAACAAACCCACTGTTTACCAGTCTAAGTCTTTATTCATTTTTTGGGAGCTGGTATTTACCTTTCAAAGCTTTGGAAGATTAAAATGTAAAAATGAATGGAGATGTTTCTGTAGGTTGTGCTGCAACACCCAGGCCTGCTTTTATTTCTTTAATTGTTGTAAAACAGGGTGATCTGGCCTAGGATGATTTCATCTGTTGTACTAGCTCTCACCAACCCGCTCTAACCCATTCTGCGCGGGCTCCTATTCCATCTATGTAAAGCACTTTGAGACGTGCTTGTGCGTAGAATAAATAAAGGGTAATGGCTTTCTGTGAAACTAATTTCAGAAATGCAAGTATCTGAATAACGTACAGGTGTTTTAAATCACAACAAAGCTGTAAAGCATTGCGGTTGGAAATTACAAATGTATTTGATAGGATGGCATTGTGGTTGAAAATATGGTATTCACAACTTGGATTTACAAAGTATGGGAAATATCAAACACTGCTAGTGACTAGATGTCTGACATGCAGACGCACAGCTCTGGCCCTCCCAGAAAAATATTGCGTTGGAATGGCACTTCCATTCATCACAATGGCCCACATCCATTTCCTGACACCATTCGATATTTACCATCTTCTGCACATCCAGATTGCAGCCTGCAAATTTTTGACCTGACCGAGAACACATTTTAAACCTCACCGAGTATCCAGTTTATCAGATTTGAAATGCTATTTGATATCAGAAGTTCATTCTTGTAAGGTCATATTCAGTTTGCCTTATTCATTTTTTTCTTTTTAGTTCAAAACAACAATAACAACTTTGTGAATCATTAGGCAAGTCTTTGCAATATAAAACACATTTTTAAAGGCCTACCTGGAATTTATACCTGGATTATCCCTTGTCCCTTTTGCTCCACCATCAGCAGCCCTGATTTCAGCCACAACGTCCTAAGATCTGGAACTCACTGCCCTAATCCCTCTGTCTTGCCCCCTCCTTGTGTGTCTTCAAATCACAGCTTCCTCTTTGATCGTGCCTACAGTGACCTCCTCTCTCTCCTTGGGTCCATTTCAGCCTCCGTCATTGTTAGATGCTCCAAGATCCTACTCCACACGAAGATGAATGCAAGGTGTTGTTATCCCTAAAAATGCCAGTTTGCCCCACCCTTCCTGCCACCGTGCTAAGGGGTAGGCCATCATATTTGGATACTATTGCAGTATAAATGGGATCTCAGTCTTCAGGTCATGCACATTTGTAATCCTGATTTGTCTATATTTTTCAACTGTACTGCTGTTTCAGAAAATATGGCCCAATTCCCAGTGTCCACAGTGCTTATTAAAGCAAGCTCAGAATTACAGTGCAACCTAACCCTAACCTAATCCTAACCCAACCCAAACCCTAACCCTTTAAGTATTTGTTGTGTGCAGTGCACATGAAAAAA
The DNA here is from genome assembly GCF_018977255.1 of Callorhinchus milii. Lineage (NCBI taxonomy): Eukaryota > Metazoa > Chordata > Chondrichthyes > Chimaeriformes > Callorhinchidae > Callorhinchus > Callorhinchus milii. The sequence continues at coordinate 73,548,003 of NW_024704743.1, read as the reverse complement.
TAGAATCATTCTATCACCCTTTGCAAGAGATCAGGAAAGTAAAATAAAAATAAAGTTTTTCGGGAAAAAACAACTAGAGAGACTTTCCACTGATCGACGAGTCAATAACTAAAACAGAAAAAATGAGAATTATCATAAGGGGCAAAATGAAAATGAGAAGGGGGAGTTTAAAAGATTTTTTACGCAGAGGGTTGTCAGAATATGGGTTACCTTTCTGCAAATAGCTGGTGAAGCTCAGTCTCTAATAGCAGTTCAAAAGGATTTGAATTAACAAGTGAGGTAAAATATCATTAAGAGGTATGGTAAAGAGCAGCAGAGTTGGATTAATGTAGATAGTATCAATGGGGGAGCTGGCACTAGAAGACACTTTAGACTGAATGGCCACTAATTTCTTTGATTCAAAATAATGATGTTTAAATAGTATTCAGGCATCTAGCTTCAAGACACCAATCATGTGGGTTTCCCGGATTTGCTGATGAAAAATCAATACCTGCCCAGACTATAGGGATTGGATCCGAATCTCCAATTATACAAGATTGCTGCTCTCTGCCCAATATATTAAAATTGTGGGAGAAATTGCAGCAGGGTTTATAGTTAGACTTTTGCCTTAGTAATAATAATAAAGGATATACTGTGACGGTATTTTGTAGGTGAAACATGGCTGCTCATTTTCCACACAGCATTGTCCCACTAATGCCCCTGAAGTGAGTGACCAATTTTATTTTGGGAGATTGTTGGACAAGACACTGGGCGAAACCCCCTTCTCTTTTGGAATAGTGGCATGGGATCTTTAGCATCCACCCGAACAAGCAGATGGGACCTTAGTTTAATGGCTCACCCAAAGGATGGCACCCTGGGATTGCGCTGGACCGTCAGACTATTTGAGTTCAAAGTCCTAATGTGGGCTCAAACCCACAACCTTCTGCCTTGAAGAAGAGAGTGCTACCAACTGAGCCAGTTTGACAACTGACACATTACTGGAGTTGAGGAAGATTTGTTTTTTGAACACCAGAGGAGACAATTCAGCTTGTGGTGCTTTCCGAACAGCATATCGTCTGGCAAAGTGAATTACGAGTTGTGTTAAACCTTACCTATTCTCTTGTGTTTTGCAGCTTTACACAAAGCTCAAGTGTGATGACTCCCCACTGCTGGATCACACGGAGCAGCTCCTGGCAGACCTGGGAGGTGCTGAGGGCTCAGAGCCTTCAGACGATGAGCAGCCTCCCACTGAGGATATCCAGGATGACTTTGTGGAAAGCAGTGACGAGGAGGAAATGGAACAGTGATTTTTTTTTTTGACAGGAACATTTCTGTAAGGCAGCGGGAGCTCTTCCATCAAAAATATTAAAGGAATAGTTTTTTTAAATAAAAAGTTGTCTCATCCTTTTGAGGAGGCAGCAGAAAGGGGGGAGCTGAGTGCCAGCTGCAGCTGTTTCCATAATGACAGTCTGTGCATGATATTGTCCACAGAGCTGAACTCTGCAGCTCACTAACATTTGCAGATGGGTCCCGACACCTGTGAGCCTGACCTCATTTAAAATAAAGTTCCCTTTTCACACTTTGAATATAAGGTCTTCAAATAAAGACTTTTCCTATGAAGATCGAAATGCTCGCAAACATGCCACTGACATTTACCTTTCACTGCTGTTATTGCCAAAGCAGGGTCGGCAGCGAGACCTGGTCAGTATTGTAATACTTCGGGGATGGCTGAACTGAAGAATCTGGCTTGCAAGTCAGAAACATGTACTGACATTGCCTCATCGATGTCTGTATTTCAGAGCCAATTATGTTCTGCACAGCCCTGTAATAACCTGATCTGCCTTTTCTTTATATATAGAATCATACAATACAGAGGGAGGCCATTCGGCCCACTGTGCCTGTGCCGGCTCTTTGAAAGAGCTATCCAACTACTCCCACATCCCCACTCTTAACCCATAGCCCTGCAAAACTTTTCTGTGGAAAAGGTTCACGTTGTGGATTCCACGGCAATGGTGGCAAGACTGCATGTGTGGCTGGTGGAGGTTTGAAAGATAAGTTTGTAGCTTTCATTTCTTGCCATAGATCTTCCTTGATGTTTGGGTGGGGGGTTAGGTCCGTGCACATTACCGATAGGGAAAGTGGGCTCAGTTTTATCTACTGCTGTGTGTTGCCGAGGCCTCTGAGGCTGGTGGCTGTATTACTAACCCTGGAGGTGCTGAGAAAACCACCTTTTCAAGTGTGTCTTGGAAACTCCGAAGGCAGCAGTGCCCTTATTTACCTAACAATGATGCTGAGGAAATCAGAGATGTGTGGTCGTACAAGCATTCCTTGTAAGATAAATGTAACATGAGCTGAACTTTTTTTTTAAGTGTTACAATCCATTTTCTGTAGCGCACTTATCCTTGATAAGATCATTTTCAAATGAATATATTTTTGGCAAATTCGAAATTGTCAGCATTTTAACTGTACCATGTTTCCTTGCATAAAACTAGGTCATTAACTCGTAACCATTCCTTGCTTCTTAATGGGATTAGGCAGTCTTCCGTTAGTGGGAAATGTACCTGAAATAATTCTTGAGTCTGCATGAATAATTACACCATGAATCACTTCACACTGTCGGAACAAGACGTGTGTATCCTAGGAACTGATTAACAAAACTAAATGTTTGTAATTAGCACTTTCGAACAACATTAAGTGCTCAAACAAGTAAAACGCTGTAAACAGTTGTTAAATATCACGCAATGTAATTTCAACTGCACAATACCATGAAGCAGCTGTAAAGTCAGATCCAGGCATGTGAAAGGTATTAGCAATTTCCTGAGTTTTGAAAAACTCTTCTTAATCTTAAAACCATTGTCTTAAAATTTAAAACAGTTCAGAATTGTTTTGAAAACATTTAAATTAAGTCTTTATGAACAACAGAAAAATGCTTCCAAATTGAGACTGGGTTTAAGAATTTTTCAAACTTTTGCTTAATCTTATATTTTTAACGCTGTGATTATCTGCAAAAAGTTATGTTAAAAAATTGTGTTCCTGATCCCAGTCTACATCTATCTAACAAGACAGAAATTATAAAAAGCTCCCCCAGTTTGCCAGTGCCAGATTTTATTACCAGCACATCTTTGTGCTCAGTGAGAATGGAGCTCAGTCTATGCACGTTTATACACCTAGGCTTCACTTGTCCAAATAGTGGTGACATCTGTATCAGTGTCACCAATGATATCAATGTCACTGAAGAGCCAGCAGGACATTTGCCATTCACCAGCATTTAAAGTTTAAGAAGAGCCATGCTTTGTTGCAGTTACACTGCAGTCAGTGTCAAGCCCAGGCTGTTTACCTTCCTGTTAAACCAAATTATACTCAAATCAGTGATCTCTCAGTTTTACTTTAGGATGCACCTAGACAGTGGAACGGAGGACATAGATTTAGACTTGCAAAGGGCAATTTCAGGACAGTTATCAGGAAGTTTGTCTTTACCCAGAGGCCAAATAAAGCCTGGGACAGATCGCCAGGAAGGGTAGTTGAGGTCAGGACACTTGACTCATTTAAAAAGCAGCTTGATGCTGTGATGGGACGTCATTAGGGTGGGTATTCTCGAGGGATGAGATCAGATGGGCCGACAGGCCTCCTTCATCCAAACTGATCTTGTGAAATCACACTCAAATCAGAGTTTGCCAACAAAATACACAGTCACTACACATATCCTGCAAAATGCTTGAGATGTGCGCACGTGAAAAACAATATCAAATGCAAAGATTATTATTAGCTCGGTCAACAATTGGTTTTCACTTTCTGTGAGACAACCACTTTGTAAATCTACAGTGTAAACGGCCCAATTTAAAAAAGGCAGCTTATTGCCCAGTGCTTTTCCAGCCACTTTCCTTTGTTTCTGGGCCCACGTTTTAATACTGGTGTGATTAAAGAGACAGGCTGCTGACAGCAGTTATGGCTCACAGGTGAGTTAGTTGCGCTCAGTTCATTCTCTCTTCATCTTGCCCACAGCATGAAGCTCTCATCAGTTGATTGGTTTCAAAAGAAACCTTCTGGCCACTGTCAAAGAAATCTTATTTGCACAACTGCATCGCAATCCCAAACCTTCACTTACATACAGAGCCTGCCCCAGTTGGCTTTACTTTTTATTGTTGCTGTTTTGAATCAAATAAAGAAATGAAATCCATTTATTTTATCTTCACGCTGTGGTGATCCACGTCAGCAAATGTTTGCATTTCTCATTGAATTGGGGAAATTTAATGCAGGAATTCATGAGCTGAGGTAGAACATAATAACATTTAAGAAGGTCAATCTCACTTTGCTTGCAGCAATACAATTATTTTTAAAAATCAGCCTGCAAAATTGCTGTGAATTGTAATAACTTTGTATTTATCTTTGTGGAATAAATATATATATACTATAGGTTGCAAAATTGTGTGGCTTTCCACTAATATTTACACCAAAAATAAATTAATTCCATCATTGTGTAATTAATAAAATTGAGAATACAAATGATCTGATTATATTCCCCTGTATGCTCCCTATCATTAAATAATAGCTGAAACCTGTAATTTATGCTCATTAGTCTCATCTAATGGGCCCAGTTTAAACCTGTAACTAGGTAGGAAATAACAAGTTGTTGGTTAGCTCATTGACATTTACAATGAAATAATTATATTCTTTAATTGTGTGATACCGTTTTGAAATTGCTGAGAAAACAACAACCGTTGGTTAATGGGAATGGACGTGTCTGAGCTGCGGACAGGAAGACGATGGCAATGCTCTCACTCATCTCATGCTGATCTGTACTGCCCACTGTGTTGTAATTCACCTCCTGAAACATTGCTGCATGCAAATTGGTGATCATGTTCGCTCAAAGGTTGTTTAAATGGTGTTGTCTCACATGAAAAAATTTGGGCAAAATAATATTCACCAGGCACTTTTTGGTAATGACAAAAGTCCCCTGAACCAATGCTGCTGTTCCCATTATAGATCTAAGGCATGAGATAGAGTATAATAGCTACATTGCAAGAAATTACAAAGCACTAATCCAATCAAAGGGTTCAGATGAAGTCATTCATTCTCTCAGTTTATGAGCGCTATTTGAAACCATCAATTGGATTACCTTCTTTAATTCCATTTCAGTATTTTAAATCATTTATAATATTTATCCCTTTTTGTGATGTAGAAAATTTAACTAGCCCATCTTACTGCTCGCTGGCTAGTTCAGATTGCCTGTGTTCTCTACCAGTTTCTCCCTCAGTGGCCCCAAGCTGAGGTGCTCAGGCAATGAAGAGGTAAAAAGATGAATCGTTTTGAAAGCATCAGTTTAATCAAACTCTTAATTATTCACACAGAAATATTAAGAAAAAAAATTCCAGCTGAATATTCAAGTATTGAAGTTGTGGTTAATCCTTCTATTGTAGAAAGTATCAGTATGAGTATAATTCTGTGTGCTATATTACCCAGAATATTATCTAATGGGAACACATTGTGCGATCTGTGTACAATAAAGAATCAGGATATATCAAAGATGAAATTAACGTCTCAAATTTGACCACTTCCTCATTTTCAGTGGTAAATATGGATATAATGAAAGCCAGATTTAAACCAGACTTTCTCTATAAAAAGAAATCTCCAAATTGCACATGGAAATGCCCTACTGATTTTTATGGGGGAGGGGGCAAATCAGCCAGGTGTCTGACACATACAGAAACCCCTCACCACGACCATCCAAACCAGGCAGAATTCTATGCATCCCATCTACACATTAAAATTACCTGCATATGGAAAGGACTGCTCACTCTCCTGGAAGAGCACACTGCTTACCTAATTCCGGGGATCATTAGGCACAGGTTGACAAGAGTCTTGGGGGTGGGGGAGGGGGTGTTGGCAAAGTGTGTGTTGAGCTACTGCTGGAGTCTTAACAGTTGAAACCGCATAGTTTGCCATTGACATCGCTGTCTGGCAATCTTCCCATTGCTTGTCCAGCTAGGACTACCCTACCAGTTACGGATTTGGCTTGCAAGGTAAACAGGAGCTGGGTGAGAAGAATCCCTGTCCCAGTAACTGGTCTACCCCTCCAGGTCCTGCTGATAAGCCAGGCTGGTTGTGCTGTCATCAGCAGTGCCCTGGAATATTGCAGACCCACCAGGCTCAGGAACCTGACTACCAAGACTGCCACTGACCAACTCGATTGTGACATTCCATTGCCAAGCATGTCACCTTGGAAATCCCTGCCACATGGGGAAAGTCGCTCTACTTTTCCAATGTGTTCCTGAACAGTGAAAGGCAGGTTCACAGCCTTAGACATCCGGCTGACAATCTGGCCTTCCACTCTCAGTTTGCAGAAGACTGTCCTTTTAGTAAACAAAACATTATTCTTTGTGAGGTAGCAATAAAACAAAAGGCAAACAGGACACCATGTCACATCAAGTGAATATTCTACCAAACTTTATAGTTGGCAAGAGCAATGACTGTCCCTAAACATGAATAATTGCCTTCATGGGTACAGTGTAAAGAAAAAACTGAGGAAAGAATACTAACATTACTTTATTAAAGATGTATATGTGGAAACATTTTTTTAAAAAAACTCAAATGACAAATGAGAATTATGTTAGTACATGAGACTTTAATGCCCCGTGACCACCCAATTGAGTGGCAGTATTTTACTATTACTTACATGTGTTTTATATTAATTAGGAACACCAATTCTCTCTTAGACGCAATAAAGGAATGGGCTCCAGTACATGCTCATAAAAGAGGCTTTATTTCCACTACATGAACAGCATCACTTAATTGAGGTTACATTGACCTCTAGACCAGTAGTACAGCCACTGATGAATCCATGCGATAATTTGATACCATAAGAAATCTGAGAAAAGTACAAATCTTAATGGATCTGCTAATGTCCTAATTTTTAATCTCTCCATTTGTTTTCAGAGAGATACATTTATAAATGGAGTTGCACAAAGCAAATTTAATTTGTGAAGTTTGCGGTTTGCCATTTTTTAAATTTCCCTATTGATATCTTTATATTTCTGAAGGCAAATGCTTTCTTGGTTAAAGGTGTGCCTCATATTTAAAAAGAGAAGGGAGTTTCAAGAGGAGATTGGTCATTCACTTCATAGATGTTTATGGGACAATGTTGTGTACAAATTGCCTGCTATGTTTTCCTGCAAAATACATTACACTACACTTTACAGTAATTCCTGTGAAACCCTTTAAAATGTCTCAATGAGACAAAACAACATGGATTTATAGAGTTTTTCATGCAAGATAGTGTCTCAGAGCGCAGGATCAAATGCAAAGATTATCATTGTATCTTTGACAATTTCTTCAATGAAGTACATCATAGCAAATGTAAAGAATTTTTTCTGAAACAGTGTTCTTGTTAAATTAATTTTCAAAGTGTTTCACACACACGTGTACACCCCAGAACAAAACAGAGGACTTTACATTTATCCTTTGATGGAATTTGAATATCATAAGCCATTTTTTTGAAGGACAGGATCTGTGTGGAAGGATTCCTGCATTTGATTCCATGTGTGTGGACATTAACATAAGAACATAAGAAATACTAGACGAAAAAAGACCAAGGTCCATCTAGTTCGCCTTCCACCTTCTTGGCGGTTGCATGCACATATGTCCCAAAATACCTATGTACTGTATCCCGTAATGCTATTTCCTAAAAGAAAACCATCTAATCTGTGTTTGAAAGAATCAACACTTCCTGCTTCAACCGTCTCTCTCGGGAGCTTGTTCCACAGGTTCATTAATTGCTCACTGAAATAATGTTTATGTAGATTCGTTCTGAATTTACCCCCCTTCAATCACAGGCCATGTCCTCTGCTTTTACTATTCTGGACAAGTTGAAACAGCCCATCATGATCTATATTGTCTTACCCATTTAGAATCTTAAAGACAGCAATCATATCTCTTCTCAATCTTCTCTTTTCCAGCGTGAACATGCCCAGATTACTTAGTTGCTCCTCATAGTCCAGTCCCTCCATTCCCTCAATCATTTTGGTTGCCCTCCTCTGTATCTTCTCGAGTTCTCCAATATCCTTTTTGTACTGCGGCAACTAGAACTATACATAGTACTCTAAGTATGGTCTCACCAATAATTTATACAGTGACAGGATTACCCCACTATTTCGGTTTGCTATTGATCTTTTGATACATCCCAACATCTGGTTTGCTTTACTCACTGCCACAGAGCATTGTTGAGAGAGCTTCAATTTATTGTCAATCAGGAACCCCAGGTCCTTTTCATTTTCCATACATATTATTTTCCTTCTGTTCAAATAATAGTCCCTTCTAAGATGTTTTGTCCTCATGTGAAGTATTTTACATTTCTCCATATTGAATTTCATCTGCCACCGATCTGCCCAATTCCTAAGTATGTTCAAATCCTCCTGTAACCTATCTTGTTCAGCTTTGCAATCTACCATCTTCACTAGCTTGGTGTCATCTGCAAACTTAGCCATTGTGCTTGCAACTCCTAGTTCCAGATCACTTATAAAAATATTGAACAAAAGAGGTCCCTAAACGACCCTTGTGGAACTTCACTGGTAACATTTTCCCAGTCTGACGACTTTCCCTGTACCACCACCCTCTGGGTTCTTCCGGTCAACTAATTGCATATCCATTGTAATATACCTCCACTGATTCCTGCTTTTTTTTTACTGTCAGTGCCAGCTTCTCAAGAAGAACTGTATCAAAGGATTGTTCAGGATAATCAATGAGGAAACACAAAGCTGGTGCTGAGGACCTGTCTTCCTGTTTATAGTAGTATTCAAATAACAATAATAATATTATATTTGTGATGTTCTTAATAGTAGTAATAATGTCCCTCTTTGCAAAGCATCAAAAAAAGATAATTTGTGAGAGAATAAAGAAACGTTTTCAGTGCAGCTTTGTTTAGAATTTTGCTTTTGTTCCTGTAAATGACAAGAGCCAGTGTTTTATTTCGCTGTGATGCTCTCAATCATTTATGAGTGGTGGAGTAGTTTTGCCAATATAAAGCTGTCAATCAGTGGGTGGGCTGGAGGCGAAGACATCTCTGCCGCCTGCACTGAGCCCATTTCCCCAAAGAATTGAATTAATCAAGAGTCAGATTCTCTGTAATGAGTCAGAAATACATGTTTCAAACTAAATGAACATTGTCTGTTTTATTGTCCAAAGATAAATTATCAAGAACTGAAAGCGCTGTTCCTGTCATCTGAGCAGTATCTAATAATTTTAACCTGTATTAAATGTTCCTTTAATTGGTCTCTCGCAGTCTCCTCTATGCATCCATCATTCAACTTCAATGTCCAGAGTTGTTTGTGAGCAGGAATGGGCAATGCTTCAAAGGTAACATTTGATATGGGGATTTCTTAAAATTCATGAATTTGGAAATGGCAATAATGTCTCCAAGGTCATCATTACTGGGATTTACAAAGATCATAAAGGGCTCTGAGGTAAATCTACTCCAGGCGACGGAGGTTAAGTTTGTTTATGCAGGCTGCTATAAGTATTTTGCCTGCATTGCATTGCAAATTACTTGCATTGGCGAGCTTTCTGCAAAAAATTCCAAAGGCAAAGCATCAAATTTCACTTAGGCATGCAATGATAAATTATAATAGTCAGCTCTACAACCATTTCACAAGCAAAAATGTCATATAATCAACTTTCGCAATTGGTCCTGTTTACTAAGAAGGCCAGTGGTAAATCCTTGCTGAAAGATTGCATTTTACACGGAATACTCACAGTTTGCTGACTTCATAAAAGCATTGTTATTCTCATGATTAAAGTTGTATTTCTTGAGAAACTCTGAGCAAGTTCTTTAAATAGCTTTAAACCCATCCACTCAATACGGTTGAATTGGACTATATTTCATTCTTTCTTAACTGCACTGACTCATTGATACAAATCATCAACCAACATAATTTAGAACTCTCCAGGTGAAATATATTGCTTTTTTTGGTCACTAATGCACTTAAATCAGACATTTGCTTTGCGGTAGCTCTCAAGGCTGATGCTGTGTTAGAGCTCAGTGTTTGGTGCTTTGGAATTTCTATTTAGCATTCCCAAATCATCCAATTTGGAGCACTGACCTTGGAATGTAAGACAAATGGCGCAGACCGAATGAAAGTTCCCTTTTGACAACTCTAACCCTATGAGTTGTTTGAGTTCTTGTTTGCAGCTTTCATATGCTAATAAAAGTAAATCTCTTTTAATATGGCTAGTTAGTCAGTCTGGTATTGAACAAAGAGATTATTACAGTAATAAATAATGGCACCTGCTTAATTATAAGAGCTCCAAAACTCCGTCCGGCACGAAGGGCGCTATATAAATGCAAGTTGTTGTTGTTATATTGGAATCATTTTACTGAGCCACCTTGAATTTCAAGCACCAACCCATTTTCAGGGGTATTCAGAGGCCTTGGGACATCCTCCTGGCGTGAAAGGCACTATACAAATGTCATTTATTGTTGTTGTCGTTATTATCCCTGGGAGTTGATGTTAAACTGAAGTTTTTTCTGTCTGTTGAGAAACATCTCATTGCACTACTTGATAAGAGAAGGAAGTTTCTCCAAAGGTTGTGGCCAACAATCCTTCTGATAAAAAATGGTTATTCACTTCTCGACTGTTTGTAAAACATTAATGTGCACAAATTAGCTGCCACATTTGCCAAAAAAAAGTCTCAGTAAATCCTATCAAGAGTTTTGAGACATCTTGACAATGTGGTAAGACACTGGATCAAATGCAAGGATTGTTACCATTGGATTTGTTCCAACAGTTTACTAGATCTTGTCATATCTTTAATCCCAATACTTTGCCCTTTCACCATACCCCTTAAAACCTCTACTACTCTAGTACCCCAGTATTTGTGCATCTTGCTTTTAAATATCCTTATTGTACAGCTTTCTCGGACAGAGAAATGCTTGTTGACCTCGATTCTAGCTTCTTAAATCTACAAGTACAGTAACTGCAAGAGCTCCTCATCTCAGCAATTTGGAGTGTTAGATGCAGGGCTGAAGAAGGTTATATGCAAATGCTCTTATGTCCCATTTATATTTCAAATGTAGTTATGATTCAATACTGCTTCCTTAGGTGTGAAAAATATGTATTGTGTTCAGCCAGGTTTGTGCTAAAGTGGCTCTGAAATTCAAAGCCATTAGGCAGAAAGTTGATACAATAAGCATCCCTGATTGATAGAATCCAACCCCACAGAGGTATGAAAATGCATTCCTCTTAGGGAAGGTGTCATGCCAACTTAAAAATGAACAATTTCACAATGAAAATGACCGCTAGACTTCAAGCCAATATCAATATGGCAATTTAACCAGAACAGCCTGTATTAGCATAACCCAACCCAGGACAGCTCAATGATATTGCTGCAAGGCTTCAAACTTGCTGTAAAGACCTGCTACTGTCTCTGTGTGGGAACAAAAAATATAATCGAGAGTGATGCTGTCATGGGAGGATGGAACAGTGGGTATTCTGGAAAGATGAGGTCAAATGGCCAAAGAACTCTCTTCATCCGAACCAAATACAAATACTGTCACTACACTTTACAGTGAAGTCCTGTGAAGCACTTTGGACAGTAAGACAATGTGTTAAGGCACTGAGTCAAATGCTATTATGATATTGTAATATTATGTTCCCTACTGAGAGTTAGTCTGCTAGACAGTGTAGATTATTCCACTCACTTCACTACACAGTATAGATTATTCTCCTCCAGAACCCATATTAATGCAGTTATACTGTATCCTTGGCACTGAATTCATATCCTGAGGTTGCCTTTCATACACCAACTGTAGACACGTGCTTAGTGTAAGTGCAGTGTGATATACATGGTTATACAAAATCAAATCCTCAAAAATCACACTCTATCTACAATAATTTTTAGAAGATAATATTGTGAAATAATTACAGTGCATCTCTATAACAACAGTCAATTTGTGATTGCTGTGTGCAAATTAGCTGCCAAAAACACACACAGATACTCCATTTTATAGTATATTCTGTGAAGCGCTTTGGGACATCCTCTTGATACTAATACCAAATGTAAGGATTATTTATTGGTATATGTACTTTGTGTACAGTACTGGAGCAGATTTGTGTGCAGTGTGCACTAAATGAAGGGAGAGTCATTTAACAGTTACATTAATTTGGGAGATCAATGCATCAGGCAATACCTATCTTCCTTTCATTCTGTTGAACTGCTTTGAGCCCACCTTCTCATAGGCATTGAAGTATTCTGCAACATAATCCTAGGAAACACACTGTCAGATCTTGTCACCTCAATAGTAGGATGCTGCAGCTTACGGTCACCTCCTTCCTCCCCCCAGCTCTGTGACAGGCTCCGCCACTGATAATTGCTCCAAGACTCTGCCCTGCGTGAAGGGTGCTATATAAATGTCATTTGTTGTTGTTGTACTCTATGTTTCTTCCAATAGAATAAAATAGCTCTGAGCCTATTACTGCTTCCAGGAAATCCTACAATATTTGGTCCCTTTTCGTTAGGTTTGAATGCGAATGACAGAAAGCGCTGTCTCTCAAAAGATTCTAAGTTGACCTCCTCCATTCTTAAAATTAGCACTGACAAATCTGCAAGCGATAGTCGTGAGATCTTTTAAATTCAGATTTAAATTATATTTTTTTAATGATGAAAAGTAGGCAATACATCTACATGTTTTAATAAGGGAATATGCAAGTATACAAAACAAGCAGAAAGTAATTGGCATCACATAAATAAATCAGCACATCTTTAAGCTCCATCTCCACTTAAAGATACAGTTAACATCTTGATGAGAACCTTTCTCCTTATAAGTCACTCAAGATCCCCTCTGCAATTAATGTCATGCAGAGACTAAGGCACAGCAGTTGACACATGAGTGGATAGGAACTAGTCCTTAATGGGGACAATGGTAACAAACTGCAACAGGCAATGTCATTAAAAGTAGGAGTCGGTAAACAAAAATAAACTTTGGAGTAAGTTGTGGAAATTATCAGCAATTCAAAAATCTAACAAGGGACATTAGATATATATCAGATGTTATAGAGGGAATTTTTAAAAACATTTTTAATCGCTGACACCAGGAAGGTTTTCTTTATTCAGAGGGTAATTGACCTCTGGTTGCCAGAAGGAGTAGATAAAGCCAGGCCATGGGATTCATTTAAAAAGCAGCTTGATACTGTGATAGTAAGACAGTAGAATGGGTGAAAGGCGTTATACGAATGTAATTTGTTGTTGTATTCTGGAAGGATAAATCAAAATAGGCTGGTGATGTCAGCCTGGCTCAGTTGGTTGCACACTCTCACCTTTGAACCAGAAGGCTATGTGTTCAAACCCACATTGTTACTTGAACCCACACAGTTTAGACTGACACTGCATTGAAGTCCTGAGGATGTGCTGCATTGTTGGAGGTGCTGTCCTTCAGATGAGATGATACACCATAGTTCTGTCTGCCTGTTCAGGTGGATATGAAAGATATTGTTGCACTATTTGAAAAGAGAAGGAAAGCTTCTTACCATTTTCGTTAACCTGCCATCTGTCAACTGTCGTACCTCAGTCTCTGTTGAGCTGGTCAACAATCCTGCATTAAAAATTGGTCATTCTCTTCACTGCTGTTTGTGGGATATTGCTATGTGGAAATCGGCTGTTGCGTTCTTTTACAAAATACATGGTCAGTACACTCTAAGATAGCGAAACAAGCAAATGGGGAGATTAGAAGAAATGTTTTCATGGACAACAACAACAATAAAGTTATATTTACAGAGTGCCTTTCACGTCGGGAGGACGTCCCAAAGCGCTGGACAGTCAGATGTTGGGGCCCGAGCATGGGGGAGGGGTGTTGTAGGGGTGAGGGAAGGCAGAGAGATGGGAGGGAGACCAAAGGCACGGTCGAAGAGAAGGGTCTTGAAACCAGCCTTGAGGGAGGGAAGGGAGAAAGCGAGGTGAAGGGACCGTTGGATGGAGTTCCAGAGTGTGGGGGCAGAGAGGCTGAAAGCCCGGCCACCGATGGTAGGGCGGGTCGGGCGGGAGACATGGACCAGGCTGGAGCCTGATGAGCAGAGGGAGCGGGCAGAGTTGTTAACATATTTTACACTCTGCTGGGAATTGTGATTGAGGCAGAATCCATATCAACTTTCAGAAGGAAACACGAGAGATATCTAAAAAGGAGTAAACTCAAGGAGTACAGGGAGAGGGCAGGTAAATGGCACTTAAAGGATTGCTATTTAAAACAACTCGCACAGCCATGATGAATTGAATGGCCTTCTCCTGTGCTGTACATTTCTATGGTTTCATGGTTTTATCTTTTGAAGTTCTTTAAACGTCCTCCCGACATGAACAGCGCTGTATCAAATTTAATTATTATTATTAATCAACCAATCTTTTGACAATGTTAGTAGTTTTCTTTCAGATCCCCACTTGCCAGCAAACAAATGTTTCGCCCACAAAGTATACAGTCAATTCACTTTACATTATATTCTTCGAATGAAGCACTTTCAGATGTTACAACAACATGATAAGGCGCTATACCAAATGCAAGGATTATAATTATAAGCAGGAATATTGCAGTCTGCAGACCCATACTGTAGAGTAACACTCTATATGCCCCGAGGTGCTTTGGACTGATGCCATATCATTACATTTCTTTAATTTAGTCAACATTCATTTTCCGTTGAGTGTTTTTTTTCTCGTATGAATTCTCAGTAACAAGTATAAGCACTGATTGAATCTGTTTCATGACACATTTTTTAAAAAAGGTAAATGATCTTTCATTTGAGAACAGAAATAATAGGTTTATAAGCATAATTTTGTAAGTGAATCAAATTAGTGCAACATAAACAACATGAGAGAAAAAAATAACTATTTAAAGTTACGTTTCAGGGAAGGGGAATGCAGGATATATTATAATGAAGAAAATGTGAGATAGTTTTTGATACAGGTGGAGTGGAGAGTTTCTTTCAGATCCTTCACATTCACTACCCTACGGAACTCAACTATACCGTAAAGTGGTGTCACTGTGTTTTGTGGGTGAACACTGCTGCCTATTTGCACACAGCAACGTCCCACAAACAGCCATGGAGTGAATGATCAATTTTATTTGGGGGATTGTTGGCTAGGACACCAGTAGAAACTCTTTTCTCTTTATATAGCATCTTTCATGTTCAGAGGATGGAAATGGTGATGTTGGGCCTTCTCCTTTAACCACTGCAGTCCTTGTGGTGATGGTGCTCCCATGATCTTGTTCAGCAGGGAGTTTCGGGATTTTGACACAGCGATGACGAAAGAGCAACATACACGTTTTAATCAATAAAAAAAATAATAATCCTTGAATTGAACATAGTGCCTTATCATGTCGTCAAGACATGTCCGTCGGGGAGGCAAAGAAAAGGGAGTTTCTTTCTCTCTCTCCCCATGTTCTGGCCGACAACCCCCTGGATAAAATGGCTCGCTCACTTCACGGAGATTCGTGGAGACATCACTGTGTGTAGACTGGCTGTTCTGTTCACTTACAAAACACAGTCGCTTCGCTGTATACAGAGCCTTATGATGTGATAAGGCTCTGTATCAAGTGGCAGGATTATTATTGTTGTTTAGACACACAGCTTCACCTTGTTCTCTTATATTCAGGTTGCTGGGATGTTGCAGCACTTCGAAGAAAAAAATTAATATTAATATTAATATTAAAATTAATATTAATATTGTTTTGTAAATGTCCGTAATATTACTGTGGGTGAACAACGCCCCCTCAACAACATCAACAACAAAATTACATTTATAGAGCACCTTTCACATCGGGAGGACGTTCCAAAGCGCTGAGAGCATTTTAGGAGCATGCCCTCGCCCCCATGCTCCTAAAATGGAAGAAGACACAAAAAGGTACATTTTTATTGTTGAACACAAACAAGGCCTTGACAGGTGGGTTTAAAGTCAAATGTAAAAAAGATGAAAATACACATTTTAAAGAAATCAAATACGTGAATGGTTTTCTGAACTAATATGGAATGAAAGTATTCCAGAGATTAGTAAAAAGTATAAATGATTCCAAAAATATAGCCTTCAAAATACACAAAAGAGGATTTGGATTGATTTGGAGGTGTAGTAACGCACCTGGGGAAAAAATCATTCCAAATATGTTAGACTTGATATAAGCAATTTGACATCCTCTACTAAAGGGCATTGAGTGACACCAGAAGGAAACATTCAGGCAGGTATCATGTAAAAGAGAAAAAAATGGTAATTGATAGAAGTTGATAGGCACCAAAGTATTATGATATGTCACAATCAGTTAGGAGCAGTTTTAATGCAAAATAATAAAACTGTGATCTATGCATTAAAGTTGTGTTAATTGCCTGGGGTAAAAACCAAGGGAACAATGTCTTAAGATTAGAGCTAAACCAGTTAAATGTGAGATCAGAAGACATTTCTTCACACGAATGTGACATTGTAGAACACACTGCTACAGGAGGCCATAGACAGAGAATCAATTGGGATGCTTGAAAGGAATCCTTAGGAAGTAAGAGTATTAAAAGATGTAGGAAAGGTTAGGGAAATTGGATTAAAACATCTGCCATGGCCTAATAGAGTGGTGGAATAAGGTTAACTAGCTGAGTAGCTCCTGTTCCAGTTTCCTAAGTAATTTGTTTTTGGTAAGCCGGGTGTCTGACACATGCGGAAATCCATCACCATGCTTAAGAATATCCAAACCAAGCTGAGATTTCCATGCATCCCATCTACTAATAAAATCCCAGAGATAGATTGTTGGAATGGAATGCACACTGTGTCCCTGGACGGACACATCCTACTTATTTAATTCCGTAAAGTATTAGATGCGGGTTGGTAAGAGCCAAGGCTTGGGGACCCCAGAGTGTTTGTTGGGATACTGCTAACCAGCTAAAACCATATAACTTGCCATTGATATTACTGGCTGCAAGATTTCCTGCTGATTGTCCAGCTAGGACCAACCTACCCGTTAGAGCTTTGGGTTGCAGGGTTAACAGGAGCTGAGTGGGATGACTTTCTGTCCCCAGGTCCTACCGATGAATCTGTGCTGTCATCACCAGTGCCCTGGAATACTACGGACCCAGCTGGCTCAGGAACTGGACTACTGAGACTGCCACAGAGGGCTGGCTTGATTCTGACATTCTGTTGCCAAGTATGTCACCTTGGAACCAGTTCAGCTGCAAAGAAACCTCACTTAAGTTTTCTAAGTAAATCAAGCCAAGATAGAGAAGATTGTGTTTGATGCCTTCAATTCTACCAATTCTTTAATGGAAATTACAAAGGATAGTGATCATGTGTAGATCTTCAGACAAATGCTAGTCAATACTGATCCACAAATATAGAGTCTATTATTGCAGATCCAGCACAAGATTCAATAAACAGTGAGAAAGATGGATATTCCCAATTTTCCAGGCTGTCTGATTGAAGATAACGTAATGGAAATGGTTCTGGATGTGCAGGCACATATGATGGTACCCAGCTTACATGCAATTACACAGAAGCTGAGAGAAATCACATCAGAGACAAATAAAGATAAGAGGCTAATAGTGCAGGCAGGGCTGATTACAATGGGAGAGGAAGGAAAGCAAAATAACAACCTGCTGTGTGAGAATACTACAACTGTAAACGTGTGCCATGTGAAGCAGATGGACTATTAATAATGAATGACAAACTGATCATTTGAACCTCAGTAGGCCAGGAGATGCTGGCAGGCCAGCTATAGGACATTTTGGTTGCCAGATTCCTCCATTGAATTAAAGTGTGAAAAATGTCCAGCTTCCTGGTTGGCAGGTCACCACTGATGTCACTCACTACAACAACAACTTGAACTTATACAGCACCTCCCATGCAGGGTAGTGTCTCAGAATGCTGAACAGTGGTGGAGCCTGACTCCAAGCCGGGTGGGGGGATGAGGACGCGTGGCAGGGAGGTGGCCGTAAGCACGGTTGAAGAGGAAGGTTTTCAGGTGGACTTGAAAAAAGGGAGAGAGGGGGCAAGGCGAAGGGATTGAGGGAGAGTGTTCCAGAGTTTCAGGACATAGTGGCTGAAACGCGACCAATGATAGTTGAACGGAGAGTGCGAGGGACGATCAGGAGGCCGGTGCCAGTCAAGCGGAGGCGCCGGTGGTGGATTGGGGAGTGAGGAGGACGGAGAGGTAGGGAGGTGCCAGGGAGTGAATGGATTTGAATGCTAATGTGAGGCTCTTGAAGTCAATCCATTTGATGATCCATTTGGAACCTGGTCAGAACTGGTAAGATGGGAGTACAGAGTTTGGTCCGGGTCAGTATGCACTTACCACTATCTATTTCCACTACATGTGGCAATGTATGCATAGACAGCAATGCTGACTCCATTTCTGTACACTGCACAAGTGCTTGAAGTGCTGATATTAACTGGTGTATAAAGTGAACCTTTTAATCTGAGTTAGTGTAGTGTTCCCTATATATAGGCTGGCAAGATTTCCCGCTGCTTGTCCAGCTACAAAATATATAGTAAATTCACTTTACAGTATATTCTGTGAAGCACTTTGAGACATGATGAGGTGCTATATCAAATGCAAGGATTATTATTGTTGTATAAGAATGGTCTATGCATTTGATATAGAATCCTATAACATTGAAAAATCTCAAAGCACTTCATAGGAAATTACCATAAAGGAATTTGCACATAGTATTGTTTCACAAACAGCCATGAAGTGAATATCCAATCTAATTGGAGCATTATTGACCAGGGCACTAGGAGAAACTCCCTTCTATATTCAATATTGTTGGGATCTTTCACATTCATCTGAACAGGGAGACGGTGCCTTGGTTTAATATCTCGTATGAAGAAGGACACCTCTGACAATGCAACACTACTCCAGCACTCCACTGGAGTGTCAGCTTTCCATTGTAAGATCAAAGACCTGTGCACAAACCCAGAGAGAATGATTTCCACACCCACAATCAAATCAAAGCTACATGAAGCTTCTACCTAGCTCTAAGTGGATCAACCTGTAGCCTGAACCTATTTGAAAGGCTGTGGTTGGTTTTTTAAGCTTTACTTTCCTTTTAAGGCTCCTGGCTCAATTGCCAATATGTTTACACTCGATATGCTTGGTGTTTTTTGTTAAAATTCTTTTCACTATAATTGTTCTTAATTTTGGTTTTAAACTGATTACATGGCCAGGCAGCCTCAAGGCATGTAAATGGTTTCCTGCTGGTGAGTCATGATTCCAGCTTTCATTCCTTCCTATTAGCTTTATCCTTTTGAGGCCCGAAGGAACACATGAGCCTGGTGTAGGATTTTCTATTGGAAAATGTAAGCTTTGTGTTAGACACGGATTCAATGAGCAGCTTTCCAGACTCTTTCCCATTCTTTATAATCCAGCTCCTGCAACCAACTCTCTCACGTTGGCTTTTAGTGGCTTAAGTGTGGATTACACACATAGTAAACTGGGAATTTGTACGTTTTCGATTTCCTTTGGTTGATTTGTTTATTCTTGTAGCATACTTCTTGTTGCTGTAATATCTGTTGCAATTTGCTACTTTTGTGTTTAAAAATGTCCTTTGCATGTTTTGTTTTGAGCATACATTGTGTTTGGAAATATTTATAATGTAATCTAATGCAATTAAGTCATCTCAACATCTGCTCCAGATCTTCAAATGAAGAATAGCTCCTGTACTTTGTGTGCCTGCTTTCTGCCATGTGCCCCACATGATGGGAAATTGGATGAATCGCTAGGGTTACAGACATTGTTATACATGCTACTACCTTGAGTCACACTGCAATGTTTCCGCTTATTGAGCTGCATGGCAGAAAGGAGGATTAACTACACTTTTTCATTTTCAGCTATCAAAACTAGAATATTTATTTCGTGATAGTTTTCCTCAAGATAGATATTGTCTCAAAATATATTCAGATGGCAGTTTTAAACCCCTTGTAATAGTTGCAATAATATATTTGGGGAAGAGGGTAGTGTTTAGATGTGGATGAGTTTGAAATACGATTGGTTGGCAAAGTTGCTAACCTTTCCTGCATGTGCTTATCGTTGGGAATCCCACTCTAAACACCCCATGGCAAGGTTGATGTACCAACAAAGTGATTATCCAGTGGTATTTTGTCTCATCGTTACCCTAACAAAATGATTAATGCCCCCAAATCTGTGGAGCTGATTCTGTTCACTCTTTATATCCATGCTAAAGGCAGCAGTTGCACAGCACAGAAATTTCTCATTCCTTAACCATTCCACCCAGACATCAGTGACAGGTTGCTGAACATATGATGAAGTGTAGGTCTGGTCTATCTAGGTTCCAGGGTTTGGTCTGTGATGATTAATGCATAGCTCCAATGGCTGCGGCAGTCAAAGACGTTTAAAAATGTCCGACCTTGACCCTCTTGGAGATGAGGTAAACCTCAAGCCATTGCCCCAGACCATGCTGAAATTTCTCCCCTCGAACCACAGTTCACTCCTGCCTTTATTTTGAACTCATCTTGCGAATCATTAGTGAATTAGCGAAAAAAAATTGTCACTTAAAAATTAAATGCTATTGTTTGTTTCCAGTCTTGGAAGTAATCCATCAAATTATAAAATTAAGAGCAAGTGAAGCAAAAAACAGAATCCCCAAAGATCCATTAGAAATAACACTTATTTTTTTCTCTTTACTTCAATAGCTTTTCACAAACACGCTTAACTTTAGTACTGACACAATGACTTTAATCTCACATTACATGGAACAGTTTGAAAACCACTTACTCAGCTGTAGGTTTCACGCCACTTAATACTGACCTAAATGCAATAACTATTAAGTGCAATGACCTTGACTCCTGACCTAAAAAAGTGCATCATTCAAGGTGGCTTTGTGCTATATTACCTTCCATGCCTCTTTGAATCTTTTTGATGGTGCTTGTGCCCAAGGAATAAAAAGAATCAATACGATCGCCTTAATCTCTCACTCACGACATACCACTGTCCAACAACGTTTTGGATGGGATCCATCACACAGTTTCCAAATAAATTCATGAGCAAAAGCTGACCTTTGTTAAACAAAATTTCATTTTGGAATGTTGAACCTGAACCGCAGCCGTTGACTTGCCCCAGATTTTTTAATGAATTGCGCTGGTCTGAAGAACTAAGTGAGAAAAAATCAATCATCTGACTTCAAAATTATACCATCTACAAAGCACTGGAGCAGAAAATGAAGAATTCATTCTCTTCAGCATTTGCGAACCATTTCTGTTGTTCCTGTATAAAACCTAGCTTGTGCCTTTTCCTATGAAATGTTTTTTTTGTTAGAGAACCAGCAGAAATCAATACATTACTTAAGTCAATAGAGGAGGTTATGGTTTCTGCCATGTGTAAAGTGCCCACTTGAGGCAGAGTCCATTAATTCTTTTAAAGGATGGATGCTTTAAGATGAGGAATACAGTACAGCCTTGGTAGGTCCATACATCCCAACTTGATATAACAGGGCACAATCGGCAGTTAGCTCTTCCGCATTCACTGTGCACACGTGCGGGAAGCCAGCTGGCTTCATCAGGCTCCCAAACTCGCTGCTGTACTAGAAATCAAGATGGTCAACTTACAGGTCATCAGGTTGCTGACAATGTTACTTCCTGTGTACTGCATTGGTGAGACAGGTGATGTGTGCGTTTTGAATTTTTAGGGTAAGTAGATGTTAGGACCTGCACCGTCACCATGAACCTGAGTTACAGTGAAGCGTGTTATAATAGGGTTCTATTGTATTAAAGGTGAGCAATCAGAAAAGTACAATTAAGCTAAATACCTCAAGTGGAGAAAAACATGAGTGCTGGTGTAATGGGTTAAATGGCCTGTTTTTGTTCCATAAATTAACATGAATTCTAAACTGATGGTGTAAGTAGGGTCATTGGTATTGGCTAGTTTACACTGTGCCTTTTTGCCTGAGGCCAGCAACTGACACAATGGGAGTGCTGGGTGAGTGATAGCTCATGCCTGGCTTCTCTCAGGTCTGGTTACTTTGGCCAATAGTTATAAATACAGTTTTTAACAGGTCAGGATGAAGCTTAAATCTGATCTTCATGGTGGTGCTGCTGCAGTCAACCCTCATTACAACATGGGCTTAGAGACCCACTGTAAGTTTGTTTTATAATCCGTGCTATTTATCTTCTTTTTGTTAATGTCGCTTGCCAGGTATTTACCAAACACTGGAAGGTGATATGTAAATTGTGTCACTCTGCATGTTCCTGGAGTGTTAAAATCAAGACATCTGAGGCTGGCATGCTGGGGGAGCACTGCATGAGGTCATGTTATTTGGGTGAAATGTTAAAATGAGGTCCTGTCTGTTTGTCCAGGTGGCTTTGAAAGAACCTACGGGACCATTCAAAATGTAAAGGGAGTTTCTCTAGTGTCCTCATCAACAACGCTCCTTTTTAATAAAAAATTGGCCATTCACTTTGTGGCTGGTCATGGGACTTTATTGCGTGCAGTTTTGGCTGCTGCATTCGCCTATAAAATACACAGTCACTACATTATTCTGTGAAATGCATTGAGATATTTCAACATGGTGAAGCGCTATATCAAATGTAAAGATATAGTTTTCTTAGATCAGCTTCCAGTTATTGGCTTAACATAAAGTTGTTATTTGTGACTCTCTGTCACAGTAGTTTTACTCCAGAAAATACCTGTGGAAATCACTATGACTGCACTGCTAGCGGATGTTGCCAGTGTCCTAATCTGTTATGTCATTGGGACTTTCCAGACTTTTCTGCAGGGACTTCTTAGAGAGTCAGGAATGAACTACTTTGATGTGTGATTCTGAATTAAAGAGGTAATTGAAGCATTGTCAGGCATTCCACTGGATTCATCTGAGCAGCTGAGTGGCAACTGTAGCCAGAGTGTCTCTGCCAAGTTGTTCCAGTGAACCCTGGAATCAAGTGTCTGAGGCAGGTTCAGTTGGTAGCACTGTCATCTTTGAGTCAGAAGGTTGGGGGATCAAGCCCCACATTGAGACTTGGAACTCATATAGTCTAAGATGAAACTGCAATGCAGTTCTGTGGTATGCTGAATTGTTGGAGGTGCCGTCCTTCGGGTGAGATGTGAAACCAAGCCTCCATTTGCCTGTTCAGGCCAGGATTTCTTTATTATTATTAATACTAATATTTTCTTATAGATATCATCATGGGTAGAAAAAGTACTATTTGACAGCTGGGTTTAGATTTTTGCTGTGTGCTGTTTTTTTTTCTTTGATTGGCCCAGAGGGTGTAATGTAACTTGGGTGAAAACTTGGGTAACTTGTGGTCAGTTTAATTTAACTGTGTTTGCACAGGTTTCGAAAGGTCTCTCTGTGAAGTTAATAAACAGAGGTGGTAATTGAATTGCTGGCTTTGATTGTGCACAAGTGACCCTGTATTTTAGTCACAAAGAATGCCAGACTGCAAAATGTATTAAAATAAAAATCAATGTATTGAGTTGTGCACTGCTAATGCTCTATGTTTTGATGGGTGGTCTCCCATTTGTCCCTTTGCATGTGTGACCTTCTCCCTGTATATTCTGACATTGGCTCTCGCTCGTTCGGTCTCCTGCTCTTTCAGGGGATTTGTGATTGCAATTCAGGGACAGACACAGAGCGATCTTGGACACCATAGGAGTATCAGGCATTCCGTTTCACCCAACGCACCAATTCCGGACTCCAAATCACTTTCCTTCACCGCTTCGGCCAACCCAACCGGTTAACTCCCAAAACTCAAAATAACGAAACTCAACCAATTGAAGGACAAGACGGAGCCAGGGTGATTCCCACTCTCCCCACCAGATCTGGGGTCAGCCGGAAGGATGTGACAGACAATATCGCTCTCATACGGCAACTGAATAATATCGCTCTCCTATGGGAACCAAAACAGTCAATGGACTCTCTCTACAAGAACTCTACAAAGTCAAACCAACCAAGCAGTGATGGATCCTTTGAAATCTCAACAGTTTATGGCGGAGTTGGAGGTTGAAATGATGGCTGACATGTATAACAGGATGATGGGAGCGTGTCACAGCGTGTCTCCCCACTACAAGGTGCCAGAGTTATCTAAGGGGGAGGCTGTTTGCCTCAATCGCTGTGTCTCCAAATACCATGTTGTCCACGAGAGAATGGGGTGGAAACTAACGGAGCTTTCACTGCAGGATGAAGAACTACTGAAACGTGTCCAGCAAGGGGGCGGGGGATACTAACACTCCCCCCTCAAAACCTTCCCCCCTTTCCCCGAGACCTCCCCCAATTCTCTCCTGCTTTCTCCAACTCTCTCCCCCTTTTCACAACCCTCTCCTCATGTGGAGTCCTGTAGCATAGTAGTTAGATTGCTCACCTCACAAGCGAGAGGACCTGGATTCAATTTCCGGGCGGTTCAGGATGAAACCTTACTTTCCTTACTTCACACATACACCTCTGTTTACCTAGCAGTAAGTAGGAAGCTGCTTGTTAGTCGATTGGGTAATAATCCCTCTAAAATAATAATAATTTTGTAACTCAATTCATGACTCTTTATGGGACGTCGTTGTGTGCAATTGGCTGCCACATTTTGCCCACACAACACAGTCACTGCACTTTGCAGTATATTCTGTGAAGTGCTTTGAGACGTCTCGAATACATGATATAGCGCTATATCAAATGCAAGCATTATTATTATTATTTGTGAAGCGCTTTGAGACATCTCAGTGACTTAATAATACATTATATCAAATGCAAGGATTACTATCATTATTATTGGCAGTCTCATGCTTTCTGGTCAGAAGGTGGAGGATGGGGGGGGGGTTCAAGCTCACATCTTAATTATCTTAATTATTAATTAATTATCACATCTTAATTATCAAATTAATTCATAACACATATTAATTATTAATAATTGTGATAAGCCATTATATCAAATTATATCATTATTATATCATTATTATATTAAATTATATCATTATATCAAATGCAAGGATTGTTATTATTTATTATGTCAGGACTAGAACTCATATTCATAGGCACTTGAAGTGCCAAATTGTTGGAGATGCTCTCTTACTTTTTTGTGCTCTAGTCATTTTCGGAACACAGAGTTATCTCGGACCGACTGAATAACTCAGATTATCACTCCCCACCCCTTTGTGAATGTCACAAAATAGCCTTGATATTACCTTTCTATTATCACTGCTAAAGATGAAATGATATTGAGCAGCAATAAGTGGACAGAAGTTTATGTCCAGTACTAAAGGAAAGAGAAGAAAGCTACAATTCCCACATACTGTATGTACATTTAAACGATACATAATAGAAAGAAACGCTGTCTGACTGAACTCAAAGGTCAGTTTGAAGAGTTTTAGCTCTGAAAATAAATCTGCTAACTTGTGAAACATAAGATTGTGTAAATTATTAGCAAGGAATAAGTGTTGCAAAAGGTGCTCTTTTTGACAACAACAATTTGCTTTTATATTGGACCTTTACAGTAGCCTCCCAGACCACTGAGGGTAGTTTTTACAGTAGTTACAAAGAATGTTGTCTGGAGTCACTATTTAATCAATGTGTGTAGTGATGTTAAGGTTACCTACTTCTTGAACTTAATTTAGGGCAGAGTCCTAAAGAATGTACAGACAGTGAATTTGCTTCCGAAAACCTACCGTTACTGTGACTTAGGTTCAACAAGCAGAGAGAAGGGTGGTTTTGCAAAGAGTTAAATGAGGATTTCACATGTTATGTGCCGACCAATTATGCCATATTCACGCCAGTGAAGGTGACCGCAGATACCACCTTCTGTGCCACTCAGACCCCAGCTGGTGTCACAACAGGCGGCAATCAAGCATTAACTAGAAGGTGCATCTTGCAGGTCACTACTGCTTTGCTCATGAGATTGATGTATTTGCTTCTCATGAACTCTGTTATAGAAACAACTGAGGGAACAATAGAAATGTACATATAATGCACAATTCCTTTAAATCCTGGTACAATCAACTATTTTTATGTGATCTCAGTGACTGTCCTGCTGGTATATCATACCCACGTTGTCACTGTCTGACAATATTCATTGTAATAAAATGGGAACAGAAGTAGAACCTTCAGTTTTTCTGCTCTGCCATTAAGTTGGTGGCATCTCTCTAATTCTATTCACCTTTTCTTCATATTCCTTAATACCCTTGCTTATCAAGCATTATATCGTCCGTCCATCCGTCGGTCCGTTGGTCAGTCGGTCGGTCATTACTTTCACCTTTTATCACAAGATGTCAATCTGGCTCAGTTGTTAGTAATCTCTCCTCTGAGGCAGAAGGTTGTGGATTCAAACTCCACATTGGGACTTTGAGTTCATAATCTAGGCTGACACAGTGTATAGTACTGGGTGAACACTGCATTGCTGGAGATACTGTCCTTCGGGTGAGACATTAAACTGCGGTCCTATCTGCCTTTCCAGATGGATATTAAAGATCCATGCTCTATTAGAAAAGAGAAATTTCCCAGATAAAATTGGTCATTCACTTGATGGCTTTTTGTGAGACATGGCTGTGTGCAAATTGATTGCCCCATTCACAACCAAAATACATAGTTGCTATACTTTACAGTAAATCCTGTGAAGTGCTTCAAACCTTCCTCCTGATGTGAAAGGTACTATATCAAGTGCAAGGATTATTATCATAAATGTCTAAATCAACTCTGAATTTACAACCTTCTAAGGCAGTCTGTGTAGCGTTTGATAGTCTTCCTTCGGAATAAACTTCTTGACTGACAGTTGTTTAAGCATTGACTTCCTGACTCCGCTTTTTTATGTCTGTACGGGTGCATGGTCCATTGTTTACGTTTATGGTGCTTTGCTATTACAGGTGCGCAACTAGTTCAAAATTCACAATCAGTGCAACAGCAATATAATCAAGTTCACCAAACAACATGTCAGTTTGGTATAGTTATGATCCCATTAAATAGTGAAAGGTTATTCCCTCTGAGGTGAAATTGGAAACAAGGGGACATAAATTCAGGAATGTCATTGGAAAATTTAAAGTTAGAAGAAATTTTTTTCTGCAGAGTGAATATAGAATGCTTTTCCGCAAGTAACCTTTACACTGAGACCATAACCCCATTTAAAAGAGAAATGGATGAACATTGGAAAAATCAACAATATGAGCAGTTTGAGGAAAGAGCTGAAATTGGAATTAGTGAAGTTAGCTCCAGTGGACAAGTTAGCACCAACATAGGCATGATCAGCCAAATGGCTTCCTACTTACTCTTACCTCAGTAGAATCCCTCTCTCCCTCCTCAGTTGGTACAGATGGATGACCTCTCACCCCCCCACTGATATAACTTCTGTTCTTTGTCAACTACTTCTCTATTGATTCGACTTTCAATGGTTCAATACCTTTGAATTGGGAGGGCAGCTATAGTGGAATACATGGTCTTATAAAAATAGTAATCCTTGTATCTTAGTATAATGTCAGGAGGCCATCTCAAAGTTCTTCACAGGATTATTCTAAACTGTAGGACTGGGTATTTTATAGGCAAAGTGCAAGCAAACTTTGGACTCATTGAAGATTTTGGCTTCAACCATCTTTTTGAAATCATTCCACATTTCATATATTCTTAACCATTCTTTCAGACAAAAGGGATACCATTTATCTCAGAGATAATTTATTTCTCTATATCTTTGATGAATCAATGGAACAAAGAGGTAAAATGTGAAGACAGCAAAAGGTTTTATGCATTCTTAGGACTGTCGTCAATGAACATACTTTGCTATTTGATTTTTTTCTGCTCAAGGCATTCTTCATCCTTTCTCTTGGTAGCAACATTAGCGTTAAATTCTGGTGTCACACTTATTTACTCTACCCATTTATAGCACCTCATGCATCATTAAAACACATTTTACTTCAGTTTGTGCACCAACTTGATTATTTGACTCCAAGTTACAAAGTAGAAAATGTTTTATGCAATGTGCAAAATGACAGTTCACCTGCACTTAAATTGCATTGCCACTGAGATGCAGTGAAAAATGGCATCTTTGAATTAAACCCAGAAACTGTGAAAGCTGATGATCTGTTGCAGATTAATCCTTGCATTTTTTTTGATATAGCGCTTTTCACGTCGGGAGGACGTCCCAAAGCGCTTCACAGAACACACTGTACAACATGAAAGCAGCTTATTGAAACACAGCAGCTGAAAGACATTTAATTTTTTGATCTGAAGACTGGCAAGGCAGTGAGATTGAAGCAGAGTTCCATAGTTTTGGGGTATCGTGGCTGAAAGCATGACCTCCGATAGTGGAGCAGAGGGATTAAGGGACAGGCAGGAGGATGAAGCCAGCTGAACAAAGGTGGCAGACAGGTTGGAGAGGAAGAGAGATGCCAGGGCATGAATTGACTTGTACGTACGCGACTGTAAGGATCCAGAAATTGAACCATTCTGAAATAGGGAGCCATTGGAGCCTTGCAAAGACTGGGGTTATGGGGGGATGGAGTTTGATGCAGATGAGGATATTGATGGTGGAGATTTGAATTAATTAGATTTTATAAATGGTGGAGCTGGGCAGACTGGTGAGGAGAGCATTGGAAAAATCAAGTTAGGAGGTGAGGAATGTGTGGATAAGGGTGTTGACTGTATTGGGTGTGAGGTATGGTCTGAGGTGGGCAATATGGTGGAGGTTGGAGGAAACCGGACCTGGTTAGGGACCAGATGTGGGGTAGGAAAGACAGCTGAGGATCGAATCTGATGCCCAGGTTACTCATAGATTCAGTAACAACAACAACAACAAAATTACATTTGTAGAGCACCTTTCATGTCGGGAGGATGTCCAGAAGCGTTGATAAGTCTGGGGGATAGGTCGGAGAAGGAGGTCAGAGCCACAGGATAGAAGACATTGACAGGAGCCAAGGTGCATGGCTTCTGCCTTGTCAACATTCAATTGCAGAAAGTTTATGCTCATCCAGGCCTCAATGTCTGACAAACAAGCGGACAGAATATCAGTGAACCTGGGGTCCCAACTAGAGTAAAGAAGTAGATTTGTCTGCATGCATGTGGAAATTGACCCATGTCTGCATTTGACATCACTGAGAGGGAGCATGTAAATGAGGAAAAGAAGGGGGTCAAGGATGGAGCCTTGGCACATGTTGCAGGTGAATAAAAAGTAACATATTATAACACAGATATATATATGTGTATACTCCACATAATCCCCCAATCCCTTTCCTATACCTTTCCATTCCTTTCTCCATTATGTTTGCATTGTGTCTTCTCTTAAATATATTGATGCTATTTGCCTCAACCACAGCTTCTGGATTTTAAGTTTGCCCTGCCCACTAAAAGGATTTACATACTGTATTCACACTTGCTAATTCTAACAGTTGAAGTGTTGTTATTCCCAACATCTGCCTCTTATTCTTAATTGGAAGAGATTGGTGTACAACCAGAGAAGCAATCATCTTGGTGATTTAATGACTACAAAATGAGTGATCCACTGAGACTTCATCTCTAGCCCCGAAAGAACAGATTCATGTCTCAGAAAACTTTGCTGACTGGAGAAGCAGAGAGTAATAATGTCATTACATGAGCTCCCTGGGTATGCTTAAATAAGCACCATCAATGTAATTACACAACACAAAGAAAACAACATAATCACTCCCTCTCGCTATTATTTATTTAATCTTCCTAAGTTATTTACTTTTGAATACTTTTTTAAAAAATTACATCCTCATTTAACACCCTGTAACATTCCTCCACTGACAAAAAACAATCTTTACGCAGAGGGTGGTTGGCATCACTAGTGTGGAATTCTCTTCCACAAACTGTTGTTGAGGCTGAGTCCTTAAGTCGTTTTAAAAGGGAATTAGGCATATGCTTGTAAAGGAGAACTATGATGCAGACCCCATCACAACATGCCTTTTTATAGTGCAAATTTGGTAATAATGCAGTTGCCCTGTGGACACCATTCACTCCTTTTGTGCACAACCACTTACTACACGGTGCCGAGTTTCGAGACAAACAGCAACCGCATTTCTTGGGGATGAGGATGAAAGTGGTGTCATTTGGTACTTACATATTATGAACCAGGTCATTCAGACCAACATCCTTACAAATCACTGTGACCATTAGAGATGTAATCTTTTATAGAATGACAAATTTCGTAAGACCATCAATAACAATAATAATCCTTGCATTTGATATAGCGCTTATCAAGTATTTGAGATGTCTCAAAGCATTTCACAGAATATACTCTAAAGTGAATTAACTGTATATTTTGTGGGTGAAACACTGCTGCCAATTGTGCACAGCAGTTGTGGATTGAGTGACCAAAGTATTATATTTTTTATGTATTTCTTTATTTTAAAGGGATTATTTAAACACAAGACCCAACTGAAACCTTTTTTTGTTACTAATAATAATAATTGTCACCTCTGTGGAGTTTTGTTATATCAGGATGGCAGATCTGCCATCTAAAAACAGCACCTTCAGCACTGCATAAATCCTCTTGCCTCCTTGTTACTGCAATGAATTGCAAATGAGATGTAAGGTGGTCTAATGAAGCTGGATATTGGAGTATGAATATACAGGCAATGGAAAGGTTAGTTGTACCTGCATTCCCTCATTTCCAATCAGTTGTATCATATGATTGATAAAAACAGCTTGTGTCCTCTCCTGCACCAGTCTCGTGACCCCATCACCCCTACTATTTCCTGGCACCACTTTCTCTCCATCCCCTAGAGGATAGAGTTCAAAATTCTCGTCCTCAGCTTCAAGGTCCTCCACGGCCTTCCTACGTCTGCGGCCTGCTGACCCCATATCAACGTGTCCGCTCCTTCTGTTCAGTAGGCTGTTGCCTGCTCCACATCCCCGCCCGACCCACTCCACCATCAACGGTCAAGCCTTCAGCCTCTCTGCCCTCACCCTTTGGAACGCCATCCCACATTTCTTTCACCTCGCTCACTCCCTTTCCTCCTTCAAGGGATGTCTCAAAACCCTCCTCTTCGACTGCGCCTTCGGCCACCCTCCCTGCCCTCCACCTTCCCTGATCCCGACACCCAGTTCAAGTGCAAATCCCTGACTGTCCAGCGCCTTGCAACGTCCTCCTGTGTGAAAAGCGCTATACAAATATAATTGTTGTATGATGGCTGTTCACTACTGTACCTAGAGAGGGAAGTGAACCTCAGATCCTTGACATGACTGATCCATACTCTGAACTGTGAAATGTTATCCACACACTACATGCTCAGCTTGGACCACCCTATCTTTTATGGCTTTAGCTCACATGGAGCACTGAGGACATATCTAGTTCTCCACACCTACTTGGGTTGCAGCAGACCCTCTTGGCTTTGCTAGGAAAGAAGAAAGAGTAGTTAAAGGAAGAATAGACTTATAAAAACAATAAATGCAGCATGGTAAATAATATCAACCACACTGCCAATGT
The DNA here is from genome assembly GCF_018977255.1 of Callorhinchus milii. Taxonomy (NCBI): domain Eukaryota; kingdom Metazoa; phylum Chordata; class Chondrichthyes; order Chimaeriformes; family Callorhinchidae; genus Callorhinchus; species Callorhinchus milii. Next base: position 73,516,665 of record NW_024704743.1, on the reverse strand, counting down.
AATCAGGGCCAGGATCTATAACATCATAATAATATTAACTTTTATTTGATATATTGCCTTTCATTTCAAATACTTTCATGTCTCAGCACTTTCGTGTCTCCTAAAGTGCTCCACAAAATAAAACTGATTGGAAATTAAATGAATTCTTTAAGCAAACACAGTTTTCAGCAATGTCTCAAAGCACATTGAGATGAGTTGGGGATTTATTTGAATTCGGAGGTAAATTTCAATGAGGAAGGAAGATAAGGTAGGATAACCAGGTGGAAAACGCTAGGCCTGCTATCTCCTGTCACATATATGAAACAACTACCCGACTCACTTGAAAGCCTCTTATTCGACCACTCACATTCTGCATAATCAGCTTTCGAAGCTGGATCACATGCGTAAATAAATTATGCATTCAATTTCACATTAGCGTTCCTGTATCGCTTTGACTCTTAGCAGGCAGTTAATTCACCTAACTTTTATCTGTGATTTTTGAGTTAGGAATTAAATGCTTAATGACACAATTACGGATAATATTCCAAGTGGATTTTGAAAACCCAAAGAGTCAACAGCCTCCCTCCCCCATCACCACCCAATGAATTCCCTTATCAGAGATTCCATCATGAATTTAAAAAATGTTTTTAATTTTCAAGATTATCTCAACAACAACACGATGGCTGGATATTGGGTCTTAGAAAGTGTCTGTAGAAGTAAAGTTCTGAATTATAATACAAGAGACTATAATTTTTATAATTGTATTCTGGTACTCATCGTTAGCGCATTATAAAACCATTGCTTCATTTTTCTCATGTCTCATGTAAAGCTTTCTTATGGTTCTAAAGGCAATGTAAGGATTATTATTATTATTATATTACATCACTATACTGACAGATTGAATGGCCTTCTGCTGTGTCATGGATTTCTATAGTTCTTTCAAATGGGAATAGGTTCTGTGCATTCTCTGACACATAGATCTCAGAGCCGGAGTGCAGATCCCAGTTGAGATCCAGCATTCGACTAAACACTTGCAATAGCTCCTAGCTTCTTTTCTAAGGACAATGTGAGGCACTAGATGAAAATCCTGCATCAATCATCATTGTTGTTTTTGAAATGTGTGCACAACAGAAACATATATATCTACATTTTCCTAATTCGTCATAACCTTCAATACCTCTATCAGGTTTTCCTTCAGTCTTTTACAATAATATATTCTTGCATTTGATATAGCACCTTTCAAGTCTGGAGGACTTCTCCAAACTCTTCAGAGGATTTAATGCAAAGTGTATTTAGGGAGCTCCGAATGAATAAGCAATCATTTCTGAATGAACCACTGTTCAATTGTTTTTCTCAGTTCCATTCTGGTGCCAAACCAGCACTGACAAATGCCTTGGGACGTCTACCCAAGTAAAAAGTGCTATGTAAATATAAATTTGTTGTTTTTATATCAGGAAGAAATGTTCCACCAACCTTTTCTCTTAGCTTTCTCCTTTAGTGTCAATGTTCACATGTCAGATCTTTGCTTTGCTATCAAATTTCTATTGGTGTCTCAGCCTCTCCTGGTGACATGGATTTGACACACACAACGTAATTCAGGATCAAAGAGAGAGGGAATAGTTTATGGAGTTGTTTAATTATCAAATAATAGTTGCTATGATGAATGACTTTCCGTTCACATCTACCTCATCCCAAAACATTTTCTACTAATAAAGCAGCATTCTCCCTGTAGACAAGGAGCTGCAATATAATGAACACCTAACCATCTGCCTTTTTAATTTCTGTGAGTGAGACAGGAGAGAGAGAAAACTTACAGTTTTATTGCACCTATAATGTTGAAACATTAAAGCGTTTAGAATAATTATTGGGTCGTGCAGAGAGTCTTTTTTTGTTGACAAACCCGGCAAATCCATTTTATGCACAACAAAGTTCCACAAACAGCCATGAGGCAAAAGACCAATTAAACTTGCTGGTGTCTGTGCTGAAATTGCTATTGCAACCCTCAACCTATGTCTTCTTGTTCTGCTGGCTCAGTGCATCCAAACATAATGTTTTGAGATTGCTTTCTGAATCCCATTTAAAATCTTATATAATTACTCAGATAATTATTTGAGCAGGACAAGTTTGCAGGGCTATGGGGAGAGAGCGGGGTAGTGGGATTGAATTGAATAGCTTTTCCAAAGAGCCGGCACAAACACAATGGGCCGAATGGCCTCCTTCTGTGCTGTATAATTCTATGATTCTAATTCTATCAGGTCCTTTCTGAGTCATCTCTTTTCCGGGCTGAAGTTATCTCTTTTCCAGCTTAATATATCCCAAACTCCCAACTTGGGTATTCAAACCTAGGTCAAATTGTCATTGCCAGTCATTACAATTATACCTCAGGAAAAATGCTGTGCAAGAAACTGGTGAATGTGATTGGGTTTGAAGTCCAAGCTGCAGCTGATGTTACAGTGAAAGGCAGTTCCCTTTGAACTCTGCCATGCTTCAATTCACCCAACACAGTTGTTGCATATTGCTTTAAGACTTAATTGGCAATTAGACATCGATGATGAGAAGCAAGCAACTATAAAATTATTCTGAGAAAGTGACTGGGAAGATTGTGGAAGTGGAAGGTTTAAATAAAGGGACTATTGGTTTATGTTTTGTAGGTACGTTGGTAAGAGTGAGTTGAAGAGAAAAAATAGAGAGAGGGCAGAGTCTTATATCAGGCTAGGCTTGAGAGGAGACCAGAGAAGTGAAAGCAGAGGGAGGGAGGAGAAGGGGAAAGGAGAGAAAAGTGGGACAAAGAAAGTGGTGAGGAAAAAAGAGAAGAAGAGTGAGAAAGCTGCTGCAAAGCAAAGTGGGAAAATAGCAGAGAAGGATAAAGTGGGGAGTGGAAATAAGAAGGCAGGGCTTGAGATGGCCATTGAAGTGCAGCCAACGGCAAAGACGTGGCGGGAAGCCGTTAGGCCACGGAGGGTGGGCCCAAAGACTCGGTGGGAAGCCATGGGATCGCAGAGATAGGCTGAAAAGCTGTGGTGGGTAACCGTGAGACCGCGGAGGTAATCCAGAAAGCCATGAAAGAAAGTGGTGGCGGTGAAGCTGGGGCAGTAGAGAGAAGAGGAAAGCTTGGAGAATGAGTCCTGGAGATCAACAAGAGCAGAAGGGAGAGAATCCCTAGCACCGAGGAGAGCAGAGGGAAGAGAATAAAACACTGGTTAGGCCTCAGCTAGAGTACTGTGTTCAGTTCTGGGCCCACACTTTAGGAAGAATGTCAAGGCAGTGGAAAGAGTACAAAGGAGATTTACCAGAATGGTACCAGGAATGAGGGACTTCAGTTATCGGGAGAGGCTAGAGAAGCTAGGATTATTCTCCTTGGAGCAGAGAAGGTTAAGTTGAGACTTAATAGAAGTTTTCAAAATTATGAGGGGATTCGATAGGGTGAAGGAGTGAATATTCAAGGAGAAACTATTTCCACTGGCGGGTGGGTCAGTAACCTGAGGAGACCGATTTAAAATAGTTGTTAAAAGAAACAGAGGGGAGATAAGGTGAAATTGTTTCACACAGCGAGTTGTTCAGATCTGGAATGCATTGCCTGAAAGGGTGGTGGAAGCCAATTTGATAACAGCTTTTAAGAGAGAAGTAGATAATTATTTGGGGAGCACAAGTTTGCAGGGCTATGGGGGGAGAGTGGAATTGATTTGGATAGTTCTTTTCAAAGAGCCGCACAGACATGATGGGCCGAATGGCCTCCTTCTATGCTGTATATTCTATGATTCTATGAAGCTCCAGCACTGAGGAGAGCAGAAGAGAGAATCCCTATTGGAGAGATTTTCTGCAAACGAACGGGACCCAGAAAGAAAGGAAATGAGGAAAGACTGGGTTGGAGCCACTGTCCAGTGCAAGCCCAAAGCCCTGGAAATGAAGGATGATGGACTTGAGGGGCCGGGACAGGGAGCCACAAAGGCACCGGAGTTGCAGCTCCCTCTTGGAGTGATGAGGCAACCACCAGCCAGGGACGCACACCCCCACCATCCAACCCAACCCAATATCATATGCGTCCGCTTTATTGATAAGAAATCAGCTGGTATACAACATGCATTTTATACAGCAGGAGTTCTCATACATAGGCTAGGGCCAAGATGAACAGCTAATTGTATAAGAAAAATCTATATGGAGTCCAGTGAGAAATGAATGTGCTAGGCTTTTGTTTTCTCTCTAATGCAAAATCATTAATTTAAGAAGGTCTGGAGCATCAACAGCAACAACAAAATTATATTTATAGAGTGCCTTTCACATCGGGAGGACGTTCCAAGGTGCTGAAAAGTCAGGTGTCGGGGCCCGAGCATGGAGGAGGGGTGGTGTAGGGATGAGGGAAGACAGAGAGGTGGGAGGGCGACCGAAGGCACGATCAAAGAGAAGGCTCTACTCCTGTACATAAATGCAAAAGGCTTTGCTAGTTCACATGGTCCATTAAGTTTTATACCGTTTCCCCAAACCTGATGATAATAATTACAATCCTTGCATTCAACATAGCACCTTATCACATTGGTGAGACCTCTCAAAGAAGGATTTTACTGTAAAGTGTAGTGACTATGTGCTATGTAGGTGCTTGTGGCAGTCAATTAGCACTCAGCAATGTCCCACAAACAGTTGTGAAGTGAATGACCAATTTAATTTGAAGCACAGTTGGCCAGAACATCAGAAGAAACTCCCTTCTCTTTTCCAATAGTGCAATGAGATCTTAAATGTCCACCTGAACAGGTTAAAGTTTAACGTTTCATCTGAAGGACAACACCTCCAGCAAAGCAACATCTACCCCCCACCCTCTCTAACATTGTCTTGGGGGTGCCAGCCTAGACAAAACCGATAATACAATAGTTAGTGAAAAAGTGTGTTACAAGTGCTGAAATATTATTGTGTAAAACAGCAATAATTATTTTCCATCAAATCTTCAAAGGCAATTCCAATTCCTGAAATTCAATTCACTTTTATAACAATCCAATTCACTCCAATTCTGGTCAGACATCATACAGGTTCACAATAAGTTTACAATAAAACTGACGATATGAGCTCACTGATTGTCAAGTAAATTAAAAAAAAATTGAGATGAGCCGGCAACAATGAACAAGATTAGCCCAATACAGTAAATGGAAAGAATTCAAAATTCAATCTTTCAAAAAAGGTCATGTAATATTTATGATATAGAGGCTGAGGTTAAATCAGAAATTGACTGAGACTCAGCATTTTATATAAAGGGTTATTTGAATGTAAAGTACAATTTTGGCAAACGTAGCCTAATACGGTTTCAGCTTTAATTTGCTGATGTTAAAGCTTTGGACAGAATCTGGCAGTGACTGGTTGAATGGCTGTCTAATGTAGACTGATTCATTGTTCAAAGAACAAACCAATGCTTATAGCCGAGTGATAGCAGAATATGATGTATCTCAAAGTGCATTAAATATTGCAAGCCGAGGAATAAAGCTTAAATTAGTAGTGACATTTGGCTGCATTCAATAAAACTTCTCAATTTCAAATGTTAAATTTGTTACTTCAGGGTAAAGTGCAATAAAAATAAGAATATTATTTACTTTCAGGGAAAACTGACATTTCAGATTGATTATGTTGTCCATAATCCTCTAGAAAATGGTTAAAGTACATCACATATCATGATATTTTGCAGGATGAGTTAGGTGTAAAGTACACAAAACAATTTCCTGGACAGAACTATAGAACCATAAAAATTTAAGCACACATTGTTCTGTCACACAAGCGCTCTAAGATGCTATCCTGTGTGGAGGGCACTGTATAAGTGCAAGTTATTGTTGTTCTTCACACTGAGGGGGTGAGAATGTAGACCTCACTGGCGGAAGCAGTGTTTGATGGTTAAAGAACCAACATATTTAAGAGGAAACTTGATTCATGCAAGAGGGAGAAGGAAACAGAGTATCGGAGAGGGGAATAGGAGGTGTGGAGGCTTTTGTAGAGTATAAACATTGCCTTGGACTAGTCGGGTCGAATGGCCTATTTCTACTTCATCATTCTGTTGGAATTCTATGTGTCTGTAACAGCTCTTTAAACCCACCTTTTCCTACGACCCTTGCAACTTGCTAGACTTGAGATGCAATTATGTATTTAGATTCAGCTCTATTAAACCACTATTATTCACTTTGTTATTCTGCTAAGAATTGGATTTACTATAATAATACTCTTTAATAATAAGAATTACTCTACTTCTTAAAATATGCTCGCGTGTTATGTAGCCTCAATCAAAATGATCTGTAGTATTCTGAGGCCCAACATTTTTTATTATCTTAGTATTACTAATATTTATCTTAATCTCGTGCTAACATTCTTAAGTTCAGTTTTAACTTTGAGGCCAGTTTTGCACAGCTCTTTTTAAGTGGAATAAGATACTGAACTGCTGAAGATTTATTCATGTGGAATCCTCCTATATTAAACTGAAACATTCACATGCATGGTGCACTCTTGCAATGCAGTTTAATGTCAAATTTGTAGATATCTTTTGATTTATTCAAGGCACTACAACTGCAATGTTCTTTGTCAAAATAGTCATTTTGCTCAGCTGCAGATCAAAGGGTATATGTTTGTCCTTCAGTCTGTGCAGGCAAAGTCATGTAAAATGACCACGTTCACAGATCGGCTGAGATCTTCAAGGTTTTTCTTTCTATCTCGCGTGTTACTAACAAAAAGAGATTACACCAAAGGACAAACAAGGTCATGATGTTAATGCAGTAGCAACAACAGATGTTATGTGGTGGCACTGGAGGTCTAAAGACAAAGACAAGCAGAGTATTGTCAAAAGGGAAGGTCAGATTACAGCATGCTTTGTGTGCCTTCCCTCTTTTGTTGCATTCAGTCTCATTGCAAACAAGCGGATTAAGCAAAAAACCAACAAGAAACTCTGCGTCATCTCAGATCCTTTTATCTCCACCACATTGAGCGATTTTGAAATTGATTCACCAGGGTGACTCTCAGCACCACAGACTGAATAGAGAATGTAAAAAGTGAAAATATACCTTGAAGTTTTCTCTGTTCATCAGCACAAAGTGAAGCATTTTTACTCTCCTCTTTCAAACTGATTCCAGAAATTGATTACAAGCTCTCAGTTTGCAACTATTTTCAATGTATTCTCACTGCCAAACATTGTTATGGATTTAGTACAGGTGTGGTACTAGCAGTATTCTCATAATGAAATAACTAACCAAAGCACTCCGAAGGTGCTGCGAGTTGTTGTTGTTGATGTAAACTTCTAGGGTAAGTAACTTGCGTGTAGTAATAAAGCAACAATTATTTTCTTAGTTGAGAATATAAAACCAGTTTAGAATTTAGTTGTTATCAAATGCAATGCATTGGAGAGCAAGTGAATCACACTGACGAGGAAAACCTATACCTCAATTCCGTTTAACCTGGGAAAATAGTGGAGGAAGTACAATTCAGGCTTCAAACATTCATGAGCTAAATAGGGAGAAAAAATGGATGGTGTTCCAGCTCCTTATTTCATATGATCCTCATTTTAAGACTTTGTCTTAGAATTAAAGATCATGCAAAACTTTGAAAAAAAATTCTTAATTTTAGTCATAAATTTGAAGCTGAATTTCCGCAGTTCATTTTAGGAACTGGCATACATTTTAAGATAAAATGATCTTTGCGAGATACAGCTAGGTTACATTTTGTAAATCTACCTAGTGTTAGCGTGGAGGACCATGTTATCTTAACACCCGTAAACCCCGGCAAGGCAGACAAATGGGGGAGGGGAGCAGATCCAACCAGGCGAGCCAGAATTTCTGGCTAAGTGTAATTACAATGCCAGTTCCGGCATTATGGCATTTTTAGAAAAGGCCGGTACCGGCAAAATAATTGTTTGAATCTCGTGAGCAGTAGATAGCGAATAAGCTATCTTTTGATCGTGGGATTCAAACAATCTGAGTGAAAGTCAATGTCCCTGGCCACTGTGAAGGCCAGCAAGGATAGTGAGGTTGCTCTGGGTGGTGTTGGTGCACTCTAGAAGAGTTGGGAGACAAGAGTCTGCACAGTCACCCACTCGGGGAAATGTTTGGCCCAAGGAAATCTTTTTAGAAATTTTGGGGTCAGGCCCAGTCCAGGTAGGTGGGCAGTGCAGCTCAGCATGAAATGCGTCAGAGCATTGCTTCCATCTTCCTGTCCACAGCTTCAATACACATCCCTTTCGATTCATTTTTAGTTCCACCAGTTTGATGTGCAGAGCTTGAGCAGCAGTTGCTTACCTCTCTGTGAACTAATCAAGGTGGATTCTAAGTGATGTATGTACAGACGTGTTCACAAACTCAGAATCCAAGTAATGCTTTCCAGATGTGCCCGCTATAAAGCCAACTCTGCCTCCACGGTGCTTAGCGACAGGTCAGTGTAGGCTAGAGCCCTCCCTCCCTATAGCTGCTTCCCGTGTTTGCCACAAATCCACCTCACAGTCTGATCCTGGATTTTGCAAATGAGCTGGAGGAAGCCTCTCCACTGCATCCCCAGGAGCTCAGATCCATAAAGGAGGACCGTTTGCACAAAGGTCTTATGTTTCACAAGCTTGATCTGCATTGGGACCTTGCTGTCCTCGAAGAGAAATGAACACATCCAGAGTCCCTTTGCTCCTTCTCTGCAGCCCTTCAGGATAGTGTCCAGGCAAATGCTGCTGTCAACTCCCCCATCACCCCACCAGGTACCAATTAGAATCAACAATCGGGACTGATGTCCCTTGTATCCTCCAATCAGTACCTTCAATGTCTTCTCCTGAGCTCCCCCCGCACCACTCCCCACCCCATCCTCTACCCCAACTCCCAGCTCGGATCCCAAATCCCCTAACTGTTCTGCGCCCTGGGACGTCTTTCTGAGGTGAAGGGTGCTATACAAGTGTAACATGTTGTTGTTGAGCTATGCAGAACCATGATTTCACACTCGGAGGCAGCCACCACTATGGGTGGGACACTGTGCCACTCGGTGAGAAACAATACAATAGGTACAGGGAAAGAGTGGGGGATTGGGTATAATTAGCGTCAGTGGAGGAAGCACGACCAGGATAGGCTTGATGAGCTGAATCATTTCCTCTGACTTCTAATTTCTATGATTCTAATTTTATCAGTGCTTTCTCTACAAGTTAAGTGGCATTCAGCTGTAAGCTGTTTTGAACTTCTTCCGCAAGAAGGATTGAATAGGGTTGGGACGATAATAGGCGGCTAATGCTTAACAGAGTCTGTGGATTCTAGATGATTGAATTTTTGTAAAATCGCATTGTGAATCTGTACCTCTGTACATTAAATACTTCAATTTCTGCTGGTGAGGTGTACTAAAATACTTTTTATTCACCCTTGTAATATTTAGTCTGTCAAATGTTCTGACAACCTATAATTTACTCAACAGCCTTTTTATAAAATAAATGTGGTTACACCAGTCACCACACTTTTCATTGACCAATGTTTTGTATGGACCAGGCAACTGCTCAAAATCTCATCTCTCTTTCAGGTGGAAACAAGACCTTCACACCTAGTGTTACCCTGGCAACAAATATCATCCTATTTCCTCCGTTGAAAATATACCAGACTCTTTGTTTGTGTCACAATTTATTTCTGATTTCCTGCCATATAACAATCATTATTATTGAGCACAGAAGAGTATCATATAGACACTTGTATGTAAACCCTAACAAATTTCAAGACAAATATACAATACAGTAAATAAAAAGATAGTATTTGAGATTGGGAGAGTATAATACAGATTTTTACTTCTAAAGTACAGTATTTTACTGGAGTGACTTTATTTACATCAGGAACTATGTTATATACAATATCATTAGTCCATAGAGTCAAATTTGTTATGGAAAAATATTATTGCATTATACAGTAATATAATCCCATTTTACATGGGGAAGCCGAACAAAGTAGCACTGCATGTACAGTATTCAGTGTAATTCTATCTACTTACACTGCACTTTGCTTTTTTACACAAAATACAAAAAGCTTTAAAAGGAAACCAAAAAATCTAAAGAGCTATTCACAACAAAAAATACAAATGTAATACATTCAGTTTAACTAAGACGGCATATTTTGGGAACAGTTTTGTGGAGGATGCGACCTGAATCCATAATTTAACACCTTGGATTTGAAGCGTTTGAAATAATGGAAACAGAATCTTGACCCCAGTGTCCTTACAAAAGACTACTCTATCATAGGGGGAGCTTTGAAGAGGCTGTCTGGAAAATAGCATGACTCTTACACATGGCAGACATCAGGGTCTATCTCATGCTAATCGCTCAAAATATCTATTTGCTTTGCCTTTATAACACGAAATCCCATTACCAGGAAGTAACGAAAAGAAAGCTATTTTTAGAGATCAGCAAAAGATAGACAGGCCCCATTATTAGTCACTAAGGTAGATGGTCTCTGTGACATGGACAATTATTATACTGCACAGAGCATCACATATATCACCAGATATTCCCCCCACATTATCCGAGAAATGTATTTGTGAAAGCTATAATCTGATCACAATCCACACAAAACACCTCAGAAAGGTTTGAGTAAAGCATTTTATAGAGTGCCTTACTAATTGCAAGGTTAACACACAGTATGAATGAACTGAAGTGATTTAAAATTATTGTTGACATGTTGCTTTCATTTTATTTCTGGAGGCTTATTTCAAGTGTTGGGACCGGAGTGATGTTGCAGATCGTGCCCTGAGATCAGAGGGTGAAGCAGAGGATGCAGATGGATAGTGGAAGCGGCAGCTGCAGCTGGGTGAGGGGCAAAGAGAGTTGGATAGAGGGCGGAGTGCGGCAGTGGGTGAAGTGTCAGATGGGCTGGATGGATAGCCGCAGCCGGGATGAAATGCAGTGGATGTCCCGCTAGAAAAGCGGCAGGATGGGCAGGAAAAATGGTGTGAGTGATTGGGGAAAAAGAGAAGGGTGTGATATGAGGCTGAGCAATGTGGTGCAGTTGGGCCATAGGTTGATGGTGGGCATTTGGATGCAAGGCAGCAGCAAGGGTGGCAGCAGCACGATGCTGCAGGAGGGTGTGGTGAACAGTAGTGATAGACGTGGCAGTGGAGGATGGCTGCTGGATGGAAACTGGCTGGAGTGCAGGTGCTGGAGTAAACGTGACGGCTGCCGATGATGGGAAAGTCTTGACTTGCTTAGCAAGAAGCTGTTGTTGGATGTGTTGCTGGGCCTGCAGTTGTAATTTGCCATATTTCTCCATTTCTTCAGGTGTGAAGATGATAGGCTGGGCAGACAGAGGGGGTGAAATTGATTTGGAATGTTGTTTGTGCTGAGGCTCAGTTTCCTCAATGCTCTGTACGTCAGTGTTGTAATAACCAAACTGAACCTCTCCCACCGGATCAGTGTCCAGAACATCACAATCATAAAACGCCATTTGGGGATTTTCCTCCTTGACCTCTCGTGGGTCATCAATAAAAATATCTCCAGTAGAGGAAACAACACTGGACATTTCTTCAGTAACAGGAGTAATGTTTTCCTCACCAGGCTGCACTTGGTACATAGCCAGGACTGCCTGTTCCTCCTTAGTGCTCTGTATCTCAGTGCACATTGTGTCTGCCTCTGCCTCTCTTTTATCCTCGCTTACTTCTTCGGGATAAAGATTCACTTCTTGAATAATAGTTAGTGCAATTCCATTTCCATTCTTTTCCGAATGTTCAGGGTTATCGATTTTCTCACTGTTATCATCTTTGCCAGTGTCGTCTTTCCTCACACCTACTTGTTTTGTGGCAGGCAGTTTTCCAATTAATGGTAACAATGTCACATTCCCCAATGAGGGAGGAAGCCTGGGACCAAAATAACCTTGAGGAGGATCCTTCAGTTTTATACCTAGTTTGTTTGAGACTGAAGCTAACTCTTCTATAATGATTGTTTTCTCTTCCATTTTCTTATACTGCACCTTTTCCAACAGACTCCTCGCTATCAGGCAATTTTGTTCCTCTTGAATCATTTCTTTTAGTGGAAGGCTGGAGCAAGGTCTGCTCTCATTTTTCTGGATTACATTAGTTGCACTTGTGCTGTAATTCTGGCCCATATCTTCTTTCTTTTGTGTTCCATATTGCCTGCCTGAGACTTTCATTGCCTCTTGATTGCTATTGTAATGAGGTGACCTTATATGGTAGACTCTATCTCGCGAGAAAGACCTCGAGCTCCTATGTCTTGTCTGCCTGTCACTCAGTCTGTCATAGCCGTGCTCCTCCGTATTCCTGGAACTCGACCTCCTTAAACTGTGGCGTCTGCTGCTCAAATAATCTTTGCTGGAACTTTGTTGTCTACTTCGGCTCTGCCTTGACCTGCTCCTATACCTACTTCTGCTTCTGCTGTGAGATCGTCCCTCACCAGAGCTCCAGCTCCGGCTGTGTGTTCGGCCTCTTGTGTGTGTGTGGGGTCTTGTTTGGGTGCTGCCTCGGTTTTTGCTTATACTATCATTTCTTCTCTGATAATAATGATCATCATTGGAAGACAATGACGACACAGATGAATCATTGTGCCTTTTCCTTTTATGCCTGGAATGATATTTGTAATCTCGGTACAACCCATGGTGCCTTTTCGAATAACGTCGCGATCGACTTCTGTTACTGTAATCGCTCGATCCGTCAGAATAACTTCTGCTACTGTGGCTGGTTCTGCTGCGGTCACTTGAGGTATCAGAATAGCTATCGGAAGATGACTTAAATGATGAGTCATGGGAAGATGAATAGCATCTGAATTTTCGGCAAACGCTTCTATCACTGTCTGAATCATCTTCATAGCTATGACGGGAAGATGATTTATGATGCCTTTTGTGATTGTCTTCAGTACTCTCAGTGACATTGCTGTTTAAATTTAGTCTGGATCTAGGCTCCTTCTGATCTTTACAAGCTTCTTTGAAGTGACTCAAAGAGTTACAAGCTGATCTTTTCTGCCTTTTGTTCCTGGCTTTAAGAGGGAAACGTGAACATTTCTCACTGTTGCTGCCTTGCTCTGGTGCATTGCTGTTGTTAGAGAGCTCATTCTGTAAAGCTCGCTTTTGGCTAAACACAAGATATTGTTCCTCTTTAAAAGTTGCCTCACACAACTGTTCCACAACACCAGGGATGGACATTTTCGGTGGACTTGCGCCCTCCTTTTCTGTGTTATCCTTGTGTTTATGTTTGCGTTTCTTCCCTCTCTTTCTCTTGCTGATGTTCTCTGCCTGAATTTCTCCAGACTTTGACTTATGCTTCTTGCTCGATTTTTTGCGGTTCTTCCTCTTTTTCGATTTGCCAGTTGCTAGCTGCTCTTCCTGAACAGGAGCTCCCTCGCTGTTCAGGCTTCCATTTCGTTCTTTAGCTGTGTCTGTCCCAGTCGCGTCTTGCACAGCAGTGCTCACGTTTTGCTCACCCTCCTTATCCGTTTCCTGCCCTGAAGCACCATTCTCTCTGTTTTTATTTCTTGACAATTTAAAATCAAAATACAATGGATTGCAGCTGTAGGAGAGGGAAGGCTCGGCCTTTGTGAAGAGTAAAAGTTCAGAAGGCCACTGAAGCAAGGTGGCCTCATTGCGGCTTAGCACTGGGAGAAAGGGCTCGGTTATTTGCTTTGGCCCGTCCAATGGACCCACACTGCTTACTTTTCCATCATCTAGAGGTGAGTAGTCAGACATTCTTGCTTTACACTTAGATGACTCTTCGCCTCGAATTTTGGAGCTCTCCAGGTGCAGAGTGCCCCCTTCCTCCTGCTTGGCTGGTTGCTGCACAGCAGAAAGATGTGATACCGAAGCTGACATTTTCTTGCCATCTGTGTCCTCATGCTTTTCATCCCCACTTTCAGGAAACTTGGTACATCTAAGCTCGGAGCCAGCAGTCTGAGACACTTTGGCTTTGCTATCTTGAGCTACCAATTTGCTTGCATCTGTCTTCTCAGAAGACTTCATAAAAAACAAGAAAGGGAAATTTGTCTTGGGTTTGTAATGCGTGGGAGTATAGCAATAATATTCCTTTTCTGCTTCATCTTTATTTTCCTTCAGCATGAGCGCCTTTAACTTTCTTACTCTTGCAAACGGATTGCTCACAGTGCCACTGTCCACTGGGGACTGTCTGGCCTCATCATGCTCAAGGGTCTTAGTGGTATTTATCCCTGAAGGGATCTCGGACATCTCAGTTTCGAATGCTGCTTTTCCTGCGTGGCAATGCAGTTCATCACCATGGTTTGTTTCTTCAATGGTGTCGTTGAAAACCGAGGCCGATGACTCCAGTTTCAAAGGGGCCTTTTTTGAGAAGGAAAATGAGACACTAGCTTTGTGAGTGGGGAGGCATGGGCTGCCTTTGTTTTTGAAAAGACTAAAGGGCTTCAAGCCTAAATTACCTTGTATTTGTGCTGCGGATCTAACATGAATACAGTGGTTACTGCAATGGGGGCATTGAAGGTTGTTTTCCCAAGTTTTTTTTGTTGTCTGTTCCTTTTTGAATAAGACAAGGGAATTATTCTTTCTTCCATTTCCATCTCGACCAGTGGTGGAAGCAGCACCACCTTGTTTCAACTGATTTTCAACAGCCACTGTTGTGGGTTTGAACATGGGGCCACTTCCTGATGCACTGCTGAAGATAAACAAAGATAAACATGATAAAGTTCCGTGTAACAATAATATTAATAATCCTTTCAATCGGTATAATGCTTTTCACGTCAGCATGGCGTCCCAACGCTCTTCACAGTGAAATAGAATGACTGTGTTTGTAAATGAACGCAACAGCCTATTTGCACACAGCAGTGTCCCACAAAGTGCCATGAAATGAATGACCAATTTTATCAGGAAGATTGCTGGCCAAGACACTGGGAGAAACTCCCTTCTCTTTTTGAATAATGCCATAGGATCTGCAATGGCCCCTTGAACAGGCAGCAATTGTCTCATTGGCAGGACTTAGAGGGGCAGATTGGCCACCGGGACAGGAAATCTTCTTACTTGGTTCCTATCACGCCCAAACCCTAATAGGTAAGGTGGTCCTAGCTGGACAAACAGTGAGAAGCTTCCAAATAATGCTTTGAATAGCAAACTATACAGTATAGTTGGTTAAACTCCATCAGTACCCCAATGTACACTATGGGGTTCCCAAGCTTTGCCTCTCACCAAACTGTGCCTCATCCTCTGTGGAAGGTAAGTGGGGTGCATCTCTCCAGTGAGACAGTGTGTATTCTATTCCAGACACGGGGAATTTTCACGTGTAGGTGGCATGTGTAGAATACTCAATCTGTGTTGGAAACACTTAAGCATGACAATGGGTTTCTGCATGTGTCTTTAACACCCAGTTGTTAATATGCAAATATTAATTATGCAGTTAACAAAGTTAATCATTTTCACTGGTTGCTAGTTACATAAATAAGCAACCTCTAATTATTACTGTGCACATTCATTTATAATAAATGTATGCATATTTTGGCCAAAGCCCATTGTAGATAGAAACGATGATCCGTTTTAGGAGAATCCAGTTTACTATATTATTTGGTAACCTACCAGAAAAGAGCAGACTATGTTTGCTGAAGAGCAGAATATTCCAATGTGACAATATTTGGCAGATAGGACTGATGCAACCCACAACAGTATGAAGCAGCAATTTATATTGCACCTGCTTTCACACTGAGTTTGCTCTGCTGGTTTCCCACGCTAAATGAGCTTTACCTTTGTATAAAAATAACACTTTGACTGATTAACTGCATCAGTAGATCACAATGTGCTGTCCGTATTGAATCAGAGATTTACGCTGCCTTATTAAACTGCTGCTCAGAAACCTTACATTGATTCACCAACTCCCCAGTGCAAGTTGTCCAAATCACTTCAGGACATTATACCCGATATCTAAAGTTAGCATAAAAGGGTCAGAGGTCTCAGAATATCTCCACAAGTGCTCCAACCTGATAAATATAGATTGAAAAGGGAACCAGGAACAAAGTTCACATAACTGAAAAGCTTCTGAAATAGCAATCAATTCATTAAGCAACAGTCAGTTAGGTAGTCAAAGAAACAAGAAATGATTGCTGATAATCCAAAATAATGCTTGGAGAGCACTGCATTGTCGGAGGTGCCATCCTTTCAATGAGACATTAAACTGAAGTCCTGGCTGTCTGTTCAGATGGATGCTAAAGATCCTGGGGTATTGCTAATAATCATCCTGATAAATTAGTCACTCACTCTTGGCTGTTTGTGGGACATTGCTGTGCGCAAATTGGCTGTCACATTCACTCATAAAATAGTCAGTTTACAGTAATTCCTGCAATGTGCTTTGAGACATTTTGATCATGTGATAAGGTGCTATATAAAATGCAAGGATTATTATTTATTATAATTAATTAAAAATATTATACACCAATTTTTTTTTTACTTTACTGTTCTGATAATCTCTTTTCTTCAATAATGATTCACTTTCAGTAATAAGTCCTGAAATGAGGTACATATATAAAGTATAATATTGATTATATTTTTGATTTCTTAAAGGCAATAAAATTGCAGAGAGTGTAACTTTAAATATAGAATTTCTAATGTTCTGAAGTCAATGCAATAATTGTTGGTTTGCATGATGATTACAAAGCTTCAATTTTGAATTTTAGACATTAGGCTAAATAATGCCAATGAGGTTAAAAATAATGCTGGTTAAACTGCAACAGCGCACACTCTGGGTTGCCTGAGCCTTGGCTCTTGCCAACCAGTGCCTAATATTCTCTGGTGTTAGGCAAGTGGGGTGTGATCCCACCGCCCGGAAGAGAGTGCGTACAATTCCAGACAAAGGGAAATTTCCATGTGTGGGTGGCATGCCTATGTGGAACAGTCTGGTTTGAATACTCATAAGCATCTCAATGGGGTTCTGCATGTGTCAGACACTCAGCTGACCAAAACAACAATTTTCTCAAGATAGCACACAACAAACAACCATAAAGTGAAAGATTTTCCTGTGATATACATATGTATGCTGACCGTACTTGCAATTCAAACATGATAATGCACTCAAGTGCTGCACCTGCATTGATAAGCAAATCCAGGCATTGCAGAGGTGGCAGATGAGATGGCAGCAGGAATTTTTAGGTTAAAATAGAAGCAAACAATTGTGGTGAGATGGGAAGGAAGCAGAGAGCATGGTATAGGGAGTCTTCAAATTCTGGTCTGTCTTCAGGGATGGATGGAAAATTGGCACTTTTCAATAATTATAATAATTAATTCACTCATTCATTAATTATAATTATTCAATAATAATTATTCAATCAACTCTCAAACATTGCATTTTCCATTATATTATAAAAGCAAAATGATCAGATGAGGTTAGAAACTGAATGGAGCACATTTTAACCTGTGGTGTGTGTCAAATGAGTACATACAACATAAAAATGGCCAAGGAGCAATTTTTGACACAAAGTATTGTGGAATTATGGAAATTTGCAATTCACTACTGCCAAAATGTTGTAGATGAAATATTTAAGAGGGAAGTAAATTAATATTTGGTGGTCATGGATAATAATAATAATAATAATAATAATAATAATAATTATAATCCTTGCATTTAACAAAGTGCTTTTCATGTTGGGGGGACATCTTAAAGTGCTTAGTGAGTGTGTATTTTGTTGGTGAATCAGGCAACCAATATGAGTACTGCAACATGTCCTGCAAACAGTCATGAAGTCAATAACCAGGACAACGGGAGAAACTCCCTTCTCTTTCCAAATAGAAGCATAGGATCTTTAATGTCCACCTGAACAGGCACTTAGTTTAACAACTCATCTGAAGAACGGCACCTCCAAAAGTGCAGTATACCCCAGCACTGCATTTGAGTGCCATTTTACACTGTGTGGCTAGAACCAACAACTTTCTGAGCAAGGCTGACACAATGGGATTAGAATTTGCAACCAACGTTGAGGTTCGCATGTTTCTGAGTACTGACCATTCCGAAGCTCTGCGAAGCTCTGCCAGCTGGTGGAGACGCCTGAGTGCCTTTTCTTGTTTCTTTTCATCTTTTCTTGATCTTGAAGCAACGTTTCGAGCAAATTCTCTTTGTTTTAGTTCTTTCAGCCTCTGTTACACAAATGCAGAATGTGCATAGTTCAGTTGATGCCTTAGATCGACCACAACAAAGCTTCTGACTGGAGAATGTACTCACTTTAGGTTAACCAAATGCAGTAATGCCAAATGTAATTTGTTCCTGGTTTCAAAAGGTACTGTGGTTCATTCATTAAAAACTATGTAAGTTGAGTCAATTGTGCTGTTGAACAACACCTTCTGGTAACTAATACAGTATAAAGCTTGCATTTTTTAAAACTGCAAAAAAGACAGAAACATTTAGCATCATAATGTTTGATAAAAGTTGACAAGTTAACATTTGGTGCCCAAAAGACTACTTTTTTGGTTTAAAAACAAATCCATTACAATATGACAGACAGTAAAGAAGCATGGAAAAGCAAATTATCTAGTCTTGTGTCCAAGCTTATAGCAGAACAACAACGGTGCAGTTACAGCTAATAAATCTTGCTTCACCTGTTACACTTGAAAAAAGACAGAGAAAGCTGTTTACTGCAATGTTTTCCTTGAAAATCGTGGCCTACATTGCAGCTATCCCTGCATATTCTTCATCTACATATATATTCGTGGGAAAAGCAAAAAAAATCCTCACGACTATCTGTCAAGGAACGAATGTAATGCTTTTCTGGCACAGCAGAAAGCAGGCAGTGGAAAGCAAATGTCAGTTCACTACCTAACGTCCATATGACAATCAGCAAAGCAAACGGACCAGCACTAAAAACAGAACACCAAACTGCTCATAGCACGGGCACACTAATGATGCAGGTGTCAAGGAGATGGGAACATAAAGAAATACAATTGTATACACTAGTATAAGGGAACTCACTCGTGTAATCTGCCCTCCAAAAATTAGAAGCACTTTTGTGCAGAGTTGAATTTGTTTTCAACACATCAGCTGAAAATGTCAACACCATAAAAAACAAAACAAAGTAAAAAAACAAAGTGAACAGACAGAAAACATTACAAAGCAGGCAAAGATTTTGTTCTAGGATTTCTCAATCAATATACAGATAGTCAAAGGATTGAACAAAAGGCCCTGTTTTTCTGTGTTCATTAATGTTAAACACAAAGGTGCAGGACAATGAGACCAAATGATTTATAGTGATAGAGATTTCAAGGCCATTGTTATCTCATCCACAGCACTGGCGATCAAATCTTAGCACTAGCAACCACAGACAACCATAGATGTTGTCTTTGTAAAAGACAAATAACATTTCTATTCTCTAGATACTCTTTCCTCGGCAGTCCCTTAGTTCAGATAAATTAACTAACTGAATTTGTTGACATAAAACACGGATTTGTAACAATATAAGTGATGCAGAGGTACATGAATCAAAAGGGGTCCCTGTGAATGCGTAGCATAGATGGTAGACACATTTGTATTAATTCGTAAGGAAACAGTAATTGTTTAAAGAGTATATTTAACCCAACTTATAACGATTGTTAAAAAGTTCAGATTTTCTGTTAAATATGTTGCTCCTCTTTCTGATTAATAATAATAATAATTCTTGGATTTAATATAGCGTCTTATCACGTCTTCTAGAATATATTAGAATATATTGTAAAGTGAATTGACTATATTTTTGTGGGTGAAACGCAGCAGCCAATTACGCACAGCAGAGTCCCATGAACAGTTGTGGATTGAGCTCCCAAATTATTATAATTATTATTTTGAAGGGATTACTACCCCCAGAAAGGTGATCCGCCAATCGACTAACAACCGGGTTCTTACTTACTGGTAGGTAAACAGGTGTGTGGAGTAAGGAAACTGGCCCAACATTTCGCCCGTGCCTGGAAATCAAACCCAGGTCCTCTGGCTTGCTACGTGAGTGCTCTAACCACAGAGCTACGGACTCCACAGAACCTCCCAGAACTGACTGACTTAAACAAGTAAGTAAATAATAATAAAGTTGTGTCCTGTAAGTGATCAAACCAAGTCTAGCCAAAATTCCAATACGATAATACTGTATTCAGCAGTGATACATTGCTTTAGTAGATCTCCTTTTTATATTCCTCTGATAACCCCTTTACTATTTTTCATACATGTTTAATTTTTGTTCAGAAGGTACATTCTGTGGAGGTGAGAAGCTTTTCATTAAAGTTTGACTGAGAATTAATTTAGTTGCAATGTGCGATAGCAGTCACTTGAAGTCTTCTAGCTTTAATGAGAAAACCTTTTTATAACTCATTCTCCCTGACCCAAGGAGGTTTCACAATACATTGATGAATATACAGACACTTGTTATCTTGCTCTCAGTGAGCCCTGCCCGGGACTTGAGAAATCAGCAGCGTCCCCAGTTCTGCAATGGAAATGACTAATGCAAATTCTCTACCAGTTTTAAAAGTGGTGCATTGTGGATTTTGCAATGTAACTAAACTCATAGGGACTGATAAACAATTATATTTAAACTCTGAGATGTTGCTGGTATTAACACCTGTGAAAATTATCACATCACATGTGCACCCCCATCTCCACCATCTACATGTTCTAACTCATTGAACACTCCACTGTCCTCATCTGTACCTGTACAAAAATTGGCTGCCCATCACTCCTATCTTCACCAAGCTCCACTGTCTCCTTGCTTCTCAGTCTTTCAGGTCCTCACCCACAAATTTGTGGGCATTTCACTTTACAGTCAATTCACTTTACAGTATATTTAAGCGCTTTGAGAATCTACCCTGCATGTAAGGCACTTTTTAAGTGCAAATTGTTGTTATATTCTGTGAAGCCCTTTTAGACTTCTCAATAATTTGCTAAGGCCCTATATCCAATGCAAGGATTATTATTATTAAATCTTCTCATGCCCTTGAACCACTCTAACTTTGTGGTCTTCTCCAACCTCAACTTTTCTACTTTTCTCCTCCACTGGGCAAACTCAGTCTTTCTGCACATTCCCCACACATCAGTGACACTACTGCTCCCCCACCCGCTCCTGATTCACCAGTGTTGAAATATTAGTTCATCTCAGTCAGATGTTCTTTTTTGAAGGAATGAATTGATGCAACATCAATGCCTTTTGTTGGCAATCCGATGGACCAAATTATGCTCTCAGAAGCAAGAGGATGTGACTAACAAAACAAATTCTGATCGAATATTATTGGTGCAGCATAATATTGAGATGGCTGAAATTGGATTACCTGGATATTAGAAGTTATAGGGTATAAGTGGTGATGAAATGAGGCATATGGTCATCTGGACCATTGAGGAGAAAACCAGGATTGGCTGTACTAGCTTTACATGAACCTGAGATGTGTCTCATGGGGATTGTACCTCAGCATTATATATTTGAGCTGTAACCAATGAGACCAGACTGCCTGAACAGACATGTAATTGTGTGCATTCCCCTGAATATGAAACCTTCAGCCTAACAGCACTCCTCAGGGGATAGGGTAATCTCCAGAGGATGGAAATCAATAAAATAGTCATTCAGAAGAATGTAATGACAAAAAGAATTGGGTCAGAACCCATTTCACCTCCAGTCACACCACTAAAGCAGCTCCTGTGAAAGAACAAGTATAAGACCCAATTTCTGCCTCACTGCTAATTCATAATAACATAAGAATTAGGAGCAGAAGTTGGCCATTCGGCCCCTCGAGCCTGCCCCGCCATTCAATAAGATCATGGCTGATCTATTCTAACTCCACCCACCCGCCTTAAACCCCATATCCCTTCATCCCTTTATCCACAAGAAATCTATCAATCTCAGTCTTGAATATGTTCAAGGACTGAGCATCTACAGCCTTTTGGGGTAGAGAATTCCATAAATTCACTACCCTCTGAGTGAAAAAGTTTTTCCACAACTCAGTGCAAAAGGCTTACCCCTAATTTGAAGACTGTGACCCCTGGTTATAGTTTCTCCAACCAGGGGAAACAGTCTCATGACATCTACCTTGTCAAGACCCTTAAGAATCTTACAGGTTTCTATAAGATCACCTCATTCTTCTATATTCTAGAGAAGATAGGCCTAAATTGCTCAACCTATCCTCATAACTCATCCCCCTCATCCCAGGTACCAACCTAGTGAATCTACGTTGTAACCCCTCCAAGGCGAGTACATCCTTTCTTAAATAAGGAGACCAAAAACTGCACACAATACTTTAGGTGCGGTCTCACCAGGGCCCTATACAGTTGCAGCAAGACTTCCCTACTCTTATATTCTAACCCTTTTGTAACAAATGCCAACATACTGTTAGCCTTCCTAGTTGCTTGCTGTACCTGCACACTAACTTTTTGTGAATGGTGTACAAGGACACCCAAGTCCCTCTGAACGCTAACACTATCAGTCTCTCCCCTTCTAAATATAATCTGCTCTACTGTTTTTGCCACCGAGGTGGATGACTTCACACTTCCCTACATTATACTTCATCTGCCACCTATTTGCCCACTCACCTAGCCTATCTATATCTCGTTGCATTTTTTTAATGTCATCCTCAGTGTTTACTCTCCCTCCTAGTTTAGTGTCATCTGCGAATTTGGATATATTAAGATCGATGTCCTCATCTAGATCGTTGACGTAGATTGGAAATAGTTGAGGCCCAAGCACTGATCCTTGTAGCACTCCACTAGTCACATTCCGCCAATCTGAGAAGGACCCATTTATCCCTACTCTTTGTTTTCTTCCCGTTAGCCATTCTTCAATCCATGCTAATATATTCCCCTTAATTCCATGGGCCCTAATCTTGTGGATCAACCTTTTATGCGGCACCTTATCGAATGCCTTTTGGAAATTTAAATACACTATATTCACTGATTCCCCCCTATCTAATCTACTTGATATGTCCTCAAAAAAATCTAAAAGATTTGTTAAGCATGACTTCCCTTTTGTAAAGCCATGTTGACTCTGTCTAATCATATTGTGATCCTCTAAATATCCCACTACGACATCCTTAATTAAGGATTCTAGAATTTTCCCTACCACCGATGTCAGACTAACTGGTCTATAGTTCCCCATCTTTTCTCTCCCACCCTTCTTAAATAGTGGTGTGACGTTTGCGATCTTCCAATCAATGGGAACCGTTCCAGAATCCAAAGAATTTTGGAAGATCAGACACAAGGCCTCCACTATCTCATGAGCTACCTCTTTTAAAACCCTAGGATGCAAACCATCAGATCCAGGGGACTTGTCACTTTTTAATGTCAACAATTTCCCTAGCACCACTTCTTTGCTAATGTAAATTCCCCTAAGTTGCTGCCTATCATTAGCCCCTTGGTTCATCTTTATTTCTGGTAAACTTCTTTTGTCTTCTAACGTAAAGACAGAAGCAAAGTATTTATTTAGGGATTCTGCCATATCCTTAACCCCCAGTATAATTCCTCCTGTCTCTGCCTGTAATGGACCCACATTTACTTTTGCTAGCCTATTCCACTTAATGTATTGATAAAAACTCTTACAACCTGTCTTAATGTTCCTAGCTAGCTTGCCCTCATAATCCATTTTCTCATTCTTAATGAGCTTTTTGGTTTTCCTTTGTTGGTCCCTAAAACACTCCCAGTCCTCAGGTTTGCTTTTTTTTGGGCAGTTTTACTGCTCTAGTTAGCCACGGATGAATTGCTTTCCCTGCGGTACTCTTATTCCTCAAGGGAATATGTGACCGCTGAGAATTATGCACCACATCTTTAAAAGTTTGCCATTGTTGATCTATTGTCATATCCATTAATCTAATTCCCCAGTCTATTTTAGCTAAGTTAGCTTTATTTAAATTTAAGACCCTTGCTTCGGATTTGACTACATCGCTCTCTAACTTAATACTAAATTCTATCATGTTATGATCACTCTGCATTAGAGGAGCATTAATATCTATATTTCCGACTAGCCCTGTTTCGTTACACAAAACAAGTTCTAGGATGGCCTGTCCCCGAGTTGGTTCCTCAGCTACTGTTCCAGAAAGCTATCTCTCATACATTCTATAAACTCCTCCTCTACCATACTTTTGCTGATTTGGTTTTTCCAATCTTTGTGAAGATTGAAATCACCCACTATTACTGTATTACCTTTGCTACATGCTCCTCTAATTTCTTGATTAATACCCTGCGCTATGCTGTGAACACTGTTTGGGGATCTATAAACTACTCCCACTAATGTTTTCTGCCCCTTGTTATTTCGTAATTCTACCCATACTGTCTCTCCGTCCTGATTATCTGATTTGAAATTCTTCCTCTCGACTGCTTTTATTCCATTCTTCACGCCTCGTTTTCCACATTGTCTATCCTTCCTATAAGCTGAAAACCCCGGAATATTTAACTCCCATCCTAGATCTCCCTGTAACCATGTCTCAGTAATGGCTACTAGATCATACTGTTTGTATCTATCTGTGCCTCTAATTCATCTATCTTATTCTGAATGCTTCGTGCATTCGGATATAGCGATTTGAATTTCTTACCATTTCCCATACTCTCTGATGCCCCATCTTCTTTACTGAGCTTCTTACCCCTCTTTGACCTATTCTGCTTATCTCTCTTGCTATTCTGTTCTGCCATCTTTAGTTTTGTTAATATTGCTGGCTTGCGATTATTTCTAATTATATCCCCCCCACCCCTTTACTAGTTTAAAGCTTTATTAACCTCCCTATGTATTTGGTTTGCTAGGACATCTGTCCCAGCACGATTTAGGTGGAGCCCATCTTTTTGAAATAGACCTCTTTTCCCCCAATACTGGTGCCAGTGGCCCATAAAATGAAACCCCCGCGTTCCGCACCACTCCCTCAGCCATGCATTTAACTTTCTAATTTGCTTATTCCTGTACCAATTTGCACATGTCAAATTCAGAAATCCTGATATCACTACTTTTGATGTTCTTTGTTTTAATTTAGTTCCCAACTCCTTGAACTCCCTCCTCAAATCATCATAACTAATCCTACCTATGTCATTGGTACTTATGTGAAGTACCACCAATGGAACCTCCTCCAGCCCTGCCGAGACGTCCTTCACCCTGACCTCAGGAAGGCAACTGAGCCTTCGGGTCTCCTTGGTTGCGGCTGCAGATAAGTGTGTCTGTCCGCCTGATAGTCTCGCCCCCAGTTCTACAACTTTCTGTTTGTTTCCCCTTTTTTTCTTTATGAATGTTACAATCATTTGACCAACTTTGCAGTCATTCATTTTGGGTAGATTATGAGTGCTATGTAAACTAAGTTTGAAATAAGTACATGTATAGATAGCATCTCTGACAAGCAGGCAGGGCCACAATCATTGTATTAATTTTTATATTTAATATAAAGCTGCATATTCCATAGGTTCTCAGGCAGTTGCAGACCAACAATGGGACTAAGGAGAATTTGCAAATTCCTGGGGATATGTTTATGCATTTCAGTGACATTGGCCAAGCATATTGGTTATTTGTATAAACTATATAGTTAATTTACGCAAGAATTTTTTTCATTTGTCCAACTAATATAATTAAGAAAAATAGTACAACCTATACTAGGAGAAAATGGTGCTCATGTTGCAGAAGACGTCATATAAAGAATGACAACCTGTTTTGTAAGATTTACTTGCTTTTAAATGCCCACTTCACAAAAGAGGTGATTAGGACACAGAAAACCAATAATTCACCAGGTTTATTTATAATCTATTCCAAATAGATAGTGGAGTCCTGTAGCTCAGTGGTTAGGGCACTCGCTTTGCAAGCGAGAGACCTGAGTTCAATTCCAGGCAGAGGGCGAAACCTTGGGCAAGTTTCCTTACTCCACACGCCTAATAATAATCCCTCAAAAAAAAAATTGGTCATTTTCAATCCACGACTGTTTGTGGGACACTGCTGTGCGCAATTGGCTCCCGCGATTCGCCCACAAATATACAGTCAATTCACTTTACAGTGTATTCTGTGAAGCGCTTTGAGACGTCTAGAAGACGTGAAAAGCCCTATATCAAATGCAAGGATTATTATTATTATAATATTGGAATCATGTTTTCCATCCTCCTCACAGGCTTCCTTGTCCAGGATCTCGTATTTGTTGGCCAAAGTTAAAGCCTGAGGCTTCACTATCACTCTCTCTGGTGTTCCCTTAACCTCCTGCCTGTCAGACACCCTATCTTGTCCTTGACTGATACTATTATCTATACATTCCCTGAGCCTCAGGGGAGTGACTGGCTCCAGGATGAAACTATCCAGGAAGCACTCACTGTCCCGATGCTGTGCAATGTCTGCACCTCGGATTCCAGCTCAGACACTCTGAGCTGGAGCTGTCTCAGTTGCAGACATTTGCTGCAGATGTGGTCGCCCAGGCTCAGACTGCCCTTCAGCAACTCCCACGTTACAGTCCTCACACAACACCTGCCACGCCATTGTCACTTCTCCCACCGCCACTGTGAATTAAAATTTTACTTAATTATTACTTTTTAAAAGTTAAATTCTTAATTATTCTTTTTTTAAAATTTATTTTATTTTTGGTGTTGTTAATTAGTAGTTAGTGTTAGTTTACTGTTAGTAGTTAGTATTAGCTGTTAGTTTACTCTTTCAGAATGTTTTGATTGTGACGTCGCTTTGACGTCACTTTTTAATTTTCCCGCTGGTTGCTTGTTTTTTTTATCTCTCTCCTGCCTCTGCTCCTGACTGGCTGACTGCTCTCCTTGCTTTGGCTTTTATGCCCACTGCTAGGTCTCGGCTTCGCCCCTCGTTCCCCTGCCTCTGCTCCTGACTGAATTCACTATTAAGACATTAATAATGCTAGAAGCAATTTGAACAACTATTTTAAAGTTATGGAATGACATAAGCCAGAATGACCTCAGTTCATCACATTCAATTTAAGATAATGCATATCTTATTTAACTCCCAGGGTGCTGAAATCCAGGGATTTTTCATAATCAAATAAGATAAGAGATATAAGGAGGAAGGGCAGCTATGCTAGGAAATGCTCAGTACTGCAAACGTATTGGGGATTGCTCAAATACACCCTGGTAACATTAGGGATATAAGATCCTCTTACATCCAGGAGCTTGGTCTTGGAAGAGAAACTGAACTAATGCATTCTGCTTCCTGGCAGGAAAAGACTATTTGCACTTGTTATTTGGCGACAAAGAAAAGGATTCTTTCTCCTCCCATTTCAGCTTTATCAGAACAGTGGGACATATTGCTGAAAGTTACAAAAATCAATAGAATAATCCGAGATGGAAGGAAAATGAAAAGATATTTACCAAGGGGTGGCAGATGACACTTCAAGCAGTAAAAAGTAATTTTAGTGGCTTAAACCACATCTGTGTGGTTTTAATTGGTTAAATTCCAGCAGCACACCAACACACACTCCCCAAGCATTGGCAACCGGTGCCTAATACTCTTTGGCGTGAGGTAAGCAGGGTGTGTACTTAAGGGAGAGTGCGCATTCCATTCCAGACACAGAATAATTTTTAGTGCACCAAAATCATCCATTTAGAAAATGACTAATGATTGAGCTCTGGCTATGATTGGCTTCAGAAAGCCACATTGTTTGATATCTTGTGCCTCCAACCTTTAGATTGTGTTCAGATTGGGGTTAGATCGTCCTCACGGTGCTGATGACATGTGTTTGCAGTCGTGGCTCTGCATGGTTCTGATGCTAAAATTTCTGTTCTTTTTTTTCCTGTGATGAAACCCTATCAATTTGTAGGCCAAGCTTTTAGCTAGCGACCAGCCGCAAAAAACAGACCTCGTCTTTCTTAAAAAAAGGGCTTCCACCTTCCAGAATGGAGCACTCATTGAAAACCTAGCAAACCAGTCACCAAACAGAGACAGGAGTCAGTACCCTAAAGGTTACGCCACACATAAACTCAGCATCATTGATGCTAGACTAAACATAATATAATATAATAAATAATATTTTAATTGATATAGTGCCTTTCATGTCAGGAGGACATCTCAAATCGTTGTATAGTGTATACTGTAAAGTGCAGTGACTGCCTGTATAAAATTATTATTTTAAAGCGATTCTCATTGTGATTTATTATGAATCAGTGCTGATGGTGTACAATAACAATGAAGGAAAGAAAACTTGCATTTTACAGCACTTAATTGCGTCACAATATCTGAAAATGCTTCACAGGCAATTCCTGCGAAGTGTAGTGACTGTTTTTTGGTAGCCATTTTGCTCACATCAACTTTCCACAAACACCTGTAAGATGAACAATTAAATGAATCTGATGAGGAAATTGGAAGAAACTGTCTTTTTTTCACATAATTTCATGGTTATCTTTTATCATTCCTGAAGATTGATAAAATTGACATTCTCAGATGAATGCCTTATCTGAAGGATGGGTTCTCGAACAATGCAGGTATCTTGCAGTACTGGACTGGAGTGTGTATTCAAGTCCCAACATGTGGCTTGAACCCACAACTCCCAAAATCAGAGGCAAGAAAGCTACCAACAGAGCCAAGCTGACAACTTTGCCCATTCAATAGCAAGCTTGGCTCAGCTCATCGCTTTGACAATGCTGCTTAGTTGAGGATACAGAACATGTGCAAGCCTATTTGCGTTATATTGTAGAAGTACCATACTTTCAATGGGCAATTAGAAAAGTATGCAATTGCAACACATTTGTGGAGTAAATTATACATTTCAAATGGCAAACTACCTTTAGCCTGAATATATTAATGCAAGCAAGACCCAGTGGGATAAAAGGGCAACAGGTATGACATTATATCCCAGGAAATGTAAGAACTGCACTGAGGAATATCAAAAGGCAACATGCTGCTGACGTTCATTGTCTTTTTAGAATACATATTGGAGAGCAGCCACAGGGAAGACAAAACAGGACAGTGGGCAATAAACCATACAAAACATTGGTTGTAAGTAATAAAATAAAGAGTTAAAAAAAACCTTCAAGCATCAATATATTATTTATTATTTAAAATCGGGGTGGGGGGAGGAGCCGGAAAATCAGCATGTGATGTGCTAATTAACACAAGGGCAGAAAATACAGTTAAAATCTCTCCTAAAACCCATTTTTAAGATTTTTAACAGGTTTCGGAGTAAACAATCTCTCTTCACCCACCCCCCCTTCCCCTCGCCCCAGGCTCACAACTTTGATAGAATGGTTTTGACTTGCCCTGCTGAAGGTTAAATATCAAGAGCATGTTTGTTTTAGTGAGTGAAGAGCAATGATTTAACCCTGATATGGACTTCAAATTAAAATTGTTCCAGCATGTGGTGAAGCACAGTTAAATGGCTGCTCCCAAGATTAGAAATAATGGTGGACTCCTTGCTCATTTTAATAATAAATAATAATAACAATAATCCTTGCATTTGGTAGAGCACAGGATGTCTAAAACTTCACACAATATATTGTAAAGTGCAGTGACTGAGTAATTTGTAAGCAATTGCTTTAAAGATTGTGTTAAAAACAATCTTGATGAGGCACAGCAAAGCTCTTTTTTTCTCTCTGGAAATCTGAGCAGGGTGGGGAGGAAGGGAACACAATCCCAAACTTGTTCCTAAGGGGACTGGATTTAAGGACACATTTTAACCAAATTTTTTGGCCTTGTGATAAGTATCACTTCACTCATTCGATTTCCCATCCCTCCAACACATTTTTCTGAAATGTGAGAATTATCAAATATTAAAAAATGTGCTAATGCCAGGATTATTACAATAAATAGTTATGTGCACTGCTCCATGAGTACATATGCAATTAATAAGATAATGAAATTTGGAAAATGTAATTTATTTTTTCCCCCTGAAATACATATATTTCCAATTTAATAAATTTATAACAAAACGGCAGCCAAGCTTATAATATTAAAAAAAACCTGAGTGTTTGATATAGCACCTTTTCATGTCAGCCAAACATCTCAAAGGATTTACTGTAGTCTAGTCTGTAGTCTATCAAACGTGAATGTGGGTCCATTGAGGTAGAGACAGGAGAAATTATAACGGGGAATAAAGAAAGGGCAGTCAT
The DNA here is from genome assembly GCF_018977255.1 of Callorhinchus milii. NCBI lineage: Eukaryota > Metazoa > Chordata > Chondrichthyes > Chimaeriformes > Callorhinchidae > Callorhinchus > Callorhinchus milii. Next base: position 73,486,788 of record NW_024704743.1, on the reverse strand, counting down.
TAAACAAATATTTTGCTTCTGTCTTCACATTAGAGGACACTGAAAACTTACTGAAAATAGAGGGTAATCTGGAGGCTAATGTTAGTGAGGAACTTAAAGAAATGAACATTAGTAAAACAATCGTATTAGAGAAATTGATAGGATTGAAAACCGATAAATCTCCTGGACCTGATGGATTGCATCCTAGGGTTTTAAAAGAGGTGACTGCAGAGATAGTGGATGCTTTGTTTTTGATCTTCCAAAATTCCCTGGATTCTGGAATGGTTCCCATTGATTGTAAAGTCGCAAACATAACACAGCTATTTAAGAAGGATGGAAGACAAAAAATGGGGAAACATAGACCAGTTAATCTGACATCAGTGGAAGGGAAAATTTGAGAGTCCTTAATTAGGGGCGTTGTCGTTGGGTACTTAGAAAATCATAACATGATTAGGCAGAGTCAGCATGGCTTTACGAACGGGAAATCATGTTTAACAAATCTTATAGAGTTTTTTGAGGATGTAACTAGCAGGTTAGATAGGGGGGAGCCAGTAGATGTGGTGTATTTGGATTTCCAGAAGGTATTCGACAAGGTGCCACATAAAAGGCTGTTGCATAAGATTAGAGGCAGTATATTAGCATGGATTGGAGAGTGGCTAACAGGAAGAGAACAGAGAGTAGGGATAAACGGGTCCTTCTCAGATTGGCAGGATGTGACTAGTGGAGTGCCATAAGGATCAACAACAACAACAAAATTGCATTTATAGAGGGCCTTTCATGTCGGGAGGAAGTCCCAGTGCTTGGGACTCAATTATTTACAGTTTATATCAATGATTTAGATGAGGAAATAGAACTTAACATATCTAAATTCGTGGATGATGTGAAGCTAGGTGGGAGAGTAAGCTGTGAGGATAACACAAGAAGAATGCAAAGGGAAATGGACAGGCTAAGTGAGTGGGCAAGAAGGTGGCCAATGGAGTATAACTTGGAGAAGTGTGAAGTTATTCACCTAGACAGTAAAAATAGAAAAATAGATTATTTTCTAGAAGGGGAGAGTCGAGGTAGTGTTAGTGTTCAGAGGCATTTGGGTATCCTTGTACACCAGTCACAAAAAGTTAGTATGCAGGTACAGCAAGCAACTAGGAAGGCTAATGCCATGTTGGCGTTTGTTGCAAAAGGGTTAGAGTACAAGAGTAGGGAAGTCTTGCTGCAGTTGTATAAGGCCTTGGTGAGACCGCACCTAGAATATTGTGTGCAGTTTTGGTCTCCTTATTTAAGAAAGGACATACTCACCTTAGACGTGGTGCAGTGTAGATTCACTAGGTTGGTTCCTGGGATGAGGTGGTTGACCTTTGAGGAGAGGTTGAGTAAACTAGGCCTATATTCTCTAGAATATAGAAGAATTAGAGGTGATTTTATAGAAACCTATAAGATTCTTAAGGGTCTTGACAGGGTAGATGTCGTGAGACTGTTTCCCCTGGTTGGAGATTTTAAAACTAGGGATCATAGTTTCAAGATTAAGGGTCAGCCGTTTCGAACTGAGTTGAGGAAACATTTCTTCACTCAGAGGGTAGTGAATTTGTGGAATTCTCTATCCCAGAAGGCTGTGGATGCTCAGTCCTTGAAAATATTCAAGACTGAAGTTGATAGATTTCTAAAGGATAGAGGGATTAAGGGGTATGGGGATAGGGCGGATAAATGGAGTTAGGTTAGAAGATCAGCTATGATCTTATTAAATGGTGGGGCAGGCTCAAGGGGCCGAACGGCCTACTCCTGCTCCTACGTCTTATGGTCTTATGGTCTTATAGTGATTGTTTATTCGTATGCAAACTTCGCAATTTGTGCACAACAATGTCGTACAAATGACCAATTTTGTCTGGGAGATTTTGTTCAGAATACTGAACTTCTCTTTTCAATAAGTGCCATGGGATGTTTAACAACCACCTGAATAGGCAGACAGAATCTCAGATTAAAGTCTCCCTGAAAGACCAAACAGCACTCACTCAACACTGCATTGTTAACCAAGACCAATGGTGGCCAATCCATGGCCCATGGACCGGAAGTGGCCCATAGAGCTGTCAAGAAGTGGCCACCCTGAACATTCACACAAGTCTAAGTAAGTTCATGTTCAATCAATAGTGTGTTTTCAAGGTTTTCTTAATTGAATATTGCTGGGTTTATGGTATAACTCAAGAAATATTTAATTAAGAAAATGTATTTTGTTGGCTGACCAAAAAGGCTGGACACCACTAATGTAGTTATGCTTCCCAGAATTGCATATCTAATTTTATTGTATTAAAATTATTATTGTATTAAAACAACCACTTCAATCCCATTTAAACATTTTGGGTCTTCTTTTTGACACAATATGTCATCCTTCACTGCCAGAATGGGTGATACGTGGTAATGATAGTCGCCATTGGTGATAATTATTATTATCACATAATGTTAATCTATCCCCTTGTGTGGTCCATGCTATGCTGGTTGGTCATCTTTCCTCTCCTCATCTACCACAGCTCCCACCTCAGCTTTGATCCCCAGCCCAAATTGTGAAGCCTGTTGGGCTGTCCCCCACAATATTAAAGAAGCTATTGTATCAGTGTCAATTGTATTGATCACAAAAAAGCAATCTTTTTGCTATGACTTTATAATGAATAAAGATATTGTATAGTGTAAATGAATGTGATTTATAGCGGGTTAATTCACAAAAATAGCAAATATTTTACCGTAAATAATAATAATACAATTCCTTAACTATGAATAATAATTGTCTAGATTTACTCTATGTATGTAGCATTTTGGAGAACCCAGAATTATTAATAATGTGAAAACCTAAAGTTCTGAGGAGCAGCAACAGGTCATGTAGCTCATTGCTGATTGATACTCAGAGCTGAGAGTTGAAAGACTTTCAATTAATATCCTTTGTGATAGTTCATCTTAACTGCAGTGAACCACACTATATCCCACTGTCTGAAGTATAATAATGTATTGTCCAAAATATCTTTGTGCTTCATAGTTTGAAAATCAGCAGCAAGGAATCCAGCAACGTATGCAATGGTGTTTAAAATATTTCACTGAGCAGGAATTCCTTGCACAATTTACAAATTCAAGAATTCAGAGAAAACTACCTACAATTCCAACTGGAAAATATTAATGATTTATCTTGACACCTCAGGAAGTATCAATAATTATGACTGGTGTATGCCCCATTGATTCATACGTGCAATTGTCATCTCAAATCAATGCTAAAAGTGCATATCAATCCATTTTTAAGCATATTGATTGGATATTGAACCCTGCTGAGTTTCAGAATGGGCTGCACTAATGCCACAGTGGCAGTACACATTTTATTGCAGCTGATTTGACAATATTTTTAAACATAAAATAGTCCATCCTTAAGGTATTTAATACTATTGGCAACCCATCTGCGAGCTTTCCTAGTAGCCTTGTGGGTAAAGGAACTCCCTGGTGCAGCATTAGGCCATACAGATTGAAAGGTGCACATTTGAATCCCGGTTTGTGTTGTGTTGGGGGAGGGTGTGGGGGGGAGAGCGCTACAATTTGCCTTAAAATTCCTCTGGGTTAGAGAGGAGAAAATCAGACAAGATTCCTGGTTTTGATCACTATTCAGAAACCTCTGCTGGAAGGTGATCGTGTGTGAACGTGGCGAAAGGACGGAGAGGGTTTGGTGCTGATGCCTCCTGCGGTTGAATAGCCTATCAACTCACACATGATTACTGACCTCTTGGGAAAGTAAACAATGCTGTCCAGTACCCATGGAACTGTAGCCCAGTCCACAGAAAAGGAATTAAAACAAAATCTTCTTTAGGAGAGGTGGAGATAAATGGTATTTGATAGCCATTTGCGCTTTTGGCTCTTGAATAACATTGCAAATGTAACGGGTATCTGACACTGGTTTGTAGCAGTCTTCACAAGCGCAACAAAACACTTGTGCTCTTCAGCTTTCATTGAGAGCAATTCAGGGCACATAGGATAACCCAAATTGCCTTGTTTGATTTCTCTTCTGCACAAAAATGGCCATAAAATATCAGAAGAAACACGTCTCTTTGTGTTGACTGAAAACCAATAGCAATTTAAAATACATTTAGTTTAATATGTTGCAGATTCTTTTTCCAAAAATGTTGAAGTCACTTATTAAAGCTTACTGAAAAAAAGGATCTTTGCAAACTTATTTTAATGTCACACTTCCATGTACAATTTTGCAGTCCTATTAATGCTCTAAGTGGACTGTAATTTTAATAGATTACATTTCAGCAGCTATCAAGCTGTCTCCTTCACCTTCATTGGTCAAGGTGAAGGAAGTACATTGCTCTGGACAAGATTTAGTTCTCCTAATTGTTCCTTCCCTCCTGAATGTAGCACTTTCGATTTTCACAGTGCTCCATCTAGTGGCCTATCTGAAAAGCCATCCAACGTTTAAATGTCAGATTAAATTGGACTGTTGAATTTGAGTAATCTGCTGTATACTTCATACTGTTACTGGTCTACGTCCTCAGTAAAAGGACTTGCAATCAACTCAATAAATGAACAAAATATACCCTTAAGATGAAACTTACAATGACCACCACATAGTAAATTTTGCTTTTGTCCAAACTTCCTGTTTCCTCTCTGCTCATGAAGATACTAGGAAGTATTTATTTACCAACAGCTGGAACAGGCACTAGATAGGGTAGTTGAGGCCAAGACATTGGGCTCATTGAAGAAACAGCTTGATGTTATAATGGAAGGATAGGAGTATTATGTAAGGAATCAAAGAACAGAATTGCTTTCTTTTCTTTGATTCCTTACATGTCACTCCACTTCACAAATGGATCATAGGAAATCCACCTGCTGCATGCCCAGTTCTCAGATCGGAACCATAAAAAACAATTGTTTGGACACATGTCTTATACATCACAAGCTTAATGAGTATTGGGTTATCATCGAAGATAGATGAGAACAACCAGAATGCCCTTTTCCTCTTCTCAGTCAAGTCCAAACAAACAGATGCCAACCAATAAAAATCAAGGTNAAAAAACCTTATAATATCTCTTCATCCCACTCGAGGCCAGTTTTCTTCCATTGCTTTAGAATAGGGAGAGAATACCACTCTCGAATATACAATACAAGTTTACCTTTTATATAGTACTTTCACCTCAAGAGGGCATTCAAGTTACTAAAAAGCTGGGGGTGTGGAGTGGAAAGGTGACTTAAAGCATGGTCAAAGAGGTAGATCTTGAATGAGTTGAGGGAGAGAGCAACTTGGAGGGACTCCTGGATAGAGTTCGAGAGAGTGGGGCAAATAGGCTGAAAGCCTATATTGGCTTGATTTCAGCCTATTGCTTGTAAGCATGAGGAAATCCTCTGAATGCAATACTCACACACATAAACACACCCTCTTCACACAACTTAGCTCTGGTGAAAATATTCTAATATCCAAATCACGAGATTCTGAAACCAGTTACTCCATTTTTTNAAAAAAAATTGAAAGGATAGTGTCTTTCAAATCAATCAGTTTAATAAATATTTTAAATATCACCTAGCACTTTCCAGCTTTGCATCCACGGCTAATGGTTTGGTACATGGAATGGCACTCCCATGATTAATTAATAATTAAAAGGTTTGTACTATGCACATTTAGTTTGCTGGAGAAGTAGTGAGGAGAAAAAAAAGGAGGAAAAGGTAAGTTGCAAAACAAAGCAAAAGTTTAACAAAACCCAAGCTGCCCCCTCCCCAAATGCCCCCGCTTCTCGTCCCAAGCACTGTGAGACGCTGCCGCATGTGAAGGGCGTTGTATAAATGAAATTTGTTGTTGTCCATTCAGTTCTTCTCTCCTGCCAGCCACTCAGCCTTCTCTCCGCAAAACCCCACTTCCCCACCTCGGGGATATAAATCCCCCCTTCCCTCACCCACATCCTTCCCAAATCTCTTCCTCCCTCTAACTTTGCATGTGCACCCCCCCCTCCCCCCCAACTCCTCTCCTCTGTCCCCATCCCTGGACAATCCCTCATCAGTGCCCCTGTTCACATTGCCCTCCAAAATGTTCACTCCCTTTCAAACAAAGTTCTGGTCAAGCACATCAATTTCCTTGGGCTCACACTATACTATCCCTCTCTTCTCTCTTTCAAAATCCTCCTAGTCCACTGTCCCTGGCACCTCCTTACCTCTCTGACCTCCTCACTCCCCCAATCCATCACCCAGCACCTCCACTCGACTGGCACTGGCCTCCTGCTCGCCCCACGCATTCTCCGCCCCACCATTGGAGGTTGCACTTTCAGCAACTATGCCCCGACATTCTGGAACGCTCTCCCTCAGTCCCTCCGCCTTGCCCCTCTCTCCACTTTTTCAAGTACCGCTGAAAACCTTTTCCTTCGAGTGTGCTTACGACCACCTCCTCCCATACACCCCCGGCTCGGAGTCAGGCTCCACTACTGTTAAGCGCTCTGAGACACTACCCTGTGTGGAGGACACTATATAAGTGCAAGTTGTTGTTGTTGTTGTCCTCCAAACCACCTGGTTCCTTCCCGTCTCCCCTCATCCCTCTGCTTTTGTACTGAGCGGCTCTTCATAATAGGCAATTTCAACCTTCACCTTAACTCCTCCTGTCCCATTTCCTCTGATTTCACAGTCCTCCTCACCTCCCTTAAACTCACCATCTACATAAACTCCCTGATCAACAACTGTGGCCACCCCCTTGATCTCAGCATTACCCATGGCCTTGACATCTCCTCCTGTGTTACCAGGATCTTCACTCCAATTTTATATGAGAGACTGTTGACTCGGACACCAGGAGAAATGTCCTTCTTCCTTCTCTATTTGAGTAGTCTCATGGGATCTTTGACGACCACCTGAACAGACAGACCTCGGTTTAACTTTGTATCCGAAGGATGGCCCCTCCGCCCAGACAGCACACCCCCAGCACTGCCCCAGAGTGTCAGCCGAGAATATGTGCGTTCAACGTCCTAATGTGGGGCTTGAACCCACAGCCTTCTGACTCAGAGGTGAGAGTGCTAACAACTCAACCAGGCTGACACACCTTAGCTTGTGCCTTAGCACAATATTGTAACATTTCCTATTCATTTAGTATTGATTTAGTTTAATGTTATTGAGATATGAGAGCATCAATCTGTAGAAAACTCATCAAATATGAATTATGGAACCCAATAGCAATGGCAGAGGTGTCTAGTGCTGCTGGCTATCTGACAACAGTTGAACACTTTAAACTCTTAACATTAGATTTTATCTAGGTCACTGCTGCTGGCTGTTAAGAGCACAGCGACAATACAGCTGCCATCCTGAAATCCAACTCACTATCTCCAGATTTTTCCTTTGAGCTGCAAAAAAGAGGCACATTGCACTATCTTCACCCAGTCCCTAGAAGAACAATTTACATTTACATTTAGTGCCTCTCACGTGGGAGGATATTTCAAAGTGCTTCACACAAAGATCTTCCAGTATATAGATAGGCAGAATGAGAGACTAAATCAGTGTGCTATAGATTTGTATAGCTGAAACATGTCATTGATGCTAGAAGTAACTGAAAGATTCTGAGTCTTGAAAGATGAAGTGGTTGATCTGGGGACCTATGTACCTGTGGATTACAGCGCACCAGATTACTCAGTGGTAATGGTATTTCCAAGAATAGTTGAAAAGAACTCCACATTTATAGATCCAAATAAAACCAAGGTTGATTTAATCATTAGAACCTCTTTTGTAATCTTATGTGATCTTATTTCTTAGAATGAAAAAGAGGTTGAATCAGTAGTTTTTTTTAAATATTCCCATTTTTTCTGTTAAAACACACATTACATCAAGGTCACGGAGAGGACAGGTTTGATGTAATAGAATGACCTCCACTTCTATAGGTTTAGCTTTAGTCTTAACAATGTTTAATAGCTCACAGGTTTAGTTTTAATGGGCAGCACAGATTTACTGCTTAATGATATAACAGCTGTCTTCTCTATCCCCATTTTGTTGTTATATGTGTCCTAAAAACTGCGGAAAAACAAAATGACCAGATTAATGGTTGCTGCGTTTCGTTTGCCAGCTGCTGTAGCGAATGTAGATGAAGCTCTGTTGATCGGACAGCACGTGAGCCTGTGGATTTGTTTCCGAGAGAGAATCAATCTGGTTATAGGAATTTTTCTAAATATTCTTAGAGGTGAAGTTCTGTCTGGGGATGAATGAGGGAAGGGGGTCGAGGAGATGATTCAACTGAACTAATAAACCAGTAGATCTCTGATGTTCCAATTTCTTAAAAAATGGATGGGATGCTTAGCAGACAGGAGTGAAGAAAGGAAATCTTTCCTTTTTGCTCTCACGGGAGAGGTTCAGTCAAAGAAGGATCTTCACAACCACCACCACCAACAAAAACACTTGCATTTATATAACATCCTTCACATAGAATATGTCTTGGATCGCTATATAGTGACATAGTCAGACAACCTGGAAGGGAGAGAGGGTAGGGGGAAGGGGAGGGCACCGAAGACACGGTCAAAGAAGTAGACAGGACTTAAAGATATTTAGAGAGGCGAAATGGAAGGGTAGAGGAGGGGAAGTTCCAGAGAATGTGGGCACATAGAATTTGAAGATTCGGGCACTGAAGGTGGTGTGGAGAGGGCGGAGGGATGGGCAGAAAGTCCGACTCAGCTGGGGTGAGCAAAGGAGTGAGGTAGGAGAAGGTCACATAAATAGAGAGTTGTTAGGGATGAGGACCTTGAAATTGCTTTGTAGAGAGACAGTGGAGCCTGGTGAGGACTGTGGTGGTGGACCTGCAGAGTATCCTCAGCACTAAAAGGGTGATTTTCCAATCGTTATCAAATTTAGTGACAGCAACAGTGTGAGTTTATAATACAATTTTTCTATTTTTCTCTGACAAGGTCAGTAAATTTATTGACCAGCAGATATAACTCACCCCCAGAAAGGGGGCAAATTTACAATCGATTGGGTAACCTTGACATGTCAAGCGACTATTAGGATGGTGGAAGGCGAACTGGATGGATCTTGGTCTTCTTTCACCTAGCAAGTTCTTATGTTCTTCTCTTAAACCTTTACCATTACTCTGATCTCTAATCTTACTTGCTTCTACAAGCTCAAACACTGAGAGATAATAAAGAATGGAAAAAAGTCAATGTGAATGTAAGGATTATAGGAACACGAGGAGTAGGCTATTCGGCACCTCAAACCTGTTCTGCCATTCTATAAGATCATGATTGATCCATACTTCAACTCCAATAACCTGCCCTTGCCCCATATCCCTTGATACCCTGACCTAACAAATATCTATAAACCTCAGTCTTGAAAACTTGAAAGGATCCAGCATCCACTACTCTTTGGGTGAAAAATTTATATAGACAGAACCCCCAGGAAACTAAGAAATACCAACAAGAACCTCATGTGGCTATTACAATTCACAATAAAATGCAATTTACGTTTATATTGTATTTTATTATGAATTGTAATATCCGCATCCTTTCACGTTGGAAACATGCCTCAAAGAACTTGATTCTATTGATTCTGATCTGCACTGAGCGCATTTGGTCTTTCTCTACCATTTTGCCATATTTGAATTTTTATTCATGCATTTTCTTTCTCACTTGCAATGTTTTTGACCTTCTAGCTAAGGGCTCAACCTTCTTGTTTCTGTGCTATGAATTAAAGCAAATTGTTTAAGGTCTAAGAATAGCTGTGAAAGATGTTAGGTGTTCTTCTCCTTACTTGTCAACGTGCACACCATCAAGATGAATATTCATGCCTGGACTGAATTACATATTTATAACATCCCAAGAGGTGAAGAATAAATTGTTGAAAAATATTATCCATAACTTGGATTCATATAGTGACATTCACATAGACTGATCTGTCAAATGCTATAAGTGGAAGGAGGAGAGAGGTGACCAAAGACTTGGACAAAGAGGTAGACGTTTAGCCGGATGTTTGTATCAGTAGTCTCACTAAGACAATATCTCTAAATTTCTTCTGGTTGGTTACACTACCCATAATAGCTTAGTTAAAAGCAATAATAGAAGAGGCAATGAGTATGTTACACTCTAGAATCATATTAATACAACCTGCTGTTCCATTTCTTAATGGGGAAGGAATGGGGAGAGAAAACACTTTCCACCACAGAATTCAGCACGGACCACATGGAATGATTGAGATGTTATCTCCCATAGGAGGAACAGAGTTGACACAAGGTGCTCCTGCAGCAATGATGTAATGATCATCTACTTGATGTAGTTGTATTAGGCTTCTGCCAATTTACGAGGGAACTGCTGTGGCTTTATACACTGCATGTTAACCCATCCCATGGAAAGTAGGATTGATTAAAAAAAAGACTTTCTAAAAAAAAGGTAGCAAGTGACACAGACCAAATGGGCTGAACAGCTTCCTTCTGTGCTGAAAAATTGTACATGCATTAGAGAGTGTGGACACATGGCAATAGAACATTACTTTCAGATTGTGTAACCATGCAGTTAATCATAGTATAGAAAATTCACTCCAAAGGACTGTATGGCCAGTTAGCACAGATAGCAAGTCATGGCAATTCTATGGGAAAATACAATTCCATCAAATGTTAGTCTCTCCAATTGTCAATTTATCATTCTGTCAACTATTCTCTTGTCTGTCTCTGGATAACAAGCAGTTGAAATGTTATTGTTAAAGGAAGACAATTGGGGAAAATATTCACCGAACTGACTTTTGTGGTGATTAGATCAACTGTCGTCTGTATAGAGAATTACAAAACAATGTCTGTTGCTGGAAATGTTTTGGTAAAATTCACAATGTCATGATATCCCTAAGTGTGCAGAGCTCTCTTCCTTATTTTACACAGAGTTACATAGTGTGTGACGGCATGGAAACAGACCATTCAGACCAACTAGTCCCTGTTGTTGTTCCACAGAAGCCCCCATCCCTTCTATTCCCATCACTTATTCCACTCCATTCTATTCTCTCTTCTGTATGTTATCTTGTGGGGATGCAACTCATATATTTTGAAAGTATCCTTGACCTGAAATTCCATCTCATCTTAGCCTGTAAGATCTTTTTGTCTTAAAATTTGAGATTAGAATTGTGTAAATGTGAAATTCCGGAATTGTGGAAAATTCTTAAATTTAGACCCAAGTTGGAAGTTTTTGAGAACTTCAGAAAACGTTGTTCCAAATTAAGACTGATTTGGGGAACTTTCAACAATTCTGTATAATCGTACATTTTAAGACAAAATGGTTTTACAGGTTTGGTAGAATAAGGTGAAATTTGAGGCTTCTTGACATACAACAGTATAAATAGTCCCTTGAGTTCCAGGTTATAGATTCACCACTTGGACAATTGTGAACCAAAACCAGGAAAGGCTGGAAATGCACAGAAGGTCAATTAGCATTCGAAAGAGATTTTAAATGTTATGATGAAGGTCTGTAATCCACAAGCATTTTCTGTTTTTATTGTAGATTTCCAGTGTTTTCTCTTGTAACAATTGGCCTTGAATATTGTTTTGTTGAAAGGCCAAGGATTATGATTTGTCCTTTTTTTTGTTTCAAACAGAGATGTGCCCAGCTGTCTATGGAAGTTACCAGCCCAAGAGAATCGGAGGGAAGGTCAATCACTCTTCATTGATTCTTCCTACCACAAAGCTAATCTATTGGCAGGTTTCATGTGTCAATTCTATTTTTTATTAAATAAAACTAGAAATCAGATTACATGTCTAAAACGATTTTAGAAATCTGAACCAAAAACAGCAGTTTGCAAACTTTATTTGTAGAATCAGATGCTTTATTCCTTTTTATTAAATTAAAAATAACTTAAATTTATGAATAAAGACAATGCCAAAAGGCTTGGTGTGAAAGCAAACTTTGGGTGAAAATTGTGACCTGTGTTGTATTAATTAACATTGGTGTAAACACATGGTTGAATATTACGCCTGGTTGGTACTTAAAGATCTCAACCGATCACAGGTGTAATTCCCCTATCCCACAGCTGCACATTGGTTGGGCTGAAAGTTGTGCACATTGGATCAATCAGACAAGGGGATTAGCGGGATACTGGCTTCACTCAACAAGAATACCAAGAGTCCTGCTAACCCACAGTTGGGAGTCCAATGCATGAATGACTTAGGGCTCAACCATTGGGAAAGAGTCAGGGGGAGGGATTTAACAACGGCAGAGCTTGACTTCAAGACTTTAAATTCAAGATCCTCATCCTCACCTACAAGGCCATTCACGGCCTTGCTCCCTCCTACCTCTCCGACCTACTATCCCCCTAACTACCTGCCCGTACCCTCCGGCTTCTGGCTCCAGTCTGCTCCACGTCCCCCACCCCAACCGCCCTACCATCGGTGGCCGGGCCTTCAGCCTCTCAGCCCCGAGGCTCTGGAACTCCATCCCCCAGTGCCTTCGCCGCCTTCTCCCTTTCCTCCTTCAAGGCCGGTCTCAAGACCTTTCTCTTTGACCGTGCCTTCAGCTCCCCTCTCGACTCTCTACCCCCTCCTCGCTCCCTCCCTTCCCTCCCCTCACCCTGACCATTTCCCCCCTGCTCGGGTCCTGACCCAACTGTCCAGTGCCTTGGGACGTCCTCCCGACGTGAAAGGCGCTCTACAAATAGAATCTTGTTGTTGTTGTTGACGCCGAGCCGGGGAAAGAAGGGAGGTGACCGTAGACACGGTCAAAGAGGAAGGTCTTCAGATGCTATCTGAAGATAGGCAAAGAAGAGGCAAAGTGGGGGGATTGATTAGCACATTACAATTGCATTTATCAGGTCAATACTGATTCTTTCTCTAACAGAGTAAATTATTTTCTACAGCATCTTTCTTCCTGTCACATGCTTTTGTATAACTTTCAAAGGCAGCATTACAGAGTCTCTGCTGAATACACTATTAACTGTGGCTGATGTGACAGGGGTAAATACTGTAATTCAAAGTGAGTAAGAAAATAGGATAGTCACAAAAGAAATGTTTATTTAATTTCTGCTGTATGGATTTTATTACGTAATGGTAAAATTAAGTGGAATAATTAGATGTTATTCAAAAGGCAGTACAGCAATGATTTAATCCGGGACCTTGGAAAGAAAGGGAAGGATGGGACAGTAGTTAGAGAAGAGAGATGGTTCAAGGGAAGATTTCTTGAGGATGGGGGTGATGAAGGCAGATTTTAAGTGGGTGGGAACGGTGCCGATGGACAGGGAAAGGTTGATGATGTCTGTTAGTAGAGGGGCAAGGCCAGGATTGTTTGCAATACCAAGCTATGTGGTTTTAGCTGGTTAGACACCAATAGTAATTCAATCCACATGCTGGTGTCCCCAGCTCTTACCAACCTGCACATAAACTTTCTGGGATTCGGTTAGCTGGGCGTGTCTCTTTGTGAATACTGGGTGCATTCCACACTGAACAAAAGCTCATTTCTAGACATATGTGAAACTCGCAGCAGTTTGATTTGGACACTCTTAAACAATGGTAATTAGTTTTCCAAAGTGTCAGACACAGAGCTAACCAAACAAAAAAACAATATACTGACTGGCTTTCCTTCCTTTTTTGTTAATTTTTCTGGCATCTTGTTAAAAAGGTCAAATTCACTTTGGAAACAATGAATCTTATATATATATTCTGTACAGCACTGTTGATAAGTTTCTGAATATGTCCTTCTGTGCTTATAAATAATAAAGGGTATAATTAAATTTTTAAACTGTCATGAAAAATGAAGCACTTTTTTTCTATTGAGAATCAAGGACTGTACAGCAATTCACTACGAAGGTGGAAAAAATGTAACCCAGAAAATTGGGTTACGTTGAGAAGTGCTAACTTTGATTTTAAAATAAATGTTAGTTGTATTTATGAGGCAGAGGGAATAAACAGGATAAAGGAGACCGTCGGAAAAAAGCCTAAATATCACATCAGGACACTGAAAAATCCTTATAGGAATTAGTGTAATGTGAGTCCAAGTGATTGAGGCAGATTTATCACCTACAAATACCAGCATCAAGCAATGCAAGGTCAACTATAACATGGGCCAGATGTATAGTTCTACTTTACATTACATAATAATAATAATTGTAATAATAATAAACCTTGCATTTGATATATCTTCATCTCAAAGTGCTTCATTAGATTGTTTCTGTTAAATATATTGATTATATTGAACGCAGTGGCCAACTTTAGAAGAGGACTCACTATAGAGGTGTAAATTTTGTTCAAAATGCATTCTAATGGCTTGTCAAAGTGAAACTGTTGATTTAATGCGAATTGGCGGAATGTTTCCCGCTGTAGGTACATGTTATGAATTGGATGGTTACTTGTCACACATATTTAACATCGGCCGGAGAAAGAAGGCTTGAGCCAGAGTAGTCTAAACTAGTTCTGTGTTTGTTGAGATAGTTTGCTAAGATGGAAAAATGCTTTGCATGTTTGTATGAATCACACAACAAAATGCTTGTTGCCTCCTCTGCGCTCAGTGCAAAAATAAAAGTGCCCTGTCAAGACAAAGTGTGTCTAGACCGCATTATTGCTTAACCGTTTCAAAAGTTTTTTGCTGCTGAATTGGATGTGGATTATTGTTGTCACTGGAAACAAGCTAGATTCATCATTAGTGTATTTCAAGTTTGAAAAAAATTGTCTAATGGGTATAATAATGATATAATTAATCATCAAGATGTCTGAAAGCACTTCACAGGATTTACTGTAAAGTGTAGTGACTGTATTTTTTAAGCAAACGCGTCAGCCAATTTGCGCACAGCAATGTCCCACAACCAACAATGAAGTGTGTGGCCAATTTTATTCACCTTGAATTTCTAGTAGTGCAGGGTTACCATATTAGAATTGCATTGTGTAGGGTACAATTTGGGCACTGTCAATGACCTTGGTAGGGACAGAGCTATGGCACATGAAAGAACAAACAGCTTATGTCTCATAATTGAGTAAAGTACATAGATTTACTTTATTCAATACAAATAATTGGGACAATTGTGGCCTTGGGTCAGCCTCGAGGAAGCAACAGTGGCCTGAAGCTGCAAGGCAAACAGACGGCAGAATTAAATAGTGATGGGACTTGTTTTACAACCTATAGGCCTGGCTTGATTCTGTCATTAATGTGGAACTATTATTTTTTATTTCCCCACTCATGAGACCCCATATGTGTTATAATTTCACAGAAACACCCGGAGGATACATTTAAAAAGCACATTCTCAAGGAAGTGACGGTTTACATGGGATTGTGTGAAAGTATTCTAGAGGATGGACGGTCAGTTTTTTAGCTACTGCACATGTACTTTTGAGATTTGGTCTGGCTGCGACTGAAACACATATAGTAATAATAATAATCCTTACATTATTATTATATGTGTGAACAGATGATCATAAGCTACTTCACATGTTAGACAAAATCAATGCTCACAAGGGAACCTGTGGACCTGGTGCCAGGGCTGTGGATTGAGACATGGAAAAATGTTCCTGTGCGGGATGTTGTCAGAAATTTACAAATAATAAAATGGAAATGTGAGGGATCTGCTTTTCTCCATTAATTTTATTTTGTGCTCATTAAAGTGAGGGATGACAAGCCTTATCCACTTTGCGCTCCCCGATCAGATACAGAACTGGGCTAATGGAACGTGGAGCACCTTGTTCACTGACCCCAATACCTTGCCTCAACCTCAGTGACTGAAGACCAGCCCTTGCTGTGTTAAAGTGACATTTGCCATTTCTCATACCAGCGACTCTTGTGACCTGGCTGAGTGAGATTGCTCAATTAGCATTGAATTAATCTGGCTTTATCTTGTGGTCCCACACTGCCTTGACATGAAACGTAGTGTACATGCACTGTTCCTGCACAAACACACGCAACAGTGTGTTTAAAATGTTCTTGTACCTCATGAGTGAATAGGATGTGAGGATTTTCTAAACTATTACTTTCTGATTAAAAGTTGCAAGTGCTTCGATTTCATTCATTCTCACTGTACGGATTTAGCTGTGCTTTATTTTTATTTCAATAGCTGTCACGCTTTGTGCCTCAGGCTGACAGTTATGTTGATAAATCATATAAAGGATGAATGTGCGATAGACTGACTGCAGAACTTAATATTTAATAACATGGCAATATCTGTTGTGAACCTGCAATAGTATAAAGGGATACCGAATGGCTGAGTTCTCACAGAAAACTGTTTTTAAAATACCATTATATAAAAATCAATGGTCTTACAAGCAAAAACATATGCAGTGGTAAACCAGGGACTCTTCAGTTTGAAATTTAACTGTGTGAGATCTCTATTTAATTAAGGACTTCAACATAGAAATATTCCGTAAACAAAAGGCTCTTCTCTATTGAGTGCAAAACCTTAAACCTCATTAGCAAATGAATTCCCACTTACCTGCTTGTGAGCATGGTCATAGGAATTGATGTGGTTGTCAAACTCCTGGTGTTTGTGATACTGCTTGTCACATAATTCACAGTAGAAATTGGCTTTCAGGTCCTCGAGTGCCTTTGCTATGGCTTTCTCCTTTTCAGCATAATCCTGCAGTCACAAAAAAAATGCTAGTTTCTGGTATCTTTTCCAACCAAGTGGTTAGCAGACACAAAATAAAATCCGCACCTCAGCAAAATGTATTTCTGTGGCAAACGTCCCCAGTTGCACTGGGAAAAGTTGACAAAGGGTTTTATTGACGCGTATCATCATTCTACACCTTTGGGAGTCATTCAATGGAGCCCATGGAAAGCTGAGCAGAGGTACCTTCTGAGGAAAGGCAAGATCCTAAAGGATACAGATAAACCAAACCTAATAATACATTTGACACAGTGACAAAATCTAGCTCAAGGGACTTCAGGAGAGTTCAAAAGAGGGAAGTTGAATGGGCTGTTTAGATTTAATT
This sequence comes from Callorhinchus milii, assembly GCF_018977255.1. Classification (NCBI taxonomy): domain Eukaryota; kingdom Metazoa; phylum Chordata; class Chondrichthyes; order Chimaeriformes; family Callorhinchidae; genus Callorhinchus; species Callorhinchus milii. Next base: position 73,469,963 of record NW_024704743.1, on the reverse strand, counting down.
ACTTTCTTACACAGAGAATGTTGAATACATGGATTAGAGGAGGCAGTGGAAGCAGATTGTGTCAGCAGGTGCAAGAGAGAATTAGCTAGCTGTTTGGCAAAGAATTCCAAGAGAAGGATATGAGTGATAAAGTATTTTGTGATTATTCCCTAAAATGAAATGGTACCTTCGGAGCAGCAAGATGACCTTATCCTGTCCAGCACCTTGCTATATTCTGATATGCTGTAAATAGGCTCAAATAGGAATGAGAGAATGAAATTTTCCAAATTACAGAAAGATCGGGTCACATGCATTAATCCCCACTGGAATGTATTCAAGAGTGTCCACATACAGAGAATAGGACAGTATCAAGCAGGGAACAATCAAGTGTCGAGATTTCCTGGAGGGAAGGGAAGGATATCATATACAGTATCTAAATCTGATATTTTTAATAGGGGTTAAAATACTTGCTGATGAATATTGCAGTCTATTATCTGCCTCCCCGCCTATCCTCACTAGGCCTTTATAAAGCACCATCAAAATCTTGGGATTAAGTGAATTATCTATGCCTGGGAGCTTTGAATGATGCTATCTAATACAGTTAATAATGCTATTCTTAGGTACAGTTTTTCCTTTATGCACTGTAAATTGCAGCATTTGTTACATTCCCTGTGCAGGGTGAAAAAATAGGTAAGTTTCCTTTTTCAGCACGCCTCTCTTTATCCAGCAGTAAGTAGGAAGCCGGTTGTTAATCAATTGGCAGATTGCTTTTCCGGGGTTAATAATCCCTCCAAAAAATAAATAATAATAATAATAATAAATTGGTCACTCAATCCATGATTGTTGTGGGCCACTGCTGTGCACAATTGGCTGCCACATTTCGCACACAAAAATACAGTCAATTCACTTTACAGTATATTCTGTGAATCCCTTTGAGACGTCTCAAGAACATTATAAGGCACTATATCAAATGCAAGGATTATTATTATTTTAAAATATGGGTAGTTAGTAGCTCTAGTGGTGAACAGCTTGTACCCCAGTCAAAGGGCCACTTATTTGAATCCCAGTCTCAACTGTGTGACAATGGAGTGAAGCCCAAATCGGCTCTGCGTGGGATTTGTGACATTATCTCCCCTCTCTGTCTGCCACTGATTGTTGTCAAAGAGAAATCCACTTCACTCAGCACACCAGATTCCACAATCCCTGCTGGAGGAGGAGGAACACTGATGGGCAGAAGCAGTTAAAAAGAAAAGATATGAGGCACTCTGAATACATGCTAACATGCTGCCATATGGTAACACATCAAATAAATACAGTCCCACAAAAATACACAGTCAATTCACTTTAAAGTATTTTGTGTAAAGCGCTTTGAGATGTCTCAGTGACGTTATAAGTGCTATGACAACTGCAAGGATTATTATTATATAGCACCTTATCACATCATTGTAAAGTGAATTGACTGTATATTTTGTGGGACTGTGTTTATTAGGAAACTGTTGGTCAGGACTGATCTGATCCTTCCAAAATACTCGTACTACTAATATATTCCCAATTCAACACCAAGCTGTGTTTTTTAAATGAGTCCAGTGACCTGGCCTCAAATATATCATTCCAGTTGTTGGCTAACCTCTGTGTAAATCCTAGAATGTTATAGCACAGGAACAGTCATTCAGTTCAGCTCTGTGCTATTTTCTCCAGATAAGACACATAATCCAATCTCACTCTCTTACTTTCTCCTATACCATTTAATATTTCTCTTCTTCAAGCATCTATCTAATCCATTTTACACAAATTTGTAAACTCTCTTTCAGTTACGCTTTGTGACAAGGAATTGCACATTGCACCCTCTCTTCTTACTGTCTCGCCAGCCACTGAAAATAATCTATTTACTGTTTAACCTGTCATAATCTTAAAGCGTCTATCAGATCACCCTTAGCCTTCTCAGCTCACCCAATAGCTGTTTGGGAACTTGCTGTACAATTTAATGACTGTTACATTTTCCTGCAACAACAGTCTCTAAGCTTGACAGTAATTACTGTAAAGCACTTTGAGACCTCTTGACATGATAAGACACTAAAAAATATTAAATTCTTTCTTTGTGTATTGAAAAAATCCTTAATTTCTCTAGTCTTTCTTAGTAAATCAAACTGCTCAGCCCCAGCAATATCCTAGTAAATCCACAACCCATCTTTTATAATGCTTTCCTATTATGGGGCGTCCAAAACTCTCCAATACTCCACCTGTGGCCTAAATAAAGTCTTGTACAACTTCGTGAATTGCTTATTCAACTATGACAGAAAAAAATAATTCCTAGTACCCTTGCCCTTCACAATTTCGAATCAGTGAGGTTTCTTTTTGAGGCATAAAAACCCTCTTATCTGGTCATATAAGATAACCAGATCTGCCCAGCTCCGCCACTGTTTCATACCACAGGCTGCCGAAACCCTCATACACCCACTCATAACATCCAGGCTTGACTATGCAAACTCCCTGCTTGTCGGCCTTCCCAACTCCTCCCTCCATAGGCTGCAGATCATCCAGAACTCTGCAGCCTGTGTCCTCTCCTGCACCAGGCTCCGTGACCCTATCATTTCCATTGTCGTTGACTCCATTGGTTTCCCATCACTCAGAGGATACAGTTCAAGATCCTGGTTCTCACCTACAAACCCCTCCATGGCCTTGCTTCCCCCTACCTCTGTGACCTCCTAACCCTCTACCATCCTGCCCACTCCCTCCGCTTAGCGGGCTCTGGCCTGCTTCACTTCCCCCGCCTCACCCGCCCAACCATTGGTGAGCGGGCCTTCTGCCACTCTGGCCCTACCCTCTGGAATTCCATTCCGCAGTCTCTCTGCATTGCCCCCTCCCTTGTCTCCTTCAAGACCCATCTCAAGACCTTTCTCTTTGACTGTGCATTTGATCACTCTGCATCCCCCCCTGCCCTCACCCTCCCCAATCCCAGCCCCCCGTTCGGGTCCGAAACACTGACTGTGCAGTGCCTTGGGACGTCCTCCAGATGTGAAAAGCGCTATACAAATGTAATTTGTTGTTGTTGTTGTCAATCCTCATCCCTTTAACACTGGGATGAATGAGTCTTATTGTTCTCTTCTTTACTGCCTGTAGGTCCATTTCTGATTTTCTACTCATAATGAGGAAAATAATTTTTCATTCACATAACTTGTCCAAATTCAACAATTTATTCTATCCTATAATGATCTGAATTACACTGCTTCTATGATGTTGGAGGATATGGCTGCATTCTCATGAAAAAGGGGTGAGGAGTTTATAAACCTCACATAAGTCATATCATTTGGGAGCTTTTCATATATTTAATATGACTTATGCAATGTTTGAATTAAACTTGCATAGGGGTATCATACATGATTTATGTAAAGTTATGTATAAGTCAGATTTTATATGACTAACACATAACAAATGATGACATTAAGGCAAGGTTTCTGGACCATATTTAATGCATATTTTGCATATTAAAGCTAAGGTAGCCCATTCTTTCCATACACAGTACCACAAGGTAATCATTCAAAGTCTGTGGCTTCAAATCAAATTTGGAGGCAATGTGCCTCTTTTCCATTTCAGGATTTGCCTGGCAAAATTGGAGTCTGGTACTTCTTCTGACAGATCGTTGTCATTAATTTGTATTTAATTGGGCTATAGTGGCAGTAAACTGTTGTTTTTCTGACTGGAGGGAAGTGTGCAGTGATGTACCCCAGGGATCGGTATTGGGACTACAGCTCTTTTTGATCTATATAAATGACCTGGACTTGGGTATAAGGAGTGCAATTTCCAAGTTTGATGATGATACTAAGGTAGCATGAGTAGTAAACGATAAGGAGAATAGTAGCAGACTGTAGGAGGACAAAGACAGGCTGGTAAAATGGACAGACATGTGGCAGCTGAAGTTTAATGTGGAGAAATGCAAAGTGATGCGTTTTGGGAGGAAGAATGAGGAGAGTCAACATAAGGTGATGGTACAATCTTAAACGGGTTGAAGGAACAGAGAGACCTGGGGGGTCATATAAGGTGGCAGGACAGATAGGTAAAGCTTTTAAAAAGCATACTGGTTACTTGTCTTTATAAATAGGGCATAGAACACAAAAGTCAGGAAGTTATGATGAACCTTTATAAAACATTGGTTAGGCCTCAGCTAGAGTACTGTGTTCAGTTCTGGGCCCCACACTTTAGGAAGAATGTCAAGGCAGTGGAGAGGGTGCAAAGGAGATTTACCAGGATGGTACCAGGAATGAGGGACTTCAGTTATCAGGAGAGGCTGCAGAAGCTAGGATTATTCTCCTTGGAGCAGAGAAGGTTAAGAGGAGACTTAATAGAAGTCTTCAAGATTATGAGGGGATTCGATAGAGTGAACAAGGAGAAACTATTTCCACTGGTGGGTGGGTCGGTAATCTGAGGACACCGATTTAAAATAGCTGTTAAAAGAAACGGAGGTGAGGAAAAATTTTTTTACACAGCGAGTTGTTCGGATCTGGAATGCATTGCCTGAAAGGGAGGTAGAAGCCGATTTGGTAACAGCTTTTAAGAGAGAAGTAGATAAGTATTTGGGGAGGACAAGTTTGCAGGGCTATGGGGAGAGAGCGGGGGAGTGGGATTGATTTGGATAACTCTTTTCAAAGAGCTGGCACAGACACGATGGGCCGAATGGCCCCCTTCTGTGCTGTATAATTCTATGATTCTATGATCTGCATTGCCTGATCCATGATAGCTGGCCAAAACCTTGTCTTCTGCACTTGCTCACTCTTATATAATGTGTATGCGGTCCTTCGGTTTTGCAACCGATATGTGCACATGACGGGTTGGGATTTATATTCCCGCGATTGTATCCCATGGAGAACTGTGTATGCTGTTTCAAGGCCCGTAAGTGAGCATAAAGGGGTCGCCTTTATGACAATGAATTAACAATGATTGTTAATGTGACTAGTGACCAGTGTGACCAGACTACGGCATTACCTCACCCCTCACGCTGCTGAAACCCTGGTTCACGCCTTTGTCACCTCAAGGCTGGACTATGGGAACTCTCTCCTCGTCGGCCTTCCCGCCACCTCCCTCCACAAGCTGCAGGTCATCCAGAACTCTGCAGCTCGTGTACTGTCCCGCACCAGGCTTCGCGACCACATCACTCCCACCCTCGCTCGCCTCCACTGGCTCCCCATCCCCAGAGGATTGATTTCAAGATCCTCATCCTCACCTACAAGGCCATTCACGGCCTTGCTCCCTCCTACCTCTCCAACCTACTATCCCCCTACCTACCTGCCCATACCCTCCGTTCCTCCGGCTCCGGTCTGCTCCACGTCCCCCGCCCCAATCGCCCTACCATTGGTGGCCGGGCCTTCAGCCTCTCAGCCCCGAGGCTCTGGAACTCTATCCCCCGGTGCCTTCGCCTTGCTTCCTCCCTCTCCTCCTTCAAGGCCGGTCTCAAAACCTTTCTCTGTGACCGAGCCTTCAGCTCCCCTCTCGACTCTCTACCCCCTCCTCGCTCCCTCCCTTCCCTCCCCTCACCCTGACCATTTCCCCCCTCCTCGCTCCCTCCCCTCCCCTGACCATTTCCCCCTGCTCGGGTCATGACCCAACTGTGCAGCGCCTTGGGACGTCCTCCTGACGTGAAAGGCGCTTTATAAATGGAATCTTGTTGTTGTTGTTGTTGTAGTGGTGAAGATAAATTTAAGTGGATTTAATAAGAAATTCAATGGGACTTGGGCAAATGTATGACTTAGGGCCTAGTCGATTATATGATTTATACAGATAGACCCATAAGAGTATAACCACAAAGGTCAGTAAATACTGACAAGGGATAATAATGGGATCAATTTCACAGTATTTCTTGATGGAATTTCTTAACAGGAAATCCTGTTCAGCTCCTGGATATTATCTTGTGTGAAGGGCGCTATATAAATGCAAATTATTGTTGTTCAGATTGCCATTGTTCTATAGGAACGCCACTTGGGAAATCGACCACATTGCTGTGGAGTTTCCACTGGTGGGGACAACATATTTCCTGATTAAGGAATTCCCTTAAGAAATATCATAATCATCTCAGGAGTACATTCTTAGCAGCAAAATCAGTACATGTATGAACAACTGAAACTAAGGCTCAGTGTCGACGGTTGAAGTACAACAGCTGCAGCTTTGCTATAAATCTAGCTGTGCTGCACTTGATCTGTGAGTGCATGATCCTGACTAGCAAGCACTAACATCCCTAACCTTGACAGACGTAAAATTCAAGAAACAAAATCACCAGTAATAATCATCATTATCACACACTGCATTTCCCACTCCTGCTTTTGCGGAGTTCTCTCTTCCTTCATTAAAAGCTGTAGTGTTAGAATTCCAACAAAACCTCCCTCATTTGAAATTGTTGGAGGATAATGAACACAGGAGAGGGAATTGATATGAACTGCCTCCGTGTAACCCTGAGTGAGAAAAACTTATTTATCCATCATGTCTGATCAGCCCAATGGTTCATCGCACTTTATGATTTACAAAATGCTGTCATCTCCAGCCGGTTAATTGTGAAATTACCAAAATTAATGCAGCTATTCATAAAATTAAGGAAGTTATAAAAAATAAATGGCTCTCATTTGCGCTCGTTGTAAAAGTGACTAAAACAAAACACTGATAATTCCATTAAGAAAAGCCACTTGATGGGAATAATCTATCCAAAAAAAACAGTAATGAACAGAAGTGGTACCATAAAGACCGTAGCTTCAATGAAACAAATCATGTCTCTTATTGTAATTCAATGTTATTTTATGATGCCTCCTAGGAAATCAATTAATCCTGTGAACTCAGCAATACCAACTAACTTACAACAAGACCTCAAAATTAACAAGAGGAGAATGTCTTGCTTTTAATTAAATTGATCCAGGTTCTTCCCACTTTCACCATTAGACCTTTGCTTGTGGCTCCACTATATATATTATATATATATATATATATATATACATATATATATAGTGGAGCCACAAGCAAAGGTCTAATATATACATATATATATATTGTGGAGTACAAACTTTTCATTCAGAAACTCAGCATTTGATTTCTCAAGAGGAGGTCAGATTTGGAATAAAAATGTTCAAATTGTTTTAATGTCTCCCTTTTGTAAATATGCAAAGTTCATAATAATAATCCTTGCATTTGATATAGCACTAAATATATATTTTTAGGAATACCCTCTTTCAATTGCCTAGAGGTTCGTAAAATTACAGACCTCAGTGGTGATTTGAAGTCTGAGTTCAGGCCAAGGTAGAATACAGGCCTAGGGTTGAGTCCGAGCAGTAAATGGAAAGAGGTCAAGTTGAGTGTGGTCTGAGTCTGAGTGGGGAATGTTATAGGAGAGGGGTGTGTGGAAACAGAAGGGCCTGGTCTGGAGCAAAGAGGCTACCTTCTGAATGGGGTGAGGGAAGTGGCTGAGGGAAGTCCCAGCGTTGAGGGAAGAGATTGTTGCAGCAGGACCTTGGAAGCCAATTCTGAACAATTGTGGGGGAGAGAAGCAAGTCTAAGTGGGAGCTGGAATCTGCCAGCACAACACAAACCAACAAAACAATGTATATCTGAACCATTTTAGCTTAAAATTCAATATCATATAGGATTACATAAATTTCTTAAATTCAGTCTTGTTTCGGAATTTAGCTCCTTTTAAGAACTGTGGGAAACTGGCTTCCAAATTAATACTGAATTCAAGAATTTTTCTACAATTCTGCACAAAGGGAGCTTCCCCAGATGCACAAAGAGGGATTCTCCTGATGTCCTGGCCTACAATCCCCATAATAATACTGGTCATTCACTCCATGGCTGATTGTGAGACATACTGGCTGCCGCATTGGCCTACAAAATACGGTATACTCCATTTGACTCCATATATTCCATAGTATGCTTCATTTATTTTTCACCCGCAAAATATAGTCAATTCACTTTGCAGTATATAATTTATAGTGCCTTAGCCTATCTTTCCACCCACTATATTGTTGTAACTCATCTTCACAGTAGGGTTGCTAAGCAGACTCCCACTTAAAATTTCTCTTCCTGTTGTTATAGCTATTAAAATCCAACATAAGAAACACAATCGCCCACATTACACTGTGTTTTTAAAAATATCCCTACAAATATGGCATTGTACTTTTAAATGAAAAGACAAATGAACTGTATCGCTCAATTGCTTGTGACTGTAACAGATTTTCACACTGCCAATGCGGAGGACAACTAATGTAGGAATCTTCTAAGTGGTGAGGTCACTTCAAAGTGGCCTTGAGCTGTACCAGTAAAGGAGCCTGGATCAGAAATTCCCTCTCACTGCTCGTCATCTCACCTACAAAAATATATTGTCACTGGACAGTAAGTCCTGTGAAGCATTCTGGGGTGTCCTCCTGATGTGAAAGGCTCTACATCAAATGTAAGCATATATAAGCAGCTTGGTCTGTTGCAGATAATGCCTGTGGCTGTTGAGCTTGGTGGCTGAGGGACCAGGGAGGTGTAAATAATGGGCCTTACAACAACAACTTGCATTCATATACCACCCTTCAGGCAGAATAGAGTCTCGGAGTGCTGACCCATAGAGGGGTACAAGCACTCTGTTAGAGATAGTAAGGGTTGTCTGTCCCGGCCTGGGCCACTGAGACTTTCCCCCTATACTAATGAACCATAAGCATTCTAAGATACTACCCCGCATGAAGGCGTTTTATAAATGAAAGTTTTTGTTGTCAACTTATAAATCAAGTTATAACTCAAGTTGTCTTTGAGTGTTCAGGACCTGGCTAGCTTGCACGACTATTCTTGGTAGTTTTTATTTCTCTCCTAAATCAAAAAAAACCTCTCTGACCATTTAAAATCCTTGTATTTATCTGAGAAAGTACTGTCAGTCTCCATTAACACACGTGTTGGTGTAGCACAAGTTTATGTATTGTATGTTTTATGAATTTGCTATGAACCTAAACATGGGGTACCCTTCCAACTTCAGGCATTAACTATTTAGTTCCTGCCCATAGAATGTAGTGAAGAAGGTCTCTGGCATCTAGCAATTTCCCAGCAACCACTAGAAACACTCGCAACTGCAATTGCACATGTTCAGTGGATAAGAAGTGACATCAGTTGCAACCTGATGACCCGGAAGGGCTTATTTTTATAGTTCATCCTGTTATAATTTGGAGGTTGATTTTCATGGACCAAATCAAGTGCATCATAATGAGGCTTCACCAGTAACCTCAGTGACTGAAAAGAGAGTGTCAATTATGAGAAACTTCTGAAGATCAAATGCAGTAAAAATAGTGGCAGATGTCAGTCTAGCTCAGTTAGTTGGGGTGCAGTGTGGTTGTGGGTTCAAGCCCCACATCGGGCCTTGAGACTTGTGGTCCAGGCTTATTCTCCAGTGCCATGTTGGGGAGCGTATTGTTGATTACTGGGCTGCCAAGCAAACATCTATCAGTTCTGCTTTACTATAGAAACTGTCAGAAATGCCATTTTCCCTTTGAATTTTTCCCTTTTTCCTGCGGTGAAACAGTGTCTGGGAACATTGCAAAACCAGTGGAAAATGGGAAGGAATGAGTGCTTGTGAACGCCAGCCATATCACTCAGTGGAGCAGCTCGTCAGTGCGTTAAAAATGTGGGATGCCATCGGGTTCCTCATCATGTAAATATTTTATAATTTATTCTATACAGATTTATTCACTTCTTAATATCTGACTACAATTCATGGGAAAATAACTGCAGGTTCCTTTAACGCCATTGCTTGGTATTTCAACGTGAAAGGTATACTGTTGCAAATTAATTAAAAATACATGAACGTGTTTGCGGTTGATAGTACTGAAGTAATTCATGGGGAAATGTGAAAATATGGAAATAAACTGTTGAATATTACATTTGTTCTCAAGGATTAGAGGAACACTAACTCAGAAATTCTTTTTTTAAAATAACTTATACTGACCGACTCTTCAGCACGATGATGGAGTTCTGCTTGAGTCAGAGACCCAGCAGACCACAAAAATTTACACACTGACATCAGTGCTCTTGTCAAACAGATATATCCAAATACCAGTGAAAGGTGGCAGCATATGATGAGCCATCCCAGTCCACAAGAAATGTCGTTGCCAACTCTAAACTGTGCCACAAGAGAAATGGGCAGAAGCTACAAGGAGATAAAACGTTATGTAATGCAAAACCTCCCATCTGGTACATTCATTCTAAGTCTATATACGAATGGCCACCTGGATTAAACTCAAGCTCATGTAAATTTTTGTGGTGAAAACTTTCTTTTTTGTAAGAAACAAAAAAAGAGCAATGCATAATAACTAAATAAGAAGCCTGCCAAGTTTTCCATATCTATATTTTCTGCTTTGTTGCTATAATTGCTTAGTAATGAGCGTATACGATGCAGATGTTGTCTACAAGGAAATAATAAAATAAAATGTGGTCACTCAATCCACGACTGTTTGTGGAACACTGCTGTGCGCAATTGGTTGCTGCGTTTCACCCAAAAATATAAATTCAATTCACTTTATATAGTGTATTCTGTGAAGTGCTTTGAGACGTCTTGAAGATGTGAAAAGCGCTATATCAATTGCAAGGATTATTTATATTTATTATTTTAACTGCCATGAAATATTCTTGTTCAGGAAAAGAAAGGGTTGCAATCCCTGTGCTCTTTCGGAATCCCGGTATTTCAGGATTTTAATATCCCAAATCTCAGGATCCCAAATCTTACCTCATCCAGGATACCTGCGGTCGTTCTCCACACCAAGGGGGTACATCAGAGAGAGAGTCCCCCCCACTCCCCGTTCGCTCTGCCTCCAACTCAAGCTCCCAAGCAATTGTGTGAAGCACTTTCGGCATGAAATGTATCCGATAAATATAAATGGTTGCTATTTTACAAGTCAAAATGTAATCAGTTCATCTTCAGCCTCAGAGAAATTTCTCGCTCACAGGTAGGAAACACCTAATCAAAAATCTCGCTCAAAAGCAGGAAACTCCTAATGAATACAGTGAGGAAGTCACTTGCAATAAGACAATAAGATCACAAGCTGGACGTTAATAATGGTTTCAGAGGTGAGCTGAAGAGAAAAAAAATTATCTTCACCTTTTTTTCATGCCAAATTTGTTTCTGATGTTCATTCCTTCCTAGCACATTACTATGAGAGTGGAAAATGTGATGTTTCATAACAGACTTGTGGTGATACTTCTTTTGTGAAACAATAGAATTTCAGTCAATAATTATCGGTTGAGTTAGGCCAGTTTCCTATTTTGACCATCAAAAAGATTTGCAGAAAATTGTCTTCCAAATGAAACCAGAAGTTAAGAATTTTCCCAAATTCTGCACAATCTTAAATTTTAATACTATTATATGGGGAGAAATTCCTGGTGCATTATTTTTACACAATGTATGTAACAATTTAGAGCAGCCAATCTTTATCGTCGGCCAACAAAATGAATGTTCTTGATTGAATATTTCTTGATTTATGCCATAAATCAAGAAATATTCAATCAAGAAAAACCTGGAAAGATATTACCGATTGAAAATGGACTTACCTAGAATCATTCCACTATTTTTTTTGGAGGGCGGCTGGGGGCGCGGGGCGAGCTTCTTGCCAGCCTCACAGGCCGCAACCAGCTGGCCTGCAGGCCATCATTTGGGCGGAACTGTCCACAATTTGACAAATTGTCGAATTCAGTCTTAACTTTGAAGTTGTTTTTCAACAGTTCTTAAAAGACACTTACAGAAAATCAGTTTCAAAATTAAGGCAATTAATTTGGTGTCAATACCAGATGCAGTTATGAGCCTCAGAACAGCTGCTATTCTGAAGCTGAATATGGACAAGACAGAAGCCATATTCCTTGGCTCCCGTCAATGTCTTCACTCCTGCGAATCTAAACAATAAGATTACGCTTGTATAGTGCCTTTCATGGAAGGAGGATGTCCCAAGGCGCTGGGACTCCTCAACATCCCTGGGGTCTCCCTCAGATTCACCGAACCAGTGCGCAACCTAGGCGGCCGGTTCAACTCCCATCTGTCCTTCCTCCTCAACATCCGATCCCACCTTCCTACTCCTCTGCCACATTGCCCACCTCCGACCGTACGTTACCCCAAATGCAGCTGAAACCCTCGTGCATGCGTTTATCACCTCCCGCTTGGATTACTCAAACGTACTCCTCACCGGTCTCCCCAGCTCCACCATTCACAAGATCCAGCTCATTCAAAACTCTGCCACCCATTTACTGACCCGGACCAATCTCCGTACCCACATCTCACCAGTTCTGGCCGGGCTCCACTGGCTCCCCATCACAGAATGGATCGACTTCAAGATCCTCACACTCGTGTTCCAATCCCTTCACTCTCTGGCATCTCCCTACCTCTCCAACCTCCTCACTCCCCAATTCATGACCCGGCGCCTAAGCTCGCCTGGCACTGGCCTTCTGCTTGTCCCTCACACCCTCTGCCCCACTATCAGAGGTCGTACTTTCAGCCACTATGCTCCCAAACTCTGGAACACTATCCCTCAATCTCTCCGCCTTGTTCCCTCTCTCCCCTCTTTCAAGTCCCGCCTGAAGACTTTCCTGTTCGACCGTACTTACGGCCACCCCACCCCCTCCCCCAGCTCAGAGTCAGGCTCCGCCACTGTTCAGTGCTCTGAGACGCTACCCTGCGTGGAGGGCGCCATATTTGTTGTTGTGGTTGTATTCCTTGTTTGAACAATATTTCAGGTCCAACAGCATATCTGGGTAAATTGCTGTCTTTTCTACATTATCATATTTTCTTTGTTGGTTTAATTTCTTTCTCTGTATTGAACCACTTTTTTTGTAACTATGTTAAGTAAATATTTTTTCCCTATTCTTTTCCCTCCTTTTGTTTTTTATGAGGCTCACGAGGGAGGCTGTGATGTCCAGGGTTTTAGAACATCCCCTGACATGAAAGGTGCTGTACATGTGCAAATTTGCATTGTAATTTAAAATAACATCATATTTTCTCAGGTGTGAACATTTATTCAGGACTAGATGTACTGAGTGAGGTTCTTGCCACTATAAAATGTAACAGTGCATTGAATAATAACAATCCTCGCATTGGAATAGTGCCTTATCATTTCATTGAGACGTCTCAAAGCACTTCATAGGATGACGGGAGCGGAGTCAGGAGAGCGCAGGGCGGATCCGAGGCCCTGCTGCGTATAAAGCACAGCCAGGTGAGGAGCCACTCGGACGGGAGCGGAATCAGGAGAGCGCGGGGGGAGGTAAGTGACAGGAGGGGGCGCGATACACAAAGTGACGTCGGTGTGACGTCACAGTTAAAAAAACAGCATAAACAATAACAACAATGTCCTGGTCTCTGGCACTGCCATCCCAGCCATGACCTGGGAGGCTGAGCCTGCGGGCTGATGCTGTCCCGCTGATCGCTCGCTCGCTCCCGGTTTCTGCGTGCGCGTTTTGGCTGCCGCCCTCACCCGAGCCGCCCCCTCCACTCTAAATGTCTCTCCTCCCACCCACCTCTATCCGTTACTCTGTCCTTCTCTCCCACCGCCCTCCCCGCCTTCTCTCTCTCCTTGACCCCATCAACACTTCCCTCTGGTCCAATCATTCACTCCCTCTGCTCAAACCGCCTCCTTAAGGCAAATCCTACTCCCCCTTCCCTCATATGTACCCTCCCCAACTCTTCACTCACACCACTCTCCACAACCATCTCTCCTGTACACCCCAAAAATCCTCTCCGCACCACTCTCTCCTCCCCTCCCTCCAGCAAACTCACCCGCATTTCCCTCCAAAATGTCCGTTCCCTCTCAAATAAAGCCCTCACCATCCACGACCTCATCCTGGATGAGCACCTTGACATTCTTGGGCTCACCGAAACCTGGCTCTCCCCCAATGACCTCGTCCCCCTAGTGGGAGCCTCCCCTCCAGGCTACACCTTCCACCACGTCGCCCGTCCAAACCAACGTGGCGGTGGGGTGGCCCTCATTTCCAAAGCCGCCCTTGTCTTACCCCCTACTCCTCCAGCTGTTTCCCCTCTTTCGAGCACCTCACCCTCTTCGACCCCTCTCTCCCATTGAAAATCCTCCTTGTCTACCGCCCCCCTAAGGCCCCTGGCTCCTTCGACACAGACATCTCTACTCTCCTCTCTTCCCTGTCTGTTCCGAGCGCCTGCTCATAATGGGCGATTTCAACCTCCACCTAAACTCCCCTTGCACCACTTCTGCCAACCTAACTGCCCTCCTCTCCTCCCTAAACCTCACCCTTCAAATGAATTCACCCACCCACAACCGTTGTCATGCCCTTGACCTCGATATCATCAATGGCCTTGACATTTCCGACCTTAGATAGTGGACAAGGCCATCTCAGACCACTTCCTTATCTCCTTCTTCTCTCACATCCCTCTCTCCTCCACCAAGCCCTCAATCATCCTCTACCGCCCTTGGAAAAGGCCACCTCTTGAGACCCTCACAAAGGCCCTTTCATCATCAAACATCCTATCCCTTTGGCCTTCCACCCACAGAGATCCTGAAGCAGTCCTCCAGCTGCTCCATGATCACCTCTCCTCCAACTTCAACTCCCGCGTCCCACTAGAATCCAGGACCATCTCCAAACCCACCGGATCCCTCTGGTACAACAACCTTCTCCCCCGCCTAAAAACCCGAACCCGGTCTTCTACTCCAACATCATCTTGGAGGCTAAACACAACCCAAAAATCCTTTTTTCCACCACCCACTATCTCCTCCATGCGCTCCCTCAGGCCTCCTCAATCTTCACATCCAACGCCAAGTGCAAGGAGGTCATGGACTCCTTTTCATCTAAAATACACAACATCCGCCTGGCAGCCTCATCCACCTGCACTTTGTCACCCACCACCTCGCCCTCTCTGTTGCCCTCACCCTCCCCATCATCTGCTCCTACCACCACCCCCATCCTACATTCCTTCCTGCCCCTCTCTCCCTCCTCCCTCTCATCCACCATCACCTCCATGAAACCCACCAGCTGCTGCCTCGACCCCCTCCCCATCCACTTGCTGGTCACCCAGCTCCCCCTCCTCTGCCCGCTACAAGCTGATGTCATCAACCAGTCCCTCTCCTCCGGATCAGTCACTGCCCCCCTCAAAACTGCTGTCATCACCCTCCTCCTCAAAAAACCTTCCCTAGATCCTTCAAACCCCAGCCACTACCGCCCCATTTCTAACCTGCCCTTCCTCGCAAAAGTCCTATAATGCGTTGTTGCCAATCAACTTTGCGTACACCTCTCCTCCTACTCTCTCTTCGAACCCCGCCAATCCGGTTTCCATCCTGCCTACAGTACAGAGACTGCGCTTGTGAAAGTCACAAATAACATCCTCTCTATCTGTGACCAGGGCTCCCTCTGCCTCTTTGTCCTCCTGGACCTCTCTGCCGCGTTCGACACAGTCGATCACGCCATCCTCCTCCACCGCCTTTCCTCCGTCATCCACCTCAGTGGGACCGCATTCGCCTGGTGCGAGTCCTACCTCACAAACCGTACATCTGCACAAATGGCTTCTCCGCACCAAACTCCGCTCCCTGATTAGCCCAGTTCTTGCCAGACTGCACTGACTGCCTATCCCAGAAAGGATCGATTTCAAGATCCTCACCCTTGTATTCAAGTCCCTGCACTCCTCTGCACCCCCCCTGCCTCTCTGACCTCCTCTCTCCTCAAAACAGTACCCGTTGTCTTTGTTCCTCTGGGTCTGGCCTTCTTCTCGGCCCCCGAGTCCTCCGCTCCACCCTCAGTGGCCATACCTTCAGCCACTACTCCCCGAGGCTCTGGAATTCCCTTCCTCACTCCCTTTGCCTCGCCCCCTCTCTTCCTATTTTCAGGTCCCTGCTCAAGACCTTTCTCTTCGACTGCGCCTTTTGTCACCTTCCTCCCACTCCCCCTGGCTCGGCCCCGGGATCTGTTACTGTGAAGTGCTTTGAGATGCCGTACGGCGTGGAGGGCACTATATAAATCCAAGTTGTTGTTGTACTGTAAAGTGGATTGACTGTGGGCAAAATATTCTAGTTATAATTCTAATATACCAAAGGTTTAATTTTTTTCTAACGCTATCCTGTAAGACTATATCTGAAAATTTCTGATCGTGCAGAATTGTGAAAATTCTCAATTCACTTTTAATTTGGAAGCTGTTTTTTCTCAGTTCTTAAAAATAACTGGCTTCCGAATTAAGACTGCAGTTAAGAATTTTCCACAATTCACAGGCTTTGCCTTAGCAGCCAATGTGTTCAAAGCAATGTATCACAAACAGCCATAAAGTGAAGTTTACTTGGGAATTATCGGCCAGAATATCAGGAGAAAAACCCTTTTCTTTTCAAATAATTCCATGGATACTGCACATTTGGTAGCAAATGGCTGTGCTTCACCATTAAATTGGTGTGTTCTTTTAACTTTAGCAAGGTGAGCAACAGGCATGGAACATAAGAGCAATGTGCAAAGTCTATTTTAGACTCTTCTCACAAGTGAGCTAAGAATTATCTTGGTTTCAAATTGGCAAATGTAACTTAATCTGCAGTAGGAAGTCTTATTCAGAAGTCTTATTCAGTTCCAATTATTTATCTGTACTTGAATATTTGCAAACAGGGGATACCAAGTATGATAGATTCTATGAATCTATGCCTAACAAATCTAATAGAATTTTTTGAAGAGGCGACTACGAGGGTTGATGAGGGAAATGCGGTGGACGTTATTTACATGGATTTCAAAAAGGCTTTTGACACAGTACCGCATAAGAGATTAATAAAAAAATTAGAGGCTCATGGTTTTAAGGGGACAGTGGCAGTTTGGATTAAGAATTGGCTGAGTGACAGAAAGCAGAGGGTGGTGGTTAATGGGTGTTTCTCGAAATGGAAGGAGGTGTGCAGCCGTGTCCCCCAGGGATCGGTATTGGGACCACTGCTCTTTCTAATATATATTAATGATCTGGACTGGGGCATAGAGAGCACTATTTCCAAGTTTGCAGATGATACAAAGTCAGGTAGGATAGTAAATAGTGAGGAGGACTGTAACCGACTGCAGGCAGACATACACAGAATGGTGGAATGGGCTGACATGTGGCAGATGGATTTCAATGTGGATAAGTGTGAAGTGATACACTTAGGTAGGAAAAATTATAGGAGGCAATATAGACTTGGTAGCTCAATCTTAAGGGGGTGAACGTACAGAGAGATCTGGGTGTTCAAGTAAGCGAATCATTAAAGGTAGCGGGGCAGGTAGATAAGGCAGTAAAAAAGGCATTTGGTGTACTGAGCTTTATTAGTAGGGGCATAGAGTATAAGAGTAGGGAGGTTATGGTTAATCTATACAAAACACTGGTTAGGCCTCAGCTGGAGTACTGCGTCCAGTTCTGGGCACCTTACTTCAGGAAGGACATTAAGGCACTGGAAAGGGTGCAGAGGAGATTCACGAGAATGATACCAGGAATGGGGAACCTTAGCTATGAGGACAGGCTGGAGAAGTTAGGACTTTTCCCATTAGAGCAGAGAAGGTTACGCAGGGACCTGATAGAGGTCTTCAAGATCATGAAAGGTTTCGACAGGCTAGATAAGGAAAAGCTGTTTCCGCTGGTAGGTGTGTCTGTGACCCGTGGTCACAGTCTTAAGATATCTACCAAAAATTTTTCACTCAGCGAGTTGTTTGAATTTGGAATGATCTGCCTGAAAGGGTAGTGAAGTCCGATTCGATAACAGCTTTTGAGAGAGAACTGGATAGGTATCTGGGGAAGACGGGTTTGCAGGGTTATGGGGTGAAAGCTGGTGAATGGGGTTAGTGAAAGTGACTTGCTCTGTCAAAGAGCCGGCACAGACTCAATGTGCCGAATGGCCTCCTTCTGTGCCGTAACATTCTATGAATCTATGAAAAGTTACAAACATAATGAGCACTTAACAACAGAGTTTGGGAGTGAACCCTGGTTCCCTAACTTTGGAAGAGTGTTTTCAGCACCTTAAAACACAGCAGCAACAGTTTTTTTGATGTCAGTGAGAAATCTGTTATTATTCCTGGCCCTGTGAGTAGCGTTTTTATACTTTGACTTTTGTCCATCCATGTGGTATGGGGAGTTCAGGTAATACAGGCCGCTGTGCATCCCTAATCCCTCCATGCCACCATCGCTGGCTGTGTCTTCAGCCACTATGCCACTAACCTCTGGAACTCTCTGACTCAATCATATGGCTACCCAGTCCACCTCTCCTTTCTCCCTTGCTCAGCATCCAACCCCACCGTTGTGCAATGCTCCGAGTCACTATCCGAATGCAAGTTGTTATTGTTGTTCTCCCTCTGGTAGAAAGATTGGAATTCCAGAACTGGCAAACAAACCCACTGCTTCTGCAGGTTCTCTTTAACTAAAACTAGAGATTCTTAAGCACTGCAAAGTGTTCCGAGTAAGTTGGACACAAGGCAGCCAAAAAATAGTCATTTTTGTTAAATGTCAATCCTTAGTCACATCACAGGATTTTGTACAATGTAAGTTACTCCTCATTGGACTGCAACCTGCAAGTCAGACCAGCTGTCCTGTGATGTAGTGTGTTGGCTTAGCTCAGTTGGTAGCATCCTTTCTTTTGGATTGGAAGTATGGTGGTTCACATCCATCTGTGAGCTCATTGTCTGGCTGATACTCCATCCAGCGCAGTACTGGGGGAACACTGCATTGTCAGAGTTGTCAGTTTTTGTTTGAAAGCTCCTGTCTATCTTGCCATGTGAACTAAGATCCTATGATGCAATTTGAACAGAGAGGGAGTTTCTACCAGTGTTAACAATCCTCCAAATTAATTGATCATTCACCTCACGACTGTTTGCTGGACCTCGCTAGACGCAAACAGTTTCTGAACCTATTGAAATTGCAGCTACTATACTTCTCAGCGATTACTTGTGAAATGAGGTGAAATTATTCGAAGTATTGATCTGAGTTTACTGTAAAGTCTAGTGACTGTGTATTTTGTAGTCAAACACAGAAGACAATTTGCACATAGTAATGGCCCACAAACATCCGTGAGGTGATTTGACCACTTTTTTTGAGGGATTGTTAACTCAGAGGATGATTAACTGAGCAAAACTGAAAGACAGACTTTGGTTCCTAAAACCCCAAAACCACAGAAAAATATTGCCAATCACTGTACAATGAAACACTACTGAAACACTGTTCTGTAACTGCAGCGATGGTGGGGAGGGGACTAATCATTGGACCATCCAATATCAGCATTTTACTTTAGTTATAATGCTATATACTTTAGTTATATGCAGTGTCAGACATAAGGACTTGAACCTATCAAATGTAGAATGTAGTAGATAAGATGTTATGTTTTATGCAGTTGCCTGTAGCACATGTGTCTCATAAGACTAGACATGCATATCAAATTAACCTAATTTAGTTATCTCATGTATTTTAAATTTAGCTCATTTCCATAAAATCAGTTTCAATTTAAAAGCGTGAAGTCCCATGCTCTGAGCAACTGAATGTATTAATTCTGCTTTCTCCCTCCTGGCAGGTTCTTCTCATGCTTTTAGACTCATGCCTCTGCTTCCATGAACCTCCAGCTAGATCAATAGAACAGAGCCATAAAGTAGTCAGGGTTTGCGTGACAGGGGCTGTGAGTAAGCCAGTCAGTCTCCGAACATCATTACTGGAAACATTTTTGTGAAGCAGGGTCTTTTCAAGGTTACCTGACCAAACAAAGTTGGTTAGAAAAATAATTTGCATTTCTAAAGTGCAGTTAAAAATTTCATAGTAATTGTTGAGAAGTATAGTAACTTCATTTTCAGGTTCGGGCAACATCATATGTAAGGATTATTATTTTTATTATTATAACAGGAAGCAGAACAGATCTAAATAGAGCTCAGATCACACCAGGAAAAAAAGAGATAGATCAGACAGTAGTCAGAGAGAAAGATCTGAGATCACAAGATCACAAGAATAGTTTGCATGAAGAAGGCCCTTTGGCCTATCTTGTCTCTTCCTTTCAGCACCCCCACCGACCATCCTCCCATCACAGCACAAAGCTGTTTTTTAAATGAATCTAGTACTGGCCTCAACCAGTTTTCCTGGCAATCTGTTGCTGTTGTTAATTACCCTGTGAGTGAAGAAAAACCTCCTGGAATCTGTACTGAAATTGCCCTTTGAAATTAAAAACATAGGTCCTCCTGTTCTACTGTCTTGGTGCATCCTAAAGTATTGTTCTGGATTTACTTACTCAATCCCATTTAAAAAGTTCTACCCCTCCATAAGATCCCCTCTGAAATGCCTTTTCCTCTCAAGATTGAAGAGCTCTGGCTTGTTTAAATTGTTTGACAAGCGCTTGTTCAAGCACTCCGAGACTCTACCCTGCGCGAAGTGCGCTATACAAAGGTTATAAGTTGTTGTTCTTGGATGTGTTGCTCATTAACATAGGGGATTATCTTTGTTGCTGAGCTCCACACTGTCTCCAGGGCCGGGACAGCCCCTTCATGTAGACCAGAACTGAAGCATTCTATGTCCAGACAGGTTGGGAACTCTAAAGCATGGTGATGGGATTCTGACATGTGTCAGACCAAAATAAAATCCCATTCAATTCTACATCTAAAGAATTTGGATAGGGATAGTGCACGCCACATTCTCACAGTACTTTGTGTGATTAAACCTATATTTTCTGATTCTCTGCCCAGGAATAGACTTCACAGATAAACACTGTGGGGGTTTGTCTATTTGCATGATTACTGCACACAATCAGTACTCCCTGCTGCAAATATTGTTTTGCGTGACTCAAAGCAAAACATTTGACCATTCATCGATGCTTGTTTAAAACCCAAGCTGAATTTGAACATCGCAAATATTCTCCCTCCCACTTCATCTCTTGACAATACAAAAGGGCAAGACTTCTTTCTGCTGGGATTTCTTTTGGAAACAGGATATAGCTTTTTATGGAGCATGCAATATTTCTGAGTAATTACCAATATCCTTTTGAGTTATTTGGAAGAAAAGAAACAATGTCTATCTGGCATCATGTACTTGTGCGTGCCCTTCGTTTTCCCTTAATGTTTCTGGACAACAATAAGCAAGCACTGTGATTGTGGGGTGCCTCCATACAGTGCGATATCCTGAGTTTCCTGTCTCACACTGTGCTTCACAAAAACTCCAGAGGATGGAATTTCTTACAGTATCTTGCATGAAGATTTGATTTTAATTTCAAAAACAGTTGGAAAGTATCCTCCTAAGTTTACTTTGTAAGATATAGTGGATATAGCACGGAGTGATACACTGTTGGGAGTGCACTGTTGGAGGTGACACCATTCAGATGAGATTTTACACGGAGTCCTATTTGCTTATTTTAGCTAGTCAGCTGCTGCACATGAAAATCCTTTGCAATCCTTAAGAACTTCCAGTTCTAGCTATTGAGAAATCACTGAAGTAGAGTTTCTTTTCCCAATTCTCTAGTGCACAATCTCTTTATGGAGCGGTGAGCACAATAATAACAACAATAATCCTTAAATTTTATATAGTACCTTTCACGTTTGGAAAACGTCCCAAAGCACTTCAAAGGATTCACTGTAAAGTTTAGTGTCTGTAATGATGTAAAAAGGTGATATATCAAATACAAAGATTATTATTATCAAAATATTTACTGCACCAAAAGAGGTATTTTGGACTATTGTATCCATGCTGGAGCTCCCCCACTGGAGCTATTACTATTAGTTGAGGAATCGGTGACAAGGGAGATAGTTTCAAAAGTGTCGGCAAAACATATCGGGGAAAAATTCTAAAGAATGTCTTCACTCTGAGGGTTGTTAATCTAGAAGTGATTGCCACAAGTGGCAATTGTGTCTGAATCAATAGAATTGTTCAAAATTGAACTGAATAAGCAGCTGAGCAACAAAATATATCAAGCAACATGGAGAAATAGCTGGAAAGTGTGATTATTAAACAAAAACAATTTATTAAGTTAAGCGGGGTCTCCTTGGAGCTGAACTGCGTCCAAAGTGACATGCCTGGCAATGGAATGTTGGAATTGAGCCGGCCCTCTATGTCAGTCTTGGTAGCCCAGTTCCTGAGCCAGGCGGATCCGCAGTATTCCAGGGCACTGCTGATGACAGCACAGCCAGCCTGGCTCATCAGCAGGACATGGATGGGCAGACCAGTCACTGAGGGCAGGGAGATCCTGTTGCCCTGGAAGCCAAAGCCCTAACGGGTTGGGTGATCCTAGCTGGACAAGTTGCAGGAAAGCTTGTCAGATGCGATATCAATGGCAAGCTATGAGATTTTAACTTGTTAGACTCCAGCAGTTCACCAGCGCACTCTCTGGGGTCCCCGAGTTTTGTAGGATATTGCTGTCATGTTTCTTCCATCACAACAGTAACAAAATTTCAATGCACCAGCTCCAGGCAAATTAATCTGCAACAGTACATTTTGGATTCAATTGGAAATCTTCCTCATTTTGTAGTTAAATGCATACACTGGAAGAGAGCCTATTATTGAAACCAGATAAAGAGTACCTAAGGTGGTTACCCATCAGGAATTAGTGACAAGTGCTATTCAGAATATTTTTATGAGACCGATTTATGAACACCACAATCTTGTATTAATAAAAGATCAGAAAGTTGTGAACCATTTTGCAAATACATTTTATACATCAGACGTTTTTCAACCTCAGTGGCTAAACTAAATCTGCCTCAGTATTACCGAGGCTCAAGATACACCATGTTATGCTCATCATAGACGTATGGGAATATAAAGTCTCGTGCCTATTTAGTTTCTCTCTTTTCTGGTCTAGATGATTACTGTAGTTACATTCCAGCTTCACTCACTTTAGCTCAGGAGTCTTTAGTGGTAAAACATGCTTTATGAAGAGACTCAAATATTCAATGCGCATTGGTCAACAGTGCCACAGCCTAGGAACCTCAAGCAAACGAGAGAGGATATAAGTGAGACCCGGTTGTCATTTTTTATGAGCTCCGTCAATACTGAAGTTGTACACGAGCACTGGAGAATAACAGATGTTATCCAATTGTTCCAACAAGGATGTGAGACATGAGTCTAAAAAGTATAGACATGATAGTTCAACATCTGTGGGAAAAAGGCTTGAGAGCACTATGCTTATGTTATCAATACAACAACAACAAAATCAATGCATATTTAAGGAATACAGATGCCCTAAGGAGTAATGAACATGGTTTTGAAGTACAGTAATAAATCCTATCTCCCATAGCTACTCATATTTTTGAGGAAGGACCTGAACTCAGGGATGAGGGCTATCTTGCACTTCATTTTGGGAAAACGTCAATGTGACACCTGCTGAAGTTCACTGAAACCACTGGCCAGCTTAGCAATAGTCAAGTGATGAGCAAGTTCCAAGAATTAACTTAACATCAGCCTATTAATTTGCCTGAGTCCAACGAAACAAATGAAATATATAGCAGCACCGGCAACAAAATTTTCATAGCATTATTCACTCCCAAACTGTTGAAGGGCACGAATGTCTTGCAGGAGCTGTCTCCAATTTATTTTTACTGGCCTTTTCTCGCAGAGGAAATTA
The DNA here is from genome assembly GCF_018977255.1 of Callorhinchus milii. Classification (NCBI taxonomy): domain Eukaryota; kingdom Metazoa; phylum Chordata; class Chondrichthyes; order Chimaeriformes; family Callorhinchidae; genus Callorhinchus; species Callorhinchus milii. The sequence goes on along the minus strand of NW_024704743.1, from coordinate 73,446,486 downwards.
ACTTTAGGCACTATGATCACAGTCAGGTTCAACATTTCTGAGCCAGATCCTCTTTCTGAGCTATCTATGTGTTGCATACCAATTCCACAATGCAGCTAATTATTATTTCCAGTAAAGTCTTTGCCTCTTTCATTCCAGTACAACAAACCATGTGACTAGTATACACTGCACAGCACAAACTCAAAGTCAGCTTTATCTTTCTGAGTGAGAAAAGCTAACCTTGCTATCTCTAGCTGCAGTTCTTAAGCCACTTCCTTTCAGGGATACTTTACAATTCACTTCCTGCCTTTGATCCTTTAACACTTGTTGCTTAAGTTAAGCAAGTATTTTTTATCTCTAGTATAGAAATCATAAATATTCTTAGGTGCTTTACTATGTATTACCAAGAGGGGTCACTGGGGCAGCCCCATTGTAAGACCACTCTAGCAATGTGCTCAAGGTACAAACTCCACAATCTCCACCAGTTTTACCAGGCACTTTGATGCTATTAGTGCAGATCAGCTCAAGGTTGGTACTCGATACTGTTAAGTCATTAAACTGTCAGACAACACTTTGCATGCTCAATTTTCTAGTTACTTTGATAAAAAAAAGTAAAAGGCATTCAGCAGATTTTCAATGAAGTCATGAAATCACTTCTGATGTTGAAATGCTACATTTTAGTTTCTTTTTAAACTAAACACCAAACAATTCTGTCTTCATTCTTGCATTCTGTCATATATTTGCAGATGTATTCAAGTGGAAAATAGGTATTTTTGTAAGAGTTAGAGACCATAGAAATTTACAACACAGAAGCGGTTTATTGAGTTTATGCTGGTTCTTTGGAAGAACAATTCATTCAGTCCCATTAACCTGCCTTTTCCCCAAATACCTGCAGGTTATTCTTGAAAGAGAGCACTCCAACAATCTTTTATCTCCATGGGTTGACTCTTTTCAATATTATCCTGTGTTCCTTCTTCAAAGTCTTTGTGCTTGTTTTATGGAATGTGGGCTTTTGAATCTCACTGAAGGATTGTAAGAGAAGCAGTAAGCTTTACACAGCACAAACAAAAAGTGAAAACGCTTAAGTTGTGGTTTGAAGAGAGACACATTTGTGGTAAAATTCACAGAATTTCTATGAGATAGAAAACACAAACTTTAGTTCCATTTTCAATTATGAGACTAGAAATCTGAGTTTAAAATGACACACTTTTATGATTAAGACTAATGTCTTAAAATGTAAGATTTATATTTGGTAAATGTTAAAATTCAGTCTTAAGAAGAACTATGCAAAATTGCCTTCCAAATTAAGACCTAGTTTTGTAATGTTAGAAAATTCTGCATCATCTTACATTTCCAGTCAATGTTTCTGAGGCTAAAGCCACGGAAAATGTCATGCCCCTGATGGGGCCAATTAGATAGTGTTGAGCTCGCTGAATGGTAACCATGCAGAAACCTGCCTCCACTGATAGAATCAATCAGAAAGAAATGAGACACAAGATACAACATACAAACAGATTCAATGGTTCCACTAACAATGTTCTTCACAACCGGAGAAATAAAAAGGGTCATGCTGGCTTAGTTTGTAGGATTCTCGCCTCTGAGTCAGAATGTTGTGGGTTCAAGCCCCACATTGGGGCTTTGAACTAAAAGTCTACCTGACACTTTAATACAGTGCTGGGTGAGCAATGCGTTGTTGGAGGTGATTGTCCTTTGGATTAGACATTAAATCAAGCTCCTGTCTGATCAAATCCCATGCACTATTCCAAAAGAGCAGGGAGATTATCCTTGTTTCCTAACCAATAATACCTCAGATAGGATTTTTTTTACTTCATGGCTGTTTGTGGGATATTGCAGTGTGCAAATTGGCTTGTTGGTCTGCCTTCAAAATATAGTCACTGCACTTTACAGTAAATTCTATGAGATGCTTTGAAACAACCACCTGATGTGAAAGGCACTATGTCAAATGTCATCAAATGTATATCAAATATATAGCTTATTATTCAAGTGTTTTATAAAAGGCTGGAAGCGCAGCAAGTTACAATAACAGGTTCTCCACCAGTGAGAGAGCCACAAGCAGTCGCTATATGATAGATAACACGAGCATCTGACAACAGCATTTAAGCCTTGATTTTCTAGCCACAACACTGGAGTACAATATTTCCACTGTCAAAATGTGATTTTCTTTAATGTAAAAAATAAAAATAGACACAGGTAATAAGTAGCAAAATGACAATGTGCATGTAAAAAGATCTAGGTTCTCTTGTGGTTTCAGCAATTCTTCTAACATCTAAAATGTTGGTGCTGGAGCTACATTCACATTTGAAAATAAAATATTCATTAAGCCAGTACTCTGGGCTATACCCAAGGACTAAAAGTACCAGTTTAATACCTCTTAATTAAAGGAATGAATGTCAAGAGCCAACTTGCATTGACTGAATATCACCTTAAAAAGCAGTGGCGTCTTAAAAGACGTTTTCTGTCAGTTTGAAATAAAATCGAATATTTCAGGAAGCAAGTAACCAAGTCCTTCTTTAATTTCCATGACTTTCTGATAAGCTCCATGCATCATTAGTACGCGTTGCCTGAGGTAGTTTTACCATAATCAAATGCCCAATGCAAGCTCTATGACCAGTTGGGATTCGAGGCTCACAGCCTTAGCATTGTAGTGTTTCCTGACAACCTGTGAAATGCGAAATAGAAAGAACTGCTTGGAATAATTTGAAGAGCAGCGTTAATCTTCATGGGGCTTTCTGCGTACTTTGTGTATATCTACCAGGATATTTACATGAATGTACCCTTTGGCTCTCGTCAATGTCTAAAATCTCATGGCTCTCACCTACTCGACCTCCCACTAAAACTCTCCGAACCAGTACGCAACCTAGGTGTCAGGTTCGACCCCCAATTATCCTTCCACCCCATATCTGGTCCCTCACCAGCACCGCCTTCTACCACCTCCGACGCATCGCCCGTCTCTGCCAATACCTCTCCCTAAAAGCCGCTGAAACCCTAGTCCATGCCTTTGTCACCTCTCGGCTGGACTACTACAACTCCCTCCTCGCTGCTATCCCATCCACTCCCATCCATAAAATCAAAATAATTCAAAACTCTGCTGCCCGCATTCTCACCCGCACGAAACTCCGCTCCCCGATCACCTCAGTCCTTGCCAGACTGCACTGGCTGTCTATCCCAGAGAGGATCGATTTCAAGATCCTCACCCTTGTATTCAAGTCCCTGCACTCCTCTGCACCCCCCAACCTCTCTGACCTCCTCTCTCCTCAAAACAGTATCCGTTGCCTTTGTTCCTCCGGGTCTGGTCTCCTCCTGGTCCCCCGAGTCCTCCGCTCCACCCTCGGCGGCCGTGCCTTCAGCCACTATGCCCCGAGGCTCTGAAACTGCCTTCCTCACTCCCTTCGTCTCGCTCCCTTCCTTCCCATTTTTAGGTCGGCTGAAGACCTTTCTCTTCGACCGCGCCTTTGGTCACCTTCCTCCCCTCCCCCTGGCTCGGTCCCGGGATCTGTTACTGTAAAGCGCTCTGAGATGCCGTCCGGCGTGGAGGGCGCTATATAAATTCGAGTTGTTGTTGTTGTACCATTGTGAGACTTTTTGTAAGGCTGTATGACTTGCTGGACCAGTAGCAGAATTAACAAACACAGAGTAGGTGATACAACAAAAATGTCTAATGGAAAACAAAGGCTGTTTCAATTTGAGCATTAGGGGCTGGGAAACAGTGGGTTGTTCTGGAGGCTTTAATGCAAGAATAAACTGGGGCTTATTTTTTACTTTTTTTTCACAAGTAAAGCTAATTAGGCAAGGATTTTATCGAAGATTATAGCATTCTTAATTGCTACAATTAAACAATTCAGTTTCTGAAATAATTTTTTTTACTAATAAAACTAATATACCATAAAAACATAGGGCAGGCTGGTGTATGGAATATCAGGACTAAGGCTTGGAATGTTGAGCTTTGGTCTTTTGCTCCAATTTTCCACATGGTGAGTGATAATAATCCCTCCAAAAAATAAAACAATAAGAAATTGGTCATTTTCAATCCAAGACTGCTTGTGGGACACTGCTGTGTGCAAATGGCTGCCGCGTTTTGCCCACAAATATACAGTCATTTCGCTTTACAGCATATTCTGTGAAGCACTTTGAGACGTCTTGAAGACGTGAAAAGCGCTATATCAAATGCAAGGATTATCATTATTATTGACATTAGCAGCAAAATCTGGGAAACCTACGAACTGTGTACAAGATACTTTCCAGCAAGGGGTAACATTGTGCTTCCATTCACCCACAGCTATGATAGTGCCCAGTGGTCATTTCTCTTGGATTATGTCTGTCATTTTGCATGTGAGGGTGTAGAAATTCCATCTTGGTCTAGATTTACTCTATTTTCTTAGCAATTGAAAGCATCCAGAATGTATCAAGTTCTTAATTACAGTCCAAACTTGAAGCCGGTTTTTAGTCATTTCTTTTAAGAGCAAGAGAAAAATGGCTTCAAAGTTTTAAAAATGATCCTCACATTTATTACAGCACTCCTTATGTCAGGAGGATGCCTCAAAGTGCTTCACAGGATTTTACTGTACTTTTCAACTGGACATTTTGTAGGCGAATACAGCAGCCTATTTACATACAACTGTGTCCCACAAAGAGCTATGAAGTGAATGATCAATTTATTTTGGGGAGACTATTGTCTACTCTACCAAGAGAAACCTCCTATTCATTTTGAATAGTGTCATAGGATCTTTAACATCCACCTGAACAGGCAGGCAGAGCCTTAGTTTAATATCTCATCCAAAGGATGGCATCTCCAACAATGTATGTACACACCATTGCATTTGAGTTTCAGCATAGACTAAATGAGTTCAAAATCCCTGCAACAACAACAATTTGCACTTACCATGTAGGCTAGTGTCTCGGAGTGCTTAAATGTGGGGTCCAAGCGCCTAGACCCAGAATCTTCTGATGTAGAGAGTGCTCCCAACTGAGCCAAGTTGATCCCTGAGACTGATTTCAATAACTCACCAAATTCTGCACTCTATAATATCCTAAGAAAGTAGAGTAAATCTAGCCCAAGGAAAATTGTATATAGTTGAACAACTTGGTGGTTGCTATAATAAAAGATAGTTATCTAATGTAAAATTACTTAATAAATGCTTGCTGATAACAAACTTAAGTAGTTCAGATGAATGTAAAGCAAAATATTGGTTACACTTATGTTCAATACTGCTTAACATCTTTAGTTTTGCTTGGTGCCAATGTGCAAGTTTCAGTAGTAATATTAGGCCCAACATGTTTCACCCTATCTTTTTAAGGCTTAAAACCATTATCTTCATATTTAAAATTATGCACATTTTGGAAAATTCTTAATTCAATCTTAATTTGGGAGCCTCAGATCATTGATTCAGATCAGCTCATCCACCCTTCTTGGCTAGAAACAGATACGGAAGGCTTTTGAATTTAGCAGTGAATTTAAAAATACACTATAATTGGCGCCTCCTTAAATTCTAAGACTTTTTTTTCTGGCTAAAATTAAATTGAATCTTCGATCTCAGATTATCTCCATTTGGAGCCAACAGCACTGTGAGATCAACCTACACACTAAGAAAAAAAGCTAATAGCTTTATATAGCTAATACTGTATTTTCCCTACCCCAACACCACAAGGGCACACACATTGTTTGGCATGACATCTCCACAGTGCAGTTTAACTTGAGATATTTGCAAGTGGGAAGCTCTATTTGGGCATCCTGAAAGCCGGATAAAAAGGCTAGAGAGCTAAATGGACGGTAGTGGAGAGGTGGTGTTTTGCTCTTCAGCCATTTGTTTTTGCACTTTGGCAGCTTTCAGAATTGGACCATCTGACCTCTCAGGCCACCAGAGCAGACTCAAAGTGTTGCTTCCTAAATCCTTTGTGAATATCACAAATGAAACTAGTGTGCAAATAGCCACATTGTCCAAGAAGTCTAGATTCATTGTGACAGACACAACTGCCTGAATGGTTTCCTTCTGTCCTGAAAATTCCTGTTTCTGGATGGCAAACTGTTCCACTCTGTGTTGGCGGCATTGCATTCTTTTAAGGCAGGTATCTTCAATTTGGAGGCACAAGTAGAATTATTTTCCTTTTTCTTTTGTTGAGAATTTTATTTGGAGTTGATCACTAGATCCTGAGGAGTGATGAATACTGATATTCAATTCCCTGTTTAAACTACATCTTTGTGCCAAGCAGACATGGGGCAACAATAGCACTGACCAATGAAAGACTGTGCTCCAGACACCTCACTCTCCAAGGCCACTGTGGGCGTGTATTACTGAGTTTTTGTTGAGGTGAGTCAACTGTTAAACATTGGGAACACAAGAAGGTGACAGAACTGGATCGAAACAGGATGAAATGTTAGGCATGTTTCCTTACTCCACACTCCTCAGCAATAAGTAGGAACTCGGTTGTTTCCCCGCTTTGGGATGTCCTCCCGATGTGAAAGGCATTTACTCTATAAATGTAATTTTGTTGTTGTTATTGATTGGCTGATCAAAATACACAGTCACTACACTTTACAGTATATTCTGTGAAGTTCTTTGAGACGACTCAACAACTTGATAAGGCGCTATATCAAATACAAGGATTGTTATTATTATCTATCACAAATTTGAGCTGCATAAGAAAGCCAAGGAAAATATTGTATTTGAATATTTCCAATTTAGATGCATTATTTGCTGAATGATGGACCGTGAAGTATTCAAAAGAAATTATGGAGACTCTTCTCTGTTTGCCAGTAAAAAAAAAGACCTTTGCCAGTGTGCGCTTATAATTCTAAGTGTTGGTAAATTTATTGACAAATGGAGAATAATACGAACTTGCTGTCAGGGTCTGTAAATTTGATGACAAGTGGAGAATAGTCTCTATAATTAAATCTGCAAAGTACATGGAACTGCTGATGAAATTGAAAGCAGTGCTACATTTGTTTTATATTGGTGCAGACAGCTACAGCAGAATGTCTTTCTATTCTGCATTCCCGCAAAGTACAATGACCCATTTTACAAGGTTTCCAAAATATTACTACTGCTGCTGTTATTGCAATGAAGGAAACTAGTACTCAACGCATGCAATTCCAGATTAAAAGCTTTAATCTCTTTTTAATACCGGAAGCTTTTCCTAATAAAAGCACACATTTTTTTCCTAAATAAATTCCATTTGAATAATATAAGGTTGTAACGTGTACTCAGGGATAAGGAACAGGGGAACAGTGTTTATTTATGTAACCACTTGAACAGTCAGGATTTTTGGGTGGAATTTTATGATTTATAGAAGGAAATATGTGTGCATGTGTAAGCTACCAAAAGATGAACATTTCTAAAAATAATAATAAACAATCTTTGCATTTCATACATCATTATCATTGAAACACTTCACAGGATTTACAGTAAAGTATAGTAATTGTGTGTTTATAGAGAAATGCCGCAGTCAATTTTCATACAGCAATGTGCCACAAAATGCCATGAAGTAAATACGTAATTTTATCTAAAAGATTGTTGGCCAGATTACTGAAAGAAACTCCCTTCTCTTTTTAAATAGTGCAGTGGATCTTTAATGTCCACCTTAACAGGCAGGCAGAACCTCGATTTCATGTCTTATCTGCAGGACGACACCTCTAACAATGCTGCACACCCCCAGCACTGCATTGGAATGCCAGTCTAGATTATGAGCTCAAAAGACTTGAACTCATAACCTTCTAACAGAGAGACGAGAGAGCTACCATCTGACTCAGGCTGATACGTAAAAAGGTACTTTCAGGAAGTAATTTACTTAATTTGTTTTTTTAGGGAAAGTGTTTTTTAGGAAAGATGTTTTCTACAAAAGAAATATAATTTGGTTGAAACCTATACCTCCCCCTCCAATTTTCTCTTTACTTCTCCTGAAGGTATTGACTCGTGCTGATGTATGGCTCCACCCTCATAGAAATGACCATTCTTCATCCATTGCTAATGCTTAAAACTTATCATTTTCTCTTTATATCAACTGAACCATCTGGACAAGTAGAAAAGCCAAGGTTTGGACCACACACACAATGTGCACACAAGAGCACACCTCCAGGCACCAGTCCATGGCAGTAGCTACCTTCACTTGCACATCAGTGTTGCTCCTGCACAGAAAAGGTGCCAACACCACTGAATAAGCTACTACCACAAGATGTATTACTGCAGAGTAGTTAGGATATTGGAATGCCCAGCAGGAGCAATGGTTGAGGTAAAATCCATATAAGCCTTCAAGGGGGAAATAGACAAATATCTTAAAAAGAGTCAGCTACAGGGGTATGGAGGAAGGGCAGGTAAATGAAAAGATTGATTTTGAGAAAGCTGTCACAAACACAATGGGCTAAATAGCCTTCTTCTGTGCTGTAAATTTCTACGGTTCTAGAAAGCAAATAAAATGGAGAGGCTCTTGGGATGGCTTGCAAGACATCAGTCGTAAAGCAATAGGAGGATATGTACAATGTTGTGCCACCAAAGAACAATATGATGGACAAGAGGAATTGATAGATGCAAGTTCCCTTCAGTTCATCCATGCTTATCAGATGAAGTTAGTTGCAGTGGAGCGTGGTACCACAAGAGGCTGCGCAGTTTGAAGCTTTCCAAACGGATGCTCTCACAACTGTTCTCTCTTATATAGGCTCTAATCTTCAAGGAGCTCTCACTGTTGGTTTTAAAAATCATAGCCCTGACTAGTCATGCACAGGCCACGAGAAAAGAAACAGAATCAGAGAAATTGCAGCATAGAAGAGGCCATTTGATGTATTGGACCCATGCTGGTGAACTCTGCTGGTGAAGAATAAGAGCACTCAAAACAGCTGCCTTTAATTTCACAGAGGCTTTGGACATATCCAGTCTATTCCATTCAAAGGCATTTCAGACACTCTGAAATAAAACACACAGTGAGCGCCTATGATCCCCTCCTCTCTCCATTAAGTCAAGTGGCCCCAGTTAGAGATGACATCTTTGAACAACAGCAGTGGTAACAGAAGGATAATACATAGAAAAGCAAGAGACATTATACATGTGAACAATGTCTGATTTTAATGGGCAAATTCCATGAGCGGCTGACATCAACAAAGGCTCCAGTGTAATTCCGACCAGACTTTTAACCCAATGGTGAGAAAGAAATATACAAAAGAAATAATGTGGCAGAATATCACATGCACTATAATTACAAACACTATTTACATTTGTACCACAAATGATCCTGCCCTAAGCTCACAAATCTATTCACCCCATCCTCACCCAGCTCCACTGGCTCCCCATCCCCCAGAAGACAGATCAAATTTAAGATTCTCATCCTCACTTTTAAAGCCCTCCGTGGGCTTTCCTCACCCTACCTCTGCGAGCTTCTAAAACCGCACCTACCCGGCCACTGTTCCACATCCCACATCCTGCCTTTCCCACTATCATTGTTCGGGCCTTTAGCTTTTCTGCTCCTACTCTCTGAAACTCTATCCTGCAGTCCCTTTGCCTCACCCTTTGCTCGCCTTCTTCAAAGTCCATCTTAAGACCTTCCTCTTTGACAGTGCCTTCGGTCATCTTTCCCCCAACACCCCACCCCCTTGGATTCCATTTATTGTGTTTTAATACTCGAAGGGTAGTGTGGGTTCAAATTACATTTTAGTCAGCTGATGTTTCGAATCAGCAGAGGGGTAATTGGAGACATGGGGAAGGGGGTTTCGGCACAAAGTTTCCATCTTACAAAAGCTCTGTGTTCCTCCTGCCTCTAAGTTATGAAGACAGACTCACAGAACTAACCTTATCTTCTCTAAAGAAAATGAGAAGATAGAATGTAGATATTTAAATTAAATGAGAGACATCGAGTGTGAATACAAAACTAGAAGCAATAAGCTTTAAGCAAAACTAGATATTAGAAGATTTTGACCCAATGCAGAATAGCAGTCATGTGGAGCAGTTTTCCACAAACACAGAATTAATGCTTTGCTGATTACTTTTTTAAGCACCAGAAGCAATCTCTGCTCAGAAACAGGATTGAAGGTTAGAAGTAAGATGGCAGTGATAGATTATCAAACAGGAATATATTATCTTCAGAATAGACAAGAGTTGAAAGGTTTGTATTTTAATGTTAGATTGATATCCATGAACTATCCTCTGCTGAACTGGCTGAGCAACAAAATGTCAGAATCAAGTCAACCCATTGTGAAGATCTCGGTATTTCATTTCTTGAGCCAGATTGGTCCACAATACTCCAGAGCACTGTTAATGACAGCCCAGCCATTGGAAGGATATGGAGGGGCAGTGATTTTTCCCACTCAACTCCTATTAACCCTACAATCCAACAGTTAAGGTGGTCGTAGCTGGGCAAACAGTGGGAAGCTTGCTAGCACTTTCAATGGCAAGCTGTGGAGTTTTAGCGTATTAAACTCCATCAGTACCCTATACTTTCATGCTCCGAACCTTGGTTCCTGCTGCCCAGTTCTGAATACTTCTGAAATTAAAGTAAGTATAATTTGTCCTCCCGAACCCACCCCATTTTAGGTAAAGGGAAATTTCCATGCATAGGTGGCATACCTAAGTAAATTTCTCAGTCTGGTTTTGATACTCTTAAGCATTACAATGGGTTTCCGCATGTGTCAGACAAAAAAGGGACATATATAATTATAGACACTTATGAAGCTATTCTACCATAATGACAATCCCAGTTATTCATTTCATCATGACTTTGTTTCAGGAAAAGTCTTTTTTGGGGTAGGAATTTTTAGATCATTCATAAAGGGAGTTTTTGTCAAAATTGGGGATGAACATTTTTCTACTTTATGCACCCAAAAGTGAGCAGCAAACCATGCCAATTCATGGGATAACTGCGTTCCAAATTCCTCTTAACACTTCCCAACAACAAACCAAATCTAAAAGAGCACCCCATGTCCGACTTATCTGATGTTTCCACTTTTTCTGTAATTAAATGGACAATTCTGTTGCCATTTGCATCAAACAATAACAACAACTTGCATTTACACAGCACCCTTCATGCAGGGGAGAATCTCAGAGCTTTCAAAACTGATTTGCACTTTAGACGTATGACCAGTTGGAACAGGCTTGATTGAGTCTAGGCCAGACAAAATTTATTTACCACTATCAGCCTTTCATCTCAGCAGTTTGGTCTATTTTCAAAACCACTCCTCAATGCTCTAATCCACTTGATCACCAAGTTACTGTCAGTTTAAACACCTGAAATCTAGTTCACAAAGATTGGCTTAAGGAAGCTTTAGCAGATGCATTTTCAAAATGTACTCCTACCTAAAACAAAAAACACTCTTCATGTTTTTTTTGGTCGGCCGAGTATCAAGCCCTCTGGGATGCTATCTCAAGGGAAGGACACTATATAAATGCAAGTTGTTGTTGTTGTCTGATGGACGTGGAAACCCATCACCATGCTTAAGAGTAGCCAAATCAAACTGAGAATTCCCTGCATCCCACCTACACAGTGATAGGTCTCAAGCGCTCTGAGACACTGTCCAGCATGGAGGGCGCTATACAAATGCAAGTTGTTGTTGTTGTAGATTGTTGGAATGGAATGCACACTCTCCCTGGAGGGTCACATCCTGCTTACCTAATTCCGCAAAGTATTAGGCGCAGGTTGGCAAGACTCCAGGCACTACATATATATGTAAATTGTTGTTGTTGTAGATTCCTATACTTAAATATATTTTAAAGTTTTCTGGATAAAACCAAGTAATTCAGAAGTGTTAGCAGTATACATCCTGCACCCACACACCTCACACAAAGTCACTCACTCACACAAGGAGTATGACAGAATAGATTTTGGAAATCTTTCAGAGGCGTGCAAATATTACAAGGACAAGGTGCCATCGAAAATTGAAAAAAAGTGTCGTTGCAAATTGGAAATAAAACTAACAGAGGAAAACATAGCCAAAGTTGGTTGTTTACCATTACTTTTTAAACTTTATTTAATGTTCTATTTTTATTGCTTTTTTTATTTGCTCTTGGTTTACTGCTTTGATGACAGGAAAAATTTATTACTGTCTCCAAATAAAATGAGCAGCAGAAATTGAATGAAGTTTAATTAAGGAAGAATCTGTATCCCACAAGCTGTACTTATGGGCAACATCTTCTCAGCAAAAGCAATTGATACTGTATGATTAACTCCTTTAAAAGGAAGCTGAATTTGACTATTATAATAATCCTTGTATTTGATTTAGAGTGTGGTCACATCATCAAAAGTGCTTCAAGAATTTTCTATATAGTGCAGTGACTATGTATTTTTCAGACAAACGTTGTAGACAATTTGTGCTGAGCAATATCTCAATTTGACCAATGACAAATTTTATTTGGGGGATTGTTTGGCAGCACACGGGGAGAAACTCAAACCTTGGACTTTCTGCTCAATTCTATCTTGGAATCAAGCATAAATTTCAAAGCTTTCTTTGTTTTGTAACATTTTGTTTCTCTTCACCATCTTTTATTTATTGCTTTCTCTTCTTGAGGCTTACTGACCTCTTGGCCTGAACAATATTAGCTATATGGTGTAGGTTGTTATAGTTATAGTAATAATATAGTTATTAGCTATAGTTGTCCCAGAGCTATATAAATGCAAGTTGCTGTTGTTGTATACTGTATACGCTTTGACTGAGCTTCAGGTCATTTTCCTCTTCTCACCTTTCTCAGCTCCCATCTCCAGCTTGGGAGCTAAGCAGCATTGTTAAGTGCCTTGGGACATCTTCCTGACATGAAAGGTGCCCTTATGAATGTAAATTCATATTGAAATTTGTATCGGATTGTGCATGTGGTCCATTGAGGAATAACGCTATATAGTTTATTCTTATTTTATGAGTTTTTATGGCCTTATCTTGAATATTATGTGGGACATTCCAGTTTTAGAGATGTCTCAGCAGTAACTATCATGCCCCCTGCTCCCCCCACCATCCACTCCTTGGCAAGAGCTATTGAGCTGGCAACCTGCCAACATGCAGAATCCCAGAGTTTTAACTATAAACATTGAGTTAAGATGGTGAGTATATTTCTCAAATAGGCACCAAAGTGCTCAGAGATGTGCAATGTTTCTGTGGCTGAGAGGGGTTCCTCCAAGACATTTACTGATGGGACACCTCCAAAAGTCCTGAAAATTATCTACATAGATTGTATAGCATGGAAATAGCCTTTGGCCCAACAAGCGCTGGTGTTTATACTCCACTTGAGTCTCCGCCCACTGCTGCTCCCTCCCATGGCCTTCTGTTTGTTTCTCCCTCACGTGTCTCTATCTAGCTTCCACTTAAATGCACGCTATACTAGAGTATTTGCTTCAACCACTACTTTGGAAAAAAGTGCCACAATCTCACTACCCTCTGCGTGAAGTAGTTCCTCCTAAATTCTACTTTAGATTCCCTAGTCGCTGTCTTGTACTTATCATGTCGCACGTCACATTTTTCAATATTTGACTCCAGCGAGATGACGAGCTTGATGACATACATCATGCTGCTTCTGTTATGACTATTTTAAAGGACCTTCGTATCTGAGAAAATAAACCACTTTTTATTATTTTTAGTTTTTAAAGTTTAATGTAAGTTAGAGCTGATCAAATGTTTTGAAGTGACTGAAGTGAGAAATTACTGTATGTGGATAGAAGAAATGGTTGATCACCCCAAAGGTCCCTGTGCACTCAGGTTCAGAAGAAAATCAAAGGCTGTTAAGGAGAATCACCAGTTATTGTCTGTGAACATTCCCTGGAGTTGCATTAAGGCAGCACATGCAGAGATGTATTTCCACTTTGGAAAGGAAATCAGTGTCTGGCAAAACAAAGCAAGTTTTTTTTGATCAGCTGAGTGGAAATTCAGTTAACACTGGATAAAGCTAATGTATTTTACTGGTGACAAGTTTTGTGTTTTTAGGGAGCTGAATGGATGAACAGATGGATGAATAATGCCAAAACATAAATCTTCTTGGTTACAACACAATGGAGGAGAGAGGAAATGTGAAAGCTATGCTTTTGTTACCGCTCCAATTGACAACTATCCCTTAGCTTCAGGGCACTAAATATTCCGGCTGATGTTTTACTGGAACACAATTTGCTTATTTCCCTCATTAAGTAATATCTGAAACAATGTGCCATTTCGTTCATATATCCCTTAAAGTTACATTTCAGGGCAACTATTGTCAACATGAGTTAGCTCTTGGGTGAGCCACAAGGCATTCATTCAAAATTAAAACCAGAGTTATCTCACTGCTAGACCTGCAGAATCACATTACGTACTGTTGTTACACCACTGGGGATGGGACATACAACCCACACTGGATCATCAGAGATCAAACACCGCGCCTCCATCCCAAATCAACAGGATTGAAGAAACAACCCTAATTAAGCCACCACAAATTGTGCAACTGCATTTATCACCACCCCCGCTCCTCTGCAAGCCCCTTTCACTCAGCTAACACGCCCCTTCATGCTACATTGGTGGTCATGCCTTCAGACATTATAACATAACGTAAGAACATAAGAAACACTAGACGAAAAATGGCCAATGTACATCTAGTTCGCCTTCCACCTTCCTGGCAGTCGCATGCACATATGTCCCAATCTACCTATGTACTATATCCCATAATGTTATTTTCTAAAAGAAAACTATCTAATCTGTATTTGAAAGAATCAACACTTCCTGCTTCAACCGTCTCCCTAGGGAGCCTGTTCCACAGGTTCACTATTCGCTCACTGAAATAGTGTTTGCATAGGTTTGTTCTGAATTTACCCCCTTCCATTGCAGGCCATGTCCTCTGGTTTTACTATTCTGGACAAGTTGAAACAGCCTGTTCAGTGTGCCTTGAACATCTGGAACTCCCTGCCTCAGTCTTTCTGCCTCACCCCATCTTGGTCTACCTTTAAATCCTACCTTAAGATCTATCTCTTTGACCACGTCCATGGTCACCTCTCCCTCTTGCTCGGCATCCAACCCTGCTACTGTGCAGCACTCTAAGATGCTATCACTCACAAAGGAAGCTATATAAATACAAATTGCTGTTGACTAGTAGAGGCACAGATGCCAGCAACACTAGATAACCAGGAATCAGATATCCATCCTCACACTGTACCATAAGAGCTCAGAGACATTAATTCCTCCCTCTAACTATACTACTGCTGAAAATATCTTCAAACTATCTACACTGACAGCAGGAAGACACCAAAGTAGAGATTCGCCCTTGCACAATTGCAAAAGGGCATGCTTTAAAGCAACTGGTGCTGTGAAGCCAGAATAGCCTGAACATGGACAAATTCAGATCTTCAAGAAAATGTCACTGAGTTCAATATTCAATTTCATGCTCATCGCCTACTCAATTCAAAATTTAATGCTTGAAAACTCCCTCTCTGGAGACCACCCATCTCTGCAGTTTCACATGAATATAAAACGGAACAGTCTTTGTGAATCAAACGCTGGAAGTTTATGTCTAGAACAAACACAAATTGACACAAAAGCCGCAACATGTTATTTGCAAGTAATGAGCAGAGTAAAAGGGATACAGTGAAGAGTAACGGACATTAACACTCAGTGAATAAATTATTACACGGAGGATATAGGAAACCCAAACTGCATTAGGTACAACTTATTTATAAAAATACAATCCAGTTATGCAGTCAGGTCAGGGAGAATGATTCATATGTGCATATACTTCACTCAAATCTATGTACAAAATAGAAGCTCTTAGGCATGGTTCAGATAACTGCTCTTCTATGTATTTAAATGTACTATGCCCTAGCATATTTTCCAACATATTCATGTGCAAACATTTCTAAAGTAAAAAAGTTAGGTTCACTGCATTGCAGCTTGTAACAAGCAAAAGTATATATTTTTTGCAATATTTAGCAATAATAATCCCTCCAAAAACCAAAAACCAATAATAAATTGGTCATTTTCAATCTACGACTGTTTGTGGGACATTGCTGTGCGCAATTGGCTGCCGCGTTCGCCCACAAATATACAGTCAATTCACTTTACAGTGTGTTCTGTGAAGCGCTTTGGGACGTCCTCCCAACTTGAAAAGCGCTATATCAAATGCAAGGATTATTATTATTAATTGGCTTAAATCAAAGTGGAACCAAAACCTTAATACTTTTAGCATATTTAAAACAACCAGATGATTTATCAAACAGACATCCACTATGTGTATCACTGCCAAGCAGCAGTATCCAATTTTATGGAAAGTGCACTTGATAGTTTGCCTCTCTCACCCACTCAACATATACGCACACACCTCCATCTGAGTTCATTAGCTTGTCAATTAAGAGCATGCTGTATATTTTAATCTTGGCTCCGAGAATTAGTCAACTGCACTTCCAAATGTAATTATTACTTAACTGGATTATTTATAAAGTGCATGTTCAGCAGATTGTCATCCATTTTAATGCAGTTATTAGGCGACTAAAAGTTACAACATGGAAAAAGATCTCCCTTCAAAAATCCAGACAAGGCCTAGGGCACAAGACAAGTGATTTGAAATCTATTCCAAATAATGTCAGTTATGATTCATTCAGAGCAGGGCATACTGTGTTATTGTGAGTTCAACTCTGCCATTAAAAACAGAACCACAAGAAGCAGCACATCACAGAATTCTGTTTCATTTATATTTTTCTCCTTTACCCCATGTTTAGGTTCTCTCTCTCACAATCCCAAAACACTAATAACAACAACAACAACTTGGATTTATATAGTGCCCTCCACGCCGGACGGCGTCTCAAAGCGCTTCACAGTAACGGATCCCGGGGCCGAGCCAGGGGGAGGGGGAGGAAGGTGACCAAAGGCGCGGTCGAAAAGAAAGGTCTTCAGCAGAGACCTGAACATAGGAAGAGAGGGAACGAGGCGAAGGGAGTGAGGAAGGGACTTCCAAAGCCTCGGGGCATAGTGGCTGAAGACACGGCTGCCGAGGGTGGAGCAGAGGACTCAGGGGATAAGGAGGAGGCCAGACCCGGAGGAACGAAGGCAACGGGCACTGTTTTGAGGTGATGGTTAATGATGGTTAACAAATAAATCAGTGAGATTTAAGCTCCAAATGAATTACCCAAGCACAGTTTATTTTTACATCCGGTATAATACTGTACTTACATTAGTTTCTGGGAAGGTGACTTTTTAACAGAAGGTAAAGATTTTTTTTACGTGATGAAAACGCTACTAGCTTCAACAGGAACTGAAAGGCCTCATCTCTTCCAGTTGTCTGATTCCATTGTGGACTTCAGCTGCCAATGATTTGAGTTACATTTAGAAATTCATTGCGCTTGTCTTCCTCACATAATGAGGCCAACCCCTCCCCCCATCACAGATAGGTATGTAATTTCAGAATCGTTGTACAATACCTGTATCATCTGTTTCAGAAGTCCACGACCTGCATTTCATAAGTGAAGCACTGCAATGGCAAGCTGGAGGACAGTACAGATACTAGAAACAGACGCCTGAACAACTGTCAAATGCATTTTCTAGGTGGATTAAGTCATGGAAGATTAGTGCAGAAGCAGCGATTTATTTCCCTTGTAAGCAACAGGAAGGAGAAGACTAGATGTCCTGTAATATACCATTTCAAATGAGGACATCTGATAGGCAAAGCAATCATCTGAAAATGGTCTCCAAGGAACACAGAAATAAATATAACTATTGTATTCAACATTGCAAAAAGCAACGAGCTCAATCTGAATAATGGCATGAAGGCAACAGTAATGATAAAGCTTAACTAATGAAACACAGACAAAGATTAAAAAGAATGAATAGTGACAAGTAAAATCCATTAGAGGACAGCCTAACACTACTGTAATCAAAGGATTATCACTTACTTTGTCGATTAACAGCTGTTACCTCCTTTTTCAATGGAATAATTTGCAACAGAGTAAGATAAGTGTCAATGTTTTATTATTAAATATCTCCAATTATTTCCATCATGTACATAATTCTCTCTCTCTCTCCCCTCAGCCTTGTTTAAGGCTAGGTGTTTCTAAGTCAACGGCAAAATGCATTTCATAATTATGTTTGTGTCAGAAATTGATTGCCACTGAATTCATTTTAAATAGTGGGATAAATCATCAAGATATTTCAATATGATAAATCATGCTTTCAAAATCAAGAATGCTAATGACATCAAACAGGTTTTGAAGTAAAATTCTCTTTATCCAAGGAAAGAGTATGCATTTCATTCCAATACAAGGTAATTATGTCTAGGTGGGATGCATGAAATTCTCATGAGATCCAAATAGAGTGTTCCAGGAGTGCGACCACCATAGCTGAAAGACTAATTGTGATATCTGTGATTCAGGGTTTTGAAGAGATGCTTTTGTGTTGAAACAGAGATGCCTAGGCAGATCTAGGAAGATCTGATAGGATGTTATACTAACTGGCAGAGAGCTGAACTTTGCTAAGCCAGAAATCTTTATTGCTGAAGGCAGAAATCACAAAAAATAAAGATTGTGTTACTTAAATGAATGTATTGCCATGTTACCTGCTGTGCATAGGAAGCATCAAACTCTGAGTTTGGTTTGGATACTCTAAGCGTGGTGATGTTTTCTGCATGTGTCAGACACCCAGTTGACCAAAAAAAAACCTCCAGGAGAGAGGGAGGAGTGAAACATTGGGGGAAGAAAATGAATGGAATAAAAAACTGTGTTGTGCCTTTCCCTTGCAGTAAACTGCTTCTTCATAGGCCATTTACATTTTGGAGTTGGAACCAAACCAACGTAAGAATTTATAGGAACAGGGAAGGTGGAGCCTCCATCATCAATTTGTCTAATAAATATCGACCAATATGCTGCTTAAGATCCTCTGTAATTTAATGCAGTATTGTTCAACAACATAATTGAGTGAAAATAGTGACTCTGTTAATACATTGCAGAAAAACTCACTAGTTGATGAACTGGCTCCTGACTGAGCTGGAGGGAGCCCATGGAGTTCCAGAGGTTGGGGGTAGGGTGGCTGAAGGCCCACCCACCAATGGTGGAGCGGGTGAGGTGGGCGACGTTAAAGCAGGCCATAGCCCGATGAGCGGTGGGAGTGGGCAGGTTGGTAGGAGGTTAGGAGGTCGCAGAAGTAGAGGGGAGCAATGCCATGGAGGGCTTTGAAAGTGAGGACCAGGATCTTGAACTGTTTCCTCTTTCTGATGGGAAGCCAGTGGAGTTGGGCGAGGATGGGAATGATAGGGTCGCGGAGCCTGGAGCGGGAGAGGACACGGGCTGCAGAGTTCTGCAGCCTATGGAGGAAGGAGTTGGGGAGGCCAACAAGCCTGGATGTTATGAATACTTGCATGAGGGTCTCAGCGGCCTGCAGTGTGAGACAGTGGCAGAGCCGGGCAATGTTGTGGAGGTGGGGAAAGGTGGAGTGGGACATGGCATGGATGTGGGGTAGAAAGGATAGTTGAGGGTCGAACAAGATGCCAAGGTTCCGTATTGTCTCTGTGAGATGTAGAGTGCATCCATGGAGGGACATGCTGTCAACGCCTGATGTATGGAGGCGCTGACGGTAGCCAAGCAGGAGGTCCTCGGTCTTGTTGACATTCAACTGCAGGAAGTTAGCTCTATTCCAGGACTTGATGTCCATGAGGAAAGCAGTGGTCCTGGAATCGAGGGTGGAGGCAGAGAGATAGAGTTGGGTGTCATATGCATAGATGTGGAAGTCGACCCCATGTCTGCGGATGATGTTACCAATATAGATATTGAAAAGGAGAGGGCCAAGGACGGAACCCTGAGGGATGGCACACGTGATGGTGCGGGGGCTGGAGGAGAAGCCGTTAGTGGAAACAAAGTGGAGACGGTGGTAGAGGTAGGATTCGAACCAGGCAAGGGCAGTCCGCGAAGGTTGAGCTGGGAGGAGAGGCAGTGTAACAGGATAGAATGGTCAACAGTGTCAAAGGCTCTTACCATTTATCCACACCCCAGAACTACAAGAACAAACAACTCTCTTGCCTACACCATGCAGAGCACCTAGTGGAGTCAATCATAAACACCATAGCAGTTTAAAGGTCATTGACATCAGTAAGACCAGAAAGTCAACTAACCCCAAACCCTCCAGCGTGACTTACAAATATCCCAAACAGCTGTTACTACAAAAGAAAAACCCCGATTAGGTTTCTGCAGCGTCCAATATAAAACCTCTCAAGCTTCAATCAGCATATAAAAAACTCGTGAGACTTGCATTTTGTATTCATTGATGTTCACACTTGAAGAATATTAGAAAAAACCTATGTCTAAACACTCCCCAAGAAAACACTTGCTTCTTGAAATGTTCAGCCCAGAGATGACACTTCCTTTCAGAACCTGACTTTCACAGACACTGTATACGCAATACTGAGCAGGATGCCGTATCCAGCTCTGCTCGAGAGAAAGGTTCTGTGAGAGACTGCAAGAAATAGCAGTGGAAACACTGCCAAGCTTAAATAGAAAACAGCATGCTGTCTCATGCCATTTTACACTAAACTCTTCAGATCCTCAAAAAGCTATGTTGCTATTGTTTCTATTTTGTGATCATGGTACATGCATTTGTCAGGGTCGTGGTCGGGTTAAATCAGAAGGATATATCTTATTATTAGGAATGCTAGCTTGCCTGACCACTTTGATATATAATATATATTGAATGTATGCATTTGAAGGGATGACATCTCAATCTGGCAGTGGAAGCCTTATGACGTAATGCAGCTAGACTTCCAAAAGGCCTTTAACAAAGTACAACAGGACAGCCTACTTTACAAATTAATGCCACTGGGTATCTTGGGAAGACACGGAAATGGATTAGTAACTAGCTACATGAGGCACCAGTTACAGAAAATTCAGTTCAGTGTGTAACAGATTATGAATATCCAAGCAATTAATTTCCATTACCGTATCTAATCTTGCAAGATGTAATTCATATTATTGTAAGTGATAGGCCCGTATATGAGATTCAAAAATTGCACTTGGATATGGTTCAAAGATACCTTCATCCTTTTAAATAGCTCAAACAGGAAATTAACAATGAAGATCTAGAGCATCACTGGAAAATGTATCTGCCATGTATTTTTGACCAAAAATATGAAATCAGGTGCAACAGCCAATTTGAAAGGAGAACTGAGTTGCCCACAAGCCCCCAGATAAAATTGGTCGTTCACATCATGGCTGTTTGTGGGACACTGATGGGTGCAAATTGACTGCTGCGTTCGCCTCCAATACACATTTCCTACATTTTACAGTAAATCCTATGAAAAGCTTTGAAACATTCTCCCGACATGAAAAACGCTATATCAAATGCAAGTATTATTATTATAACACCCAGGTTCCAAACACAGGCCAATACTCTGTTTACTGGAATACCCAGTATTTTTATAGCTCCTTATCACATCAAAACTTCTCAAAGTACTCACTTTCAATTGTGGTAACTGTGTCAGTAGCGGTCAATTTTTTGGTCAGCCAACAAAATACAGTTTGTTGATTGAATTTTTCTTGTTTTATGTCATAAATCAAGAAATATTCAATCAAGAAAAACCTGGAAACGCACTACCATTTCCTGGAACATGGACTTACCTAGACTAGTGTGAATGTTTGGGGTGTCGTTTCTTGATGCCTCCATGGGCCATAGTTTGGCCACACTAGCATAGGCAAATAATGCAGCTATTCAGACCAATAAGATTCCACAGAGACTGATGGGGCGAATGATCAATAATCTGGAGGACTGTTAGCTGGGACATTGAACACAACTCACTTCTCATTTGGAGTAGTATTATGGGATCTTTAACGTCTACCTGATGAACAAAAGACAGAAGTTTGGGAAAAAACAGATGGTCCACATTGGTTTTCTCCATCCCACAGATCCCTATACTCCAACGTAACAGTAGTTCATTAGTCGTTCACTTTGCTGAATTGTATTGGTTTTCCAATCATACTTGGATTTTATAACACAGGGCAGATGTCTAATAGTACATCAGAAGGGAAATATTCTGGCCAAACAATTATAGAAGTAATGATGGAATTTGGGGAGTAAAACACATGCTAAAAGCGTAATAAAATTCTGGAAGCCTCTTTTCCAAGCATTAAAATGTTCATATTCGCATTGTAAAAGCTTTAATTCATTTACTGTTCTTGTGAAGGGTGCTATAGAAATGCAAGTTGTTGTTACTGTTGTCTCTTTATTGGGTGAGGCACAGACCAGGGTTAGTTTACTCTGTGAATTTCATTTAAGTCAATAAATTTATTGATTTATGGCTATTGAGTATAGGGGCAAGCATGTTACAGGCCCATTATGTAGATGAGCCCATTATGGAGGATTGGATAAAAGATACAACAATTTTCTTGAACTTAAACATGTTCTGGTTTCAGCATAAAATGTATTTGCCTGGGTTAAAAGTTTCCAGATGGACACCTCACATGAGATCTTCCTCTACAGAAATCATTGTTCGCCCACAAAATACACAATAAATGCTGTGAAGCACTTTGAGACATCTTCCTGACATGAAAGGAACTACATCAAACATAAAGATTATTATTTATTGTGCCCAGAGTGACAGCCCACAGTGAACTGATGTGCCTTGAGAGTGTGCGTAACGAATGAGCAGACATAATAATAATAACCCTTGCAATTGATATAGCGGCTTATCACGTCTTTTCGATGTCTCAAAATGCTTCACAGGATATACTGCAAAGTGTAGTGACTGTATATTTGTGGGTGAAACGTGGCAGGCAATTGCACACAGCAATGTACCACAAACAGTCGTGGATTGAGTGATCAATTTATTATTTTTTTGAGGCTTATTGCTTCTGGAAAAGAGATCCGCTAATTGACTAACAACCAGGAGAGATAAAGGGAATAAGGAGTGAGAGAGATACAGATAGACGTGGAGAAGGTTGGCAAAGAGCCATTTAGGGCTGAATTGTGGATAAGAGAAAACATTTATTATTGGTCTGTTGACAATGATTTATGGCTATTAGACCTTAACAACCCAGGATGATGTTGCTTCCTCACCAAACTCACATCTTCAGTGAGAAGACATTTGTAAGAAAGGTCCATTCCTCTGCTTCAACATAATAGCAGTTTGCCAAACTGTCTGATTCCCAAGTTTCTCAAATCATATTGTTAGTATTATTGTCAGGTACTTTAATACAATACAAATTATAATACAATACAAATTTACATTGATATAGTGCCTTTCACATCTTGAGGGTGTTCCAAAGCCTTAAGGATGTTCAAGACCCTCTTTTTCGATCTTGGTTAGAGCTGCCCTCCTAACTCCCTGACACCCCCCCACGCCCGGGTACTGATCCCTGATTGTTCAGCGCTTTGGGATGTCCTCCCAATGTGAAAGGCGCTTTACAAATGCAATTTTGTTCATAGAATCATATAGCACAGAAGGAGGCCATTCAGCCCATCATGTCTGTGCCGGCTCTTTGAAAAAAGCTATCCAATTCAATCCCACTCCCCGCTCTCTCCCCAGAGCCCTCGAAACTTGTCCTCCCTAAATAATTAGCTATTGTTGTTGTTTGTTGTTAACCATACTGGCTGGGCTCTCAAGCTGGGAGTGGGAATTGAGGGGAGGGAGAGGAAAGATGACCAAGGTCAAAGAGGTAGGCTTTGAGACAGGGAGAAAGCAAGTTAGAGGGACTTCGTGAAGGAGTTCCAGAGAGTGGGGGCAGAAAGGCTGAAAGCCCATTTTGCAGGGAAAAGAAGCAGGCTGGTGCTTGCTGAGCGAAGGGAGCATCTTGTTCGTTATGGTTTGAGGATATCACAGAGGTAGGGTGAGGGGAGAGCATGGAGGCATTTAAAGGTGAAAATGAGGATCCTGAACTCAATCCACTGGGGGTTGGGGAGCCAGTGTTTGATTTTGGATCTCATGAACAGATGGAAAATTACATATGGAATCACTTGACAGCATATCGTCATATTGTGATTTCCTATCGTACCACATGTTGGACTTGTGGAATGACTTTGAATGTAGCCCAGCATCTCTTGTCTGATCAACATTCAGATTCTGTGGGTGTGGACCTTCCTCCAGGAGACCACTTTGCTTTGACTGACCTGTAACCCCAGCTCACCTGCTAGAATTATCACACCTGGAACTATTACCTTCCCTCAACTGCTTATATGGCATCACCTGGTGCTCTAAACAACAGCACTTTTCCAACTATCAGAAGCAGGTGGTCACTTTTCACAGTGAAACTCAAAAAGGCCAGCCTTTCATCAAAGTGGCAGGGGAGCAACAGGCTACAGGTGCAATGGCTCCAGGGTGAAGGATTGATGAAGCCATGGAATACATCTTTACTTCCTCGACTCTCTTAGTAATGAGAAATAATAATTTTCCTGCCTTAATGATGCTACCTATAACATGAAGCTTACTAAGAATATAATGTACCTCAAGTGATACCCCCCCATTCCTGCTCATGGCTATCATCTCATCTATTTGACTTACAACCACCTTCACAGCTGAACGACTTCAGAGAGACTTAGACATTGCTTTACGGCTCTGGTGGAAAAATAAAATGTGCCTATTGCTGTTTATCAGTGTCTATTCCAGAAAAATGATCCTCAACATTCAAAGAATTTAACTGTTAAGCACTTTAACTGTGTTATATTACTCTGTTGGTCACAAGGATTGTTGTAAACCTACCATTATTTCCACTGTTAAAATGTTTGTGGTCACTTATGTTTACATCATTCTCTATTTAATTTCACTTTGTGGTGAAATATGAGTGTTTTATTGGTATTATTTATTCTGAATGTGTCTAGATTTTTAATATCAGGTTAGTAACATTTGAATTTTTGCTGCCTTTTGTAACAGGAAGATAATTTGATATATACATTAAATTATATTTATGCATGCAAATAATATCAAACTGCTGATGTTTTTTTTATTTCTGTTGTTTACACTAATGGAAATGGCCATTATGTTTTTTGGTGAACAGCTCTTCTGGTTTGATGTGTAATAAAGTATTATTGACCCCCAAGAAAGTGTCTGTAATGTTTTTGGAGATTTGCTTTCTGTTCAGAGCCACTGTGCAAATGATTGGAAGGAGGTTGGTGACACAAGGAGAGGTGGTCTGACAGCATGAACGCAAAATGGAACAATTTCCTGACCACAAGCTGGAGTGGAGTTGACAATTCTGAACTCCAGCCTCGGGATGCATCTCACTCTGTGAGGTAGCTAAATGCCACAACCATGTTGAGCTGCCTAACTCTCTATTAAAGAGCCCCTTGGACTCCAAGTTATAATTGCTTGTACCACTTCATGATGGTGCTGGAGAAGATGTCCACCTCCTCTGGAATATCTGAAAGCAACCTAACTGGCACAACCCCTCCCCTGTACTGGTATCTCTTAAAACATTTGTGAACCAGAATTTCAACTTGTAGTTTTCCTAATGAAGAACTGAAACCAAGCTTTATCGTGGTTTCCAACATGGTCAAAGCGCATATTACTGATTTACAATTATCAGCAACTGAATTACACAGCAACTTTTATATTTTTATGTGAAAAACTTGAACAAACAAGTATGAATGTGTAGAAATCAGAAGAGCACTTAGCACTGATTAGCAATTGTACTAAACTAACTGTATGAATCGTGAATTACTGTCAGAAATAGTTTATTTCTCAAGCGCTCTGAGCTGCTAGCCTGCATGAGGGGAGCTATGTAAATGTAAATTGTTATTTAAAAATATCACTGGTTAGCCCTAATGTATATTTAGATGTGTTCTGGCCAACATACTGGCCCCAAATTGACAGAATGTCAGAATCGAGCCCACCTTCTGTGGTGGTAGTGGCTGGACAAGCAGCGGAAAAGCTTGCCGAACAGTGCCAAGCTTTGCTATTTTAGTTGGTTAGACTGCAGCAGTACCCCAACAGACACTCCGGGGTCTCCAAGCCTTGGGTCTTACCAACCTGCACCTAATACTCACCAAAACTAGGTAAGCAGGATGTATGCCTGCAGAGAGAGAGTGCGCATTAAATTCCAATAAATATCTCAGGAATTTTCATGTGTAGGTGGGGATGGATGGACTCTCAGTTTGGTTTGAATATCCTTCAGCATATGTCTGACACCCGGCTGACCAAAATAAATATTCTCCCTCAAATAAGAAAAGAAATTATTAGTGTCTAATTATTATTCCTTGGAACTATAGCTGGGGCAGATTGGCTGATACATCTGCATAAATAGTCAGCCTGGGTAGTTGGTAGCACCTTTGCTTCTGTGTCAGTACTTTCAGCTTACATTTTAGACCGACACCACATTGCAATGCTGGGGGAGTGCTGTAACAACAACAACAACTTGGATTTATATAGCGCCCTCCACGCCGGACGGCGTCTCAAAGCACTTTTGTCGGAGGGACCATTCTTCATTGACGCGATATCTGCCTATTTAGATAGAAATTACAGATCCCATGATGCAATTCAAAAGAGAAAGACATTTCTCCTAGTGTCCTGGCCAACAATCCTCATAAACCGCTCACTCCATGGCTGGTTGTGAGAAATTGCATTGTGCAAAAAGACTGCTGGTTTTGCTTCCTCTGTAGCAATTACTGACGATAATTTGCCCTTATAAGCAGTATATTAAACACAAGCATTATTATTATTACTATTAGTCGCCCCACACTTCAAAGTAACTCTTTAGTTAAATATTCTATAATCTTTCACCATACGTTGTTGTACTAAATGCAAATATTGTAACTATAGCATTTTATGAAATTAATTCCTGCAGCACAATGTAGAGAGCTTTTGCCTGTAAGCAATTCAATCCACTAAGATAGAAAAATGTAACTTGCAAATGAACAGACAATTTCCCTTCCTAATAGTACCCTGGTTTCTATGGAAAGAAATTAGAAATTCCACCCCAGGGAGACTTTTGAACCATAATGAAATGACATTTTTTCACTTGGCATTGAAATAATGTAGAATTCATCCTTATTAAATTGCCTGTCATGGCTTTCCACCATATGGAATACATTCTAAACGGAATATCTGGTCTGCATGGATAATTAATACCGTAATCGTGTTTTGCTTTTTTGATGCCGGTTGACACCTCTTCATTTGTACATCCATTGAACAATATTAAAAATGTCATGCGATTTGAAGAAAACAACATCTTAGTTCAAAAATATAGCTGACTGTAATAATTATTGTGCATTTAGTTTGCATGTTTTTCATCACCAGCCAGGACAGACAAAATTGTGAAAATGTTAAAAATTCATACATTTTGAAAGATAAATGACTTGGACTTGAAGGCTGTACATTATTGACATTCACAGCATTCTCATCCTTCAAGCACAGATGGTAAATCCTATCATTGTATTTTGAAAGCAAAATGCAGAATTAAAAGGTTCACAAGACCGCAAGATTGGTTTGGATAAAGACGGCCCTTCAGTCCATTTGACCTCATCCTTCCAGACTACCCACCCTACTGTCCTCCCATCACAGAGTTGAGTTGTTTTTTAATTGAGTCCAGAGTCTTGCATCAAATTTATTATCAACTGTTCTCCAGCTGAATTATTTTGAGCAATGCAGACAAGATAACAACTTTGTTCTTCCCATTTCAGGACTCTCAGCTTAGTCTTGGCTGAAATTCCATTGCTGTCCTGGGGAAGCACTGCATTATTGGAAGTGCTACCGTTTGGATGAGACATTAAGCCAATGTCGTGTCTGCCTGTTCAGTGGGATGTTCGAGATCCCTTGACACTAATTGATAAGAGAAAAGTGTTTCTCCTTATGTCCTGGCCCACAATCCCCCAAATAAAATTGGTTACTCACTTCATGGAAATTGGCTGTTGCATTCGCTTACAAAGTCCACAATACTACATTTTACAGTATATCTTGTGAAACTCTGAAATATCCTCCTGATTTGAAAGATGCTGTATCAAATGTAACGATTATTATTATATTTTATTAAGTGTTGTTCTATGAATGGCCTCCAGGAGTCTCAGTTCAGACACAGGATAAGACAAAGCTTCCATTTCCTAGCTCCGTGGCTCTTCACCTCTTGGAATAACTAAGAAATTATGAAAGTCTTGTGGCTGTATATTCTGAGTCCAAAACAACAGTAAAGCTCACCCACACTGGTGGTTGTAGCCAGAGCAATTTACATCTAATGTGTGTTGCCTCTAATAACTATAGTGGCAATACATCCATAAACATATAGTCAATTCACTTTATAGTATATTCCGGGAAGCGCTACATCAAATTACATTATCATTTACTATGAAATAACCATTTCTGATGTGGCAGCTCCTTGTGTCCTAGGCACCTCTGTTTTTCTTAGTTTGTGCTACATGCAGACAAAGCTGTTAATTCTGTCTTAAGAGCATAGCTCTTTTGTAATAAATGGACTACATAAAGAGCTCAAATTAAATAAGGCGAGTTCGCCCTGGGTTTGTGTCAACAGCCTGAATCAAATCCCAGTCGGACACTACAGTACATGCAGTATCTGAAGAATGCATCGCTTCAGGGAGAAGAGGCCATGTAAGCAAAGAGGAAAATTCAATTCGGCTCATCTCCTGCACATACAAGATATTACACACCTCAAGAGAGACATTTGTTACATGAGATTTTGATAGAAAAATGGTCCCTCTCCTCCACAATGGTTCCTTCTCAGCTTTATGATGCTATTATTTAAGATGATGGGATTTTGATTAAAATTATGTAATAGGATCTGAGGATCCCTTTAATAAATCTTATGTTTGTGCCTGGACTTCAGCTTTGTAACTTCTATATCTGATTTCTTTTCTCTGAGGTACATGATATGTTTTGATTTCATTCCCTCGGTACTTGCATTGCAGTTCAAAGTTTGAGCTATCATCACTGGATAGCAAGATTCAACTAATCACTTGCAATGCTTGGTATAAGACCCAACAAACAGAGAGAAAGACAGAGAGAGAAGAAAAACAATATCAAAGACCCCCTGCAGATTTCAGCACATGTAAACATGAACAGCTCAATTTCAAAGAGTTTTTTTAAATATGAAAACATCCTCTAATGTTTTAGTTTAGTTAAAGTTAAATCTCTAACTTTAACCTTCTACCCTATACCCCTTCTTGTTAAATATTTTACTTTACTGACAATTCTAGGTAATTTTAAGGGTCATTTGTTTTTGATCATTTTTGGGCCCGTGGACTGAGACACGTTAAATTCTGAACCAAGTTCTATGTCAGCTCACTTCACTTTGGCTGTTGTCAGTGTATCAGAGGAGAGAGTGGAACATAATCTCATCCATAATCCGTTACACCGAGCCCATTCCACTGAGCTTACTTTAATCGCTGAGCACTGCATCATGCCTGACTGCATCTGCCCGCACAATATTTGATTGACCTTCCTAATATCACTGAAAGGAAACTCAAACCTCCCTGAGCCCAAGAGCAAAAAAAAGCTGAAATAATCAAAGCACATAGGTAAAACAAAATATTTCAATTATTGCTATCATTTTACTTTTTAAAAAAATGTCCAGTCATAAGACTTAGTAACTCAGGAACTAAGCGTGGACTCCTATTAGAACAGAGAGGAAACATATAAAGATGTGGATGAATGAGTCTATATATTTGAGGTATATCAAGGGAGTAGCTCTTATCTTTTTGATGTTGCCACTGATTTATCATCTTATGTAAATCATTGCTGCCTCTGTGTCTGGTTGGGCGTCTATCTCTTGTTTGTCGTACTTGGAAACTTAATAAGGAGCCTAACCATACAAGTAAGTTGATGTCAGTTACTGATGGGTTCAGGAGTGACTGTAGGCAAGGTTGCCAGTGACAGCTCTGTGTATGTGTGATGAGAGTTAAATAAAAGACTGAGATTCAAGAGGCGAGCTGCGAGCCTGACAAGATGCAGTTGCTGTCTAGGATACCCTAGAGATGGCTAAGGTGTTGGAGACACATTTGTTACCGTGCAAACAAGAATATGGAAATGTAGATATCCTTTGTACATTTCCATTAGTTATGAAAATAACTGAATGTGTTTGTATCACAATGCATTTCTAACAGATCAAAGCTACAAGCTTAGCATAATATTAAGGAACATCTCACAGTATATGGGATGCTCAAAATCTCCCTTATTTGTTGTTTCATCACCGATTACCAAATATTGCAGTTTCATTATATTCCTATCAGTCCAGCTTTTATCAATTTAAACACAATCAGGAGCAGAATAGGTGATATTGAATGGCATGTCAAACTCAGTGGACCTGCTCACATAGATGCAGAGAAGGGGAAATTCACTGAAAAGCATGCACTCAAATTGATTGTTGGTCTGTCACATGCGGAAACCCATCACCATGCTTAAGAGTATCCAAACCAAACTAAGAATTCCACGCAACCCACCTACACATGGAGATTCCAGAGATAATACACCTTATTGTGAAATGTTGCTTAGTTCATGACTGTAATGACTTTCAAATGTAGTAACTGCTTTGGTAGGCAACCACATCAGCCAGTTTTTGCACAGCAGTCTTGCAAACAGCCAGGAGGTGAATGGCCAATTTACCTGAAGGAATATTTGCCAGGAAACCAGGAGAAAATGCAGTCTCTTATTGAATAGTGTAATGGGAGTAAGCACAAGGAATCTCAGTTTACTGCACAAAAGTATCAGCCTAACTATGAGCTTCAATCCTGATGAACCCCAAACACCTGACACAGAGGCAAGCTTGCGACCAACTGAACCAAGTAGTGGTTGTTAAACCAAGGTCAAGGACTTGATTTCTGAGCACCATAGCTTTCCCAATGGCTGGGGATACATAGGTAGAATAAGAGTTAGCATCACTGTTCTCATTATAACCACAATGAAAAATTTGCTACAGTTAACTAACAAAGTATGATGTTTCCTTATTGTCTCAACCTGCATCACACAAAAAACATGACTGCCTATTGCCAGCGAAAACTACTTCTTTATGCGGCCCTCTAGAGGTAGGAATGCATATGGTGTGAGCTTTCTGTATTGTTCCACTAAAAGTTTGCGGCCAAACGTGGGAGCATCCTTTTAAAATAAATCACACAAATAGTTCTTTAATGTATTCAGTTTGATCATAATCCTTACATTTGATATATTGCCTCATCACATCATCAAGATGTCTCAAAGCGCTTCACAAGATATACCGTAAAGTGGTGTGATTGTATGTATTTTGTGGGCGAAACACAGCAGCCAATTTGAGCACATCAATGTCCCACAAACATCCATGAAGTGAGTGATCAATTTTATTGGAGGGTGCGGGGGGAGGAGATAATTCAGGCTCCGAGGATATATTATATACAATGTGTAAACCATGTGCTAACCAAGGTATAGTATTTTTGCCATTTGTAATCCTTACGTAAATACAGATGGATTGTATCCCAAGTGTACATCATACACAAACTGTGGGTAATGTGTTCAGTGTGATATATGCAAACCAAATATAAATGAATGTGTATAGAGGGAATTAAGATTTCCTTATTATGTAATTAGAAGTGAGTTTCTCCCAGTGCCCTTGCCAACAATCCCCCAGATAAAATTGATCATTATGGCTATTTGTAGGACATTGCTGCACATAAAATGGATATTGCATTCACCTACAAAATACACTGTCAATACACTACATTAAATGTTATGAAGCACTTTGAGACATAACGATAAAGCTCTATATCAAATCCAACAATTATAATTTTTTTAGTTTAAATAATAATTAAGATCCAATCCTTTTTCCTAATTGTTATTAGATTGATAAGGGCACCAGTAATTCTTTCTCTCTATATATGTGTGTACATATGATTTACATATGATGCACAATAGACCTAGATTTACACATATTTTTACACATTGTATTAATAAATTTTTTATCCTTGGTCATTCAACAAAGAATACAACTGTGCTTTCGGTCAACAGGGATGGGGAGAATGAAATATATTTTCATTTTTTCACAAAATTTGTTGGCAGTCATAACTAAATAATATAAAACATAAACATGATTATGTAGGAGTGGGACGAGGATGCTGAGCACTGGAATGCACACGTACTTGAAGGATCTGAGTGAAGAATAGAATAGGAAGAAATAAAAAAGAATGAATTGTCACAGACCAGAACATCTTTTGTAGTCGTCACTGTGTATAATCCTCATCTTTCATCCACACTTCACACACCACATGGAAAGAGCCTAATCTAACACTGACAAATTACTGAGCGTTAGGACTCTTTCTTCATATGGTGACAGCCTCATTTCAAATCCCGACTCTTGGTGGCTGTTGAGAGCATATCAGAGAAATCCCAACTTTATTTTGATGGGAGAACATAAAAGTTTAATCATAGCAGCATGATATATGTGCTACACCTCCTGAATCGTTCAATCACATCATCACATAGCTCAAAGATGTGCAAAATTAACCTTGTCTGACCTGTCTGGAAACTGCCTACAATATAGATAATCTGCAGAGAGAGGGATTGGGTGAACATTGTACATCTCTCCAGTGTTATCAACTGAAGTGTACAGATAATAATAATAATCCTTTAATTTGATACAGCGCCTTATCATATCCTCGAGACGTTTCACAGTGCTTCACAGGATATACAGTAAAGTGCAGTGACTATATTTTGTGAGCTAAATGCAGCGGCCAATTGTGTACAGCAGTGCCCCACAAACAGTCATGGATTGATTGACCACATTTTTTTAAAGGTATTATTACCCGAGGAAAGCGATCGGCCAACAGGGTTCCTACTTACTGCTAGGTAAATAGAGGTGGAGTAAGGAAACTTGCCTGAGGTTTTGCTCTGTTGATTCTCCAGATGAGGAGAATGTACAACCAGGCTGACTAAAGGCAATCCAAACAGCAATAATGAATATGGTGAATGACTACTTATATATTTGCTATAGAATCATAGAAATTTACAGTGATGAAGGAGACCATTTGGCCTATCGAGTGCACCAGCTCTCATAGCAAGATGTTCATTCAAGCATATCAAATGCAAGAATTATTATTATTATTAGTCCCACTGCCCTGCCTTTCCCCATACCCTTTCAAGCCACTGTCTTTCATGTATCTGTCTGCTTCCCCCCTGAAATCCACAATGGACCTTGCCTCTACCACTTACTTAGAATTGTAGAATTATAGAATATTACAGCACAGAAGGAGGCCATTCAGCCCATCGTGCCTGTGCCGGCTCTTTGGAAGAGCTCCCGATTAGTCCCACTCCACCGCTCTTTCCCCATATCCCTGCAATTTGTTTCTTTTCAGTACCTATCTAATTCCCTTTTGAAAGTTGTTGTTGAATCTGTTTCCACCACCCTTTCAGGCAGTGCAATCCAGGCCGTAACAACTCTTGGTAGAGCATTCAACATCCCAGCAACTCTCCGTGCTATGACTTAGTTTTTCTTTAAAGAGAGTCAAGACAACAGATGTATTTAATTCCCATCAATTAAATGTATTAAACATTTGTATGGTTAAATCTATTAAAAACTCATACTTTTCATAGATTCAATTTATAAGCTATTCAAAAAGTGTAGAATTAAAACTGGACTACATTTATAGTAAATGTAATTTGGGAGTGAAAATTGGCACATTGTTTAAAACTGAAGTCGACGGCAGTTGATAATGACGGCTCTAAGGGTGTGACCATAATAATAATAATAATCCTTGCATTTGATATAGCGCTTTTCACGTTGGGAGGACGTCCCAAAGCGCTTCACAGAACACACTGTAAAGTGAATTGACTGTATATTTGTGGGCGAACGCGGCAGCCAATTGCGCATAGCAATGTCCCACAAACAGTCGTGGATTGAAAATAACCAATTTATTATTATTTTGGTTTTTTGGAGGGATTCTTATAAGATGTGTGGAGTAAGGAAACTTGCCCAAGGTTTCGCCCTCTGCCTGGAATTGAACTCAGGTCTCTCGCTTGCAAAAGCGAGTGCTCTAACCACTGAGCTACAGGACTCCATGACCCTCCCACCCCAAGTCCAAAGCTGTCAGTGTCTGTTAATGGAGTTGCTGGGCGGTATTTGGATTGCCAGGATACCGACTTAACTCTTTATTTCTTTCATTCTTTCATGGAGTCCTGTAGCTCAGTGGTTAGAGCATTCGCTTTGCAAGCGAGAGACCTGAGTTCAATTCCAGGCAGAGGGCGAAACCTTGGGCAAGTTTCCTTACTCCACACAGAGCCTAATAATAATCCCTCCAAAACCAAAAACAATAATAAATTGGTCATTTTCAATCTACGACTGTTTGTGGGACATTGCTGTGCACAATTGGCTGCCGCTTTCGCCCACAAATATACAGTCAATTCAATTTACAGTGTGTTCTGTTAAGCGCTTTGGGACGTCCTCCCGATGTGAAAAGCGCTATATCAAATGCAAGAATTATTATTATTATTATTACTCCGCACGCCTGATGATAATCCCTCAAGAAAAAAAGCAATATACTGGTCACTTCAATCCACGTTGTGGGACACTGCTGTGCACAATTGGCTGCTGCATTTCACCCACAAATATACAGTCAATTGAAGTCTGTATATAGTCTGTGAAGAGCTTTGAGGCATCTAGAAGACGTGAAAAGCGCTATATCAAATGCAAAGATTATTATTATTATTATTGTTATTCTATTGTCCTCGCCTACACTACCACAAATAAAATTGGCCATTTATCAAGGTTGCTTGTGGGATTTTGTCATGTACAAATTGGCTCCCACTTTTGCCTACACCATGCTCAAAATTTATACAGTTACTATATATCCTATGAAGAGCTTTGAGATGTCCTCTCAACATGTATGAATCTGTCTTCATTTGTAGCATTCTCGCCTCTGAGTCAGAAGGTTGTGTGTTCAAGCCCCGCATTGCGACTCTGAACTCATATAGTCTATGCTACCAGTCCAATTGAACAACAACATGGCCTGGCAGCAATCTATCAGTGAGAGCATTCCAAATCAGTCAGCTTCTGATTTTTCCGATGATATATCAGTCCAGGGGTTTCCAATGTCCTGTCTCATCTGAAAGTAGACATTAAAGACTCCATGGCACTATTTGAAAAGAGAAGGGAGCTTCTCCTGGGTTCCAGACCAACAATCCTCCATAGACAATTGGTCACTCACTCCATGTTGTTTGTCAGACATTGCTGTGCGCAAATTAGCTGCTACTTTTGCCCACAAAATATAATCACACCACTTCACAGTATATCCTGTGAATTGCTTTGGAATGATATCTCGGCAACATGCTAAGGTGTTATATCAAATGCAAGAATTATTTATATTTTATTTATTGAGTAGCCTTGACTATAATTTTCATAAAAAATAGCAACTCACACATTGTAATTTCCACCCCCTGTGTAAAGTGATAATTATCCCGATAAAACATTGGGAGAGAAAAGGCTTAATCCCAGGCGTAACAGGCTTAAAATACAGTATACTCTTACTGCTATATCATTTTGCCCTATTCTTTTTGATGCAACAGCTAAAATGAAAAAAACATGTAAAATATTATAAAGTACTTTTGACAATATCTACTCCTTGCAACTATCATGGAACAAGCAAGAAAATAGAAAATTGCAGAAAATTACTCAGAGCAGACGTGAATAAAGGCAGATGGCAGCAGTTCCCACAGCTCCAGTTAAGTACTTGAGTTCTAAGCACCATGAATCCCTGGAGTATTATATACAATAACAAATATCTGATGATAATTTAATCTGGGGAGTTCTGGGGGCACTACAAATGATTCTTCTCCACTTGCACAGTTTTTACATCACCAGAGCTCCCCCCAGATTGAATTATAGCCTCTGAATGGCCTGTCAGCAATCTATCAGTGAGAACATTCCACATCATTCAGCTGACTTTTCAGAAGGTATATTTGGAAGGAGTTAAAAGACCGACATACACCTACTATTCATAATTCATATAAATGCAGCAAAGTTCACTTGTATGCAATATGAATGCGCATAAATCTTCTGTCTCCC
The DNA here is from genome assembly GCF_018977255.1 of Callorhinchus milii. Classification (NCBI taxonomy): domain Eukaryota; kingdom Metazoa; phylum Chordata; class Chondrichthyes; order Chimaeriformes; family Callorhinchidae; genus Callorhinchus; species Callorhinchus milii. Next base: position 73,410,645 of record NW_024704743.1, on the reverse strand, counting down.
ATGTCTTGATTCTTTTCAACTCTCTTCCTTATAACATGCATTGTTTGTATGCAAATGGCACAACTGCAAATCCCAGTGGGCTCTATGGATTCTATCAGAAAAACGTACATTAAGTTGGACTCCTGTCTTCATTCCGGCCAGGCCAAATAGTGGTCACATTGCCAAACCATGTCCCTTAACAAAGGTGGTTGACTCTTTGTATTTATAGCAAAGAATTTTACCTGTGCTACTTATTAAGTGTCACCTTGGCTCAATGTGTAGCATCCTCACCCCGGGTCAGAAGATTATTTGATAGAGCCCTACCTCAAAACTTGAACTCATAGACCAGGCTGACAATCAAGTGCAACACTGGGGAGCACAGCATGGTTGGAGTTACTGTGTTTTTGGATGAGGCATTAAATAGAGGTCTTGCTTGTCTGCCCTCAGGTATGGGTTAAAGAAACCATAACAATCTTGGAAAAAAGATGGGAGTTTCATCCAGTGTCCTAGCTAACAATTCCCCAGAAAAAAAATGAACATACTCCTAACGGCTGTTTGTGTGACCGAGTTGTGCCTGAAATCGCTGCCTAGTTTGCCAACAAAAACTATCACTATACTGTAGTTGCAACTAGGTCACCGTCTCAGACATCACCATCGTCGATAAAGCCATCTCGGACTACCACTTCATCTCCCTCAACACCTCAGTACCCCTTCCCCCTTCCCAACCCTCCACCATTACATACCGTCCATGGAAAAAAAAATTCCTCCCTCTCCCTTTCCATTGCCCTGGAGTCATCTGAACTCCTACACCTCTGGTCCTCACTGACCGATCTCCCCTCCTCACTCTCCTTTCTCCACAACTCCCTCTCCTTCATTCTGGACTCCCTTGCCCCGCCCCCCCCCATCACCTCCCGAACTGCCTCATACTCCAGTAAATCCCCCTGGTTCACCAGCCATTTCCGTTCCCTCAAGGCACAAGTGCGAGCTGCCGAACGCGCTTGGACCAAATCCAAACTAACAGTCCATCAGCAGATTTGGCTTCACCACACCAAGATCTACCACTGCGCTCTTGCCTCCGCCAAATCCTCTTTCTACTCCAAGGTTATCTTGGAGGCAAAGGACAACCCACGGCTTCTCTTTTCCACCACTAACCGTCTTCTCCGTCCACCTTGCCATACCTTGCTCATCCTCTCCTCACTCCAACTATGAGGAGATGCTGGACTTCCTCGAATCTAAAATCGAGGGGACACGTTCAGCCACCTCAGCCCCATCCACAGCCACCCCCACATCACCTCTCCTTCATGACCCACCCCCCACCCATCCCCCCCTAAACTCCTTCGACCCTATCTCTACCTCCTCCCTCACCAAGACTGTCCACAAACTCAAACCCACCACCTGCTCCCTCGATCCATCCCCACCTCTCTCCTCATCTCCCAGCTCCACCTTCTGGCCCCCCTCCTGTCCGATGTCATCAACCTCTCCCTGTCCACTGGTTCAGTTCCCAACACCCTAAAAAGAGCCGTCATTACCCCCATCCTGAAAAAAACCTTCCCTGGATCCATCCCTCATCTCCAGCTACCGCCAATCTCTAACCTCCCATTCCTCTCCAAGGTCCTGGAACGAGTCGTCGCTTCCCAGCTCCGCTCCTTTCTCTCTCGCCATTCCCTCTTCGAACCTCTCCAATCCGGCTTCCACTCTGCCCACAGCACGGAAACAGCCCGGGTCAAACTCACTAATGACATTCTGAACATCTGTCATCAGGGCTCCCTCTGCCTCCTTGTCCTCCTCGACCTCTCTGCTGCCTTCGACACTGTCGATCACTCCATCCTCATGCACTGCCTCTCTGCTTTACTCATTCTTCACGGATCTGCCCTTGCCTGGTTTGATTCCTATCTCTCTCACCGTCTCCACTTCGTTGCCTCTAACAGTTTCTCCTCCAACCCCCACACTGTCACATCTGGCATCCCCCAGGGCTCTGTCCTTGGCCCTCTCCTCTCTAATATCTACATGCTCCCCCTTGGTGACATCATCCCCAGACATGGGGTCAACTTCCAGATGTATGCGGATGACATCCAACTCTATCTTTCTGCCTCCACCCTCAACTCCAGGACCACTGCTGTCCTGACAGACTGCCTGTCGGACATCAAGTCCTGGATGAGGGCAAATTTCCTACAGTTGAATGTGAACAAGACTGAGGCCCTCCTGATTGGCTCGCGCTAGTGCCTCAGCACCTCAGGCTCTGACAGCATCAACCTCCATGGTTTCACACTTCAACTCACCGCCAGTCAGGAACTGGCTTGTTCGACCCTCAACTGTCTTCTCTTCCCCACATTCAAGCGATGACCCGCTCTGCTTTCCCTCGCCTCCGTAACATCGCCCGACTTCGCCACAACCTCATCCCTCAGGCCACTGAAACTCTTGTTCATGCCTTCATCACCTTCAGACTCGACTATGCAAATGCCCTGCTTGTCAGCCTTCCCAACTCCTCCCTCCACAGGCTGCAGATAATCCAGAACTCTGCAGCCTGTATCCTCTCCCGCACCAAACTCTGTGACGCCATCTCCCCCATTATCGCCCGACTCCACTGGCTCCCTATCCTTCAGAGGATCCAGTTCAACATCCTAGTCCTCACCTACAAAGCCCTCCATGACCTTGCCCCCACCCTATCTCTGTGACCTCCTAACCCCCTACCAACCCACCTGTTCCCTCCGCTCAGCCGGCTCTGGCCTGCTCCATGTCCCCCAACCCAAATGCCCCACAATTGGCGGGAGAGCCTTCAGCCACTCTGCCCCTAAACTCTGGAATTCCATCCCCCAGTCACTCTGCCTTGCCCCCTCCTTAGCCTCCTTCAAGTTCCGCCTCAAGACCCTCCTCTTTGACCATGCCATCGGCCACCCCTCTTCCCCTCCCCTGCCTTATCCCCCCAACCCCAGCTCAGGTCTGAAATGCTGTACTCTGTCCAGCGCCTTGGGACGTCCTCTCGACGTGAAAGGTGCTATACAAATGTAATCGTGTTGGTGTTGTTGTTGTAGGTACTGTGAACCACTTTGAGACATTCTGTGTATTAACACTACACAAATGCAGGTTCTTTCTTTCCACCAGCATGTTGAGAAACATAAACCTGGTTTCCTTTTTTAAAATAGACCAAATTTGCATGAAAAATGCCCTCAGGAAATAAAGTATAACATTATAACAGTTTTTTGTAATTATATGAAATAGTAATATAAAAATAATACTCTTTTCCCAAAATAAAAACATAATTCAATTGCAATTCAGGTTAATCTCACTTAATAATAACGAATAATAATAGCAATAGTTAATTTAATATCAGTAAATAAATACTGTATAGTTTGGGGAGAATTGTAATTCTTGTGATTCTGTGACTTCATATTCACAGAAGATTTATTTCATAGATATAATGGAATAAGGAGAAGAGCTGGCTCATGGTGATATCGCCAGAATCAGTCCCAATCCACAACACATCATTCTGTCCTTCACAGTTTAATTACTAACCTGTCGCATGGTATAAACAGAATACAAGATGAAGTGGTCCCAAACAATCCATAGCTCACTTGTGACTGTGACCACAACTCACTTGCCATTTTATTGTCCTTCAATTGTCAGGTAAACTTGAAAACGTGCTTGTAATGGTTTTCTGGCTGAAGGTAAAACACAGCGCAATGCAAAGCACTAGGGATGAGTTGTCTCTTTTAAGGGCAGGCTGAGAAACAGCACTTTCTGACCTACAAATACAAATGTTGCTAAATCTGTAACAGCAGGAGGCGAGTTGGTCCAACGTGTCTGTGCTGATGCTAACTCCACCACTGGACCTATCGAATCTCATTCCACCTCTCTTTCCCCACAGCCATAAATATTATTTTCTTCAAATATTTAGCAAATTATGTTGAAAATACCATGGTGGACTTAGCTTCAACAACAACAACTTGTATTTATACTGTATAGCACCCTTCATGCAGGGTATTGTCTTGAAGACCTTCCTCTGAAGATCTTCCTCTGAACATGCTTATGGTCACATCCTACCTTCCTCTGGCTCGGCGTCAGGCTCCGCCACTGTTAAGCGCTCCGAGACTCTGCCCTGCGTGAAGGGCGTTAGATAAATGTTGTTGTTGCTGTCTTGGATCCCTACAACCATTTGCACACAGGCATTCCATATGGTCTTTTGCAACTGACTCAATGATCAACGGAAATAGAAAATAGTATCTCTTTGTTTATCCTTTAAAACATTTACTTTGAAAATGGCTTTTAGATTCATTCCACCCCAAACATTCTTTGATCCAGAGGAAACATTCCTAACTTTTCAAGTTTCTTCACATAACTATAATCTTATCCTGAATATTACCCTAGTAAATCTACACAGTATCTTCTCCAGTGCTGGATACCCTTTTTAATGAAGTGTTCAAAACTGGATGCAATACTCCGACTGGGCCCAAGCAATATATTTTACAGGCTAGAGATTGATTCTGTGACCCTTCTGGTCTGCACGGCTCAATACCTCACCATTGTTAAATTAATATTTTGCTTCAGTCTTCAGAGGAGGACTTGATGCTAGAGATATAGGGAAGTTTAAATAATAATAATCCTTGCATTTGGTATAGTGTCTTATCACGTCGTTGAGACATAAAAAATCAAAGCACTTTACAGAATATACTCTAAAGTGAATTGACTGTATATTCTGTGGGCGAAATGTGGCAGACAATTGCACACAGCAATATCCCACAAACAGTTGCGGACTGAGTGACCACATTTTTTTTTACAGGATTATCACCCCTAAAGAAATTCGTCAATCAACTAACAACTGGGTTTCTACTTATTGCTACGTAAACACCTCTGTGGCGTAAGGAAACTTGCCTAAGATTTTGCCCTGCTCGGGAATCGAACACGGATCCTCTCGCTTGCGAGGCAAGGGCTCTAATCAATACCCTACAGGACTCCACACCTAGGTGGGGAGTCCTCTAGCGGTGTAAGGTGAGAAGGGGAGAAACTTCCCAAATAATTTCCATCCCATGCCATTAATAGAAGTGTAAAGTAATACACTGTTCATGTATAATGACAGCCAGGAATACACACTGAGCATCCACCTTTTATTTGGTAAGTCAGGTGGAAACTCGTGGAAACTCATCACCATGCTTGTCTAATTCTGGAATGTTCCAAACAAAGCTTAGCAAGAGGCAAGTTTTGGGAACCCAAGAATGTGCATTGGGAGACGGCTGGAGTTTAACCAGCTAAAATTGTATAAATTGCCATTATGAGCACTGCCTGGAAAGCTTTGCCCCTGCTTGTCCAGTGAGGACCACCCTACCGGTTAGGGCTTTGGCTTCCAGGGTTAACAGGAGCTGAGTGGAAAGAGTCCTTGCCCACAGTCTGGCACTGTTGCCAATGAACCAGGTTAGTCCATCTATCAGCAGTGGCTTGTGGTTCTAGGAGAAGCACTAGGGTGAAAGAGGTCAAATAATCCAAAAGATTTAGGAATCCAAGTATATCAATCATCAGAAGTTCACATGTACAGAAAGCAAACAACAATGTAATGATAATCCTATAATGTCTCAAAGTGCTTCACAGAATTTACTGTAGAGTATAGTGACTGCATATCAGTAGGCGAATGCGGCCCCCAATTTGCACAAAGCTCCCATGGCACTATTTGAAAACAGAAGCGAGTTTCTCCCAGTGCCCTGACCAGCAACTCCCCAGATAAAATTGTTAATTCACCTTATGACTGCTGTGGGACATTGCCAGCTCTAACCCTAATGGTGTGCACAAATTAGCTGCTGCATTCACCTACAAAATAACACATTACATTTATATAGCACCTTTCGTGTCAGGAGGATGTCCTAAGGCACTGGACAGTCAAGGGTTTGCACCCAAGCTTCAGGCTGGAGTCAAGAGAGGTGGAGGGCAAGGGGGGTGGTGGTGGGAAGATGACCGAAGGTCTGGTCAGAGAGGAAGGTCTTGAGACAGGCCTTGAAGGACGCAAAGGAGGGGGCAAGGCGGAGGATCTTCAGATGGAGTTCCAGAAGGCGTGTGCTGAAAGCTAAAGGCCCGACCACCAATGGTGGAGCGGTTTGGGCGGGGAACGTGGAGCTGGCCAGTATCTGCCGAGTGAAGGGAGCGGACAGTTGATAGGGTTTTAGGAGGTTAGGACATAGCCCTAACAGTCACCACGGTAAATTTTGTGAAGCACTTTGAGACATTCTCTTAACATAAATGACACTATATCAAATCTAAGGATTATTATTCTATTATAATGACCAACTGGTGAACTCCATGCATATAATGGAAACTCCAAAAATGAATTAGAATCTACTAAACATATCCCTGATTAAAGGCTTGTTGTGAATCCATACTGTTAAAAATGCTGGAAAAAAGCAATTACAAAACCAAGACTTATAGAAGCGCAGGGATTGATCTGAAAAAAATAAAAAGCCTGGGTCAACATAATCAGAAATCTTTCTGAATGTCAACCAACAAAGTTCTGCAGGCACCTTGGGTTTTATTACACTCTATGCTCCCATTTCTGACTGGGTCAGGATTATATTCAGTGAACAAAAAGTGCTTACCAATAATAAACATAAGAACATAACAAATGCTAGATGAAAAAAAAACAAGGTCCATATAGTTTGTCTTCCAACTCCCTGCATGCACATATGTCCTAAACTACCTATGTACTATATCTCATAATGTTATTCCCTAAAAGAAAACTATCTAGTCTGTGTTTGAAAGAATCAACACTTCCTGCTTCAACCGTCTCCCTAGGGAGCCTGTTCCACAGGTTCACTATTCAAGGTTCAAATAATACTCCACAATATTCCACAGGTTCACTATTCAAGGTTCAAATAATACTCATTTTATTAATCAAAACTAAGTAACTGAAAAATAACCAATCTGTAAAATTAAGATATATTGAAATCTTGATTATCTGCCATGATGGACGGACCCCTGTGGATAATTTAGTTTTGTGGATTATCAAGGTTTAACTAATTGTGTTTGAAATAAAGTTAGACAGAGTTGAGATTATTATGAGCTGGAGGGATAGACAGAAGGAGAGAAATGCATAAGTGTGATTTGGCAACCACCTTGGAGTAACAGCAACAGCAATAATGTTAATAATAATAAATAATAATAATCCTTATTTTTGATACGGTGCCTTTCGTGTCAAGAGGATGTCTCAAAGAGCTTCAAAGGATTTACTGCAAATGTACTGCAAATGTATTTTGTAGGTGAATGTGGCAGCCAATGTGCACATAGCAATATCCACAACAGCGTAAAGTGAACGACCAATTTTACTTGGGGTTGTTGGCCAGGATACCAGAAGAAACTCCACTCTCATTTTGAACATGGCTCTTGGATTTTACTGATCCAGGCAGATGAACAGGCAGGTGGGATCTCAGTTTAACGATTCATCCGAAGGACAGTATTTGCAACAATACAGCATACTCTCAGGACTGCTGTGGAGTGTCAGCTGCACTGTGTAATTTCAGAATTCAGAGTACTGGAATACAGTTGTATAAAAATGTCTGTGAGAAGTCACAGTTCAATTATAATCTTCAGCCATCTCTTTTTCGAAACCTCCTATTGATAAGTAACTTGTCAACCAATTCCCCTGGGTCTATTTCATCTATTACCCATTTGGCAAGTTCTTTCCCATCTATAGAGCACATGTATTTCCCATTTTTGCTTCCAATGTGCATTACCAGCCTATTTATAACTGCTTTACCATTCATGACCATCGCCTTAAGCCTACGTAGAACTCAGATTTCACTGTGATTCAGGAGATGAACGTATAAAAAAAAGCTAAACTGTAAAAAGCTAAAAGCTAGCGTAGCAGCTGTAACTTATGGCAGAAATTTTCTCACATGTAAAAAATAGGCGTTTTACTCCTGGTTTGAAAGTGGTAAAATACCATTCAGGGAGAGTGGTGTTGCCACTTAATGGCCATTTAGTATTTCACATTAAGCAGTGCAAATTGTGTCAACACATAATTCCAGGTTGAATTGAACTAGTGATAGCTATTGAATTTTTATGTTTGACCCATAGGTACACTAGATGTGTCAGCTTGGTTCAGTTGGTAGAATAACAACAACAACAATTTGGATTTATACAGCGCCCTCCACGCCGGACAGCGTCTCAAGAGCGCTTTACAGTAACGGATCCAGGGGCCGAGCCAGGGGGAGGGGGAGGAAGGTGACCAAAGGCACGGTCGAAGAGAAAGGTCTTCAGCAGAGACTTGAAAATAGGAAGAGAGGGAGCGAGACGAACGGAGTGAGGAAGTGAGTTCCAGAGCAATCTTCTTTGAGTCAAAAGATTGTGGGTTCAAGCCCCATGTCGGGATTTAGAATCATATAGTCTATACTGACAGTCCAATGCAGTGATGGGGGTGTGCTGCATTGTCAGAGGTGCTATCCTTTGGATGAGATGTAAAACTGAGGTCCCTTCTACCTGTCCAGGTGATGTTAAAGATTCAATGGCTCTATTAAAAAAAGAGGAGAAAGCTTCTTCCAGTGTCCTGGCCAGCAAGTTTCTGAATAATATTGGTAACTCACTCCGTGGGTGTTTGTGGGACAAATTGTGTGTGTGTGCAAATTGGCTGCTGCATTCACCTACAAAATATGCACTGCTACTTTACAGTATATCCTATGAAGCATTTTCAGACATCTCAACAACATGCTCAGGTCCTATATCAAACGCAAGGGTTGTTATTATTATAGATCAAATGAGTTTTCACTGTCAATTTGCTGACACAATAAAACTCTCCAAATAAGGACGGCTAAAGAGTGTCAGTCGTTTCTGGATAGTATAATGCAAATCAAAATCACAGCCTTTTCTCTGAAAAAGGCTGCTTGACTGAATTGCTCCTTCAGTGAAATATCTTCACATCCTTGGTCTGATTTGTTTTCAATTAAAAGTGCACAACAAGGTGCATGCGACGTTGCCCATAGAAATTTCAAGAGTTGAGTCACTTAATCTTTAAAGCCCTTGTCATATCACTTCCTGCATTAACCAAGTTCTTGTTCATTCAGCAGGGTAAGGATTAATTGTCCAGTTAATCCCTTATTTACTTTTTCTGCTTCTGGGATGTTCATGGTTCTTGCTATCTTAATCTGAATGTATTTGCACAGCAATCAGGTAGTAATTATTATTCCAGTTTCAGACGTTGTTGACAGGAATGCACAACCATAGTGATGGCTTTGAAAATATAATTTGCCACAGGACTGCACTGCATCTTAGTCTGAATTTATGTGACTAAGCTTCAAATGCAATAGGCAAAAATGCTCCCTTTCTCATACAGATTCCTTTCATGTTCCTTACATATTCCAATTAGTAGCAAAGGAGTCTTTGAGTTAAAAATAGGGGACCTAAATCGGAACAAAAGCAGCCAGGTACTACAAACAATATGTAGAAGGATAGAATTCTACAGCGCAGAAGGAGTCCATTCAGCCCATTATATATTTGTCTGTTCTCCGAAAGAGCTATCCATTACGTTCCATTGTCCTGCCCTTGTCAGTCCCCTTTTATAATCTTCCATTTCATAAATTTCCTCAATTACGTTTTAAAAGCCGACATTGTCAAGTGCTTTAAGATGTCTTCCCGGCATGGAACAAACTATATTATGTCTTTCATTCCGGGAGGATATATAGTCTATGTAGTGCCCTGGAATACTGCGAACTCGCCTGGCTCAGGAACCAGACTAGAGACAGTCACAGAGGGCTGCTTCGATTCCCATATTACTCTCTGATAGTGAGATGTAATATTCTTGCTATTTATTTGAGTATCGCCCACAAAACACCAGCTACGACACTTTACAGTGAATCCTGTGCAGCTCTTTGAGACGTCTTGACGACGTGATATGGTGCTATATCAAATGCAAGTATTATTATTATTAATAAGGTTTGGGGGAGCCCAGAGTGTGCGTTGGGGTAACTGCTGGATTCTAACCATAGCGTCGTGATTAGAGCACTCGCCTCACAAGCAAGAGGACGGGTTTGATTCCCAGGCAGGGCAAAATCTTAGGCAAGTTTCCTTACTCCATACACATGCCTCTGTTTACCTAGCAGTAAGTAGGAACCTGCTTGCTAGTCGATTGGCGGATCACTTTCCGGGGGTAATAATCCCTCTGAAATAATAATAATTTGGTCACTCAATCCATGGTTGTTTGTGGGACCCTGCTGTGCACAAATGGCTGCTGTATTTTGCCCACAAAACACAGTCACTACAACAACAACAGTAAAATTACATATATAGAACTCCTTTTTCGTCAGGAGGTCGTCCCAAGGCGTTGGACAGTCAGGGGTCAGGACCCGAGCATGGGGGAGGAGTGGGTTAGGGGTGAGGGAAGGCAGAAAGGTGGGAAGGTGACCGTAGGCATGATCGAAGAGGAGGGTCTTGAGATTAGCCTTGAAGGAGACAAGGGAGGAAGCGAGACAAAGGGACCGTGGGATGGAGTTCCAGAGTGTGGGGACAGAGAGGCTGAAAACTCGGCCACCGATGGTAGGGCGGGTCGGGCGGGAGACATGGAGCAGGCCGGAGCCCGCTGACCGGAGGGAGCGGGCAGGTCGGTAGTGAGTCAGCAGGTCAGAGAAGTATATATAGTATATTCTGTATACCCTGTGAAGCGCTTTGAGAGGTTTCAATGTGATAAGCAGTTATATCAAATGCAAGGATTATTATTATTAGTAGTAGTAGTAGTATATATGTGTAAAGTGTGGTTATATTGTAAAACTTATCAAACTTCAGCCATTATTTTTGGTAAGACATATGTTATCCTGATTTCTTTTTGTAAAAATATTGTCATAATCTTTCCTTTTGTTTTTGGTAACGATCCAGGGCACTGGTGATAACAGCCTGGCCAGAATGGTTCATTATCAGGGCTGAGAGGGGCAAACCAGTCACTGGTGCCAGGGATTTGTCCCACTCTGCTCTTAATCCTACAAGCCATAGCTCTAATGGGTAGGATGGTCCAAGCTGGACAAACTAGAGGAAGCTTGCCAGACAGGGCTGTCAATGGCAACCTTTGTGGTTTTGGTGGATAACTCCAGCAGTAGCCCAAAGCACACACTGCGGATTCCAAGTCTTGTCTCTCACTAACTTTAGTCTGGTTTGAATCCTCTTAAGCGAAAGTGATGCAAAGTGATAATTTTCCATATGTGTCAAACACCTGGTAAGCCAACAAAAAGCACTGATCTTAAATGTATGACCTCCAGTGACTTACTCAACCACCAGTGGAAATTGTTCTTCCTTACTTAACTTATGAAAATTCTTCATGATTTGTACGTCATCAAGTCTCTTCTAAACTTTCTCTGTAGTAGTGAGAACAGTCTTTTTTTTAGTCTCTCCTCATAAGTACAGTCTTTTTATTTCTGGTGTCATTCTAGTGAATGTCCTTTGACCCCACTTGCCTTCCATCCTAAAGTGGGGCCCCAAACTGGACCAAACACCTAAGATCTGTCAAACCAATTAATTAGTTTACAGGTTATCATAACCTCTTTGCTTTTGTATTCTAAGACTCTATTCATAAAACCTGGGATCACATTAGCTTTTTTAGAAAGCTTTGTCAACTCGCCCTCCCGCTTTTAAAGATTTGTGTACATGAATCCCTAGGTCTCTCTGCTCTGCCACTTTGTTTAAATAGAAGTAGTACATTGGTAACGCTCCAATCCTCCCATTTGACTTTCATGGCAAAGGATGCTTGAAAGATTGCTCATCCTCGATTTCCCTCAGCAGGCAATTCAGGGCCTGGTGACTTCAAGTCATGAATTATTTTTGAGCTTGGATATAGAGCCTTGTGTCATCGTTACATTTTGTACAGTAAAAACAAAAAAGATGAAATTCTGCAATTCAATATTAATCCAATTCCTCCACCTCCCCCTCATCTTGTATTCCCAGCGAGCACTGGCGTGCTTCACATTCCCTGCCCTATTCGCCTCACCATCGGTGGATTTTTAGCCATTCTGCCCCTACTTTATGGAACACCATCTCAGAAATGCCCTCCCTCCTCCCTCCTCCCTCCCCACCCCTCATTCAAGGCACATCTGAAGACATAGTTCTTTGACCTTGATTTTGGGCACCTTTCCCCCACTCCAACCCCCAGCTTGGATACCCAGCCAGCAGTGTCATGTTCTTTGAGATGTTCTCCTGACGTGAAAGGCGCTATATATATGTAAATTGTATTTCATTGTACTCTTCCATAAAGTCTGAGGCAAAATATTAATTTAATATCGCTGCCATTCCTCATCCTCCATGACACAATTTTCCTTTATTGTTTCCATTGTCCCAATTCTTTCTTTAACTATTCTTTTGCTTTTTCTGTGTTTATAAATCCTTTACTGTGTCCTTTTATGTTACCTGCCAGTCTTTCTTCATACCACCCTTGGGCTTTCTAAACTCCTTCTTTGCTTCCATTCTATACTTTTTCTTACTCCGCTTGATTTCCTTTCATATTTTATCCTTAGATTTGCTATATGCCTCTTTTTTAAGTCTCATTTTAATCCCCAAGCTACTAAAATTCTTCTGAGGAGCATTATCCCTGACTCTAAATAAATTAAAACTTCACATGGTCTGATTCACAAAGTTTGTAAAATGAACTTCAGTGGGATTATTGAGTGCAATGATCTCACCCCTAATCTCACTCCAAAATTGTTAGATAATAAAAATGCGTCTTTGAATGTTTTATGTTTGATCTTCGTATTGAATTGCAGGATTTTATACTTTTTCCATATTTACTGTACATCTTACAGTGACACAAACCTCTAAATTCAAACTCAAGATTAATTCATCATGTTAAAAGCATTGAAAATTCAATTGTGGATATTTTAACTGATACTGGGTGATCTATTGAAAATGAACTGTACTAATAACATAATAATTACCTTTGCATTTGCTACAGCACCTTCCACATCAGGAGGATGTCTCAAAGCACTTCACAAAATATACTGTAAAGCGTAGTGACTGTCTATTTTGTAGACAGTGAACGCAATACAATACAAAATTACATTTGAATAGCACCTTTCATGTCAGGAGGACATCCCAAGGCGCTGGACAATCAGGGATTTTGAACCTGGGCTGGGGTCGGGATCGTAGAAGGTGGAGGGCAGGGAGGGTAGGAGGAGACCGGAGACTTGGCCAAAGAGGAGGGTTTTGAGACACGCCTTGAAGGAGACAAGGGAGGGAGTGAGGCAAAGGGAATGTGGGATGAAGTTTGAAAGGGTGAGTGCAGAAAGGCTGAAGGCCCAACCGCTGATGGTTGGTTGGGCCAGTGGGGGGACATGGAGCAGCCCAGAGCTTGCTGAGCAGAGGGAGCGGGAAGGTTGATTTAGGGTCAGCAGGTCGCAGAGGTAGGGAGGGGCAAGGCCATGGAGGGCCTTGAAGGTGAGGACAAGAATTTTGAGCTCTATCCTCTGGGGAATGGGAAACTAGTGGAGCTGGGCGAGGGTGGGGGTGATGGGGTCACAGAGCCCGGTGCGGGGAGAGGATACGAGCTTCAAAGTTCTGGATGATCTGCAGCTTGTGGAGGGAAGAGTTTGGAAGTCCAGTGAGCGGGCAGTTGGCATAGTCAAGCCGGGAAGTAATGAAAGCGTGGATCAGGATCTCGGTGGCCTATGGTGAGAGACAGTGGCGGAGGTGGGCAATGTTGCAGAGGTATGGAGAACCGGAATTGGTCATGGCACAAATGTGGGGTTTGAAGGATAGATGAGGGTCGAAAAGGACAGCGAGGTTTTGGATTGGCTCGGTGAGGTGAAGAGTGCAGGCATGAATGGTGATAGTGTCAGCAGCTGAAGTAAGGAGGTGCTGCCGGGGGCTAAGCAGAAGTGCCTCTGTCTTGCCAATATTGAGCTGAAGGAAGTCGGCTCTTGTTCAGGACTTAATGTCAGGCAGACAATTTGCCAGGACATCAACGGTCAGGGAGTCGAGGGTGGAGACAGAAAGTAGCTTCAAATAGAATAAAAGGCACTACTAGACTGACAACATCAGAGCAACAAATACTGACATTAAAATGGCTAAAGATTACATTGTGTTATAAAATGCTGTTCATTCTCTGGTGCTTTTTCCATCAACTCAGGGAATCCCAAGGGCTCACTTCTCTCTCCAACTCTGTTCCTTCTTCAAAACAATGTCTTCTTCCACTCATCATCCAATTCTATCCATTTATTCACTGACAATTCCACTCTGGGTTTCATCACTTTGCTTCAGGTTGTATGGCCTGAATGCACATAAGCTTCAATACAAGTCTCAACCCTCTTGTAGTGCAGTGTTTTAATTTCTAAATCTTAATGGAGCAATTAACTTTGTTTTTATTTCAATTCTTTGAGGACTCTTGGGTTTAATTTACACAATTCTGAATATAATTCCATAAATTCTGGTAAGACAGGAAGTGAAAGGCACTCTATAAATATAAATTGTATTGTATGGTATTTAACCCATTGACTTGATCTCCTGTATTAGTTTCTCTCCTACGATCACCTGTGAAGTACCTCAATGCCCTATCACCAGTCCCCTCCTTTTCTTTATCTACATGCCCTCTCAGGGTGACATCAATCACAAACATGGGGTTAACTTCCATGGTCACACCATCCTCCCCGAATTCCGATACTGTCCCTGTGAAGCATTCTGAGACGTTATCCTGTGTTCCATTAATGCAAGTTGTTGCTTTCCATCTGTGAGAACTCTGCTCTGAAAGTAGGTCTTCTCTGATCTCAAATGAAATTCCTGTAAGTCCTGAAGAGTCCCAAATGATGTTTTGAGTAAGAATTATTCCCATTTCAACACAGTTATTGGATCAGGCACTCCTTGGCCATCTGATTAATTGTCCACATTTTCTTGAATATTTAATCCTCCTTATATTATTTATCTGGCAACATAACATCAGCACATTTTATAACATTACAAAATTGCTTCTCCTCAATCATTTGTGGATAATGTGAACAGCAAATATTCTCTATTAGACCCTTGTGGAACTGTGCTGGTCACTGCCCTGTGCCTCCCAGACAAGGCTTTTTCATTCACAGGAACAAACAACAACTTGCATTGATATAGTGCCCTTCATGGAGTTCATCCCAAAGTGCTGGACAATGAGGGGTCAGGCTTCGCCACTGTTAAGCGCTCTGAGATGCTACCCTGTGTGGAGGGCGCTATATAAGTGACAGTTGTTGTTGTTATTGTGCTGTTGTTTGCAACCGAGCTGCAGGTTGAGATCAAAGAGGGGGTGAAGGCAAGGGGGCTGAAGGAGGGAAGATGACCGAAGGCAGTTGAATAGGAAGATCTTGAGACAGGTCTTGAAGGAGGCAAGGGAGGGAGCGAGGCGGAGTGGCTCCGGGATGGAGTTCTAGAGGGTGGGGTCAGAAACCCTGAAGGCCCAACCCGGACAGTGGAACAGGTAGGATGGGGAATGTGGACCAGGCCAGTGCCTGCAGAGTGGAGGGAGCGGACAGGTTGGTGAAATTTTAATAGGTTGCAGAGGTAGGGAGGAGGAAGACAGTGGAGGGCTTAAATGCATTGTTGATTTCTGCTTCAACCACAGCTTCTACCAATGAGTTGCACATTCTCATCGTGCTCCTCCTTTAGATCTTTCAGTGGCTAACTTATATTTATGCCCTAATTGTTACACTGGACAATTGTTGATAGATGTCATTTTTGCTGTGAAGAACAGAATAGTGATAGAAGACCAAGAAATACTGACAATTATCAAGTTCTTTCTGACCTTGGTCTTCCAAAATATCAATAACATTTTAAATAAAACTAGGATTCTTTGAAACTACATTTTCTTAGCAAAATTCAACAATCCTTCATCAGTTTCCTGTCCATATCCATGTCTCAAGAGTCCTGTAAAGACATGTTGCATATATGAAGAAAATCAAATGCTAAATGTAAACTGAACCCAATTCATACCTTTCTTGTGATGTTGTGATTAAGACCAGACTGAATCTAATTACTCTTTCAGTAATATTGCCACAACCGATAATCTCATTGTGTAAATGGCATTGTGCATTAACAGCACAGAACTCACCGAGCTAGGGAACACCAGGATCACAGCTAGAATTAACATTGGTTGCACACAGTAAAAAACATGCCTCATTCCTTAGAATAGTTCAAATTGGCAAACAGATAGGATATTGCTGTGCAAAAATTGCTGTGATACTGTATTTACAAATACAGCATCAGCCTGCAACTTTGCTCTTTTAATAATAATAATCCTGTGGTTTATGACACTACATGAACTCCTTGGTCAATGACTATCTTGTAAACACTCCCAGGGACTGCTTATTCCATATCTAATCAAACTGCTATTTGCAAATGGAGAACAAATTAAACAAGACGGTAAATCTCAGGTCCATCTTTCCAAATGTGCAAAACAACAAGAACAGTTTGTCCACATAACTGTGTTCACACCGCCAACTCGGAAGTGAATGTGTGCTGGTGCATGAAAAATCAGCCTGTGCTCTGGTCAAAGGAAATACCTAAGCTCATGATTATTCCCCATAGTGAGCACTTGTCTGTGAAACATTTTGCCGACATTTTTCATTGTTTGAATGGATTGTGGCATCAATAAATGTCCAGTCCCTGCTGAGTTAATGTCTTTTGATGACTCCCAGTGGCTCTGCTTCAATTTATCTTCTATAAACTTGTGTCAACGTACAACAGCAAAGTATACCCACCGGTGATCAATCTACTCTCGAGTGTGTAAACGTGGGATACAGCAATCTTCCGATAACCAGTATCTCATATATGTGTGTGCAAATTAGCTTTTTATAATCAGTGACCAGTGATCGTTTTGTTTGCGTTCAACACAAATGGACTTCCCAATTAGTGCACTGCTCGTGTTCCTCAGTATTTTGGGAGACATCTGGGATAAGATGCATTCTTCAGAATTTGAGTCCTATATAGTTCTATAAGTTCTAAATGTTGGTTAAAAGGACGATGTCTTCATGCAGAAGTAAGTATTTGTCAAACTTTTTTTGTGGACTGACACAATCTAGAAAAGCAGCTCCCATATTCATGATGCGTCTACTCCTGTGCTGGAAAGTTCTATGATTTCAAGTCACATTTCAATACAGTTTAGCACGTTTGTACAAATAGCAAAAATAAAGTTTGCAAAAATGTTTTAAGTGACAATATTGTTTTTATAATTTGAATTCTGCTCTGAAATGTACTTGCATACATCGATGAAACTATTCTATTTATTATTTTAAACTGAGAAGCTACTTTCATCCCAGTATGTTTTCAATTGTATGTTATAATAATAATAATAATAATAATAATAATCCTTGCATTTGATTGCATTTGTCGAGTCCTGTAGCTCAGTGGTGAGAGCACTTGCCTTACAAGCGAAACACCTGGGTTCAATTCCAGGCAGGGTGAAATCTTGGGCAAGTTTCCTTACTCCACACGCCTAATAATAATTCCTCCAAAAACAAAACAATAATAAATTGGTCATTTTCAATCCACGACTGTTTGTGGAACACTGCTGTGCGCAATTGGCTGCCGTGGTTTGCCCACAAATATACGGTCAATTCACTTTACAGTCTATTCTGTGAAGCGCTTTGAGTCGTCGAGAAGACGTGAAAAGCGCTATATCAAAATGCAAGGCTTATTATATTATTATTATTATTATTACTGATTTAGAACCTTATCACATCGTTGAGACATCTCAAAGTGCTTCACAGAATATATTGTAAAGTGGATTGACTGTGTAATTGTGGGTGAAATGCGACAGCCAATTGCGCACAGCAGTGTCCCACAAACATTGTGGATTGAGTGACCAAGTTTTGGGGGAAAGGAATTATTACCCCTGGAAAGCGATCCACCATTCGGTTTACATCTGGATTCCTACTTACCATTAGGTAAACAGAGGTACATGAAGTGAGGAAACTTGCCTAATGTTTCTCCCTTTTGAGAATTAAACCCAGGTCCTCTCATTTGCGAGGGGAGCGAGCTAACCTCACCCAATTGTGCAAATGTTGCACTATTTCACTTCATGGCTGTTTATGGAACACTGTAGTGTGCAAATTGGCTGCCTCATTCATCTGCACAATGCACAATCACTGCACTTTACAGTAAATCTTGGGAAGCATTGCCAACTTGAAAGGTGCTACATTATAAATATAATCTTTGTATTTGATATAGCATCTTATCATGTCTTCGAGACATCTCAAAGCGCTTCACAGAATATATTGTAAAGTGAATTGACTGCATATTTTGTAGGTGAAATGTGGCAGCCAATTGGGCTCAGCAGTATCCCACAAACAGTCATGGATTGAGTGACCAAATCCTTGCACATTAAATACAAGGACTGTTATTATGTTGGCATTTATTCTGATTTTTTGTGAAGCTGTGTACAGCTTCGAATTTTTACTTTCTTTTCCACATTTTTTTTAATACAGCCAGCTATGAAATATTGCAATTTTAAGGTTTTTTAACACCATTTTTAAAAAAGGTTTTTTTTGATCAGCTTTCCAATTAAGACTGAATTCAAGAATTTTCCACGATTCTACACAATCTTTAATATTACAACAAATGGTCTCAGAGGCCAAAACAATGTGTCTGTTCAAGGTTTGTGGTTGTGACGTCTATCTGGTTTGATCTCAAAATGCTGGAGTGAGCTGCATGACATTTCTGAAACCTGCTTTGTTCTGAAGTAAAAAAAAATCAATGCTAAATCAAACATCAGGAAAGCCTTTCACTTACAGGCAGCTATCATTGGAACAAAGCTGTACCCTTTAATATTCCTCTTTTAAAACAACCGCTGAACATTTACAGTCAGATACCTAAAAGCGATCGATTTGCACATTTGCCCCGGCTCATTCGTGCCTTACAAATGTGAAAGTAAAGGCATCAAAATATTTTTCCTTCTTTTGTGAAAAAGAAAATAAATTTACATTTGTCTCACAAACAAGCTATAAATCATAATGAAAAGCTGCTGCCTGTGCAAATTATAATCAGGTCATCTATCACAGTCTGGGCCACATTAATGTGGTACCAAAAATGAATTTATAGAAATCCAACAGATCAACTGTGATTTGTAAAAAGTTGGGAACATTGAAAGTTTTAGTATTATTGATTCAATAATAAAAACAAACAGATAAATGAAGCCTGTAAGATCATCGCTGATTGAAACTAAATAGTCCATCTGGAGCGAGATTTACTCTATTTTCTTAACATTTCAGAGCACGCAAAAACTGACGAATTATTAAATTCAGGCTTAATTTTGCAGCCGCAGTTCTACAGATTCCTTTTAAGAAATGCGGAAAACTTGTTTCAAAGTCAAGGCGGAATTCAATAATTTCCCAAATTCTGTATATAACAAAATGCTAAGAAAATAGAATAAGTATAGACTCAAGTGAAATTTCTCCTGAGATGGTGTTAGAATCGTTGAGTTTCACCAACAGATTAGTGAAAAATAATAATAATCTTTACATTTTCTACAATAATAATAATCCTTGCATTTGAAATAGCGCTTTTCACATCTTCTAGATGTCTCAAAGCACTTCACAGGATATACTGTAAAGTGAATTGACTGTATATTTGTGGGCGAATAGCACCTTTCATATAAGAAAGATACCTCAATGTATTTCACAGGATTTACTGTACACTGTTGTGATTGTGCATTTTGTGGACGAACCCATTTGAGGACAAGAATACTGTGGCTGATATTCATAGATTCATAGAATGTTACGGCACAGAAGGAGGCCATTCGGCCCATCGAGTCTGTGCCGGCTCTTTGACAGAGCAAGTCACTTTCACTAACCCCAATCACCAGCATTCTCCCCATAACGCTGCAAACCCGTCTTCCCCAGATACCTATCCAGTTCTCTCTTAAAAGCTGTTATCAAATCGGACTTTACTACCCTTTCAGGCAGATCATTCCAAATTCAAACAACTCGCTGAGTGGAAAAATTTCTTCTAACCTCTCCTCTGCTTCTTTTGGTAGATATCTTAAGATTGTGACCACGGGTCACAGACACACCTACCAGCGTAAACAGCTTTTCCTTATCTAGTCTGTCAAAACCTTTCATGATCTTGAAGACCTCTATCAGGTCCCCGCGTAACCTTCTCTGCTCTAATGGGAAAAGTCCTAACTTCTCCAGCCTGTCCTCATAGCTAAGGTTCCCCATTCCTGGTATCATTCTCGTGAATCTCCTCTGCACTCTTTCCAGTGCCTTAATGTCCTTCCTGAAGTAAGGTGCCCAGAACTGGACGCAGAACTCCAGCTGACGCCTAACCAGTGGTTTGTATAGATTAACAATAGCGTCCCTACTCTTATACTCTATGCCCCTACTAATAAAGCTCAGTACACCAAATGCCTTTTTTACTGCCTTATCTACCTGCCCCACTACCTTTAATGATTCGCTTACTTGAACACACAGATCTCTCTGTACGTTCACCCCCCCTTAAGATTGAGCTACCAAGTCTATATTGCCTCGTATCATTTTTCCCACCTAAGTGTATTACCTCACACTTATCCACATTGAAATCCATCTGCCACATGTCAGCCCATTCCACCAGTCTGTGTATGTCTGCTTGCAGTTGGTTACAGTCCTCCTCACTATTTACTACCCCACCTAACTTTGTATCATCTGCAAACTTGGAAACAGTGCTCTCTGTGCCCAAGTCCAGATCATTAATATATATTAGAAAGAGCAGTAGTCCCAATACCGATCCCTGGGGGACATCGCTGCACACCTCCTTCCATTTCGAGAAACACCCATTAACCACCACCTTCTGCTTTCTGTCACTCAGCCAATTCTTAATCCAAACTGTCACTGTCCCCTTAATACCATGAGCCTCTAATTTTTTTATTAATCTCTTATGCGGTACTGTGTCAAAAGCCTTTTTGAAATCCATGTAAATAATGTCCACTGCATTTCCCTCATCAACCCTCGCAGTCACCTCTTCAAAAAATTCTATTAGATTTATTAGACAAGATTTGCCTTTATTTGCCATGTTGACTGTCTCTAATTACCTCATGTTCCTCTAAGTAGAGATTTATTCTGTCCCGGATTTATTCTGTCCCGGATTATTGGGTTTGACTATTGATTATTAGAGCAACAAACAATTGGATTTGAATTTTACCCACCAAATATAAAGTTAAAAAAATCCTTAATTTATTTAGCGGAAAGCCATTCTTTAATTTAACTGTGGCACAATTTTTCAAATTTTTCAAACAACAACAAATTGCATTTATATAGGACATGCCAAGATGCTAGACAGTCAAAGGTTTGACTTCAAGAGAACTAGAGAAAAAGATGCCTAGAATTGATAGTTTATGGAAATATAAAGTATATTTGATAAAACTATTGATTTTTGTCTCGCAGTGGAACACATGAAAATCAATGCTAGAATTATAAACATTGTTCTTATTAGTAAGAATGTTCTCAAATCCCAACGCTTCAAGCTATAACTCTAGCTTTATGTAAGCAAAATGGTCTATGAACTTTCTAAGGTACAAAACAATTACTCAATACCGAGCAGCTGACACACCAATGCATTCCTGGGATGGTGGTGGGTGGAGGATGGTAGTGGGGTGTTGTATCGTCCGATACGATCAGCACAGACTGTAAGAGGCAAATGGTGTGGGGGTGTGTGTAGGTGTGAGAGTTTGTGTGTAGGTGTGAGGGTGAGGGTGTGTGTAGGTGTGAGGGTGTGTGTAGGTGTGAGGGAATGAGGGTGTGTGTAGGTGTGAGGGTGTGTGTAGGTGTGAGGGTGTGTGTAGGTGTGAGGGTGGATGTTAAAGGTTCCATGTCACTATTTGAAAAACAAGGGAGTTTCTCCTGGTGTTCTGGTCCCAAATAAAATTGGTCACTTACTCCAGGGCTTTTTGTGGGCATTACTGTGTGCAACTGGTTGCCGTACTTCACTGATGAAATACAAAATCAATCCACTTCACAATGTATCCTGTGAAGCGCTTTGTGATGTCTCAACAACGTGATAAGGTGCTGTATCAAATGCAAGGATTATTATATTATTTATTATATTCTTAAGCATGGTGCCCACACGTCCACACATGCCTGACCAAAAAAAATCTTTATTATAATTAAAACAAGAATAGTTCTTAGAGTATTCAGTAACAGTGCAAATTATCCTTTTGTATAGCTCATTGGTTAGAGCAATCGCCTCCCAAGCGAGAGGACTTGGGTTCGATTCCCGGGCAGGAGGAAAGGTTGGGCAAGTTTCCTTACTCCACACGCCACTGTTCACCTAGCAGTAAGTAGGAACCTGGTTGTTAGTCAATTGCCAGATCGCTTTTCCAGGGGTAATGATCCCTTAAAAAAAATTGGGTCACTTAATCCACAACTGTTTGTGGGACACTGCTGTGCACAATTGGCTGCCACGTTTCACCCACAAAATATAGTCAATTCACTTTACAGTATATTCTGTAAAGTATTTTGAGACGTCTCGATGATAAGGCGCTATATCACGATTATATAGGATTATTGTATGTTTAAATCAAACCCTTTTTGTAAATTTAATTTTCTAAAATTACATGTTTAATCTCTGAAACTGTCTGGCTCAATACCTCTGCCTCCCCCACCACTCCATTATCTATCTTTAAATCCCACATTAAGACCTAGTTCTGTGACCCTGTCTATGGTCTCCTCCCCCTCTCCCTTGCTCAGCAATCAACTCTGCTATTCTGTGCAGTACTCCGAGACACTATCCAGCATAAAGAGTGCTATATAAATGCAAGTTGCTGTTTTTGTTTAGTCTAGTGCATGGTCTCCCTGGACTGTACACTAACCCCTGGCTAAGTATGGATAGGGGATTTCTGGCTCTAACAGTTCTTCTCTGGTACTAGCTTCAAGGTGTTGAATAGTAGAATGTTTTACGGCACAGAAAGAGGCCATTTGCTTCTTACAGTCTGTGCTGATTCTATCTTCTACATTGGAACTACAATATAGAGTCTCATTCCATTACACAGTTCTTCATGATGCCTTTTAATATCGCTCTCCTCTAACATTTATTTGCTTGGAGACATTCTCCCAACGTGAACAGCATGGTACAAATGTAAATTATATTGTACTTATCAAATTCCTTTTTAAACATTGCCATGGACATGACTAAAACAGCCATTTGTGCTAACGATTTTCGTATTCCAACAATTTTCTGGGTAAAACAAATCTAACCTCTCTCTTACTTCTAATATTGTAGGTTTTACTGTTATTCTGCTCCAGTAGGTTTAGCCAATGTTCAATCATAAATAAGTGCAATACAATTTTAAATAATAAATACCACAAGAATATAAATTTTAGATCATACTTTTAAGACTTACATTTATTTATAACTGCACAAGAGCAAATTTGCTAACAGGCACAAATTATTTTTTTCCCCAATGCAAGGAGAGTACAGAGTGAAAAAAAAACCTCTCTTAGTTGTAAAATCTGAAATGTCCGATTGTGAAACTATCCACAATGCTACACTTCAAAATAACACCAGAATGTATTCCTTCTGCAAACTGTGTAAATTGAATCTTAATAAGGCAATTACACTTTGAACTCTTAAACTCTACTGCATCTTATCACTGGTTTTGGATGCAATAGTACACACTTTGCTCAGATCATAGCCTAAAGCAATTATGTACGTGACCTTAACACGTGAAGAAAGTATTTTGCTTTAATGACAAGCTTTCTGCCATAAGCCCACACTGACACTAAGACAATACAGTCCTATGCCTTTGAAGGTTAAGGGCAAATTGAAAAATGTAAGTGCAGCATTCCTGACACTTCCGTGTCAACCTGCCCACACACAAAATGTAGATGAGTCTGAGAATATGAGGTATGGCAGGACTGCATTAATGTCTGAAAATTTACACTGGTTCTCTGTCTCCATTCTCAATAAATTTGTTGAAACATTATATCACTTCACCTTGCATTATCCACAAGGCAACTAGCAAGTATGTAAGCTTTAGCATTACATTTCATAGGTATACACTGATAGCAACCTTTATCTCCAGTGATATGAATGATGATTAATACTTTGGTGATTAATATTTTATTACCCTAAGGCTTTGATTTGGATTTCCAGCAAACTTTAAAATAAACAATTAATATACAGCAGTGTGTAATATGGTGTCTGATTTTATTAACGAAGTAATAAAAAAACTAAAATAACATCAATTTAAATGTGCTGGATCATAAAAAAGCAAAGGAATATTAATGGTTAAGGTGAATCATATCACCCTTCCTGAATCACTTTTATAATTCCAAAGAATTAAAGGAAACACAGTCGCAAACTGGACCTCAGATGATGTCAAAAAGCTTCAGTACGGCATTTTTAAGCCCAAATTGGAGTCAGCTGCCAAACTACCTCATCTCTTGCAATACAGGCAGCCAATTTTCAATAAGATTCAGCATGCCACTTCTCCAGACAGAGTTGCATATATAAAGCCAACTAGGATGGTTATGACGGAGATATTGCTTTTCTGTCAGAGCCTATCATTCAAACTAATGGAAAATTCTATAATTGTCACAGCTATTACAGCTCGTCAAAGAGCAATACAAGTAAAATCAATTTTCACACTCATCAAATTACACAAGACAAAAACAACTTAATATCAGAGAGACATGGAGACAAAATGGCTGCCGGTTCTTTTGTTGGTGTTCCGGTGTCTGTGATCATAGAATCATAGAATTATACAGCACAGAAGGAGGCCATTTGGCCCATCGTGTCTGTGCCGGCTCTTCCAAAAGAGCTATCCAATTCAATCCAAATGCCCCGCTTTCTCCCCATAGCACTGCAAACTTGTCCTCCCCAAATAATTATCTACTTCTCTCTTAAAAGTGTTATTGAATTGGCTTCCCCTCCAAAAATATATATTTGACTCACTTCGGAAATACAGCCACCAATCAGATGGGCCCCAATAACCTTGTGGGCTCTGACGTGACTGCACCACTTGCACCATTGTAATTACACCACAGTCACAATACCCAGTTTACAGTACTTTGCAGTAATTCTTGTGTAGCACTTTGACATGGAACCAAATGCAAAGATATAATACTATGGCAATGTTTTCCAGGGGGGATCCCAACGTGCAATTTACTTTGCACTCTGAGATGTTATCCTACATGAAGGTAACTATATAAATGTACCTTGTGTTTTTATTGTTTTGAATAATTCTAAATTACAAGCTCCAAAGCGTTTATCTTTCAGTGACAAAAATTTATATGACCAATGTTGAGTCGATATGAGAGCAGCTCTTTCATATGCTTCAGATCCTAACAAGCGGTTAAAAAAAAGTACTCCGGTCCAACTTCAGAAACACACCAGATCATATCAAACACCTCCTTAACAATCTCTGTACCTGAGTTTCAGAATAAATTACATTTATTTCTCTGAATGTTCTCAAATGAAAATGCAAGAATAAAATGACTGGGATTATATATGGTACATTATGTGGTATTGAGTAATGAGCAATTTCGGTCTGTGGGTGTTGTCCAGTTTTGCACACATCAAGAACATGATAATTAACTGCAATAAAAATAAGTAAAAATGGAAATTGGCTGAGTTTTGCACCTGTTGGGTGTTTGTGATATTGTTGTAAAAAAGCAACCAAAAGAACTAACCAGAACACAAGTCTTTATAAGGCCAGATCGGAGTCTCAACCTTACCCACTTTCATACTTTGTCCTAACATTGGCTGTCAATTGTACCAACCTCAGCTCAGTCACTGAAGGAGACATCTAACTTCACCGTATACATTGTTCAGATGAGATGTTAACCCCAGGTCTGCCTGTTTTGGTGTATGTTAAAGATCCCATGGCACTATTCAGAAAGAGAAGGGAGTTTCTCTTGGTGTCCCAGCCAACAATCCCCCAAATAAAATTGATCACTTGATCCTTGGCTGTTTGTGGGACATTGCTGTGCACAAACTGGCTGTTTCACTCACAGGCAATCCATTTTACAGTACATCCTGTGAAACATTTTGAGAGGTCTTGATGACATGATTACTTTTAGATTTTATCGTGGATATGAATGACCAATTAGCATTCCTGTCAATTAAGCGCTCTGTCTCTGGATTAGAAAATTCAAACTTAATGTCGGGATTTTGTGCTCATAGATAGGCTGACACTCCAGTGCAGTTCTAGGGGCACATTGCATTGTTGGAGGTGCTGTCTTTCGGATGAGGGATTAAACCTGTCTGCCTGTTCAGCTGGATGGTAAAGATGCCATGGCACAATTTAAAAAGAGAAGCCGTTTCTTTCGATGTTCTGACCAACAATACTCCAGATAAAAAATAAATATTCACTTTCTGGGTGTTTGTTGGACGTTGCTTTGTGTAAATTGGCTGCCACGTTCACACACAATACTCGGTCATTACACTACACAGAAACGTTAAACTTAATCCTTTAAAGTCTTCAGTTTTAGCAGTAATTTCTCCTTATAAAATATATACTCCTCCTTTTCTTGAAATCTCCATGTTGCACAGGTTACCCCCAGGAGACAGTAGGTGTGTAATCTGTTTTCAGCTTCAGCTGTTTCCAGTTGCCAGTGTGAGTTTGACACAGTATTGGCAAGCCTGACTTTCCACAGGTAACTGCCCTGGGGTCTCTGCTCAGTGTCTGGTTAGGGTGAGCTTGAGAACCCGGAGCCCAGATATTAAGGCACATGGCTGACCTGTATTACTGTAAACTAGGCGGATTATGGGGCAAGAGTTGGAAAGTAGGTTTAATATAAAGAGTGACATTATAGATGGTAATAGTGGATCAAACGCTAACGGATGAATGTCCTCCTATGTTAAAAAGCTGTCTGTTTATTTGATGTCAATGCTATAAGCTATCTCTGAGAAACCCTTCTATCTTCTGAGTCATGGAAAAAGCACAGAATTGACAGCACTAAAGGAGGACATTTGACCCGTCAGTGTCTTGACTGCAGCAACTACTTGCTAATGGGCAAACTGTATACACATGAAAACATTAGCATCTTAGCTTGGGATCTCTGTGGATCTCGAGTCTCACTGGGGTACAAGGATTTTCCTGCAGAAAATATAGGTTACATTTTGAGCACTATTCCTGCTGTCTTACAAGCACTTTTTCAACCCCATTTTGACACCATACCAGTGAGATATAAATTAAAAATTAAGAGCCTTAAAAATAGTTGTGAATCCCACAAGCAGAACCTGATGAAAATATTGAAGTCTTAAAACATCATTAAATGTATATTTTAACATCAGCTGGTCTATACTTGTACTATTTACTTAGTATTTCACAGGATGCAGAATTTAGCAAATTATACTTAATAAGGAAACAAAATACCCATGACTCAATGATGAAGATGTCTGTATAATAATGGTAATAATATTCCTTGCGTTTGATACAGTACCTTGTCCCATTGTCAAAATATCTCAAATTGCTTCACAGGATTTACTTTAAAGTGTAGTGACTATGTATTTGTAGGTGAACAGAGTAGCCCATTTGCGCATAGTAAAGTCCTACAAACAGCCATGAATGACCAAATTATATTTAGGGAATTGTTGACCAGGATACTCAGAGAAACTTCTCTTTTCAAATAGTGCCATGGGATCTTTATTGTCACAAGATCACAAGATTGGTTTGCTGAAGGCCTTTTGGCCCATCTCATCTTATCCCTCCAGAACACCCAACCTACTGCTCCTGACCCCACTTCACTGCACCAAGCTGTGTTTTAAATGAGTCTAGTGTCCTGGCTCTACCACATTTTGTGGCAATCCGCTCCAGTCATTCATTATGCTGTATGCAAAGAAAAACTTCCTGTCATCTGTCCTGGAATTGCCCTTTACAACTCTAAACCATGTCCTCTTGTTCTACTAACTTGATACATCTTGAAGTATTGATCTGCGTTTACTTTTTCAATCTCATTTATAATGTTGTACACCTCACTGAGGCCCCTCTGAGTCGTATTCTCTCAAGACGAAAAATCCCCAGCTTGTCTAGTCGTTGCTCATAGCCTGGGCCAATAGAAAGGTGCCACCGCACTTTTTCCGCGGAATCCGCCATAAACAAACCCTCCACTACAAACCCGTCATAAAGTATTTGCTGGCCCCTCGCTGTTTACCTGACGTCACTGTGGGCAGAGTGGATGCACACGCACTGTGCTGCGCCAGCAGCAAATGGGCTTCACTCGGAGGCCCCACTTTGTGAATGTCTGTGTGTCTCTCTATGTTTTTGTGAGTGTCTCTATGTGAGTGTGTGTGTGTGTGTCTCACTATGTGTTTGTGAATGTCTGTGTGTGTCTCTCTATGTGTTTGTGAATGTCCCTATGTGAGTGTCTGGTGAGTATCTCCCTCCATGTGTTTGTGAGTATCTGTGTGAGAGTGTCTCTCTGTTCTCTGCATGTTGTGTGTGTATGTGTCTATGTGAGTGTCTCTCTCCTCTGTATGTATGTTTGTGAATGTGTCTGTATGTGTCTCTTCTATATGTGTGTGTGTTTCTGTGTGAATGTGTATGTGTGTCTCTCCTCTATCTGTGTGTGTATATATCTGTGTGTGTGTGTCTCTGAGAGAATGTGTTTCTCTGTGTCAGTGAGTATGTATGTCTCTCTCTAGGTCTCTGTGTCTGTGTGTGATTCCGGCCCTCAGAGGCAGGAGGTGGTGAGCTCCTGTAGCCTCGCTGGTGTCCTCCCCCCCAATATTAAAGAAGCAATTCATATTTGTTTTGCTACAATCTAATAAATGTTATTTCTTTATATTTAGTTTTATCAGTAAAATTAAAACATGTAGGTTGGCAGAAAATATACCTCAACAGCACCAACCAACCACCGCAATTTTCTGCAAAATGGCCAAACCTCTCCGCAACTTGGGGCAAATATTTCTGCACTTTTCTATTGGCCCAGTTCATAGCTCATTCCTCTACCACTGTGGACATCCTTGTTGCTCTCCTTTGCACTGCTTTTAGGGTCTGGACAGTTCCCTTATGCAGCATTCAATGTGTGGTCTAACCCAGAGCAGTGTACACCACTTGAATAAACAGACAGGACCTCGGATTAATCCGAAGAATGGCACCCTCAACAATGCAACTCTCTTCCAACATTGTATTGGAGTGCTAGCCTAAACTATGTGGGTTCAACTTCAGATGTGAGGCTTCTGACTCAGAGACAAAAGTGCTACCAACTAAACCAGCCTGACATCTGGTTAAGAGGCACCTATATCTAGGAATAATACATTTCTTTAAAAATTGTACAGAGTAAGTGAAATTGGCATTTCAGCAGGCCATTTACACAGATAATTAACAATTTACAATTTATACATGTAGCTTTCTTCATGTCACTTTTAAGAAAATTGCTTGGTTTTATTTGTTGGAATACAATACAATCCAGTTACATCAATACTGAAAAATATTAAAATGCAAGGACTGTAAATGTCAAATGCATGTGGTTCAACATCTCTCTGTCTCCTGTTTGAGCACATTATAAAGTGATGGTTAAGATCCATGATAGCCGGTTTCTCTGCATAAATACGACACACTTTACTCCTATGTATAAAGTTGGGTTTAACTCCTAACCGTAAATATCCAGTAACAAGCAAAGAAGAAACAAGAAAGAAATCTCAGCTAACAGTGATCTGCTACATGGTATAATAATAATAATAATAATAATCCTTGCATTTGATACAGCACATTATCACATCTTTGAGATGTCTCAAAGCACTTCACAGGAAGTGAATTGACTGTATATTTTGTAGGCGAAACGTGGCAGCTAATTGCGCACAGCAGTGTCCCACAAACAGTCATGGATTGAAGTGACCAATATATTATTATTATTTTTTTTAAGAGATTATTTCCCTTTGCTCAATATCTGCTCCACCTTCGGCGGGCGAGCTTTCAGCCATTATATTCCCACTCTGTGGAACTCCATCCCGGAATTCCTCCACCTTGCCCAATCCCTGCCCACATTTTAAGCCCATTTTAAGACTTATCTTTTCAAATGGACTTTAGGTCCGCCAACCCCCACCCATCATCCTCAGTTTCTCTCCCGACCTCACCTCCCCCACCACCCCCCCAGCCACCCAACTGCCACTAGCTCAGACATCCTCCTGAGGTGAAAAGCACTATGTAATGGTTATTCTCTCTCGTTCAAGGACTTGTATCAAATCTGAAAATCTACCATCTCTGTGAATAATAATTATAATCCTTTGGTATAGTGCCTCATCAGTCACCAAGATGTCTGAAACCGCTTCACTGAATATACTGCAAAATAAAGGTGCTATGCAAATGTAATTTGTTGTTGTTGTTCGTAGCATGTAGTGGTGGATAATAATCAGTTCCTAATACTTTTAAATAAGAGTTAGACTTTAAAGTCCCCAACGCATGCTGGAACAATCCCTTTGAAATTCACTGAGAGATTTCAAGTAAAACATTCTCATGACAAGGGTCATGAATACATTTTCCCACTTAAAAGCAACTCAACCATCTTTGGATCTGTGCAAACTGTTTCAGCACACTAGATTTTAATTCTATCGAATGTTTCATTTGTAAGCTTTACTCAATTCTCAATGGAAATTGATCTGGATTTGATGTAAAACCTTTTGGGTATTCAAGGATTATTGAAAATACCAATAAAAATAACTAACTTAAACAAAACTTACTAACATTATGATCTCCAGCAAGCATGTAAAAGTAGCTCAACAACAACACAAAATTACATTTGTAAAGTGCCTTTCAGGTCGGGAGGACATCCCAAATCGTGGTCAGCAATAAATTGCTGCTTATAAATACTTTTTCCTATTTAGAGCAAACTTGATAATATCAAATATAACAACAACAACTTGGATTTATATAGCGCCCTCCACGTCGGACGGCATCTCAGGCTGATGAGAAAGCTGGGAATGATCTCAGGCAATGCAAACACTAAACAGACACCTTTTCCCTTGTATTAGAGTCTAAAGGGCAAACCTGTCAATAAATAGGATACAGTACTAATCTGCAGATTATCTCAATATGCTATCCATAAAGTAATGAATCCCCTTAGATTATCAGCAGGGAGAAAGGGAGGCAGAAGAATGGTTTGATTTCTCACTGTTAGTATTTACACTCTACTTTTCATTGTACATCTATTTTCTTCATGACAAATCTTCCACTCACTCACGTTTAACTTTTTAAAAGCAAAGATGATACTGGATGGATACAATGAATCCTTTAAGTGCTTCTCACAAACATTTCACTGATCAAAAGTTGGCCGATGGAGCATTGTTGACTGACAGTCAAATGAAGTAGAAATTAGCAAGTTGAAATGTTCTTAAACAGATTGTCTCAATATTGTAATCTTTAAAGGATTAATTTTGTACATCCAGTATCATCTTTGCTTTTAAAAATGTGAGTGAGTAAGTAGAAGATTTTCCATGAAGAAAATAGATGTAGAATGAAAAGTAGAGTGCGCAGTCAATCGTATCAGGATCTTTCCCTGAAACAGACAATGTGGTTCAACAAAAGCGTGTAAAGTGCTTCTACAAGCACTTTCTGTAGCTGAATTGAAATGGATACTTTTAAAAGTTATCCTTAAGGGATTCGATCATCACACAAGACAGGAGGAAGAATATAATGTATGAGATACACCACGACCATTTAGTCCATCAAACCAATCTTTTGCACTATCAAGGACTGTTTCCATCTTATTTAACAAGCAAAATTTTAAAGAAGATTATTCTGAAATTTCTACCTTGGGTCTCAAGTTAATCAAACATGAAATCCAGGGTATCACTCTTAATATATTGTGTCTAATCACTCTTGTGTCTATTGTGATAAAGATCAAATACTGAACCTCAAGTACCTGAGGATGACCCAAAACAAATTGATAATTTATGACAAAGGTTTTTATAGATAATTGAAATAATCTATTGTAACACAGTCAGAAGAATTCGAGTTATTTAAAATGCAAGTAATTGAAATAATGTAAAAGTAAATATACTGGAGGGACAATCCAAGTATTGCATTGAATCAACTGAATCAAGCTCTCTGAGACATTACTCTGTGTGAGGGGCGCTATATAAATGCCAGCTGTTGTTGTTGCTTTCCACACAGCAGACTCCAGCCTGCTCCATGTCCCCCACCTGGCCTAGCCCACCATCGGCGGTCGTGCCTTCAGCCTTCCTGCCCCCACCCTTCGGAACTGAATCCCACAGTCCCTTTGCCTCACCACCTCCCTTGCCTTCTTCAAAACCCCTCTGAAGACACTCCTATTCGACTGTGCCTTCGGTCACCCTCTTACCCCTACCCACCCTGCCCTCCGCCCCTCCTGATCCCACACCCCTAGTTCAGATCCAAATCCTGGACTGTCCAGAGCCTTGGGATGTTCTCCCAATGGGAAAAGCGCTATACAAATGTAATCTGTTATTGTTGTTTCTTGTTGTTAACTTTAAGCAATATATAGTATGATTTGAAATATTTTACATTAAACCACTTTCAAACAAATTTAAATGTGATCGGTCCAATTACAAAGCTACATTTAAACTGGACTAGTTACACACTGGGATTTTCTAGTAATTAAAAACAATGTGGTCTAATTTGGGATTCGCAAATATTAAAGGCGCTTTGGAGTCTATCAGACTTGCATTTGAAAATACGAAATCTATTGTCTCAACGTGAGGGAACCAGATAGGTGACTTACTGTGATGAAACTGAGGTCACTTGAAAGTGTCAGGAAAATGCAGAATTTGGAGAAAAAAGGGAGAATGCAAAGCCAATCATATTTTCCAATTTGTCAAGTAATTCATGGGATTTCCCATTATAAAGACGTATCATCATATTGCAGACCGAATTAAATATGTTATGACCGTAGCCCAATTTCTCTTCTGCCAGTTGATCTCCACTGCTCATTATGCTCAAAACAATAGAAGATTCATGCACGGAATCTCACTTGGTTAGTGATCGCTTTGTAGCATGAGTGCTCTATAGTGAGGGAACTTGGATTCAGAATTATTTTCTATGAATGGTGTTCTATTATATCAAAATATACTGTTAGTGGATGCAATTATTTATGTAAAGCAGGTCTGGGTTTAATGCATTTTTTGTTTTCTAATTTTTGTCTTTTTTTCCTCTGCTCCTGCGGCCAAAAGGAAGAGTGACCCCTCCAATACAGTTGGGAATTTCTCCCAAACACCATTTGTTGAGGTACTCAATAGAATGAGAGAATCAAACTCACATTCTATTATACCACTGCAACATATAGAGTTTTTACCGTGGAGCCACCCAGAACATTGTGCTTTAAGGTCCTTCGCTGAATTGAAAGTGCAGTTGTGAATCCTTCACTTAGCCCTAAGCATCATTCTGTACCAGACACATGAACATGAGATGACCTCTCAACCCTATAATATACCTTTGTGTATTACAAAGCTAAATTATTCCTTTTATCACAGTCTCTCTTTCTCCATCTCAGCAATTTCAGCTAAGCGTTTTTCTATTAGGGTTTGCCTGGAGCATACCAGCAGCAGTCTAGTGGCATAAAGCAGACAACATTCACATTAGCACTGTGCACCATTGGCAGTTGGCCAAATGTGTGCCTAGGATCATTTAGTGTGATCCATACCCAGAGGGTAACTCACTGGTGACAATTCTCATGCAGTGCATTCCCTTGGCAGCTTGTTAATCCTTATTTTGTAATATGTAAAAGGTTAAACCAATCAGTCTCCACCAGCTTTCAGCATGACTGGCACCAGTTTTCTGTCTCAGAAGGAGTCTTCTAAAACTTGTCTTGAACTGTTCTGTCTAAAGGTTCTTTAATTAAAAATAATAGGGAGGCAATTTGCCCTTCCCACTTTGGATGCTATGCCGATTAAGGCTGGACAGTGGAATGCTGTTATCTGCACACAAACTACATGTAAACACTTACTCGCATTGGGCTGAGTTGCGGGTGTGAACTTAGTCTGTGATACCAGCAGAAAACCCAGTTGTGCACATGTGCAAGAGGTTACCAAATCACAATGTATCTACACAGCATGACTGTGAGTCAGTGGGGTGAGGGCAAGTTTATATTTAATAATCTGCAGTTTAAAGTTAGAAACAGGGAGAGACAAAGAAAGAAAGAGAAAAAGACAGATAGTTTGAGACTCAGGGAGAAGAAAGGGATTGAGAAAGAATGAGCCAGAGAAAAAGTAAGAGTTAAGAGTGATAGAATAGGAGGTAGAGAGAGAGAGAGACCAGGCTCTTTGAGGTACAGTAGTGACAGTATAACACCTAATGGAAACATTTTTGGTTAGTAATTAGTATTTTCCATGATCATTAATTATCTGCATCATTTCATTCAGTCCTAATTAGTGCGGATAGTTGGCTCTCTAGAGTAAATTCACCAGATTCCTGAACATGGCATAAAGCACAATTTTTCACCGAATGCCCCATTCTGCCCAGAGTTCAGTAAGATTAAGACACCAATCGCATAAAGGCAGAGTTGCAGCACTAATTAACTTTCTTATGGGTGAGCAGCAAGGTCATTAGTGCTGAGCGTCTGTTTCAGATTATTATTATTAATAGATTCATCAAATTTGTAATGTTTAACACCCAATTTAACTTAACTCCATGGAATCCCTCCAGAAATGCTAAGGGAGTGGAAAAGAAAGTGTAGCACTTATTTTGGGGTAAGGGAATAAGGCAAGACAGTGGGATTTAATGAACAACTTGATTTGAGAGCCGATACAAACTCAATGGGCTGAATGGCCTCATTCTGTGGAGTAAATCTGATTCTATGAATTTCTGTAGACAAACATAGCAATCATTGAACCAGCAAGATCCCACAAATGGCCATGAAATGAACAATCTGACCAGGGCCAGAACAATGGGTGAAACTCACATCTTTACAGCCAATTTCATTTCTCGCACCAGGCTTTGCAACCCTATCACCTCCATCCTCTCTGACTCCATTGGTCCCCCATCCCCCAGCAGATCAAGTTCGACCTTGTTTTCACCTTTAAATCCCTCGACAGTCTTGCCCCATCCTACATCTGTGACCTCCTCAAATCCTACGTATCAGCGCGGGCCGGTTTTCTGTATGTCCCCCACCCTACCTGTTCCATCATTGGCAGACAGGCCTTCAGTTTATGTGCTCCCATTCTCTGCAACTCCATCCTGGAGTCCCTCCAACTCACTTTCTCTATCACCTTGTTCAAGCTCTGTCTCGAGAAAGACATTTTGGTGATCTTTCTCCTCCCCACCCCTCTCAGCTCCCATTCCCAACTCGAGTGCTAATCACTATTGTTAAGTGCCTTGGGACGTCCTCCCGACATAAAAGGCACTATAACAATGTACATTTGTATTGCTTTCACTTTTTGAAAAGTGGCATTGAATATTTAAATAGAACAGACAGTGTTTGCTTAACATCTCACCCGACGACAGAAAAATAGACACGTTATAGAAGATAGTTATAGAATCACAAAATATTGGAGCACAGAAACAGATCCTTTAGTGCATCAAGCCTATGCTGGTGTTTTCCTCCATATGAACCACCTAATTTAGCCACACTCCTGCTGACCCCCTATATCCTTCAGTATCGTTTAATATAAGCATACAATCAGACTCCTGCACGCCACACATTCTCTCGGTCTGGAGAGATTCATAGATACATTAATCATATTCTCCTGTAATGAGCTTTTATTAACCATTCACATTTATAGATCCTTTGTTTAAATGCTTGCAATGTTTGACAGGCCAAGTTGCACATGCCTGGTTTCAGATGTCAATAATGCAGTGAAGAAGCCGAATTAAGGTCTGAGAATAGAAGAAAGACATTGACAAAGAAACCTGAAGCCACTTTGCCATTAGTAATTGCAACTCTGAAGAAAATGAGCAAAACAACATGCATTAGTTTTTACATTTATACAGGATGAAATAAATGGTACATCAACAATAACAACAACACAATTCCATAACATTAGAGTGAAATGTGGTGTGACATGAGAAACACTGTCAAATTATTTTTTACTTGCTAATCAATAAGTGTGAATCATGCTTACTGTATCACAAATTCACTGTATCACTGTTTAATTCATTGCTTGTGTTTTTCCCCCAAAAAGTGCCATTCACATCTTAAACAGCTTTCCTGCAGAATTTGTTTAAACAATAAAATGGAATTTAAATTACAGGAGTTGTTACAAACAGCAATCTCTTTCATCTTTATAATTGGATTTGACGTATTTTCTCACTTTTATGTTAAGCAACAGTCTCTAGCCAAATAGGAGAGCTACCACTCCCCAGGGTCTTTCTCACGCTGTTCGACAACTAGCTATAAATAGCTACAGTAAAGGGACTGCCAACTCATCCTCTTATCTTTCCTCTCTGTCTGAAGTGGCACCACTAGTCTTCAATAGGTGCTAAATGTTGGGAGCTCAGCTGAGTTTAGATAATAATAATCCTTGCATTTGATATAGCACTTTTCACGTCTTCTAGACATATCAAAGAACTTCACAGAATAAACTGTAAAGTAAATTGACTGCACAATTTGTGGGAGAAACGCGGCAGCCAATTGCGCACAGCACAAACTGTCCCACAAACAATCGTTAATTGAAGTGTTCAATTTATTATTGGCTTTTTTCTTGAGGGAATATTATCAGGCGTGTGGAGTAAGGAAAGTTGCCCAAGGTTTCATCCTGCCAGGAATCGAACCCAGGTCTCACTTGCAAAGCGAGTGCTCTAACCGCTGAGATACAAGATACTCACTATGTGAGGAATCAGAGACAAGAACCTGTATCTTAGAAGTCCATGGCATTGCTTGTTGGATACATTAACATATTACCTGACAACTACACCAGTTCAAATGCAAAGCAAACTTTTTACCTTTACCTCATTTTATACTCTTTGATTTAGAAAACTTATTTACAAACTGAACCTGCTTGGGGCTTGGTTCAGTTTGTAACGGGAAGATCTTGAGGGCAATTTGACCATTCACAGCCTTGACAGACACGGAAAAACTAAAAAGTGAAACCAGCCACAGATAGAGCACGTACCATATGTCTGGGCCAAGGCTAATTACAAAAGCACAATAGGAGTGTATTCTCTGCTAGTCTAAATATGAAGCAAATCCCTGAAGGGGATGGAATTAACATGATAGTGGGAAATGCTATTTGGTTACATGTAAATGGAAATATAAAGAGAGATGTATTCTGGAGCTGCACCTATTAACCTGAGACCTCTTGGGAAGGAGACCACTAGCTTTACCCTTACCCTTTCATGCACATTGTGTACACGCTCTAGATTTCAAATGAGAAGGTACAGAATTAATGGGCTGAATGGCCTGTTTCTGTCCTGTAATTCCATTTTATAATTCTCACTCACAAATTTATCCAGAATGCTATCCAACACGTGCAGTAAGCCCGAGTTTATACTGGAACTGAGTGGACTAAGTTTATGAACTGGTTGACAAATACATCATAAAATCCAAACCAGTAAGTTGCAACTGATTATTCATCACCACAATGTAGTTTTACCAATGTTATTTGTTTATTACTTATCCTTGTTTGCTTGGTTTCATGTTAACTACTAAACACTAAGCACCATTTAGTGTTGTGTTGCTGTGTTGCAATATTCACTGGAAAGGACTAAAAACAATTTGCTTGAATGCTGAGTTGCAGAAGGATTGTTCAATTAAAAGAAAAACTTCACGTTACATAAAAATTCTCTTTTCCAAGCCCTATTGATATATAAATTGTTCTTTTACGTGTGCTGGTTCCGCATATACACACAAGACTATGATTCATAGACCAGATTGTATTGTAATATAAATTAGTCATAATCTGTATGACTATAATATTCAACCAGGCACCACATTTAAATAAGAAAGCAATAATGAATAAAGAATTACAAAGTTATTGTAAAGTTTTAGCACACCAAGAAACATTTGAGTTCTCAATAAAAATATAAGCTAACCTTTATATGGTGAAGAATAAAAGATCTGGCAGTTGGTTCTTATCAATTAAGTATATAGATGTTGCGTAGTATCCAATAAATGCTGCTCACTCATTTAAACAAAGACATTGTTTATATGGTGCTGGGCTTTCATACAAGTGTTTATGATGCATTTTTATGCCAACATTTATAAATTATTCAAAAAGGATATGTTTTCTTATCAATTTATTTTGTGGCCCAATTAAGCTCGCCTTAAGGTTTCTTCAAGCCATTAAACCATTCATCATCTTGGAGTGTAGTAAGTGACCTCATTGCAGCCTTTACAGTAACCACTACGAGCTGTACATAAAACTAATACTCACATTTAACACAGCGTCTTATTACAACAACAATAAACAACAAATTGCATTTATATTGTGCCTTTATGTCGGGAGGACATCCCAAGGGGCTGGACAGAGAAGGGTTTGCACCTGAGATGGAGGTTGGAAGCAAGAGGGATGAATGGCAAGAGGGGTAGGGTGGGAGGATGACCGAAGGCACTATCAAAGAGGAAGCTCTTGGAACAGACTTGAAGGAGGCAAGGGAGAGGGCAAGATAAAGGGACTCTGGGATGGAGTTCCAGAGAATGGGGGCAGAAAGGCTGAAGGCTTGACCGCGGATGTTGGACCGGGGAGAGTGAGGTACATGGAACAGGCCAGTACCCACCAAGCGGAGGGAGCTGGCAGGGTGGTAACATTTTAGCAGGCTGCAGAGGTAGGGAGGGGCAAGACCATGGAGGGCTTTAAAAGTGAATTTGAGAATCTTAAACTCAATCCTCTGGGGAATGGGGAGCCAGGGAAGCCAGATGAGGATGAGGATGATCAGCTCAGAGTTTAATGGGGAGAGAACACGAGCTGCAGAGTTCTGAATAATCTGCAGCTTGTGGAGGGAAGAGTTGGGAAGTCCAGTGAGCAGGGAGTTGATGTAGTCAAGCCTGGATGTTACAAAAGCATGGATTAGGGTCTCCCTTCTCCACAACATTACCAGCCTCTGCCACTGCCTCTCCTTTCAGAAGGCAGAATGGGTCATGGCACGGATGTGGGATTAGAGGACAGTTGAGAGTCAAACAAGACACCATGGTTCTGTACTGGCTCGGTAAGGTGGAGAGTGCATCCATGAAAGCACTTCATAATAATTACTCGAAATTGTGTAGTGGCTTTGTATTTTGTAGACAAATGCAGCAGCAAATTTGTGTACAGCAATGTCCCATGAACAGCCGGAAAGTAAATAAACAATTTTATGTTGGGACTTTGTTGGTGAGGACACTGAAGGTAAACTTCCTTCTTTTTTCAAACAGTGCCAATAAAATCTTTAATGTCCACCTGAACAGGCAGACAGGATCTCAGTTTAATATCTCACCTGAAAGACAGGACTCAGAACAATGCAGCGCATCCCCATCACTGGATTGGAGTGTCATCCTAGACTTTGAACTCAAAGTCCCAAAGTGGGGCTTGAACTCATAATCTTCTGACTCAGAAGTGAGAGTGCTATCAACTGAGCCAGGCTGCCATGCTGATACAAGGGGGAGAGGGAAGAATAGCCTTGAATGAGGTGGCTGATAATAAAACATCCTCTGATCTTCCAATGTATAATGCCTGGCCTACAATGAAATATGCAGTACAGTATATTGGAAATGCTGAAGATCTAATCAATGGTAATGTCTCTGTGCATACCTCGTGTCCAATTAGGTCTGTCCTACCTAATAAAGTTTTAGCTTGCGACACTGGGGTCTCCATTGTCTGCACCCTAAACCTGCCTTTGAATATTGTGAACCTGTCTGGCTTTGTCAGATGAGCCTGCTCATAATCAGTTGTCTTTCAGAGAACCTTACTACCTCTATGAAGTAAGATACTGTATTTTTAAACAAGATACTCAATTTATTAGCCTCAAAAGAGTTTGGACCCACCTGTATACCTCTTAGTCCTAACTCCAGCGCTCAAACAACCCAAGGCTAGATCACAAGAACACATTATCATCAGATTAGTTTGGATGAAGAAGGCCTTTTGGCCCATCTGAGCTCATCCTTCCAGAATACTCACCCTACCATTTACCAATCACACAATCAGGCTTTTTTCAATGAATCCAGTGTCCTGGCCTCGATCACCATTTCTGGCAATTGGACAATTTGGATTAAACAAATCCCAATAGTTAGAGGAAGGACTTGTATTTGTATCGTGCCTATAAACATCAAATGTCTTAAAGCACTTCATAGTAATTAATATTAGGGGTAGTAACTGTTTTATATAAGTAAACAACAGAATAATAATCAACCTTGCATTTGATACAGCGCCTTTCATGTCTCCAAGCAATTCACAGAACATACTGTAAAGTGTACTGATCGTGTATTTGGTAGGTGAATGCAGTAATCATTTGGTGCACATCAATGTCCCACAAATGGCCAACCAAGCATTCAGATTCTATGCCCCTATGCTCTGGAACTGCTCCCTCTGTCCCTCCATCTTACCTTTCTACCTTTCAGTCCCATGTTTAAACCTACTTCTTTCAACTGTTTCTACTGACACCTCCCTATTGCCTACAGCCGTCCCCATCTTTGAGACATTGTCCTATTTGAAGAGCACTTTATAAGTGCAAGTTGTTGGTGTATAATTGCTGAGAATGTCTGAAAATACTTCACAAAGTTACTGTAAAGTGCTGTCACTATGTACTTGTAGGCGAACGTGGGAGTCAATTTGCACACAGCAATGTCTACAAACAGCCACCAAAATAAATGATAAGCTTATGTAACGAATTATCAGCCAGGGCATGAGGAGAAACTCCCTGCTCTTTTCTGGGCAAGTTTCCTTACTCCACATGCCTAATAATAATCCCTCCAAAGAAAAAAAACAAAAAACAATAATAAATTGGTCATTTTCAATCTACGACTGTTTGTGGGACACTGCTGTGCGCAATTGGCTGCCGCGTTCGCCCACAAATATACAGTCAATTCACATTACAGTGTGTTCTGTGAAGCGCTTTGGGACGTCCTCCCAACGTGAAAAGTACTATATCAAATGCAAGGATTATTATTATTATTATTATGTGCTATTGGATGTTTAATACCTGGACAGGCAGACAGGACCTCGGTTTAACATCTCATCCGAAGTATAGCACCTCTGACAATGCAGTGCTGTGCATTGGAGCATCAGCACAGAATACAAGGTCAAAATAGTGCATTGCTGCAAAATCACAGTGAAACTGACAGCATTAGTCAGCAGATACGTCAGAGGATACAGGTAACAATTCTAGGGTGAAAACATTTCATAGAGGGTTCTTGAAGAACATTAACAATATCAAAACTGTGGAATTACTAAGAAACCATAATTATAATCCTTGCCTTTAATACAGCACCTTATCACGCTGCTAAAAGGTTTGCTAAGCACTTCACAGGATTTTACTGCAAAAGTCTGTTTATTTGTAGGTGAATGTGACAGTCAATCTGTATACAGCTATGTCCCAGAAACAGCCATGAAATGAATGGCCAATTTTATCTGGAGGATTGTAGGTCAGTACACTATAAGAAACACCCATCTCTTTCAAATAGTGCCATGAGATCTTTAAAGTCCACCTGAACAAGCAGATGGATCTAAGGTCACATCAAAGGATAGCACCTCGGACAATGCAGTGCTTCACCAGCCCTGCAGTGGGCTGTCGGCCAAGAGTAGATTATGAGCTCATAGTCCTGCCGTGGGGTTTGAATAACAACCTCTGTCTCAGAGACCAGAGTTCTATCTAGTGAGCCAGGTTCAGGGATGCAGCTATGTATAGCATGATCCCATTCATGTTCAGTGATAAGCTTCAGTTATTGAGAAATCCAAAGCGTTACAAAGCTGTGTTGCAGACAAAAATGTGTACTTTAATCCTGGTTACTCTGCATGGTTTGTACAAATCCATGTAAAAACAAAACTGACATAACAGGAGCTCGTCACAGCTTCATTTTCACTCTGCCCTACGAGGCTGGAAATTTATTTTGTTGACATCAATCGTTTTTTTTAATGGCATAGCATCTGAGGGGGCATGGGGAGGGGGGGGGGTGTCTTCCAGATGTAACGACCAATAGAATGTACTGAAAAATTAAGATGCCTAATAATTAAAAGATTTGTTACAAAATCCAAAATCAAGCCACAAATCAAGGATCTACCTCTCATTACCAACAGGAAGACCATGATAGATAAAGTCTATTTTCTTTAATCAGGAATTTATTTGTTTCACTTTCATTCATTCCGCATGACAGGCATGGTGTTATTGAACTTATAAAAAATAAGTATCAACTAAATGGGACCATTGTTTACAGGAAATGCATACAAACATAAGTAGATAGAAACAGGAGCAGACCATTCAGCCACTCATTTTATTAGATCATGGCACATCTGCAACATAATGCTATTTCTCTACCTTCTTTATCATATCCCTTGGTATCAGCTGCCTGTTTATTGCCTCAGTTCAGTCACCCAGAATATAAAGTTCAATTCCCTCTGACTTAGTCATTCTTCCATCGAATATACACCCAGGGCACCAATGAGGGTAAAATTTATTTTTAGTTAGATTGTTAGTTAAGTGACTGGCAGATTGCTTTCCGGGGGTAATAATACCTTGTCCTCCAAAAATGTGGTCACTCAATCCACAGCTGTTTGCGGGATACCGCTGTGTGTAATTGGCTGCCGTGTTTCGCCCACAAAATACAGTCAATCCACTTTACAATATATTCTGTGAAGCATTTTGACTCGTTTCAATGAAGTGATGAGGCGCTATATCCAATGCAAGGATTATTATTAATACAACAACAACAACAACAAGATTGCATTTATAGAGTGCCTTTCACGTTGGGAGGACGTCCCAAGGCGCTGGACAGTTGGGTCGGGACCCGAGCAGGGGGGAAATGGTCAGGGTGAGGGGAGGGAAGGAAAGGGAGTGAGGAGGGAGTGGAGAGTCGAGAGGGAAGGTGAAGGCACGGTTGAAGAGAAAGGTCTTGAGACTGGCCTTGAAGGAGGAAAGGGAGGAGGCGGCGAAGGCACTGGGGGATGGAGTTCCAGAGTCTAGGGGTTGAGAGGCTGAAAGCCCGGCCACCAATGGTAGGACGGTTAGGGCGGGGGATGTGGAGCAGACCGGAGCCAGAGGAACGGAAGGTACGAGCAGGTACGTGGGGGGATAGTAGGTCGGAGAGGTAGGAGGGTGCAAGGCCGTGAATGGCCTTGTAGGTGAGGATGAGGATCTTGAATTCGATCCTCTGGGGGATGCGGAGCCAGTGGAGGCGAGCGAGGGTGGGAGTGATGTGATCGCGTAGTCTGGTGTAGGACAGTACACGAGCTGCAGAGTTCTGAATGACCTGCAGCTTGTGGAGGGAGGTGGCG
Source organism: Callorhinchus milii (assembly GCF_018977255.1). NCBI lineage: Eukaryota > Metazoa > Chordata > Chondrichthyes > Chimaeriformes > Callorhinchidae > Callorhinchus > Callorhinchus milii. Next base: position 73,367,481 of record NW_024704743.1, on the reverse strand, counting down.
GGAAGGCCGGCGAGGAGAGAGTTCCCATAGTCCAGCCTTGAGGTGATAAAGGCGTGGACCAGAGTTTCAGCAGCGTGAGGGGTGAGGTAGTGCCGTAGTCTGGCGATATTCCGGAGGTGGTGGAAGGCAGTGCCAGCTGTGGCGCAGATGTGGGGAAGAAAGGACAGCTCAGGGTCGAACAGAACATCAAGGTTCCTGACTGGCTTTGAGAGGTGGAGAGTGCAGCCTTGGATGCTGATGCTGTCAGCGCCTGAGGTGCGGAGGCGCTGACGTGAGCCAATCAGGAGGGCCTCAGTTTTGCGCACATTGAGCTGAAGAAAGTTGTCTCTCGTCCAGGACTTGATGTCAGACAGGCAGTCAGGACATCGGTGGTCATGGAGTTGAGGGTAGAAGAGGAAAGGTGTCATCCGCATACATGTGGAAGTTAACCCCATGTCTGCGGATGATGTCACCAAGGGGGAGCATATACAGGGTGAAGAGGAGGGGACCGAGGACAGAGCCCTGAGGGACACCGCACGAAACAGTTCGGGGGCTGGAGGAAAAGCCGTTTGCAGAGAGTAGTAGTATTTTGGTAGTAGTAGTAGTATTAGTAGTAGTACTTTGGTGAGTTGAGTGTCTGACATACATGCAAAATCCATCACCGTACAGAAGGGACTTCAAACCAGTCTCAAAGTTCCATGTATGTGGCAATTCTCATGATGAAGGTCATTTGGCTCCCTCCTGAGATTTCCATTTTGAAGGTGGAAGTTTCATCTAACTCCCTCCAGACTTGGAAATACAATACAAAATAAATCACAAGAAAGTTTTGGGTGAAGAAAGCTCTTTGACCCATTTGATCTGAAATGATTAAATATTGTAGCCCAGCATCGTGTTTGCCATGTTTATTTAATAAATGAGTGGACAGTCTGCATCAAAACTTCTGCCTATTCTCCTCCATAACCACTGGGCAATCGGAAAAAATCCTGAATTGTATTATTACCTTCTTCACTATCCCTTGGCTCAACTCTTGATCAAGAGAAAAAATGTTCCACTTGAAGAGTCATAAATTATTCTGTTATTTATGTCTGTGGTGCTAACATCTTTAATCCACTGCAAATTCACAAATGACAGCAGCATTTTTAGAAAGTGTGAAAATGTTTCTGTTGAAGTTAATCTTTCCTGATTTGATTTGAATTTAATTTTAATTGTTGCCAAGTTGCGCACACATATTTATCTACGGTTTAAAGAACTTTTGATCCACTCATTTTTATGTAGTCAATGCTATCTTTACTGAACTCTGATCAGGTGAAAAAAAATCTAATTTCTACTTGACTAAATTAAATGGCACTGCTGTTGTAACATTATTGCTCGCTTATAGTTTGCTGAAGAATGTTAATCCTCTGCAGCACACTGCAGTTATTATCATGGCTGGAATTGAAAATTAGACAGACTTTGGATATGAGGTGACATGTATGACCTTTCTGCAGGGTGTCCACAAAGGCCTCTTACTCCCTATTACAAAACAGCAATATGAGACTACGGAGGAGCTAAAACAAGCTGACAGAGCCTTGTCACTCCACCCACGTTCTGGAAGATGTTTCACCAAGCACGGCAACAGATCATTATATGCCATGAATATTATGGCCCTCACAACCATCCTCTGAGCATTTGGACGTCTAAGTACAGTTCAAAAACACATGTACTGAATGCAATGTAGTACTTCAAAATACACGTACAATTAACATCATTCTTCTACATGTTTCAGTTGTTTTTCAGTGCACTGCAGAAAAAAAATATGAGGATTATAGGAGTTTGTGGAGATTCTATACACTAAAATGACATCCATAAAACAGGTAGTTAAATTAAAAAAGTGAATATTTTATATGCACTATTCAGGATAGACTGTGTTTGCACAGATCTTACTTGTACTTAGATGATCGATCAACTTGGCCTAAATCACGCATATAAATCTGTGTAAATATATGCTGTGCAGTGCAAATCTTCAGTGAGCTGTGATTTGCTGAACAAAAAAATCAATTATTAAGTTAACTCAAGTTGTATGTTCAAGCTCCTCATAATTTCCAAAATTCTATCTTGTGTTGATCGATTTACCATGAAAATGAAAGATTATTAAATTCCAGCCAAATTTAGAAGCCTTTTTTTCTCCACCACTTAAAATATGATAGCTTCCAAAGTAAGGCTTAATTTAGTAATTTCTCACATTTCTCTATGATCGTACATTTTAAGATAAGATGATCTTGCAGACTAAGACAAGATAGAAATTCAGGCTTCAGGACTTGACATCATGATCTAGATTGATATTCAGTATTGAGAAGATATTCATATTTGGATGTGACATTGTTTAAGTGAAATGTTAAATTGCCTATTCCAGTGGTTCAAACTGACATTAGGAATCCCATGATAATATTTTGAAGAAGATACCCTTTAAAAGAACCAATACAGACACGATGGGTAGATATTGAGACTGTAAGCCGTTTAATCAGAAGCTGACCTCAACTGGTCCAGCAAAGCTATCAAATCTTCTGGAACATTCGGTTGCAGTTTGAAATATACCAATGTATCCCGAGGTGATAGTCAATGTATTTCAACAGGGCTATCGGGGCTATCGGTCGAGATCAGCTTACCTGCTTACAGTCAAAGTCATCTCATCAAAAACAGCTCTTTGAAATTGTTGACATTGTTGCGTTCCCTAACTAGACTATGTGAGTTCAAGATCTCACAAGCTTCTGACTCGGAGGTGAGAGTGCTACCAACTGTAGGTTATGGGAAAATATGGATATGGACCATGGCACAGGTATATATGACTCACATATTGTATTTATGCAGCACCATATGGAACAAGAAGAAATAATGATTTGAGATCTTTGATTATATTTAAGGATGATAATTGCTGATTTGCAAATGTGTTACAAATTGTCACAGTAATCAGATATCACAATGGATATTACATTGTGTGTCAGGCTGGCTCAGTTTGTACCACTCGCATCTCTGGGTCTTAAGGTTGTGAGTTGAATCCCCACGCCCCACGTAGGGTTGTGGAACGCATGGAGTCTGACATTCAGTGTAGTGCTGAGACGTTAAACTGAGGTCTGTCTGCCTATTCAGGTGGATGTTAAAGATCCCCTGGCACTATTCGATCAAAGAAGGAAGTTTCTCTTGGTGTGCTAGCCAACTAAATAAATTAAAACCTAACCCCAAATAAAATTGGACACACACTCCATGGCTGTTAGTGGGATGTGCACAGGATGCTCTGTTTGTGTACAAAATACACATAATCACATAACTTTAATGTGAAACAATTTGAGACTTGTGATCAGGTGCTATATCAAACGCCAGGATTATTGATGTCTATTATTATTATTAATCCGAATGCATAATGTAAATAAGATTGTATCCAGTGCACCATCAAACAGGAAAGCTGCCAAACATTTACTATTGGAGTATGCACAAATGACCAGGGCCTTTTCTAACATACTGTTGCCTTCTTAACTACAACCTATCTGAGCAGGCCACACTGCAAAAGGAAATTACATCCCTTTTTCCTGCGTCAAAAATTCCACAATAAACAACTTAATTGGCTCTCATTAACGGATGAGGTAAAGTCAAGAGTTAATCTATTCTGTAAATTCCATTAATTTATTCTGTGTTAAGATCAACACTGATTAATAGTTGACAAGTGTTTGTAGAAGCCATTTTTAAGAAAATTGGCTTTGGGTCGAGATTACCTTAGCTGCTTTACAGTCAAAGTCAGCTTATCTTATCAAAACTGTTCATTGAAATTGTTGATATTGTTGACATCCCTAACTACCTTAAAGACCTTTCTCTTCGACCATATCTACTCTCTTTCATCGATTGGGTGATTACTATGCAAAAGTGTCTCAAACACTCAAAGATACCATCTCACTTGAAGAGTATTATATAAATGCAAGTTGCGGTTGTAAATGGGTTTGACTATGCCAGGCTGTGATTGGCTGCACCAATTCCCATTTGCTAGATGGTTCTACGGACGATGTGAATGCAACTGATCTGGCGGGAAAACAAAAACTAAATGACATTATTTTAATACTTGTCCACCAGAATTTCAACTAATAAACTGGAAACAAGTAAATGTGGATGGTTCATTCCAAGAGAGTTGAAAAAGGTACATCTGTCAACTATAGACACATTGGTCTCATCTTGATAAATGGAAAATGCATTAAAACACACTGGACAATCATCTGTATGAAAATAGTCCAACAAACGACAGTGGGATCGGAGGATAAACCATGTCACTGCCTTTTATAGTTATTGGTGATCAACCTATGTTAAAGGGCACTAACAAGGGCTGGACTCCGATCAGGCTTGAATAGAGTTTGTGATAATTGGGCACCAGGTCTTATGGATAATTGAGTGCCAGTATAAAGCTGGGGGCTTGAGCATGTGAGAGGAAAGTCTGGAGAAGGTGGATGTGCAGAGCTCCCTTCTTAAAGTAAACCTTTTGTTTGAGGGTATGACCCATGCCATCTTACAGACAGCCATGAGAGCTTGGAGTCCAGATGATTGTATTACTTCAGATCTTTAGCAAACCTCTTGATATTGGGTTTGGAAGACAAAAGATATGTTGGTAAGTAAACAAACATATTATTTCCTTCCATTCAAATAATAATACCTTCCTGGATTGTTTTTTGCCCATGTGAAGTAGCTTACATTTTTTCATGCTGTCTAATGACATTCCTTGTACAACCACACTCTGGGTCAAATTTAGTGGTCTTCTTTCCTGGGTCACTTTTGTTGCCTTACTTAAAAATAGGAGTAACATCTGCTTTTCTCCAGCCCCCTGGTACACTCTGGTAGTGCTGGTAGTGATATGAATAGTATTGCAAATTTCCTCTGTGGCATCCTTGAGTTCTCTTTCCAGATCAGATGGGTTACCTGTCTGCTCCTCAGTAAAAACTGAAACTTGGAACCTATCTTGGAACCTATTCATAGAATGTTATGGCACAGAAGGAGGCCATTCGGCCCATCGAGTCTGTGCCAGCTCTTTGACAGAGCAAGTCACTTTCACTAATCCTAATCCCCAGCTTTCTCCCCATAACCCTGCAAACCCGTCTTCCCCAGATATCTATCCAGTTCTCTCTTAAAAGCTGTTATCGAATCGGACTTTACTACCCTTTCAGGCAGATCATTCCAAATTCTAACAACTCGCTGAGTGAAAAAATTCTTCTAACCTCCCCTCTGCTTCTTTTGGTAGATATCTTAAGACTGTGACCACGGGTCACAGACACACCTACCAGCGGAAACAGCTTTTCCTTATCTAGCCTGTTGAAACCTTTCATGATCTTGAAGACCTCTATCAGGTCCCCGCGTAACCTTCTCTGCTCTAATGGGAAAAGTCCTAACTTCTCCAGCCTGTCCTCATAGCTAAGGTTCCCATTCCTGGTATCATTCTCATGAATCTCCTCTGCACCCTTTCCAATGCCTTAATGTCCTTCCTGAAGTAAGGTGCCCAGAACTGGATGCAGAACTCCAGCTGAGGCCTAACCAGTGCTTTGTATAGAATAACAATAACGTCCCTACTCTTATACTCTATGCCCCTACTAATAAAGCTCAGTACACCAAATGCCTTTTTTACTGCCTTATCTACCTGCCCCACTACCTTTAATAATTTGCTTACTTGAACACCCAGATCTCTCTGTACGTTCACCCCCTTAAGATTGAGCTACCAAGTCTATATTGCCTCCTATCATTTTCCTACCTAAGTGTATCACCTCACACTTATCCACATTGAAATCCATCTGCCACATGTCAGCCCATTCCACCATTCTGTGTATGTCTGCTTGCAGTTGGTTACAGTCCTCCTCACTATTTACTACCCTACCTAACTTTGTATCATCTGCAAACTTGGAAATAGTGCTCTCTATGCCCAAGTCCAGATCATTAATATATATTAGAAAGAGCAGTGGTCCCAATACCGATCCCTGGGGGACACCGCTGCACACCTCCTTCCATTTCGAGAAACACCCATTAACCACCACCCTCTGCTTTCTGTCACTCAGCCAGTTCTTAATCCAAACTGCCACTGTCCCCTTAATACCATGGGCCTCTAATTTTTTTTACTAATCTCTTATGCGGTACTGTGTCAAAACCCTTTTTGAAATCCATGTAAATAATGTGCACCGCATTTCCCTCATCAACCCTTGCAGTCACCTCTTCAAAAAATTCTATTAGATTTGTTAGGCAAGATTTGCCTTTAACAAATCCATGTTGGCTGTCTCTAATTACCTCGTGTTCCTCTAAGTAGAGATTTATTCTGTCCCGGATTATGGTCTCCAGTAGTTTTCCTATTACCGAAGTTAGGCTGACTGGCCTGTAATTTCCGGGTTTGTCTTTCTGCCCCTTTTTGTAGAGGGGGTAACATTAGCCATTCTCCAGTCTCTTAGCACCACTCCTGTGTCAATGAAGATTGAAATATAATGGCCAAACCCTCTGTTATTTGAACCCATATCTCCCACAGCAACCTTGAGTGAAACCCATCTGGTCCTGGTGACTTATCAATTTTGAGCCCAGTCAATCTTTTCAGAACTTTCAGAACTCTTTCTATAGTAATCTGATCTGTTTCCTCTGCCCTCTCATCCAATACTGTGGGATTTGGGGCATCCATTTCCGTTGTGAAGACAGATGCAAAGTACTCGTTCAGTACATCAGCCCTCTGCCTCCACAACAAGATTGCTGTCATTGTCTTTGATTGGCCCCACCCTACCTTTAACTATTTTTCCTTTATGTGCTTGTAAAATATTTTAGAATTCCCCTTTATGTTACCCGCTAACCTCTTCTCATGCGATCTTTTAGCCTGTCTTATCACTCTTTTAAGATCACTCCTGCATTCTTTATAATGCGCTTTGCTATCCTCAGTATCTTGCGTCTTCCAATTGTTGTACGCCATCTTTTTTATCCTAGACAGAATATCCCTGGTCATTCAGGCTTGGTTGTCGCACATTTCCCTTCTGTGGGAATATATCTATTTAGACCTTGAGCTATCATATGTTTGAAGATCTCCCATTGCTCATGAGTTGTTTTACCTGCTAGTCTTACTTGCCAGTCCACCAACTCTAGGTCCACATTTAGCCCATCAAAATTAGTCCTTTTCCAGTCAAGCATTTTCACCCTTGACTGTACTTTGTCCCTGTTCATGAGTAATCTAAATATTATGGTCACTGTTACCTAGATGCACCCCGACCGAAACCTGTTCAACCTGACCTATTTCATTCCCCAGGACTAAATCCAGCAATGCTTCCTTCCTTGTAGGACTGGAGATATACTGCTCAAGAAAGTTTTCCTGTACACAGTCTATGAATTTTTCTCCTGTCTTGCCCTTAGTGCTGCTATTTTGCCAGTCTATATTGGGATAATTGAAATCCCCCATTATCACAACTCTGTTTGCCTTACATCTATCTGCGATATGGTTGCAGATCTGCTCCTCTATCTCCTTCCTGCTGTCTGGTGATCTATAGTAAACCCCTGGGCCCAATCTTGGGGGAAACTCCTGATGACTCGTCGTTCCAAGGGAAAAGGTCTCAGTGACTAATTATCCAGAGTGGCAAGTTACCATAGGTTCCTCCCTGCCCTAAGTGGGCACTGTGACCGGTGGGGGCAATCGGCTGAGGTTGGGCACACATGCTCAGATTCATTGCAGATGTCTCTGGTTTATTGGAGAGCTGTGCCAAGGACTCTACCGCTCCACTCTAGCCTCGGCCAAGTCGTCCTTCTACTCCAGGATAATCCTGGAGGCGAAGAACAACCCCAGGCTACTGTTTTCCACCACAACCCGACTCCTCCGTCCCCCCCGCCACCCCGCGCAGGTCATCTCCTCCAACCTTCACTGCGAGGTGATGCTGGATTTCCTTGAATCCAAGATCAAGGGAATTCACTCCACGGTCACTGCCCCTCCAACATCCACCAACCCCCCACCCCCTCACTCCCACACTCTGACTGCTACCCATCCTCCCCTACTCACTTTTGTACCCGTTTCCCCACCCTCTGTCACCAAACTCATCCTATCCCTAAAACCAACCACCTGCTCCCTTGACCCCATCCCCACTCCACTCCTTATCTCCCAGCTCCACTTTCTTGCCCCACATATCACCGACATCATCAACCTGTCCCTCTCCTCTGGCTCTGTCCCCATTCCCTTAAAAACTGCCACCATCACGCCCACCCTGAAAAAACCCTCCCTTGATGCGTCGCAGCTATCAAGCTACCGGCCCATCTCCAACCTCCCCTTTCTCTCCAAGGTCCTGGAAAGAGTTGTCGCCTCCCAACTGCGCTCTTTCCTTTCCACCCATTCACTTTTCGAACCCCTTCAGTCAGGTTTCCGTGCTGCCCATAGCACAGAAACTGCCCTGGTCAAGGTCACCAATGATATCCTGACCATCTGTGACCAGGGCTCCCTCTGCCTCCTCATCCTCCTCGACCTATCGGCAGCATTCGAAACGGTCGACAACGCTATCCTACTCCACCGCTTGTCCTCCCACCTCAACCTTCAAGGCACTGTCCTTGAGTGGTTTAGGTCGTACCTTTCTCACCGTCTTCACTTTGTCTCGACGAATGGCTTCTCCTCCACCCCCCGTACTGTCTCATGTGGTGTCCCTCAGGGCTCTGTCCTCGGTCCCCTCCTCTTCACCCTCTATATGCTCCCCCTCGGTGACATCATCCACAGACATGGGGTTAACTTCCACATGTATGCGGATGACACCCAACTCTACCTTTCCTCCTCTTCTCTCAACTCCACGACCACCGATGTCCTGACAGCCTGCCTGTCCGACATTGAGTCCTGGACGAAGACAACTTTCTTCAGCTCAACGTGCGAAAAACCGAGGCCCTCCTGATTGGCTCACGTCAGCGCCTCCGCACCTCAGGCGCCGACACCATCAGCATCCAAGGCTGCACTCTCCACCTCTCAAAGCCAGTCAGGAACCTCGGCGTTTTGTTCGACCCTGAGCTGTCCTTTCTCCCTCACATCCGCACCACAACTGGCACCGCCTTCCATCACCTCCGGAACATCGCCAGACTACGGCACTACCTCACCCCTCACGCTGCTGAAACCCTGGTTCACGCCTTTGTCACCTCAAGGCTGGACTATGGGAACTCTCTCCTCGCCGGCCTTCCCGCCACCTCCCTCCACAAGCTGCAGGTCATTCAGAACTCTGCAGCTCGTGTACTGTCCCGCACCAGACACCGCGACCACATCACTCCCACCCTCGCTCGCCTCCACTGGCTCCCCATCCCCCAGAGGATTGATTTCAAGATCCTCATCCTCACCTACAAGGCCATTCACGGCCTTGCTCCCTCCTACCTCTCCAACCTACTATCCCCCTACCTGCCCGTACCCTCCGTTCCTCCGGCTCCGGTCTGCTCCACGTCCCCCGCCCCAATCGCCCTACCATTGGTGGTCGGGCTCTCAGCCCCTTGGCTCTGGAACTCTATCCCCCAGTGCCTTCGCTGCCTCCTCCCTTTCCTCCTTCAAGGCCAGTCTCAAAACCTTTCTCTTTGACCGAGCCTTCAGCTCCCCTCTCAACTCTCTTCCCCCTCCTTGCTCCCTCCCTTCCCTCCCCTCACCATTTCCCCCCTGCTCGGGTCATGACCCAACTGTGCAGCGCCTTGGGACGTCCTCCTGACGTGAAAGGCGCTTTATAAATGGAATCTTGTTGTTGTACTTATCCCCCTACTTACCTGCCCGTACCCTCTGTTCCTCTGGCTCCGGTCTGCTCCACATCCCCCGCCCCAACCGCCCTACCATTGGTGGCCAGGCTCTCAGCCCCGAGGCTCTGGAACTCTATCGTCCAGTGCCTTCGCCGCCTCCTCCCTTTCCTCCTTCAAGGCCGGTCTCAAGACCTTTCTCTTTGACTGTGCCTTCAGCTCCCCTCTCGACTCTCTACCCCCTCCTCGCTCCCTCCCTTCCCTCGCCTCACCCTGACCATTTTTCCCTTGCTCGGGTCCTCACCCAACTGTACAGCGCCTTGGGACGTCCTCCCACGTGAAAGGCGCTCAATAAATGGAATCTTGTTGTTGTTGTTATTGACTCTCGCCCTATCCTGTCACAGAATGGTCTGTTGGAGGGCCGTGTCCAATGGTCGATTGGAGAGCCGTGTCCTCGCCTGGTCAGAACACTGGAAAAATGCCTCTTCTCTTTTCAAAGTGTCATAGTTTCTTTAAAGTCCACCTGAACTGGTAGATAATCATATATTAATAATAATAATCCTTGCACTTGGTATAGTGCATTATCACGTCTTTGAGATGTCTCAAAGCGCTTCACACAATATACTGTAAAGTAAATTGACTGTATATTTTGTTGACGAAACCCAGCAGCCAATTGGCCACAGCAGTGTCCCACAAACAGTCTTGAATTGGAGTGACCAATTTATTATTATTATTATTTTTAAGGAATTGTTACCCCGGAAAAGCAATACGCCAATCGATTAACAACTGCTTTCCTATTTATTGCTAGGTAAACAGAGGCGTGTGGAGTAAGGAAACTTGGCTAACATTTCATCTGCCAGGAATGAAATCCAGGTCTCTCGCTTGTGAGGTGAGTGCTTTAACCACTAACCTACAGGACTCCACAACAAGACCTCTTATCCAAAGGATGATACCTCCAATAATCTGTGTTGGCTCCCCAAACAGCTCACTGGAATGCTAGCCCAGAGCTCAAAGCCCTTAACAGTGGTATCAACTAAGCTAAAGTGAAATTCTATCAAGATGTTGATTCAGACTGAGTGAAGATCAGAGGCCGTAGGACAGAGTATAACAAAAAGTAACATAAACAACATCTTGTTTTACAATGTTTTCAATAAATATCACAATAAATTTATTTATTTCCACCAATTTTCCTTCCGTCCTCCGATTTTCTCCTGTGAATGTTTTGCCTCCTTTCAAACAACACCTTTTGGCACTATAACCTAAGTGGCCTTTGGGTTGATAGGTAGTTAAAGTGTTAGCTTGGCTTAATTGTTAGCACTCTTATCCCTGACCCAGAAGATTATGAGTTCAAGACCCATATCAGGACTTTAACCCGAATGGTTTATGCTGACACTCCAATGATGCACTGTTGAAGATTCCATCTTTAGATGAGTTATTAAAGTGAGGTTTTGGCTGTCTGTCCAGGTGGAGCTTTAAGATCCCATGGCACTACTTGAAAAGAGAAGGGTTAATCAGGCATAATCAGAGAATGGGCTGAATGGCCTCTTCTATGCTATAGATTTTTGTATGTTTCTATATTTCTGTAAGGGAGTTTATCCTGATGTCCTGGTCAGCGGTTCCCCAAATGAAATTGGTCATGGCTGTTCGTGCGACACGATTAATTACTATTGACTATTATTGTGTTAATAGTTTTTAACTTATTGTGTTGATCTGCCATCACATTGCACACCTCTGTCAATACCTCACAATCAAACCAGCAGAAACTCTTGTCCACACCTTGATCACTTCCTGGCTGAACTATTCCAATGCCCTCCTTGCTGGTCTCCCCAGTTCCATCATACACAAAATCCAATTAATCCAAAATTCCACCACCCGGATTCTCACCCGTACAAAACTCCATACCCCCATCTCACCAGTTCTTGCCAGGCTCCAATGGCTACCAATTACTGAATGGATCGATTTCAATAACCTTTCACTTATTTTGCAATCCCTTCATGCCCTCACACCTCCCTACCTATCCAATCTGCTTACTCCCCAATCCACCACCCACTGCCTCTGCTCGGCCAACTCTGGCCTCCTGTTCATCCTGCAACCCCTCTGCTCCACCATTTGTGGCCGTACCTTCAGCCACTAAGTCCCGAAACTCTGCCTTACCCCCTCCCTCCACAATTTCAAATCCCACCTAAAGACCTTTTTGATCGTGCTTACGGTCACCTCCTGCCTCCCTCTCCCCCTGGCTCGGCATCGGACTTCACCAATGCCAAGCACTCCAGGACGCTAACCTGCTTGAAGGGCACTACAGAAATGCAAGTTGTTGTTGTATTGTGGGACAAATTAGCTGCTGCCCCCAAATTCACACAACACTTTACAAAATATACTCTAAACCTGTTTGAAGCATCTCAATAATGTGATAAGGAGCCCTGTAAACACACAATATCAATGAGTACATGAAAGAAAGAATGAGACAAACAATCTTGATGTCTCAGTAGCCCTTATGATCAGTCAGATCCTGTATAATTTTCCTTCAGTTCAATACATTCCAAGTTATCTTAAACTTTGTCAATCTGTCTTTGCATTTTTAATAGGTAAACATAATTCATTCAAAAATTTATTCCAGTGAGCTATCCAAAATTTCAGCATCAAAACCAGATTTTCCAAGTAATCTTGGATGCACTCATCCCATTTTTTTGTATCCCAATTTATTGAAAATAAAACTTAAATATGATTTGAGATGTCCTCAAAGTCGCTATATCAATGCAAATTGTTATTTTTGTTTCTGGTTGAGACATATTCTGAATTTTTAATAGGACTTCATCCATCTCTGTGGATCTAGGTCACAGTAAAATCCTGACATTTGGAATAGTGCCTTCACATTGAGAGGTGGTCCCAAAGTGCTTTGCAGGACATCCTATAAAGTGCATTGACTGTGTTCTCTCAGCAAACCCCTTAGGGAGAGATTTAAAGATAGATAAAGAGAGGACGAGGCGGAGGGTTAGAGGCTGGGAGTTCCAGAGACAGGAGTACAACAACAACAAGATTGCATTTATAGAGCGCCGTTCAGGTCGGGAGGACGTCCCAAGTCGCTGGACAGTTGGGTCGGGACCTGGTCAGGGGGAGGGAAGTGAGGGAGCGAGGAGGGGGTAGAGAGTCGAAAGGGGAGCTGAAGGAGTAGCTACTGAAGCGTGTATTGCATGCTGCGCATGTGTACTATGTGCAGGAAGTGATATCATTAGCTCTTGCTGTCCATAGCCCCTATGTGCGCAGGAAGTGCTGTCAGTTGCAACCTGACTACCCAAAAGTCATCCATTTTATAGAGCTTCACTTATCATGCAGTCATTGAACTCTTGTCAGCCAATTGTGTTATAAGGTATACACTATCTCTTCATATATACAGTACAACTGTATAACATATACAAAATACTCCAGAGAAAAACTGTCATATTCTGGATAACGAAGGAAAACAAATCTAGCAGAGCAAGTGGATCTTATTAAAGAGATTAAAGAGCTTGAGAAGCAACATATATGTACCAAAACACTAATGAATTAGAATGGCTTAACATATTCAGATTCCTGAATCAAGAGAATCAAATTCGCTCTTTCCAACACCCACCAAACACATTCTGAACACAGAGATGAAGCTGGTGCACTGTTGGCATGGCGATTAAACTTGACAGAATGCAAATGTTTTGATTTCAGCTGCTATATGTGCTGAATATGGGCTGATCTTACTGACATCTGAGATTTTTTTTGAAAATGGAAAGATGTGTACATCAGTAAGCTGAGGAGGAGGAATATAATTAGATGATTTTTTTAGAGAAACCCTATCTAAGCTTGCACAAGTTGTAAATAACTGGAACCATCAAGTAAATTAATGGAGCAGTTATGTCACTGCCTTGCATTGATGTGAAGCAGTTCTCATCTCACTCTTAAGCATGAAGAGCACGATAACAGAAGTGTGACTGTTGCTGTGAGACCACAGGCCGCACTTAAGAGTACTGAACACAGCTCTGGTCACCGCAACAAAAGAGTAGCGTGGATGATCAAAAGTGTTAGAGGAATGAACTATGAGCAATGATTAGAAAAGGCAGGGGTCTATAGTCTTGAGAGAAGAAGTCTCAGAAAGGGCCTTTTAGAGGTGTATAACATTTTAAATGGGATTGAAAAGTAAACCCAGATAATATTTTAGGATGCACCAAGACAGTAGAACAAGAGCACATAGGTTTAGAATTGCAAAGGACAATTTCAAAATAGATACCAGGAAGTCTTTTTTGTTACCCGGAGGGTAATTAAAGACCGGAATAGGTTACCAGAGAAGGTGTCTGTGGTCAGGAAACTGGACTCTTTTTTTAAAAAAAAAAAGCTTGATGCTGTGATAGGAGGACAATGGGTGGGTATTCTGGAGGGATCAGATCAGATGGGCCAAACCCTTTCTTCATCCAAATTAATCTTGTGATTTTCTGCGTGACCTATGGGAGTGTCACTATGTCCTTCATGTACCCTGCTCTATCTGCCCTAACATTGGCCAGTCGACATTCAGCCATTTTGCTCCCATTCTCTGAAACTCCATTCTGGAGTCTCTCCGACTCGCTCCCCCCTCGTCTTTTTCAAGCCGCGGCTCATAATATACCTCCTTGAAGATGCTTCCAGTTACCTTTCTTCTTTCCACTCCCCTCAGCTCCCATCTCCAGCTCATGTGCCCACCCAACATTGTTAACCTCTTTGACACATCCTTCCAACCTGTATAAATGTAAATCATATTACACTGTACTGCAATCAGCCCCAAGCCACTTTTTTAGTGTTAAAGTTAGTTTGCAGTTTGGCTAAATTCCTCTTAAATATTCACAAGAAATTGTAATAAAAATCCTTACCTGGGTATAAAGCCTTTCACACCAGAAGCATGTCTCAAAGTGCTTCACAGGAATTTACTGTGAATTGGAGTGACTGTAGATTTGGGGCAAATGTGGCACCTCAATTACGCACAGCAAAGGTCCACAAATAGCCATCAAACAAATGACCCATTTTATTTGGAGGATTGTTTGCTAGGACGCCAGGAAATACTCTCTTGTCTTTTTGAATAGTGTCACGGGATTTTTGATGTCCAACTTAACAAGCAGTCAAGACCTTGGTTGAATGTCTCACCTGAAGGATGCCACCTCCGACAAAGGATATCCCCCTCCCCACAGCACTGCATTGGAGTGTCAGCCTAGACTTGAGTACAAATCATGACATGGGATTTGAACTCACAACCTTCTGAATCCAAGGCAAGAATACTACCAACTGAGCCAGGATGGTGCACAGGATGACACATTCAGACAATGAAGAATTTTGGAGTTGTGGTGGAAGAAAAAAGCATCAGTGTGATTAAGAGGCAACTTGCTGCATACCCAAGAGGGAAGGGAATAGACGGGGGACTTAGGAGCGGTGGAGGCTTGTGTAAAATATACAACAACAACAACAAGATTCCATTTATAAAGCGCCTTTCACGTCAGGAGGACGTCCCAAGGCGCTGCACAGCTGGGTCATGACCCGAGCAGGGGGGGAAATGGTCAGGGTGAGGGGAGGGAAGGGAGGGAGCGAGGAGGGGGGAAATGGTCAGGGTGAGGGGAGGGAAAGGAGGGAGCAAGGAGGGGGGAAATGGTCAGGGGGAGGGGAGGGAAGGGAGGGAGCGAGGAGGGGGAAGAGAATCGAGAAGGGAGCTGAAGGCACGGTCAAAGAGAAAGGTTTTGAGACCGGCCTTGAAGGAGGAAAGGGAGGAAGCAAGGCGAAGGCACTGGGGCATGGAGTTCCAGAGCCTGGGGGCTGAGAGGCTGAAGGCCCGACCACCGATGGTAGGGCGGTTGGGGCGGGGGACGTGGAGCAGACCGGAGCCAGAGGAACGGAGGGTACGGGCAGGTAGGTAGGGGGATAGTAGGTTGGAGAGGTAGGAGGGAGCAAGGCCGTGAATGGCCTTGTAGGTGAGGATGAGGATCTTGAAATCAATCCTCTGGGGGATGGGGAGCCAGTGGAGGCGAGCGAGGGTGGGAGTGATGTGGTCCCGAAGCCTGGTGCGGGACAGTACACGAGCTGCAGAGTTCTGAATGACCTGCAGCTTGTGGAGGGAGGTGGCGGGAAGGCTGGCGAGGAGAGAGTTCCCGTAGTCCAGCCTTGAGGTGACAAAGGCGTGAACCAGGGTTGTCCCCTGGTTCCCAGTGTCCCCAGTGTTCCCCCGGGAAACACTATCCCCGACGAGTTGGGCCAAATGGGCAATACCTCTGCTGTAGTGTTCTATGTAAGAAGACCCTTATCTGTTTAATATTCTCCTTCCAGAATACTAACACTACCTACTTCCATTGCAGAGTCGAGCTGTCTCTTAATTGAGTCCAGTGCCTTGGCTTCAACCACACTCCTGATAACTAATTCAACCCCTGAGTAAAGAGCTTTCTGACATTTACCCTAAATTACTTTTCATTACAACAACAAAATTACATTTATAGAGCACTTTTCATGTCGGGTGGAAGTCCCAAAGCGCTGAAAAGTCAGATGTCGGGGCCTGAGCATGGGGGGGGTGGTGTAGGGGTGAGGGAAGACAGGCAGAGAGGTGGGAGGGAGACTAAAGGCATGGTCGAAGAGAAAGGTCTTAAGACTGGCCTTGAAGGAGGCAAAGGGACCATGGGATGGAGTTCCAGAGTGTGGGGGCAGAGAGGCTGAAAGCCCGGTACTCGATGGTTGGGCAGGTCGGGCGGGAGACATGGAGCAGACCGGAGCACGATGAACGGAGGGAGCGGGCAGGTTGATAGGGAGTCAGCAGGTCAGAGAAGTAGGAGGGGGCAAGGCCATGGATAGCCTTGACCAACTTTGAAGGAGGCAAGGCTCCCTTAAATTTATACTTCCTTGTCCTGCTGTCTGCTTTTTTAAGTAAGTATTGTTCTGGATCTACTTTCTGAATTCCATGAAGCATCCTATATACTTCAATAAGGTCCTCTCTGACACTTCTACTTTCAAGAAGAACATGAAGAATGTCTGCATAAGTAATTGTTCGTCATAGCTCATCCTTGTAACACACGGGTAAAGCCCCTGTGCACTGTCGATTCTCTTTTGTCACAGTGACCAGAACTATATGAAGTACTTTAAGTCAGTCTGATCAGAGCACTGCACAGCTTGAGCATGACTTATGAGGAATGACATGACTGAATTAATGTCTACAAATAGTAAAGCCCTCTGCTAACCTGAAGAAATATCAACAGCAGTTAGAGACCATTAAGCAGAGATCTATGTTTACAATTCATTGCTCATGAAGTGATCTGCGCTTTACCCGATTTAGAAGCAGGTAGTACAATTCAGAACTGTCCTCTCACAATCTTTCAAAAATGCTAGCAGCATATTTGCGTACAACTGCATCATTAACAAAATAAAATTGACGATTGTCTTCAAGGCAAAAGGGAAGGTACCAATTCCACTGAAATTGTTGCTCCTTTTCATTGCTGTATCGATTTGATTTTCATTGCACTACAAGAGGTTTCAAGAAAACTTGCAATTAGCAGAATTAACACTCAGAGGAAAAGCTGGCATTTCTAGGATTCCCAAGAAAGACAAAGATCACAGAGCTTGTAATTCTATAACCAATTTAATTTCTCATTGTCCTCTCTTATTATCTGCTGAGAGCACTGCTCATAAAAAGAAATTGGTTGTTCCCTTTCAGAACATATTGAACTCAATTTGAATTTTGCAATAAAGAAATATTTAATCTCCACCTCACTTTTGCCTTTGTAGTCTCCTTAATATTAGGGTAGTTGTCATGTATTTGCAAATGATCTCAGTACTGGCTAGATAGCCCAAAATTAAATTTAAAAAATAACCTTTTGGGACTTTTATTAACTGCGGAATTTAGGTGTAATTCTCATTCATTAGATGCAGTAGTCACAAGACATCCAACAAACAAACACACTGGTTTTAATAACAAGGTTAATCATTTCAATATATTCTGAGCATTTTCACATCAGTTTGTTGATAATAATCCTTGTATTGGGAAGTAGTTTCAAAGCGTTTCAAAGGATTTACTGTAAATTGTAGTGATCACACATTTTGTAAACAAACATGGCAACCAATTTCTCCAGCAATGTCCCACATCAAGCATGAAGTTAATGACCAAATTTACATGGGAGATTGTTGGCCAGAACCTCTCTTCTCTTTTCAATTAGTGCCTTGGGTTCTTTAATGTCCACAGGCAAACAGGACCTCAGTTTAACATTTCATCTAAAGCACACTTGCAACAGTGCAGCACAACTCCAGCACTGCACTGGAGTCTCAGCCTCGACTTATGAGTTCAAAGTTCCAACATGGGGGGATGGGAGGAGTTTGAACTCACAGCCTTCTGCACAAGAGGAGAGAGTGCTACCAACTAAGCCAAGATGACATCAATAGCTTTTCATAGAATCATAGAACCATAGAATTATACAGCACGGAAGGAGGCCATTCAGCCCATCGTGTCTGTACCGGCTATTTGAAAAGAGCTATCCAATTCAATCTCACTTCCCCTGCTTTCTCCCCAGAACCCTGCAAACTTGTGCTCCCAAAATAATTATCTACTACTCCATTAAAAGCTGTTATCGAATTGGCTTCCACCCCCCTTTCAGGCAATGCATTCCAGATCCAAACAACTCGCTGTGTGAAAAAATCTCCCCTCACTTCCCCGTTTCTTTTAACAACTATTTTAAATCAGTGTCCTCGGGTTACTGACCCACACACCAGTGGAAATAGTTAATCTTCTCTTCACCCTATCGAACCCCTCATAATTTTAAAAACTTCTATTAAGTCTCCACTTAACCTTTTCTGCTCCAAGGAGAATAATCCTAGCTTCTGCAGCCTCTCCTGATAACTGAAGTCCCTCATTCCTGGTACCATCCTGGTAAATCTCCTTTGCACCCTCTCCACTGCCTTGATATCCTTCCTAAAGTGTGGGGCCCAGAACTGAACACAGTACTCGAGCTGAGGCCTAACCAATGTTTTATAAAGGTTCATCATAACTTCTTGAATTTTGTATTCTATGCCCCAATGTATAAAGTCTAGTATCCCGTATGCCTCAGAGATTTACGTATATGACCCCCCGGTCTCTGTGTTCCTTCACCCCTTTAGGATTGTACCATCAGCTTCTATTGCCTCTCCTCATTCTTCCTCCCAAAATGCATCACTTCACATTTCTCCACATTAAACCTCATCTGCCACGTGTCGGCCCATTTTACCAGTCTGTCTATGTCCATTTGCAGTCTACTACTATCCTCCTCACTGTTTACTACTTTTCCTAGCTTAGTATCTGCAAACTTGGAAATTGTACTCCCTATACCCACGTCCAGGTCATTTTTACTTAATGACTCTTCCTGCAATGTTATATTTCATTAAGTAAGGTTTGATTGCCAAAAAAGTCAGGTCCCCTCCACTTGGGACATAGTTATTAATAATTATTCAGCTCCTTTATTGCAAACCTCATTTTTGAAATCATCAATTGACTATATTGAGTTGGCTTGATTAGGCCAACTGCCTGCTCACTGGACTTCCCAACTCTTCCCTCCACAAGCTGCAGATTATTCAGAACTTTGTGGCTCGTGTCCTCTCCTGCACCATGCTCTGAGAACCTATCACCCTTGTTCTTGCCCGGCTTGACTAGCTCCCCATTCCTCAGAGAATCGAGTACAAAACCCTTGTTCTTACCTTCAAGGCCCTCCACGGTCTTGCTCCCCTCCCCCTACCTCTCTGAACTCATAACCCCATATCAGCCTGCTTCAGGTCCCCCGCACTTCCCGCCCCACCATCAGGGATTCAGCATTTCTGCCCCCACACTCTGGAACTCTATCCCATAATCCCTCCGCCTCACCCCTTCTCTTGCTTCCTTCAAGTCCTGTCTGAATACCTTCTCTTTGATCTGCTAGCCTCCCACTCCTACCCCCTCCCCCATCGCCTTCTTCCCCATCTGACCCCGACTCGGGTCCAAAACCCCTGAGACTTCTTTCCGACGTGAAGGGCATTATACAAGTGCAATTTGTTGTAGTTGTGTTGTTATATACAAAAATGTAAAATTTTTAGGTATAATGGTTACTGTTTTGCTCTTTCACATATTATAGGAGCAACCCAGGCCACCTTCATTCCTTTTAATTGTAATTAGATATGTTAATGGGGTTCATCTTAAGTGTTCATCTTAAGTGTTAAGGTTTCATCTTAAGGTTTCAGAATAAACCTTGAGATTTAAAGTGTGACTTTAAACCCCCTTATATTACCTTGCCTCCCAAAAACTCAGCTCTGAGGCAATCTCATATCATAGGCAAGTTTCTGCAAGTCCATGAGACATACAAGGGGTCAACTGCATGAAACGCATTTCATGTCCCAATGTATTTGAGCTCTTGACTTGGATTGGAACACAGGGAGTTAGAAATGTAGCTTAAAATGTAAGAGCAAAATTTCAACACGAGACAACCATAATTTTCTTTTCTCCTCTTTACCTACCCTATGTGACCTACTAAAACCCTATTGACCCATCCTGTCGCTTCGAACCCCCCCCCCCCCGATCTATCCGCCCCGCCAGCAGTGGGCATGGGCATGCTTTCTGGCTTTCTGTAACCACTCTCTGGTACCCATCCCAGAATCCCTCCAATCCACTAGCCCCCTCACCTAATTCAAGGTCCATCTCAAGACCTAAATGTTTGATTGTGCTTTCAGTCATCTTTCCTTTGCACATACTCCTTGGCTTCTATCCTCACCTCTGGCCAGTACTGTTAAGCTCTTTGGGGCATTGGGTGCTATATAAATGTAAATTGTATTGTATAATTAGAAGGAAGGTAAATAAGAATAATCATTACATTTGATGTTGTGTCTTTCACGTCTGAAAGCTCTTCACAGAGAGCTGTAAACTATAAACTCCAGTGACTATGGACAGTAAACTCCTTATAAAAAGACACTGGCTTAACTAGTCACCACCACTTAAGTAGTCATGCTATCAATATTCCAGCTGCTTCCCATGAAACATGTTAATAATGAACTCTGCTTAACATGTAAGTACTTACAATAATAATAATAATAATAATCCTCGCATTTGATATAGCGCTTTTCACGTCGGGAGGACGTCCCAAAGCGCTTCACAGAACACACTGTAGAGTGAGTTGACTGTATATTTTTGGGCGAACGCGGCAGCCAATTGCGCACAGCAATGTCCCACAAACAGTCGTAGATTGAAAATGACCAATTTATTATTGTTTTTGGTTTTGGATTAATCAATGTAAAATTGATTGGATAACTAGTCCTATAAGGTGGCATCTTGCCTCAGAAGGCTTCCACTTTATGCCGTGACTGGTGGGGGTGTCAGAGATTGGGCGGACATGCTCAGATGCATCACTGAGGCCTCTGGTCTATTGGAGGGCCTCCCATCCCACCTTCTGGCATTGCTCAAGGCTCTAGAGAGGCCTGGAGCAATGTTTAGGAAGGGAGAGAAACAGGAGGTAAATTACCCAGGCACATTGAGTGCGATTTCTATTATCAGATTAAGCGTAATGTTGTCACAGATCTGTGTTTAGGCCACTTATCTGCTCTTAGGTTGTAGAATAGTGCAATTGCACAGAAGATGCATAAAAAAGAATAACACCATAATACTGTAATGGGAACAAAAATTACATTGAAAAGATTAAGAATGGGTTTTGTCAGCATCTTACAAGAGTGTACTCTGGTTAAATTATAATCTAATGTAACATCTGAATTAAATGTTTCACTTAACAGCTGATATTTTCTCGTAATACAGTATATTAACTCCACAGATTAGGAAAGGTTATGGATTTATTGCTAAAACACAAAATAGATCACCTGTTCAGGTTGCCAGTTCATATTGAGATACATTGGAATTGACATTGTTTCATTTAACATTATGCAATAGGCAGAACTGTTCCAAAAGAAATAAAAACATTTAGCTATGAAACTAAATACTAAGCATTGGCAGACATAAAGCCAACAATTCTAGAGGGTTTGTCAGAACTCAGAAATATTAAAAATGATTGCTGTCCTTATCTCTGCTGCCTGAAAATAACTTTAGTTAACACAGTACCTGTATCAACCAAGTAGTGAGAGATAACATCTACAGTGAGGTTTGCTTCACTGTAAACTGACAGCTTGACGGGTTGAGTACTCCTTATCGGTTTCTACTGCCCACTAAATCTGTTGCTTTTATCTATGTGAAGTAGCATTATGATACTCTTGTATTTGTTACTAAAGCAAATACCAATCCAGAACAGAAAATACTTGCAGTTTTCTGTTATCTACTAAACTTGCAGAAATCTAATCCAAAAGAGGCACCCCATTCATGGCTTAACATTGAGAAGACTTAGAATGAAACAGTATTTTGTGGAAAATTGCCTTGAAACAACCATCTAAATAAATCCCTTATGGACAAATTGATATTGTTTGACATCTCTAGGACTTTGAAATGAAACTTTGCCGGTCTTAGCATCATTCTTCTGATTCTTATTCTTGTTATTTTATACTATTTATAATCAACATATTTCTTATAATATTTATAAAGTTAGCTGATGATGCTAAACTTTCTTGCTTGGTGACTGATAGAAGAAAGATAATCCACATTCAAGAAGATCTGAGTCAATTACGCAGATAAAGGAGTGGCAGAGGAATTTTAACATAGAAAAATGTTGGGTAATGTATATTGAAACAAGAATCAGTGAATGTTTGTAAGTGATGAAGGGATCTTTATTAGCAGCAGAGGAGAAGGAAAAGGATTTGGATGTTATTATTGATCCTTTTACTAAAGGCTACCAGTCCGTGTAAAACTGCTTTTGACACAAGTAATCAATCTTCCACTTCCAGAAAGTTACCTATTTATGCCTATTGTTCCTGAAACCCCTTCTACTTTTACCATCTTGAAATATAGGTGCTTCCAATTCTTTTCCTAGCTCTTTTCACTCTTCAGAAACTTTAACGGATCCAGAACTCAGCAGCCTGACTTCTCTCCAGCATAAGGCTCCACACATCCCTCACTTCATAACCACCAGCTTCTGAGGATTGAGTTTAAGATGCTTCTTCTGGTCTTCAAATTCCTTCATCATCTTGCCTCATTTGATGCAATCTTCTACAGTACAACATTCCAGTGTATACCTTCCGCCCTTCAAACCATGAACTGTTGCTCACTATGTTCACTCCACCATCAATAGCCAATACTTCAACCAACTTGCTTCTGTCTCTGGAATTCTCTTTCAAAACCACGTTGCCTTTCTCTCATTCTACCTTGCAAAACCTCATAAAAACATTGTTTTACATGAAAAACGCAATATAAATTCAAGTTGCTGTTGTACCAAGGTTCAAAAGTGAAAGAGAAAACAGACTAAATAGAGACAAAATGCAGTTGTGTAATTTAAAGTTCAAAAATGCTGTAATTTCATCTAGTACCAGAAAAATGGCCACATGACTGTGAAAACAGCTCGTTCACTAATATCCTTCAGTGAAGTAAATCTGCCATTCTCGTCTGCATCTAACTCCAGTCTCATAGCACATTATCCTTAACACCCCCTGAAATGGCCATTCAATAAGGAATAGACAATAATAGCTGGTCCTGCTATGACCGCTTACATCCAAGATTAGTTCACAAAGCATATAGGAATGTGTCTGAATCAGCAGTAGTCACGAAGTGAACTCCTGAGATGGACATTGTTGACACCAGCACTAATTTGGAACACTTTAAATCAACACAAGCATTGTGTGTTGGAGGTCAGATTTCAGCTCTGATCTACCTTGCAAACACAACATTAATTCAAAAATAAGCTTGATGCTTGGTGTTTTACAGAAATACATTCGCAGAAAATATTGACCTTGAAAAAAATACAAATTATTAAATAAAAGTATTTACTTTAGTGTTTATTAAATTATTTTATCTTTACTATTTTAATAATCAGGAAACAAAAGTAAACAAAGATCATCCATTCAATGTGATTTTTCCTATTGATTTTATAAAGCCAATTGTTGATACTTTCAAAATATCCTCAAAATGAACCTTACTTCAATACCCCAGGCTCATATTTTGAACAGCACTATATTACTAATCTTATGGTCAATGTTTCACTGTTAATAGTTATTAATTACTGTTATAATTTTCCTCTGGGTCAATTATATTGTTCTCACAGCACAAGTGTCTGACTCCTAGTGGCTGTTGCTGTATGTAGCCTGTAATGAGACTACGTAGTTCGCTGTGTAGTTTTTTGTGTGTGCTCTACTCTAAATCTTTTTGTTTTTCATTATCTCTCTGGCATCTGCTGTAATTAAACATTCTGTTCCAGTTTCCCAACATTGCTATTGGTCCCAGAATGACACTTTCACACAACAACCATAATAGCAAAGACAGCAACTCCGAGCCTTCTAAACTTAAGTAATGAGCTTCAATGATTCACTTATGCATAAGCAGAGACATACTGATTGTAGTCTCTGCATTTCAGCATTCTGATGCCAATAGGGACAATCTCCCTCTGTCACAACACTCAAGATAAATTTTATTTCTGTTCTGCCACCACCAGACAAAATTTGTGATGTTGCTTTGTAGCGAGCTATATTTGCACCTCATTTCAATAAATGTGCAATGTTATTCCTTTATCAGAAAAGAACCCAACCAATCAGGGCAAATTGAAGTGGTACTGCAATGGCATTTATACACATAATTCTGGTCCTGTTAATCCAGGGATTCATATGGATGTGTTTTAATAACAACAGCATCTTGCATTTATATAGTGCCCTCACACGGGGCAGTGTCTCAGAGTGCAGTAACTGGCTAGAAAGGATGAAAGCACAGAGTAGCTGGGTTGAAAGGGATGAGGGAATTGGATATCTCAGGCTAATAAGATAATAAGATCCCAATATTAGTTAATTCTCCTCTGGGTAAAGAAAATATTCCTGATAGCTGTCTTGAAATTGCCCTTTGTAACTCTAAACCTATATCCTCTTGATCTACTATCTTGATGCATCCTAAATTATTGTTCTAGGTTTACTTTTTCAATCCCATTTAAAAATGTTTAAGGCTCCCTCTGAGTCATCTTCTCTCAAGACTGAAGAGCCCCAGCTTGTCTAATCAATGCTTATAGCTCATTCCTCTAACAATGGGGATCATCCATATTTGTCTTCTCTACACTGTCTCTGGGGCCTGGGCAGGCAGCTCCCTTATGTTATCGGGACCAAAACTGTACCCAGTATTCTACATGTGGCTTGATCAAAGAACTGTACAGCTTGATTATATGACATCTGCGAATCTAAACTAATTTAGCAATAAAACCCAGTATCCCGTCTGCTTTGTCTATTGCTCTCACACTATTTTGACATTGTGAGCAACAAATCAACCAACACCCCTAGATCTATTCTAGCTTCCCTTGGCAAGTTTTAACCCACCCATGAAGTAAATGTGTTTCCTATTCATGCTGCGACCTCTTCTGTTCCATAATACAAATAATGAGCTGGATTTTCAGTCAGACCAAGATATCTGCATTTGCAGAAGACATTAACACATGAAGACTCTTAAATCCAGGGAGGCAGCCAATATCTTACTAAGAGAGCTCAGCAGGGTATGCCCTGCAGTTCAATACAGATAAATGCACAGTCTGCATATGGAAGTCAAAATAGGAAGCAAAAGTAATCTATGCTTGGGATAAAAAAGCAAAACCATAAAGAAATCTAATAGTGGGTGAGTGGGTGGATAGTGGAGGTCGTGACATTTGCCAACTCTGTCCAAACAGTATGAAGAGCAACAACAATTTACATTTATACAGCAGCTTTAACATCAGAAGAACACCTCAAACTGCTTCACTGACTGAGAGCCCAGGCTCTGAAAGGTGTGCATCTTGTTTAGGGTGGTGCTAGAGAGTCCAACAAGTAAGGGCATTGCAATAATTGGAATAATTGAACTTGGTCATGATGAAGGGGTTGTGTGTGTGGGGGGTGGGGGAAGAGGGGAGGGTAAGATCGTGGCTGGTAGAGACGAGCAAATTTGCAAAGGTGAGGGAAAGCTGAGCAAGTGGGAACCCGGATGTATAGTTTGAAGACAGCTGGGGAATCATATAAAACACTGAGGATCCACACCCTCTCTGTGAGGTATAATGAGAATCCATGCAGGCTGATGTGGTCAGAGGCTGAGGTAAGAAAGAGCTGATGGGAGCCAAGCAGGAAAACCTCAATCTTGTTGACAATTAACTGTAGAAAGTTTGATCTCATCCAGGATGTGATAGCTGACACTTATTTAGCACCTTTCATGTAAACTAACATCTCAGAGGGTTTATATTGACAGGGATGGATGTAGGGGGGAGGGGAGAGGGTGGAAGGGGGAGGTGACTATACGTGTGGTCAGAAAGGCAGGTTAAGAAAGTAACTCATTACTTCATGGAGCAAACAGTTTGAAAATCCAAATTAAATCATAATGATATCAAACATTTGTGTTGAAACACAATAACTAAATCTTTTGAGATTGTTAAAGTTTACACTCTAGGTGTTAGTCTGGCTCAATTGATAGCAATTTCACCTCTGACTCAGAGGGATGCGTTTGAAACCCTATGTCAGGATTTGAACTCATAGTCTGACTGATACTCCAATTCAGTGCTGGGAGGTTGTTGCCTTGTTGAAGTGCTGTCCTTTGGATGAGGTGTCAAACTGAGATCTCGACTGTTCAAGTGGATGTTTAAGATCAGATGAAACTACTTGAAAAAAGAAGGAAGTTTTTCCCACTGTCCTGGCCAACAATCCCCCAAATAAAATTGGTGATTTGCTTCATTGCTTGTGGAATATTTCTGTGTGCAAAATAGACACCCACGTTTGCTTACAATACACATCCATTCCAATTTACAGTAATCCTGTGAACCATTTTGAGAGGTTTATCCAATGTGAAAGGTGTTATATCATACGCAAGGATATCGTAATACTAATTTAATAAAGGTAATTTGATTTCTTCAGTATATATGCTCACAATTTTAGATGAGGATATTGATGGTGTTTCAGGTCAATAATATTGATATTTTATACTTTGACTATTTGCTTTGAGGAGGAACAATATGATACCTGTGAAAAGGTGGTTCATGTCTATTTGTTAGACATCGCAAGCAGAAATGAGTGCAGTATTTGTCTACAAAAATTGTCAGTACATTTGACAGTGGTTGCTTATGGTAAGACGCTATAAAAATGAAGCACCATAAAAAGTTCATTTTCACTACATAAAGCTGACTAACCATTTTACTTTCTGTCTTTTACTGAATAGATTTTCACATTACAGGGCTGCAAACACATTGAGCTGAGATCAATATCATGACTCCCAGTGATGCCATAAATACTAATGCAAACTTATGTCTGGGTCATTCACTTACTTATATCTGGCAGCAAGTTGAATAATCAAGAATTCAGGCATTAATGGGCTTGTTTCTCTTTGTAATCCCTAAAAGTCAATTTATGTCAGGTGAGACTACAATAAATCTAAATAGTAAGTAGGATAAAATGGGATAATTCATAGCATTCATATTTTATTTTTACAAGATAAGAACATGTTCTAACATCATAAATTCAAATTCTAAGATGTTGACATTTGATTTTCCAATACAAAGATATATGGAATGATAAAATCACATTAACAAGACCTGACATGAGGTACAAAAATGCCTCATAGAAAATCTCCTATTTGTAATAACCTATCTAAATGTGAAGAGTTCATGGGTTAATATTATGAAATATACTCAATTTTGTTAGTAATAAATTCAACTAATGGAGCTTCAAATAGGACTAGAACCAGACAGGATAATAATCCTTGTATTTGATATTGCACCTTTCATGTCAGGGGGAAGAATCAAAGCATTTCATAGGATTCACTGTAAATTCTAGTGACTACGTATTTTGTCGGCAGTGATCTCATGATAAGTAATAAAGTGGAATTTAGAATTTACCTTCAATATATAAAAAAAATCCAAGACTAAACTCAAGTGGAGGTTTGTCTTTCAAGATGTACATGATTTGCAAATCAATAGTTACAGTCTGCAGCTTGCTGCATTACTGATAACTAAAGAGGCCATGTCCGATGTTAAAACATTAGGTCATTTGCATCAAGCAGCACTTTTTCAAATAAAAATTCAGAATGTTGGGACCAGATATAGATTTAAAACCAGAGAATAATTGTGATGGCTGGATAAACAGAAATGAGGAATCTAAGAAAGGAATCTACGACCCATGTGGACCGTTGAACAAAATTGAAACTGCACATTTAAACCAAGTCTTGACAGAACTGATCAGATAACCTAAATGAACCAATTGCTGCCTTCAAAGGGCCTGATACTGTATTCAAGCTCATCATCTAGACCAGGGGTATCAAACATGGGGTGATATTTGGCAGCCCACCAATTAGTTTCTAAATTCACATTAATATAGTATACTGGAATTTTTATTTAAACCAACCCTCCTCTTTTGAATATAAGACATATATGGAAATCTGTGCATTCTGCATTGCATGAGTGACAATCTCATTAAGTCAATGACAGCTTACATTTTGTATACATTGTATTATGTATAACTTTTTTACTGTGCGGCCCACCAAATGAACACCGTTAACTTAAATGGCTCTTGTGGTCGGATGAATTTGACACCCCTGATGCAGACCAACATTCCAATGCAGTGTTGGGGGAGCACTGCATTTTTGGTGATGCTGTCCTTTGATGAGATATTAACCAAACGTACCATCTGCCTGTTCATGTGGACTTTAGAGATCTCATGGCACTATTTGAAAAGAAAAGAGTACTTCTCCCAATTGTGCCAACAATCCCCCAGATACAATTGATCATTCACTTCATGGCTGTGTGTGGAACATTGCTCTGTACACATCCCGTTCACCCTCAAAATACACAGTCACTATATATCACAATAAATGCTGTAATGCAGAATCCATTGGTTATGTATAGTCTGTGGAAAGACATTTTCCCTCCACAAATCATAATAATGTTCTTACGAGAAAAAGGTTATGAGGGCGTACTCCTACTGCATTCAATAGTAAATTATTATTGACTTTTGTCAAGGAGGTATGCAACAAAACTGGCAAAACTTGGCTGAATGTATTTTGAACAATCTATATTGAACTACAGTATGTACTAGTGCATGATGAGTATAAAAGCTCATCAAGATATTAGTGATTCAAGATGAAATTAAATGGACTAATTTTAATGAATGGTTCTAACTAAAAAAAATCTTTATTGGCACCCATATTACTTTTATACTAGAATGTTCCAATCCAAGCACTTCATATATTAAATGCTTTTCCTGGATCAAGAAAAACAATCAGATTAATGACTATTACGTAACCATTGATCTGACTGTTTGTTGGTGTGCGAGGGGTGGCTCTGCATTTTCTCCGCTTCACTTTTTCTGAATTCTCACCAGCTCAGACTCACTGGGATGAATAGCCCTCTTGTAGGCTGTTATTTCTATGTTTTTTGTATTTTTAAGCATTTGCTTGGCTGTAACGCTATTCAATTGATCTAGAAGACGTGAAAAGTGCTGTATCAAATGCAAGGATTATTATATTATTATAGTGAACAAATGTTTCTACTTCAGAAAATAGACCTTGAAATCAGTGAAAGATAGTTTCTCTCTGCAAGGAATCTCATATGATAGATTGTTATAATTCCTGTGAAAGTGACCTGAGCTGATTTGGGTCACCTGGAGCACGCTTGTGAAACTAACCTTACCTAAGAGTTGAAGAGATAATAGAATATCTGACCAATGAGATCCATCTGTGTGCTCAGCTGAAGGAGCCCTCTTCATGGCCAGGACGATAGAGACCACACCTTCATAGAAAGTTGTCTTTCTAAAGACTACATGCAATGGATTTCACTAAAAAAGAATTTAATCTAAACACCAAGTATCATTTCTGCAGGGACTTTAGTTTCTGAAACTGATTAATTACGATGAAAGATAATTAAATAGAGAAAATAGCAGTAACAATGAAAATGGATTACTTTTTGTAACAGTAGAATAATCAATTATCTCCCGTAGATGACATGTGAAAAAGAATAAAGAATATAGGTGAAAGCAAATTACACATAAGAAAAAAACGTTATTGCTTGAGATGGTATTATGCAAACATTGAACAGGTGAGACTGAAAACAAAAATTCAGCAGTTGTTATTGAGAAGGATATTTTTAAGAAGACTGAAGTTGATTCCTTGGGAAGAACGTGAGATAACGCACGTTTACCTTTGAGTTCAAACATGAATTATTTGTGAAAAATTAAATCTAAACACCAAGTGTCTATTCTCTAAAAGTCCAATAGTCCCCTATTTGCAGATCCTTTGATATTTATCATATTGAATGGCAGAATCTGGTTCCACAGCTTTGGACTTCCTGCCAGGGGCCATTAACTGGCAGCAGGATACAAGCTTGTATCATGACAGCAGGATGCCAGCTTGTTAGTATATAAAAAAGACAAAAGTTGACATGCTGCTAATTGGCTGTCTGTGAGCTGGATGACCAAGGCTTCTCCAACTTCACCATTATTTATCTCCAGACCATCATTTTGACGTCGGTCTGGCTCAGTGTCAGCACTCTTGCCTCTGAGATTGTGGTTTCAAGCCCCAGGTCAGGACTTTAAGATCATATTATAGGCTAATACTCCAGCACAGTCCTGGGAGAGCACTGCATTGTCAGAAGTGCTGTCCTTTGGAGGAGATTTTAAACCGAGGATTTGCTATTTGTTCAGGTGAATGCAATAGATCCAATGACACCATCCAAAAAGCAAAGCAAGTTTCTCCCAGTGTTCTGGCCAACAATCCTCCAGATAAATTTGTTCATTCGATGCACACTGTTTTGGGGACACTGCTCTGTAAATTGGCTACCGTGCTTGCCTACATGGTCTACACACCCCACAATAAAATCCTGTGAAGCACTTTGAGATTTCTCAAATGACATGTAAGGCACCATATCAAATGCAAGGATGATTAGGATTATATCATCCCATTCTTTTAATTAGGTTATTAATTTAAATCCTGGCTGCCTTGTGATTAAAGGGAGCTTTCCCCCTACATCCGATCACTGTTTCAAAGAAAGATGGAGATTTTATCCCAGTTGTCCTAGTTTATGTTCCCTCCTGAACTAAATTTACCCTTAATTTAAAAATCATTGGCTACTTGTCTCATTGCTGCTTATAGGTTATTGGTGGCACAGATTAACTCACTGGCTTGTCTATGCAACTTCCACTTTCAATTCTAATTAATTTTATTCTGCAAAGCGCTTCAAGGTTTTTTATTTTATATGAAAGATATTTTTATAAAATACAAATGATTATTATATTGAGAATGGCTTGGTAGGGGAGGGATGTGGAAGGCAAGAAGATCTGCTCTGGCCCATTCTAGATATCACATGGATGCAAATTTGACTCCAATATGTGACAGCATTGTTACCTTATTAATAGTAACAATAAAAATCCTTACAATTGTTATAGCATCTTTCACATTGTGGGGACGACTCAAAGTGTTTCACAGGATTTCTTGCAAAGTGTAATGACTGTGTTTATTGGATGAATGTAGCAGGCTTTTTGCAGACAGCAATGTCGTACAAATAACCATAAACAAATTGCCTCATTTGTTTGTGTTAAATCTGTGGATTTTTATTCAGCGGATTGGGTGTTAATAGGTATGTTTTGTATAGCTAATTAAGTGAAATAGTAATTATAATAACTGCAACCATATCTATAAGATTGGAGATATTGCTGTTTGTGTATCATCTTATTATTTCTTAAAGCAGCCTTTGGCATTTGCTGCAGCAAGGTAATTATCTACTTTCATCATACTGTTGCTCTAGTTATTTTGAGAGCATACTATCATGCTACCGATTTTATAACAAATCTAAAGCTATTGGACTAATGATGAAATTAGGAGCTTAAAGTTGACATGCATGGCCTGTGTTCAAATTATTTGAAACAAAAGATTTCTGCAACAATGCACACACTGTTCGAAAAGCTGCCAAGATTTGAATTTAATCAAATACCACTGCCTTACCAGCAAGTATAGAACATGTCAGTACATATTGTCAGAGCCTTCAATTTTAATAGGTCTCTCATCACTGGCTGCATTACTTTGTTCAACCTATTTATATTCTGAGTCAAATTAAATGGGAATGTAGATGATTTCACAAAGAAGTTGCAGGTGAAATAATCAAGTAAGCACAGCTGTATTCTTGTATGAAGTGATATTCCTGAAACAGGGCAAGCCAGAGTTTAACTCAGTTTTCCAATTTACCAAACAGATATGCTTATTGCCAACACTTAGAAGTTGCTCGACCTGTAGAAACTAAATAAAAGTACCTCTGCGAGAAATGATCAACGAAATCTGCATATTGATTAGAATTAAATAAAAGTACCTCCCTGCACAAACTGATGAAAGAAACTAACTTGTTCATTTTATAGAGATTATAGGGTAGCAATTCCACCTGGGTCCAGATATACTTTGTTAGCATAGCTTTCAAGAGTGAACAGAATTTGATTTTCAGCCGGGTGTTTGATACACAGTCACTCATCACCATATTTAAGACTATACAAACCAGATGGAGTTCCGTATATGCATGCCACCTACAAATAGAAATCTCCCTGTGTCTGGAATTGAATGTGAACACTCTCCCTGAAAGGCTACACCCTGCTCACCTAATTCCGAAAGTATCAGGCACAGGTTGGCAAGAGCTAAGGTTTGGGGAACCTCAGAGTCTGCATTAGGTGGAGTTTAGGCTGAAGTTTAATCAGCTAAAATAGCACAACTTGCCAATGAGAGCTTCCTGTTGCTTGTCCACCTTGGACCACTCTACCCATTAGATATATATAGTCATAGGCTAATAGTTTGCAGGGATAACAGTCAGAGTGGGAAGAATCTCTGCCCAGTCTGCCCTCCAAGTTCTGCTGATGAGCCACGTTGGTTGGTCTGTCATCAACTTTGCCCTGGAGCAGTGTGGCCCCGGGCTCCAAGGAAGCCCACCTCCCCACCAAATGAATTCGGCAAATTCTTGAATTCATCTTTAGCTTTGAAGTCCATTTTCTGCGGTTCTAAAAATAACCTGCAGAAAACTGACTTCAGAATTAAAGACTGCTTTTAAGAATTTTATAAATTCTGGATGTCTGAAAGGCTTCTTGAATAAAATAAATCTAAACGTGAGTGGAATTTTATCCATATCTGAACAATCTGCTGCTGCTGGAGTGATGCGATCAGAATTCTCTGTCAAGGAACCATCTTTAAGTAACATGAGACTGACTCTTGAGCTACAGAAGGACTCATTCCTAGAACACTGACCAAGACTGTTACACAGGGAAGTAAATGTAACTCTTATTTACAGTCTGAAGGAAGATACTATATTTAATGCCTTCAATTATGAGGCTTGGTGTTCAGCACTACATTCATATGGGCATTGATATCTGCCTGTAACATTGTTTTAAATTAGCCATATAATTATATGTAAGATATGCAG
The DNA here is from genome assembly GCF_018977255.1 of Callorhinchus milii. Classification (NCBI taxonomy): domain Eukaryota; kingdom Metazoa; phylum Chordata; class Chondrichthyes; order Chimaeriformes; family Callorhinchidae; genus Callorhinchus; species Callorhinchus milii. The sequence goes on along the minus strand of NW_024704743.1, from coordinate 73,334,341 downwards.
TATAATAGTGGCAAGCAGCAAAGGGACCAAATGAGTATTTATTTACAGTGAGGATGAAATAATAATACTGACATTGATATAGTATCTTTCATATTAGGAGGAAGTCTCAAAGTGCTTCACAGGATTTACTATAAAGTGTAGTAACTGCGTATTGCCAATTTGTGCGCAGTAATGTCTTACAAACAACCAAAAATGAATAATTTTATTTGGCGGATTATTGGCCAGGACACCAGGAGAAACACCCTTCTCTTTTCGAATAGTGCCATAGGTACTTTAACATCCACCTGAACACGCAGACAGGATCTTGATTTAGAAGCTCATCCAAAGGACAGTACCTCCAACAATGCAAAACACCTCCAGCACGGCAATGGAGTGTGACGATAGTGAAAATGTGCATCCCAAGTGCCAACATGGGGCTTGATGCTACAACCTTCTGACTCAGAGGTGAGAGTGCTACCACAGCGCCAGGGATACTAACAGATTTACTAAAAGGGACCCAGGGAATGCTGCTGATTACTGGCAGTATATCACTGATCACATCACAATCTACATCCAACTCTTTACAGTGGTGATCCTGTGAATCAGCATAATATCCTGCAGGATATTGCCATAATTCCCAGATAGTGACTCTTAAGTCGTCGTGAATCATTTTGTGGACCAATACTTTATCGACTGCAATACATCACTCCACTCTCTACCACAAAAAGCAAACCTCCAATACTTTTCCATGAATCAACAGCCTATATCGCTTAGATTTTATCTGCTTCATAAGCGAGAATACCAGTTCACACATATATTTGCTGACAAATAACACCTTTCAAAGGGTCACAGTGGATGGTGCACTTGCCGACAAAATACAGTCACTTCGCTTTGAGATGTCCTTCCGAATTGAAAAGCACTATTTCAGATTACAAGATTTGGTCTGGATGAAGGCCCTTCAGACCACCCAATCTCAACCCTCCAGAACACTCACCCTACTGTCCACCCATCACTGCATTAAGGTGCTTTTTAAATGAGTCCAGTGCCCTGGTCTCAACCACCTTTCCTGGTAACCTGTTCATGTTGCTGATTACCCTCTGAGTAAAGAAAACCTTCCTGCTATCTGTCCTGAAATTGCCCATTACAATTTTAATCTACACCTTCTTGTTCTACTGCCACAATACAAATGAAAGGTATAAAAGTGAGGTCAAGGATCTTTTCTCTGGGGTTTGGGGAACTAGTGAAGCTGAATAAGGATGGGGATAATAGGCTCACAGAGCCTATTGTGGGAGAGGACATGTTCTGCGGCTTGTGGAGGCAAGAGTTGGGAAGTCCAGCAAGCAGAGCACTGATGCAGTCTAGCCTGGACATGATGAAAACATGGATAGGGGTCTTGGTGACCACAGGGTAGTGGCGGAGGTGGGGTAAAGTTGAATGGATCAGAGACCTGTTGGATGTGGGATTTAAGTACAGTTGAGAGTTGAACAAGGTACCAAGGTTGTGCACTGGCTCCTTGAAGTGGAGTATGCATGCTTGTTGATTGATGCTGTCAGCACCAGGAGCCAATCAGGAGGGCCTCTGCCTTATTGACATTTAACTGGAGAAAGTTAGCTCGTATTACCGTGTTATTATTATTATTATAGCTCATTCTTCTTTCATGAACATTGGAGATCATTCTCTGCACTGCCTCCACGATCTGGACAACCTCCTTATGTCGTGGTGACCAGAACTATATGCAGGACTCCAGGTATGATCTGAACACAGCACTATGCAACTCCCAAATTGTAGCACACCCCCAGCACTGTATTGAACAGTCAGCCAAGATTATGAATTCAAAGACCCGATGTGGGACTTGAACCAACAACCTTCTGATTCAGAAGCAAATGTGTTACGAACCGAGTCAGGCTGGAATACTAATGAATTAGTAATGAATTCGAACACCCTTACAACTCTCTGAATGAAGAAATTCCTTCTAACCTCACCTATGAACTTTGCTTCCAGTCAATTTATTCAGCAGTTGACTTGAGACAGCTACAATAAAGAAAAACTTATTAAACGTACACACACTGAAAACTTCATAATGACGTGCTTAACTATACAAAATCTGACTTAAATTAATCCAGTGGGATCAGATCTGATAAGTAATTTGATGCATTTAAATTAACCAATGTTTATTCATGTTTATTGCCTACTTCAAATATAATCATGTATATTCATGTTTAACTGCATGCTGCACAAAATTAATGATAACTGCTTTCTACATTTTAGTTATTTCAACCATCGCAAGGACAATAATGTAGTTTTATTTATCTAATCAGTTTATCAACTTTCATCATATCAATAGAGGACACATTTTATTGAATCAGTGCCAAAGATCTTTATGATCAGCAGTGGTAAAGTTGCAAATGGGTATTAAGGTACTTCTCATAAACAGAATATTTGTTTTTAGCACAGTATTCTGTTTGCATGACTCATGAGAAAGATCTTCAACACCACTAAGAAAAAAAAATTTGATTTGGTGAGAATACAAAACTTTCCATTTTGGTTTCAACCTATTTTCACTTCATGCTTTTAAGTCTCCCTGACCACTGAGCTAGAAAGAACCACTTGCATTTTTATAGTGTCTTATGTGTCGAAATGTCTCAAATATGAAAGCCAACTTGTGTTTCAAATTGGTAGTATTCCTGTTTCTGGGTGATAAGTCGGTTCAAGCCCCCGAATGGGGAATTTGAGCTTGTACCGATTGTGTTGATACTCCATTACAGTGCTCGAGGTGTGTTGCATTGTTGGAGGTGGGGTCTACTGGTTAAGGTGGACATTAAAGTTCATGTATCACGATTCACAAAGAGATTGGTGTCTCTCCCAATGTTCTGGCCAACAATCCCCAAAATAAAACAAAAACAGAAGTTGCTGGGAACACTCAGCAGGTCAAGCAACATCTATCGAGAAAGGAAAGTGAATCAATGTTTCTTGTCCATGACCCTTTGTCAGAGCGGGCCTGACGTGCTGAGTGTTCCCAGCAACTTTTGTTTTTGTTTCAGATTTCCAGCATCTGCAGTATTTTGCGTTTTATTTATCCCCAAAATAAAATTGGTCACTCACCCTAACAACAACAACAAGATTCCATTTATAGAGCGCCTTTCACGTCGGGAGGACGTCCCAAGGCGCTGGACAGTTGGGTCAGGATCCGGGCAGGGGGGAAATGGTCAGGGTGAGGGGAGGGAAGGGAGGGAGCGAGGAGGGGGTAGAGAGTCGAGAGGGGAGGTGAAGGCATGGTCAAAGAGAAAGATCTTGAGACCGGCCTTGAAGGAGGAAAGGGAGGAGGCGGCGAAGGCACTGGGGGATAGAGTTCCAGAGCCTAGGGGCTGAGAGGCTGAAGGCCCGACCACCGATGGTAGGGCGGTTGGAGCGGGGGATGTGGAGCAGACCGGAGCCAGAGGAACGGAGGGTACGGGCAGGTAGGTAGGGGGATAGTAGGTCGGAGAATGTTTGTTGGACGTTCACCTACAAAACTCAACTTAAATAAACAACTGAATACCGTGATGGGAAGATGGTAGCGTGGATACTATCGAAGGATGAAATCAAATTGGCCGAAGGGCCTTTTTCATCAGAAACAAACTTGTGAAATATTGTGATTCTACCATCTTATTGTCTTGTTTTTCACTTGCATGTGAAGGCAGATGGATATGTATGAAGCAATTATTTCTTACCCTCTTCCTCCCCCGACTCTAATTCCTTTAGCTCTTGCTTGGGTTCATTGAACTTTGTGATATCTTTACAGTGGAGCAAAGATGACAAGGTCAAACTGGAGAGAGATCCTTTGTCAGTGCAAGACCTTTTTCTGTGCTGTAATTTTTTTTTGTGGTTCAATGAGTTTAGGAGAAAGTTTGTAGGAGTAAGCGAGTATTTGCAATACAATACAAATTTGCATTTAGAGAGGAGAGTATGGTCAGAGATACATTTTGAGAGGGGGGAAGGAACAAGTCAGCGGAAATCCAGGATGTAGTTACAGAGGGGGGGGGGGGGAGGCACAATAGCTGAAAGCCCGCCCACCAATGTGGGGCAGGGGGCATGAAGCAGGACTATCTTACTCCAGGGAGAGAGTGTGCAAACATAGGAATTTCCATGAATAAGTGGCATGACCGGACCTCTTAGTTTCTCTGAGTATAAATATTTATAACATGGAGATAAAGAAGATGCTCCGGAAAGGGGGGGGGAAGAGAAGCAGCTGAAGTGGCTCCAAAGTTATATGTTTGGCATTGTAATGTCAGGCAATCTCGGTAATCCAGTTCCTGAGTCAGACGAGTCTGCAGTATTCTAGGGCACTGATTATGGCAACCCAAACATCAGGCTCATCTACTAGATTTGGAAAGGCAAATCAGTCACTTAGGTTAGGGACTATTCCCATTTAGCTACTGTTAACCCAGTAAGCAAAAACCCTAATGGGTAGGGTGGTTCTAACTGGACAAGCTTTCAATGTCAAGTTGTGGTTTTAGTTGGTTAGACTCCAGCAGTACCCAACACATACTCTGGGACCCCCAAGCCTTGGCTCTTGCCAACCTGCACCTAATACTTTTCCGGAATTGGGTAAGCAGGATGCATCTCAAAGAGAGAGTGCGCATTCCATTCCAATAAATATTTTTGGAATTTCCATGTTTAAGTGGGATGCATGGAGCTCTCAATTAGGTTTCCATATTCTTAAGCATGGTGATAGGTTTCCGTATGTGTCAGACACACAGCTGACCAAAAAAAATCTCAATATCACAGTGAAAAGTTTGCAATGTATAATGCTGTAAAGTTATATAATGTCTTAGCTTCTGGAATACCAGAAATGGAAGTAGCTGGATGCCACCAGTGTTGGGTGGTTTTCCGAAGGCTGGTAGATTTACAGACCTTTCCGGAGAACATCTTATTTGGCACTGGTCTGTAAATTTACAGACCTTAAAGGTGTGAGCTTATAATGGGAATTTTTGCGTTATAAACTCAATGGAAAGGTCATAAATGTATGAACCAGTGGAGAATAAGATGTTTTTTCCCGGTAAGGTCTGTAAATTTACCAGCCTTCAGAGAATCACCCCTCCTCTATTCTGTATTCACCCGCTCAGTCCCACATTTCACAATATCTTAGACCTAATAACATACCTTGTTCAATAACACACTGGGGTCTCTGAGAGGTTTTGTTTCTGTAAGTATTTCAATAAAACATCTTGGATTCTACTTTGCTAATGCTGGACTTACTGATAAATCTAAGCTGTTGGGACAGTCAGTGGAAATAAACTGTTTTCTTTTGTTTGTGGAGTCAGCTCTATTATCAGAATAAAACTGAATGTGAAACTTTGAGTATAACAATTTTATAAAACATATGGTTGCAGCACAAAAAAATTAAGTGTCACAGCCCATCCTTATAATAATAATCTTTGCATTTGATGTAGCACTTTTCACGTCTTCTAGACGTCTCAAAGCACTTCACAGAATATACTGTAAAGTGAATTGACTGTATATTTGTGGGTGAAACGCAGCAGCCAATTGCGCACAGCAGTGTCCCACAAACAGTCATGGATTGAAGTGACCAATTTATTATTGTTTTTCTTGAGGGATTGTAATTAGGCGTGTGGAGTAAGGAAATTTGCTCAAGGTTTCACCCGGCTGGGAATCAAACCCAGGTCTCTCACTTGAGATATACCTCCATATATCCATTTCTGTGAATATTCTGACTATTTAGTGAAAATACCAAATGATAGAAATGGCAGACAATGGACTTGAATAAAACTGAGCAAGATGTCTGGATAGATTTAAGAACTGAAAATGCTGAACAGAACTGTATTCTAGTGGCCAGGAAACATTATCAAAAGCTCAAGAGCAGAAATAGTCCATACTTGATAGGTACCTGTGGAAACAAGTAATTCACAGATACCACAATTGTTGAAGGCAGAGGTTTCATACCATTCTTACCTCTTTCTTGGCTTTACAGTTCTGCTTCTTCCCCAGGATATACAAATTGGTGCACTGAGTTTGACAACAGTACTCCTGGAGGTACCTTAATGTGGCATTGTACACAAGTGGTTTCTAACCCTAATGCATCAATTTCACTTAGGGCTGGAATACTGCACAAACTGCAGCCACTATAGTGAAGCAGTTTTCGCATCTCTCCAGAAAATGTTATCCATCACCTTAAAAATCCTGTTTGCTTAGCTGAAATTGGTTGGTAAGGCAGTTCCCACTAAACCATACAGACCAGAAGGTCACACATTCCATCATTTATTCTTTGTTTATTCATGTAATTGTTTGCCTATGAATGCACAGTCACAACGATTGACAGTAATTTCATATGAAGGGTTTTGAGACATTTCAATATTACAGGCATTATATCAAATGCAAGGACTATCATTAAATGCATGGTACATTTGCTCAGTAAAACCATAATGTACATGGTGGAGAAAGATTAGATATCAGTAACAGTTTCCTATGACCCCAGGAGTACAGAAATTGTCCCATGAAATATTTATAAATCAAAGTGTCTTGCACACAACTCTCCAGGTCTTCCAAAGTTATATTCACACACATATTAAGCAAGTATGATTCCAAATGTGTCCTCAACAGTGATCTATGTAAGCTTACAATTACATCCTTTGGTTTATAGATAAATATCATCAAGATACAATCTAGCATTTTATTAGCCTTATTGACAGCATTTTCACATTGACTGGAAGTCTTCGATAATTGATCAGTGACAGTCAAATCCTCTCCCTCCTCCAGCTCCACTAATGAACAACTTTTCATTCTCTGCACATGATTTGAACTAAAGTGCCATTGTGCCATATAACATGACCTGCAGAGTAATGCTGGGTTTTATTTCATTGCCTGTGACAGGGGAATGGTATAAGCTGCACATATTGTAACATTTTCCTCCCTCCAATACATTTTCTGCTTTGGGACGTTGATCAGAGATCTGATAGATTAACTGCACTAAAAGGATAACATTATTCTGTATTGAACACTCTTGCGAAATATGTGAAAACTATTTTCTGCTACAAATAATAAACTGTCCCAAATGCAACTTTAAAGTTATTCAATATGCAATAATTCTACAAAAAGTACCAAGTGAATGTGATATTTCTATTATCCGTAGATTATTCTTGGCAGCCAGGTATAAGCTTCTCTTTGAGTTAAAAGGCTACTTGTAGTTTATCAATTGTAAGTAAACACTTCTGTCAGCAGGATGAAGCACTGGAAAGTATCTGCACTTTTATAGCACTTTATCCTACTGAAATATCTCAAAATGCTTTAAAGTAATTACTCTCAAGTAAATACATCAGTTATTTTGCATGCATCAAGGTCCCCCAACAGCCATGAGGCGAATGACTAATTTATTTGGAGAACTGTTGGCCAGGACACTTCCTTTCTTTTCATTTACCTACAGCTACTTCAACAACCTGTATTTATATAGCATCCTTCATGCAGGATAGTGTCTCACAGTGGTAGGATTGGACATTAAACTACACAGTCATTCCACTTTACAGAATATTCTATGAAACATTTTGAGATGTTCAGCTGCCGTAAAAGGTGCTACATCAAATGCAAGGATTATTTATTATTATTATTTTGAGAATGCTATGTAGCCATGTTATAATGCGTTATAATGTGCTTCATTGTAGTGCTAGATTGTTTACAGTGAAAATTGGGTGTGGACTCCATCCACTGCGCATGCAAGTAACTGGCTGGCTAGTTTACTGTACCTTAATATATTAATAATAATCATCCTTGCATTTGGTGTAGCTAAAGTCTGCATCCTCAGCACTGGTACCATTGTTTCTATTTCCTTGGTCAAGGATCTAAATATTTGAGCTGCATGTTCAGCCCAGTGTTGGGTCCCATTGTCAGGATAACCACAAATTAAATAGAATAGTTTAGTTGAAGCCTCAAGCTGAGATGGAGTGAATAGCACATCAGTTAGTAGTAGTTGAGCTGGGGTATTGGAGGGTGGTCATAATTTAAGGACCACTTGCTCTTCAACCAAAAACTAGATTCAGTCATTGATTCTGTACCATACATTAAAGCTTCTTTAATCCCGCGTCATCACCATTGTTTCCACCACTTACAAAAAAAAACTAAAATCTGCACAACTAACCTGAACACAGCACTTTGTTTCTTTTTCTGTTCCTGTCTCTTTCAAACTCTCTGGAAAGTTGTTTCAAACTTCCCAGTCCATAACTGAAATGACTTTAACATCAGCTTTCAGTTTCTTCTACCAAACAGACATCCTCGTCTGAAACCAAAACTCCAATGCTCTTCCCTTCATTGTTCCCTTCTCTACCCATTTAGTTCTACTCCCTTATCCCTTATCCAAACCTTTTTACATTTTTCTTTTACAAAAAATTGTTTTACGTTTATTTGAAAATAAAATGTGGCTTTCTGAAATTTGGATTCAATATGAGGTAAAACAGTAGTTGTAAGATATGAACTTAAGCTATTCAGTATAGCCTTACTACACGAGAGGCAAAATGCGTTTTGGAATTATAGCCTCTCCGGTCTGGGCGGAAAACCATCTGCTTCCAAGTTGCTCTAGAAACAGGTGCATCTCCTTTTGGTGATGGAAGGAGCAGCAATTGTTGGCACTTGTGCATTCTGTGAACCACTCAAATACCCTTCTAGCTGTGTGAAGTTACAGAGGAGTAACGATTGTAAATGAGAAGGGAGGAATAAAAATTGACATTAATAAAATAAACACACTTACACAAAAATAGTTGACAGGGTAAGTTGTAGAAATCAAAGCGCAGACACATATGTCAAAATGAAAGTAGGCTTTCTGCGGCAGAATGTCACTGCAGAATGAAATGGGCAGATTGTCAAATGTTTGGTGATGTAGGTTCAGTTTTGTGTTGCATTGATACTTTACACTAGTGGACATACAGTAGAACATCAGTTATCTTCAAGCCAATTATCCATTTCGGGCTTTGATGCAAAGTGGGTGTGAGGCTGTGAAAAATGGCCAAATAATTCCGTTTCTGATTTCTGGTACACTACTAACCCAGTAACTACATGGAGAAATGGTGTTTATACTTTTGTACAGTGTAGGGTTAGTGTCAGGAATAGACAGAAAGAGATAGAAAGTTGGAGAAATTCAGAGAGAAAGAGAGGTTTAGCCTAGAAAGAGTTAATGAAAGGCAGTGTGAGAGAGAAAGAAATAACAGTCATAGAAAGAGGGGGAGGCAGAAATGTTTTGAAAGAGAGTGACCATTTTTCAGAAAGAGAGTGAAGGGTTGGCCTGGAGTGCTAAATGGTGACAAAACCTGTTGGAATGGGGCAGTCAGTTTGTATTTAATGTGTTGTCCAATTATCTACAATATTAACTAATCCAATTAGTTCTGGTCATGCTTTTTTTATATAAATCTGGCATCCAATGAGAGAAAACTACTTGGAATGATGCTCAAAAACTGATAAAGACTTTAACTTGGGTTTTCTATTCTAAAGAAATATTATATATTCCAGCGCCTTTGGACATCCTCCCGACATGAAAAGTGCTATAAAAGCGTAATTTTGTATTCTTGTATTGTATACACCCCATGGGTAATTAATCCTAACCTTAATGCGAGTAGTAATGTTGATAACAAATGGAATTCTCCCTACCTCAAATCAGTCTCAACCTCAGCATGCTTACACTTTGCCTGTGGAGAGGAGTTGAACATCAGCCATTAGTTTATTTACCTCAATCCTTTGGTTTTAATTGTGTGTTTGTTCCCACTGGGGAAAATGGCAGTGCAAATGGCATCTTGCACTAGAAAAACCTCTTTGAGACATAAAGTGCATCCACTCTCCAAGAAACTCCAAGTACGTTACACCAACCTGCAAGATGTTGTTTCTGATGGAAGATCATTGCACAATGAGGTCTCATGAATTGACGTGACATAGATAAGTATCCCGAGAGATGCATTTTAGGCCTCAAGGCGCATTTTCAAAGCAGTATACATGTAAAGCAGCATGCCGACTATAGGAAGTGTATCAACTTATGATTAATGGCCCGAAAAAATACTGAGTTCAATAAAAAAGCAAGCTGCACTACTGTGCATGACCCAGATGTGCCAAAGAAAATTTTAACTTACTTGGACAGATCTGAAAGTGGCCCAAACTTTCCTTCTTGAGGAATAACAACTTGGCCCATCATCTAGAAGTTCTGGTAAGCATACATTCAATTCCAAATACTTCATCCTGGACTTTCATATCTTACAACAACAACAAATTACACTTGCATAGCACCTTTCACGTCAGGAGGACGTCCCAAGGCGCTGGACTTTCAGAGATCCGCACCCGAGTTGGAGGGACTGTGGGATGGAGTTGGCTGAAGGCCCGCCCACCAATGATGGGATGTGAAGGCCAGCTTCATGTGCCGGTATCTGTTGTTACCTTTACATGTATTTTTTTAATGCACAGAGAGGTTAGGATACGCAATGCCCTGTTGGGAGTGGTGATTGAGACAAAACCCATATTAGCTTTCAAAAGGGAACTAGATAATTCCTAAAATGGAGTAACCTACATGGGTATGGGACTAAAAGGGTTGATGTTAAAAAGGCCAGCACAGACACCAATGGGCCAAATGGCCTTCTTCTGTGGCTTCTAATGGTTCTATGATACTATGTTGAAAAATGTGCATTTCAAATGGACACAATACAATGAAAGTATGGATAAATGCTCTTGAGCCATGTTCAAGCTACTGTTTCATAAGTTTATAACAGTCTTTCATTTTAATTTAGCAAAATGTTATTGTCACGTTCAGTTTATCTGTTGTCAAACACAAACTAAGAGAAATCTTTTCCTTTTTAACAATTTTATCAGATGAGAATGCTGCTGTGTATAAATTGGCTGCTGGATTCCCCCACAAAAGACAGTCCCTCCACTATGCGTCCTGTAGCTCAGTGGTTAGAGCACTCGCCTTGCAAGCGAGAGACCTGGGTTCGATTCCCAGCAGGGCGAAACCTTGGGCAAGTTTCCTTACTCCGCACGCCTAATAATAGTTCCTCAAGAAAAAAACAACAATAATAAACATTGGTCACTTCAATCCACGACTGTTTGTGGGACACTGCTGTGCGCAATTGGCTGCCACGTTTTGCCCACAAATTTGCAGTCAATTCACTTTACAGTATATTCTGCGAGACAACAACAACAACAACAAGATTCCATTTATAGAGCGCCTTTCACGTCGGGAGGACGTCCCAAGGCACTGTACAGTTGGGTCAGGACCCGAGCAGGGGGGAAATGGTCAGGGTGAGGGGAGGGAAAGGAGGGAGCGAGGAGGGGGTAGAGAGTCGAGAGGGGAGCTGAAGACCTGGGTTCAATTCCCGGCAGGGCGAAACCTTGGGCAAGTTTCCTTACTCCAGAAGTCTGATAATAATCACTCAAGAAAAGAAAACAATAAAATAATAATTTGGTCACGCAATCCCCGACTGTTTGTGGGACACTGCTGTGTGACATTGGCTGCTGAGTTTCACCTTCAACTTTACAGTATATTCTGTGATGCGCTTTAAGGTGTCTAGAAGACGTGAAAAGCGCTATATCAAATACAAGGATTATTATTATTATCCTGTGAAGCACTTTGAAATGTCCTTCTGACAGGAAAGGTACTATTACCAATTACAAATAAAAAATATTATAACAGTGATGCAATATTATTATTTATTATTGTCTTTCTGGCCCCAAATGGCAAAACTCATATATCTTATGCAATACGGTCAATCTCAGAGAATGAATATAGTTTAGATTTACTGACTTTATGCTGAGGGTGATTGCCACGTAGTAACAGTCTGTCCACAGAAGCAGATGGTTTAAAAGGGAAGTGGGTAATTTTTTTGAAGGTAAAGGAAATTGGGGATATATAGGATAAGGAATGTTAGTATTTGAAATTGGGACTGGTCATATGGCCAGTTGTGGTCATTTTGGTCCTGCACATTTCAATTGAATGTAGCCGCCTCCACAAGGTTTGCATAAGTAACATAGACAAATCCACTACAGTCCTTCATCTGCTTCATCTCAATACCAAATAATGTAGGAGAGTTAGAGGCTAGATATACTGTTCGATACAACACAATATAAATGCCATCCCTGCAGATAAACTACATTGAAAAATATTTTCAAATATTCCAGAGCCCATTTTTTTTGCTGATTGACAATTCTATTGGTTGCCCACAAAAATAATAATAATAATAATCCTTGCATTTGATATAGCGCTTTTCACGTCTTCTAGACGTCTCAAAGTGTTTCACAGAATATACTGTAAAGTGAATTGACTGTATATTTGTGGGCGAACGCGGCAGCCAATTGTGCGCAGCAATGTCCCACAAACAGTCGTAGATTGAAAATGACCAATTTTATTATTGTTTTTTGTTTTGGAGGGATTATTATTAGGCGTGTGGAGTAAGGAAACTTGCCCAAGGTTTCGCTCTGCCTGGAATTGAACTCAGGTCTCTCGCTTGCAAAGCGAGTGCTCTAACCACTGAGCTAGAGGACAACCAATTCCCCATAACAGCCGTTAAGTGAATGACCAATTTTATTGTATAACGTTGTACGCTTCATCCTGAGCTTGTGGCGTGCACCTTCACTGAGAATTTCTCACAAAGTTCCTCAGATACTGAGGTATTATCTGTAATGGACAATTTGAACATGTGAAAATCAAGCCAAACCCAGACTTAAGAAATAATCCATGCAATTGCAATTAGGCTTTATTACAACAACAACAACAACAAAATTACATTTATAGAGCGCCTTTCACATCAAGAGGACATCCCAAGGCGCCAAGACATTAATGCATCTCAAAGCAATTCACAATCATTTTAATAATAAATCCTGCATTAATCTTTTCTAAAGCACCTTATGTTGCTAAAACGTCTCAGAGGATTTTATTAAGTACAGTGACTGGGGTGGGGGGGAGGGAGGGGGAACATGGGAAAAGATGACTGAAAGGACGGCATAGAGGTGGCCTAGAACTATTTCATTTTAATTTAAAAATGTAAAACTGAATAGAGTAAGTGTGGATGAATCTGAAATCTGAAACCTGGTGTAAATGGGCTCACTTCCAGCTGGAGGAACAGGGATATAAATCATGTCCCTTCCCTCCTTAAAGGAGTCCCTAAAAGGTATCGTCAAATTGACAAGTTGCAAAGGCAGAATTTCCCCTCAATCAAAGTAATCAAAGTGATCAGTGGGGCAAATTTCAATTTGGTATCTTTACTAACCTCTGTGTTTCTTATCTACATAGTATTTTGCAATTATTACCATAGTGCAATGGCAGCATTATAGTTGTTTACTCGGATCAAAAGATAATAATAATAATAATAATCCTTGCATTTGATATAGCGCTTTTCACGCCGGGAGAACGTCCCAAAGCGCTTCACAGAACACAGTGTAAAGTGAATTGACTATATATTTGTGGGAAAACGCGGCAGCCAATTGGGCACAGCAATGTCCCACAAACAGTCGTAGATTGAAAATGACCAATTTATTATGGTTTTGTTTTGGAGGGATTATTATTAGGTGTGTGGAGTAAGGAAACTTGCCCAAGGTTTCGCACTGCCTGGAATTGAACTCAGGTCTCTCGCTTGCAAAGCGAGTGCTCTAACCACTGAGCTACAGGACTCCATAAGATATGCTTATGAACAGTCAATTATTGAAGTTTGGACAAATTATTTTTGAATAATCATTTCATTCAAGTGCTAGTCCTCACTCCCTCCCTCCACTGGTACTATTAGTCTCTTTGTACTTTACAAATTTTTAGTTCCAGTCATTAACAGCAATTACTCTGACAGTAAGAGGTCAGGCTGAGCTACCCATTTACAATTGAGCCTCATATCACAAAGTAACATTGCGGTTATAACAAAAACAATAGAGTTATATTTTCAACTGCCATCATTGAACATTCAATGTACAAGTGAAAAAATCTCCAAATGGGTGTCCCATTCAAATTATTAACACCAGGCAAAACACCAGGAGAAAAATGGGCATCTGAAATTGAGGACTATGTCATTGCTCTTATCTCTTACCTATTTCTCCTTTGCTATAATAGATTTACATAGACTGGTCAGCACAGACTTTTGACCCCACAAATCTTTGGACAGGGAATGACAGTGACAACACATTAAAACTATGTTTATCCCATTATAACATAGTGCTTAGGGTTTTTAACCTCAGATCTTGTATCATAATGGGATGCTCTCTGAGATGCCACCTCACGTGAAGGGAGCTTTATAAGTGCGAGTTGTTGTTGTGCGTTGTAAAAATGGTCAGTGCATCCTGGTCATCGGGTGACCACTGAGTGGTCCTGTGTGCATGCAGTGTACAGGAAGCCAGAAACCGCTCTTGTGTTCATATTCAGTGGTTGCTGGGAAATTGCTAGATGGAGACCTTCTATGCAGCATGAACAGGAAACTGCCAGCCAGCACCAGAAGCTGTACTACATTGACGGTGTGAACTCACTAGATTTCGCTAGCTAATTGGCAAAAGAACCAGAGAGGAGATGAGGAGAAATATTTTTACCCAGAGAGTTGTTACGATCTGGAATGCACAGCCTGAAAGGGTGATGGAAGCAGATTCAATAATAGCTTTCAAAAGGGAATTGGACAAGTACTTGAAAAGGAAAACAATTGCAAGGCTATGGGCTAAGAATGGGACTCGTTGGGTAGCTCTTTTCAAAGATCCAGCACAGGCACGAAGGGCCGAATGGCCTCCTTCCGTGCTGTAAGGTTCCATGAATCTATGATTCTATAAGTGAATCCGCACTATGCTTTTACCTTGGGACCAGCCTGCATAAGCCATTGAAAGTGATGGAACAATCTTACAAGTGAATTGTTTATGTAGTTTGATCCTTATTCTCAATAATCTGTATACACAAGCTATTTGTTACCTACCGTAAGGGATAGATTTTGCAAGTCACAATAAAAAGCCATGTGAATATACAGCAAACTTACTGTTTTAGACATTGGAAATTAAATTAAATTTACAAGAAACAATTGCAATTTATATTTACTCACTTATTTACCTCATGATAAGTTCTATTTATTTAAAACGAACATTTCTCATATAGACTACACAAATTACTGTAGCTGCATAAATCTATTCTTTCACACAGCTTCAGTCAATAGTTCACTCTGGTTAGCTCACAGAAACCAGATACAGACTATTACAAACATGTAAGCTTACAATATTCAACACTGAATCAATAACAAAAATTAATTCAGACTGTGTGAAATTTACAAGGAACAATTGCAATTTATATTTATTCACTTATTTACCTCATGAGTGGGTGTCACGCTCAAGCTCATCCCATCAGAATCTAATCCATGTTCATGACTTTGAGTCCATGAGTCCATAGAATCCCAACCATTGCACAGCATGCAGGAATGATGTCAGCACAATAACTGTGTGCAAATTGCAAATTAGCTGCTGAGTTCATCTGCAAAAAACAGTCACTACATTTTACAGTAAATCATTTTGATATGTCCTGTAGCATAGTAGTTAGAGGGCTCGCCTGGCAAACAAAAGGACCTGGGTTAGTTTCCTTACTCCACACGCCGCTGTTTATCTTGCAGTAAGTAGGAACCTGGTTGTTAGTCAATTGGTAGATCGCTTGCTGAGGGTAAAAATCCCTCCCCCAAAAAAATTATTAGTCACTCAATCCACGTCTGTTTGTGGGACACTGCTGCATGCAATTGTCTGCCACATTTCGCCCACAAAATATACAGGTAATTCACTTTCCAATATAGTCTGTAAAGCACTTTGAGATGTCTATATGGCTATGTCAAATGCAATGATTATTATTATTGTTATTATGTTTCAATGACATGATAAGGCACTATATCAAATACAAGGATTATTATTATGTTTGTTAGCAATCGCAGAGCAGGATGCTTTTGTTGCTGACTGCAGAGAGTAGTGTTTCAATGCTGTATTACGTGTTACCACCTTAAATTTAATCTAGATGTCTCTCTAAACTTTGTACTTCTATAGTAATATAAATAATGTAAGCCTCTCACATAGAGTTTACACAATACTCTTTGTTACCAAGATTAACTCCACCTCTACTTAACTTTTCCTTGTTCAAGAACACAGATCACAACGAAAGAGCTTTTGAAATACAGTGAAAACGGTATACTTCTCTTCACTACCCCATTGTTTGCTCTGCTGGGCACCCTGTAAATCTTGCTTTCTCATTCAAACTGCCATTGAGTACTTGATAACTGATAGGAATTCTGCATTTGATCCAAGTCATAAAGGTTTAATTGTAGAACATTATAACCAGCGGACCACAGAATAGAACACCTCCCAGATAATTAACATAGTGCTTTTGTGCTTACATGGTTTTAACTGTAAACTGATCAAACATAATAGTGCCAAAAATATACTTTGTGGAAATTAAATGTGTTTTCAATAGATATCGACACTCTCAGACCTCTCTCAGATTCGGGTGATGGATGCGGGGTGTGGGGGAGAATGAGGGTTCCTCTCTTCTATAATGAGGAGTTAGGGAATAACTCCAGTGAGGACAGAACAAATTCCAAATTTACAAACCTACATTAGTTGGGGCTCAATTTTTCTTTTTAATGTGCAATTGTCTGGTTGCCTCACAAAATCTGGAGATGCTGCTTCTACATTTTGCTTGCTGCTTGATACAATAGTATAGTATGAGGGAAGAAATCGTTTTGCATTGCCTAGCACAAAAGTTGCAGTCATCCCCTCCTTGGCGACCACTACAGCAGTTGTATTGTGCATCCTGGGGCTATTAAGGTAGCACTCTATGAGGAAAGAAAATGAAAGCAAGACATACTGTATGGAGGTTGGACAAGTGCTCCTCTTGAAAGTAGTAATGCTAAAATTGTTTGTGACAAGAAAAATATTTTATTACATAAATTGCATGCTCTAAGGACATCTCGAGTCAAAGTCTGGCTCTTGAGAGTTGGCAGAAAGCAGTTTACAGCATAAATAGCTTTCTCCAGCGATGAGGCACACATATAATGTTAGGTCTTACCTTTTTCAATCCAAAATCTTTTTTTATTTGGTCAGTCGGGTGTCTGATACGTGCAGAAACCCATCACCTTCCTTAAGAGTATCCAAACCAAACTGAGCATTCCATGCATCCCACCTACACATGGAAATTCCCATGTAATGGAATTGAATGTGCACTCTCTCCCTGGAGAGACAATCCTACTTACCTAATTCTGGAAATTATTAAGCGCAGGCTGTCAAGAGCCAAGGCTTGGGAACCCAGAGTATGCGTTGGGGTACTGCTGGAGACCAACCAGCTAAAAACGCATAGCTTGCCATTGAAAGCATTGTCTGGCAACCCCAATAATCTGAAATCAATAATGTCATACATTGCACCAATGCTGGAAGTGGCAATAATCTATTTTATGACTCAGTTTCAGGGAATCTCATAGCCATAGAAGGAGGGCATTTGACTCATCATGACTGTGCCAGCTATCTGAAGCACTTATCCATTTAGTTCCACTCCTCTGCCCTTTCCTCAAACTTTTTTTAATATTTTCTTTTTCAAATATTTATCAACTTTTAACAGCTATTTAGGACTCTGCTTCAACCATGGCTTTTTGGTAAGACATTCCCTATCCTGATAACCCGCGGTGTGAAAAACAATGTCCACAGATGTAATAGTTTAGTCTTGAAGTCTGGCTCAATTCAGATTGGATTAGAGCTGACCTCAAGTATATAATTTGTGACTGCCTTAATGTGTATTTAATATTAAAACCCATATCATGAAATTAGAAGATGATTAAGCAGCTCTTCTGAAAATAATATTTTAAAAAAACAATGAACACCCCTCTGTAAAACTCAGACATTTGTATTTAAAATTTTATTTTGGTCATAACGCGAAAATAACTTCAGGTGTAATCGTTTGAATACAAGGGAATAGCAATTGCAACAGCTGGGAACATTATTTTTGTCACTTTTATTAATTCCTCAGATTCTAGATTGTGCCTGAAAGCTGGTACGAGGCCTATTAATGAAAATGTCTGCTCCTAAGTCGGCTCATTATATCATTGAATGGCCCACACAGGGGGATGGGTGGGTGGTGGTGGTGGGGAGGGAGTGATACCTAATTGGGCATTCTGTCTGCTGTGACTAGTAGTATGTGTAATTATGTCAAATAGTGCTGTGCCTGTGGACCCTTGTGTGCGAGATCCTCTCCATTGCTAATAGTTTGACAGTTAGACATGCTGTACTCAATAATTCACAACAACAATTATCACGCCTCTGAAAACAGGATTCTCACCAAACAGTGTGACAGGAATAAACCTGGTAATAGATGTACTGATGTGGGACATTGTTGCCACCTTTGCAGGCTACACATTGGGCTGCCACAAATGAAAGGAATGCAAAAGCTAGGCAACATTGTGTAAATCAACTGTTTTGAATGAACAATTCAAAGTGTGGCAGTGCAATACAATACAATACAAATACAGTATAATTTACAAAGCACCTTTCACCCCGGCAGGACATCTCAAAACGCTTGACACTGTTAGCTACACACCCGAGCTGGTGGTGGGAGTCGAACAGTGAGGAGGTGAAAGATGACTGAAACTGCAATCAAAAAGGTCCATATTGAGTTGGACTTTGAATAATGGGAGGGAGGGAGGGAGGGAGCAAATGAGTGAGCAAGCCGGAGGGTCTCCAGAATGGAGTTCCAGTTCTAAGTACAAGCACTGTACTTCACCATTTCTTTATCAGAAATGTATTGAAGCACAAAAATCAATAACATATCTTTACAACCAATGAGAAAACCTTTGAAAATTTGAAGCATGTCAGCACCATAAGAGCTTTATTGAGGATGGCAAAATGTAGTCTTTGTAAAGGGTTATCCCAGATAGCAATTTATCACTTTATTGCATTTCTGGAGAATATTGCACTCATCGAGATAAGAGAAGCTAATGTTTTGGAACAGAATACTTTTTAATTCTTTGTACCCAGTAGCTAAATCAGATTTTTGGTCATTTAAAGGTAGCAATGCTGTAATCCAGTGGCACTCCCTTCTTCCTTATCAAGGAGTGCAGCCCCATTATAAGTGTGTTTGCAATCCATAAAATATCAGCCTCTATTATAGCAAGCCACTCACAATGGGTTTGATTGTCCAGACCTTAAAAGGAAAAATGACTGGGTCTTCAAGTAATTTCTTGTTTTCTGTGCATGCAAAAAGTAGGAAGTGATTTTGGTGGTGACCCAATGACCCAGAAATTGGCCATTTTTAGTGTGGGAAGCTATAATGGTCAACATCTAGGTCATTAGATCCCTACCAACATCACCTGTACTATTCAAATACTAAAGTGCTCTTTAAATTCAGGTACATTCACAAGCTAACTGCAATAGTTTGAGCATCCAGTAACGACTAAAGTAAAAATGAGCCTTTGTTACTTTTTTTGGAAAGCAGTGTCTTTGAAAATATACATAAAGAGCACCAGTCGAGCCCTAATCACAGCACTGATTGTAGCAGCTGCATTCAGCAAGTCTTCACATCCTCCTTGTTATTAGTAGATAAGATAATTCTATCTGACTAGCAAGGGGCCACTAATCCCGATGAATATTTGGGTCCTTATAACTTAATTTAATTTCATAAGTGTTACTGATCATGCTCTTAAAGTATCAATTAATTCTTTGTACCCAGTAGCTAAATCAGATTTTTGGTCATTTCAAAGGTAGCAATGCTGTAATCCAGTGGCACTCCCTTCTTCCTTATCAAGGAGTGCAACCCCATTATAAGTGTGTTTGCAATCCATAAAATATCAGCCTCTATTATAGCAAGTCCTGTAGCTCAGTGGATAGAACACTTGCAAGCGAGAGACCTGAGTTCAATTCCAGGCAGGGCGAAACCTTGGGCAAGTTTCCTTACTCCACACGCCTAATAATAATCCCTCCAAAACCAAAAACAATAATAAATTGGTCATTTTCAATCTACGACTGTTTGTGAAACATTGCTGTGTGCAATTGGCTGCCGCGTTCGCCCACAAATATACAGTCAATTCACTTTACAGTGTGTTCTGTGAAGCGCTTTGGGACGTCCTCCCGACGTGAAAAGCGCTATATCAAATGCAAGGATTATTATTATATTATTATTATTAACTACTTTTTAGAATCACAAAACCATAGGCATGACAGAAGCTTTTGATCTAAATCAGTACTACATAAAATCCCAATTTTAATCCTATTGCCATAAATTTGTTTCCCAATAAGATACTTAATATTCTCCCCAATAAGCTAGAACTGGGATCAAGTTTTTCATTTCCTATACCACCTGTCCTACGGCTTCTCAAGAGAGAGAATGACAATTTTGTGCTACTTGGGCCCATGTTAACTGTGAAATCTGATGAGAATAATACAACTGGCAGAAACCCATTGGTCTGAATGGAGATAGTAGAAGTGAAAGGAAGGCAGTACCTTGTCTGGAATCACACTTCTTAATGTCATCTCTAAAGGCAGTAGCACCAACAAAAAATAATTGACCACGTTTGAGATTAGAAGCATAGTAATTGCATGGGGAAGCTAAATTAACCCCGGCCTTTCCGGGATTAGGTGAAAAGAAAACCAGCCAGGGTAACACTCACCTTTGGAACTATATCCCAGGAAAAAGAGGGCAGACCAGAGGCATATGCCAGTGGGGTGGGGAGAAAATTAGAAACATAATTGGGCACACTATATTTATTCTCTAAAAAAGTCTTGAAGTTATTCAAAAAACATTTTGTTTGAAGTGTAGACTTTTTTTTACAGAGGGTAAAAAGATACAATTAACTGATTAATTTGTAACACCATCTTTTCACCCACCCTTGTCAACCATCTTGAATTGGTGATGGTTCAGGCTCAAAGACAGACATAAATCAAAGATCACACTGCTTCGAGATTATAAACAAAGGTATCACTAGTTACAATGATCATAAAGCCAAGTTGACCCCATGGACCAAATGCCTTTTATTTTGCTGTAAATGCCCATGGTTTTGTGATAACAACAATCCTTGAATTTGAATAATAACAATCCTTGAATTTGATATAACGCCTTATCATCACACTGAAATGCCGACTTAAAGCACTTCACAGAATATACTGTTAAGTGAATTGACCGTATAGTTTGTGGGTGAAATGCAGCAGCCAATTGCCACAGCAGTGTCCCACAAATAGTCGTGGATTGAGTGACCAAATTATTATTCTTTTTCGGAGAGATTATTACCCATGGAAACCAATCCACTAATCAACTAACAACCAGTCAACTTACTTATTGCTAGGTAAACAGATGCTTGCTGAGTAAGGAAACTTGCCTAAGGTTTCACCCCACCCAGGAATCATTTCCTGGTCCTCTCGCTCGCAAGGCGAGTGCTCTAACCACTGAGCTATGGGACTCCACTCCACTCTAGGATTACACTCCTTAAACGTATTAGATCACTCAACTAGAACTCTGATTTAATTACCCATCCACAATGTAAAGTAAGGGATTTTAATCAGAAACACAGTTTGTAACACACTTTGAAACAAATTTCAAAGGCTCCACAGGGATTCACCACGTGAGTTGTGGGGATAACATAGGGATGCAAAGAAGTGACTATGTGACATTCCAATTCAAACATTAAATCAGTGACTCTGATGGAGGAAAAGCCAAGAGATTTTTTTTATACGATATGATTGGAAATAACTCACAGATAGAGATGTCCAGTAAGATTGGACTTTGATGGATAGGTGGATAAAAGCCAGGGAAATTATTCATATAGGATTGGAGATGTGTTATTTTTGATATGTTGTTTACAGCAGTACACCATAACCATGCTGTAATTTACAAAATTGAACAAAATTGAAAGAAACAAGACTCCTAAATGGCTTTGCAACAAGGCAATTTTTTTACGGAAAATCCTTCTCAAAAAGTCCATCATAACATTTCTGAACTTCACTCAACTGACAACAGAGAAAAGGAAATGACATATGTCAATACAATAGTTAAGTAAGCTATCCCATCAGACACAAATGTGAAGGATTTGTAAGTGCAGAGAGTCAATCAAAGACTGCTTCGTGTAATCAGATAATCTGGGTTCTACTGATAAAGGGATCTCAATGCTGAAAATCCTCTTCACAGCCATGCAAGGCAACAGACGTTGTTGCAATTAAATCAACAGAGAATCAAGTCATCTTAAATTCTCACTTTGAGGGGAATAAAGACATTTGTGTGCACTTTGTATAATATGAAGACAGTTATTTTGCAGCTGACATTGTGGCTTGAGGTCAAAGGAACAAAGCCTTAACAGCTTGCATTTACATAGTGCTTTTCACATAAAAGAGTGTTTTAAAGCACTTGACAGATTTAATCGTGGACAAAGAGATGTGTTTCAGGAGGTTTTTGAAAACAGGCACGAAGCATAAAGGCCAATCAAAGTTCAATGGCATTGCTGCTGGAAGCATGGCCACTGATGGTATATCACAGTGAATATGCAG
Source organism: Callorhinchus milii (assembly GCF_018977255.1). Classification (NCBI taxonomy): domain Eukaryota; kingdom Metazoa; phylum Chordata; class Chondrichthyes; order Chimaeriformes; family Callorhinchidae; genus Callorhinchus; species Callorhinchus milii. The sequence goes on along the minus strand of NW_024704743.1, from coordinate 73,311,904 downwards.
TGAGCAATCAACCACTCGGAAGACTGGAGGATACAGGCTGGATCTATGGCTGTAGAAAATTGCGTAGATGAATTTCAATTCAAGGACAACAATCTTGAAATTCCTCACCCTCCGAGTTATTGAGAACCAATTGAGCTTGGCAAACATTGGGGTAATTGGTGCAGGCTCTGTGTGGAAGAGAATGCAGGTTAACACATAAGAACATAAGAAATACTAGACAAAAAAAGACCAAGGTCCATCTAGTTCACCTTCCACTTTCCTGGCGGTCGCATGGACATATGTCCCAAATTATCTATGTATTATATATCCCATAATGTTATTTCCTAAAAGAAAACTATCTCATTTGTGTTTGAAAGAATCAACATTTCCTGCTTCAACCATCTCCCTAGGGAGCATGTTCCACAGGTTCATTATTCGCTCAAAAAGAACACAAGAAATGCTGGGTTGCAGCATTCTGATGAAGCTTCTGGAGTGTGGAGCCCTGTAGCTCAGTGGTCAAAGCACTTGCCTCGCAAGCGAAAGACCTGGGTTCGATTCCCAGTAGGGTGAAACGTTGGCAAGTTTCCTTATTCCACACGCCTCTGTTTACCTAGCAGTAAGTAGGAACCCAGTTGCTAGTCGATTGTCGGATTACTTTTCCAGGGTGAATAATCAGCATTCTGAGTAAGTAAAAAAACAATCATAATTTGGTCACTCAATCCACGACTGTTTATGAAACGCTGCTGTGCGCAATTAGCTGCTGCTTTTTGCCCACAAATATTCACTTTACAGTATATTCTGTGAAACGCTTTGAGACATTTAGAAGATGTGAAAACCGCTATATCAAATGCAAGGATTATTATTATTATTATTATCTCAAAAGGACAGGGAAAAGAGTACTGGAAAAATCAAGGTGATGAATGAATAGATAAAACAATACATTCATCTACAAATACATGGTCACTACACTTTGAAGTAATTTCTATGAAGTGATTTGAGATATCTTGTCTATATGATAAGGAGCTATATCAAATACAAGGATTATTATTATTTGATGTTCTGGATACCAAGGTCCAAAATGAAAGAGGCATTTATAAATATAATAAAGTACACTTCTCTTTGTCTTGACTGGCAACTATTGTTTGGGAGGATTACAAGAGTTTACTTACAAAATTCTTCACCAAATTAGACTTCTTCAACAACCATTTTGTATTCTTCTCAGCTTCATTCAAAGATCTTTTAATTCTTGAAGAGTATTCGTAAGTATCTCGTGGAGCACAAAAGTACTTACATTTCTCCCGGTGTCCTGGCCAACAGTTCCCCAAATAAAATTAGTCACTAACTTTGTAGCTGTTTATAGGATATTTCTGTGTGCAAATTGGCTGTCATTTTCACCCACAAAATACGAACAGTCACACCAACAATAATGCCATCAACTTGCATTTATATAGCACCCTTCAGGTGTGTCTTGGAGCACCAACAGTGGTGCAGCTTAACGTTGAGCCAGGGAGAGAGGGGAGGTAACTGTTGGAATAGTCGAAGACGGAAGTCTTCCATTTACACTATTTTCTGTGCAGCACATTTGGATGTCCTCCTGATGTGAAAGGTGCATTACAAATGTAAGGATTATCATTATTCTGCTCTTGTGTATTGCAATGTACTTCTGGAGTTTAGTGACTGATTTGTGTCATAATTTCAGTTATCAGAACAACAACAAAATTACATTTGTAAAGCGCCTTTCACGTCGGGAGGACATCCCAAGGCGCTGGACAGACAGAGATACGGACCCCTAGCTGATGGTCGGGGTGGGGGAGGGTGAGGGGCAGAGGGGGAAGCAGGGAGATCGAAAGCACAGTCGAAGAGCAGGGTCTTGAAATGGGTCTTGAAGGTGGGAGGGAGGGGGTGAGACAGAGGGACAATGGGATGGAGTTCCAGAGGGTGGGAGCAGAGTGGCAGAAGACCCGCCCACCGATAGTGGGGTGAGCAAGGCGGGGGAACGTGAAGCTGTTAGAAAATAAAATCAGCCAAATCTGTAAGGAAATAACGCTAATTCCTCTAACCAGATATCAAACTGTTTTATTATTATTTGTTCATTATTCCCCAATATCCCGATGGGTCAGACCAAAGGCCGGTACTATCAACAGATCTTATAACAGAATAACACCACTATAGATATCTCGAGTTCAAGACTTCAACACTGTGTCTTTCCAGCACACAAGCTTGATTCTTCATGCTTTCAGTCTTCTTGCTTACAGCTTTCAATCTTCCATCTGATATCCTCAGTCTTCCATCTCCCGTACCCTTGTCTCCACAGCCCGGGATGGCCCCATCTCCCGTATCCTTGTCTCCGCGACGGCCCCGTACACAAAGTTATCAGAACTCTTATACCAATGTTTGTCCAATCATGGTGCGGACATTAGATCACCCGGTCGAAATCATGCTGGGTTCACGTGAACACCTCATGGGGTGTACGTGCCTCAGCACACATACACATTGTCCTTAAGACCCCTGTTATCTGATGCTTGTTATTTTGTGGTGTGGGATCATTAGTACATTCCTTTTAAGTGACTGGTTATTTCTTATCAGTATCCCGGGATGGTACCAAGGCCCTCTAGTTTAAGCAACTTGCTCATTAATTGCTATTCTGTTGCTTGGCAGTCCCTGTCAAAATCTAGCACTTATTGCTCAGTTGAGATCCTGTGTCGACCGGTACCTTGGACCGTTACCTCTGTGGGCGTGTTGTCATTTACTGATAAGAGGTGACCCCCTGCCGCTGTCTGTTATTCTTTCAAAAACAGAGAAAACCAGATGAGTCCTATCCCATGACTGTCAGTCCAGTTGTCCCCCACACTTAACTTAAAAGTTAACCCATTCACAACATCTATTATGATTCTAGCAGTATACAAAAAGTGTATATTCTAACAAAGCCGGCCGGAGCCTGCTGAGCGGAGGGAGCAAACAGGGTAGTAGAGGGTTAGGAGGTTGGAGAGGTAGGGGGGAGCAAGACTGAGGAGGGCTTTGAAGGTGAGGGCCAGGATCTTGAACTGTATCTTCTGTGTGATGGGAAGCCAGTGGAGTTGGGCGAGGATGGGGGGTGATAGGGCCGTGGAGCCTAGTGCGGGAGAGGACACGGGCTGCAGAGTTCTGGATGATCTGCAGCCTGTGGAGGGAGGAGTTGGGGAGGCCGACAAGCAGTGAGTGTGCATAGTTGAGCCTCGATGTAACAAAGATGCGTATGCGGGTTTCGGCAGCCTGTGGTGTGAGACAGTGGCGGAGCCGGGCGATGTTGCAGAGGTGGGGGAAGATAGAGCAGATCATGGCACAGATGTTGAGTAGAAAGGATAGTTGAGGGTCAAACAAGACCCCAAGGTCCCAGACTGGCTTATCAAGGTGGAGTGTGCAACCATGGATGGTGATGCTGTCAGTGCCTGAGGTGAGGAGGCGCTGACGGGATCCAATCAGGAGAGCCTCGGTCTTGTTGACGTTCAACTGAAGAAAGTTAGCTCTCAACCAGGACTTGTTGTCTGACAGACATTCTAACGGGACAGCAGTGGTCCTGGAGTCAAGGGTGGAGGCAGAGAGGTACAGTTGGGTGTCATTCGCATACATTTGGAAGTTGACTCCATGTCTGCGGATGATATCACCAAGAGGGAGCATATAGATGTTGAAGAGGAGGGGACCAAGGACAGAGCCCTGAGGAACGCCCCACGAGATGGTCCGGGAGCCAGAGGAGATGTCCTTGTTTGTGAGAATCACAATCCTTATCAAGGAATTCTGTTAATAATACCACAAATTAGATGAACAACCAAATATTGAGGGTTGTGCATCTGAAAAAACACATTACTTAAAAACAGAAATTGTGCAGTACTAGATCACAGAAGATGAAATCTTACATGAATTGTATGGACATTTTAATGTAAGAATTTCCTTAAAAGAATTTTGAATTGCAGCACCAAGCAACAAACACTAAGCAATTGGTTCAGCACTAGTGTTGGGTTTAAAAGCAGTTAGTAATGGAGTTAATCACTCTGTTAAAAAACAGCTTTTTCTCTTTGCTGGAATTTATATATAAGGACCCATGAACAGAGGAACCAAAGTCACTTGTATTTATATTCAAAGTTTATTTATTTATTTATTAAGACAGGAAAGTTGCATTAGTTCAATAAACTCAGTTACAAAAGGCAAGTTACTACCAACAATATTGACTGCTATGCTCACTGTACAGCAATGTTACTGTACTGACAGATATCAAAGTTTGTAAATTTATAAGCTTTATAAGCAGTCGACAAAACACCTAAAGATCTCTTGCTTCAGAAGAAGTCTCAAGATCTCTTGTTTGGGTTAGTTTGAAGGTATAAGCAGTAACGGAATTAATTGCCTCGTTGTGCTGCTAATAGTGGGCGTTGAATCAAAGATCCAAAGGTCTCAATGTGTTATATCTTGTTTCTTGTATGTTTTTTTTTCTTCTCTTAACTTTCTTCTATTATGAGGATCAATGTCGTTGTCTTCTTTTACTGGAATCGATGGTTTGGCCCACAGAGGGAACACCATGATACTTTCTTCTAATATTCCTGGAATCAATGGTTCGGTTCGCAGTCCGAACACCACGACTGGACAATTCTTCTCCCTACTTTGTCATTTTCTTCTAATGAATCACTGCAAATGCTGGAACAATCGAGGTCGAATTGTTTCGAGTGAAAGATGTACTCAGCAACCCAGTCCAAACTGAATAATTCTAACTGAACAAAGTGTAGCTTAGCTCATCCTCTTTTATAATTGCCTTTTTTTTGGATGGTCTGTGCGAATTTGCATGTTCTCACCCACCTGAGAGTTGTTTACAGGCTGTTTTAAACAAGCTGGGACAGTACTTGAGTACGGTACCCATGAGCTGATCTTGATTAAAGAAATGCAGGACCATTACATCAACAAGTTGCAGCTGCAATAAACACAATTCTGAACCAATTTAACTCTTCAATTCACACTGTCATTTTCTGTAGCATTTCTTATTAAAATAAAATATTTTTAGTGTAAGTGAGAACCAATTTATTTATAGCTTATAGATTATGGCGTAGAGATTCCACTTTGGACAAGATTTCTGAGCAAATTTTTAAATGCAGCCTTTAATGTTTTTAAAGCCTTTCCCTCAATTTATTTTAAGAACTAGGAAAAATGGCTTTAAATTTAAAACTGTTTGCAACAATTTGTCAAATCTGAAATTCTACAAATATAGTAATAATCCTTGCAGTTGATCCAGCACCTTATCACATCTTCGACAGGTCTCAACCTGCTTCACAGGATACACTGTTAAGTGGATTGACTGTGTATGTTGTGAGTGAAACAAAATCTTAAATCTAGGCACAGGTGGAATTTTACCTCAAATGTTATACATTAAGTATATCTTTTCAAAATTTAGCAGATCTCTTCTTCAATATGAATTGTACATGTCAACAATATAAATGCCATGACATTTTATTGCATGACTGTTTTGCTCAAGAATATTTCCAGGAAACGGCCAAATAATATTAACCTATTCGGATGGAGCTCACAGAATACAGCAAAAGTTTTCGAACGCAATGACTTTGTTGTTGCAAAGTTTTAAATAGACTTTTCTGAACTGTATTTGTTCAACAAAAATGTTAACTCATCTATTTAGTTCTTACCACAGGAAAATCACCCTACAAAAATAATATTATTCGATAATTATTAAATTATAACAAATTATAATAAATTGAATTCACTTACTGCCGTTTGATTCACACAGAATTAATCATTGCACCTATGACTTCCCACCATCAAAAGAAACTATGATGTAAACTGTGTGTTTCTGATGAATACCTATGAAAGAGCAGATCATCAAGATTCAGTGGATTCAGAGAGCAGAAACTGGTCGGAAATGTGCTTCTCAGTCCCTCCTCCTTTTTTCATGCTTTTTTTAAATGTTCCATTTCATCCTGAACGTATTCAATGACTCACACACCAAGAAACACAAAATCCAAATAACCATTACTCATATTTTGCAAAAACAACTTTTCAAGAGTTGCTGATGTATTCATTAAAAACAATAGGGCTAAAAAAACTTTCGGAGGAAATATTTTTCACATATTGTGTAACTATCTTCTATCTTCATATGAAACTAACTTTCAGCTCAAAGTCATACCCCAAATTGGTCAATAGTTAAATACTGGTTTGGATTAACATTTTCGCAATGTGAATATTTTTCATCTCAAAATATGATTTTATTTTCCTGTAAAGTCCTGCTAGCAATACTTATGTTCACAATATTTACCCCATTGATACATTATGTTCACAATATTTCCTTGCTTATGCTTCCATTAAGCTCTTTGAGACATCCTACCAAAGTGAAAGATGCTATAAAAATATAAATTGTATTACATTCGCTTCACTTTATTTGGGTGTAATGATACTGACTGAAAAGTCTTAGTCATTGATCTTTTATCAAACTGATCCTTCAGACTTCCATCAGCAAAGTGACAGAAAGCACCAAAGGAGATGAGCTATGAAAAAAGATAGAAGAGGCTTAAGCCTGCTCGGGTCATGACCCAACTGTGCAGCGCCTTGGGACGTCCTCCTGACGTGAAAGGCGCTTTATAAATGGAATCTTGTTGTTGTTGTTGTAAGCTTTAAGAAAGAAGGTAGTTTTTGATGAATCTCCACAAACTATATGACATAATAAACAACACCTATAAAGGAAAATGAGACTACTATTTTAATATAACTGAAGGATGTAGGACTATAATTAAATAGAAATTAATGAAGAATACATTTAGGATAGGCAAGGAGATGAAAAAAAGTCTTTATTGAAGTCATGATCATTGTTTGGAATAATCTTATTGAAGTAATTGAAGCAAAACCCATTGCAGTTATTTAAAATGCAATTAGCCACAGTGATGAGAAAGTTAATGTACCAGAGGAATGTGCTTCAATGGGTCAAATGGCCTTTTCCCATCCTTACTTTTCTGATGTTCTTTTGGCTGTACGTTTTTTTATATATGTGAAATGCATTTTAATTGTTGTATTAATCTTGAAAAAAATAATTTCTGTAGGCATGAATTCACAGCTGCCATTATTGGGAGTATTCTAAACCAGCAATTGGGTATACTCTCATATTGTGTTCAGTTGGCTCAGAAGTATAATTCAGGTAAGTTCAGCAATTGCAAACATATTTTACAAACTGCTTCTTATAAAGTGTTGCTTTTCAAAAGGGAGAAGTAAGCATAGTAAGCACACTTAAAGGTGCTCATTTCTGCAGCTGATATTGGTCACAGAAAATAATTTACTGTATTTGCAAAGGTTTTCTCTATGCAAAGAAAAGTTTGTAAATCTACTTCATCTCTTCATAAAGGCACAATACAAGGATATAGGTGGTACTGAAATTCAGCAGCACATCATTTATGTGTAATGTCATCACAAGAAAAATAACATTTGGCTCCATTACTTTTTGAAAGGAAGGGTTTCCCCAACACATGTTCACAAAGAGACGTTTTAACTTAATTTGGTACTCAATAAAGTACCATGCTTCTACAGAGGCTAAAATACTTGCTCTGCTCCTATCCCATTCCCATCCTGCCCCGTCTGCTCAACTAACACAGGCTTTCTGTGTATCATCCCCTGCCCACTTTGTGCCACAATCGGTGGCTCAGCCTTCAGTCATTACACACCCAGCACCTGAATTTCCCTGTCTCTATTCTTCCACCTCACCCCCTCTCTTTCTATTTTTAAATCCCATCTCAATACCTAACTCCGACTGCCCCTGTGGTCACCTCTCCAGTCCCTCTTATTCAATGTCCAACTCCAATACTGATGCACTCCAAGACATGAAGGGTGCTATATAAATGCAAGTTGTTGTTGTATTAAATGATACTAAAAGATAGGTTTCACTTTTAATAAAAATAATCCTTGCGTTTGATACCTCATCCCATTATTAAGCCGTCTCAAAGCGCTTCACAGTATTTATTGTAAAGTGGATTGACTGTAATTGTGAGCAAAATAAAATAGTATATCTATAAAACAGTACATTTAAACAGTAAATCTGCCTGAACAAAACATTTGCCCAAATATAGCAGTGTTTGATCAACCCTTTGTCCACTGTCCTCCATCAAGAGCAGAATACAGAACTCAGCTGCCACTCTGCATTAAAATATAGTGATTAAATAACACTGTTATTCATTAATTGGGTATCAGAATGCAATAATGGTGCACTTTGTAGCTCAAGGTGTACCTCCACAGAATGCAGTCATGTGCATGGAGACCAAAGCATGGAACAACGGAAAAGAAGATATACGTCCTTCACAGTATATACAATATATATATAAAACATACAAATACAACAATAACTTGCATTTATATTGTGCCTTTTGCATGGGGTAGCATCTAGCAATGCTTAACATTGGCAGAGCTTAAAGCCATGTCAGGGAGAGAGGGAAGATGACTATATAGGCACGGTTGAAGAGATACCTCTTCAGGTGCGATCTGAAGATGAACAAGGAGGCGACGAGGTAGAGGGATTGAGGCAAAAGTTCCAGAGCTGGGGTTTACTGGCTGAAAGCACAGCTGCCAATAATAATAATAATAATCCTTGCATTTGACGTAGGGCTTTTCACGTCCTCTAGACGTCTCAAAGCGCTTCACAGAATATACTGTAAAGTGAATTGACTGTATATTTGTGGGCGAACGCAGCAGCCAATTGCGCACAACAATGTCCCACAAACAGTCATGGATTGAAAATGACCAATTTATTATTGCTTTTTTTTGGAGGGATTATTATTAGACGTGTGGAGTAAGGAAACTTGCCCAAGGTTTCGCCCTGCCTGGAATTGAACTCAGGTCTCTCACTTGCAAAGCGAGTGCTCTAACCACTGAGCTACAGGACTCCAAAATGGTTGCAGCGGAGGGCCGATGACTTTATAAGGCCAGAGACAGCTGAGCAAAGGGCGGGCAGGTGAGTACAATACCAAGAACCAGGAATGTCACAATCATGAATTACTTCCAAGATAATACCTCAAATGATTCAAAAGAATAGTTCACACACTGTACCAGTTAAGCCCCTTGTATATGTAAAGGGTAAACCTGATTGTGCATCATGCTTTAGGAGGCGTTCCAGTTATATTAGGTATCACATTGGAAATTGTAGAAATGTTGATGAAAATTTCAATCTGCTCATAATGCAGCTGTTTAAACTCAATTATCCTTTTGATATATGTAGTTTCTTTCCACTCCAAAAAAGATACCAACAACCTACATAATGTAAACACACATAATAATTGAAGCAAAGCTCGGTTCTGTTATAATCGTAACCAACATCTGCAGGTCTCAGAAGGACCAAAGATAATTTAAAATTTTAGGAACTGGACCATGTCTCCTGTCAAATACAAGCTAAGTTGTGCCTATGGCAACGCACATTAATAGTCATTATTTCCTCCTCGTCCTTTCACTGTGTCTAATGAAGCTTATCAGAAGGCAGCTGGGATCGTACCTTGTAATGATTTGGTCCTCTGCTATTTACAGTATGTAGGAGGAAGAAATTATCTTTCATTTTCAGAAGGGTGTCATTTAAAAATTAGGCATCAAATCTGGTGAGACTCCAACAAGATGAAAATCGGAATATATTTTTCATTAGGTAGACTTTATGTTCATTAGCTCATTTTCTGCCAAATTTTGCAGCAACTGCAATTACATTACTAACAATGCCTTTAAAATGTAAACACTTTGAACAGTCAGTGTTAAATAAAGGGTTAGTCTGCCCCACTGAATTTGAATGGGGGAGGAGTGGGGGAAAATGATTTCTCCATTGGTGACAGTTACCATCCTTTACAAAGATTTAGAAATAACATTCTCCCATTCAACGAAGAAGCGCCCAGCAGGGAATAGCCAGGATACTAACGGCATATGGTCCATCTGTCGTAGTCTGTGAAATGAAGATGTATTGAAGAAGACAGCAATAAAACTTCAGGATATCTGTTGCATTACAACTGATCCAAAGTAACAATCTAAAAGTGTATTACGATGTTTCGGATGATACTGGGGGCATCTCATTGGTGAGCAGGACCATTAGCAGTTCTTTCACTCAGAATGATCTTCCACGCAAATCAAAGAATACTTCAAACTCCTAGTCAGTAGTGAGATCTACATCTTCTCATATTAGTATTTGTGAATGAATTTTCAAATATTCTGTACTGTTTTGTTCATTTTCTGTCAGTTCACGTGAAAGATATGGAAGTTTGGGTTCTCAGATGGATGGTGAGGTGGGGGAGGATTGATGGATTCAGTACTTCAGCAAAGTAGAAATCCATTAAATATGTCAAATTTAAATATTAAGCCAGAAATATTTCTTTGATTAACTGTTAGTTTAGGTTAGAGAATAGACTGTTTTTCAACTTTGTTCACTCAGTGTCACCACCAAGCATTCTCAAGTCAGGTGCAACACACTTGTAAATGCAGTTCTCTCTATTTTCTCCCAAACATGCACCTTAATTCAGAACTTTTGCCTATACATACAGTCACTACACTTGTCAGCTACTACCTATGAAATCTTTTGATGTTATAGGAGCTATATTAAATTCAAGGATTATTACAATTTCAGGCCAATTAATAATGATATAATAATGATCCTTGCATTTGATACAGGGCCTTATTGCGTCATCAAAATGCCTCAAAACCCTTCACGGGTTTTTCTGTAGTGTGTAGTGACTGTGTATTTAGGTATATTCACACCAGCGTGAAACTTCAACCACCTGTGAGCAGCCAGTCTTGTGCTATGAACAAATACCTGCTGGGGACTGCAATTAGACTACCCAAATTTACTTTAGCTGAACAACCATCGAGCGAGAGGAGACTGATCCCACCCATCTGGATTTGAACCGTAAAATGACAGTCAATTCAAATCCACTATTCCAACCAACCTCCTTAAAACCAATATTAATTAATTATCCACCTGCGATTAGGAGCGAAGGGGACTGTGGCAACAGACTAGAAACTGTAGCAGGAAACTACTCTGGTGCATTGCTAGTCCTCCTCCATCTTTCACTCCATCTCCCCTCCTTCTCCTTCCCCCCTCCCCCACACGCATACCTTTTTATGTTAAGCACCTTTGTGTTCAGATTCTACAATTTGTCATTATTTTATCTCCAGTTTCCATAAATAAAACAATTCAACTAATTGCATTCGTCAGCAAAACTCAGCATTGCAACCCAGAGCTCAGATTAAAATATTGCCTACAGTAATTCAATCATCATTTTTTCACCAAAATAAAACAAAATACTAGCCATCCAATCTTTACTGAATGAAAATGACTATTCTGTTCTTTTAAACTACTATAGATCCTTTACAGACAGGCATAATGAAATACACATTCTGAATATCTGAAATTAGTCATATGTATAGATTTTCCACTATTAAACACATCTAGATATTCGCTCCTGTGTCTCTCAGAGTGTGTGCAGATCAGATCTTCCGAACTCATTACTCATCAGTCATTTTGAAAAAGCTGCCAAAGAACCAGGCTCACTTCCCTTTGTGGAAGGATATAAAAATAGTTGTTTACTGGCAGCATGCATTAACTGAGAATGATCTCTGCAGCAAGGATTGCATAAAGAGTCTGTCAGATGGTGTGATCGCATTCTGATAATTTACGTGATCTTTCATCAAACATCATGTTGTGGATTTCTTTGTGAAACATTATTGATAAACTAATGGAGGGAATTAGTCAGCCCGTGATACCTAATGATTGTAACAGGAACCGATAAACCAATATAGATTAAGAATTGAGATTTTACCTGAGACAGTACAAATGCATGTTGTTTATTTATTTTTATTTAATTTACTCTTAGAGAAGACACTTTGTCTTTCTTCTTATTGTGCTTCCTGCTCCTGTGAAGTCATGATTGCTGCTATGTCAGCAATACGAAGTGAACTGACAAGTCTAATGTGTAGTAAATGAGTTATATGTGCACTAAGGAAGAGCTGGATAATGCAATCAGATGTGGCAAATATGTTCTTCTGTTTCAATGGAGGACTTTCCTCATTTCAGATTAAATCTAAATCATTGAGGTATTCAGGAGGGACTGACTGCAATTTCATTGCATAACATACACGGCAGAGCACAGAGAACTGCTGAAGAATCTCCCATGTTCTGTATGCTGTTGCCAGGAAGTTGCTAAAGGCATGTAGTTGTTATTTGATTCTATATCAAATTTCTATCAAATTAAACGAAAAACAATCTCTTGTTATTAAAGAATAAATCCTGTGAATTATGAGGTAGTTTGTTTATTGAAATTGGAGCAAGATATTTACAATGATTCTGTTATAAACTGTTTGCTTCTTTCCTTCAACTTCAATATTTTAGTTGGTGCAACTCCAGTTCCAATAACCTGGTAAACAGTCAAGGAATTCCTAAGTGCAATTGGCTCTACGATAAATATGCATGTACAACCATGACAAGGTACTTAAAGGTCCCCCTATCTTACATAAGGGATTTGGGACATCAAAATAGAAAATTCTGAAATATACGTGGGTTCATCGGCATCTAAGAGAATGATAGGTTTAACGTTTCAGGTATGACCCTTTTCAAATTGAAGACTTGAAACATAGCAATTTCCCATTTAGCAGGCATCTTTTTCAACTCAACCCAAGTACAGCACTTGTTTCACAGGTCTAGTATTTAGCCAACAAGCTTGCAGTGGAATAGCAACCTTAAAATAATTCTTTGCGATTTCAAATTCCTTAAATTGGAAGCTCCAAAGCTATGTTACATCACCAGATGCACGGAGTCTAGTTGTGCTACAGTGACTACCCTCCATCATCATGTAGATCAAGCAATTTGAAATCTCTTCTGTTTTCTTTCATGACTAACCAGCAGTCATGCTATAGGATGACCAAGGCTTATAATCACAGCAGACCATCACTGTGATAGAATGAGTCAGTAGTTGGAGGAGACTTTTATTAAAATGAGCAGAAACGGCATAGGACAAGTCCATTCTTCATACTATATATTTTTCATCGATTTCAAGATCCTCTCACTCATCTACAAATAAAAACTCGTCAACTTGACATCCTGACATCTTCCTAGTCTGCTTAGCTGGCTCAATGCTCCTACTTGTCTCTCAGCCCTCCTCTCCATCATCGGTGGCTGCATTTTCAGCCCTGAAGCTTTGGAATTCTTTCCCCCAATCCCTTTACATCGCCCCCTCCTTCCCCTCTTTTAGATCACAACTGAAGGCCTTCCTCTTCAACCATGCTTACGGTCACCTCCTCCCCCCCCCCCCCAAGCCTGGCGTTAAGCTCCGAGACTGTCAAGCACTCCAAGACGCTGTCCTGTGTGAAGGGGGCCATACAACTGCAAGTTGTTGATGTTGTCATGCAGTTAAATATAACAATCACATTTTTTGTTGCTCACTATTCTTTGTTACGGGATGTAATAATGGCCAAGTCAATTCCAAGTCTCTCCATTTGCAGGAACTTTCTCAAGGTCTGTGTTCAAAAAACACCCCGCTGCATTGCCGAGAACTTTTATTTTAACTGCAGATAAATGAAATTACCTTAGCATTTCTTTTCAATATTAAAACGATTTACCTCGGGGGGGGGGGGGGGGGGAAATCCTCAAAACATGATGTTAGCATTTCTGTTTAATATTAAACTAAGATCCCAGGCAGACTGGCGGCACAGTGGGTTAGTTCAGGAACATGTTGTGCCGAACTGGTGATTCGGATTTGCACCTGAAATTTTTTATAGTCCAGGAAACACAAATCCAGTTTTTTTGCTGTTATCATTTCACTGCAGGGATGCAATTTTGCCAAAGCTGAATCATGGGACTTTTTTCTATCATGAAACAGATTTATACTGTACTGTACTGTAAGTACTTTATATTATTATTATTATTACTTTATATTAAAGTTTCTCAACCACTATTTGTTTTTGCTGCCACTGAATTTGGAGTGAAGTTAATTCTGGCATTTGGCCAGCATATCAAAATGACTTCAGGAGAACATACTTTTGAATCTGTTCAGCAGTGTGCGCTTGCTGTGCATGGCTGGATAATGCATTCGGACATGTGCATCAGCCATAAGCATGAGATTTATATTTAAAAGTAATTAAAATCAACATTTTACAGCACAAAGCCCTGCAATCCTAACAGTATTTTGTCCTTTATAATTATGTTTATAAGAAACACAGTAGAGCAAAAAACAAGACAAGTTTAATACTTTCATAAAATATTGCTTCCAGAACAGTTAGACATGACCTTAGTTTAATGTCTTATCAGAAGGACCACATGTTTTAACTTGTTCTCCTGGGTAGGGGGTAGGGTACCCAGGGCTACCCTCCTCTAAGCAGTGGAGCTGAGGTAATGTGAGAGTCGAGTCGATTCTTTGTTCCAGTCTTGGAACTCCACTTCCTGCGCAAGGTGGGTCTGCAGCGCTCCAAGTGTTGCTGATGGATCAGTCAGCTTGGCTCCTAAGTAGGACTTGGAGGAATAGACTAGCCACTGAAATCTCAAAAGTCTGACTCAGAGGCAAGAGTGCTACCAATTGACCTAAGATCACAGTCCTACAACTATATGACGTTCAGATTCACAAGCCTCAGCTGCAATTAACTTTGTTGATTTCTAACTAGATGCTTAAAATTATAATCATGAGAGAGTATAACTACATGAGAGGTGGTGAAGGCCATTGGCTGGTTGTGAGAGGCACGAAAGCTGTTGGCCGTGAAGTTATTGGCCATGCGAGATCCATTGGCTGAGTGAGAGGCAGCAAGTGTTTGTGGTACCATTGAGGCAATGGCAAGGAATCTATCACCCGGGATGGGCAAAACTGAGAAGGAACAATATAACAGGCACTAGGACCTCAGAGGGAGGAGGCTCGAATGGCAAAGTCTGTGCCTTCATAAGCTCTCGTTTCCTTCATAAATCTAAAGTTAACTGCAGTAAATAATAGGGCAATGACAACATCAACTGGTATTTATATAGTTCCCTTCACTCAGGGCGGCGTCTCAGAGCACTTAACAGTGTCAGAGCCGGATGCCAAGCTGGGGGAGTGAGGAGGTGACAGTAAGCACGGTTGAAGGGGAAGGCCTTCAGTGGTGATCTAAAAGAGGGGAAGAGGCAGAGGGACTGGGGGAGAGAATTCTAAAGCTCCACCATTCTCTTACACGTCTGGGTCTGCGGAGGGTGGAGACGCTGCCCTGGTTAAGCCTTGGGCCAGTCATGTTAAGTTGTTGCACGAGAGATTGCAGGCAACACGCACAAGCCTAGGCACCTGCACCCCTCCGCGATTACACTGCCGTATTGCTGAGAGATTGAACCAGCGTTTAATAAACGAGTCTTTGTGTGTGTTTGTATCTGCCTAGCTATGGAGGGGAGGGGTTGCTGTAATACTGTTGTAAATTAAGTGATAGTTCTCTATCCTGCCGTAGAGTTGGTTGCTTCCGACCCCCATTACATTGGCTGGGGATTATTAAAGAACTGATAACCAAGATTGGAGTTGTGTAGTTCTGTGCCTGCACAATTAGGCACATGCAGGGCGGATCAAAGTGCTGCTGAAAACATCTTCTTCAGGCTGACTCAGCAGGAGAGCACCATTGCAATTTGATTCAGAATTACACTGCTCAACCCTAATTTATACAGCACCTTTTTTTGCTCTGAATAAAGTATTACAATCACATCACAACACTGCTCTTCTTCCCGGATTACAACAGTGACCACAGCCAGTAGTGTTGGTGCTGTACATGAGTATTTAGCTGACAATAATAACAATCCTTGAATTTGATTTGGCACCTTTCATATCAGGAGGACAATTCAAAGCGTTGCTGTAAAGTGTAAACAAGAGTTACTGTAAGTGTAGTGAATGTGTATTTTGTAGAGGCAGCCAACTTCTCCACAGCACTGTCCCACAATAATAATAATAATAATCCTTGCATTTGATATAGCGCTTTTCACGTCGGGAGGACGTCCCAAAGCGCTTCACAGAACACACTGTAAAGTGAATTGACTGTATATTTGTGGGCGAACGCGGCAGCCAATTGCGCACAGCAATGTCCCACAAACAGTCGTAGATTAAAAATGACCAATTTAATTATTGTTTTTGGTTTTGGAGGGATTATTATTAGGTGTGTGGAGTAAGGAAACTTGCCCAAGGTTTCGCCCTGCCTGGAATTGAACTCAGGTCTCTCACTTGCAAAGCGAGTGCTCTAACCACTGAGCTACAGGACTCCATAAAGAGCCATAAAGTGAATGAGCACTTTTATTTGCGGAATTGTTGTCTAGGATACCAGCAGAAATTCCCTTCTCCTTTTGAGGAGTGCCATGGGATCTTTAATGTCCACTTGAACAGGCACAGACAGGACTTTGGTTTAATGCCTCATCTCATTGGCGCTTCCAACGGTTCAGCACACCACAGCACTGCATTGGAATGTCAGTCTGGCCTACAAGCGCAAAATCCCAAAGTGGATCTTGAACCCATAACATTTGATTCAGTGCCGAGAGTGCTATCAACTGGGCCAGGCTGACAGATAAGAAACCATACTTATTGCAAAAGAGATTAAGGGATATGGGGACAAGGCAGGGTCAGGTTATCAACTGGAGTTAGATTAGAAGATCAGCCATGATTGAATGGCGGGGCAGGCTCGAAGGGCCGAATGGCCTACTCCTGCTCCTACATGTTGTTATGTTAAATGCAAGGGTGCATTTTTTAAAAACTAATCTGTGGGAGTAGGATTTGATTAATTTCAAAACCAATGTTGGAGTCATGAGTTATAGTCCATGCCTGGCACATTATTATTGCATGATAATCATGTTACATGACAGCTTGCCATATTTAATGAATACCTGAAGAGTGTCAACTAAAGTAATAATAATACTGGGAAGGTTTAGTGGCACGCAAGTTGTAATTCTCACACATTGTACTATAGTATGGTCAAAGTGACAAAAGACATTCTGTCCATCTGTGACCAGGGCTCCCTCTGCCTCCTTGTCCTCCCTGCTTCTTTCAACAACGTCGACCACTCTATCCTCATCCACTGCCTCTCCTTTCACCTCAACCTCCACGGCACTGTTCTTGATTGGTTCAGATCGTACCTCTCACACCGCCTGCACTTCATCTCCTCAAACAGCTTCTCCTCTAACCCCTGGATCATCTGTGCGGGCTTCCTCAGGGTTCTGTCGTTGGTCCCGTCCTCTTCAACATCTATATGCTCCCCCTTGGTGACATCATCTGTAGACATGGGGTCAACTTCCACATGTATGCGGATGACACCCAACTCTACCTCTCTGCCTCCACTCTTGACTCCAGAATCACTGCTGTGTAGAATGTCTGTTGGACATCAAGTCCTGGTTGAGAGCTAACTTTCTTCAGTTGAACGTCAACAAGACCGAGGCTCTCCTGATTGGCTCCCGTCAGCGCCTCCTCACCTCAGGCACTGACAGTATCACCATCCATGGTTGAACACTCCACCTTACTGAGCCAGTCCGGGACCTTGGGGTCTTTTTCGACCCTCAAGTATCCTTTCTACCCCATATCCGCGCCATGACCTGCTCTGCCTTCCCCACCTCCGCAACGTCGCCCGGCTCCACCACTTTCTCACACCACAGGCTGCCGAAACCCTCATACATGCCTTCATTACTTCAAGGCTCGATTACGCACACTCACTGCTTGTCGGCCTCACCAACTCCCAGGCTGCAGATCATCCAGAACTCTGTAGCCCGTGTCCTCTCCCGCACCAGGCTCTGTAACCTTATCACTTCCGTCTTTGCCCAACTCCACTGGCTTCCCATCACACAGAGGATACAGTTCAAGATCCTGGTCCTCACCTTCAAAGCCCTCCATGGTCTTGTTCCCCCCTACCACTTTGACCTCCTAACCCCTACCATCATGTTGCTTCCTCCGCTCAGCGGGCTCTGGCCTGCTTTACGTCCACCGCCTTGCTTGCCCTACTATCGCCGGGTGGGCCTTCCATCACTCAGTACCTACCTTCTGGAACTCCATCCCGCAGTTCTTCCATCTCGCCCCCTCCCTTGCCACCTTCAAGACCCACCTCAAGACCCTCCTCTTCGATCATGCTTTCGATCTCCCTGCTTCCCCCCCTACCCTCCCCCACCCCGACCCTCAGCTCGGGTCCGAAACGCTGTCTGTCCGAAGTGAAAGTAATTTTGTTGTTGTTGTAGGCATTGCTGCAAGTTATCAATCTCATCATAGGGAGACACCTAGCAAAAAGCTTTATTTTTTGGTCTGTCAGGTGTATGATCCATATGGAAATCCATCCCCATAATTAAGGTTTTTCCAAACCAGACCAAGTGTTCCACATATGCATGCCATCTATGCAAGGGAAATGTCAACCTCTTTTTGAAATGCATTAGGCACAGCTTTGCAAGAGCAAAGGCTAAGGGACCCCAATGTGTACTGGATTACTGCTGGAGATTAACCAGCTAAAACCACTTATTGTGAGCACTTTCTGGCAAACGTTCCACCCTACCTGTAAATGTAGCCCACATTCACACATTTGGTGGCTGTTTATAACATAAGCTTACGGATCTCTTTGAAGTACTTTGCAAGCCTGTCTTCACAACTAGGAGTGGCGCATATCATTATTTGGTCCAGAGAAAGAGAAGAGAAGAAAATCAACAGAAAAAGAAACAAAAAGAGACCAACTGGTCAAACAGTCTCCACAAACAGAATTTTGTCCACAAACAGAATTGTGTGCACATAACCACACACACACACAAATAGCTTTGTTTTAATAAAGAAAGTCTAAAACCTCTGTTTCACCGTTGGTTAAAATAGTTGTCAATCATGCAATTCTTATTTGAAAAATAGTTAGCCATATCTATTGACTGCCAGTCTCTGAACACCACAGGCTATAAGGGCTAATAAACAATGAGCTGTTTTATTCTTTAATTTTATATTGAACATGTCATAAGGTTAGTCATACAAAAACTGAAAAGAACATTATCCAACAAAATGCTCATTAACGTAAGTTAGGTGCTAGCAGTTACTTGGAATAATATAATGCAGCTGGTATGTTAGAATAAAATTATAAAAACAAGAAACCATTTTAAACTTTAATCATACTTACTCAAAAACAGTGCAATAGAAAAGCACTGTTTGTGTAACACATAGTCTGCCGGTGGCTGAGGCATTTAACAAGCAGAAGAGCAATTTATTGCCGTACTCAGCAGACAAATAGGAGCTATTTGCTTAATCAGTCTCCTTTGTTAATGTCTTTGATCGTCAATAATTACATATTTACAGTAATCTTGCTTAATGTTAACTGGTGAAAAGAACAGGCTGTAAACCGCAGCTGCCATTCAAATTAATTGATTCTTTATACCTTCCATGAACACTAGACCTTTGAGAAGTGTTTTAGAATGTTTGCCCTAAAACTTTTTGCAGATTGAATTTGTTGGTTTATTCTGCAAACGTTATCAACAGAGAAATATTCTTTGGCTCCTTGCATTTCTCTTATTGTGATTAAAATTTACACTAACACAATTTAGGGATAATTATTTTTTTGTAGCAGTTATTTAGAATTAGATGGTGTAAATGAAAAATTACTCATTGTAACTATAAAAGGCAACTTTCAGCTGGAAGAAAAGTTTGACTCTATTGTGGTGTTCCTGATCTATCACTTCTGTTTTGTTGGAAGTTAAAATATATATAATATACACCTATCATTCAATAGGCCATTTCTGAAGTCTTCAAAGAGCTGCTGTTATTGAAACAAGTTGAGTAAATTGCAAGATGCAAATATCTCTAGTACAATGCAAGTCTATCTGGAAATTTGCTTTTGACGTCCTACCTCAGTAAATTGCAATATTGAAGGAAAACAGAGCTCAATCAAAACACTACTTTTGAGCTGACATTTGCTGCAGTTAAAAGAGTAGAATCAAATCTTTTCTCAATTGACATTAATGCTACAGTCTCAGAGCCTTGTCTGGTAGATTAGGTAACAGGCATAACTGAGAATTAAACAAAAATAAGATGCAAAATACTGCAGATGCTGGAAATCTGAAACTAAAACAGAGATCGCTGGGAACACTCAGCAGGTCAGGCAGTATCTATGGAGAAAGGAAAGTGGGTGAACGTTTCGGGTCCATGAACCTTCGCCGTGCACCTGAAACATTGACCCATTTTCCTTTCTCCATAAATGCTGCCTGACCTGCTAAGTGTTCCCAGCGTTCCTTGTTTTTATAACTGAGATTAAGTCTGGCAAACCTTTATCGTGGAAGATATCATTGTGTCTTATGTTTATAATGGGGTCTTTGTAAACAAAAATCGGAGCTGGAGATGAAATACATCTAGTCTGAATGACAAAAAGTAGTTTGGGTGACAAAACAAAATGAGATTACAGTCAACTGAGTAAGTGCTTCTTTCAGGAGTTATGTATTCTATTAAATCATAGATATAGTACATAGATGTAATGAGGATCACGTGGTGTATCATACAGTTACCACCCACACCTAAAAAAAACTGTTCCAGGTTGCTTCCTGTTTAACCAGAAAAAGTTATTCCAACTATTTCCAATCATGATCAGGGAATCAGCTCCTGTTAACCCTGCAAGCCAAAGCCCCAATGGGTAGGATGGTCTTAGCTCGACTAGCAGTGGGAAAGCTCGCCAGACAGCGATGTCAATGGCAAGCTATGTGGTTTTTGCTGGTTAGACTCCATTCCAAAAATCTATCTCTGGGATTTCCATGTGTAGGTGGGATGCATGGAAATCTCAGTTTGGTTTGGATACTCTTAAGCATGGTGATGGGTTTGGTCAGACACCCGGCTGACCAAAAAAATGATGAGCCCAAATTTGATATTCTTGTGTGCACACCTTCAGAAGTATGGTGATGTGCCCTGAGAGGTTCAGCCAAGAAAAACAAGAATGATTGTGGTTGCTTATGGCTGAGCTATCAAAAAAGATTCACAGAGCTGAGCTGCGTTTCAGTGAAGAACCAAAGATTGAGAGGGTTATCACCCAGATATTTAAAATGCAGCGATGCATGGATGATGTAGATGTAATCAGGTTATTTGATTCAGATGAGAAGAGGACAGAAATAGAGGTCTCAAGATTTAAAACTAACAAACTTCCAGTGACAGTGAAGATCAGAGGAAATATTCTCCCCCCAACAGTTTAATAGATATTTGGACCAGATTGCCAGCAAATGCAGCTGAGGATCAGCCCATTAACTCCTTTAAAAAGAAACTGGATAGCTATTTGTTTCAAAATTGTAGAAAATTATGATGAAGTACCAGGAGATTGAATGAGATTTGCCTTAACCTTGAAAGTGGGGAAAATGTGTGGGCAGCAGGTCAGCATTGAATAATGCAGCTGTTAGTATGGACAATGGAATATTGGTGGTGGTCGGTTTCCGGGTGTGTTAGACATCCATATCTGAAAAAAGAATTTTGCTCAAAACCTTTTTTTTTTGGCTCATCAATTTTATTTTTATTTTTAGGGAGCACTACTACTTATGAAAACGTTCTCTCATGAGATAAATTGAGTAGGGAAGAGGTTATCATAAAGTAAATGGGTCATAGTATGAAGGGACTTGATTAACCGCGCCTTTGGTCACCTTCCTCCCCCTCCCCCTGGCTTGGTCCCGGGGTCCATTACTGTAAAGCGCACTCAGACGCCGTCCGGCGTGGAGGGCGCTATATAAATCCAAGTTGTTGTTGATTGGATGGCCTGTGCTCATTGAATGCCTTCTTATGTTCCTATTGCTTAAAATTTCATAATAATAACAATAATAATACTTACATTTGATATAGCACCTTATTACATAATTCAGATATCTAAAAAGTGCTTCACAGAATATATTGCATAGTGGATTGCTTTTGTATCTTGTGGGCGAAACCCACAATCTAGTCTTCAGTTCTTTGTAACTGTAAATTAACTGTAAATTGGCAGGAAAAAAAATACAATTTGCATTATCTGTATCGTATCTCAGTGGAGGAACCTTAGTGGCTCCTTTGTGCACATTTACTGCTCATTAATATTCACAAAATGGGTTCCAGTTCAATGCTACGTGCACTGATTCTATTGAAATGCAAACTAGCTATAGCAAACGAGATCCATAAATATGCAGCATTGGAAATCTGACCTCAGTCTGGAGAGATTAACAAGACTGTGTTTGGAGAATATGCTGGACATCCTTTGAATGCAGTATCTATTGAAGCTAGGTGTCCTATTGAATAGAGTACCAATTGAAACTAAGAGTCTCATTGATTGCAGTAGCAATTGAACATAGGTATCCCATTGAGTAGAATACACTTTGAAACTAAATGTCCCATTGAATGCAGTACCAATGAAACCTAGGCTTTTCATTAAATTCAGTACTTTTTGAAATTAGTAACAGTCATCTCTCAACTAAACTGCTCCCACCATTCTTTTTCTCCAAATCTCTGTGAGGCCACTTAAAAATCTATACTGTAGGGTCAGTTTTGCACCGTGTTGTCTTTAAAATTAATTTGAAAAGGCAGAAATTAGCTTTCTTTTTTTCAGCCTCTAAGCACTTTTAGCCTCTAGGCCCCAAGACTCTGGAACACTCTTCCTCTATCCCTCCGCCTTCTCCTTCCTTCTCCATTCTTGCCTCAACTATTCAAATGCCCTCCTTGCTGGTCTCCCCCGCTCCACCATCCACAAAATCCATCTGATCCCAAATTCCGTCACCTGCATACTCACTCGCACTAAACTCCATACCCCCATCACACCAGTTCTAGCCAGGCTGCACTGGCTCCCCATCGCCAAACGGATCAATTTCAAGATCCTCACACTTGTTTTCAAATCCCTTCATGCCCTGGCACTTCCTTACCTTTCCAACATGCTTACCCCCCAACCCACAACCTCTGCTTGACTGGCAGTGGCCTCTTGAATGTACCTCGTGCACTCCGTTCTACCATCAGTGTCCATGCATTCAGCCACTACGCCCTAAAACTCTGCAACACTCTTTCTCTATCTGTCCATCTTGCCCCTCCCCTCCCTCTCTTCAACTCATATCTGAAGACCTTCCTCTTTAACCGTGCCTACAGTCACCTCCCCCTCCCTCAGCGTAGTGTCTTGCTTCGCCACTGTCAAGCACTCTGGGACGGTATTCCTGCATGAGGGGCGCAATATAAATCAAGTTGTTGTTGCCTGTTGTAAGTTGTTGCTGAGGTGCATCCAGTGAACAGACCAACAATACAGCATTGGACTCCTTCATAATACCCCAATATCTACCAATGCCAATTCCTCAGTGACTCGTCAGCATGCACTTGGTGCTCTACCAGTCGCTGTTTCAAAACAGGCCTATTAACATCTCCATCTCTGTTCATCTCACTTATACAATGGTACTATTTACAAAATGTACTAGTCTGTTGCTACACAACCAGATCTCAGTGCCTCACCCTGATCTTGCTCAGCCGCAGCTATATTATTAGTGGTGTACACCTCTGGACTGTGTTTGCACCAAGTGAACATTGATGTTCTGCTGTGCGATGCTCCTGTGTTGTGTCTGCAAGCAGAGCATCAAGACACTGAGTTCTTCTTGTTCTTCAAGGGGAACAGATACTATATTATCAGAACTACTTTACTGCCTGAAGCATTGATAGTTTGTGTACTATGAAGCACTTGTGTATACCAGGCTCAGCTGGTAGCACTCTTGCCTCAGAGTCAAAAGGTTGTGAGTTCAAACTTGACTTTGAACTCACAGTAAGGCTGACACTCCAATACAGCGTTAGAGATGTGCTGCAATGTTCAAGGTTCTGTCTTTCAAATGAGACGTTAAATCGAAGAACTACTTGCCTGTTCAACAGTGAAGGTGAACAGTAAAGGTCCTGTGGCACTATTTGAAAAGAGAAAAGAATTTAACCTGCTGTTCTGATAATTCACTTCATGGTTGTTTGTAGGCCATTGCTGCTCATAAATAAGCCGCTGCAAAAATTGGCTGTTGCATTTGCCTATAAAAAATACACATATCCTACACTTCACAGTAAATCCTGTGAAGCACTTTCATGACTATATCTAATGCAAAGATTACTATTATTGTAACCCTGATGTATCATATAGTGAAATTCAAATGTTGAAATCATATGGTAGTCGTTATCATTTTTTCTTTTCCTCCAAGGTGCACACTGACAGTAACAATATCAGGTAGGAATAGACCATTAATTCATCTATTCTACTGTCCAATTTCCCAATATTTTCATTTGATGGATCCGTTTCTAAATCCAATAGCCCTGATTCCTTTGAATCCTGATACTGAATAGTTGAAAGAATTAATCTAGTCCTTCTTGAAACTCTTCTCTTTGTAGTTTGCTCTACCACTTATGTTGATAACCTGTTCCGCATGCCTATCACTCTTTTACCAAAATAAATCTCTCGTATATTTCTTATGTCATCCTTATTTTTGAAGCTAACACCCCTTGAATCATACAGAAAACAAGAACAACAAAATGACATTAGTATAGAGCCTTTCACATCAGGATATCCCAAGGCGCTGGACAATCAGTGTTTCGGAACCGAGCCTGGGGCCTCAGACTGGGGGTCAATATCGGGGAGGGTGGAGGGCAGGGGCGGAAAGGGGGTGACCGAAGGCACAGTTGAAGAGGAGGATCTTAAAATGGGTCTTGAAGGAGGCAAGGGAGTGGGTGAGGCAGAGGAACTGCGGGATGGGGTTCCAGAGGGTCGGGACAGAGTGGCTGAAGCCCCACCTACCAAAGGTGGAGTGGGCGAGACGGGGGACGTGAAGCAGGCCGGAGCCTGCTGAGCGGGGAGGTCAGGCAGGATGGTAGAGAGTTAGGAGGTCACAAAGATAGGGAGGAGCAAGGCCATGAAGGGCTTTGAAAGTGAGGACCAGGATCTAGAACTGTATCCTATGAGTGATGGGAAGCCAGTGGAGTCGAGCGAGGATAGAGGTGATAGGGTCACGGAGCCTGGTGCAGGAGAGGTCACAGGCTGCAGAGTTCTGGATGATCTGCAGCCTATGGAGGGAGGAGTTAGGGAGGCCAACAAGCAGGGAGTTTGCATAGTCGAGCATGGATGTTATGTATGAGTGTCCCGGTAGCCTGCGGTGTGAGACAGTGGTGGAGTCGGGTGATGTTGTGCAGAGGTGGGGAAAGGCAGAGCGGATCATGGCATAGATGTGGGGTATGAGGGACAGTTGAGGATCGAACAGGACGCCAAGATTCCGTATATCTGAAGCAAAATTTTGCAAACTCTTTATAATAATAATAATCCTTGCATTTGATATAGCGCTTTTCATGTCTTCTCGACGTCTCAAAGTATTTCAAGTAAAGTGAATTGACTGTATATTTGTGGGCAAACGCGGCAGCCAATTGCGCACAGCAATGTCCCACAAACAGTCGTGGATTGAAAATGACCAATTTATTATTGTTTTGTGTTGGAGGGATTATTATTAGGCTCTGTGTGGAGTAAGGAAACTTGCCCAAGGTTTCGTCCTGCCTGGAATTGAACTCAGGTCTCTCGCTTGCAAGGCGAGTGCTCTAACCACTGAGCTACAGGACTCCACTTTATCGACACCATAGGCTGACACTCCAATTTAGTGCTGAGGGAGTGCTGCATTGTTGGAGGTTCTGTCCTGTCGTGAAGGTCTGTAGCATACTGCTTAGAGAGCTCACCTTGCAAGCGAGAGGACCTGGGTTTAATTCCTGGGCAGGGCGAAACGTTAGGCAAGTTTCATTACTCCACTCGCCTCTGTTTGCGTAGCAGTAAGTAAGAACCCAGTTGTTAGTCAATTCACAAATCACTTTTCTTGGGGCAATAATTCCATCAACATTTAAAAAAAAAATAATTTGGTCACTCAATTCACCATTGTTTGTGGATCATTGCTGGGTGCAATTGGCTGCCAAGTTCCGCCCTTAAAATATACAGTCAATTTACTTTGCAATATATTTTGTGAAGACGTGATAAGGTGCTATAGCAAATGCAAGGATTATTATTTTTACCATCATCTTCCATCATCATTCAGCTCCATCCTCAGTCTTCCTTGTTGAAGAACGGATACGTCTTTAAATAACCAATCTTTCCTTATAGTTCTGTCGCCCAGGTTTTGAAACTAATGTTACAGCCCTCCTCTGTATTCCTACGACAACTGAATAATCTTTCTAAAAGCCCAACTGGAGTCTAACTGCATAATTTTCCAGATTTGATCCCCATGTCTTCCATGCTTTTCTTGTCTACTAATCCACTATGCCCTTCTTATATAATTGCAGGTTATTTGAAGTGTAGAGCATATGATGTTTACCTCTAGACTCTTCAACTGTGCATTTTTTTCACTCTGAACAAATAAACAGTAATGATAGCGATACAATAATCTGGTCCATGAAGAATTCTTTCCTTAAAACAGCGGTAGCCAACCTTTTTTGTCGGCCAACCAAATACACATTTCTTGACTGAATACTTGATTTATGGCCACACCATCAATATCATTAAGCAGTAGCTACTTGAAACAAAATATGGATTTAAGACAGATTTCCCAGTCCACTGCAAATGTTTGTCAGGCCACTTCTTGACACCACTGGGGGCCATTGGTTGGCCACCATTACTTTCGAACATTTAATCTCCCTTCATGGTATGTTCATTGCAAGTTAAATCACCACATTTCCATAATAACGTGATCTTGCAGTTTTATTACACAATAAGATGAAGCCTCTTAACTTGTCACTTTTCCTCTAGTCATATATTTTCTTCTTGACTTCCTACATGGACTTAAAAGTACCTTATACATCATACACCTATTTTGGTTTATGCCACTACTTACTGTCTCATTTGCACTGGGTGCAAATGAAGTGCTGCCAAGCCACACCAAAAATACTGAATCATTCTATAACTGCCTGCTCAACTACAGTAGTGCCACACCACCTTTCAAACAACAATAAAAACTTCTATTTATATAGCACCCCTCATGCAAGGTCATGTCCCAGAGCACTTTTGTGGAAACTTGGTGGATTGGTGGAGCTATTATGTCAAAAAAAACATTTTGTAGGAGTAGACCATTCGGCCCTTCGAGCCTGCCCCGCCATTCAATCATGGCTGATCTTCTAATCTAACTCCAGCTAATAACATAGCCCTGCCTTATCTCCATATCCCTTAATCCCTTTTGCAATAAGAACTATATCTATCTCAGTCTTGAATATGTTCAAGGACTGAGCATCAACAGCCCTTTGGGGTAGTGAGTTCCATACATTCACCACCCTTTGAGTGAAGAAGTTCTTCCTCAACTCAGTGCAAAAGGGCTGGCCTCTGATTTTAAGGTTGTGACCCCTGGTTTTAGTTTCTCCAACCAGGGGAAACAATCTCCCACTATCTACTCTATCATGCCCTTTGATGATCTTATAGGTTTCTATAAGATCCCCTCTAATTCTTCTATATTCTAGAGAATATAGGCCCAAATTGGTCAGCCTATCCTTGTAACTCATCCCCTTCATCCCTGGTACTAACCTAGTAAATCTACGCTGCACCCCCTCCAAGGCAAGTACATCCTTCCTTAAATAAGGAGACCAAAACTGCACACAGGTGTGGTCTCACCAGGGCCCTATACAGTTGCAGCAAGACTTCCCTACTCTTATACTCTAATCCTTTCATAATGAATGCTAACATACCGTTCGCCTTCCTAATTGCTGCTGCGCCTGCAGACTAACTTTCTGTGATTGGTGTACAAGGACACCCAAGTCCCTCTGGACACTAACACATTCCAATCTCTCCCCTTCTAAAAAATAACCCGCTCTACTGTTTTTGCTACCTAGGTGGATGACTTCGCACTTCCCTACATTATACTTCATCTGCCACCTACCTGCCCAATCACCTAACCTATCTATGTCGCGCTGTATTTTTTTAATGTCATCCTCTGTGTTGACACTTCCTCCTAGTTTTGTGTCAGCCGCGAATTTAGATATATTAAATTCGATGTCCTCATCTAAATAGTTGATGCAGTGGTAAATAGCTGAGGCCCAAGGACTGATCCTTGTGGCACTCCATTAGTCACATCCCGTCAATCTGAAAATGACCCGTTTATCCCTATTCTTTGTTTCCTATCAATTAACCATTCCCCAATCCACGTTAATATGCTCCCCCCAATTCCATGGGCCCCTATCTTTTGGACTAATCTTTTATGCAGCACCTTATCGAATGCCTTCTGTAAGTCCAAATCGACCACATCCACTGATTCACCCTTATCTAGTTTACTCAAAATATCCTCAAAAAATTCTATGAGATTTGTCAAACATGACTTCCCTTTTGTAAAGCCATGTTAACTTGGCCTAATTATATTGTGCTCCGCTAGATACCGCATTACCACATCCTTAATCAACGATTCTAAAATTTTTCCCATCAGTGATGTGAGACTAACTCGCCTATAATTCCCCATCTTTTCCTTTCCACCTTTTTTAAATAGTGGTGTGACATTTGCGATCTTCCAATCCATGGGGACTGTTCCAGAATCCAAGGAATTTTGGAAGATCAGACACAAGGCCTCCACTATCTCATAAGCTACCTCTTTTAAAACCCTCGGATGCAAGCCATCCGGACCAGGGTATTTGTCACTTTTTAGTGCTAACAGTTTCCCTTGCACCAATTCTCTACTAATGAAAATTTCCCTAAGTTAGTCCCTGTCCTTATCCTCTTGGTGCATCTCTATTGTTGGCAGACTTGTTGTGTCTTCTAGGGTGAAGACAGATGCAAAGTACCCATTTAGGGACTCTGCCATGTCCTTATCCCTCATTACAACTTCTCCCGGCTCTGACTGAAGTGGACCTACATTTACCCTCATTAGCCTATTCCTCTTAATGTATAAATCTTATTATCTCAGCTACATTACTGAAACTTTTAATTTTATGTTGCTTAATTGTACAGTTAAAATATTTTAACAATATTAAAATCTCATTGGTGGAGTTACCTTCTAACTGACAATTATAATTTTGTTAATCTTACAATTGCATTTCCACCATTCAAAGTTTAAGCCGAGCACTCCTGTGATTTGGTTACTTTACTGAAAAAAAATTGATAAAGTTTATCAAAATCTTAAAAGCCATTTTTAACAGTAAGTTAAATATCAACCCAGTTGTGCCAAACGCAATCATAAGCACAAGAACATAAGGTCACAAGATGACGTGGGCTCAATAGAAGCAAGATTAAGGTATCATAATACCAT
This sequence comes from Callorhinchus milii, assembly GCF_018977255.1. Classification (NCBI taxonomy): domain Eukaryota; kingdom Metazoa; phylum Chordata; class Chondrichthyes; order Chimaeriformes; family Callorhinchidae; genus Callorhinchus; species Callorhinchus milii. Next base: position 73,282,788 of record NW_024704743.1, on the reverse strand, counting down.
TTAGGATATCAAAATGCCTGAAGGTCCCAGGCCTTTTTATGAACCTTGACATTAAGGGACACTTGCTGATGGGTTTTCTATCCATAGGGAGAATGCAATGGCTGTCAAATTAATTCCAGTGGAGTACAATTTGAAACTCTGAAACAACAAATGTTGCAATTAAAGCAGGATTCATAATGTCACATGTTTTATGATTGTAAAGTGTTTACATTTACACGGAGATAACACAAACCTCATCCATTTGGCTCATTGTTCTATTCCAAGACAATCTTGGAGGCTAAGGACAACCCCAGGCTCCTCTTCTCTATCACAAACCAGCTCCTCTGCCCATCCTCTCATGCCTCGTCCATTCTCTCCTCCAACTCCAACTGTGAGGCGATGCTGGACTTCCTCGAATCCAAAGTCGAAGGGATCCACTCAGCTGCCTCTACCATTCCATCTGCTACCCCCTCCCCATCTCCCCATCCCACCCCAACCCCTACCCTACCCTCCCTCCACACCTTCAAACCTGTCTCCCCCTCCTCTTTCATCACTACCATAACCTGCATGAAAACCACCACCTGCTCCCTTGACCCCATCCCTAACCCTCTTCTTACCTCCCACCTCCCTCTACTCACTGAATCATAAACCTCTCCCTGTCCTAGTACTGTTCTCACCCCATTAAAAACCAACGTCATCACTCCTATGCTTAAAAAATCCTCCTGGACCCATCCCTACTCCTAAACTACCCCCCCATCTCCAACCTCCCTTCCCTCTCCAAGGTCCTGGACACTGAATGTCCTGCACTTTGGGACATCCTCCCACCACAAAAGGCACTATATAAATGTAATTTTGTTGTTGTTGTTATTGTTAAGATTAAGAAGTGTTCTATTGAACTCGTTAGCATCCCTTGTTCAGATATTTGCACACATATCCTTTTTGGGAGGACTCCTGTGGGAGGATTCCTGTTGGGAAGACTCAGTGGGAGGTCTCAGTGGGAGGTCTCCTGGTTGGGAGGTCTCCTGGTTGGGAGGACTCCTGATTGGGAGGACTCCTGTAAGGAGGACATACATGTGTGATGAGCTTCAACATACATGTGTGATGAGCTTCAACATACATGTGTGATGAGCTTGTTTAGATCACAATAGGAGATCCCCCCAAAAAAAATGCCATGACACTCCCCCATGCAAGACCTTTCTGATAAATAAGGTATGAGATATAAATCATGTCTCTAAATCAATCGGTTATTGTGTTATTGGCGGACAGACACACAGACCAACATTTCATCTTTATTAGTATGGAAGATGTATTTCTCTCGAAGCGTGTGTGATTTCCTCTGTCAATACTTGGTTGAAGAATACCAGGCATACCTCATATTTGTTTTTAATATAGCTCATCAACGATAGGAGATCCCCCGCAAAAAAATATACCCATGACACTCCCCCATGCAAGACCTTTCCGTTGAGATATAATAGACAGACAGACAGAATAAATATATAATCCGCTTCACAACTCTGTCCACTTGCCTTTAAGGATTTATGTACATCACTGTACATACCATGGTGGAGTCCTGTAGCTCAGTGGTTAGAGCACTAGCCTTGCAAGCAAGAGACCTGGGTTTGATTCCCGGCAAGGTGAAACCTTGGCAAGTTTCCTTACTCTACACGCCTGATAATAGTCCCCCAAGAAAAAAAAGCAATAACAATTTGGTCACTCAATCCACGACTATTTGTGGGACACTGCTGTGCCCAATTGGTTGCTGCAGTTCACCCACAAATATAGTCAATTCACTTTACAGTATATTCTGTGAAGTGCTTTGAGACATCTAGAAGACGTGAAAAGCACTATATCAAATGCAACGATTATTATTATCATTATTATTGATTATTATTTCTCTTTACATATTTATTCAATTTCCTTTTAAATGCTACAATGGTAGCATCTAAAAGAGACTCACCTTAGCAGTTATTTGAAGTGAAGCATTCCACATTTTAACAAACTTCGGTATAACAATATTTCTGCTAACCATCCCCTTTGGTCTTTCGATGATAATCTTTAATTTATGCCCTATAGGAACTGACTCACTGATCAGTGGAAATACAGTAGCCCTCTATTTAACCCATCAAAACCGTTCAAACGTCTGTACAAAATATAATGGAGAGAAACGACTGATATCTCACATGAATTCAGAGTATAAAACTCCTGAGGGAGATGGTTGTTCCTTCTGAGTTTATCTAAAAAATCAGAAACAAACAATGAAATAATGCATATTGTTTAAGGAGCAGTGCAGCATCTCAATTACCAGTGGATTTAACTCTCAAGTAGTTTCTGTCAAAACTGACAATCATATGAAAAATATTGCTTTTTTTTAAGTTGCACATTCAGAGAGACTTGATAAGTACGAAACCAACAACAAGAAAAAAATTACATTTGTAAAGTGCCTTTCACGTCGGGAGGACGTCCCAAGGCGCTGGACAGTCAGTGTTTTGGACCCAAGCTGGGGTTTGGGATTGGGGTAGGTGGAGGGCAGGGGGGAAGGAGGGTTGAAGGCACTGTCGAAGAGGAGCGTCTTGAAACGGGTCTTGAAATAGGCAAGGGAGAGGGCAAGGCAGAGGGAATGCAGCATGGAGTTCCAGAGGGTGGGGGCAGAGTGGCAGAAGGTCTGCAAGCCAATGGTTGGACAGGCAAGGCGGGGACGTAAAACAGGCTGGAGCCCCCTGAGCAGAGGAAGTGGGCAGGTTGGTAGGGAGTTAGGATGTCACAGAGGTAGGGGTGAGCAAGGCCATGGAAGGCTTTGAAGTACCAGGATCTTGAACTGTATCCTGTGTGTGATGGGAAATCAGTGGAGTCGGGCAACAACAATTTGCATTTATATTGTGCCCTTCACACAGGGTAGCGTTCCAGAGCGCTTGACAGTGGCGGAGTCAGAGACCTAGCCAAGAGGGAGAGGGAGGGGGCAAGTGACCGTAAGCATAATCAAAAAGGAAGGTCTTTAGGCAGGATTTGAAAGTGGGGAAGGAGGGGTAAAGGCGGAGGGATTGAGAGAGAGAGTTCCAGAGTTTCGGGGCATGGTTTAAAAAATTAAGTAGATAATTTTGTGGAAATAAAAAGGATTCAGATTTATTGGCTGATGAGACAGATATGCTAAATGAATCTTGTGTGAACCTGGAATGAGTAAGCAAAATGGATCAATGGTCCACTCCTGCCTGCTACATTATACTATGTTTCTATTTCTATTCAGTGCTGGCCTGTAGCAACTCACTTGATGAATTGTGGTGACAGTTCAAGTAGAAAATCACTAGGTAGATGAGATAGAACACATCCTGCAAAATTCTACATACCAGTTTGGATTAGTATATCAAGAAGAAGTTATCTGTCACTCACATAGAGTCCAATTTTCTCTGAATTGGTAAATCTCCTGAACCTACTGGCGAGTAATTGGAAAATCCCACTATAAGCACATGTCAGACAGTCAGGTTGTAGTCATGCATTCACCCAATCCTTGATAGTTTATTTTGAGAGGCACTATTTAAAACAGTGGGGGCCAACCTGTGGCCCGCTGGTCGAAAGTGGCCCACGGGGCCGTCAAGAGGATTGTGTTCAATCCTTAGGGTGTTCTCAGTGTTTTTCTTGATTGAATAATTCACGATTTATGGCATAAATCAAGAAATATTCAATCAAGATTTTTTGGGGGCCAACCATAAAGGTTTTTTTGGCAGGCCAACCATAAAGGTTTAAACTGGTTTAAAGTCTTTTTGTACATGCAGAATTCAGATTCAGACTTCAGCTGACATGGATCTGGATTTTGGACTCAGAGACATAGGAATAATAATAATAATCCTTGCATTTGATATAGTGCCTTATCATGTCTTCAAGACGACTGAAGCACTTTACGGAATATACAACTTTTGGGCGAAACGTGGCAGCCAATTGCCGGATTGAGTGAACAATTTTTTTAAAGGAATTACTAGCCCCGGAAAAGCAATCTGCCGATCGACTAACAACCAGGTTTCTACTTACTGCTAGATAAACAGGGATGTGTGGAGTAAGAAAACTTGCTCAATGTTTTGCCCTGCCAGGAATCGAACCCAGGTCTCTTGCTTGCAAAGCGAGCGCTCTAACCACTGAGCTACAGGACCAGACGAGATTACTGCAGGCCTTGTAGCCAGTTCCCAAATAAAATAATTATGCACTCCTTTATCTCTCGTATCACTCATTTTCTTTGCCAGATAGTTATCTAATTTCTTCTTGAATTTGCTGACACAAACTATCTGCACTACTTCCCTAGATTGTTCACCCCACATATTCACCCATCTGTGTAATTAAATCTAAACTATCCCTTCACCTTCCCTCTCATTAACTTGAGTCTGTTTCCCCTTGTAGTGTTTTTTTGAACATATTAAAATCAGATTGTGCTTATCTATATCCTTTTGCTCATTGAATAGCTGAATAGTATCTAGTCTGAATCTTCTCTTCAAGTAGGAGTCCTGTAGCTCAGTGGTTAGAGCACTCGCCTTGCAAGCGAGAGACCTGAGTTCAATTCCAGGCAGGACAAAACCTTGGGCAAGTTTCCTTACTCCACACGCCTAATAATAATCCCTCCAAAACCAAAAAACAATAATAATAAACATTGGTCACTTCAATCCAATGTTTGTGGGACACTGCTATGCGCAATTGGTGCCACGTTTTGCCCACAAATATACAGTCAATTCACTTTGCAGTATATTCTGCGAAGGGTTTTGAGACAACAACAACAAGATTACATTTATAGAGCGGCTTTCACGTCGGGAGGACGTCCCAAGGCGCTGTACAGTTGGGTCAGGACCCGAGCAGGGGGGAAATGGTCAGGGTGAGGGGAGGGAGGGAGCGAGGAGGGGGGAAATGGTCAGGGTGAGTGGAGTGAAGGGAGGGAGCGAGGAGGGGGGAAATGGTCAGGGTGAGGGGAGGGAAGGGAGGGAGCAAGAGGGGTAGAGAGTCGAGAGGGGAGCTGAAGGCACGGTCAAAGAGAAAGGTCTTGAGACCGGCCTTGAAGGAGGAAAGGGAGGAAGCAAGGCGAAGGCACCAAGGCGAAGGCACCAGGGGATAGAGTTCCAGAGCCTTGGGGAAGACGTCTGGAAGACGTGAAGTGCTATATCAAATGCAAGGATTATTATTATTATTATTATCATTATTATTAGTGTGACTATTTAGAACTTCTGAAGCTTCTCCATGGAACTCAGGTGTCAGGTAATTTCAGCTATTAATTTACTTGTCCTTGTCTGTACCCTCTCCATAGCCAAGTTGTCCCTGCTGTACACAACAAGCCATTTGTATATGGTAGTCCAGGTGGGGCTGGACCAGTGCTCTGCTACAAATTCAAAGTCAAATGCAAATCCAACATGTTAATCAATTCCACTCCGTGCACACGTAAAAGACAATACATTTTCCTTCAACAATTGATTTCAACAATTTCAGATCATAACAGCTCACCTTCCCCTCCCCCTCTTCTTGGTCCCAGACACACCTTTTCTTTCCCTGATCTGCCTGTTTTATTGCAAATTATTCCCCCCCCCTTTTGTTCTGCAGTATTAACACCTCTTTACCCCTGCTTTGTTGCAATCTCCCACTTTGTTCTGCATCATTAACACCTCTTTAGCCCATCATCCCTTGTTCTCTACCACATTTTCTCCTGTCTTCCTTGCCCTGCCTCCCCCCTCTCTGTTAGCCCTTAGAAGCCTCTCCCTCCCAAAATGTCCCAGTTTTGATGAATGGTCGTGGACCCGAAACGTTGACTCACCTTCCTTTCTCCATAACAACAACTTGGATTCATATAGCGCCATCCATGCCGGACGGCATCTCAGAGCGCTTCACAGTAACGGATCCCGGGGCCGAGCCAGGGGGAGGGGGAGGAAGGTGACCAAAGGTGCGGTCGAAAAGAAAGGTCTTCAGCAGAGACCTGAACATAGGAAGAGAGGGGACGAGGTGAAGGGAGTGAGGAAGGCAGTTCCAGAGCCTCGGGGCATAGTGGCTGAAGGCACGGCCACCGAGGGTGGAGCGGAGGACTTGGGGGACGAGGAGGAGGCCAGACCCAGTGGAACGAAGGCAACAGGCACTGTTTTGAGGAGAGAGGAGGTCACGCCTAATAATAATCCCTCCAAAACAAAAAACAATAATAAATTGGTCATTTTCAATCTACGACTGTTTGTGGGACATTGCTGTGCGCAATTGGCTGCCGCGTTCGCCCACAAATATACAGTCAATTCACTTTACAGTGTGTTCTGTGAAGCGCTTTGGGACGTCCTCCCGACGTGAAAAGCACTATATCAAATGCAAGGATTATTATTATTATTATTATTAGGGGGTTGCAGAAGAGTGGAGGGATTTGAAGACAAGGGTGAGGATCTTGAAGTCGATCCTCTCTGGGACAGGCAGCCAGTGCAGTCTGGTAAGGACTGGGGTAATCAGGGAGCGGAGTTTGGTGCAGGTAAGAATGCGGGCGGCAGAGTTTTGTATAATCTGTATTCTATGGATAGTAGTGGACCGGCGAGGTGGGCATTTGAATAGTCCAGCCGAGAGGTGACAAAGGCATGGACCAGGGTTTCAGCGGCTTTTGGAGTGAGGTATTGCTGGAGACGGGCGATGCTTCGGAGGTGGAAGAAAGTGATGCTGGTGAGGAACCGGAAGGATAATTGGGGATCGAACCTGACGCCAAGGTTGCGTACGGGTTCGGGAAGTTTTAGGGAGAGGTTGGGTAGGTGGAAGAGATGAGAACCGTGAGATTTTAGACGTTGACGAGAGCCAAAGAGTATGGCTTCCGTCTTGTCAACGTTCTGCTGATGGAAATCTGCGCTCATCCAGCCCCTGAGATCTGACAGGCAGGCTGATAGAACATCAGGGGACTGGGGGTCGCAAAGAGAGGTGGAAAAATAGAGTTGGGTGTCGTCCGCATACATGTACCTCATGTCTGGGGATAACAGCCCCAAGAGGGAGCATGTAGATCAGAAAGAGGGGGGGGCAAGGATGGATCCTTGGGGTACCCAGCAGGTAACCAGGTGAGAGCAGGAGAAGCCATTTGTGCAGATGTACTGCTGGCGGTGTGTGAGGTAGGACTCGAACCAGGCGAGTGCGGTCCCACTGAGGTGGATGACCGAGGAAAGGCCGTGGAGGAGGATGGCGTGATCGACTGTGTCGAACACGGAGGAGAGGTCCAGGAGGACAAGGAGGCAGAGGGAGCCCTGGTCACAGAGAGAGAGGATGTCATTTGTGACTTTCACAAGCACAGTCTCTGTACTGCGGGCAGAGCGGAAACCAGACTGGAGGGGTTCTAAGAGAAAACCGGAGGAGAAGTGTGTGAGAAGTTGATTTGCAACAACGCGTTCGAGGACTTTTGCGAGGAAATGGAGGTTAGAAATAGGGCGGTAGTGGCTGGGATTTGAGGGATCTAGGGAGGGATCATAGATGCTGCCTGGCCTGCTGAATGTTCCCAGCGACTTCTGTTTCTGTTTTCAGATTTCCACGTATTTAACCTTGTTGGTGCCTCTCTCTGCTCTCCTTATGTATCTTAAGTACTTACTCTTTTCATTGATCGACTGTTCCCTCTTTTCTTCCAAGCTTTCATTGCCACATTCTTTCATACTCCTTGTCTTCCCATCACAAGATGGTACTATACTAAAATATCATTTCCAATTAGATTCACCAGCCAACACAACATTTTTATCTGCTTTCATAGGTCAATTTTAACTACTATTGCATGAAATATGTCTGAGCAAAACTACGTATTTCTCTCAGCATGAATGTGTAAGATGGCTTGTTTCAACACAAAGTAAATTGCTTTCCAGAAGTAAAGGCTGCTTGCAACCTTTTCAATTCAGCTTAATACTTTGTAGTGACCATCACAATCAACAAAAACAACAAAATTGCATTTGTACCTTTCACATCAGGAAGATGTCCCAAACCCCTGGACAATCAGTGTTTCGGATCGAAAACAAGTAATAGAAACCGTGCCAGTACTGTTTTTTTTCTCAGATTGAGTCTGTGCCTAGACACTTGATACTGCATTTGTGTTCTTTGTAGATGATTTAAATAGGTTAATATCGCAAAGAAAACCTCACGTACCTATTAAATATCATGCAATACTTTGATGGAAGTGCATGTATAATAATTATTTGCAATATACTTCAACTCAAGCTGGACAATAGTTAATTGTCTATTATTACTTGATTCAGGAACGGTACTTAAAATCCAGTCATACATGTTTCAAACATATGTATGTTCAAAATACAACAATACCAAGAACAACTTAGATTTATATAGCAGCCATCACATAACATAATAATCCTTGCATTTGATATAGCGCTTTTCACATCTTCTAGAAGTCCCAAAGTGCTTCACGAAATATGCTGTAAAGTGAATTGTCCGTACATTTGTGGGCGAAACATCTCTGAGTGAATGGGTAATTACTACTTTTATTCTAATAAGAAGAATCACGCAGATTCCTGAAAATGCATCCTGAAGTGTGTTAAAAGGAAACATTCATATTATGTCTGAGGATCAGCCATTAACATTTTTGAAAATGCTCTGGTTATTAAAAACAATTGGAATTCATGCAAAGCAACTCCCACTTGGTTATTGTCAATGTCAAAGTCAGGATGGTTTTAATGATTTCCTACTACTGTACTTTTATTCATGTATAAAGTGTCTGTAGATTAAAGTTAAAAGTTCACAAGTTCATCACACAAATTTTACATTGGGAGACATGTTATCTGTGCCTATTCATTGTGAATTTTACTGAAAACACACACACCAGTCATTGTAAATATGTTTTCTAAGAATACTTTTTATTATTCAACATAAAAGGTTTATTCCAAGAAACAATATTTCCTACATTTGTTTCAATAGGTAGGGTAGTTAGGTTTTTTGGGTTTTTGGAGGGATTAATATTAGGCGTGCGGAGTAAGGAAACTTGCCCAAGGTTTCGCCCTGCTTGAAATTGAACCCAGGTGTCTCGCTTGCAAGGCGAGTGCTCTGACCACTGAGCTACAGGACTCCACAAAGTGGAGTGGCAGAGTGGCACAGCCTGACCCAGAGCCATGATGCATCCCCTAGCAAGTTTCCGCGCATAATACTCTTGAAGTGCTATCGACGAATTCATTTAATCCTGCCATATCATACTGTGAGCGGCACTGACCAGTTCACTTGTTTGTGGCTCCTTCTTCCTGGTTTAGACTTGAAAGTCAAATCAGACCTTGATCTGGTTGTGTCCATGATGCGATTTTTTTCAATTTTTCCCATTTTATGCTATTTGAACTCTACAAAACCAATATGTAAAATTAGCTTTCAGTAACAGAAAATAGATTTTAAATGAATCTCTAAGCCTCCAATTCGATGGAGGAACTGAAAGAAATATAGAAAGTTAAATGAACGTTTAAAAATGGTTAGAAAAAGTTTTTTTGCTGTTGCATTTAATCGGTATAAGGAGAAGTATGTTTACAGTAATAACGTTTTTCTACAGAAAATCCTATTAAGCACTTTGAAACATTTTGAAGACAAGTATTTTATTGCATAATATTATTTCACTGTTCTCCACTTCTAAAATTATTGTTCATTATTTGCCTTCATGTGAGGTCAATATGGTCAAGAAGCTTGTGGGAACTTAGCTCTTTAGTGGAACTTGAAGAAGTAGACCAGTGACTGAGAACTAGGATTTCACTTGGTTCTCATTAAACCTGCAAGCTAAAGCCTCAATGGTAGGTTAGTCCTAGCTGGACAAGCAGCAAGAAGCTTGCTAATGTTCACAAAGGTAAGCTGCATCATTTTAGCTGGTTTAAATCCAGCAACAACCCAATACTCTCTAGAGTCCCAAAGTCTTGCCTCTGCACCTCAACTTCCTGAAATCAAGTAAGTGGGATATATCTCTCTGGGAAGAGAATTCAAATCCTATACCAGATAAATGGAGGCTATGTGGTTCTCCTTAAAAGTTTGGTTTTGAGACTCTTACGCACACATCAGGCATCCTAATGATCATAACAAAAGTGAAGCGCAAGTTCTGAGATGCTATATAAATCCAAGTTGTTGTTGTTGTAAAAGTGCACTGTAATTGAAACAATAACACATTGTGCCATGACCCACTCTGCGTTCCCCCATCTCCGCAACGTCGTCCAGGTCCCACCGCAGGCCGCGGAAACCCTCATACACGTCTTCATTACTTTGAGACTCGACTATGCAAACTCAGTGCTTGTCGGCCTCCCCAACTCCTCCCTCCACAGGCTGCAGATCATCCAGAACTCTGCAGCCCGTGTCCTCTACCGCACTAGGCTCCGTGACCCTATCACTACCATCCTCGCCTGACTCCACTGGCTTCCCATCACACAGAGGATACAGTTCAAGATCCTGGTCATCACCTTCAAAGCTCCTCATGGCCCTTCCGACCTCCTAACCCCCTACCATCCTGTTCGCTCCCTCCGCTCAGTAGGCTCTTGCTGATTTTATTTTCTAACAGCTTCACGTCCCCCGCCTTGCTCGCCCTACTATCAGCTTTCCGCCACCCTGCCGCCATCCTCTGGAACTCCATCCCGCAGTCCCTCCGCCTCGCCCCCTCCCTCGCCACTTTCAAGACCCACTTCAAGACCCTCCTCTTCGATGGCACTTTCGATTTCTCTGCTTCCCCCCCGCCCTTCCCCTCACCCACCCAGACCCTCAGCTCGGGTCCGAAACTCTGTCTGTCCAGCGCCTTGGGACATCCTCCCGATGTGTAAGGCGCTATATAAATGTAATTTTGTTGTTGTTGTTACATTTGTATAGCTGCTTTCATGTCGGGAGGGTGTTCCACGGCCCTGGACAATTAGGAGCTTGCATCAGAGCGGGATGCTGGTATCAGAGAGGGGTGGAGGGCAAGGGGCCTTATTTAATTATGTCTCCATTGTGATAGCAAGAAATATCATAATGGAGACCTGATTAAATTAGTTTATTGACTGGGGGATTCAAATTACAGATGCTAGTTTATAGAAGGGATTGGTAAAACAAAGATCTGAAGAAATGGGAAGTGAGAAAATTATACCCATAAAAAAAACAATATAAATACCTTCACTGACACAGGGGATTGAACGCATAAATAATTACGGTAAATTATTTTTATTGGTCTCCTGGATGGGACAGGAGCAGAAAGGCAAATGGTTTACAGATAATGGAAGTATATAAAAAGAACAAAAACATTTCCATTACTCAGCTTTCGTCTTTGTTTTCATCAGCCAGGTGTCTGACACATGTAGATATCCATCACCATGCTTAAGAGTATCCTAAGAAAACTGAGAATTCCATGCATCCCACCTACACATGGAGATACCTGTGGAAACAAAACAGCTTTCAACTGAAAACTACAGCAGAGTAAAAGCACACAAGGCAACCATGTTTTGTAAGATGGCACAGTACGACAAACTGTGTTTACACAATTTCATGAAGAGCTAACAGAATGAGGCTACACTGGATCTAATAATCCTCGCATTTGAAATAGGGCCTTAACACATCTTCTAGACATCTCAAAGCGCTTCACAGAATATACTGTAAAGTGAATTGACTGTATATTTGTGGGCGAAATGCAGCAGCCAATTGCACACATCAGTGTCCCACAAACAGTCGTGGATTGATTGACGATTTTTTTTTAGGTTGATTATTATCCCTGGAAAAGCTATTCGCCAATCGACTAACAACTGGGTTCCTACTGCATGTGGAGTAAATAAACTTGCCCGATGATCCCAGATCCTCTCGCTTGTGAGGCGAGTACTCTAACCACAAAGCTACAGGACTCCACTAATGAATTACGCATATAAAAGGGTAAATGATTATAGTGTCACTGGAACTGAAATGCTCCTAAGAGGATGTAAAAAGAACAGCAATACAAAGTACTGTTTTTTTAAAAAATGTGCTTGAAGAGAATGTGAACAATACAATCTACTAAAATGGAAATCACTATCACCAGTAGGACTCAAACAACTAAGAGAATCACGTGGTGGATTTATTTATACCTGTCACAGATATATGCACAGCACATTGTATATATATCGTGTACATTTTCTGTACTTGTAGAAGTCACATTCAAAGACTGCAAAAACACATTGGGCAGTTTAAAATAACTTAGTTATTATTCCTTTGTAGCAATCAGAGAATTGCACAATTACTTGGCATCCAGTTTGATGCCCATTTCCATCACATTCAGGGACCACGTCTTGTGCCCCCTCTGGCTTCACCATTTCCTGAATAAGCCCCTCATCTTTGCATGTTTTAACTATCTGTCTAATCATATTGTGACATATGCAACAAACCAATATTACTTCAACAACTTTGCAAAGTTACTACTGTAAAACACCACAGATTGGTTAAAGCACTAAAATATTTGCTTCAGAATCCCCAAATTCTTCTCAATGATTAGCCTATTTCTAGACAGCCATGTCTTATGGGAATTGCGGATGAATAAGTGGTGCAAACAGCTTGGGAGATGTAGCTGCACCAAGCTCACTGATAAAACTATTCATGTAGAATTAAGAGGGCTCTGAACAACAACAACAACAACAACAAAGTACGGCCACCAATGATGGAGCAGAGGGGTGAGAGAACCTGACTGTTCAGCGCTTTGGGACATCCTACCAACGTGAAGGCGCTCTATAAATGTTATTTTGTTGTTATTGAGAGATATGCAGAAGACCTAAACCAGCTGAGCAAAATCAGTGGCTGGTGGAGTGGGATGTGAGCAGATTGGAGAAGCAGGAAGGTGCCATGGAGTGAAGTGATACTTCACTACACCTATCCTCCATCTCTCTTGCTTCCAACCCTGAGTTTGGGTGCATATAAGTTGTTATTGTGATTCAAAAGTGAGTGAAAATCTTGAAATCAATGTGTTCTGCAAAGTGGAACCTGGCAAGAAATGTGGTTTGGGTTAGGACACGGGTGAATAGACACCATGGTATGAGCGATTCTTTTTCTATTATGATTACTTATCATCTACACATTAATGTACGTAGCAACATGGTTCAAACTGGGTGCCCTTATTGTGCTATGGGTATAATCAATACCATAATGGCTATAATCTTGTCCATTACCTGTGCCCATAAACTGGAAAATATGTTGTTGGCATCTGACCTAATAATATGGTTTCCTTCCAAAGTGAATACATGTTTAGACACCAAACACAAAAGCTATATCACTGGATTAACGCATTGCCACTCAGGCTTATATCACATACGTTCCCAACAGGTGCTCAAAAAAGAAATTGAAGGCTTCTGCAACATACATAGCCAGCAGCTGGATTGTTCTCACAGATGATTTAACAACAACAACAAATTACATTTACTGTATATAGTACCTTTCAAGTCGGAAAGGTAAAGGCAAAAACACAAAGGCGGCAGGGTGGAGGACAGGGCATGGATTGTGGAGCAGCCCAGTGCAGGTTCATCTTGCAGGTCTTCAGGTATTGAACTGCAGATCTTTGATAGCAACAGTATGAAGTCTCAATCTCTGTATACACTGTTCTGAAGTCACCTAAGGTATGACAACCTTATTTTGTATACTTTGCACTTTAGGTGGCAACTGACTCCAGAAGCCATAGTCTGTGTAGCATGCTCTCTCTAGTTCCCTTCGCTACTCCTCTTATACAATCTTTCTAACAATATTGTTGTGAAACACAAAGTAATGCAAAATATGGGAAAACAAGTAATGAAGCTCATTATCTCAAGTCCATCAGAAATGCGCCTCAGAAGCATCCAGTATGTAACGTTTTAACATGGTTCAAAGATCTCACGCAACAATCATAAAGGATTTAGAGGTCTAAAATAGACAAAATTGGCTATTCAGTGAGTATATGTACAGTGCATGTTAAAGACACTCTTCAAACATGAGATGCACAGTCAGATGCACATTCTTTTGCTAATTTCTGATTTTCCCACAGATAATTACGTTCACCATCAAAGTACGGGGCAGTGGGAGATCTGACAGTGAACAGTTAACAGTAGACAAAACTCCATACTGTTCATAACAAAGCACACAGCTGGAGTCGTGTAGCCCTACAAGTAAGCAAATATCAAATGCAAGGATTATTATATTATTATGACGCCTCTTGTAGGAGATAAGAAATAGCTGGATAGTATTTTAATAATAATCCTTGTATTTGATGCGGAGCCTTCCATGTGAGGAGAGTGCAAAATCCTGCTTTATATATCCAAGCTCCTGGGATGCAGTGGAGAGGCTTCCTCTGACCCGTTTGCAAATTCCAGGATCAGGCTGTGAGGTAGCTTGTGGCAAACATGGGAAGCTGCTACAGGGAGGGAGGGCTCTGGCCTACACACAGGCGGAGTCGGCTTCACAGCAGGCATGTCTATTTGCCAAGGCCCCATGCAAAAGGACATGGATTAAGCTCGCAGGGAGTTCCTGGTACCTACCATCCACCTAGTTAAGGCTCAAACCCGCACGTGTCAGATGTCAAACAACTAATTAGTGACCATCCTCCTTGTTTTACTTGTCAGCCGGGTATCTGACACATGCCCATCACCATCCTTATCCAACTCAAGCTGAGATTTCCAGGTATCCCACCTACACATGGAAATCGCAGAGATGGATTGTTGCAATGGAATGCGCACTCTCTCCCTGGAGGGCAGCATCCTGTAGATTGACAAGAGCCGAGACTTGGGGACCCCAGAGCGCGCATTGGGCTAACTGTTGGGAGTCTAACCAGCTAAAACTGCATAGCTTGCCATTGATATTGCTGCCCGGCGGCTTTCTGGGGAGCAGAGGGAGAGGTACACAGGGGCTGAACTGGTTCCAAGGTGACTTGTTTGGCAATGGAATATCGGAATCGAGCCAGCACCCAGACATGTCCGCAGTAATCCAGGGCACTGCTGATGGCAGCATAGCCAGCTGCCTCATTGGCATGATCTGGAAGGGTGGGCCAGATACCGGGAGCAGAGAGTCATCCCACTTAGCTGCTGTTAATCCTGCAAGCCAAAGCCCTAATAAGTAGGGTGGTCTTTGTTGGACAAGCAGTGCGAAACTTTGCCAAACAGCTATATCAATGGCAATCTATGCATTTTCGCTGGTTAGACTCCAGTAGTACCCCAAAGCAAATTCTGGGGTCCCCAAGCCTTAGTTCTTTCGAAACTGTGCCTAATGCTCTCCGGAATTGTGCGACCCTGCCATGAGAGAGTGTGCATTCCATTAAAACAATCCATCTTGAGAATTTCCAGGTGTAGGTGGGATGCATGGAATTCTCAGTTTGGCTTGGATACTGTTGAGCACGGTGATGGGGTGATGGGTTTCCACGTGCGTCAGACACCGGGTAACCAAAAAAGATGTTTGCCAAAAATGTAATAATCATTGCACTTTACAATAGATCCTGTGAAGCACTTTGAGGTGTTTTCATGAGGTGAAAAGTACTATATCAAATTCAAGGATTATTCTTATAATAATTGTTATTATTCATGTCTCAATACATTTCACAAGATTTACTATAAGGTGTAGTGACTGTATTTTGTAGGCAGACACAGCAATTTGCGCACAGCAATGTCCCACAAACAGTCTTGAAGTGAATGACCAATTTTATCTGAGGGATTGATTGCCAGGACATTGGGAAAAACTCCTTTTTGCCTTATACAACAGCTGTAAATCTATTACTCTATTATTCATCTTATTGGCCATGCATGTGCTTTTCCCAAAGCCTGAGCAATAAATTTTCTATTGTTGGTATTAGGAAGATTGGAAACGTCCCAGTAGCCCTTATTAATAATGTATTCAGTTGAAAATTATACCACCTCTGGCAGAACCATTGCTCCCAGTTGCCAACAGAAAAATCTTAGCCAATAATACAATGGAAACTTTAAGAATGTTGCCCTTAGTGTTTTGAAGGTATGAAAGTCAGATCAATGGTTAATTGTGAGTGCCTCAAAACACAGTAAGTACAAAATCATTGTATACTACAAAACCCAATGTAACCTACAAACCAACGTATAGCCAGACTATATGTACAAACTGTTCTTAGTCAGGCAGGTTTTTGAGATATGCAGAAAGCCTTCACAATGCTAAAGAATACCCCAAACAGGCTGAGAGTTCCACATATGTATGCCACCTACAAATGGAAATATCTGTTTCTAGAGTGAAATGCACCCTCTCCCAGAGGGACACCCCCCGCTGACCTAAGTCTGGAAACTATAACAACAATTTGCATAAATATGGCCCCTCACGTCTGATTGTGAGCACAGTACAGCACTATGCTTGCTCAGTTGGCTGTTGAGCATGGTCGAAAAGGTAAGTCTTCGGTGAGATTTAAAAATGAAGAGAGACAAGGTGGAAGGAATGAAACAAGGAGATCCAGAGGTTAGGTGAAGTGGTTAAAGGCACAGCCATCGATGATGGCATTGAGGGGCGGGTAGCAGGCCTGTCTTAGTAGAAAGAAAGGGTGGACAGAGGAGCAGGGTACAAACAGGTCAGAGAGGTAAGGAAATGCTAGGACATGAAGGATTTGTATTTGAGGTTGAAAATATTGAAGTCAATCCTTTCGGAGATGGGAAGCCAATGGAGCCTGGCGAGGTTTTGGGTGATAGAGATGTGGAGTTCCGTGTGGATGAGGATGCGGGCAGTGGCATTTTGTATTAACTGGATCTTGTGGATGGTGGAACTGGGGAGACCAGCAAGGACGTTCTTTGAAAAATCATGGCGAGAAGTGACAAAGGATGAGGGTTTCAGCGGCATTCAGTGTGAGGTAATAATAATAATGATAATAATCCTTGCACTTGATATAGCGCCTTTTCACATCGTTGGATCGGAGGTGGCCAATGTGGCAGTGGTGGAGGAAAGCAGTCCTGGTTAGTGATTGCATATGCGTCAGGAAGGAGGGTTGAAGTTTAACCAGCTAAAATTGCAGTGCATGCCATTAAGAGCTTTGACTCACAATCCTCCCACAACTTATCCAGTTAGGACCACCCTGTGCTTTCGGGCTTTGGCTTGCAGGGTTAACAGAAGCTCCCCATCATCGAATGGATCAACTTCAAGATAAACCCCTGAGTGGAGGGCACTATATAAGTGCAAGTTATCATTGTTGAGCTAGGTGGAAAGATTCCCTACTCCCTGTGTCTGCCTCTCCAAGAACTGTCAATGAGTCAGGCTGACCATCACCAGCAGTGATCTGGAGTACTGTAGACCTGCCTGGCTCAGGAACCAGATTATTATAATAATTCTTACATTTAATATAGCACCTTTCATGTCAAGAGGATGTCTCAAAGCACTTCATGGGCGAATCTTTTGTAGACTAATGCAGCAGCCAGCTTGAGCACAATAATGTCCCAGAAACAGCCATGAAATATGTGAGGAACCAATTGTATATACTACTGAGACTACCAAAGAGAATTGACTTGATTCCGACATTCTGATGTGAAGCACATCAACTTTGAGCTCAGCCAGTCTTCTCTGTTAGTCTCTACTGTTTAACCAATAGCCTGTTTTGGGCTTGGAACATTAGTGTGTTTTCAATTTAGAATACTGATAGTTATTTTATTAAAAGAATACTAGGACATGATAAACCCTTGCTTGCCTATTCTTTGCATTCTGCAGATCTGGCTCAATTAATTGCCATCCCCAGAGAATAATTATTATCCAATTGATGTTACTGTTTCCAGAAAATGGACTATTGTATTAATTAGAACAGATAATTTAGAATTGACATCTCAAAATCCAACCTTTTCAAAGACAGATGGATCGTCTAGAAACTTCTACAATAATGAAAACCCAATGGAGTGAAAGGAAGGAGATTTGACAGCTTTCCGTTTCTGAGATTTACTGCAATTGTAAAATATTAGAATGTTGATTAAGACCACATTCACGTTAACCACATTAATTAAAGCAGTCTCACCATCGGTCTCCTTTTTAAAAGGCAAATAATGTAAAGGAATTCTGATGCACATTATTTATAGCTGTAGATTTGATGCATATATATTTTTAACCAATGAACGTTAATGACAACATTGAGCAAACGGGCTTGAAGGAGCTACTAAGGCTGTTTGTTTCAGGGAGCTAAACTTACTTCAATGGAGATTCAATCAGTAACCCAGCAATTATTAACTTTTTAATTCAGCGGTTTCATATTCTTGGGCTAAGCAACTCATCCTACTAGTCCTCCAATTATGCCATCAGCATTCATAAATGTTCAAACAAAAAATATTCCAAAACCCAATGAGAAAAGTTAATTGAAGACTGGGATTATGATGGTAAAATGAGCACCCTCTAAGGTGCTCCAAGTCTTCCTTTTCCTATTATAAGTAGCAAAACTGTCACTTCAGGAGACAAGACAGGAGATTTGTGTGGCATTGACTGACATTAAGAGGGAGTCCATCACCACTGGTGAGGTTGTAACAGACTAGAAGCCAGCAAATGTTGTTTCCATTTTCTGGAAAGGTGATAACGATACCTGGTAACTATAGACCATTAGCCTGACCTCAACAATTGGAAAAATATGGAATTAATCATCAGAAAGAAAATAGAAAAGTATTTGTATAAAAATAATATAACAAATGACAGTCAAGATGGGTTCAGAAAGGGTAGGACTTGTTTGATCAACATCACAGATTTTTTTGAGGAGATGACATCCCAAATTTACTGTGAAGCCATATGATCTAGAATATCCAGACTCCAAAAAGGGGTTTATTATTATTATTATTATTGATAAAGTACTACTTGAAAGACTCCTTCACAATCTGCAGTCGCTTGATATCAAGGGGATCACAGACGGAATTGGCTGAAGGGAAGGAAGCCGATACCTTTGTTAAGGGAACTTGGTCAAAATAGGTCAAATGAGATATTAAGCAAGGTGCCTCAGGGGTCTGTACTGGAATCCCCCTTGTTTCTTGTAATTATTAATGGCCTGGATTTGCAGATGTAGTGCAAGACAGTTAAATTTGCAGAAGACACCAAGTTGGGAAGGCGTTTTGAAGCGCTTCACAGAATATAGTATAAAGTGAATTAACTGTATATTTTGTGGGCGAAATGGAGCAGCCATTTGCGCACACCGGTGTTCCACAAAAGGTTTGGATTCAGTCATTTACGTATGTATGTACGTACGTATGTATTATTACCACTGGAAAAGCGATCAGTCAATCAACTAATAACAAGGTTCCTACCTACTGCTAGGTAAACAGAGGTATGTGGAGTAAGGAAACTTGCCGAACGTTTCACCCTGCTGGGAATCGAACCCAGGTCTCTAGATTGTGAGGCAAGTGCTCTAACCACTGAGTGAATTAATGCAAAGTACTATTTAAAGCAGTAATAGGAAACTCATGTACTCCAGGATAGGATAAAATGTGTCAAGGGGGAAACTTAAACAGATCTAGGGGTGAGTGATTCATCGAATACTACATATAGTTATGGTTGCTGCAACATAAAGGGGCTAGCATGCCCTATAGGCAATGCAGAGGAGAATAAAGAGAATGATTCTCAATGTTAGAGCAATGGGCTATGAGCCAATGATTACACAACCTGGGGCTCTTCAGTCTCAAATAAAGACACCTCAGAGTGGACCTTAGAAAAGTATAACATTTTGAATGGGAAAGCAAACCCAGAACAATACTTTAGGATGTACCAAGACAGTAGAACAAGAGCACATTGGTTGAGAGTCGCAAAGGGGTAATTTCAGGATATTTTTGCTTACTCAGAGAATAATCAATGACTGTAACAGATTACAAAGAAGGGTAATTGAGGCCAGGACACCGGACTCATTTAAAAAACAGCGTAATGCTGTAATAGTAGGATGGTAGGTTGGGTATTCTGGAATGATGAGATCAAATGGTCTAAAGAGCCTTCTTTGTCCAAACTTGTAAACATTACAAGAATGCTACTGCATGATAAACAACAACAACAACTTTACACATCAGGAGGATGTTCCAAAGCGTTTGCCTGTTAAATAAATCTCTTCCATCCATTCTTAATCATATTTTGCAATAAAGATTTTAACTTAAATAAGATATCAACAACGATGTATATAGTAGAATGCTAACAATGCTCTTCACACCAGCTGATTGAGCACCCGAGCTGGGGTTGGGTTGGGAAGTAGAGGGGGGCAGGGGGAGAGTTGAGTATGTTGGGGGCTAAGAAATGGTGACCAAAATCACAGGTTTTAAAAGTAGGAATTGAGGAGGTGAGGCAGAGGGATTCCATGATTACCTACGATTGCTGGGGTGGATCAGGCAGGTACCATGAAGCAAGCCTGTGATAGCTTAGGTCAGAGAGGTAGGATGGGGCAAGGTCAAGTAGGGATTTGGATGGATGAGGGTCTCAGCATCCCAATGGGTTAGTTAGTTGGGGTCAAACAAGACAACAATGTCCCGCACTGACTCCGTGTGGTGGCGTGAGCATCCACGCAGGTTAATCAGTCAGTGTCTAAGGTGAGAAAGCACTAACGGCAGTCAAGCATTAGTCTCATCCTTAGTTTCAATAAAACTTCAATAAGTATTTTACTTAATGATATTTTTAAGCATCAAAAAGTGTTATTCTAAAACTCTGAAAAAATAGAATTTTGGATGTTGAGAAAAACAGAGTGCAAGTTGTGGTTCCTGCAAAAGGTTTGGGCGCTGATCTTTCAGCTGAAACTTTGTTTAAAATACATCTGGGATGCAAGGTGAAGCCTCTGTTAGCTCCATCTCTTTGACTGTTTCTAATTGAATATGTTTGGCCAGTCTCAACTTAATTTGCAATATGTCAGCTCACTGCACCAAATTGCTTTCAGATTGGCCAGTCTTGGCATCAATTACCATTCTCATTCAGAAGGTGCAAGCAGAGCTAATAACATATAATAACAATACTCTTTCAATTTGTTAATGTGTTTTTCACGTTGGAAGGATATCTCAAAGTGCTTCACAGGATTTATCGTAGAATGTAGTGACTGTATTTGTAGACTAAGATGGCAGCTAATTTGCACAGCAATGTCCTCACAAACAAACTCGCTTCTCTTTTTGAATAGCAGCAACTCCAACAATGCAGTGTTTCCCCTATACATTGGAGTGTCAACCTACACTGTGAGTTGTAAGTCTTGACGTGGGGCTTGAACACACAACCTTCTAACTCAAAATTCTACCAATTGAGCCAGGCTGACATCTAATACCCACAAAGCCAGATTGGGAAAATCCAAAAGATATACGGTAATGTACATTATTAACATTAGACTTTACAATATAACGGAATTCAATTATAAGGCAACCTCCCTCACAATTTTCAGTTATATTTGGTGGGAAAAGTAAAATCAATACAGTAATTATAGAGGGCAGAAAACACGCATCGTATAATTTCAGATATTAGTGTACAATAAAATTTACTCTAATAACTATGATAACATGTTTTCCAAATTTTTAAACACTGTGAATTTAGTGTATTCTTGAAAACTGTCGTTGCATCACATTGTACCAGCCCTTCTCACTCTCTCAGACTCATTTTATTCTCTCTCTCACTCAATTTGTATCTGTCTCTGTAAGACATATTCTCTCTTGATCTCTCTCTTTTCAATTCTCTCCCCATCACAAACTTTTTACTGACACTTAACTTGTAAGCATTACAATAAGGGTCATTATCATACATGAAGGGCACTATGTAAATGTAAGTTGGTGTTGTACCTTCACACTATTAGCAAATAAATCCAGGTTTACACATGCAAAATTGTACCTCTGCACACAGTGTAGGGAAATTACATTCCTTGTCACCTTGCACCATGTGCATAATTTTGCAAGTCTCATAAACACACACAACTGAAATTAACTCTGTGCATTCTACTGAATTGGTTGGTCTGTGAATTTAACACAAGCAGCATTTTGAAACAGCAATTTAAAGAACATATATGTGCAGCATAAGATATTTCTATCGTATCAGTTGTTCAAGTCCTTTTCCCAAGGCTGACTGTTTCATAATATAATAATAATCCTTGCATTTGATATAATTCCTTATTACGTCTTTGAGATGTCTCAAAACTCTTCACAGAATATATTTCAAAGTGAATTGACTGTGTATTTTGTGGGTGAAACACAGCAGCCAATTGCGCACAGCAGTGTCCCACAGAAACAGTTGTGGGTTGAGTGACCAAATTATTATTATTTATTTTTTCTGAAGGGATTATTCACCCCAGAGAAGTTAGCTAATCGGCTAACAACTGGGTTCCTACTTATTGCTAGGTAAACAGAGGCATGTGGAGTAAGGAAACTTGCCTAACGTTTTGCCCTGTCCGGGAATCGAACCCAGGTCTTCTTGCTTGAGAGGTGAGTAGTCTAACCACTCAGCTATGATACAAAAGAACTCCATTCCTAAATTCCTTTAACTATCTCGCAGTGAAGCACACCTCATCACGCTGTTATGCAAATCTAATTCTATAAGCTCTGACAATCAAGGTAACCCGAACACTGTCAGCCTAGACTATATAAATTCAAAGTCCAATGTGGGGCATAAACTCACAACTTCTAACTCAGAGGCAAAAGATCTGCCAATTCTAGCCAGGCTGACAATGCAAATAACTTTAGGTTAAAGTCAAACTCGTCCAAACTCACTTGACGGAATTAATTGTATTCCTCATTCCTTTCAGCTTGTGTCTTATGTGGCACACTCAAATAGATTTGCTTAATGTGCAATTCTGGTGATACATTTTCAATAAAGTTAGTTTTTATATATTTTTTAATGACAACTTTAATTTTTGGTTCGCTGGGCCTTCTGAAATGCTATGGGAGAGGACTGGAGGCAGATGTCCCAGGGAATCCACTATGTGCATCATTGTATGGTGCACTGTCTTACGACTGTGTGTGGAGATGGTGTGCGTGGGGACTGAATTGTTAATATCCCTAACCCAAACAAACAAAATGCCGACCTGGACTGAACAATTGGTGGACTCTGAATTACTGTAACTTTTTTATGTGAATCAAAAATATGCATTGTAAATACAGTGCATCAATCACAACTTTATTTATGTTTCTTGCTTGATATTGCTACAATATCAAGAACAATAGAGGGAATTAAAATGGCATACTAGCTGGAAAGTAGAGGATCAATATAACAGCCAGATTTTACAGTGAGACAACACTGTATATGGCAGCATCACACACAATATTAGCTATCTACAGGCAACAAAACCTCCCTTCACAACTCAACTTGGTTGTTTGAGGATGAAGTTTGTTTTGGAGGTTAGAATAACTTAACTGAAGCAGTACTGAGTGCTGAAGAAATGACACCTTTGACCAGGTTAGTATGTGAGGCTCACAGTGACCCTCATATCCAACAAGGGTGTGGAATAAGTAATGTCGCACTGCAACAACATCAAGAAACTAATTGGCAACTTGATGATCCGTCTTAATGTCACATACCCTGAAAATGGATTATTCCAAGGAAAACTTTGACAGATTTTCCAACTAACCCTTTGCATTCTAGCAGGAAAAAATAAACTGGTTTGCAGGTGTATAAGCTGCTGGAGGAGAGTGCAGGTATAATAATAGTAATAATAATAATAGTAATAATAAAAGTAATACTTGCATTCAATATACCTTTCATGCCTGGAGGAATTCTCAAGAAGCTTCTCAAGNTTTTTTTACTGGAGTGTATGGTCACTACATATCTGTAGGCGAAGAATTAATAATATGGAAGGATAAATGGATGAGAAGAATTATTGACAAGCATGTGCTGTTGACAGCCAGTCGCTGTAAAAGCACCAACACCAAGGTGTCCTGACCAACAATCTCATAGCTGTTGGTGGGACATTGCTGCGTTCAAATATGTTCGCCTACAAATACAGAGTCACTGCACTTCACATCCTGTGACATGCTTTGAGATGCCTCAGTTGTTATATCAAATGCAAGAATTATTATTACGTAGATTGTGCAACACCGAAACAGGCAAATTGACAACCAGTCTGTGCAGATGTTTATACTCCACATGAGCCTTCACCCCTCCATGGAGAAGAACTTCGCCTACAGAGAAGATCTTTTCTAATGCTGTGTTTATTCCTGAAGAATTCTGCCTGTAGGATAATAATAATCCTTACACTTCTAAGATACATGGAGGTGGCGAGTCAATAGCAATGGAAAAGCTATAAAGGAAAACCATATGCATATTCTTTTAAGAGAAGTACAAAATACGAAATTCATACATGTATGTTTGTCACAGATATACAGTCTAGGCTTATTGCAACTTCTGAAAGGAGTTCTTGACCATCATTTCTAACCTTGTGTATTGGGCTTTATTCTATTCAGGCTCAGACCTACAGCTGTGTTTATACTGCATGTTTGGTGCAAAATTGTCAAGATCTTGGCTCTGATCTGACAGCAAATATGAAGTCAGGATTTCAGTCAGCACAAAGCACATTCTTGATAACAAAATAATAATAATCCTTGCATTTTGATACAGCGCTTTTCACGTCTTCGAGTCTAAAGCGCTTCACAGAATATATTGTAAAGTGAATTGACTGCATATTTGTGGGTGAAACACGGCAGCCAATTGCACACAGCAGTGTCCCACAAACAGTCGTGGATTGAAGTGACCAATTTTATTATTGTTTTCTTTTCTTGTGAGATTATTATCGGGTGTGTGAAGTAAGGAAATTTGCCCAAGGTTTCGCCCTGCCGGTAATCGAACCCAGGCCTCTCGCTTGCGAGGTGAATACTCTAACCACTGATCTACAGGATTCCACAAGTTAATACCAGCTGAAGGAAGTGATTTCAGGAGCACTGGCAATGAGCATTCATGTAGCATTAATAAAGCAAGTGTGAATTGCACTGGGTACTTTCGCCGAGGTCTATTCAAAACTCCTGAACCAGAAACTTTCAACATGGACTTTTAATGTTATTAGAGAGCTGGTCTTGTGACAAAGTGAACATATGGGAAACACCAAAAAATAGATAATTGGTGTTTGAAATTACCATGGAGTAGGAAGAATAGATCTGGGTTGCTGCTCCTGGCAGAATAATTATAGCATTACTGACCAAACTTGGATGTGAAGTGCTTTCCCTAAGTAAGGTAATTAATTCCCAAGATGTATGTTTGTTTACCTGGAGTGCTGACGAACAACACAACACACAGAGACAGAAAGGGTTAAGTAAGTGACAGGCATTAAGAGCAAATAACTATTTATGCGATCCAAAATAAAAACATTTAGGATTAGGATTAACCCTTCTTATTATTTAAACATTATTTGTATCATCATCAGTGATACTATGATTTTAGTTTCTAATAAAAAAATGACACCTGTACATTATACAACTAATAAAATCTTTTATGTCTGGAGAGTTTAAATACAAATAATCCCCATCTAGCTAACTGGTGATGTTATTTGTTAATTATAATGGAAATTTCTGCTATTGCTTTCTACATTGAAAAGCTACTCTTTAGAAAATAATACATAAAAATACATTTCTATGTTTTTTCAAATAGGGTTAAATAAAATATTGCATTTCTCAAACACAGTTTTATAAATATCCATCTTTTTCAAATGGACAAATTATTATTATTGCAATTGTTAATACAATAGGAAGCTGGCATATATTTTGAAAGCTCTGAAGCACAATTAATCCTTGAAGGGTTTAGGATGCTTTCATTTTAGCACATCTGGAAATAGAAATGAGAAGAGTTTGCAACTATCTTACTTACACATTTAATCCGCCTAAATGGCACAAGAGCTCAGTCAACAAAAACTGAAAAGATCATTTCTAAATAATTGCATCAATGGGATGGTAGCAATATAAAGGGAGCACGGTTACAAACTGCATCATAATGACTCCCAGAACAATCTCACATCAAACATGCTTCACAGCTGCAAGGCTATTCACACACATTTACACTGACAATAAAGCATCTAAAGTGAGATGCTAATCTCACGCTGACTAATCCATTACTTCCACATTTTAGACATCGACAAGTGCGAAGTATCTGGGCCAATTTTCAACAATTATAACTTCTGTATCACAATTAATCTTTCTGCAGATGTAATATAATATAATCTGACACTAGGAATGAAACAAACAGACTTGCATGACTGCATCAGCTATTATATAACCATTTGTAAGGTACCTTTCTGAATTCAATTGAACTGTATTTTATTATTGTAAGAAGGGCACACTGCATCTTATTTCCAGCTTTGTTTCATATTCATTTTCCTAATTCACTATGGTGCTTTCTTACTATACAAATATATATATATATAAATTCATGTTTATGAAGTCAGGGAAACACAGAGATATCTAGTTTTCAAGTGAGTTTTGCATTCACAAATCACAATGTCAGGCAAATGCAAAGGTTTTTTTAAAAAAGACTTTCTGCTGAGGACAAAACTCTTGATAAGAACTCAGCATTTCCCCCGACGGGTCCCACATCCATATATTTTACGGAGAGCAAAAAACAATGTTATTTAGGGGCTCAAGCAAGTTCGGACACCTCTGCAAAATATGCAGAACCCCCCAATTGTCTTCTAACAGGTGCAATCTGAAAGGGACCGCTCTCCAATCATTCTGTTTTAACGCAGGATATTGGTAAAGCCATAGATAATGTGAACTGAGCTTTCCACCATGTTTTTTTTGTGAAATCACATTTGCATCTCAAGGTATAATGATTAAAAAACAGGGTGTTAATACAGCATACATCACTTGTAAATGCATTGGTACGATTGCTTTGTAAAAAAAAGTTTAATATTTAATCACAACCCAGTTCTATATATAGAGAGGTGCAATGAGCCAGCAGTTCCAAATAACTGAATCAACATTTCATCAGTTAACTCCTGATCTATTTAAACCCCTCAAAGCACTTGGCTGCTTTAACTCCCCCCACCACCCAAATACTCTGCCAGCATTTACATTGCAGCACATGCTTGCAGACTTTTAAAATTACTGAACACAGTGCATCCCATTCAAAAAAATCACATTGCTTCAATTCACAAGAGTTAAACAGTGCCCGCCGAGGCCATCTAATTTCTAAAGAGCACATTTTACACAGACAAGATGAGCTATTTTAAGAATATAAAAAAAGTTTATTACATATAATTAACAGGAAAGAAAAATGCATGACATTTACCAGTGTTTCACTCCCGTTCTTGCACAAGGGACCTCTAAAAACTCCTTTAATGCTTCTAAAATGCCCATTGCTGAGATGTGTTGAGCTGATCACAAGGTAATAGCACGCCATACGGTAAAGAGTCTCCCATATGCACAGCGGCTTGAAATAAGCAGAGGGAATTCAGCAGTCGTACAGTAAAGCAAGAGCAGGAATCCTATCATGCAACACCCAGGTAGTGTTTAGCTTGATCATCAGCAAGCAGAGACACAACATACTCAGCCAATCCATCAGCTCAGATGATTAAATGATGACGAGACTGCAAATCCATGCACTTCCCAAAACGCAGACCATGTGAAAATGCTAATCATCTGTCTCAGGCAAGACAGCAAGACCCACGCTATCTGACAGATGCAGCCGATTACACCCTCTCTATACAGTTAAACGGACAAAAGCGCTCGCTGTGAGTAGTCCATGATAACAAAGTACCTTCACACACTGCCACCAGTCTCCGCTGCCTCTGTTTCACTCAAATTGCAGTCTGGCCTCAAAACCCAGGTATAACAATGACAAATGGATTGTAAACACAGCAAACGGCTCACAAGGAACTAACGGGAAAAGACTGCAAACAGATTTCCTCAGATGACAGCTTCCCAATCATCGGCACTTAGAAACTAAACTGACTGCAACCACAGTGTGAACTCAACCTTTTTTCTTTGCTTAAATTCCCCTTCAGCCTTTCAGTTTCCTCTCTTTCTATTTCATTCCGTCTGCCTGCCTGCCTGCCTGCCTTTGGTCTTTTATTCTCTGCCTACTTTGCCTTTGATACCTTTCTTTTTTTCTTTCTGGCTCAATATCAAGCTGCAGCAGTAGCAGCAGCACCCCAGCTGGCTGTGAGGATGATCAATCCAGCTCCAAATAGGGTATAAAGAGGAGGAAACAGAACAATCACTTTATCGTCTTACTGCCATTCTCCTCAGTAACATGCATTTAACTGAATTGTTTCATTTGCTGTAAGCAGAGCCACTTGGGAACAGGCTAGCCGAAAGCAGCTGCTGCACATGGCTAAAGTGAATCCGGGAATGGGAGAGGAATCTTGCATATTTTATTTGAAAAGATAACCTAAGCGTGAAATGCTATCAAAAATGATCCAGCACAGCAAGAATTACTAATCGTGTTGTCATTGTTAACACAGCCAAAACCTCATGTTGATTAAGGAAGATGTAATGCTTCACAAATGAATTGCAATAAATATCCAGTACAACGTGAATGAAGGATGTCGGCCAAACACAAAAGTCACTGTTCAGTCAAACTCTTGAAAAATCAAGCTTATCATACTATTTCCTCAGCAGTCTGCCAGCACTGCTGTATGTGTCCTGGATTGTTGCAGGAATTATTCATATCATTTAAATGCACAAGAACGATCATTATTATGTCAGTAAAGTTCTAAATAAAAAGAACATTATGGATTTAATCAAGGCTGCACACTTTAGGTACATAATATAAGCACTGCAGGAATAAATTGCACTGTTCATTATGCAAATCTGCTGTCATTTCACAAATGTTCCATAAATACATGGATCCGCACCTTATAAAGTAATGCTAAGCCAAAGCTTCTGTTCAGTATTTGGGCAAAGATTCCTGTTCGACACTACCACTGCTGAGGTATTTTATTTGATCCAAGTAAAAGCATTGCGTTGTTTCAAAGACACGTAGAAAATATGCAGTATCTCTTGATAAGTTAAATTCTCTGTTTTTATTTGTAATATGTATTGGGTTTTAGAGACAAAGGTGAAATTGTACATTAAATTAGTGATGTAATCTTAATCAGCATTAAAAATGGTTCAAAGTCCATTGTGTATGTGTAAAAGCATTCAGCATTAGTCATAAAAAATACATTTTCAAACAAATCATTAACACAAAATACTACAGGGCAGTGGTCACTCAAACAGTCTCCGGCGGCACCTCATACAGCATTACTGACCAGTTTACTATTATACATTCACCCACAAGAGGGAACTTTTCCACAGCATTGACAGCTTCCTTAAAGGAAAGGGTTTCTTCAAGCAAAGGGTCTGAAATGTCAAAATATTCATCCTTGAAAGAGAGGCCACAATTTAATAGCTCTGGCATGGTGAAATCCCTGTGGAGAGAGGGAAAGGAAAGAATACTTTTTCTCAATAGAAGTGAGCTAACAAATAGCAAAACAGCTTCAAAACTTATTTTCCTGGGCAAAAAAAAACAAGACTATTCAGAATTAAAAAAATATATTAACTTAATCCAGGATTGTGATAAAATTGATCTCCTTCTCCATTATGGGTGGTGGAAGGGGGCAAAGTGTGGGTGAACTGTATCACAATTAGCACATTAGCAGCATGTCCAGGCTCCATTGGAGAGTTCCCCACTCAGGAGAACTAAGATCTGCTGGAGCAAGTCAGGGAGAGTTGTAACTCCAAGAAGGAAGAGAAACCAAACATCAGGAGGGCCAAGAGAGAAAGAGAGGTCTTAGTAAGAGGCGGCATGGGTGGGGCAGAGGAACAGAGGGTAAGGACAAAATTGATTGAAGGGTAATAATTGGAAAAGTAGTGTGATTGGACATAACAAGGATGAGGGTAGGAGTGACAGAGTGGAGTGAAGGGCATGAAGCATATGTGAAGGGTAAATGAACAAATTGGGTAAAGAAAGAGGTGCTCAGTGAAAGAGAACAATTGTCAAACTGAGCCCAGCCCCCACTTCAGTTCTCTGGCCTAATTCATATTCCAGAATCTCCCCCCCACACCACTCCCCCAGGGCATTTTCCTTCAATGAAAAAGGTGACAACCCTAGCTATTGTCTCATTTTTTATTGCTGTTGTCATTCCTTTCCCAAAGCGAGGGGAGTATCAAGGAAATCTATGGCAAGTCAAACACTATTAAAAAATATTTTCTACCACTCAGCGGAGTTAAATAATAAACGGTGTCTCAGGCTGCAGAAGTGCATTAACATGTATTACAGAAACACTATCATTGATAATGTTGTCCAGATTATCATGACAACACCATCACATGTGCACATTGAAGTTTCACTGCAGAGACTTTCAACAAGGTAAATGAAGTGGGGAAATGGGGTCAGGCGAAATTGGGCGGAACTAGCCCACTGGTAAGGAAAGTGGGGATTGCATCCCCAAACTGGAGTTTGTGAAGCATGGCAGCAGGGAATGGTACAATATCACATAGACATCAACTTCAGGAACTCTGGGGTTAGGCTGAGTGAGGGAATGACCTGGGAGCCTTCCCAGC
This sequence comes from Callorhinchus milii, assembly GCF_018977255.1. NCBI lineage: Eukaryota > Metazoa > Chordata > Chondrichthyes > Chimaeriformes > Callorhinchidae > Callorhinchus > Callorhinchus milii. The sequence goes on along the minus strand of NW_024704743.1, from coordinate 73,252,525 downwards.
ACGGAGGACCTGTTTGAATGACAAGGGGGACAGGTATAAGTCCTGTCATGGAGTCCTGTAGATCAGTGGTTGGAGCACTCGACTCACAATGAGAGACCTGGGTTTGATTCCTGGCAGGCAGAAGCCTTGGGCAAGTTTCCTTACTCCACACGCTCAATAATAATTCCTCAAGAAAAGAAAACAATAATAAAATTGGTCACTTCAATCCACGACTGTTTGTGGGACACTGCTGTGTGCAGTTGGCTGCTGCGTTTCGCCCACAAAAATGCAGTCAATTCACTTTACAGTATATTCTGTGAAGCGCTTTGAGATGTCTAGAAGACGTGAAAAGCACTATACCATATTCAAGGATTATTATTATTGTTATTGTTATAAGGGACCGAATCGAAGTGCGGGAACACTATGTCTAGGGCGGAACAGGTATAAAATATATCCTTGCATTTGATATAGCGCTTTTCACGTCTGGAGGACGTCCCAAAGCGCTTCACAGAACACACTGTAAAGTGAATTGACTGTATATTTGTGGGCGAATGCGGCAGCCAATTGCGCACAGCAATGTCCCACAAACAGTCGTAGATTGAAAATAACCAATTTATTATTGTTTTGGGTTTTGGAGGGATTATTATTAGGCTCTGTGTGGAGTAAGGAAACTTGCCCAAGGTTTCGCCCTGCCTGGAATTGAACCCAGGTCTCTCACTTGCAAAGCGAGTGCTCTAACCACTGAGCTACAGGACTCCAGGTAAGAGTGCTGATGACCCTTACGATGGGCTTTCTCTACACTTGGTTCAGCTAGTTAGAGTTAGTTGTAATGAAAGTTGATTGTTTTAGTCACCAGCCATGGTTGCTGTCAATTGTTTCTTCAAAAACACGCATCCACGCATTATAGCTTATAGTTTAGGTTGACACTCCAGTGCAGTGCTGGACGACCAAGTCATTTATCCTAAACTATCTGTCTAGGTGGACTTTACAGATCTTGTGACACAATTTGAAATGAGAATGGAGTTTCTCCAAGTATTCTGGTCAATAATCCTCCAAATACAGTTGGTCATTCAATTTGTGGCTGTCCGTGGACTATTGCCATGTGAAAATTGGCTGCTGCCTTTGTCTACAAATACATATCTTCTAAACATCACAGAGACCTTGTGAAGGCCTCAGAAATGTTCTCAATGGCCTAGATTTTATATCAACTGCAAGGATTATTATTATATAGTAATCTGAAATGTTTGTTTGCTTAGGTTTGGGTGTCTAGATGGAACTGTTCCCCATAACACCAGCTTCAGTGACAAAGGAGGTTAAATGATACAGGTTGCATTGGTTCTATGCATCTCGGAAACAATATAATACACAAATCTGATTGGAATTCCCCTTAAAATAAGTTAAGGGGGAAAATAACCTCTAAATAAATGTATATTTATTTCAATAGTATATAATATAGTTTGAAACTTTACGCTCAAATTTGTGAATGGCTGGACATCTCATTTACCATCGATAAACTAGCACTTATTGACCTTTGACATAGCAGACAAAATGTTATATTACCTTGCATACAACTGGGCCTCATTGCACGGAGGACTTCAAAGACTTGTAACCTTATTTTAGTTATATCTTTTTTATCACCAGAAATGGGCAAATCAATCAAGAGTGGTTTGTTTTACACATTGCAATTCTTTTGGACAATGTTAATAATGCTACAAAATCATAATTATTCTATCGGTGGACACCATTATCAGAATTAAAAGTTAATTGAAATAATAAATGTTTTCATCTTTCAACTTGCTAAGGTGTCAGCCTGACTCAGTTGGTAAGTACTTTTGCCTCTCGGTCAGAAGGTTGTGGGTTCAAGCTCAATGTCATGAATTTGAATACAAAATCTAGGCTTTGTATTCTTTCCTTGAGTATACATATATTATATATATGTATATAGAAATAAGAGAGTATATATATAATATATATATATAAAACAGCCATAGCAGAGATAATAGTACTGAGATTTTACTCAGTGGACAAACTGGTCACTTTAACAATAAACTGCAGGCTCAAAACAAATCCATGGGTGAGATATCACCAAGCTCTAGGCGTAGGTTCTAACTCTTGGTTATCCTAAAATCAATTCAGGGCACTGACCAAAGTTAAAACCAAAGCAGAGAATGGACTTGATGTAATCTGAGGACACCGACTTCCATTGATTCAGAACATGGTGACATTCACATGACTAAGAAATCAATCCCCATGTCTATTATAATAAAGAAACACCACTGGTTCTTAATACCCTAGTAATCCTTGTCAAAGTGAAAATTACAGTAACCCCATTAAGTCATATTGTTTCTTGGCAGAGCGCTACAATGATTGTAAATTATGCTCTTTTTTTCCTATATTAATAGGTTGTGAAGTGTGAGATGATATTTCACACAGATTGGATTGAGTTGTACATTTCCTTCTTCCTGGCATCATGACATCAGTATATTACAGTACACTGCCATGCTCAGGTTTTCTTTTTGGTCATCTGGGTTTCTGACACATACAGAAATCCATCATTGTGCTTAAGAGCATCGAAACTACAACAACAACAAGATTACATTTGTATAGCCTTTCACGTCGGGAGGACATCCCAGGGCGCTGGACAGTGTACAGCATTTCAGACCCGAGCTGGGGTCAGGGATGAAAAAGGGAGGGGAGGGGAAGGGGAGTGACCGATGGCATGGTCGAAGATGAGGGTTTTGAGGCAGGACTTGAAGGAGGCTAAAGAGGGGGCGAGGCAGAGTGATTGGGGGATGGAATTCCAGAGGTTGGGGGCAGAGTAGCTGAAGGCTCTCTTGCCAATGGTGGGGCGGGTGGGTCGGGGGACGTGGAGCAGGCCGGAGCCGGCTGAGCGGAGGGAGCGGGCGGTTTGGTAGGGGATTAGGAGGTCGCAGAGGTAGGTGGGGCGAGGCCATGGAGGGCTTTGTATGTGAGGACCAGGATCTTGAACTGGATCCTCTGAAGCATAAGGAGCCAGTGGAGTCGGGCGAGAGTGGGGGAGATGGGGTCACGGAGTTTGGTGCAGGAGAGGACATGGACTGCAGAGTTCTGGATTATCTGCAGCCTGTGGAGGGAGAAGTTGGGAAGGCCGACAAGCAGGGCGTTTGCATAATCGAGCCCTGAGGTGATGAAGGCATGAACAAGAGTTTCAGCGGCCTGAAGGGTGAGGTAGTGGCGGAGTCGGGCAATGTTACGGAAGAAACTAGACAGAGACTGACATATGTATCTACAAATGGAAACTTCCTCATGTCTGGAATAGAATGTGCACCCTCTCATGCTTACGTAATTCTGTAGAGTATCAGGTAAAGGCTTGGAAACCCAAGTATTGGGATACAAATGGAATTTAACCAGCTAAAAGTGCATCACTTGCTATTGAAAACACCATTTGTCAAGTATCCTGTTGCTTGTCCAGCTAGGTTAGCTGTTAGAGCTTTAGCTTGCAGAGTTAATGGGAGCTGAGTGGAAATAATCCCTGTCTCCAGTGACTAGTCCCCCCTCCAGTTCCCGCTGATGAGCCAAGCTGGCTGGGCTGTCAACTGTAGTGGCCTAGAGTATTGTGGAAATTCCTGGCTCAGGAACCAGACCACCAAAATCGCCATAGAGGAAGAACTGGATTCCAGCATTCCATTGCCAACCATAGCCTTTTCATCCAGAGAGAGAATGATGCTCTGGTGAATTTCTATACTGTGGAGAATGCAGTAAACAGAACTTATTTCTGTGTAATACTCTGTAGTATTCTGTTGAGTACTATATTGAAGGGCTCCTTAGATTGGTCCGGATACAGAGACTATTCTTAATATCTGTTTGATGTACACTTGGATCCAACAATAAGAACAACTTGCATTTATATGGCACACTTCACGTAGGATAATGTTTCGAATCCAGAAATAAGCCTGGTTATAGGCATCCTCTACCAGGGTATTAAATAGTAAAAATAAGGTCATGTTTGCAAAAAAATAATCCTGATATCCCACCCCCTACCCACCTCCAACACCATCCATCCAAATCACACTGGCCTTGAAATATCTATGGTGCAGCTAATACATGCAGAAGGAACAAATCAGAATTCTTTGCTTGAGAACCTGGCGTTGATGTGTGTCATGCTTTTGTAAATATATAAATCTTTTGTGTAGACTGAGGATTAAAAAAAAGCACAGCAGCAATTCCAGATTCATCTAGCTGGTTGACAAGATCAATAGCAGAGAGAGAACTATGAGAACATCAGGAAACTACAGAGACTCTAATTTAAAATGACTGTGAGTTCTGAAGTCTTTTGGGAGATGTTCTCAAAGTTAACTCATGCAGCGTAGTTGTGTTCAAATTATATCTATCTTAGGAAAATGGTGTTCTGTTATAATTAGGTGTGAATAATAAATAAACAATCTGTTGCTCTGTTCTATCATATCCTTATTAAAGATGTAAAAGTTAGTAAAAAGTTCACAAGCTTTCAATGCAATTTACATTCACATACCACCTTTCACTCCAGGAGGATGTCTCAAAGTGCTCATGTTGCTGGCTGGGCTTTGAGCTAGGGGATAGGAGCTGAAGAGAGTGGAAAGGGGAAAGATAACGATAATACTTCCACTTGATATAGTGCCTTATCACATTGTCAAGGCATCTCAAAGTGACTGTATATTTGTAGGTGAATGAGGCAGCCAATTTGCACAGCAATATCCCACCAAACAGCCATGAAGAGTGAGTCAATTTTATTTGGGAGATTGTGGACCAGGACACTGGGAGAAATTCCCTTTTCAAATAGTGTCAGGGAATCTTTAACATCCACTGAAGCAGACAGACAGGACCTTAGTTTAACATCTCATTTGAAAGACAACACCTCCAACAATGCAGGATAGTCAAGCACTGCACTGAAGTGTCTGGTCCGTGCCTTTGTCACCTCTCGGCTGGACTATTCAAATGCCCTCCTCGCTGGTCTCCCCTCCACTACCATTCATAAAATCCAGGTCATCCAAAACTCTGCTGCCTGCATTCTTACCCGCACCAAACTTCACTCCCCGATTACCCCAGTCCTTGCCAGACTGCACTGGCTGCCTGTCCCAGAGAGGATCGACTTCCAGATCCTCACTCTTGTCTTCAAATCCCTCCACTCTTCTGCACCTCCCTATCTCTCTGACCTCCTCTCTCCTCACAACAGTGCCCGTTGCCTTCGCTCCACCGGGTCTGGCCTCCTCCTTGTCCCCCGAATCCTCCGCTTCACCATCGGGGTCCGTGCCTTCAGCCACTACACCCTGAGGCTCTGGAACTTCCTTCCTCACTCCCTTCGCCTCGTCCCCTCTCTTCCTATTTTCAGGTCTCGGCTGAAGACCTTTCTTTTAGACCGCGCCTTTGGTCACCTTCCTCCCCCTCCCCCTGGCTTGGCCCCGGGATCCATTACTGTGAAGCGCTCTGAGACGCAGTCCGGCATGGAGGGCGCTATATAAATCCAAGTAGTAGTTGTTGTTGTTGTCTAGACATTCAAAGTCCCCATGTGCGGCTTAAACGCATAACCCTCTTAACTCAGAGTCAAGAGTGCTATCAACTGAGCCAGGCTGACACCTAGATGAACAATGAATGAAGATGGCTCAAAGTGCAGTCAAAGTGGGTGGGGTTTGAAAATGGGGAGGCTTGTGCATCAATGGTAGGAGAATATGGCGGGGGACATTAAGCAGGCCAGGAAAAGAAGCGGCCAAGTCGGTAGAGTTATAGAAAGTTGCAGAGGTAAGTTGTGGCAAAGCCATGAAGAGATTTGAAAGTGAGAATGAGGAACTTGAATTTCATCTGATGGGTGAACGGGGAGCCAGGTAACTGGGCAAGGATGGGGGTGATAGGTTCACAGAGCTTTGTGTAGGAGAGGACATGGGCTGCAGAACTCTGGATAGTCGATAGCTTGTCTAAGTGCTCCAAGACACTACACCATGTGAAAAGCGGTAACCATATGTAAGTTGTTGTTGTTATCTGGAGAGCTGCAGTGTGCAAGCATGGTGTTGGAATAATCAAGCCTAGATATATCAAAAGCAAGGATTATTATAAGTTACCATGTTTGTATAATTCATAATAGCAAATCCTAGATATGCCACCAATGTGGCAGAATGCAATTTACTGATCTGTGAGAATTTATTTTTTGGTGATTTTACATACGACATCAGGTAACGTTAGCTCATAGAAATTGAGTGTTTCAGTATCCTACAACTGGTAATGCATTGCCGATTATAGAATATTCAATCATACCTTGCCCAACAATGGGGTCTAATGGCATTTCCTACACTGCATGAATGTCATAAGTTACAACTGATCAAGCTGAAAATTTACAAAGAGTAAAGATCTCTCCAATATACATATATTCGAGTGTCAGTGATACTGGGAACTGATACACTGGAAGGATTAACTCCCAAAACTCACTTGAATGCTCCACCCAGAGACAGATTATTTTTAATGCTAAATTTATAGCATTCAACAAAGATTTAACACTCTGGATTTGAAAAGGTAGCTGCTATGATTAGAAATGAAGTTAAAATAGTCATAATTTCAAAAGCTTTCTGAATGCATCTGTCTAAAGATGTGTTAAATACGCTAGAAATGAAACACTGAGTATCAAATTTGAAAAGTGCGGTTGAGATCGCAAGAGAAAAATATAGTAGCCTCAGATTGCAACTTTTAGAAGAGGATATGATGAAGTATAACAGTGCAGCAATACGTCTTTAAGGGCAGAGTTTTCACCTAACAAAGCAAAATCTTTGCCATCCTTGCTGTCGTTTTTGTGAAAATGGTACAAAAATAAAACATTCCATAAAATAATATAATTAATGCAATGAGACCAGTGTATGTCAGCTGCGAAAAGTAATCATAATTCCAGAGATTCCCTGACCTTTCCATAAATTCCAGAAATAATTAGTCCAGCTTGGAATGGAGTACTCATAGAGAATAAGTAACATAAACAATTAATTGAAGAAATTAAATGGTTCTATTTATTGGATTATGCGTGAGTAAAAGCAAAACAGTAGAACAATACTCATTAATTAATCATTCCTTTTTGAGATTTTTAAACCTCACTAAGCCAGTATGGAACCTTGGTGTTTCGTTCGACCCTCAACTGTCCTTTAAATCCCACATCCATGTCATGACTCATTCTGCCATCCCCCATATCTGCAACATTGCCCGCCTCCGCCACTGCCTTTCCCCTCAGGCCACCAAAACCCTCATCCGTGCTTTCATTATGACCAGCTTGACTATGCCAACTCCCTAACTCTTCCTTCCACAAGCTGCAGATCATTCCGAAAACTGCAGCTTGTGCCCTCTCTTGCACTAACTCCAGGAGCCGATTACCCCATAGTCACCTGGCTTCATTGGCTCCCCATCCTCCAGAAGATCGAGCTTAAGATCCTCATTCTCTCTTTTAAAGCCCTTGTTCCTCACCATCTCTGCAACCTACTAAAAGCATACCAACCTGTCTGCTCCCTCTGCTTGGTGGCCACTGAACTATTCAAAGTCTCCCATCTGCCCTGCCACACCATCGCTGGTTGGACCTTCAGCCTTTCTGCCACAGCCTCTAGAACTCCATCCTGGAATCCCTTTGCCTTCAAGACCTGTCTCAAGAACATCCTCTTTGACAGTGCCTTTGGTCATCTTCCCATCCCGCTCACCCTACACCTTTCTTGAATCAAACACTGCTCTCATCCAAACCTTTGACCGTGCAGCACCCTGGGACGTCCTCCTAACATGAAAGGGACTATATAAGTGCAATTTGTTGTTGTGATTGTTGCTGAACGCACCTCCAATTAAGATCCTGGCTAGATCTACTACAAAATAAAATATTTGTGTGTTAAAGTAAAATCATGCATCAGTACAGTTCTCGCTGTACCCTCTGAGGGAAAGCAATAGTATTATTTTATGAAAGTCAGTTAGATCAATGCTCCTGCAAAAACTAAAGCTTGTTTGAACATCACAACATATAGCAAAAAAAGAATTGAAAGAACAATTGTTTTTCATCTTTTTACACAGAGGTAGAATAATGCGCTGAACCATCTGCTGATAGACCACAGCAATTAAGCATGAAGCTTCCACCCTCCCCTAATCCACCACCACCACCAATAGTCATTTCATTGAAGCAACTGAATGAAGTGAAACTATTCAAAATTGCCATGTATTCAAATTGAATTGCTTCCTCAATAAAAATGAAAGTAACCGACTTCACACATATAATACCAGATTGTAGTCTTTTGTTTTTCTTTAAAAATGAAATATTGATTCACAGAATGGTTGTCCCATTGTTTTGCTGGAGCAGAACAGATAAAAGATAGTCATTTGGAACAGGATCTATTCATACCCCACGCAATAGGAAAAGCAACAGACCTTACACAAGCATAAGTGGAAGCCTAATTCTGCATCTAGTCAGACACTGCTTACCACCCACACCTCCCCTGGGAATAGTCAGTAGTTTGTCAGGAGGCATCAGATAAATGCAGGCATGTGGAGCCCTGTAGCTCAGTGGTTAGAGCACTCGCCTCGCAAGCGAGAGACCTGGGTTCTATTCCCAGCAGGGCAAAATGTTGGGCAAGTTTCCTTATTCCACACGCCTCTGTTTACCCAGCAGTAAGTAGGAACTCAGTTGTTAGTCGATTAGTGGATCGCTTTTCCGGGGATCATAATCCTTCAAAAAAAAACAACAATAATTTGGTCACTCAATCCACAACTGTTTGTGGAACACTGCTGTATGCAATTGGCTGCTGCGTTTCGCCCACAAATATACAGTCAATTCACTTTACAGTATATTCTGTGAAGCGCTTTGAGACGTCTGGAAGACGTGAAAAACGCTATGTCAAATGGAAGGAATATTAATATTATTATTATTAGAGCTCGACTTAAGATGGATAGAGGTACCAGAAACTCCTTGCAAGCTGAAGTACCTAGTACAGGTACTGATGAGCATGTGGCTCAGCCAGCAATACTCACTTGTCTATCAACAATGGTAATCCACTGTTGCTGTAATGGGAGCCTATGGTAAGTTAAATCAATAACAAAAAGTGATTCCTAGACTCATCCTATACTCACCTCATGTTGTGCTGACATTACTTTCTGCCAATGTCCTTAAACAAATGCACTTTCCTCCACCTTCACGAGACTGCCTGCTTCCATCCCCACCTCACTCAATGGTCACAAAACTCAGATTTTTGTTTATTTTTCGAACGGTCTCCCCACCTTTCCTTTAGCTCAGTGGTGGCCAACTTTTATGGTCAGCCAACAAAATAAATTTTCTTGATTTAATCCACAAATCAAGAAATATTCAATCAAGAGAAAACTGGAAACACACTACTGATCAAAGATGGACTTATCTGGACTCAAGCGAATGTTCAGGTTGCTCGACGTACCCACAGGCCTTTTCCGGCCCACGGGCCACAGGTTGGCCTCCACTGGTTTAGCTGAACCCTTCATAAACTCCAGATGATTCAGAACTCCTCAGTCCATATATTTTCCCGCATAAGTTCCATGAGCCCAATGGGAGCCTATGGTAGGATAAATCAATCTTTGACAAGCTCCACTTACTCCTGCTTCATGTCACCCATCCCCAAAACAGTTGGCAAGCTTTTAAACACTTTGCCCCCATTTTCTGGAGCTCAATGCCCATATCCTTCCATTTCACTCCATCCTGTGGTCGCCTCCCGTTTTCTCCCACCCCTTATCTTCAATCTTGCTCAGATTCCCACATCGTCTTTGTGAAGTGGTTTGAGGCATTTTCCTGTGTGATAGGGGCTCTATGAATGCAAATCATTGATATTGCTAATTGTTGTATGCATATCAAGTACAATTGATCATAAGTCAATACAACTTATAATAACATTCACTAGTCAAGTTATATTTGCAATCCAGAGGTCTAACATACACATTGAGCTGACAGTCCATCGGTTAACCATGTTAAAATGTATGCAGCTGTTTTTAAGCAAGTCAATTCCAACTTCAGCTCTGATGTAAACCCTTAACTGTTCAGCTCCTTGGGACGTCCTTCAGACGTGAAAGCGCTATACAAATGTAATTTGTTGTTGTTACGAATCAATGAAAAAAAGTTCAGTATCAAATGAAACCGTTTTTAATACTATTTAAATACAATTATCCAAGTTAAATTATTTAATTATCTAATCTAAGTGATGATGCGGTATTAGAGGGAATTACAACAACAACAAAGTTACATTTATATCGTGCCTTTCACATCGGGAAGATGTCCCGAGGCGCTGGACAGTCAGAGTTTTGGACCCGAGCTGGGGGTCGGGATCGGGGAGGGTGAGGGGGCAAGCAGGGCGATCGAAAGCACGGTTGAAGAGGAGGGTCTTGAGATGGGTCTTGAAGGAGGTAAGGGAGGAGATGAGGCGGAGAGACTGTGGAATGGAGTTCCAGAGGTGAGGGGAGAGTGGCAGAAGACAGGGAGACTGCCCGTCCGCCAATAGTGGGACAAGCGAGGTGGGGGACATGAACCAGGCCGAAGCCTGCTGAGCGGAGGGAGCGAGCAAGATGGTAGGGGGTTAGGAGGTCGCAGAGGTAGGGGGGAGCAAGACCATGGAGGGCTTTGAAGGTGAGTACCAGAATCATGAACTGTATCCTCTGTGTGATGGGAAGCCAGTGGAATTGGGCGAAGATGGGGGTGATAGGGTCACGGAGCCTGGTGCGGGAGAGGACACAGGCTGCAGAGTTCTGGATGATCTGCAGCCTGTGGAGGGAGGAGTTGGGGAGGCCGACAAGCAAGGAGTTTGCATAGTCCAGCCTCGATGTAATGAAAGCGTGTATGAGGGTTTCAGAGGCCTGCGGTGTGAGACAGTGGCGGAGTCGGGCGATGTTGCAGAGGTGAGGGAAGGCAGAGCGGGTCATGGCACAGATGTTGGTAATAATAATAATAATCCTTGCATTTGATATAGCGCCTTTCACGTCGGGAGGATGTCCCAAAGCGCTTCACAGAATATACTGTAAAGTGAATTGACTGTATATTTGTGGGCGAACGTGGCAGCCATTTGCGCACAGTAGTGTCCCACAAACAGTCATGGATTGAAAATGACCAATTTATTATTGTTTTTTGTTTTTTTTCTTTGGAGGGAAACTGGTAACTTACATTCAAAATTGAAGAAGAAGGCGAATTATACCAGGACTTCAAAAATTGTGAAAGAAACTCACAGACTTTAGCTCTACTGAGAGACGATATTACAATACTGAGAGTAGGTTAGATAGTACAGGTGTTCATATGTTAATAACTTTGGTGGTGAGTGCAAATAATAAATAATAATCTTTGTATTTGTTATTGCGCTTTTCACATCAGGATGGTGAATCAATGTGCTCTAGTAAGTTGATAAATTTATCCTTAAATTTATTAGATTTATCCTCTGTAAGGTTTGAGATTACAAGGATTTTTGTTCCCTCCACATCATCATCATCATTATCATAATAATAATAATGGATGGATGGATGGATGGATGGATAATAATAATAATAATAATAATAATAATAATAATAATAATAATAATAATAATAATAATAATAATAATAATAATAATAATAATAATAACAATCCTTGCATTTGATATAGCGCTTTTCACGTCGGGTGGACGTCCCAAAGCGCTTCACAGAAAACACTGTAAAGTGAATTGACTGTATATTTGTGGGCGAACGAGGCAGCCAATTGCGCACAGCAATGTCCCACAAACAGTCGTAGATTGAAAATGACCAATTTATTTTTGTTTTTGGTTTTGGAGGGATTATTATTAGGCGTGTGGAGTAAGGAAACTTGCCCAAGGTTTCGCCCTGCCTGGAATTGAACTCAGGTCTCTCACTTGCAAAGCGAGTGCTCAAACCACTGAGCTACAGGACTCCGATGGATGGATGGATGGATGGATGGATGGAATACCCACCCAGCTAAAGCAGGTAATGTAGTGATGATCAACACTTTTAAAAATGTGTGGCTATTGATCTGGTTAGAAATGGGTTTGTGTTTTAGAAAGAAAAGGATAGAGCTGATTAATGCTGTGCAGAGCTTGTTGGCCCCTGAGCTGTCTGGGCCATGGAAATGTCATGCCAAAGAATGCAACTGGTCAGAGATAAATCACACAGATAGTAAGGCTAGAGAGTTATTCTGCAGTCTCGCTCAATTTACCTTTATGAGCAGAGACATTTTGCAGAACTTATCCTTAAACAATATGGTAAGAGTCTAAGAGAGTGCAGGTTCTACATTGGCCTACAGAAAGGAAAGGATTGGTGGGTCAAATGGGCTTTTCTTATCAAATATTTTCTTATACACTTATTTAATGGTCATTGAAGTTTTATCATGGCATCCATTTTAGTGAGAGAGTAAGATTTATCATAACTGTACGCTAAAGCTTAATGTCAGTATGAATGTCTTTATTGTAATCTAATGAGAACAGTGAGCTGGAGCTCTGTGTCACTTTATGACATAACAACAAATTGCATTTATATAGAGCCTTTCAACATCAGGAAAGAATTAGAAAAATATCTTTAAAAGTCAAAGCCCTCCAGTTCTGTTCTCACAATCCAAGTCATAGACTGCTTATATCTACGTCATCCATACTAGATATCATTTTAAAGACCTGGATCATGTCTTTCTTTCTCCAATGAAAATTAGTTGATTTCTGTGACTCTCTGTGAATTCCAAGTCCCACAATCAAACATGTTGCTCCTCTCTGTGGCTTCTCCAATGCTGGGATGTCTTTACATGTTGAGTGGCTAAAACTGCACACCGTAGGGGAAAATTTGTAACATGCCTTATCTAATGCTTTTTTTTCACAAACTATCAAACCATCAGATGCCAGAATACCCATCTCCAAGTAACTGGCTGTTACCTTTTCAGGTTGCCCACCATTTATTTTCAACCTGAGGGAAGCAATTTTTATTTTGTAAGTTTTAGCATCTTCATTGGGCTCTATGTTACTTTTTTTTGTTAGATATTTATTTTTCAGTGTTGAGTGCTTCTTCTCCAACCCTTTCAACGTCTCAAGCAGCATTCCTCAGGGCTCTGTCCTTGGTTCTCTCCTGTTTAATGCTCCCGTTCAGTGATATCATCTGCAGGCATGGGGTTAACTTCCACATGTATGCAGATAACATCCAACTCTACCTCTCTGTCTCCACCCTCGACCTTCTCCAGCCCAGATCTTCTGTCAGACCAAGTCCTGGATGAGAGCTAACTTTCTCCAGTTGAACATCAGCAAGATCAAGACCCTCCTGCTTGGATCCCATCAGCACCTCCTCTTCTCAGACACTGACAGCATCACTGTTCATTGATGCACTCTCCACATCACTAAACCAGTAAGGAACCTTGTTTGACCCTCAACTGTCTTGTAACCTCTATATTTGTACCATGATTTTGCCACACCTCCACAACATTGCCCACCTCCAGCATTACCTCTCCTCTCAACCCGCCAAAACCCTCATCCACGCCTTCATCATGTCCAGGCTTGACTATGCTAACTCACTGCTCGCTGCACTTCCTAACTCTTCCCTCCACAAGCTGCAGATGATCCAGAACTCTTCAGGTCGTTTCCTCTCCTGCACCAAGATCAAGGAGCTAATCATCCCCATCCTTGCCCAGCTTAATTGGCTCCCCATCCCCCAGAGGATTGAGTTTAAGATCCTCATCCTCACTTCTACGATTTATTCAAGGTTAGAATAACTTACTTTGACTTATCGTGTATTGCCCTCAAGAGACAAGGAATTTCACTAGCACCTTCACTAGCACCTAGAAGCTTACAGCGAATTATCAATATTCACAGCCAAACCCTTGTCTTTCTACATTTCTGCTAATGACCTCCATTCATTATGTACACAGTTGCTGCTTATCACTCCCTTTGTGGGATTCAATCTCCTGCTGTTTCACACATTCAGTAGGGATCTGCAATACGTTGGCTTTCATTTATGTATTTTGTAGCAAACTTTCTTTATTCAGTTTTTCAGTAGCCATAGCATCTGAAGGAGGAAGGAAAGCAAAAACTTACATGTTTTTTATAGCACCTATTTATTGTCAAGTATTGTGGTTGCTTTTGTAGGAAAATAATATTTTGTCCCATATGTTGCAATATCCCTGAATGGACATCATAAGGTGTTATATGAAATGCAAAGATTGTATTATTATGTAATCTCCCTTCAGTTATTTTGTAGTCTTTTTGCTACCTTTCCCTTCAAATCTGTTTTAGTTTCTTGCTTTTTCCACATATTTATCAATTTATTCTATTTTGTTTATTCATGCCTTGTTAATATTCTTTTCTCTTGTTCCCTTGTCCTGCTATTTTATCCTAAGTGAAACTATGGTTCGGAGTACATTTTCTCAATCCAAATGACCATTTTACGTACCTCCACAAGGTCCCCTCCAAGATTCCTTCTCTGTTTTCAAGATGGAAGTTTAGCTAGTTATTCCAGAAACCTCACTGTTGTCTCTGCTCTACTTCTCGGGTCCAGGTGATTTTCTTATGTCACAGAAACCCTTTTTGGTCGGCCAACAAAATAAAGGTTCATGATTGAATATTTCTTCATTTATGCCATATTGATTGAACACAGATTTATTTAGATTTGTGCAAATGTTCGGGGGGGGGGGGGGGGGGGGCGCGGGCGGGAGGGGTCGCTTCTTGACTGCCCCGCAGTCTATGTGTTGGCCACCACTAGTCCAGGTACTGCTTAACCAAAGTATTGTACAGCATGAGCATTACTTCTAAAGTAAGTCAGTGAGCTGAAGTGACCTCAGGGGTGACCTGATGAACATGTTTTAGTATGGGAAGCTGATCAGTGATGTCATAGTGAGAAAAATCTGACCAGCAATTGTGCCCCATTCAATGTAAGGCCGCTACTTATTTTACAGACCCCCAGCTACCATGTTATAGCTAATATCCCAAGGTCTTTTTCAACATTTCCCTCTGTAAGTAATATCCTGTTGAAAGCATACTTTTGACTCCTTTTTTTTTACTTCTTATATGCAGTACCTTGCCTTTATCTGTATTGAATCCACAACACTGTTTAGGCTGCTTTTAGACGACAGGTAGTAAGGTCTCCTTTTAGTGACCTAAATATCGCTTTACTTGCTTACTGACGCTGTAAACATTAAGTTGTCTGGGATAAGGACTAATGCATCTCAGCGAGTTACAAAATTGATTCCACTCAATTCAACCTATGCACATTTGCATCAACAACTTGGACTTATGTAGCACGCTCCACGCAGGGTAGAATCTCAGAGCGCTTAAGAATGGCGGAGCCTGACTCTGAGCTGGGGCTGGTGGGGAGGTGACTGTAAGCACAGTCAAAAAAGGTTTTCAGATTGGTCTTGAAAAAGGGGAGATGGGGGGCAACGTGTAGGGATTGGGGGAGAGTGTTCCAGAGTTTTGGGACGTAGTGGCTGAATGCACGACCTGCAATGGTGGAGGGACGGCGCGAGGAACGAGCAGGAGGCCAGTGCCAGTTGAGCTAGTTGCCAGTTAACATCCTCTCTATCTGTGACCAGGGCTCCCTCTGCCTCCTGTCCTCCTGGACCTCTCCGCCGCTTTCGACACAGTAGATCACGCCATCCTCCTCCGTCATCCACCTCAGTGGGACCGCACTTGCCTGGTTCGAGTCCTACCTCACGAACTGCCAGCAGTACATCTGCACAAACGGCTTTTCCTCGCTCTCACCCGGTTACCTGCGGGGTACCCCAAGGATCCATCCTTGGCCCCCTCCACTTTCTGATCTACATGCTATCTTGGGCATGTAATCCGTAGACATGGGGTACATTTCCACATGTATGCGGATGACACCCAACTCTATTTTTCCACCTATCTTTGCGACCCCCAGTCCCCTGATGTTCTGTTAGTCTGCCTGTCAGACCTCAGGGGCTGGATGAGCGCAAATTTCCTTCAGCTAAATGTTGACAAGACAGAAGCCATACTCTTTGGCTCTCGTCAACATCTAAAATCACGCAGTTCTCACCTCCTCCACCTACCCGACCTCCCCCTAAAACTCTCCGAACCCATACGCAATCTAGACGTCAGGTTCAACCCCCAATTATCCTTCCTCCCCCATATCCAGTCCCTCACCAGCACTGCTTTCTCCACCTCCGACGCATCGCCCATCTCTGCCAATACCTCACTCCAAAAGCTGCTGAAACCCTGGTCCATGCCTTTGTCACCTCTCAGCTGGATTACTCAAATGCCCTCTTCGCTGGTCTGCCATCCACTACCATTTATAAAATCCAGGTCATCCAAAACACTGCCGCTCGCATTCTTACCTGCACCAAACTTCACTCCCCGATTACCCCATTCCTTGCCAGACTGCACTGGCTGCCTGTTCCAGAGAGGATCGATTTCAAGATCCTCACTCTTGTCTTCAAATCCCTCCACTCCTCTGCACCCCCCCTACCTCTCTGACCTCCTCTCTCCTCACAACAGTGCCCGTTGCCTTAGCCCCACCGGGTCTGGCCTCCTCCTTGTCCCCCGAATCCTCCGGGAGTATACAGATTAGAAAGAGGAGGGGGCCAAGGATGGATCCTTGGGGTATCCTCAGGTAACTGGGTGAGAGCGGGAGGAAAAGCCTTCAGCCACTACGCCCCGAGGCTCTGAAATTCCCTTCCTCACTCCCTCCGCCTCGCCCCCTCTCTTCCTATTTTCAGATCTCTTTTCGACCGTGCCTTTGGTCACCTTCCTCTCCCTCCCCCTGACTCGGCCCCGTGATCCTTTACTGTGAAGTGCTCGAGATGCCATCCGGCGTGGAGGGCGCTATATAAATCCAAGTTGTTGTTGTTGAGCCGAGGTGTTAGGTGGAAGACTGGGGAGTGAGGAGGTCAGAGAGGTAAGGAGGTACCAGGGAGTAAAGGGATTTGAGCACAAGTGTGAGGATCTTGAAGTCAATCCATTTGGTGATGGGGAGCCAGTGGAGCCTGGCCAGAACTGATGAGATGGGAGTACAGAGTTTGGTCTGGTAAGTATGCGGGCAGCAGAGTTCTGAATGAGCTGGATTTTTTGAATGGTGGAGCTGGAGAGACCGTAAGGAGTTTGTTTGAGTAATCCAGTACGGTGGTGATAAACGCATGCACAAGGGTTTCAGCTGCACTTGGGGTAAGGTACGGTCGGAGGCAGGCAATGTGACAGAAGTGAAGGAAGGCAGGCTTGGTCAGTGACAAGATGTGGAGAAGAAAAGACAAGCTGGGGGTCGAACTGGACTACTAGATTGCACACTGGTTCGGTGAGTCTGGGGGAGAGCCCAGCAAGGTTGAGGAGTTCATATCCGCAGGAGTGAAGACGTAAACGGGAGCCAAGAAGTATGGCTTCTGTCTTGTCCACATTCAGCTGCAGGAAGTTTACACTCATCCAGGCCCTGATGTCAGCCAGACAAGCTGATAGAATATCGGTGGACCTGGAGTCAATACTGGAGGAGGCAAAGTAGATTTGTGTGTTATCTGCATACATGTGGAAGTTTACGGATGCGGATGACATTGCCAAGAGGCAGCATATAGATGAGGAAAAGAAGTGGGCCAAGTATGGAGTCCTCAGATGACTGGGCCGGGCGGGAGGAGAAACCATTTGCCGAGATGAAGTGGAGGCGGATGGTTACGTAGGACTCGAACCATGCAAGTGTGGTGCCACTAAGGTGGATGAGGGAGAAGAGGCAGTGGAGGACGATGGCGTGGTCGACTGGGTCAAACGCAGCAGAGAGATCCAGGAGGACGAGGAGGTAGAGGGAGCCCTGGTCACAGATAGAGAGAAATTTGTTTGTGACTTTGACAAGCGCTGTTTCTGTGTGTGGGCAGTCAGGGTGAAAACCAGACTGCAGGGGCTCGAGGAGGTATTGGAGGGAGAGGTGTGACTGAAGGTGACCTGCAACAATGCGTTCCAGGGCTTTGGCAAGGAAGGGTAGGTTGGAGATGGTCGGTTGTGATGCCCCTGACGCCTTTCACGTTGGGACGTCCTCCCGAGCAAAAGGCACTCTACAAATGCAATTTTGTTGTTTTGTTGTTGTTGTACAACAACAACAACAACAACAACAACAAGATTCCATTTATAGAGCGCCTTTCACGTCGGGAGGACGTCCCAAGGCGCTGTACAGTTGGGTCAGGACCCAAGCAAGGGGGAAATGGTCAGGGTGACAGGAGGGAAGGGAGGGAGTGAGGAGGGGGTAGAGAGTCGAGAGGGGAGCTGAAGGCACGGTCAAAAAGAAAGGTCTTGAGACCGGCCTTGAAGGAGGAAAGGGAGGAGGCGGCGAAGGCACTGGGGGATAGAGTTCCAGAGCCTCGGGGCTGAGAGGCTGAAGGCCCGGCCACCGATGGTAGGGCGGTTGGGGCGGGGGATGTGGAGCAGACCGGAGCCAGAGGAACGGAGGGTACGGGCAGGTAGGTAGGGGGATAGTAGGTCGGAGAGGTAGGAGGGAGCAAGGCCGTGAATGGCCTTGTAGGTGAGGATGAGGATCTTGAAATCGATCCTCTGGGGGATGGGGAGCCAGTGGAGGCGAGCGAGGGTGGGAGTGATGTGGTCCCGAAGTCTGGTGCGGGACAGTACACGAGCTGCAGAGTTCTGAATGACCTGCAGCTTGTGGAGGGAGGTGCCGGGAAGGCCGGCGAGGAGAGAGTTCCCATAGTCCAGCCTTGAGGTGACAAAGGCGTGGACCAGAGTTTCAGCAGCGTGAGGGGTGAGGCAGTGCCGTAGTCTGGCGATATTCCGGAGGTGATGGAAGGCAGTGCCAGTTGTGGCGCAGATATGAGTAAGAAAGGACAGCTCAGGGTCGAAGAGAACCCCGAGGTTCCTGATGGCTTTGAGAGGTGGAGAGTGCAGCCTTGGATGCTGATGCTGTCAGCGCCTGAGGTGCGGAGGCGCTGACGTGAGCCAATCAGGAGGGCCTTAGTTTTACGCAAGTTGAGCTGAAGAAAGTTGTCTCTCATCCAGGACTCGATGTCGGACAGGCAGGCTGTCAGGACATCGGTGGTCGTGGAGTTGAGGGTAGAGGAGGAAAGGTAGAGATGGGTGTCATCCGCATACATGTGGAAGTTAACCCCATGTCTGCGGATGATGTCACCACAGGGGGAGCATATAGAGGGTGAAGAGGAGGGGACCGAGGACAGAGCCCTGAGGGACACCGCACGAGACAGTACGGGGGCTGGAGGAAAAAACATTCGTGGAAACAAAGTGAAGACGGTGGGAGAGGTACGACCTAAACCACTCAAGGACAGGGCCTTGAAGGTTGAGGTGGGAGGACAAGCGGTGGAGGAGGATAGCATGGTCGACCGTATCGACCATGTAGTGTGAAAGATTAGAGGGATCGCAGAATAAGTTAGAGATTTGCTGATTAGGAATTACTACCCGAATGAGTTTTCTTTCTCTTCTTGGATTTAAATAATCCTTGCATTTGATATAGCGCTTTTCACATCGGGAGGATGTCCCAAAGCGCTTCACAGAACACACTGTAAAGTGAATTGACTGTATATTTGTGGGCGAACGCGGCAGCGAATTACGCACAGCAATGTCCCACAAACAGTCGTAGATTGAAAATGACCAATTTATTATTGTTTTTGGTTTTGGAGGGATTATTATTAGGCGTGTGGAGTAAGGAAACTTGCCCAAGGTTTCGCCCTGCCTGGAATTGAACTCAGGTCTCTCGTTTGCAAAGCGACTGCTCTATCCACTGAGCTACAGGACTCCACAGGATTTGTGGAGTCCTGTAGTGTAGCAATTGCCTCGCAAGCGAAAGGACCTGGGTTCGATTCCCGGGTGGGCCGAAACTTCAGGCAAGTTTCCTTACTCCACACGCTTCTGTTTACATAGCAGTAATAGGAACCCAGTTGTTAGTCAATTGACGGATTGCATATCCAGGGGTAATAATTATTTAAAATAAATAAAAATAATAATAATTTGGTCATTCAATCCACAACTGTTTGTGGGACACTGCTGTGCACAATTGGCTGCCACTGTTCACCTGCAAAATATACAGTCAATTCACTTTACAGTATATTCTGTGAAGTGTCTTGAGATGTCTCAATGACGTAATAAGGTGCTCTATTAAATGCAAGGATTATGATTAATATTTGTTATAGATTGGGTACAGACAGGTTTTGTATACCATATAAAGGAGGTGGAAGAAAGAAAAAAAATAAAATATATTTATATAAGATATAAGATAAGATAAAATGGGTTATGTGCTGTGTAATATTTGCATTGTTATAGCGCCTTTCACATCAGGAAGACGTCCGAAAAAGCACTTCACAGATATACTGTAAAGTGAATTGACTGTATATTTTATGGGTGAAATGCAGCAGTCAATTTGCCCACAGCAATGTCCCACAAACAGCCATGGTCATTTTATTTGGGGGATTGTTCGCCAGGACACTGGGAGAAACTCCCTTCTCTTTTCAAATAGTGCATAATTAGCACAAGCTCAGAAAATTTGGTTGCTTTGTGTTCATTCTTTCATAACTGTCTTGGAACTGAACACCCATAACTTCTGGAGAGTAGTTTCTCTCCAGCCTTTTCACTATTAGGTGCATTTTAAATTGTCATAAAATTACGCCATCATTTTATTCCTAGATACGAAAACTGATTTATTTGTTACTTTTCATTTGTTCCTTTTAAAAAATAATTTTACACAATTATCTGTAAGGAATATTATTACTATCTGGCAAAGAAGCGAGAAAACAGTGCTCCTCATTGACTATTCATAATTGTTCTGATCCCATGGACGAGTCACAAAATTGTCATTGAAAAGGACACAAAAGGGTCACAATTTCTGCCCATGGTAGCTTAATAGTACTGAACTACACAAATTGTCGACCAGTCTAAATAGTTGGCCATTGGTATACGACTGGAAGAAAATCTACCTAGGTCACGATTTTCTCTATTGATGTAATACATGTAATAATGTCGTATTTTAAAGCATCGAGAATTTGCCAAATACTCAAATACAGCCTGCAGTTTAAAGCTGTTTTTATGCTAAACTAAATAACTAAAGAAAAACAACTTCAAAATTAAAAGTGAATTGAACACTTATGGACACTCTAAATGATAACAACAATAATAATAATCCTTGCATTTGATATAACGCCTTGTCACGTCGTTGAGTAATAATAGTAATAATCCGTCCATTTGACAGCACTTTTCACGTCTTCTAGATGTCTCAAAGTGCTTCATGGAATATACTGTAAAGTGAATTGAATGTGTATTTGTGGGCAAACCACAGCAGCCAATTGCACACAGCAGTGTCCCACAAATAGTCGTGGATTGAGTGACCCAATTTTCCTTTTGAAGGGATTATTACCCCTGGAAAGCGATCTGCCAATTCACCAACAACCAGGTCCCAACTTACTGCTAATTAAACAGAGGCGAGTGGAATAAGGAAACTTGCCTCAGGTTTTGCACTGACCGGGAATCGAACCTGGGTCCTCTTGCTTGTGAGGTAAGTGCTCTAACCAATATGTTACAGGACTCACAAATTGGAGATTTAGAGGGTTAGGCACAAGGCTTGTTTTGGGGTTTTCATTAAGATTATTATTTTCACTAAAATAAAGATAGTAAATCTAAACCCAAGTAGAATTTCACCACACACCAATCTGAATCACCTCTAATGTGAAATAACCACCATTATAATCCACTTAGAAAATCTCCATTATGAACAGAATGTCTCAGCTGACTTGTCCTTGTGGAACATCGAGCTTGAAAGGAATAGAAAATGTTAGGGCTGGACAACATGAATCCCCGTGCTCATCTAAATTAGATTTTCTTCATGTTATCTATCGAGCAAGAAGATTAAGTTTAGAATGAGACTTGCTTTTCTGGGGACTCAAATTCTGCCTAGACTTAGCCCATTTGCCTTAAAATTTAAGAGAACACAAAAATTGGGGAAAACTGGCAAAATGTAATCTTAATTTTTCCACATTCCACTACCTCACCTCCTACCCTGCTAGGGCCCTTCCCCTTCTCTGTGAAGGGCTTTAAGAAACATTACTATGTGAAAGCTGCTATATAAGTGTAAATCATTGTTAATTTTAAAGCCTTTTGTTTTATAAGAACTGCTAGAAACCAACTTACAAGTTAAGATATATTTAAGATTTTTTATAATTCTGCACCACTAGGTGTAATTTCAGGGACTCAGCTGCCAAATGTGACCCTGGAATCTGGGGAGCGGTGGCAACAACATGTTTATGTGCATTTATACAATCTACAAATTAGCGTCAATGTAACCTGACTGGGTTAATACGCTAATGTGTTTCTTAATTTGTTTTAAATTATTAAGCTCCTGCAATCGCCTTGGGGTAGATACAGCTCAACATAGCATTAATTAATGCAGACCAGAAGGTCACAGGTTTGATTCCCGATCTCAACCAGTTGGGAATGCTACTGACCTCAGTGACTTTGGGTAAGATATTAAGGTAAATAATTTAACTTGCTTGTGAAAGTAACAGAGGAAACGTAAATACAAAATTCACCAGAAGATTTTTTCCCCCCACAAAGTGCGGAAGAAACGTTGTATAGACTTCCTGATAAAGTAGTTAATTGATGCCTTAAAATGAAGCCTAGAAAAGAGTCAGGTGAAAGTGACTGCTTGATTACCGTAGTGGTTAGCATAAATCTGGGTACCTGGAATTTAGAGACCATTGTGTAGGTGTCAATAAAAGGCTTGATAGCCCACAAAGGCCTGTTCATAGTAGTTTTTTAAATGATATTCTTAAAGTGCAAGGAGGCAAATGAACAGGTATTTGTTGAATACAAATGATTGAGGGTGTGAGATAGTAGAGCAAAGTTATCTTTTCAACTTCAGGACCATCTAGATGGACCACAATGGACTTCTCCAGCTTTGCACATATCTATGTACTCCCATCAGTTTTCTTTCATTACAAAGTTAGTACCTTCTGACATGGCTGGTGCCTCCTCTAATGCACACTTGGCTAAACATACAAAGATTAGCAATACATAAAGGTTATTCCCAGCATTCGGTAACAGCTGGTTATCCACTTTGCTTACTTCATGTTCAGCAAGGCAGGCTTTCATATGCACATCCCACATGTATCTATGGGTGACTGTCCAGCTGTGTGTGTCTCAGCACCAGGTGATGGAGCCTGGGACTTTCCTGCTTCTCACTCTCTTCTCGCTCCTTCCCTCCCACTCATCGTTCAAGGCACGTCTCTAAACATACCTCTTTGACTGCACTTTTGGTCATTTTTTCCCTCCCTACCTCCTCTCAGCTCCCATCTGCAGTTTGGATACTCATCCAGCATTGTTAAATGCTTTGAGCCATCTCCCGATGCGAAAGCTGCTATGTACATGTATAGCTGGTTGGTTGTTTGGTTGGTTTTACTGAACAAATTCTCAGACTGAGTATTTAAAGAAGCATTTCACAATAAATTCTGGGATTAACTAGGTCTACCCGGATTATAAATAAAAAATGATGATAGTCCCCATTGGAGACAGCTGTCACTGCACAGTGCCAAGTAGACTTGTGGTAATTCTTCAGGTGGAATTAGTGAGAAGATAAGCACATAAATAATCAAAGGACAAATCAAGCAGGGCTGCTGTCATGCTCATCCTGGTATCGGTTACTGGGCATCAATTGAAGCAAAAATGTATTTGTTCTTTAAAGAGGCCGAATGGCCTCTTTTTGTGCTGTATGATTCTATGATTCTATGACATGTTGGATTCAGAAAATGCAATAACAAAAGAGAAAACAGTACTCAAAGCAACTCAGCAAATCAGTCAAATGAAACTAAAAATACTCGCATTTGATAGAGCACCTTATCACGTCGAACAACAGGTTGCTACTTATTGCTAGGTAAAATGGGGATGTGTGGAGTCAAGAAACCTGTCTAAGGTTTTGCCCTGTCCGGGAATCAAACCCAGGTCCTCTCGTTTGTGACACGAGTGTGCTAACCACTAGGCTATGGGGTCCCAAAGGCACATAAAGACCTGATTTATAATAATAATAATAATAATAATCCTTGCATTTGGTTTTGAGCTTTTCACGTCGGGAGGACGTCCCAAAGCGCTTCACAGAACACACTGTAAAGTGAATTGACTATATTTGTGGGCGAACGCGGCAGCCAATTGCGCACAGCAATGTCCCACAAACAGTCGTAGATTGAAAATGACCAATTTTTATTATTGTTTTTGGTTTTGGAGGGATTATTATTAGGCGTGTGGAGTAAGGAAACTTGCCCAAGGTTTCGCCCTGCCTGGAATTGAACTCAGGTCTCCCACTTGCAAAGCGAGTGCTCTAACCACTGAGCTACAGGACTCCACATTTAAGCAAAATAAACTTGTTTCAATGATGGAGTGATGGAGTTTTGACTGAAATAACTATGTTCTAGGTGAGGTATAAAAATAACTATAGAAAAGCTATTACAACTACAGTTAATATCTGAACATCTGTTTACCTGTGATGGTGCAGTGAAAACATGAATCAATGAACAAAACGATTGAGTAGGCCAATACTAAGGTAACAAGCCATTACAATATAATTTAAAATAATGCCTTTTACATTAGGAGGATGGATCAATGTGCTTTTCACTGCTGGCTGGGCACCTGAGCCGGGTGGTGGGAGCTAAAAGAAGTGCGCGGAGGAAAACTGACCAGAAGCATGGTCAAAGAGGTAAGTTTTGAGGGAAGCTTTGAATGTGGGGAGGGTGGGAACGAGTTGGATGGACTCCAGGATGTAGATCCAGAGAACTGGTGCATAATGGCTGAAAGCCGCTCGGCCGCCAATGGGTGGGGAGGTGGGGGAATAGGGTGGTGGCATGAAGCAGGCCAGTGTTCAGTGAGCAAAGGAAGCAGCTGGGTCAGTAGGATTGCAAAGGCTCAGAGAAGTCGAGTGGGATGAGGCCATTGATGCATTTGAAGTGAGAATGAGGATCTTGATTTAATGCTATGGGAGAAGGACAAAAGTGCTGCTCCAGTGAAGTGTAACAAGCAGCAGTAGGGAAAACACTATTCCAAAATACTCTAATGTGGGTTCCACTGAAACCTATTAGATGTGACTAACTGCCTTGATGAACTGCAATTACACAGATTTGTATTTTCACTGAAGGATCTCAGTTCTGCGCATCAATGACCCACTGGAAATGATGGTATCTCAAAGCTCTTTTTTAATAGGCATTTGTCACAATCCACAAAATAATTGGAGAATTGCCGCCTGTTTCTCCTTTATTGTGCTCTCATGACATTCAGCTTTGGTATGCTTTCATGAATCTAGCTTGAAAATAAAAGAGATACCTGATAAAGGAATTTAATTCTTTTATAGAACTACATTGATTCACTCCTGCTCATTTTTTCAATCAATTATTGTTTTCAAGTGGAAAAAAGCTCCCAAATGATGACATCTCTATATTTGGAAAGAAACTTTCTAGGCCACTACAATATTCAATATCAGTTCTAAATAAATTCAACAGCATTGCAAAGGAAGAGAATAAATCCTGTGACCCTTTATGTATATATATATGTTTGTTTTTCCTAGTTTTATTGCTTTTTAACACGAAGATCAAAGAGCCACCAACATTTTTTGTAAATAAGGTATATTGGTTTGATGAGGGCTGCTGCCTGTACATTGAGAATCATAAAGTTCATTGTTTATTGTTTAAGGTCAATTCATAGCACTGAACACAGTAATAATAATAATCCTTGCATTTGATACAGCGCCTTATCACGTCTTCGACATCTCAAAGTGCTTCACAGAATATACTGTAAATTAGGTTGACTGTAGATTTTGAATTGACTCCCAGCTCAACCTACATGGACAGCATTTTCCTCCATGGATGCACTCTACATCTCACGGAGCAAATACGGAACCTCGGCATCCTGTTTGACCCTCAACTGTCCTTCATACCTCACATCTATGCCATGACACGCTCCGCTTTTCCCACCCCCGCAACATCACCCGCTCCGCCACTGCCACAGGCCGCCGAGACCCTCATACATGCATTCATAACATCCAGGCTTGACTACACAAATTCCCTGCTTGTCGGCCTCCCCAACTCCTCCCTCCACAGGCTGCAGGTCTTCCAGAACTCTGCAGCCCGTGTCCTCGCCCGCACCAGACTCCATGACCCTATCACCCCCCATCCTCACCCAACTCCACTGGCTTCCCATCACACAGAGGATACAGTTCAGGATCCTGGTCCTCAACTTTAAAGCCCTCCATGGCCTCGCCCCACCCTACCTCTGCGACCTCCTAACCCCCTACCAACCCGCCCACTCCCTCCGCTCAGCGGGCTCCGGCCTGTTTCACGTTCTGCGCCTCACCCGCCCTACCATTTGTGGTCGGACCTTCAGCCATTCTGCCCCCACCCTCTGGAACTCAATCCCACAGGCCTCCCGCCTCATTCACTCCCTTGCCTCCTTCAAAACCCGTCTCAGGACCCTCTTCTTCGACCATGCCTTCAGTCACCCTCCTTGCCCTCCACCCTCCCCGATCCCAACCCCCAGCTCGGGTCTGAAACACTGATTGTCCAGCACCTTGGGACAGCCTCCCAACATGAAAGGCACTATAAAAATGTAATTTTGTATTGTAATTTGTAGGTTTCTTTTGCACAATTGGGCTGAATATCTTCGTGGACATTTGAGCCCCAAATTTGCCAATGAACAAAAGGACCCGGGTTCAATTCACACCTGTTTACCTAGCAGGAAGTAGGAACCCGGTTCTTAGTCAATTGGCCGATCGCTTTCCAGGGGTAATAATCCTTTCAAAAAAAATTGGTCACTCAATCCATAATTGTTTGTGGGACACTGCTGTGCTCTATTGGCTTCTCAATGACATGATAAGGCGCTATGCCAAATGCAAAATGCAATACAAAATACTATTTTTATTATTAGTATGAGTACTACTTTTAAAAATATATAAAATTGATATTTTGTTAGCATGTAACTTGATTAGACAGGTTTTATTTGATGTTTTAATATGTATCCCAGTGTTCACTGAATTTACCAGGAATTTTTGTGTAAAAGCCCCACTCCAAACTTCCAAACAGAGGTTGAGTCTTAAGCCACCACCATTGTCCTAGTTCTCTGGAACTTAATTTCAAAACCACTTTATTTTGCTCCCTCCTTCCCTGCCTGAAGTTATATTTCTTCAACCTTACCTTCAATCATCTCCTGATTTTTGTTTTTTTGTCAACTATTGTTCCAATGTTAAGCGCTTTGAGGCTTTCTTTTCGTTAATGATCCTATACAAGTGGCTATTCTTCTAAAGGCATTTTTTAAAAAACATAGACATTGTCTTAACAGACAAGATTTCTGGATGAATTTCTAGATTACTGATAAGGAATGCCAATGAGATTGTCAAACTGTCTCATTGGATTTCAGCCATTATAAACATTATAAACAGCTTAGTAAATTAATTAAGAGCATTTTCGTTGGCATTTTTTAGGCTTTCTCCTCAGGCAAGGCTGCACAATGACTGTCATTGGGTAAACGTTGAAAAGTGAAAATGATTTCATGCAATTACTCCCTAAATAAGGTCTGTCAGCAGTTAGATACAAAGCAGTTCATTACTGAGTAAAACTCTATGTAATATAGTTCACTCTGGAATGGTCTCAGGCATCACTGCAATTTTTCAATGTCACCTTATATGTATTTCAGAGGGGAACTTCCTTCTTTTAAAATCTTTGTCTAAAAGATTTATGTTGCAAACCATCCAATACAATGCAAGGTGTACTGCCTGCAAATAAAGACCTGCAAGTATTCTCTCAGTATGCTCACATTAATAATCTCATGATCTTCATCTCTTCAATTTGGACATCATCATGCATCAACTGCAAGGATTGTACTGGCAGCACTAAAACAATTCCCCAAACTGCTTTTATTGGACATTTTTGTACAGACAATTCCTGATCTCCAAAGGCAACCAGCACAATTCTATGCCACCATATTCCCCTGCTCTCATAAAACCTGTTTACCATCCAAAGTAGATGTTAAACATGTGACAAAGCATGTTTACCATCTACCCATTATAACACAGATTCATTTATAGGGGTATGGACCCTGACAGTTACCTACCAAAAATCCAAAATGTTTACATTGGGATTTTATGGACCCCAAAACCTGTGAAATAAAATGGGGCTCTATCAATTTATCCCTTGCAGTATTTTAAAGCTCCAGATCAAATCCTGTTGCAATCCTTTTTCTCCAATGATCACTAGTTTTGTTTCAGCACTTTGGGACGTCCTTTCGAGGTGAAAGGCACTATACAAATGTAAGTTGTTGTTGTTTGGGTCTGCAAGCTTCTCCTCACATGTTAAGAATCCAAAATTATTGACATTGTTCTTCTTTCTCATCATTTTCCAAAACACTGATGTCCCTTTGAAGGTAAGCTGCCCCAAAACGAAAACCGATTTAAAGAATACATACACAGAAATTTAAAAATACATCGCTGTTATCTGTAATTATACGTATATTATTCCACAGAAATAATCATCAACTTGGATTTGCATAGTCCCTTCGCATAGGATAATGTTGAAATGCTTCACAATGACAAGGATGGATGCTGAGCAAGGGAGAGGAGGAGGAAGGGGGAGGTGATCACAGCCGTGGTTGATGAGTTTTTAGGCACAATTTAAAGATAGGTGGAGACAAGCTCTTTCTTTCTGACAGTGATTTCATGGCTGTACTCTAATCTGAGAGATAGAGAGGAGGCAAGACAAAGTAAAAGGAGGAGGGAGATCTGGAGAATAGGGATGTAGTAGTTTAAGGTTCAGTCACCGGCCACCAAGCCACCCATGCGGACCACCAGTTACAGTGAACTACTATACATCAACAATTGGCCATTCACTTCATGGCTGTTTGTGGTTCAATGCTATGTACAAATTAGCTATCATGTTCGCCTACAAAATAAGCGCTGCTCTATACAGTAAAATCCTGTAAAGACATACTGCTGGCATGAAAGGCACTATATAGATTGCAAGAATTATTATTATATTCAACAGTTTGAGATTCTGCTTGAAGGCAACTCTGCCCACTCCCTCCATTCATCAGGCTCCAGCCTACTCCATGTCTCCCGCCCGACCCGCCCTACCATCGGTGGCTGGGCTTTCAGCCTCTCTGCCCTCACACTCTGGAAATCCATCCCACAGTCCCTTTGCTTCGCTTCCTCCCTTGCCTTCTTCAAGGCCGGTCTCAAGACAACAACAATTTGGATTTATATAGCGCCCTCCACGCCGGACGGGGTCTCAGAGCGCTTCACAGTAACGGATCCCAGGGCCAAGCCAGGGGGAGGAGGAGGAAGGTGACCAAAGGAGCGGTTGAAAAGAAAGGTCTTCAGCAGAGACCTGAAAATAGGAAGAGAGGGAGCGTGCCTTTGGTCTCCCTCCCACCTCTCTGCCTTCCCTCACCCGTACACCACCCCTCCCCCATGCTCGGGCCCCGACAGCCTACTGTTCAGCGCTTTGGGACATCCTCCCGACGTGGAAGGCGCTCTAAAAATGTAATTTTGTTGTTGTTGTTGAAATACTATTGCTTACCATCAAGGCACCATTTTTTTTCCTACCCAAGTTCAGTAAAGTGTTGGGAAAACTATGATCTAACAATCTTACCAGCTATCCTGAACATCCTTTACACACTAGCATGGCCTCAGCCTAGTTGTTCCTGCCCAAGATAAGACGACAATATTTTGAAACCTGTCGTTCCATTTGATCTTGATAATAGCATGGATGCGCATGATAAACTACAAGGCACTGTGGAATGATTTCAAGATTATAAACTGCTTATGTTCCGATCCAAGGATTTAGATTTTCACCTAAACTCCACGGTTGAGTATTGCATTGTCACTGCTGGGTAACCATCTATCTGGTCATTATCTTCCTAAGAGTGATTTCATGGCTGCAATCTAATCGCAGGGGTTAAGGCAATAGTGATGCGATTTTCTTGCTTGAATATCCATGGATTACAGCAGTGAGTGAATTGCTCAGCGAGGATACTGTCTTATAATCAGTTCTAAGTACCCATTAGTCTCTACATAATATTGTAAGACTTTATATGAATGAATAATAAAAATTCAACACTGTTGGAATAAAAACTCCAATTAAGGTAATTATTAAGGAGCAATGAAATACTGTATACATGGGCACAAATTTTTAATTCATAACAAACATAACTGGTACGAACAAGATTAGAGAATAGAAGAAACATTTTTCCCCTCTTTCAAAACAGTTGATTAAGTGGTTCAAAACAAAACTGAATAAATGCAATATTTGATTTGAGTATTGGATTAAAGGTAAAAGGGATAGACTGAAATAGTATGTGCTGCACAGGCATTGGTGTCTTAAAAAGTAGAATGGGGGAAACTGCAGTGCAAATGGTTCCATGGCCATAAAAAGTGGCCAGAGACATAAATTCCTTTTCCTGCAGGGAATCCCATTTAGGTCAAGCCAACCAGTGAGTCCTCCACTTTGATGCAAGGTTGATTTGGAGCCAAGGTCTCGCAAATCAATGAGAAGCACATGGGGTTCCCTGCAGAAGAGGCACTTAATGTCCTGTGATGCTTTTGGTGCAAGGTGCCTTCACACTCGGGTGGTAAAACACTTATGACACCCCACCCCCTGCATAAAGATTTTCATTTTGGAAAGAGGTAAAAAACATTAGAACTGTTCATCCCTTTTGATATTCCTCCATCCCAATTAATAATAATTGCTTTAACCCAATTAATGATATTCCTCGAACCCAATTAGTAATAATCCCTTAAAATCACAATCATAATTTGATTACTCAAACCACGACTGTTTGTGGGACACTGCTGTGCGCAATTGGCTGCTGCATTTCACCCACAAAACATACAATCAATTTACAGTATATTCTGTGAAGCTCTTTGAGACGTTTCAAAGACGTGATAAGGCGCTATATCAAATGCAAGGATTGTTATTATTATTAATTACCTCCCTCCTTATCATATTCCCTAATCCCCGATAAATAAATTATATTGATAAAGTATATATTTCAAAAAGTTAAGGATGAATTAATTTAAAAAATAAATCCATAAAAATTAATCCTGCATATATAACATATATATTATAACAAACAACATTATACAATATTGTTTGTTAGTGCGGTGAGGGAGTTTCAAAATACCCAGTTATTTATTTGTGCTGAGCTCAGTCCTGTGACCTGAGCTCAGCACAAAAACACCTAATACTGTAGAATGCCATTCTCTGATCAGCTGAGCCTTGATTGGGTGCTACACAATATAAATCAGTGAGAATGGATTGGATGCTTCTCAATATAAATTGCTGCAAACTCATTTGGGTGAGGTCCAGGGCTGAAATGGTTCTTAAGACCATAAATTTAAACAATTCACTGGGATGCTTGCAAGGCTGAATTTAAAGCAATATTTCATAACTCTATTGCCAATGAAAATCAGATCAATGTTCTCCACCACAGCCCATTCTGTGTGTTGCTTAGGTTTAGGTTGACCCAGTCCAACAAAGTGCACTCAGATTATTTCAGTCAAGCACTGTTTAACGCAATACATGTGTTTTATGTCTATCAACAAATTATGCAGTAGATCTTTCAGGAATTCTTCATTGTTTTATTAGGGGGCAGATTGGGGGAAGCAAATCAGATCATAATCTGATACAGCACCAAATTTTTCAGTTGAACGAAAAGAAATGTCGACAAGACAAATATTCACATGGACTTCGTACTTTGATTTGAACATTGAGTTTTAAAACTATCGCCCCCCCACCCCCACCCATCATCTTTTTTCTGATAGATTAGACATCTGTGTTTGAATCTGAAACAGCAATAATGCAAGGAGCACACAGTAGTTTGTCATTCAGAATAATATCTTGGCACTGATACTTTGGTACAGATATGCACGTTTCAAATGTTCAAACAGTTTTGTGAAATTACCAAGAACAATTTTGAATTTTCCTGCGACCAATTTAGTAGGAAGAACAAAGAAATGAAATACTCTAAATTGTATTTTTTTTACAGAGTAGAGAGATATAAAACTGAAAAAGCTTTCAGACAGGCACACAAGTGTGTTACCAAAAATGGCTGTTGAGGCTGATTCCACAAAAGCTCGTAAAAGGGAATTGGATTACATACTTCATGGAAAAATAAGTAAAAGGTGCAGCAATAACAAGGAAATAGGTTTAGAGTAAATAGCTAAAGTGGATGAGCTACCACAAGCACAGACAAGATCAGCTGAATGGCCTTCTTCAGTGCTGTAAACTTTCTTTAATTCTATGTGAGATGGTTTTAGTACGCATGCTTCTTAGCCTGCCAGCAACAAAGTCAGAGGTAACTACAGATGTGCCATCCCATCTATTCAAAGTACAAACATTGTAATATTCAGATGAATTATTAGTACTGCCTGCAAAGCACTGAAGGAACTATTTGCACTCAATGACTTAATAACTGTATGAAAGCCTAGAAATGAACCGTCATTTAGTTATATTAACACAACAACTTAAGTCAAATACCACTTTGTTCATCGCCTCAAACAACATTTTTCTTTTTAATCTTTCTTTAATTATTAGAATTGCTATTTTATCTTGAAAGTGTTATAATTTCCTTGTAATAATTTATAATAAAGTAGATACACAATAATTTTAATGTATGCTGATGTTTAATAGTATGCTTCTCATGCAAATCCACTAATCAGCTGTTCCACAATTCATGCCTGTTAAAAATCTGCTGCATTTCATGGCTTCATTGAGAACTGAAATAACTCGCTCGATCAAGGGACACAAGTTCAAAAGATGGTCTAAGAACACAAAGTTTTAGCTTTCTTCTAGCAACAAGGTGAGTGCTCATAGATGATCCAAAGAGAATTATTTATCCAAGATGTTTGCCCTGAGACCACTCAGGCCCAAATGACAGACATAATTAATTACCTTTTTAGTTTCATAAAGCCATTCACAAATTGGGAGAAAAAAGATGTTGTAAGCAAGTCAGTCAGGAAACAAATAGTATCACTGTATCTAAGAGAAGCTTAATGCATGCATGAGGGAGAGGGGAATAGAGGTGCTTGGAGTATAAACACTAGTGTGGACTAGTTGGATTGAGTGGCCTGTTTCATGCTGTATCATGGAAAAATAAATCTGTATATGTAAGTAAAAAGAAATGAAAAAACAAGCTGGCAAGTTGCCCTGTAATCCTGCATGTGTTGAGACATGATTGCAGTTGCTGTTTTGGGGTGAACTTCTCATTTTTTTGTAAAACTGACAATACCTTACTGACCAATTAACCTGGCGAAAAGGAGAGCTGTGACCTCCCTTTGCTTTCCTTCTATTATTATGATCACAACATAGAGGAGAGGGAATACATTTAAAGGATGCATTGCTTCAGTGGTGAGATAAAGACTATGTGTTCCAATGCCCCATTCGTCAAAACCCTGCAGTGTGGCTCTGGAATGATGGTGCTCAATTAGGCCTTTTATATAATAAATCTCAGTGACAACACTTGACCACCTAGCACAGCTACCAATATTAGTTGGATCGCATGGCAACAATGCAATTTATTCCCTTTCTGAGCCTTCCAGGTAAGGCCCATTGGATGATATGTTATTTCCTCTCTGCAATACGGTTGCACAAAATAATTAAATTTTATATGATGTAGCTCTACCTGTTAATTGACAGCCTTACTTATGCCATTTTTGTGCATGGTATTAATATAGTAGACACAATGAATATCATAAATATTAAGATATATCTTTGTAAATTTACATTTCTCTTCCATTGCTCTCACGGTTTTGATCCTTCTGACAGTCGTTCACTCCCACACATCCTTTAGCTAAGAAGGAAGGAGAACAGGTCACACACTCCCACATGACTATCAGCAGTAACCGGAGTTACAAATGCACATATGCTTAGTTGAAAATCATAGTGATGCTAATTGTATTATTTAGAGCATGGATTAGTTTAATGCGAACACAAATTTCAAGTGGAAAAAAACAGAGAATACATACAGTACATTTGTTGACTATCACATATGTTAACATCAAATTAACAAATGAAAGTCAAAAATACTGTGGTGGCTTTTATCATCCTGAAAAGGTTCAGTGCATTGTAAATGTAACAAAACCACAATTTAACAACAAAAATTGCTCAGCCTGAACAGCTAAACAGCTACCAAGAGGGCTACAAATAGTGAACACTGCAACACTGTAATAAATACCAGCAATCATCCATTCCAAGACTAGAAAAAAGACAGTGCCAACAGAGATGAGGGCAACTGAGACATTTGCTACTTAGCCAATACTGTTAGAGGTTTTGGAATCTGTTGAAGATGAACATGAAACAGAGAACTAAAGGATCTGAAAGAACTGTCACTGCCTCAATGATTAAAACCAACAACATAACAGATGGGTGTATTTAACATGCAGGGGGGAAAAAAACTATAAGGATCTATTGAAAGATTTTTTTATGCTACAAATCTCATGGCTGTATTAAACACGCTTGCTCTGCTGAATTGGCTTGTCTCAAAAGACAACATTAAGAGCACTACAATTATCCTTAGTGCCTCAGTGCTAGGTAAGTGAGAAAAAAATCAGCTAACCCACGCCTGATTGCTCCACATAGACCCTTCCTGGCCAGGAGAGAACATGATAAAGCTTGGTTGCCATATCCTGCATTATTAAATAAGCAACCTTGACTCATACGTAAAGATCACAAAAGAGGTTTGGATGAGG
Source organism: Callorhinchus milii (assembly GCF_018977255.1). Lineage (NCBI taxonomy): Eukaryota > Metazoa > Chordata > Chondrichthyes > Chimaeriformes > Callorhinchidae > Callorhinchus > Callorhinchus milii. The sequence goes on along the minus strand of NW_024704743.1, from coordinate 73,217,917 downwards.
AAGGTCCTACGGTCTATTTGGTCTAGCATTACCAGAATATCCACTCTACCATCTCCCAATTATACCATCAAGCCATTTCTCAAATGTGTCCACTATCTTGGCCTCAACCACCCTATCTGGTGACCCATTTCAGTTGTTATTTATCCTCAGAATAAAATAAATAAATACATGCTGTTCTTGATCCTAAAATCCCCTTCACAACCCTGGACCTGTGCTGTCTGGTCCTCTTGAACACAAGGGGAGGTACCGCTATTGTTTGTGGAACAAAACTATCCTGAGTAATAGTTAGGAGAAAAAGGTGACATCTTCAACGTGATATCAGAGAACACAGGTGGAGTGTCATATATCAGCTTGCCAGATAACCACATGTTCACTTATCCACACCGGGACTGAGATCCTGAAAGTAAATTCAGCTTGGGCTACCAATTAGCTGTACAAAGTGCATTGAGATGTCTTCTCGATGTAACAATTGTTGCTGAGTATATGTTTAAACTGGCAGCATGGGATCCAGTTAGATTATTTAATTCAGTAATCTGATACAGGTATGGGCACAGGGTTAAGGTGTTAGAAAGAATAAGAGAATGAGAGTGAGAAAAAGAGTGTCAGACGCTCAGAGAGTGAGCGAGAGTTGGAAAGACACACAGAGAATCCAAGAGACAAGGCAGAGACACAGACTGAAAGGCACGCAGTCAGATTTGTATTTTATATTTGTTGTATGATGACCTGATATGCCCACTGTTTCTAGGTTCACCATAATAATAATCCTTCAATATTATAAACCGCCTTCTCACATGAAAGCAACTCAAACCTTCACAGGGTTTTACTTTAAAGTGCAGTGGTTGTGTATTTTTAAGCAAATAGGCCAGTCCCAATCAGTATGGATATTGGGCTCTACTCTACACTGACTAATTATCAGAAACTGTATAAAAGTGAATGGAACACAGAAATGTGATATATTAAAAGATACTTTCATTATCAAATATCATATCAACGATTGATTATATACATTTCCCTACTGTTTTATGTTACAGTGTTAGCCTTTCCGACTAATAATTAACAATAAAGTAGATATACAATAATTCTTAATGTACTCTCATATTTAATGGCATACTTTATATGTAAATGCACTAACTATAACCTCTTAAAACTAGTCCAAAATCCACTCTGTTATAAACCTCTGCTTCGTGCCAATAGCAATATTACAGATCCATCTGGCAGTTCATAATGTCTGCAGGCGCATTATCTTTCCCATAAATCTCACCATTTGACAGCAATAACGGCATTCAGGGAGCCTTGTGAACAACTAACAGAAGAGATCATGTTTAACATGCTTTTAATGCAATGTTTCTTCATCTTATCAGAATCCCTCTGCTCTCCTATTTGTAATATCCCTTCCCTGCTCTCAAAGCAGATAGAACCTAAACTAAAATTAATGAAATGTGTGATTCAAAAGGTCAGGCAAGAGTTTACATGGTCAGTCAAATATATTTTGCACACTTCAAATGTTAACATTGTAACAATCACTTTGGTCAATGTCATTATATACAAATTACACAAGAACCCAAGAACCCATGAACATGCAGTATGCTTTGTGGCCCACCAAACCCTGCTCTAGAAAATGGATTGTACTCCTCTGTGTGTGATTTCAAAATAGCTATCAAATCTAAATGAACAAACTTGCTGGTCGTTTCATGGTCCTTTATTTGAAAGAAAATAAACACAAACAAAGACAGGGGAAGAGGAGAGGATTGCGTCACATTATTTGCAGATGCTGCTGCCTGCCACTAAAATGGAAATCATGATATGAAAACATAAGAAAGCCTGCAACATATGGAGCCCTGGAGCATATGGAGCGTATAGGTTAGAGCACTCGCTTGGCAAGCAAGAGGACACAGGTTCAATTCCTGGGCAGGGCGAAACCTTAGGCAAGTTTCCTTACTCCACACGCCTCTGTTTACTTAGCAGTAGGTTGAAACCTGATTGTTAGTCAATTGGCTTTCCAGGGGAATAATCCCTTCAAAAAATAAATAAATATATAATAATAATTTGGTCACTCAATCCACGACTGTTTGTGTGCTGTGTGCAATTTGCTGCTGCGTTTTGCCCACAAAATATAGTCAATTCACTTCACAGTATATTCTGTGAAGCGCGTTCAGATGTCTCAACACTGTGATAAGGTGCTATATCAAATGGAAGGATTATTATTATTATAACAAGTAAATGGCGTTCGATGCATGAAAACTTCACTCCTTCGTAGACTTTACTCATCCACCCTCTCGTCTGGGAAACACTTGCACAAATTAGTCAACGAAGCTCAAAGGCAATGAAACAAAGAATTTTCAGCCATACCTGCAGGCAATGTTCAATACAGATTGCTAAATGGGAGTGTGAAAAAAGTCACCTTCCAAGATTATCAGGATTAGTAAATTTCAAAAAATATCACTATCTCATAACTCAGTATGTGTCAGCCTGGCTCAGTTGGTAGCATTCTCACTTCTGAGTCAGATGGTTGTGGGTTCAAGCCCTATGTCGGGAGTCAGAGCTCACACTCTATACTGACATGCAGTGTGACAGTCCACTGCATTGTTAATTTTCAGAGGTGCCGTGTTTCAGTTGAGACATTAAACTAAAGTCCCGCCTGCCTGCTCAGCTGGACTTTAAAAATCCCATGGTGCTGTTCGAAAAAAGAAGGGATTTTCTTCTAGAATCCTGGCCAACAATCCTCGAGATAAAATTTGGCATTCACTTCATGTTTGAGTGTGGGTCACTGCTGTGCTCAAATTGACTGTCACAGTTATAATCCTTGCATTTGATATTTAAAATATCAAATAGTGAAATATGATAATTGAAATATCAAATGCCTACAAATATGCAGCCACAGTATAGCACTTTACAGTACATCCTGTGAAACACTTTGAATAGCGTGATAAGGTGCTATGTCAAATGTAAGGATTATTATGAATAACTATGAGGCTGATATTGGACATGTTGGAAAATACTGCAATTTATTCAAACCAATCTCGACCATCCGTTTTTCGGTTTTAGATGTGGGGTAAACTGATAAATAAATATCAAGAGTAATAACAGTCAGGGAAACATTCAACTGGTTGACAGCTTGAAATGGTAATGGGCAGTCAGGCAATGCAATTTAATTTGAAACTGTCCAGTAGGCAGCACTTCTGCACAGAAATGTCCATTTTACCTGCATTGCTGCAGGGGCCAGCTACCAAACTGAGCATGAAGTACATCTCAGTGGGTAAGTATTAACTTTTGAAACAACCAAAATATCTGCTAAGGGAAAATATCTTTGAAGATTTTTACAGCTTGAGGGAAGGCTGCAGTGAAGTCCTTTTTGTGAGATACTATGATGCTACTACACTGGGGCCTTCTTAAGATTTGATCTTTTATTTATTTACACTCATTTTCAAATTTATTTTCATATTCCAGCTTCCCTGACTACAAAAGGAGAGTGAAGCATAGACCTTTGCTAAGCTTGATGTTCCACCCACATGATGGCCATTAAAATATTTTGGCTCTAGGCTCTTTTTAAAAATTCAAGCAATGTTCATAGAAGGCTTTCGGGCTTTAATGGGGAATAATATCGGGTCAGCTATGGTAATCTGAAGAATCTGCATCATATTGTTTAGTACAGTGTACTGCATGGTTGTTTGATAAAAGCTAAATGTATGTTCATTTTTCGAGGTAATATGTGATTTATTTTGATCAGCTGGATGTCGAGCTATGCTAAAACTTCTTGCCATGTATAAGTGCCACAAAAAAACACTAAAGCAGTTTCTGTCTGGCAGCTCTACAGTGTATACTCCTTCACCACTGCTCATCTATGCAAAATAGACCATATAAAATTGGTCATTAATTTCATGGCTATTTGTGGATCATTGCTGTGCACAAATTGGTTACCGCATTCACCCACAAAACACACAGTCACTACACCTTACAGTATATCCTATGAAGTTCTTTGGGGCCTCCCCCTGATGCGAAAGATGCTATACCAAACGTAAGCATATTATTATGTGCAGAGAACATAAGGGACTGCAAAGTACATGTTGAAATATTGCTGCAATTTAACCAGTTAAAGCCATGTCTCTTACCAATATAAAGTATTAGTCAGCTTCTTTCTTCTTGTCCAGTTAGAATCACTCCACTGATTGGAACACTAGCTCACAGGATGATCTATCCTACTTGGGAAGGAGGTAAGCAGGGTCTCCTCAGAGTTGAACTGGTGAAATGATTGGCAACGGAAAGTCAGAATCGAGCCAGCCCTCTCAGTCTCGGTAATCCAGTTCCTGAGCCAGGTGGGTCGGCAGTACTCCAGGACACTGCTGTGTAACAGCATTGGCTCATTGGCAGAACTTAGAAAGGCAGACCAGTCACTGGGGGCAGAGGCACTCTTTGTCTTGCCACTTCAAGCCAAAGCTCTAATAGGTAGCGTCGTCCTAGGGTGGTCCTAGTTGGATAAGCAGCAGGAAAGCTTGCTAGGTAGTCCTCAATGGCATGTGGTTTTAGCTGGTTAGACTCCAGCAGTACCCCAATACACGCACTGTGGTCTCCAAGCCTTGGCTCCTGTCAACCTGCACCTAATACTCTCCAGGATTAGGTAAGCAGGCTGTGTCCCTCCATGGAGAGAGTGTGCATTCTATTCCAATAAACATCTCTAGAATTTCTCTGTGTAGGTGGGATGTATGGAATTCTCAGTTTTCTTTGGATACTCTTAAAATTGGTGATGGGTTTATGCAGATGTCAGACATACGGCTGACCCAAAAAAATACAGGGTGATCAAGATGCAAGTTTGATATGCCTGAGTGACATACCAATCTCTTCCAGTCTCATTGATGAGCTAGGAAAGCTGGTTAATTATCAACAACATCTTGGATTACCATCTGTTGATCACTGAGACTGCATGGGAAAGCTCAATCTGCCTCATTCTCTCTTTGCAAGACCTTAGAGTCAACTTCACTCCTCTATTTCCCTCTTGTTTCTCCCCTACTCAGAATGATAGAACAGTGAATAAGATCTTTAATGTCTACCATAATAGGCAGACCAGGTCTCAGTTTACACCTCATCCAAAGGATGGCAGCTCCAACAATGTAACGCTCAAGCATTACTGCATTGGAGTGTCAACCTGGACTTTGACTTCATCATTGAGTAAACCTCATCACTGAGATTTGGACTCCACTGGCTCCCCATTCCTCAGAGGATCGAATTCAAGATCCTCATCCTCACTTTCAAGGCCATCCCTGGCCTTGCCCCCTCCTACCTCTCTGACCTGCTGACTCCCTACCAACCTGCCTGCTGACCTACTATCCCCCTACTTACCTGCCCGTACCCTCCGTTCCTCTGGCTCCGGTCTGCTCCACATCCCCCGCCCCAACCGCCCTACCATCGGTGGCCGGACCTTCAGCCTCTCAACCCCCAGGCTCTGGAACTCCATCCCCCAGTGCCTTCGCCTTGCCTCCTCCCTTTCCTCCTTCAAGGCCGGTCTCAAGACCTTTCTCTTTGACCGTGCCTTCAGCTCCCCTCTCGAATCTCTACCCCCTCCTCGCTCCCTCCCTTCCCTCCCCCCCTGCTCAGGTCCTGACCCAACTGTACAGCGCCTTGGGATGTCCTCCCGACGTGAAAGGCGCTCTATAAATGGAACCTTGTTGTTGTTGTTGTCTCTCCGTTCAGCGGGCTCTGGCCTGCTCCATGTCTCCTGCCCGACCTACCATCGGTGGCCGAGCTTTCACCTCTCTGCCCCCACAGTCTGGAACTCCATCCCACAGTCCCTTCGCCTCGCTTCCTCCCTTGCCTCCTTCAAGGCCAGTCTCAAAACCCTCTTCTTCGATCGTGCCTTCAGTCGCCCTCCCATCTCTCTGCCTTCCCTTACCTCTACCCCACCCCTCCCACATGCTCGTATCCTGACCCCTGACTGTCCAGCACCTTGGGACGTCCTACCGACGTGAAAGGCGCTCTATAAATGTAATTTTGCTGTTGTTGTTTGTTGTTGTTGTTGGACGTACAAACAAGTAGTCAACTTTTCAAGCCAAAGTCCTATTGTGTAAGGGCATGTAACATGAAACATTCTGGATTAAATGAATTCTAAGCACTGTTGTATTCCCACCACCCTGCCATTTACACTGTATTCCAGGAGAGCAGACTGCATCTCCAGGTTTCCTTGTACCCACAGAGCCCAACTCTTTCGTACAGACTGCCTATGGGGGCAATGATAGATTCAATATATCAATTGTTCACTATACTATCACATCTGTCACTCCAGCTGTGCTGGACGGATTAGAAACACACTACAGGATGTTGGAGAAACTCTTAACAAAACTAACAGTAAGCACATTATTCCCCTCCTTTAATATAAGAACAAATAGTTATTTGAGTTTATATTTTCATAATGAAAGCCCACTGCATATAATCAACATCAGCCCCTATGAGTTGATGTTATCAGGATCTGATTAAATGTCTGATGCATCACACACACATCACTTAAATGGCAGACATCACAAGATTACATCAGGATAACTGGTGCTTCTACAGACCAACAGACCATCTGTCCCCATGCTATACACACACACATACATTTTTCATCTTTTATGTATGGTTTGTGAAGAGAAAGCAATGTTCTTCCTGCACTCACATAAGCTAGGAGATAATCCTGCAGATATTGAAGCTGGCTGCATTCAATCAAATACGGGAAAGCATTCACTGTCAATTTCTCTTCCAATTCTTATCAGAAAAAAATAACCTCATTCTGAAAATACCTGACAAGATTCAAATACAGGAAAACCTGACAGATTCTTAAATGGAACATTTTAGTGAGGGAATGCACTAAATTAAAACTCTAGAAAAATCTACGTTTTCATACAAAATAAAACTCTTTTATAATTAATCATTTATTGGCCCTCAATTAAGTTATCTATTTATGTGATCTGACACAACACAGTATGAGTTTAAAAGTGTTCATGAGAATTTACATGAATTGGTAATAAATAATATGGGAAGGCAGCAAATTTCCTTCTGTCAATACAATTTAAACATTAATCTCAACATTAGGAAGAGCGGGAATCCAATTGTGCAGATTTATTTTTCTGTTTACATTAGGTGAGAAATAGAGGTCACCGTAAAAGCAGAAAGCCAAATGAGAAAGAAAATGATGATATTTCACTAAGCCTTACTGGATGTGGAGGTATTTAATTATGGGGTACTGTACGTGGTGATTTCTAATGAGTCAGTGTAAAATCCGAGCTGTGGGCAGGATGCTATCGATATGACTGAGAATTTTACTTTGACAGTAATATGCGCTGTGATCTGAGGAGAATGACAAACAATATCTAAATGGGGAAGACTCTCCCCATTTAGATAAGAGTGTATAAACAGAAGAAAATCTTCAAGCTGCCACTGACCGAAGTCATCCTCACCAGTTCTGGTGTCCCTTATCCTGGCCATGATCACATTAATAGAAACACAGGAATGTACAGGAATGGAAAAGTCCACTATGGCCATTTGTCTGGTCCCATTTTCAAATACCATCTCTCATTCAAATTCAAAAACCTTAGGTTTTGTTTGACCCTCATGTCTCCTTTCATCTATTCTCTGAGCAGTCAGCTTTGCTTTACCCTATTTTCTCTATTTAACTCCCAACAAAACCAAAACCTCATCCACCACTTCATCTTCACACTTGATTCCTCTAATCTCTTTGTCAGCTTTCCTAGCTCAATCCTCCAAAGATTCCAAATAATCTAGAACTTCATATCTTTTCCCATGCCAGGCTCACAAACCCATCACCACCATCCTCTTCACTCTCCACTGAACCAACTTTCCAGTGGATTGATTTCAAGATCCTCATTCTGAATTTCAAATTTCTCTAAGCCCTAACACTCATCAACCACTTTGTTCTCCTGCAATCCTACTCCCAAGACACTCCTTCTGATCTGCAAATCAAGCCTTCTTTTAATAGCCCCATCCCACTTTCAGCCACTTTTACCCCTCCTCTATTCTCTGGAACTCGCCCACTAAATACCTCTGCATTGCACCTGCTCTCTCCTTTCAGAATCCTGGAGTAGAGTCCTGTAGCTCAGTGGTTAGAGCACTCACCTTGCAAACGAGACACCTGGGTTCAATTCCAGGCAGAGGGCGAAACCTTGGGCAAGTTTCCTTACTCCGCACACCTAATAATAATCCCTCCAAAACAAAATAATAAATTGGTCATTTTCAATCCACGACTGTTTGTGGGACACTGCTGTGCGCAATTGGCTGCTGCGTTTCGCCCACAAATATACAGTCAATTCACTTTACAGTCTATTCTGTGAAGTGCTTTGAGACGTCTAGAAGACGTGAAAAGCGCTATATCAAATGCAAGGATTATTATTATTATTATCATCTTCCACATCCTGTCACCTCCCTTCTAACCCCTACTCCCTACCATCTTCACCCCATTCACCCACTATTCTGTCTCTGTGAAGTGCTTTGTAATATTTCCTATGTGAAAGGCACTCTATAAGTGTAGGCTGTTCCAGTAGTTGTGGTTGAAAATGTATCCAATACCAAACCTGCTCATTTGTCTTCCTGGACACTGTTTCGCATTATAACCACTTTCTATATCAAATAGTTCAATCAAAACTATGTCTATCATTATTGATAATTGTCACAAACTCAGTCCCCTGGGTATGTGCGAGTTCTGCCCGACTGTCTTGCTCAACTCGGGCTCCTGCACAGATGATATTAAAGCTACAGGAATGAGTACCTTTTCAAAAAGAAGTCTATCTAATTCAGAGGCTATTGTAATAATGAAGACTGAATCAACTGGCGTTTTGCACTGAATTTTAATTAGCAGAGTCCATAGATATTCACAGAGACAGTAGATTTATGATACTTTTCAATACAAGTGCTTGAAAGAAAACAAATGACTGTTACAAGTAGAGATGTTACTTTGGCTTTATTCACTACTACACTTCAACAGATCTCAATTCTTATTTTTTGGTCAGCTGGGTGTCTGACACATGCGGAAACCCATCACAATGCTTAAGAGCGTCCAAACCAAATTGAGGTCGCATGCACATATGTCCCGAACTACCTATGTACTATATCCCATAATGTTACTTCCTAAAAGAAGGCGAATCCGTGTTTGAAGGAATCAACATTTTCTGCTTCAACCATCTCCCTAGGGAGCTGTTCCACAGTTTTATTATTCGCTCACTGAAATAGTGTTTCTGTAGATTCAGTCTGAATTTACCGCACTTCAATCGCAGTCCATGTCTTCTGATTTCACTATTCTGAATAGTTGAAACAGCCTGTCATGATCTATACTATCTTGCCCCTTTAGAATATTGAAGACAACAATCATATCTCCTCTCAATCTTCTCTTTTCCAGCGTGAACATGCCCAGTTTACTTAGTCACTCCTCATAGTCCAGCCCTTCATTCCCTCAATCATTTTGGTTGCCTCTGTATCTTCTCGATTTCTCCAATATTCTTTTTATACTGCGGCGACCAGAACTATACACAGTAACTCTAAGTATGGTCTCACCAATAAGTTATACAGTGACAGGATTACCCCACTATTTCGGTTTGCTATTGATCTTTTGATACATCCCAAAATCTGGTTTGCTTTACTCACTGCCAGAGCATTGATGGGAGAGCTTCAATTTATTGTCAATCAGGACCCCCAGGTCCTTTTCATTTTCTATACATATTATTTTCCTTCCATTCAAATAATAGATCCTTCCTGGATATTTTAGACCCAGGTGAAGTACTTTATATTTCTTCACATTTAATTTTATCTGCCCAATTCCCAAGTATGTAACCTATCTTGTTCATCTTTGCAATCTACCAGCTTCATTATTAGGTAGTAATATTAGAAACACTATTAGCTTGGTATCATCTGCAAACTTAGTCACTGTGCTCGTGACTCCTAGTTCCAGATCACTTGTAAAACTATTAAACAAAAGAGGTCTCGAAATAGATCCTTGTGGAATGCCATTGGTAACATTTTCCCAGTCAGATGACCTCTGGGTTCTTCTGGTCAACCAGTTACATATTCCTTCTGTATGAAAAGTAATAATGATTGATTAATTTCTTATTATGAGTCAATTTAGTTCTTTACGCTGCCTTCTCCTGATTAGTTGCTTAAAGTTTCTGAACCTTTAAAACCCAGCTGTTCAGTAGAAAGGACTGGTTATTTCCTTATTCATAAAATAGCTTGATTTAATGCCTTTTTTTTTCTAAATGGCACTAAAAATCCATGATTAGAAAATACTTCATGGACTGATGTGACCTCAGTAACCTTTGTACAGTATTACAGAACTAGTTACATTAACACCCCTTCTCCAAAAACCCCTGTCCCTCTTTTTGATATCAGATGGATGGATTTTGTGTTGATATATTAATTTACAATTGATACTGCAGAATCTTGAATCAGTGAGAAAAAGTTCTTGTGGTTCATAAACTGGACATTTAATTAAGCATTTAATATAGCTGCACTCAAAGAAAATTAATTTAAAGATGCATGCCATACGAGGTCAAGCCAAATGCCTTTGGACTTGGCAAATAGCAAGCAGGACAAATATTTATGGCACAGAAATATTTCATTTTATAGTATTCCACAACAAATCAAAGTCTGACCTCTAATGTCAGCCCAATGAAATTGCAGCAAACTCTTCTGTGACTCAATTCTTTCCTCATTTTATCTGCACAGATGTTCAGTCGAAGTTCCACTTTGATCAAATTGGGCACCACAGTGAATGTTAGCAGCAATATTATTTTTGCTTATTTAAATTTCACTTCCTGGTAAGCCTTGATCTATTAGCCTCCTTTCTACATTCTCCTTAAAAATTCAATTGCATATATTTATTCCAATGAGTTACGCAGAATTATTTCCATAAATAAATAATAGATAGGTTAACATATTTGCCATTTCAGATAAAATGTAAAGAGAAATGAATAGTGACAAAAATTATGTACCTTTTCTAGATACCTATTGTTCAATTATAATAATAAATGTATAATATGCAAATAATGTGTAAATAAGAGCAGGCCAATAGCTTGTCCATCAGGAGGATGCAATAAAAAAATTCCTGGCCTTGACCTGAATTCTATTTTCATTCATTCAATGTTACTGAATCAAAATAACCTGTTTCCAAAACTGCTGATAAAGACTTTATACAGATATTGAGCCAATTTACTACAAACTCAGTAAAATTTGCGATAAATCAAAACACATCATTTATTCGATGATATTTTATTTATTTTCAAAATAAATGATATGAAATTCCATGATATGGAATCATGGAATTCTCAGTTTGGTTTGGATACTCTTAACCATGGTGATGGGTTTCCGCATGTGTCACCCAGCTGACCCAATTTTTTAAAAAAGAAAATGGTATTATAAATGTGGTGCACTGGATGTTCCTTGGTGTGCTGCATATATAAATATAGTAAAACTCACATAAGTTGTATCAGTCAAGACCTTAACATTTAATATGACTTGCGCAAAGTCCAAATTGCAGGCAAACTGTAGACGTCGTTGAAAATCCAATTTCATCAATAATCTACACTGCACGTGCGGTAAGTGCGCATATGGTAATTCATCATTGCAGCCAGTTAGCGCACATTCAGTGATGGGTTAAAACTACATTTCCTACAATTCAATGCGTTTGACACGTCACCACATGTGCATTTACCGTAATTGCAGGAAATCAAGTTCTTCTGCACGTTGTGTTGATGGATGAAGACTCGATTTCCTGCAATTCAATGCAGCTTGTCATTAAGTATGCACACGACGACGCATAAGAATGTCATTTTTCACGATTCAAGGCCTCCGGTAAGCACGGAAGTAATGGAAGGCAGTGGAGCAGAGTTACGAGTTAGGAGGTGATCAATGTGAGTAGTGCAAAGAGATATAAGTGGTTTTGATAGGAAACTGAATGGGACTCAGGTGAATGTACAACTAAGGAGGTTATAAGATTTGTAAAGATAAGACTTACGCGAGTTTTACTGTGACATGTATATTGTTCTTTGTGAAGGTAATATATACTCTACTTTTGTGCACTAAAGTACTCTGTGCTACACATGCTGACACTAATCTAAGGTCGAGTAAACTTGATATAAGCAGTATCTGTTGAATAACAATACATCATATCATAACCCAATAGGCGTAACTGTTGAACCATTTTTTAGTATTCTTCATTCATTGACACGGTGCTATTTATAATGATATATATATTTTAAATCGCTTTATATATTATTACAAAAATCTGTTGCAGGTGAGGACCAGTCTAAGAATTGTGCATCACCACAAATGCTCTAAAGTCAAGCAAGCTGTAGGATGTTGTAAACATTCTGAGACCCACTCTGCAGGACTCTATATAAATGCAAGTTGTTGTTGAGGTCTTGTGAATTCCCTGGTTACCTTAAACTCATGACATGAGTCCAGTGCAACATTTTTGGCTGCACAATTCTGTGGGGATACTTTTTAAGAGTGTATCACTGCATTACATACACCTTTATTCATGTTAATATAATTCCAGTGCAAACTGCAAAAATAATATTTACAAACAAGGTTACCCAAACTGTAGCAGGAAAGTTGTCTATTTAGATTATACAGATGGAGCTGCACCTTACAGAACTACTCCATCCTTATTAAGTTTCCATCTTGTCAAAGTCAACTTTAAAAATATAATACAGAGGGTCCTATTGTGGCTGAGTCAGCTTCTTCTGCAGAATAATTGCAGAGTGTTGTAAAGAAAAAAACTCAAAAAGTTACAAATGACTTTTACTGTCACAAGCCATAACAAGTCTGTTTGAAATGACAGGAACCCACTTGGCTTCTGATACTCTGAATGTTCCCCACAAGAGCACATAAAATATGCAAATTCAGTTACAATGCAAGATAAAGCTTTCACTTTTCCGTCAGCCTATTGGAAATCTTTCCATATACTATCACTCCGCTCCCCCAATCCGCAGCAAGGTGCTATGAGTGATATGAGTCCAGGACCACTGCTGTGCTGACAGAATGTCTGTCAGACATCAAGTCCTGGATGAGAGATAACTTTCTTCAGTTGAACGTCAACAAACCCAAGGCTCTCCTGATTGGCTCCCGTCAGCGCCTCCGCTCTGCCTTCCCCCACCTCTGCAACGTCACCCGTCTCACACAGAAGGCCACCGAAACCCTCGTACACGCTTTCATTACATCAAGGTTTGACTATGCAAACTCACTGCTTGTTGGCCTCCCCAACTCCTCCCTCCACAGGCTGCAGATCATCCAGAACTCTGCAGCCTGTGTCCTCTCCCACACCAGGCTCCGTGACCCTATCACCCCCATCCTCGCCTGACTCCACTGGCTTCCCATCACACAGAGGATACAGTTCAAGATCCTGGTCCTCACCATCAAAGCCCTCCATGGTCTTGCTCCCACCTACCTCTCCGATCTCCTAATCCTCTACCACCCTGTTCGCTCCCTCCGCTCAGCCGGCTGCGGCCTGCTTCACGTCCCCCGCCCTGCTCGCCCCACTATCGGCAGGTGGCCTTCCGCCACTCTGCCCCCACCCTCTGGAACTCCTTCCCTCCGTCTCGACACCTCCCTCTCCACCTTCAAGACCCACCTCAAGACCCTCCTCTTCCACTGTGCTTTCGATCTCCCTGCTTCCCCCCCCTGCCCTCCCCCCTCCCGACCCTCAACTCAGGTCAGTAACTCTGTCTGTGCAGCGTCTTGGGACGTCCTCCTGACGTGAAAGGTGCCATAAATATGTAATTTTGTAACTATCTTCACTGGATCCATATAATTCCATGAAAGGTCAACGCACTTCAACAAAGATTATGCAACTAGATAATGATAAAGTGGACTTTTCAGATTTGTTAAGTACACTGAATACTTAAAGGAAAGTTTTATTCTCAACCAGCATAACTCAATACAGTACTTCCACTGGTATTCTGTGTATTTAAGCTTAGTATTTCACACTGGGACTCAAAATCTAGGCTGACACACCAGTGCAAAGTAGGGGAGCTCTGCATTGTTGAAGTTGCCGTTTTTCAGATATGACATTAAACTGATTTCTCATCCGCCTGTTCAGGTGGACATCAAAGATCTTATGATAGTATCTGAAATGGGAATTTCTCCTAGTGTCCTGGTCAGCAAGGAAGGTACAACTGTATTTATTGTTATGACCTCCACCGCCAATGACAAAAGTTTTGACTTACAGGGTGAGGATTCTGTACCCTTCTCTGCCTCTCCTTTTGACAATAAGAGGGCAATTTGTGATATTTCTCAACAGGGTCCAGGAATTCCATTAGAATTTTCACTCACCCTTGGGAACTCCTCTCTGAAGAAGACTGTGTCAGAGCTCATTTCCAGTGGGTCAGAGTAACATAAGTACAGTTATGGGTAGAAATCGTATTCCACCAGCCTGCCAGCTACCACACGCCATTCTGTTCACAGAGCAGTCTTTCCAGGACTCTGACTCAATGTAGTTCTTAAGTCACCCATTGGGAGATGCTCAGGTGCATCTTGGGTGACTAATTCACTCAGCCTTTGACCCTTTTCCCTTCACTTGTCATCTCTCCATGAATGAGATTGGGGCTCTCCATTTGGATGAATCGTGGTCATAAACTCTTGTCCCTCCTGCTGCTCTGTGCTGTCTGAATAAACAGTTAACAATTATTATAGCAGTGAAAGCTATGTGATATGAATCAGTGAGTTATCGCAGGGCATGGGAACACCTACTGCTAGTGTATGCTGTTGTATTTGGAACCACAAACAAAATCTTGTCCAGTTCCTAATAACTGTCTAATAAAAGATCCCTTGAGAGGCTCTATCCGTCCCTCACTTTTTGTTTGCTTGTGTGCTTGGACTCTTCTCCCTCGCCTATGCTGCTCTCTGATGCAGAAGTAATTGTAGTCGTACAGAATATAGAAAGGGTAAATTGTTGGAACCATTGCGAGCTTGCTGTTCGCAAGTAACAAGGAGATCATCAATGTTGTTGCTAACACTGAATACTGCTGTGCTAAACTGATATCCAGTTCAGAAGCCCAATACACTAATCTAGGCGTAAATTAAATCACAAATCATTACGCGTTACACTAAATCCTGTGAAGCGCTTTGAGACGTTCTCCCAATGTGAAAGATGCTATGTCAGCTGCAAGGATTATTATTATGTGGATATGAAAACTCTGCATAAAATGGAGCTCTGTGTGTTTGTGTGTACGTGTGTGTGTGCGCATGTTGTGTGTTTGTCTCTCTCTCACTCTCCAATCGTTTGCCTCTCCACCTCTCTGTGTGTATCTCTAACCTGTACTTACTTGGATATTGTATTTATTTTGTTGTTGATAGTTCACTCCTGCTCCACTGAATCATGCTCTTAGATGCCTCACGCACATGCACTCAACTAAAAGTAATTCATCAACATCACAATCTAACTTGAAATCCACATCAGGGCTTGATAAGGATAGTTGTCATATATTCTACTATACTACAGTTTGGACAGATATCATTTAATAGTCTATTATGTTGCATGTGTAAACCATGTGTAAATGCCTGTGGTACAGAGGGAATTATCCCTATCATTGAGTAATTATAGTCTTATTTACAGCAAGATAAAGTATATTTTGGAGTTGAGGAGACATAAAACTTCCTAACTATTAAAATGGTCAGGTCTGGTCAAGGTGCAAAGGAGGTCTTTTTCTTTTTCCAAGAGCAGCAATAAAGAATCTGGCTTAACCGAGCCATTGTCCCATGCTTGGGTGGATGGATGCTCATAAAAGTTCACTGTCCCTCACAAATTTGGTTTGCGCGGCTGGCTTGGTTGCATTAACCGAGCATATCTCACAAATCAATTGGAAAACATGAAAAGTTAAATAATGAGAAATTAAGAGTAAAAGATCAAACAACAACATGCAGGAAGACTAGCAATGAGGTTCATGGAGAGAGAATAAAGGGGACAGAAGACCATAGATATTTGGGTGAATTAGAAACAGTTCATGTCAAAACGGTGAAACAAGCACCACAATATAAAGTATCTGCCGAAATGAGAGCAAAGGCAGATATTAAGAGAAAACGTGAATAGTGAAAGAGAAAATAAATTGTGGAAAAAGAGATAAAATAGTCGAGGGAATATGGCATAAAGCTTTACAATTCCTACTAGCATCTTTCACAACACTTGCCTTTCACTAACATAGATTGTTCAAGATAGCTATTAAATCATCTACAGGAAAAGCTAGCTTACCCATTAACATTTTCCATGTGGATGTGTGACCATGTTTTATCCATATAAATGTCCCATAGGACATGCAAAACTAGCGTCTGTTGAGGTCACATGTACCCCATATGCTTTCATCTTCTGCCCCATAAATACCTTAAAATCTCTTGAGGATATATCCAGTAAATATAGCATCCTGGCAGCAACATTGCATCTTACAGCACATGTTCTCTTTTCAGCGTGAATAAAATAGGCTGTGGCATTCAGATTTACACATAGCTATTTTTATCTGTGGTTTATAGAAAATGGATTCGAGCACATCCTCGACATTAATATATTTTTTTAAAAAACGGTTAGTAATTTTACCACTATCATTATAGCAGAGATTCATTCATGCAAATTGTGAAATCAGAGCCCAAAATTGGTACAAATCAGAGCCCAAAATTTTCTTGGTTTCTACATTCCATCTTTCCAATTAAATAGCTGCAAAGGATATGTGCTTACTATTGAAAATGTGGGTCATTTTAATTTTATGCCTTTCGAGACTAAAATGGGGATGAAGATGGTTATTGTTGTACATTATCATTTCTCTCTCTTACACAGAACATTTTTTTCTGGTTTAATGCTGCTTTGCCAGTCCAGAGACAGTAATGATGTAAAGTTGGGAATGGGATTTTAGTTTCCTGATGATTTCAGGATATATAAATTCAAAAACCAAAGTTAAATCCTAAAAAAATCATAACTCACTTCCTTATAATGAGTAAAGACCACAAATTCATAACCCTGATACACACAACACAACAAATCACATTTGTATAGTGTCTTTCACGTCGGGAGGACATTCCAAGGAACTGACCAGTCAGGGATTTGGACCTGAGCTGGGAGTTGGGATCAGTATGGGTGGAGAGCAGAGAGGGTAGGGGTAGGAGGATGACCGAAGTTGCGGTTGAAGAGGAGGGTCTTGAACCTTGAAGGAGGCAAGGGAGTGAGAGAGGCAAAGGGACTGTGGGATGGAGTTCCAAAGTGTGGTTGCAGAAAGGCTGAAGGTCCAAAAGCCAACGGTGGGGCGGGCAGAGCGGGGGACATGGAACAGGTCAGAGCCCGCTGAGCAGAGGGAGTGGAGAGGTCTACATGGAGTTAACAGAGTCAGGTCACAGAGGTAGGGAGGAGTAAGGCTGTGGAAGTCTCCATGTGATTGTTCTTCATCCTTATTTGCTAACTTCCTGTAACGTTTTTTGGAAATGTTACAATAAATGGATTTTAACTGTGTAAAATATTTGTCTTGCCATCTCTGGGCACATGGGCAAAGTACAGACAAGTGGCGAACACAACTAAACAATCTATGTGAAGGTGGCAAAAACAGCAACGTCATACCAGCATTGATGTAGATTTTATCATGCTAAAACATCCCTGTTATCACACTGGTTAAGGGTTCTGCATTACTTGTGGAGTCCTGTAGCTCAGTGGTTAGAGCACTCGCTTTGCAAGCGAGAGACCCGAGTTCAATTCCAGGCACAGGGCGAAACCTTGGGCAAGTTTCCTTACTCCACACGTCTAATAATAATCCCTCCAAAAAAAAAACAATAATAAAAAATTGGTCACTTTCAATCCATGACTGTTTGTGGGACATTGCTGTGCGCAATTGGCTGCCGCATTCACCCACAAATATACAGTCAATTCACTTTACAGTATATTCTGTGAAGTGCTTTGGGACGTCCTCCCGACGTGAAAAGCGCTATATCAAATGCAAGGGTTATTATTATTATTATTATTATTACTTCTTCAGATTGGTTAGTTTTAACTCATTATTCACCATGTAAAGCATTTCAGATCTTTTTCTGTCAACGATCCCTGCCCTGTTTTATTTTCCCACTCGCTTTTCTACAACTTTCTTTCGTATTAATCTGCATTCTGTCCATCGGCGACCTCTCTGCTGCCTTCAACATCATTGACCACTCTATCCTCATCCATCGCCTCTCCTCTCACCTCAATCTTCACGATTCTGTCCTTGACTGGTTCAGATCGTACCTCTCACACCGCCTGCATTTCATCTCCACAAACGGTTTCTCCTCTACCCCACACACCATCGCGTGCGGAGTTCCTCAGGGCTCTGTCCTGGGTCCCTTCCTCTTCAATATCTTGGTGACATAATCTGCAAACTCCTTGCTTGTCGGCCTTCCCAACTCCTCCCTCCACAGGCTGCAGATCATCCAGAAGTCTGCAGCCCGTGTACTCTCCCGCACCAAACTCCGTGACCCTATCACCCTCATCTCGTCCGACTCCACTGGCTTTCCATCACACAGAGGATACAGTTGAAGATCCTGGTCCTCACCTTCAAAGCCCTCCATGGTTTTGCTCCCCCCGCCTCTGCAACCTCCTAACCCCCTACCATCCTGCTCGCTCGCTCGCTAAGCCGGCTCCAGCCTGCTTCACATCCCCCACCTTGCTCACCTCACTATTGGTGGGCAGACCTTCTGCCACTCTGCCCCCCGTCCTCTCGAACTCCATTCTGCAGTCCCTCCATCTCACTCCCTCCCTTGCCTCTTTCAAGACCCATCTCAAGATCCTCGTTTTCGACCGTGCTTTCGATCTCCCTGCTTTCCCCCACTGGCCTCCATACTCCCCGATCCCGACCCCCAGCTCGGGTCCAAAACTCTGACTGTCCAGCGCCTTGGGACGTCCTCCCGACTTGAAAGGCGCTATAAAAATGTAATTTTGTTGTTGTTCTTGTAATTTAATAACTCCAACAATAATGTATATAGGTTTCTTTCTGTTTTGTTGACTTTGTGATCTTTAGCTCATGTCCTTCTTCACCTGCACTGGGGGATCTGGGTTTGAATTCTGTCCTTGATTGAAATTTGCATTTTGGCTTCCTCAGGCTGTGAATTGCTGACCTCAGAAATAAAGTGCGTAGCTGACAGAAGGAAAGGAAAATCAGCAGTACTTCTGGGATCTGGGATCACAGTGCAACACAAATACCAGCTACCCATGGAGGGATAATTGCTAACTGTTAGCTCTTTGTTGCGGAGAACCCATGATCAAAAAGAAAATTTGCTGAATCAAGCAGTTCTGATATTCCAAACACTTTTTTTTGTGTCAATTTCATCCTGTACAGCAAAACATCACTTTGTGGACACCTCAGCAAATAAGAGCCACTTGCTATTCACTCCACTGATTTTTTTTCATTTAAAACTCATGGTTACCAAAATCCCTTATTTAATCACTAATGATCGCACTTTACTAACAAGGACAAAATAGA
Source organism: Callorhinchus milii (assembly GCF_018977255.1). Taxonomy (NCBI): domain Eukaryota; kingdom Metazoa; phylum Chordata; class Chondrichthyes; order Chimaeriformes; family Callorhinchidae; genus Callorhinchus; species Callorhinchus milii. Next base: position 73,198,466 of record NW_024704743.1, on the reverse strand, counting down.
TCAGTGTATTGACTGCCCTTAATGGCAATTTCTGCAGTATTTTGCCTCATGTCTTACCTTTGATTTGAACATATTGATCTCTATTTACCTCTTTTCATAATAGTGAACTAAAACAAGGAACAATCTTTATTACCATTATTTGACTAATTGTCATTATCTACTTTTGTTCATACAGTGATAAAAGCAACAGAGAATACTGTGCACGCAGTGTGTGAAATGTGAGAGGTCCAATATTACTTCTAACCCAACATTCTATTTATCATTGCAATGACAGCTTCCGAATTTAACAATCCTTTCAATGTTTGGGGAAACTCGGCTCAAATCATCCTGCTGCTCCACCTTTCTTTCAACAAGATACCCTTCACTCTGCAATCATATCTGCTATTTTCAGCACCAACGTATCTTCCCTCACATCTCAATATTAAATGCCATCTGCCATTAATTAATTTAGTTGCGAAGTCTCAGTGGACCTTGCTGAACTTCATTCCTCTCCTTGAAACATCCTGTTTTTTTCACACAACTTGGTTTCATCCTCAACATTAGACATTCTCCTTACAATAGCCTAAATTTTGGTCATTAATAAATATTACAAACAGCAGGTGTCACAGGACTGATCCCTGGAGGATGTGGCTGGTCACAGCTGCTCAATTAGAAGCATCAGCGATGATTTCCTATGATTCCCTCAATTTCCTATTATCTAAGCAATTCATTATTAAATTTACGATTCTCTCTGATTTCACTTGCTTTCATTTCAGTCGAAAAGTCTCTCGCCAAAGCCAATGTCATAACCACCAGATGGACTAAAACTAATCTTAGACCAATAGTCTTCATGAATCCAAATGTGTAGGAAAAAAATGTTTAAATGTTTAATTCATTGGCCCTAGTCAAAACTGTAAAGCGTAGAACTTGTCAACAATTTGTGCATAAAATTACATAAGGTTCTTATTCTGTAACAAATGGCAAAAGATATAATGCTACCAGGGTGCTGCACAACTCATTCAGTGGATAGACAAGTGAAGTTAAATAATGGGGTCTGAACAAACGATTTGCATCCGGAATTGCAAATGTTGAATTCCGCCCATAACCAAACATGGTTCATATCATTCCGTGGCGCACACTACTGTTGCATGGTTTACAGGAAAATTCTACATGCTAAATTTACAGAATCTAAAACAGATGTGCTTCAATGCGGTTTGATTCCTGACATTTACGCACTAGAAAATCCATTCAGCCAACTGGCTCCTACTCTAAAAATGGCCAATGTTTGAGTCATCAGGTTGCAGGCAACTTGAGGTAAGGAACAACCTTATGATTCTGAAATCAGCCAATTTTTAGTGTGGTAGCCAGTTGGTATGCAGGAAGTGAGCCAGCTGGTGACACTCATGCACAATGAATGCAGAAGTGCCGGCTGACTGACTATTGTGGCCCCGTTATAAGGGGATCTTATGGACTCACAGATTACTTACTGCCTTATAACTGGGCTTTGCTGTATTTTGTTGCCATGAATTTTCAATTTTTTCTAATTCCATTGTTGCACGTAAATGATATTACATTCTCTGTACAAACACCGAATAATGTTGCTCCAATTATTAAGGTCTCTCATTAGGTTTCAAAAAAAGTGCAGAATAATAATTCACGATTCTTCGATGAAAAATAAATAGCTCTTTTTGATTTTGCCACCTTTCCGTTTCATTGTTGCATTAAATCTTTTACTCAACGGAAATGTTTCACTCCCTGAAGTCCTCTCAGGTTGTCAAATTTGATGCTACTGGTAAAACTGTTGCCTTACAGGCATCTTCGAGCTAATTACATTTGCAAATAGGGAAATGTACCAAGAAAGCACTATAAACCTCCTAAAGCGTACATAAAATAAATTAGTACTTCCAACAACGCTTTAATACAGTTCATGTGCAAATTCTTAATAGAAACGTTTACTTAAAGGGCGCTTAGACACCAAGTAATTCCCTGCAGAGTCAATAAGGAAAACTGGCTGAATATTTTCAGGTTGTAAAAGAAAAGAAGCACGAAAGCGAGTGGAAGAGAGCAAAATAACCAATGGATTTATTTGTAGGAAAAGCTTAACAATAATCCTTACAGTTGATATAATGCCTTATCAAGTCATTGAGACATGTCAAAGTACTTCACAGGATATACTGTAACGTGGTTAGACTATTTAGTGTTGTTGGCAAAACATGGCAGCCAGTTGTGCACCGCAATGTCCCACAAACAGCCATGGAGTGAGTGACCAATTTTATTTTGGGGGATCAATGGCCAGGACACAGGGAGTGTGTCCTGGCCATTGATCCCGTTCTCTTTTCAAATAGTGCCACGGGATCTTTAACATCCCCTGAACATTGCACACTCAGGCCTCGGCTCTTGGCAATCTGCACCTGATACTCTGGAAGTTTGTAAACAGGATGACCTGGGAGAGAATGTATACTGCATTCCAGATACAGGCAAACAATTGTATAGGTAGCATACATAATTGTTTGCACACAAAATACAGTCACTGCACTTTATAGTACACCTTGTGAAGCTCTATGAGCCGACAATCCTACTGTGCAGTTAAAGCCTACATAAATACAAGACGGAAAATGTTCATCGAAATCAGATCATGAAAATCGTTCATTCTGCTAAGTTCTTCAGTAAGATTAGTCACAGCTAAGAAGATCCTGGGAAGACCTTTTAATTTTGACTCATTGCTCTTTGAAATTTGACTCTGATATTAATATCATAATATCAATATCACTAATCAAACATTTGGGATTACCTTGCAATATTTCTTTAGTTAAGAAGCTGAAGATAATGCTAGTTTAGCTAGGAATTCCTGTCAACATGCGAGAACTCCATTCTGCAAGTAGGTTATGCTCCCCTTGAGTAGGAAGGTGGGTCTCGACGTGTGCCTTGAAGGAGCCAAGAGGCTGAAAGCCCAACCGCCGATGATAGGGTGGGCTGGGTGGGGGACTGGAGCAGGCCGGTGCCTGCTGATCTGAGGGAATAGACAGCTTGATATGGTGTTAGTAGCTCACAGAGCTCGGAGGGCTTTGAAGGCGAGGATGAGGATTTGAACTCAATCCTCTGGGGGATGGGGAGCCAGGGGAACCGGCCGAGGGTGGGGGAGATAAGGTCACAGAGCTTGATATGGGAGAGGACATGAGCTGCAGAGTTCTGGATGATTTGCAGCTTGTGGAGGGAAAAGTTGGGAAGGCTGACAAGCAGGGAGTTGTCGTAGTTGAGCCTGGATGTAACAAATACGTGGATGAGGCTCTCGCCGGCCTTAGGGAGAGGCAGTGGCAGAGCCGAGCGATGTTGTGGAGGTGGGAAAAGGCAGAACGAATCATGGCACAGATGTGCCATTAAATTACAATAACTCCTACAAATCACTTTGAGATGTTTTGCAAATGAGAAAATATTAGTATGATTTGTTCTTATTCAGATGCCAATTGACCTGCTCCGCTTCTCCAACATTTTCTGGTTTAAGTTCAGATTTCTGCATCCGCAGTTTTATTTTTATCACTTAGTCAGTACTGCAATGCATATGTTATTTCATTAGGAAATGTAATTACATTAAGCAAAGGCAATAGTCAAGAGTTTAATTTCCAAGTACTTAATCAAGGGCTTTGGCATTTAATGCTGATGAAGATTTTCATAAACTAATGAAGTGTAGCTAACAAGATTGTTTTCAAATCTGCATCAACTAACTGCGCCAAGCGGAACCCAAGAAAAACAACTTTCATGTTTCTGTTGTTCTGGACAATGTTGACCAGCTATTGGACCAGCTATTAGGTGGCCCACGGGCAGCATGCAGCTTGATGGGTGATTTTATGCGGTTCGCGACCATTTCCAACATTACAAATCCCAATCCCCCTCTCCCTGGTGAATGTCCTTCCAGGGCGGCGGCAGGAGCTGGCAGTTGGGAGGACACAGTGCGGCGAACATCTGACTCCTGCCACTGCCCTGGGAGAACGTTCAACAGGGAGGGAGGTATGGAACAGAAGTTGAAATGTTGGAAATGGTCTCAGTTCAGATAAAATCACCAGCCGGGCCAGATGTGGCCAGCGGGACGCCAGCTGGCCCAGGCCGGATGCGCCCACAGACTTTTCTCAGATAGGGAATATGGCCTGCAGCAGCCAAAAGGTTGGACCACCCTGAACTATGCAATACAATTTACATCATATAGCACCTTACACATGGCTCAAAACACCTGGGAGGTGGAAGCTGAAGAAGGTCTGGGGATGGGGGAAAGATGACCAAAAGCTCGGTCGAAGAAGTGACGGCTTGAGTGGGCTTTGAAATGGGAAGAGGGTGTGAGTCAGAGGGATTCCGGTCAGAGTTCCAGAGAGTGGGGACAGGATGGCTCATCAACCGATGGTGGGGTGGGAATGGCGGGGACATGAAGCAGGCTATGTTTGTTGAGGAGAGAGGAAGCAGTTGGGTAGGGTTGCAGGAGGTCACAGAGGTAAGGTAGAGTGAGGCTGTGGATGGCTTTGAATGCGAGGATGAGGATTTTGAATTCAGATCTATGGGGGACGGGAAGCCAGTGGAGCTGAGCAAGGTGGGGTAAATAAGATCGCAGAGCCCAGTGAGGGAGAGGATGTGGGCTGCAGAGTTCTGGATAGCACATACTCTTTAAAATGTATGTGCACAACAGAAAGAAATAGACTGGTAATACACTCAATTATTGAAATACTATTGTCAGAACTGTAAATACAACAACAACTTGCATTTCAATAGCACCCTTCACTCGGGGTAGAGTCTCCAAGCAATTAAATCAATTAAAAGCAACGTTACTGTGAAAATGAATATTCTATGCTGATTGTGTTGGTCATATCCAATTCTGCAGAAGAATATTTGAATCATTGTGAAAAAACCCAAACAAAACGCAATACAAAAAATAACCTATTATTTACCACCAAAACCCACTCTATGGAACAGTGAATGCACATTAGCCATGGAAATTCTACTCTTTTTAATGGAACTTTAATAACATCACTAATTCAACAATTCTTTTAGAACAATATTCAATCACCAAACTGATTGCGTAGCAAACCATACGTGACAGTTCAAAAATACACCCAAAGTTTTACCTTGTACTTTTGCTTCAGTTTTTTTGTATCTCTCTTTTCTACCTGCAAGGTTCGATGGCGTTCTGTGGCGTCATCTGCATAATCCAACTGCAGCAATAGAGAAATAGGAACAATTAGACCGGATCCAATGAGTATTACACTTTCTTAATTCAGCTTCTTGAATTTAGAGGAAGGAAAACAAGGAAGCTTTTGTGAACAGTGTTTTTAGTGGTTTACATATCGAATTAGCTAAGTTAAGTAAATTAATTAATTCACATATAGAATTACTTAAGTTGGTAGCACACTGATTCATGAGGTTTTGCCCACAAAATATACAGTCAATTCACTTTACAATATAAACAAAATGCACTGCAGATGCTGGAAATTTGAAGGGTCTTTGACGCTTTGACGAAGGGCCATGGACCCGAAACGTTGATTCACTTTCCTTTCTCCGTAGATGCTGCCTGACCTGCTGAGTGTTCCCAGGGACTTCTGTTTTTGTTTCACCTTACAATATATTCTGTGAAGCGCTTCGAGACGTCTCGAAGACGTGATAAGGCACATTATCAAATGCAAGGATTATTATTATTATTTATAACGGAATTTTTATTGTTCGAGGGAACCGGCAGAGGCATGATGGGCTGAATAGCTTTCTTCTGTGCCGTAAATTTCAGTGTTTCTATGCAGGTTAGATAATTATAAAGACTCAGATTGCATTTGCTACATCAAAGCGGGTTAATCGCTAAGGAAGTAAATAAATTCTAGGGTTTGTATTAATGACATCAATCAAAAAGAAATCTATAATTGAATTCAGTGACAAAACAGAGATAATGTTTGCAGATTAAAAAGGAAAATTCTATGAAAATAACATAAATGAAAAACTTTTACTTGGGTAAACAATATGCAGGTTAAACAAAATATAGTATATAAACACATAAAGCAATGTGTAACTTTAGTTGAATCTTTAAAAGACAGTTTTAACAATGGTTTCAATGACTTATATTAAAAATATCTTTTAATTTGCATACAACTCTAGTATTAATTATAAATACTGAAAGCAAAATTGTAGCGTTAATACAGTATTTTCAATAATGAAAATTAGGATAAGATAGGAATAGTGGCCTGACTAAAGCCAGCAAAAATAATAAGAAATAGGAAAATTCACATCATTTATTGCAGAAGCACTGTAATGTTTTATAATAAAATATCCAATGTCTTGATAAAGGCTTATCAGTTGTCATCAGCATCTTTCTTTATTCTTGATAATAGAAATAAGGAGTAGGTAACCGTAACAACATAGCCTGACCCTGAGTATTGGGAGCCTATTTGTCCACAGGAAGCATCACAACAAAGCCTAATCCAGTCCTCACCCAACATGCACACGTGCTCATTTTCCCACGAATGGTGTGTGGATAGCGATTGGAAACAGGAACCTCAGTTGAGTTTTTCCTCCTCAGCCCAGTGGTGCACAAGCAAATTGGAATGGCCCAGGTCATACACAAATGAGCCACTAACAGCAAAGATCGAGATTGGAACCTGTGACTTTCTGATCTGTACTGCCCAAGTCCTGCACCTTTACCCACTAGACAATTGGGTGAACTTTAAACTTGGATGGGATTAGAGTGGATAGCTCTGATTTTATGTTTTAATGTGTACAAAAATAAAGATAAAATTGCTTGTATTTACATACTGTATATCATTCACCAATGCTGTGGAAAATGATGCATGTAAAACTGAATGCTTCACAAAACATTACTTGTTGGTTTGAGTAATTAAGAGAAACCTAACACTTCATCTATAACTTTCTTAATAACTGAAAAGTATTATATTTCGCCAAAAAATGTAGTCACTTAACAGAAATGGTATGATTATGAGACATTCTCAGATTTAGACTCTATGTCAAATGCAAGGATTATTATTATTATAATGAACCAATAAGATCCATAAAGCGCGGTGCACCAACACATGACAGAGTATAAAGTTGTACCTGTTGCTCCCACATACGGCAAGCTCTCACTCTCTAATGTTGTGAGCAATGGAACGTATTGAGAGCGATAGTCTCCTCAAGAAAAGAAGGTGAGGCAAATATCTGCATTCAAGGCATTTTTTATGTATCTCCAGCAGCTAGTTATCAAACCAGGTGAGCAGAGACCTGGAAGCATATCAATTGGGAAGTAGGGCAGCAGTGCATTGGCACTATATATCATAGCACTCTGCTTATCACTGTTAGGGTGTTTCAGCAATTCATACTAGGGCTATTTATGCTGTGCATAAACTATTTGAAATGGGCATAGAAACCAAGCTATCTAAATTTGCTGATGACAGCAAACTGGGGGAATTGAAAATAACAAGTAAATGCAGAGGGATCTGGCTAAATTAGTGAGTTATGCTGACAAGTGGCAAATGGAATTTAATGTTGACAAAAGCTCCCCAAGTGGAGGGAATCACAGGCATAAAGCTATTTGCATATTAAACTGCACATTTAGAACATTAACTCATTCGAGTATCTGAAGGAGAATAAACAGTGTGTCTGTAATATAAGTAGGATTAGTTTACAGGACACTTGTACATTGTGAGATTGTCTCAGAAAGTTTATAGCATAGTAGGATCCCATTCAGCCCATCTGTGCTGGTGGTTAGCTCCCCAATGGAGCTGTCCACTTTAATCCTATTCCTCTGCTCTTTCTCCTTGCTCTTTAATATTTTTTTACTCCAAGTACTTATCCGGGAAGTGCACTGGTGTCATACAGCAAAACCAACTTGATTTTCCATAGCGCCCGTCACAGAGGATAACATCTTGGAGCTCTTCACAAGGATGATGTATTATGATGGGCACTAAAGAAATAGTGCTGTGTTTCAGAGCACTACATTTCACATTACATTGGCACTGTGTATCATAGTGCTATCTCAGGCCAGTGCCTTGGCTCTGTTTATCACAGTGTGATCTTGGGTATTGTGCGGGCATTGATTATTGCTACTCAGACCCATGGAGTGAAGAATAAGTGCAGGTTTAGTCTCTCTTCCACTTCGCTCCCTATCAGAACTCCACTGAATGGCAAGATATTGAGTGGAAGCTGCAATGGATAAGCAAATGGAGGAACAGTCATGCCAAGGGGTCCCCAGTGCCTCCTGGCTATTGCTTTGCGGTGGCAGCTGTGTGGGCAGGTTTTCCATCCAGCTCTTGGCACCAAAAGTGGTGAGGCCAAGATAACTCAAGATGGGAGATAATTTACAAGCAAAACAGTTTAATATAAATGTGTATGAAGAAATATACATATACAACATACATACATATATTGTATATAAAATTGCCTCTTGGCAGCACGTCATCAGAATATAATTGTAAATGGAGATCCTCATTTGAATTCTATGACCACAAATAATCCCCCCACCCCCACACACACATACGCACATTCCCAATTGAGTGCCTGTATGAACTAGCAGAGAATAAAATTTTAATGCTGTGTTTGTTATTCGTTGATTGGATAAAAGGAAGATTTGTTCTAATATTGTGCTGAAGCAGTGGTCAATTATAAACAGCTAAATTTGGCTTTGTTCCTATCAACAATTAGTCCAAAACATTTGCAATTCAAAAAGTCTACTTTGATGCAAATTAGTAAACACATTAAATTTGAGGAGAGCAACAGAATAATTAGTATTTATAAAAAATAACAATACAATACAATACCATTTTTAATTAAATAAATATCTACTTAATTGAGGATAAAACACAGACTTTAGCTGAATCCAAATTTGAATTGAAAGCTATATTAAACTTTAGCGACAATAATTGTGTTTAAAACAAATTGTGAGGGTATTAAAAATCTTTTCAATTCAACAACTGGGAAATTGTACAGAAACTCAGAGAGGACACATTTAATGGTTATGTTTACACTTTTCTAGGTTATATTTCCATATATTACCTAAAATAGTGTCAGCAAGGAACTCTGATTGCAGAGAGAGAGTATAAATAATCATTGCATTTGATACAGAGTCTTATCACGTCTTATCACTGTCTACTCCCTCCACTCAGTGCACTCTGGCCTGCTCCAATGTTCCCCACCCTGCCTATCTCATCATTGGTGGACGGACCTTCAGCCTTTCTGCACCCACCCTATACAACAACAACAAGATTCCATTTATAGAGCGCCCTTCAAGTCGGGAGGACGTCCCAAGGCACTGTACAGTTGGATCAGGACCCGAGCAGGGGGGAAATGGTCAGGGTGAGGTGAGGGAAGGGAGGGAGCGAGGAGGGGGTAGAGAGTCGAGAGGGGAGCTGAAGGCACGGTCAAAGAGAAAGGTCTTGAGACCCGCCTTGAAGGAGGAAAGGGAGGAGGCGGCGAAGGAGGAGGGGATAGAGTTCCAGAGCCTCGGGGCTGAGAGGCTGAAGGCCCGGCCACCGATGGTAGGGCGTTTGGGGCGGGGGATGTGGAGCAGATCGGAGCCAGAGGAACGGAGGGTACGGGCAGGTAAGTAGGGGGATAGTAGGTCGGAGAGGTAGGAGGGAGCGAGGCCGTGAATGGACTTGTAGGTGAGGATGAGGATCTTGAATTCGATCCTCTGGGGGATGGGGAGCCAGTGGAGGCGAGCGAGGGTGGGAGTGATGTGGTCCCGAAGCCTGGTGCGGGACAGTACACGAGCTGCAGAGTTCTGAATGACCTGCAGCTTGTGGAGGGAGGTGGCGGGAAGGCCGGCGAAGAGAGAGTTCCCATAGTCCAGCTTTGAGGTGACAAAGGCGTGAACCAGGGTTTCAGCAGCGTGAGGGGTGAGGTAGTGCCGTAGTCTGGCGATGTTCCGGAGGTGGTGGAAGGCGGTGCCAGTTGTGGCGCGGATATGAGGGAGAAAGGACAGCTCAGGGTCGAACAGAACCTCGAGGTTCCTGACTGGCTTTGAGAGGTGGAGAGTGCAGCGCCTGAGGTGCGGAGGCGCTGACATGAGCCAATCAGGAGGGCCTCAGTTTTGCGCACGTTGAGCTGAAGAAAGTTGTCTCTCGTCCAGGACTCAATGTCGGACAGGCAGGCTGTCAGGACATCGGTGGTCATGGAGTTGAGGGTAGAGGAGGAAAGGTAGAGTTGGGTGTCATCCGCATACATGTGGAAGTTAACCCCATGTCTGCGGATGATGTCACCAAGGGGGAGCATATAGAGGGTGAAGAGGAGGGGACCGAGGACAGAGCCCTGAGGGACACCGAACGAGACAGTGCAGGGGGTGGAGGAAAATCATTCGTGGAGACAAAGTGAAGACGGTGGAACTTTATGGAACTTTATCCGCAGTCCCTCTACCTCGCTCCTTCCCTTGCCTCCTTCAAGACCCGTCTCAAGACCCTTCTCTTCGACTGCGCCTTCAGTCACCCTCCTTCCTACCCTCCACCCTCCTTGATCCCAACCCCCAAGCTCGGGTCCAAATCCATGACTGTCCAGCATCTTGGGACGTCCTCCCGTCACGAAAGGCGCCATACAATTGTCATTTGTTGTTGTTGCATTAGAAATTAGAAATATTCCAAGAATCAGATAAATGTCCTAAGTCAATTATTTATTCACCTAAAATAGTGTCAGGGAGGAACTCTGCAGAAGGATGAATGATTCGCATTGTCATCACGTCAAAGTGTACCTCAGTGTACATTTATATTGTCCTATTCTTGAAGAAAGGAAAATATTATAAATGTTTCTTTGCAATGCTGGTAATGCTCCTGTAGTTCTGCTTACGATTTAAAAATACATTCAACAAGTAATACAGTGATAAAACAAAAACAACAACAAAATCACATTTGTATAGTGCCTTTCACGTCGGGAAGACGGCCCAAGGCGCTGGACAGAGTTACAGACCCGAGCTGAGGGTCGGGGTGGGGGAGGGCAGGGGAGGGAAACAGGGAGATCGATAGCACCGTCGAAGAGGAGGGTCTTGAGATGAGTCTTGAAGGTGGCAAGGGAGAGGGCGAGATGGAGGGACTGTGGGATGGAGTTCCAGAGGGTGGGTGCACAGTGGTGGAAGGCCTGCCTGCCAATAGTGGAGCGAAGGAGGCCAGAGCCCGCTTCACATATATGACACGTGAAGTATGTATGATACGTGAAGTATATATGATACGTGAAGTATATATGATACGTGAAGTATCATATATACTTCAAAAGTATGTATGATATTCAGCACACCCTTATATTACAAAAGTATACAAACATCCTATTTGTCAAATACACAGAGCATTGGCTGCTTCGGGAGATCCCTTTACTGGAGGGATTTTTCCGAGGGATCAAAGGCTACCTCAACCACAGAATAATTGATGATAGCCCTTGATTCCCCACAAAATATTTTCACAGGACTCAAGGGAGCTCCGAGTGGAAATATCCTGGAACTGCAATGAGGTAGCTTGCTGGTTTCACCTCAGTATAGTGAACAGATTAATGCGAGAGCCAATTTGCTTTCGCATAATTGTGTACATTGTAGACATGTTCATATGAATTCAAATGTCACTAGAGGGCAAGATGGCATGAGTGTTTTCAATAACCCAAAGTGAGTGGTAATCATCCTTTTTGAGCACGTTGTGGGAGTCTGGTGAGGGGAATGGGGAGGGGGTTAAAGGGCCAGTAGCTGTCTTGTGTGATTGGCAATGTGCCCTCATCTGTTGCTAAACATTCTCTAATTTGTATGTACACCCTGGGGTGACCTATGATAAAGCAATGGCATCCAAATGGTCTTCCGATAATCTGCAGCACAGTATAAAACTTAGTTACTGAACCTCACATCTTTGGGGGGAAGGTTGTTTCCTCCTTGAATGCGATTTGAATGACAACTTCTTCATCCTCCCAATTCCTGCAAAGATGTTGACAGCATGAATGAAGGCAAAGCGTCAATGAAGACATGAATAAATAGTCTCATAAACCGACTGTGAGCTCTACATGCATAGCTATTTATGAGACTGTTCCAAAAAGCAAGAAAACAATTAATTTAATTACTTCAAGAATAGAAATTAAATACGGATGCTGGGATATTATAAATATGATATGCTCAATTTTACAAGGTGGTCATATACTTTAATGAGTACTCCCGTAAAAGTACTATAGCTAATAAAAATTATCAAATACATACCAAAGTGAAAACAGGGAAAGTTTGCTACTAGCTCCCTGGCTGGTAACATAATAGTGTCTCACTGTCATTTTCTTTGCTACAATTGGATATTTAGGCCAATAAGCAGGGAAATTGGAGATTTAAGGATATTGATCAAACACGCAGTTGAAGAGATTGGTTTTAAAGAGGTTTTTGAAAAGCGCTATTCAATAAAGAGAGAAGCTCAAAAAAATCTCATCTTATATCCTATATCTTTTTGATGTTGCCAGAAGCAATGTTGCATGCAGGCTGACACTTCCCTACAAGCTGCCCATTTTGAGTGTCCTTGTTCAGAGTGGGCTTTTTTACACCTGCCTGAAAGTTGCCATTGTTTTGAGCACTGGCACAGGAGTAGTTGAAGGGAAGACAATACTTTCAAGCACCATAAGTCTGCTGCATTCACCTACAAAATAGTGACTACACTTCACAGTAAATCCTGTGAAGCTCTTTTCAACATCTTTCTGATGTGATAGGTACTATACCAAATGCAAGGATATTTATTATTACGATTATTATTGTGTGCAAATAGGGCTGGCTCAGGCTATGCTGTGAGTCTATGCAGACTTCCAGAAGACCTTTGATACTCTGTCCCACAAGAGACAGTCTAATAACCAATGTTCATTGTCTTCCAATAAGTCTTTTGGAAGACCTTCTGAAAGACTTGCACATTTAGAATGCCAACTTGTCAAGGGAGGTTATGTGGTAGGGACAACTAGCAGAACTGGTGGAATCATAGCCTAGGAATAGTGAACACCTTAACAAGAGGCAGGCAGAAAAAACTGGGGGTTGTTCAAATCAGTAAAGTCAATTTGTTATTGAGGGATTTATGCCACCATTTGCTCACTATTGGCAAATGTACTTCATAGAATTACACAGCACAGAAGGAAGCCATTCGGCCCATCGTGTCTGTGCCGGCTCTTTTAAAAGAGCTATCCAAATCAATCCCGCTCCCCCGTGCTCTCCCCATAGCTCTGCAAACTTGTCCTCCCCAAATAATTATCCACAGTCACCCCACTTGATTGTCACTTTTCCAGTAACAATCAGATATATCACCTCTGGATGGATTTCTACAGCATCATTTGGTGTTTAAGTTACCAAGTATGCCGATCAGCTCGCTTTTAACTGACAGCCAGTGTTCATCTGACCGCCAGCATTACTGAAGTTATCAGAAATTCCTGTAGCAATAAAAGCACAGCTCTGCTTTCCTGCAGCCACATTAAGATTATGTCAAACAGGGTCAGTATATTGTCACTTGCCCAAGCGCTTAAACATGTCTGCTACAAAGTTGATGTTTTCAATGGTTTAACAGTTTTATATCCATCTAATGAGAATTTACTGGCAGGCAGTGCAGTTCATTATTGCGCTGTGAGGGCCACAAGGTTCAGACTTAAACCCTAGCCTCGGTTGACATCTGCACTAAAGCTTCAGCTATGCTTGTCAGCTCGCCCATTGTCACAGTACTGAACAGGGACAAGCTGCCTACCAATGGAAGAGAGAGGAGAATTGGTTACCATTTACTATCACAGCATCTTTGCCATCTGGTCACAGAGCACTGGGAAGCTACAGTCAAGCCAAGGTATAATTGTGCGGTTATACTGCTGGCAGTGAAGTTGCTGCGCTCCCAGTAACAAGAGATATGGAGCAGGAAGCAGAGATCTAAATTGTGCTTCTCGATCGACCTTCTATCACATTGGAGCCATAAAAAACAATGTTACAGTTCTGAGCACGGGTAATGTTGTTGGTAATGTTGGCTTGTAATGTTATTTAAAAGATTGCTGAGTTCTTCTACTTTACCCCCTCTCTTTTCTCCACCTCACCCTTACTTAAGGTATATCTCTACAGTTGTGCTTTCAGTCATCTTCCCCCTCCCTCCCCAGGTCTTTTCACCCAGCTCGGATGTCCAGTCAACTGTATGAAGTGCTGTCAGCCAACCTTCTAACGTTGAAGGAATTACTTTTTAATTTCTTAGAAGTAATTTAAAGCAGTCTGTGTCAAAATTCCTGGGCAGTTCAATGCACCACTGAGGAGAAGCAAGCCCAGCCCAGTTCAAACTTGTCATGTTTATACAGGAGCAGACATAAATAGTATTGCTCCTCAAAGCGGGTCCGACACAATTTATACTGAACCCCAAATTAGTACTATACAATAATTTTCTGTCAATGTCACCATGATTCACCACAAAATGTGTAGTATAATTATTGAGTGGGAGGGAGGATACAAGAGAGAATATGACAGATAAAATAACTTAAAACCAAGAGGTTGTGGACCATTCCTATTTTATTTTATTTTATTTTATTTTAGTAGGTGCTACAGTATGGTTCAATGGACTTCCACTACTTGCCGAAATGATCATTCTACATTCTGTGAGCGTAGACACACAAGTTTTCAGCTCTCATAGCATCACAGCTGAGCCCAAATGGTGACTCATTCTGGACAGTGATCAGAGTATATTCTTTTCTCTGCCTCACAATTTCCCCTAAACCAGTGCCCTAATGTTGGTTATTTTTCAACATTATCGAAAAGTTGACAGTCCTATGAGCAGTTCACTTACTCAGAATATTCAATGTAAAAGCTTGCCTTGTCCTTGCAATACTTATACTTCAGTTGGCAGGAAACCATGTGGTGCGAGATTCCTCACTGAGCTCTAAATAAGGTATTGATATCCTACAACTGCAGTTATAATTAAGGGTTTGTGTCAGTTATTCAGAATTTTGCCAACTGATACAGTGGAAGTGGTCTATGAAAGAGCTCAGCATAATCTGTCTCATGAAGAAATCAAGTGTAAGTGAGACAATACTTTTGTGACTGTCTCACATTTTAGCAAATATGTCGATAAACAAAGAAAGCTCTTTCCCAACTACTTACAAAGGTGATAGCATGGCTTCAAATATCTTGGTGTACAGTAGTTAAAGATAAACAGGTTTATTCAGTTTATATATATATGTCTGAGCAAAATTTGAAATACACATCAATGTCTCCACAAATAAATAAAACACCGCAAATAAATCAATCCAGAGAATTCAACACAAAATAATCAGTACAATATGTATTTCTACTTTAGCTGTTGGTTGACATTCTGGTTGGTCTTAAGCCTTTGGTACTGCACATTTATAATGGGGAACGCCTATTAGTGTGCAATAACAACAAAGGCGTGCAACATCACCAATCAGAATTTCAGCCCATTAGATTGGTAAAAAAAAGTTACAATTGTGTAAAAAAAATGCATTTTATGAACCATACCTCAATTTCCATCCTACCCATACCCATTCCATCATGCTTGATGAGAATTGGGATAGGATCAGGTCTCCCTGTTAGATGAAAGAAAACAGCAATAAATCAGCAGGCGATCAACTGGATCATTTCTTTATTTGCTGCCAAATGTCTGATTAGTGACAGAATAAAAAATGTCCACACTGTACAAGTTACTACCATATAAACAGAAATCCTCAGTAAGGTGACTCTTTCCTCCATCCCCTGAAGATAAACAATAGCATTTGCATTTTTATATTGCATGGGATTGCAGACTAGTAACCAAATCAAACTGTTCGAATTGAATAACCGAGGTTTGTTGGCTTTCAAGTTAATAGTTACAAATTTTATATAATATTGAGTTACTCAGACTGGAAACCAAAGCCAAGAGTGCCATTCAAAGGCTGAAACTATAAAGACTAAAATTTAGCTAATGAAGAAACAGGACTATTCCAGTATTCTGTTTTAGAGGTTTCAAGACAAATACTGTTCAAGACACAACAGAATCCATTTTTCAGGCTAGTCTGTAAAATGAAAGAAAACAAAGGAATGAATGGATGACTGACCTGATACAAAAAAATTCACCTTCTCATTTACCTTTCCCTTGTGCTAAACACTTATACATATAATATTATTATACATATGGCAAACAATAGGACACTGATAATAACGATTACTGTTGGAAGAAGAATGGGCAAGGATAGAAGAAACGTTTTTTTACACAGAAAATTGTTAGATCGTGGGATTCATCACCACTAATGGCTGTTGAGATCAAGTTTAAAACAGCATTTAAGAGGGAACTGAGTAAATACATAATGAAAAATATTAAAGGATACAGGGAAATAGCAGGGGAATATGATTAAAACAGATAGCTCCAGTGGCACAGGACTGATAGACTAAAGGCTCTATGCTGTAAATTGTCTGTGATGATAATAATAATAATAATAATAATAATAATCCTTGCATTTGATATAGCGCTTTTCACGTCGGGAGGACGTCCCAAAGCGCTTCACAGAACACACTGTAAAGTGAATTGACTGTATATTTGTGGGCGAACGCGGCAGCCAATTGCGCACAGCAATGTCCCACAAACAGTCGTAGATTGAAAATGACTAATTTATTATTGTTTTTGGTTTAATTTTGATAATTATAATAATTGCATATTTCAGTCAGGATGGAGAGATCACTTCTGTAATCATTAATCTGTTTCTGAATATTTGTTTTCCATTCAGGTTCTTTCAGTTATTTCTTAATTTTTTCTTTGATCTTACTGCCTTGTTTTTCTACCAATATGATCACTGATGCAAATAGTAGGGCATTACCTTTTTCTATGTTCAATTCCTGCCAATTTAATGTATCAGATTTCCACATGGGCTATCTGAATGTTTTTCTTTGCAGCTGTATTCTTAGTTATTTTTGGTATTTGTTGTCTATCTTCAACTGTCATATTTAGCACCTCTTTCCTCTGTTCTCTGAGACTTTATCTCATTTGAAAATACAGTATTCATAAAATATACGCCAGAAACAGTAGACCATATATTGTCATTATGTTCAGCCCTAGCACAATCAAAGTATCGGATTGAACATAACAACATAGAAATATCTTCACTAAACAATTTGTAAACACTTTGACATTGATGTAAAAACCAATTGATACAAACATCAACCAGCAAAAGTGACAACAAAAATAACATCACAATAATCTGAGACTCACAAGTGCATACAGATAGAACACCAGTAACAAACCAAGTATTATCATAAAAAACAACTAGATTGTACACGTAGTATTATTGATGTGGCGATCCCAAGTGATTGCAATGTAAGAAATAAAGAACTAAAGACTAGAAAATATATTGATTTACAAATTGAATACGGATGTATGTGGCAGCATAAAATATAGTTCCTATAATCAACAGTGCAACTGGGACTGTTAATACTACTATTCAGAAATGGATTCACAAAATATCTGGTGAACAAAATATCAAACTCCTGCAAAAAGTAGTTCAAACATACTAAGAAAAGTTACATACATTCATATGTAGCGTGACGGTATTTTTGTTCTGGCTGACGCATCACTGAAAACCACTTAGAAACTACCTCTACAAAGTGATTTAAACTGCAATAACATTATAATAATAATAATAAAAATGATCTTGCATTTGATATAGTGCATTATTGTGTTGTTGAAGCAACTCAAACTGCTTCACATGATTTCCCTGCAAAGTGAAGTGTCTATCGTATCTGAAGACAAACTCTATAAATTGTGAGAAAAAATTGCAAAGCACCAAAGGTGAACAGTCAACAAGCAAGAACTAAGATTTTACCCCAAAGTATACAATTATACTGTTTTGACCGACATCAAGGGTCCAATTTTTTTGTGCAATGTAAAATGTGAAAATTATTTCAACCATTTTTTGCCATTTGAAGGTTTTTGGCAGTTGCTGCTGCGATTAATGTATATAAAAATTTAACCAGCATATAAAAATAGAAAGGCAAGCAATCGCCCATGATGTTTAAATGGAATAGATTTTCGATTTTTTGTGTGAACGATCAATGGAGTACCATCTTTTATGGAAGTATTCACAAAACAATGAAAGGAGGAAGCAGATTAAGTGATAAAATAAATCACACCAAAATACAGCATTTTTCTTTTCAATATCCCCTCCCCTTCCACCTCTCCTTCGGAGATTCTGACTCTTCTTTTCCACTCTCCCTCTATCGAGGCTATAATTCCACAGTTGTCAGTAACACTCCCCTACCTCACCAAGTTCCATAGCTCCGTTGTCAGAAGGCTGTTAACTGCAGGGTACATCACGGCTGAGCCCAATCTTGTCTTCATTGGGGTAAGTATCAGCCTGGCTCAGTTGATAGTACTCTCGACATTGATTCAGAAGGTTGTGGGTTCAAGCCCTATGTCAGGACTTTGAGCTCACAGTCTCGACTGGTACTTCAGTGCAGTGCTGCGGGAGTATTGCATTGTTGGAAGTGTCACCCTTTGGATGCTAAACCAAAGTCCCGTCTATCAGTTTAGGTGGACATTAAAGATCCCATAACACTATTCAAAAGAGATGAGAATTTCTCCCAGTGTCCTGGCCAATAACCCCCCTCCCCAGATAAAATTGATCATTCACCTCATCAATCTTCGTAGGAAATCAGCTGCCTTATTCGCTTACAAAATACACAGTGGATTCACTGTACAGTAAAATCCTCTGAAGTGCTTTGAGACATCTCAGCAATGTGATAAGTGTTATATCAAATGCAAGGATTATTATTATCCATATTATATATACTCATTTTCCACCTGATAACAATCAGCAACAAGATCCTTGGACAGTTTTCCCCTCTATAGCCCAGGATTCTGAGACCAATTGCGATGGCCCTAGAGCCAATACGCAACTGAAATTATAATAATAATAATCCTTGCATTTGATATAAAGCCTTTCACTCTGGGAGGATGTTTCAAAGTGCTTCATGGAGTTTACTGTGATGTGCAATGATTGTGTATTTTATAGGCAAATACAGCAGCCAATTTGAGCAAAGAAATGTCCCACAAATAGTCATGAAGTGAATAATCAATTTTATCTGGGAGATTACTGGCCAGGACACCGAGGAAAAGAAACTCTCTAACGGACAGCACCTCAAACAAGGCAGCAAAACACTAGCAAAGGACTGAAGTGTTAGCTTAGAATGTATGAGTTCAAAGTCCCAATCTGGGACCTGAATCCACACCCTATGACTGAGATTTGACTGGACTATCAAATGAGTCAGGGGGTCTTAAGGTGTCATGCAACTGCCTGGGTACCGAAGTTGGATAGAACCCTGCAGGGGGGAAGATAGACAAAAGTGAGATTGACAAAATAGTTTTTAAGGTAGGTTTTGAAAGCAGGGAAGGAAAAAACAACAACTAGCATTCATATAACACCCTTCCATCAGGGCAGCGTGTCAGAGCACTTAAGAAGCAAAATGAGAGCAGGGGCAGAGTGGCTGAAAGATTGCCCACCATTAGTGGATGAAACAGACCGGGAACATGCACCATGCAAGTGTCTGCTGAGTGAATGGAATGGCCGGGGCAGTAGGGACGCAGACATTCACAGACCGATAAGCAGAGATCCAGCAGAATCAAATGTGAATGTAGATGATAGGGTTGTAAACTTGGTGCAGAAGAGGACACCGTGTCTAGAGGACAGTCAAATGAAATAGTGCAGATAATTGTTCACATTCCATAGCTCAATAGATTCAATGACTGTATTTTCACCCAGGCTGTAAGTCCCAAATTCCTGTGTGGAATACTCATTTGCATCTACAAGTCACACTCAGAACAGGCCTGAATTAAATGCACCTCTGCACCCCCCTACCTCTGACTTCCTCTCTCCTCACAACAGTGCCGTTGCCTTCATTCCACCAGGTCTGGCCTCCTCCTTGTCCCCCGAGTCCTCCGCTCCACCCTCGGCGGCCGTGCCTTCAGCCACTACGCCCCGAGGCTCTGGAACTCCCTTCCTCTCTCTCGCTTCGCCTCGCCCCCTCTCTTCCTATTTTTAGGTCTCGGCTGAAGACCTTTCTCTTCGACCGCGCCTTTGGTCACCTTCCTCCCCCTCCCCCTGGCTCGGCCCCGGGATCCGTTACTGTGAAGCGCTCTGAGACGCCATCCAGCGTGGAGGGCGCTATATAAATCCAAATTGTTGTTGTTGGATAGAAAATCAATGCAGTGAATGTCAGTTTTTGCTATTCTGCAGAACTTGACATTGAAAGAAAATAAGTCGTCAATCCATGCTGATACATGAGGAGGCATTATGTATCAATACTGATAAGTAGAGAACATATTTCCGATGACTGATTCATGGCTACAGACAAGAACTTGCACTTATGTAGCCTTTCACATAGAATAATGTCTCAAATTCCTTTACGGAGACAGTGCAAGATTGGAAAGGTGGAGGATTTGAGGATGTCAACCAAACCCACAGTCAGAGAGAGTTTTTCAGGAGAATTGTGAAAACAGGATGAGAAGGCACAAGGTGACGGTATTTTGGGAGAATTCCAAAGAACGGAGACAGTGACTGAAAGTTTGGCCTCCAATGGGGGAATAGAATCTGGTGAGAATGGGGGGCATGTATGCTGAGTCTAGAGGAGGTTATAACAACAAAGTTCTAACCTACTTTACCACAATAGTTCAGAAAACTGTAGAGTGGAATCAATAGGGCTGTCTAAAAGAGAGATTGCCAGATGCAGTAGAGGTAATAATAATAATAATAATAATAATCCTTGCATTTGATATAGCGCTTTTCACGTCGGGAGGACGTCCCAAAGCGCTTCACAGAACACACTGTAAAGTGAATTGACTGTATATTTGTGGGCGAACGCAGCAGCCAATTGCGCACAGCAATGTCCCACAAACAGTCGTAGATTGAAAATGACCAATTTAGTATTGTTTTGGGTTTTTTGGAGGGATTATTATTAGGAGTGTGGAGTAAGGAAACTTGCCCAAGGTTTCGCCCTCTGCCTGGAATTGAACTCAGGTCTCTCACTTGCAAAGCGAGTGCTCTAACCACTGAGCTACAGGATTCCACGTAATGAGGGGTATGATGAAAAGGAAGAGTATTGGATTGAACAAATTTGCCAAGAATTTGCATTTATAGAGCCTATTACATAGGGTAACATCTCTAATTGTTTTATAGAAACAGTGGCAGAATGGCATCCTCCTGTTCCTGTATTCCCATATCCCTATCATTCTGAATGCATATTAAGTGCTTACATGACCAACAAGCAAGTAGAAGACATCACTGTGTTTTCACGCCAACATCAGGTTTGACGCCTCCACATGAATATTGTAAAAATGTTTGAACCTCACAGGAGAATGAGTGCCAAATCCGACTGAACATTTCAGAATCACATTATAATTCCTGATGCAGAAGAGTAAGAAGTCTCCCTGCTAACCAGTTATTTTACAAGATCAATTGGCTTTGAAAGACTGTCTCAGATAATGTCACACTTATGGGCAAAGTCGATCTAATTTTTAAAATACTTTTACATGATAGTTTTTAGCAGAAAGCCAGGAGGCTAAAACAAAGGGTGATCAAATATTCAATGATCGAATGATCATTATGAGATTTAATTCATAAGGTGCAAATTCACTGCATGTCCAGTTAGATGTCAAATGTAAAGATTAGGTGAGGAATAGCACTGTATTTTAATATCTATGGCTAAACTAATTGGGTGAAAATTGCAAACTGTAATGTCTTAATTATCACATTCCACAATAGGAAAATTCTATCCTATTGATGCCTCAATTCATCGACTGGTTGTAAGTTTGACCACTCTCCCAATTCCATCATACTGGTTACACCTAAAGCAGCTATTAGACTTGCTGGCCCAGCATTGCCAGCCTGGATTGGAGTGACAGCTACTTGATTAAAAATAAAAGAGAGTTAAGGTGGTATCCTGAAATCCAATGCCACAAGTTGCCTACAAATACATGGTCATTTTGTGGTGCAATCAACCCCATGAAGAACTTTGAAATGTTTCCATGGACTGCCCTAGGCAGCCTTGGGTCCAACCACTGCGATAAAAATGTAATAATTCTTGCTTGTGTTTGTGCCTTTCACATTAAGATGATGTTTCTAAGTGCTTTGCCCGATTTTATTATAAAGTGTAGTCACTGTGTATTTTGTGGGTAAATATGGCAGCTAATTTATATAGGTCAACGGCCTACAAACAGCCATGAAAATGAATAGCCAACTTTATTTTTGGATTGTTGGCCAGGACAGTTGGAGAAAGTCCCTTTTGTTTTTGAATAATACCAAGGGATCTTTAACATTCACTTGAAAAGGCAAGCGGGACTTCGGTTTAACGTCTCATCTGAAGGACGGCACTTACGAAGATGCACTGGAATGTCAGCCTAGAAAGTGAGCTCAAAATCCTGACCTGGGTCATAATCGCTGACTCAGAGACAAACGTGCTACCAATTAAGACATGCTGATGCCTTTAATTGTTGGAATTAGGAGGTAGCTCACACCCACATCCAATCTATAAATTAAGGCTTTGACAGGCATTTTTTTCCATAAACTTAATATAACTGGGAATAATTGACACAGACACACTCTTCGCAATTTTCAATCAACCTTCAAGGTGTAGCCACCATAAAATAGGAACACCGCAGTTGATGAATGTGAGCTGGAAAACCGGGAGGACGGGAGTAGTTCTGCTACAGAACAAGTGAAATCTGGGATTTACTCTCTATATGTGATGCTCAGATTTGAGAAAGCTTTCAGTCCAGTCTTTTTATGATGAAATAGAAACTGAGGAGTTCAATAAAATACAAATTACATTTGTATAGAGCCTTTCATGTCGGGAGGACATCCCAAGGCATTGGACATCAGGGATTTGGACCTGAGCTGGGGTCAGGATCGGGGAAAGTGGAGTGCAGGGAGGGTAGGGTGGCGGAAGGCTCGGTCGAAGAGGAGGGTTTGAGAAGTGTCTTGAGAAGTTTAAGAGTTCCATAGGGTGGGGGCAGAAAGCCTGATGTGGAGCAGGCTAGAGCCCGCTGAGCGGAGGGAGCGGACAGGTTGATACTGGGTAAGCAGGTCGCAGAGGTAGGGAGGGGCAAGGCCGTGGAGGGCTTTGAAGGCGAGGATTAGGATTTTGAACTCTATGCTCAGAGATGGGGAGCCAGTGGAGCCAGGCGAGGGTGGGGGTCATTGAGTGCAGGAAAGGACACGAGCTGCAAAGTTCTGGATGATCTGCAGCTTGTGGAGGGAAGAGTTGGGGAGGCTGACAAGCAGGGAGTTGGCATAGTCTCGAGCCTAGATGTGATGAATGTGTGTACGAGGGTTTCGGCAGAGAGGGGTGAGGCAGTGGTGGAGCCGGGCAATGTTGCGGAGCTAGGGGAAAGCAGAGCAGATCATGGCACGGATATGGGGTAGAAAGGATAGTTGAGGGTCAAACAAGATGCCAAGATTCCGGACTGGCTTAGAAAGGTGGAGTGTGCATCCATGGATGGTGATGCTGTCAGTGCCTGAGGTGTGTAGGCGCTGACGGGAGCCAATCAGGAGAGCCTCAGTCTTGCTGACGTTCAATTGAAGAAAGTTAGGACAGCAGTGGTTCTGGAATCGAGGGTGGAGGCAGAGAGATAGAGTTGGGTGTCATCCGCATACATGTGGAAGTTGACCCATGGCTCCCCATCACCGAATGGATCAACTTCAAGATCCTCACACTCGTGTTCAAATCCCTTCACTCTCTGGCATCTCCCTAACTCTCTGACCTCCTCACTCCCCAATCCACCACCTGGCACCTGTGTTCGTCTGGCACTGGCCTCCTGCTCGTCCCTCGCATCCTCCACCCCACCATCGGAGCTTTCGCTTTCAGCAACTACACCCCGAAGCTCTGGAACATTCTCCCTCAATCCCTCCACCTTGCCCCTTCTCTCCTCTTTGCAAGTCCCGCCTGAAAACCTTCCTCTTCGTCCATGCTTACAGCCACCTTCCACCCCAGCCTGGAGTCAGTCTCTGCCACTGCTAAGGGCTCTGAGACGGTACCCGCGTGGAGGGTCCTATATAAGTGCACAGTGTTGTTGTTGTTATTAACCCCAAAAAGCAATCCACCAATCTACTAACAAACAAATTCCTACTTACTGCTAGGTAAACAGGCTTGCGGAGTACGAAAACTCATGTCAAAGGACTGTGAGCTTTGAAACCATAACAGGAGTTATTCCTGAGACTACGTTTGCAGCAAAATTGGGTTCTTATAGTACTTAACCGTTTGTAAACATAAACTGTGTCTTGAGATAGAATTGGCTGTAAATAAATTAGTATTCAATTTATTGTACTGTTTCTGATCTGTTCCAAAATAGACTATAACCTTGATACCAAGGTGCATCTGCCCCAGTTACTGTTACTTCAATCACTGCTGATCAGGAAAAAACTGTTCCAACCATCCTGCACATGTATGACACATATGACGTCATTGCTTTTAAGATTTGTTTTTGGTCGGCCAGATGTCTGACGAATGTGGAAACTCATTATCATCCTTAAGAGTATCCAAACCAGACACCAACACATGGAAATTTCCCTTTGTTTGGAACGAAATGTTCACTCTCTCCCTGGAAGGACACCTGGTTTCTTAATTCTGTATTTGGTGCAGAATTAGGCACAGAAGAATTTGCTGCACAGAGTGTGTATTGGGTGATATTGGAATTTAACCAGTTAAAATTGAACAGCTTGCCATTAAGAGAGCTGTCCGGCAAGCCTCCCACTCTTTGTTCAGCTACGACCATCCTACGCATTAGAGCTTTGGTTTGCAGGGTCAATAGGAGCTGAGTAACAAGAATCCTTGCTCCCATCATCCAAGATTTTTAAATACAAAAGCTGCGGCTATATTGTGAGATACATCTAAATGTTAGTGCCACCACTTGGGAATTGCTCCAGTGCAGGCAGCAGAGGAGGACATATGTGCATTACAAATGCAGATTCAATATAGCTAAGGGCTACTGTTAGCTTTGCTCGGCTCAGTTAGTATCACTCTCACCTCTAGGTGTAAAGATTGTGGGTTCAAGGCCCATGTCAAGACGTGAGCTCATCATCTAGACTGACACTCTGGTGCAATACAGAGCAGAACTGCATTGTCAGAGATGCCATCCTTCCGAAGAGACATTAAACTGAGTTTCTTTCTGTTTGGTCTCAGGTGGATGGTAAAGATCCTACAGCATTTGAATAAATAGAAATTTCTCCTTGCCAATAACAATAACAACTTACATGACAGTAATTACTATAAAGATCTTTTGATGTATGAAGGTGCTAAAAAAAAATCTTTGTTGTGCAAATGCCTTTTTATCTTCCATGTCAAATTTTACAATTGGTATGCGTTCTGACGAAGGATCGTGTACTCGAAATGTTGACTCACTTTCCTTTCTCCATAGATGCTGTCTGACCTGTTGAGTTTTCCCAGCTCACTCTGTTTTTGTTTCAGATTTCCAGCATCTGTAGTATTTTGTGTTTTGTTTACAATCGGCATGTTGCTCAAGTCACATTGAACACAAAGCTTCACATAGTACTTCTGCTATACTGGGTAATTTTATGGTATGAGATGTGCTTTAAACTTACTAAACACTTGTCACTCTGGGGTAGATGATTAACTCTCTTGTGAAACTTGCAAATTTTGAATAGTGGGAATTTTTGTAAACTTGTCCTATGGCCATTGGACTCTTGAAGGGTATGGATCTTATAGCTTTCTTGTAGATAATGGGATTAAAGGATATGGGGATAAGGTGGGTAGGTTGAGTTAGAATAGATCAGCCATGATGGTTTACTGCCTTTTCAAGACTCTTTCATTGTTAAAGCCATAATTTAATGTACTTTTTGCTTTTGCAGCCCATGGGTAAGAACTGTATTGGGTGCTTGAAGCATGTGGTGCTTGATGTCTACAAAACTGAGTACAAGATTGAGTAATACTAACTTGTAGAAACTGTCTGTTTCTGGACTTTTCTTTTTCTCTTTTCCTGCCAGAAATGTATGCTATTTCATTCATTTGTTCACATGAAGGGTTCATTGCGGCACTATATTTGAATAATGGCATCTAACATCTAATTGAACATCTTAAATTAATGCCAATGGTAAATCAAGTTGCAGTAATTGCACCCTTCCCACTTGAATGATAACTATACAACAACAACAAGATTCCATTTATAGAGCGCCTTTCACATCGGGAGAACGTCCCAAGGTGCTGTACAGTTGGGTCAGGACCCGAGCCTTGGGGGGAAATGGTCAGGGTGAGGGGAGGGAAGGGAGGGAGCGAGGAGAGGGTAGAGAGTCGAGAGGGGAGCTGAAGGCACGGTCAAAGAGAAAGGTCTTGAGACCGGCCTTGAAGGAGGAAAGGGAGGAGGCGGCGAAGGCACTGGGGATAGAGTTCCAGAGCCTGGGGCTGAGAGGCTGAAGGCCCGGCCACCGATGGTAGGGCGGTTGGGGCGGGGGATGTGGAGCAGACCGGAGCCAGAGGAATGGAGGGTACAGGCAGGTAAGTAGGGGGATAGTAGGTCAGAGAGGTAGGAGGGTGCAAGGCCGTGAATGGCCTTGTAGGTGAGGATGAGGATATTGAAATCGATCTTCTGGGGGATGGGGAGCCAGTGGAGGCGAGCGAGGGTGGGAGTGATGTGGTTGCGTAGTCTGGTGCGGGACAGTACACGAGCTGCAGAGTTCTGAATGACCTGCAGCTTGTGGAGGGAGGTGCCGGGAAGGCCGGCGAGGAGAGAGTTCCCATAGTCCAGCCTTGAGGTATATAAAGGCGTGGACCAGAGTTTCAGCAGCGTGAGGGGTGAGGTAGTGCCGTAGTCTGGCGACAATAGTTAGTTACCCCCAAGACACTGTCTTCAGGGATTTAACACCCACAGATTGGATTATCAACTAATTTGTTAATAACAATGTATTTCCAATAATGCTTTAAAGCATCTTAATGATGCTTTTCTTAACCACATTCTTCCATCTATTTGTAAGGAATTGATGTGCAGGAGAAATTAATGGATAATGAAGTCATATTGTGTTGGCATCAGCAAGATAATTATATTGGAATTACAATTATCATGCTGTTTGCAAGTTACAGGTACATTATTTTGCTGGAAGAATATTTTTAAGCAATGTGGTAAATTAATACAGACAAAAGGTGCTCTGGACAAAAGGTGCTCATCCTTTGGATGAGATGTTAAACCAAGCTCCTGTTTGCCTGTTCAGGTGGATGTTAAAGATCCTATGGAACTATTTGAAAACAGAAAGAAGGTTCTCCCAGTGTCCCGGTGTGCCGATACACTACCCAGTGTGAAAGGCGGTATATAAATGCACATTGTTGTTGCTGTTGTTGTTGACCATAATGCAAACTGAACAACAATATCACTAGGTGAGTATACCAGTAATCAATAAAATTGCAAGCAAGCATAGAGCATACATACATGTTAAAATACCAGCCAGCTTCAATTAGACCCTGAGCTATGTTAGGTTTGTGACAGCTTTAGTTATATTTTACAACAAAGGAGAGAGAGATTTGAAAAGGAAGAGCAAGGATACAATGTAGTGTGCAGAGCCTAAAAGAATGGTGTCTAATTTTACACAAGCATAGGGTATTGATTGACTTCATTACATTGTACATTTACAAAGAGCACATTGAACTCCGGCCTCGAGAGCTGCCTGACACGAAGATATATTAGAATGCGCAAACTTACCAACTTTGATTTACCATTTCAGGAGTTTTAATATAATAATAACAATAACAATCTTGGCATTTGATTAATGGCTGTAATCCCTTGGATTGACAAGGGTGATGCACTGGAAATACAATTAATTCAGTTTTATCTTCAAAAATTGCTATTGTTAAAATTTCCCTCACTGATTAATATCCAGGATGGAACCAATGTGAAAATAAAATAATAATAATATTAGGAAGTGATGTTTTCCACGAGATCTTGTGCTGATTATTAAAGAGCAGTGACTCCGTATTTTGTAGGCAATAGCTGCAGCCAATTTGCATGCAGCATTGTCCTACAAACAGCCATGAAGTGACTCCCTTTTGAAATAATGATGACTGATAGATTGTTTCCACAATGATCTCCCTTCCTTTTTACAAATATTTGAAGTGACAACATTATCACATTGGCTAGACAGTTCCTGTCTCAAACTAAGCTCCTGCCTTTACTATCCACTTTCATCACATCACACAATTAAGTTAGTGAGCAGGGCACAACATATTTGGGCTGCACCATTTTGTTAGCATCAAGGATTACTATTCATCTTTTATTTGCAATTTTATAACAAGTCTCTCTCATTTTATAACAATGGTCATTGCTAGACAACACCATAATCACAATGCTGACCTTAATGGTTTTTAATGGATGGAATATGTAAAACAGGCCACCACTTCTGCAATATGATGAATTTGCAATCAGACCAAACCCAAGTGGAAAGGGGTGAGTTAAGCAGAAAGATTGGAGAAATGTGAGCTTTAACACCTACATGCAAGACAGTTAAAGAAGGAAGTTTATCAAGGCATTTCAAACATTAAATAATAATTATTGCAATAATTCTAGCGCCATTTGTTTCACAGGATTCACTGTAAAGTGTGAGGTGGTGTAAGATGGGAGTTAGTGTAGAAAGTGGAGGATAAGGGTTAAACCAAGAATTAAAGTTAAAAGGTTGTAAAGCAAACTTGAAATAAAAAACACTACTGATCATAAGGTGAATCAGGGTTCACAATGATAGGCTCCAGATACTGTCATCTGAGGTATAGATGCTCTTCTTGGAGTTTGTCATGTTCGGGAATTATTGGGCTCTATCAATATACCAGCATTGGGCAAATGGGCAGTGTGTTCGACAAGCGTAAATGAGGCGTGACGGTTGCAATAAATGGATGCCTCAATATCTCAGAAACCATAAGCTAAGTGATTATATGTCTTCAAAGTGTCAAGAAATGGAAGATTAAGTGTCCTGATGAACTTTTGGCACTTGGTACCAGGTGTCCCAAGGGGTGTGAAGGAATGATTGGATGAACCAGTCATATGGACTAAACTGGGGTATAAAGGAGGGGGTTTGAGCTAAATTGGGGAAGTGAGTGAGGGTCGGAGATGGATCTAACACAACTAAAATGATTAACACCAACTAACACCAATAAGATTCTGAAACCTTCCCAGAAGAGGTAAATATTGGTAAATTATCTCTTCTGTGTTTCCCAAGAGGTCTTGATGTATTGAGGCTCAAAAGTTGTTAGAGTGTAAGTTTGCAAGATTTATTAAAATTTGGTTAAACTCAATACTGTTAAAAAATCTTTTTAAAGTATTGCCTATGTGCTATTTTTTTGTGTGTCGCTGTGCTGCATTTGGAGAAATTATTGTTTATTGGTACTTTTCGGAATAAATGAGAATAATTTTAGGGAGCAAAAGTGTTGTGGGTAGTTTGTGAGATTGCTCTGACTGGGATTGTATCTTAGAAAAAATGAGAAGTGAAGGATCGTGACTTTCAAAGGAGCGTATAATCCACACATAAAAAAGAGATAAGAATACCATGACAAAAGTGTAGGGAGTACGTGTTTTGTTGGCGAATGCGGCAAACAATTTGTACACAGCAACAAACAGCTGTGAAGGGAATGACTAAGTTTATCTGGGAGATTGTTAGTCAAGGCACTGGAAGAAACTCACACTGTCCTGGCTCACAATGGTGAAGTAGTTATCCAAAAAATACTGTTCTTTCAATTCCTATCTCACTATTCTTATTTAAGTAAATTAATTTAAATAGAGAATAGATGATGATATAAAATCATAGAATCATAAAGGGTTTACAGTGAAAAAGGTCATTTGGCCTATTGTGTCTGTGCTCATGCTTACAGCCACCACCCCTCCTCACTGGAGCTATCAACTGTAATCCTGTTCTCCTGCTGTTATGGACTTGGTTCAACAGCTAAGAGAAATGGATTGAAGCTTAAGAACTGTCTTGAACATAGGATAACACATAGTCTATAGAGTGTTTGAGGCAGCAATACATCAAGAGGTTAAGATCACATCATAAAACATGACAAGTTCAAAGCAGTTACAAGACCTGCTTAACTGCAAAGATGTGTTACATGCCAAAAATGTGTTAGTCATAGAGTACTGTATACAGTTCTGGTCACCACAACAAAAGGGGGCTGTCCAGGTTCTAAAGGCAATGCAGAGGATGAGCAACAAACAATCTCCAGTGTTAGAGGAATGAGCTATGAGAAATGATTAGATAAGCTGGGGTTCTTCAACAACAACAACAAGATTCCATTTATAGAGCACCTTTCACGTCGGGAGGACGTCTCAATAAATACCCTTGCCCTCCATAAATGCAAAACCTGAAAATGGTAGAATATTTAAACTCTAAGGATCCAGTGGGATCGGTTCACTGAATGGATACCTGGATTCCAATAAGCTTGCAAGTAACCTCACTGCAAAGAATAGAAATCAGCAAAGCAACTGCTTCACTATTGCTTCAGATAGTTGTTAAAGATCCATGGCACTATTTGAAAAGAGATGGGAGTTTCTCCTGGTCAACAATGTTGGTCATTCATAATCATGGCTGTCTGTGGGTCATTGCTGTGCACAAGTTGGTTGCCACATTTGCCTACCTATACACAACAACAACAACAACAAGATTCCATTTAGAGAGCGCCTTTCACGTCGGGAGGACATCTCAAGGCGCTGTACAGTTGGGTCAGGACCCGAGCAAGGGGGAAATGGTCAGGGTGAGGGGAGGGAAGGGAGGGAGTGAGGAGGGGGTAGAGAGTCGAAAGGGGAGCTGAAGGCACGGTCAAAGAGAAAGGTCTTGAGACCAGCCTTGAAGGAGCAAAGGGAGGAGGCGAGGCAAAGGCACTGGGGGATAGAGTTCCAGAGCCTAGGGACTGAAGGCCCGGCCACCGATGGTAGGGCGGTTGGGGCGGGGGATGTTGAGCAGACCGGAGCCAGAGGAATGGAGGGTACGGGCAGGTAGGTAGGGGGATAGTAGGTCGGAGAGGTAGGAGGGAGCAAGGCCTTGAATGGCCTTGTAGGTGAGGATGAGGATCTTGAAATCGATCCTCTGGGGGATGGGGAGCCAGTGGAGGCGAGCGAGGGTGGGAGTGATGTGGTCGCGAAGCCTGGTGCGGGACAGTACACGAGCTGCAGAGTTCTGAATGACCTGCAGCTTGTGGAGGGAGGTGCCGGGAAGGCCGGCGAGGAGAGAGTTCCCATAATCCAGCCTTGAGGTGATAAAGGCGTGGACCAGTTTCAATAGGAGATGTATCAGATGGTATTTTAAATGGGATTGAGAAAGTAAATCCAGAACAATACTTTTGGATGCAGCGAGACTGCAGAAAAAGAGGTTGCAGGTTAAGAGTTGTAAACGGCAAATTTTAGGACAGACATCAAGAAGTATTATTTTTTACCCAGAGGATAATTAACGATTGGAACAGGTTACCAGGAAGGGTGGTTTGAGGCCAGGACAGTGGACTCATTTATAAAACAGTTTGATACCGTGACAGAAGATGGAGGGGTGGGTGCTCCAGAAGCCACCCTACGATCTTCCATCGGTAGAAATAACAATGCCTATCAAGAAGGTCCTTCATTCAAACCTTTCTTGTGTGATATACCATACTGGAATTTGCGCATGGATGGCACAGACGTAGAAAACAACACCAGCCAGGTAATACAGGTGAGACAACCATCGTTAACCACAACTAAACTCACAAAAACAAATTGCAACAAGTCCACCGCACGCCAGGATGGTCGAATTTCTATGCCATATCACTCAACGTAACTGTATATGTGAAGGGCACCAAATCCTTAGGGCATGGATCCTCAAACTGCTTCTCTTCAGACTTGGCCACTCAGCCCACATTGAACTCAGGCCTCGAGAACTGCCTGATTCCAAGATATATTATAATGCACAAACATACCGGCTTTGATTTACCATTTCAGGAGTTTTGATATACTAATAACAATCTTTGGATTTGATATAGTACCTCATCATGTCATCAAGACACCTCAAAGGGCTTCACAGAATAGACTATAAAGTGCCATGAACGTGTGTAGTTTGTGGACAAAAGTGGAAGCCACTTTACCCACAACAAAATCCCACAACAGCCATGGAGTGAATGGCCAATTTCATTTTGGAGATTATTTTGCTTTATTAGCAACCCCTGAGGGTTGCTAATAAAGGTATCATTTGAAATAACAATGACAATGCCTATGATCAAACCACAAAACCTGAACAGAAATGAAGTGGTGTTGTACCATATAATTTGAAGAACGCTGATGCTGGGATTCTTTCACACTACAACCAGATATCACAGCTTGTATACATTAGAGGCAATTAAAGATCATGGTCAGTGGGTATTAAACTGTAGTATAATTCAGGGATTCTGCTGACATTTATAAAGCACTAGAACTAAGCACTTACCATTTATAACATCACCAGAACCCACGTGAATAAATGACAGCCGTGTAGCTTAGCAGCTTACCTATTTATTATCTTCTTTAAATAATATAAGCAGATGCTCTGAAAATCATTCTCAATTTGAACAAGTCAGATCAAAGATTGATTTTGTTTCCGTAGTAAATAACAATATTCTCCTAATTGATCCAGCAGCAGCTCCCCACTGGCTGAAATGTATACAGCTCCATAATGGATAGGTTTTCATTAATAATGCACCGTCTGCAGGCATATTCCTGAGCAACAAAACTCAGGCAATAAAGAAAGCTATATTAATACAATTCCCTGTTCAATCAAGTGATTGCAAACCCAGTCTGACGATGGCTTAAAAGTAAAAACAAAACTGTAGGGTGTCTAACCCTAATGTATGAATTACAACTGCTTCAAGTTCCCCCACCCACTATACCCCACTTTCGGCTGCCGTGCCTTCAGCCATTCTGCCCCTGCTCTCTGGAACGCCATCCATTTATTTCACCCACAAAATATACAGTCAATTTACCTTACAGTATATTTTGTCAAGCACTTTGAGATGGCTCATTAGGCGCTATATCATCAGATTGGTTTAGATACTGTTAAGCATGTTGATGGGTTTCCACACGTGTCAGGCACCCCACTGACCAAATAAAAATTGCTATGGGTAATGAGGGATTTTTAAGTTTACACATTATTATTAATACTAGTAAATAATAATCCTTACATGAGATATGATGACTTTCACATCATAAGGACATCTTAAAGCACTTCACAGGATATACAGTAAAGTGTAGTAATTGTGGATTTTGTAGACTAATGTTATACATTTTAAAGGGCACAATACAAAGTGTTAATGACAGCTCAGTAGACTGTGAGCTCATATTTTGTAATGATAAGGAAGTGTTGAGTTGTGCTATGATATCTCATTACCAGGTATGATTGATCAATAAGGCCAAGGCCATTATATGACCAAAATTGAGTAAAATATGCCTCAATTTGAACTTTAAAGTAGTTAGCAATTTTACTTTAAAATCAAAAGGGCTAGAAGTAGCTTAGCATTCACCTCTAAGATTTGGAGAGGTCAGGCTGAAAACATTCATCAAGCCCTCGCAGTCAAAGGGGGAAGCAAATAGAATATAGACTAGGAGAGGTTGAACATTTCCAATTGAGGTTTCATGAAAACATAAAGGACTGCGCAGTCTTAAAGGTACATAAGAATGGAAATGAGGGGCTGAAGAACCCTCATATTTTTATCCTTAAACCTTTAATATTGAGAAGAATTTTGGAGAACAGTTTTAAGGTCGGTCTTAATTTGAAAGCCTATTTTCTGTATTTCTTTTTAGGTACGCGGAAAATCAGCTTCTAAATTAAGGCTGAATTTGAGATTATTTTACCAAATTCCTCATAAATCTTACATATTAAGAGAATTGAGAATTTTGGGCCCCGTGAGTCTCAGAAATGCAGGTAATCGAAAGCCAATTTTCAGACATAATGGGAAAAGAGTTGAATAGGCTTGGTGAGAGAGGAGCTCTTGTTCTTAGTGGGAAGTATTAATGGGGATTATTCTCAAATGAACATCATTTACATGCCGAGAAACTATTTCCTATGTTAGTCTTAATGTGAAAAGGATTGTCCTTTGTGTGTATATTTGTGGATAGGGTTGGTTGATAACGATGGGTTTTTCCTGCCTTGCCGGCCACTTTCAAAAACAAATTACAGCCTTTCAATCCGTCCATGAGCTTTTCTATTTCTGATAATTACTTTTTCTCAATAATGCTATAATAAAGTACTGTTACAATTGTCACCATGTCACCATATTCAAGGTGCTGCCATACAGATAAAAAATAACCACATTGTAATAAATTTTTTTGCTCTAAGTTATGAAATTGTAATGTAAATTATGTAAAGCACTCTGTTAATTGCAACTCGAGTTACAAAAATGGGTAGAAGTCTAAATGTCAAACAAAAGACATTTGCCAAAACTGAATATATCCAGAGAGATTCATATATATAATAAAAAATATTCATTTGTATTACTAATTGTTCACTGGGTTGCTTATTGAACAGTTTGTACCACTGCAGCATTTTTACGATATTTACAAAATCACCCATTTCTTCCCTCCTGCTGTACCTTGAAGAACCACAGAATTTTGGTTGGCAATGGGGTTGAAGAGCCCCTTAAGAAAATTATAGCATAACCAGCATAACTCTAAAATAAGTGCACATTCCCTTCCAGTCAAAGGGAAATCACCATGCATAGGTGGCTCACATATGTGGAACTCTCAGTTTGCTTAGGATTCTCTTGAGCATGGTGATAGGTTTCTGCAGGAGTTAGACACCCATCTGACCAATTTTTCTTCACACAAAGTTGTACTTAACATAATAAATTGTTGTGAATATCAACGACAATAACATGCATTTATATAGTGCTCTTCATGTAGAATAACATCTCGGAACACTGTAAATACCAGTAAAAATTTAAATATCGCACATTGGATAGATGACTTCCATATGTGTGCAAGTTGGAACAAAGAGAAACAATGTTTTCAATCATGTGTAAAGAAGTGAACATGAAAGATATTATTGCACTACAGTATTACAATTGCTATCAGCAGTGTTCTACTCAGTTTCTACTCATTTCTACTTCATGTCTCCAACCTAATCAGTCCCACCAATGATGGGGTGATTGGTAGGGCTGCCCCTTCTGCCACTGGTCTCTGGAACTCTATCCGAAAGACCTTCTGACTTGCCCTTTGCCTTCCCAGCATTAAGGCGTTCCAAAAGACCTTTCTTTTTGACGATTCTTTCACCCACTTACACCCAACCCCACCTTCCACAGCTCCCCCACAGCCAGCTCAGGCTCCCAGTCAGCTGTATAAAGCACTTTGAGAAGTCCTCCCAATGTGTAAAGCACTATATAAATGTAAATTGTTGTTCTTGTATAATAGCTTTACTGTTGGCTAGTAACAGCTTTGGAGTTTCTTTGTGAATCAAGCTTGTCTCACTCTCTCACACTGACACACATACACACACACACACACACACAAGTGTGGTAGTATCATAATGGTACCGCAGCATTTAAGACAATATTATCTACAGTAATTGCATAGGTGGGCAGGAAAGATAGTCAGTCAGAAGTAATACTGCTATCAATTGCGCAGCTCCCGAAAAAGAGATAGTTAGGTAGAGAATGGCCACTGAAACAGGTAAAGAGAGTTGTTTACAGATATAATTGTAACAAACAGAGCTCATTCATTTACAAATCTTTAATTATTTAGAACCATAGATTTATTAAACAATAATAATCCTTGCATTTGATATAGTGCCTTATCACATCTTCGAGACATCTCAAAGCGTGATAAGGCACCATATCAAATGCAAGGATTATTATTATATTATTAGTTAACAGCCTTCCTTGCAAATCATTCCATATTCTTATAACCCTCTTAAGTTCTCCCAAAACTTCACCTTTTACTCCTTTTCCCTAGTCACGATTTTGAATTCAAGCCCTCTTGTCCTCAATTTGCTGACAATCATAAGAGGCCAAACAAAAATGTGCTATAAATCCATTTTGGTTACAGTCCAGTTTAATTTAGTTAAATAAATGTATGGACTATTGGAATGGACTATTCCAATTGATCTACCTTTGATGCATTTAAGCTTTGGTTAAAGTAATGCTACTGTTCATGATTTAAGTAAAACACAATGCTCCAATGGCATTTGGTCCAGATTACACTGATGTACATATCAGCTTGGCTCAGTTGGTAGCACTCTTGTGACTATCAGTATTGTGTACCTCACCTGCAATACAGCAGAAACCCTTATCCACGCATTCAGCACCTCCAGCCTTCACCTCTCTGGTCTCCCCAGCTCCACCATTCACAAAAATCTCACAAATTCAAAACTCTGTCACCCATATCCTCACCCCCACCAAACTCTGTACCCCCATACCCCAGTCCTCGCCAGACTCCACTGGCTCCCTATTACAGAACAGATCGATTCAAGATCCTCACAATGGTTTACAAATCATTTAATCTCCTGGGCACCTCCCTACTTCTCTGACCTGCTTACACCACCACACCGCTACCCACCGCGTCTGCTCAGCTGGCTCCGGCCTCCTGCATGTCCCTTGTCCGCTCCACCATTGGTGGCTGTGACTTCAACCACTGTGCCCGAAACTATTGAGCTCTCTTCCTCAATCCCTCCACCTTGCCTCTTCCCTTTCCTGTCTTCAGATCACACCTGAAGACCTTCCTCTTTGACCATGTCTACAGTCACCAACCCCAGCTCCCTGGCTCGGCATCGGGCTCTGCCACTGTTAAGCTCTGATTGGCACCATATAAATACAAGTTGTGGGTTTAAGCCCACAGCCAGAGGGCTGAGGGAGTGCGGCACTGTCATGGTGCTATTATTTGGATGAAATGCTAAACTGAGGGCCCTGTCTGTTCAGGTCACATCAGAACTGTTGGAAAAGAGAATGGAGTTTCCCACTGTCCTGACAAATAATCCTTCAGATAAAATTGGTCGATCACTTCATAGCTGTTTGTGGAACCTGCTGTGCTAAATTGGCTGGTGCATTTCCCTACTTGTGAAGAACATTTAGATGGTTTAACATTACATCAAATGCAAAGATTATCACATGAAAATCAACTCCTAAACTGCTTTACAACAAGCTTTGTCCATGGTGTTGAGTAAGTGGAATAACATAGCAGTAAAAGATCACATTACAAACCTCACTTTTCACTCCAGTGCCTATAAAGCGAACACAGTGGATTTTTTCAGTCATGCCCTGCTACAATTGCCTGATAACACATAGGTTCCATCTCATACAGACAATGCACCTTTGGGACTAACATCATAAAAGCAGATTTTATTCGAGCCCAATGTCATGCTGCATCTTGTGACACAATGAAACAATGCACCACAGTGGTAAGAAACATCATTCGTAATGCAAATTCATTAACTTATCTACATTATCTATAGTAACAGATACTTCTCAATAAATGTAATCCAATCTCACAGCTCTGAAAAGAGTAATATAAACTATTTGAGCTTCACTTCTGTGGTAAAGGACATCCAGTGAACTCCCTCAATTGGATTACCGCAATGCAATTCACTGAGATGATCATTATCCTCCACCCAGTACTGCATGCTTATTGTGTAAATTTTATACCACTACTGTCACAAGGTTTTTTTCAGCTCGTCTATAATGTCTATTTTATCAAGGAAACAGTACTTTATTATTAATGTGACAGGAAAAGGCAGACCAAGAGAAGCATTTTCACTTGGATTCTTATTGTTAGGAAGCCTAATTCACATTCCCAATTCAAGAGACAAATGTTTTTGAAAATCTGTCCAGAAAATATCGAGAGCTAGTGTGGTTCTCCTCCACGGATATTTCCAACCGTAAGGGCATAGACAGAGAGAAAGAGAAAGAAAAGCAGTTCCGCTCACTAAAACTAGGTCAACCTTTCTGATACACAGAGCCAAGCTCCCACCAGAATGAAAGTTTGTCTCAGTGCACTTTAAAATTTTAAGCGTTTGGTGCTGCTGTTTGAATAGCAAAACAATCTGTGTGAATTTAACAACCACCGATTGCTGTGCCAATGATCCTTTTGTAGCAGTTCACCTCTACCCATCTCCCCCACTCCCTCACCTGCTGCAAGGACCTCTTCTTATGCTACTCTGATGCGAGTATGAATTCTTATTGTGAAAATATTGGTATGAAGCTTCAATCACAATGTGGTGCAAAGTTGTGAAAGAAAAAGCAACGTATGAAATTTTATTGCTCAAAATAATAACAATAGCATTTGATACTTATCACTTCTTCGAAACGTCTCAAAGCGCTTCACAGAATATACTGTAAAGTATATTTGTGGGCAAAACACGGCAAACAATTGTGCACAGCAGTGTCCCACAAACAGTGGATTGAATGACCAAATTACTATTATTATTAATTTTTGAACTAACAACCGGATTCCTACTTACTGCTAGCTAAATAGAGGCGGGTGGAGCAAGGAAATTTGCCTAACGTTTCGCCCTGCTGGGAATCGAACTTGCAAGACAAGTGCCCTAATCAGTATGCTTCAGTATAAGAGATAACGTGTGAAACCAATACTGCTTGCTCATTTCTTTTAAATCATTGTTTAGACTCACTCCTTACACACTCACCCTTCTCCAAACTCCTACCTTCCCGGCCCTCCACCCTTCCCAATCCCAACGCCCAGCTTGGGTCCAAATCCCTAACTGTCCAGCACCTTGGGACATCTTCCCGATGTGAAAGACACTATACAAATGAAATTTGTATTGTATTTTTGTGCTTTCACATTTTCTTCCTGGCCTGCTCGTAAGTGCTCGGCTGGCTAATTTTAGCGAAATATGCAAAATACACACTTTACAGTATATGCAAAATACACACTTTACAGTGAGGTGCTTTGAGATGTCTCGATGATATGATTAGACGCCTTATCAAATGCAAGGAGTATTATTTTATTATAAATATTCGAGGTACATAAACAGATCACAGCAATAAGTGATTTGCTCCTTTTCCTGCCATGTTGAGCTCTCCAAAATTACCTTTGAGATTTGGACACGCCACAGATCTTCATCCTAATTCTGTACCGCATAGATCTATCGGTGTTTACATGGATCCATTGCATTAACGAAATTGAGAGCTATTAAAGCCTTGTTATAAAATAGACGTTGTGAGTGACTGCCCCACCTCCATAAATTATACTGATATTGCACTCCACCCGAAGACCAAGGAGGTTTTCTGCTAAATTCTGCTGGAAGATACTATCACAGTGAACTGACTCCAGTTTGTAATGGAATGAGGAACAATACAAGGGACCTGATGAACAAAGCATTGTTACAGATTGCAATCTCCCCACAAAACCCACTGCAAATTTAAGAATGCATTGCAATTGAATTGCATGTAAGTAGATTTCTTTCATTAAAATGTTCCATCTGGAAAAGCAAGTCAATTAGGGAAATAATAGTACTCTAGTGGAATCTACCCATTTTCTTAGCTTCATGGCAGAGTTGTTCTATTTACTTGGCGGTAGTAATTAAATTATTCATGAAGCACTTCAGCAGAGTATTAACACTGGGTAGTTTACAGCAAGAGAGCTTCAAACCCCACTTCAAGGCTTTGAACTCAGTCTAGACTAACAATCCAGTTCGATGCTGGGGAACACTGCATTGTCAGAGGTTTTGTTCTTTAGAGGAGACGTTAAACTGTGGTTCTGTCTGCCTGTTTAGGTGGACGTTAAAGTTCTCAGGGCACTATTCAAAGAGGGAGTTTCTCCTGGTGTCCTGGCCAAGAATTTCCGAGATAAATTAGTTATTCACTTAATGGCTGCTGTGTGCAAATTAGCTGCCACCTTCACTTACAAAATACAATAAATCATTTGTAGAACTTTGAGACGTCCTCCTAACATGATATGGCACTATATCAAAAGCAAGGATTATTACTGTGTTATTATTATGTATGGATATCATCAGTTGAGGACAGGATTGAGTTTGACTGTAAAGCTCTACCAAATCAATCTGTCTGATATTACTCAAAGCACCTGGGGAGTATCCGATCAGGTGAGATACCGGTGAGCTGGCACTATTTGTGCACCGTGTCCCAGTCTGAAATCAACATCTTGAAGAGGCAAGTGCAGGGAAGGAAACTGTTTTTTAAAAATGCTGTTCAATCTGGTTCCACTGTAAAATTCACATCAGGAATACGACAGAATAAGTAAATACTGAACAGGAAAGAATGAGGCTACATAATAAAATAAAAGGATGATTGGAGTCTGATCAACATTTGGTAAACTGGCAGCATTTATCGGCCTGTGATTTTTTGACACATAATCTGACTTCTTCCTCCAGTAGCTTGAAAAATTGAAGTCCAGGCAAAATTTATTACTGAGTTTGTGGTTCATCTTACATTATGAGCACAAGAAATGATTTGTTATGATGAAGATTTTATTTGGTTCTCTATAAGAAAAGATGTGAGTTGAAGCAGGCAGTTTCCTGACATCTGCGTGCCCATAAAGCCTCCATCAGAGTTGAGAGCTGTGTTTTTTGGGCAGATTATTTTGTGTTTGTCTATGGTGTGATAATATACTGTACTGCATTGGATCGGAGGACCTGCCTTTCTTTGCTGGATGCCACATTGAAATCTGCTTGAAATCTATTCCAGCAATGTATTGTTACAACTTTGAAAGAGAATGAACAAAAGAAAGAAGTGGCTGACATTGAAATCCAACAAGAGATGAAGTGAATGTTTCTGCAGTTACCCAGATTTTTTTTCTCTCTCTCTTTCTTTCTTCCTCTCTTTTAAAAGTGGCAATCAGAAGTGTTCCTGAAATCTTTCGCAGAATAAACTTTTCACTTCCACTAGCTAAAGGAACATAATGGTTGCAGAAAGCACAGGCACATTTTATTCATTCCTCTGGAGCACATATAAAAAATGTCTTCAATTTACTTTCCATTGTCCCCCTATCCCTACATTGTGGCATCATTGCATACAATATGGTATCTGTAAAGTAGAATTTTATAATGAATGGGAATTTTAAATGCTGCAATTCTACCTGAATATTCCCAAGCTACTCCTACCGGTTTAATTTTTCACACAAAATCTCGGGGTAAAGATAGTGTAACACCACTATGAGACTAAAGTATCTAATCTGGCATGTTAATGTATGAGGATTATAATAATAATAAATAATCCTTGCATTTGATAAAGAGCCTTATCACGTCTTCGGGCCATCTCAAAGTGCTTCACATATTATACTGAATTCATTATATTTTGTTGGTGAAATACCAAAGCCAATTGCAAACAGCAATGTCCAATAAACAATCGTGGACCAAATTATTAGAATTGTTTTAGAAGGAATTATTACCCACAGAAAGCGATCCACCAATCGACTAACAACCAGGTTTCTATTTACTGCTCGGAAAACAAAGGCATGTGGAGTAAGGAAACCTGCTCTACGTTTCGCCCTGCCGGTCATCGAACTCGGGTCTCTCGCTTGTGAGGTGAGTCCTCTAACAACTGAGCTTTAGCAACAAGTTGCACTTATATAGTGCCCTCTCAGAGCACTTAGAGCTCTGCAAGAGTCCACAAGGATTGTGTAGATTCACTCTACAAATTGGATGGCTTTTTTGTGGTCAGTAAGAGTTTGATATCATTTACTAAGTACAAGAACAATCACTTAACATAAACATTATCAGTGTAAATCTGCTAACTAGGTTGAAACATTTGAGTTTGTCATTAACAAATTTTCTTCAGACCTCTGCTATCTACAAAAATTCTGCTGTATAACTAAACATAATTTATTACATTTTGGACACAGACAAATGTAGAACATGCTGCAATTATTCTGTCTGTATAAAGATAATTCGGGGTATAAATCTCCCTTAAATTAGCATGTTCAGAAGGTAGCAATGAAATCTGGAGTTCGTAGATTTTTGGATCTTGTCCATTCATGCTTCTTTAATCTTAATGTTCACTGCAGGTGTTCGAGTGCAGCCTGAGTTGACATGAAAAAAATCATTTTACATTTATATAAGCATCTTACACTCCACCTTGCTAAGCTAATCTGGAACCTTGGGGTCTTGTTTGACCCTCAACTATCCTTTCTACCCCACATCTGCGCTATGACCAGCTCTGCCTTCCCTCACCTCCGCAACATCGCCTGGCTCCGCCACTGTCTCACACCGCAGGCTGCCGAAACCCTCATACACGCTTTCATTACATCGAGGCTCAACTATGCAAACTCATTGCTTGTCGGCCTCCCCAACTCCTCCCTCCACGAGCTGCAGATCATTCAGAACTCTGCAGCCCGTGTCCTCTCCAGCACTAGGCTCCGTGACCCATCACCCCCATCCTTGCCCAACTCCACTGACTTTCCATCACACAGAGGATGCAGTTCAATATCCTGGTCCTCACCTTCAAAGCCCTCCATGGACTTGTTCCCCCAACGTCTGCGACTCCTAACCCCCTACCATCCTGTTCGTTCCCTCGCTTAGCAGTCCTGCTTCACGTTCCCTGCCTCGCTCGCCCCACTATTGGTGGTCGGGCCTTCCGCCACTCTGTACCCACCTCTGGAAATCCATCCCGTAGTCCTTCCACCTCGCCCCTTCCCTCGTCATCTTCAAGACCCATCTCAAAACTCTCCTCTTCGACTGTGCTTTCGATCTTCCTGCTTCCCCCCCACCCCAACCTCCAGCTCAGGTCCAAGCTCTGTCTGTCCAGCACCTTGGGACGTCCTCCCAATTTGAAAGGCGCAATACAAATGTAATTTTGTTGTTGTGTTACACATTGAAGAGGACATCTCAAAGTGCTTCATAGAGCCGACTGGAAGCCAGAGCAAGTGGGAGAGATGAGAAAGGTGGTGGTGGGAGGGAGGGTAGAAGAAAGGTAATAATAATAATAATCCTTGCATTTGATATAGCGCTTTTCATGTCTTCTAGACGTCTCAAAGCGCTTCACAGAATATACTGTAAAGTGAATTGACCGTATATTTGTGGGCGAAACCAGGCAGCCAATTGCACACAGCAGTGTCCCACAAACAGTCGTGGATTGAAAATGACCAATTTATTATTGTTTTGTTTTGGAGGGATTATTATTAGGCGTCTGGAGTAAAGAAACTTGCCCAACGTTTTGGTCTGCCTGGAAATGAACCCAGGTGTCTCGCTTGCAAGGTGAGTGCTCTAATAATATATAATAATCCAATAATCCTTGCATTTGATATTGTGCTTTGTCACGGTATTGAGACGTCTCAAAGTGCTTCACAGTATATATTGTAAAGTGGATTGAATGTGTAGTTTGTGGGCAAAAGCATGGGCACAAAAAGGACTTAAGGAGGGTTTTAAAGGTGGGAACAACAACAAAATTACATTTATAGAGCACCTTTCAGGTCGGGAGGACGTTCCAAGGTCAGGACCTGAGCATGGGGAAGGGGTGGGGTAAGGGTGAGGGAAGGCAGAGAGGTGGGAGGGCGTTCCAAGGTACGATTGAAGAGTAGAGTCTTGAGACCAGCCTTGAAGGAGGCAAGGGAGGAAGCGAGGTGAAGGGACTATGGGATGGATTTCCAGTGTGAGGGCAGAGAGGCTGAAAGCTCGGCCACCAAGGGCG
Source organism: Callorhinchus milii (assembly GCF_018977255.1). Classification (NCBI taxonomy): domain Eukaryota; kingdom Metazoa; phylum Chordata; class Chondrichthyes; order Chimaeriformes; family Callorhinchidae; genus Callorhinchus; species Callorhinchus milii. The sequence goes on along the minus strand of NW_024704743.1, from coordinate 73,154,998 downwards.
GGTCGAGCGGGAGACATGGAGCAGGCCAGAGCCCGATGAACGGAGGGAGCGGGCAGGTTGGTAGGGAGTCAGCAGGTCAGAAAGGTAGGAGGGGGCGAGGTCATGGATGGCCTTGAAAGTGAGGACAAGGATCTTGAATTCGATCCTCTGAGGGATGGGGAGCCTGTGGAATCGGGCGAGGGTGGGAGTAATGGGGCCACGGAGCCTGATGGATGACAGTACATGAGCTGCAGCGGTTTGGATGATCTGCAGCTTGTGAAGGGAAGAGTTGGGAAAGCCGATGAGGAGGGAATTTCCATAATCAAGCCTTGATGTGACGAATGCGTGGGTAAGGGTTTCGGCAGCCTGAGGGGTGAGGCAGTGGCGGAGTCTGGCAATGTTGCGGAGGTGGTGGTAGGCAGATGTCTTCTCACCTCCAGCTCCGATGTTCTTAACCTTGTTCAACACCATAAAATGTCTCTATACATCAACCCTTCACCACTTCTATCATCCTTTGGGGATGGAGGTGACACATCTCACTGGAACTTCAACACCCAATGTCACATTGTTCTAGGACACAAGTTTATGACTGGGATTTATTTATATAAGGAGCTATCATTCTCAGCTGTTGGTGGGAATTGAGTGGAAGTCAAGTGCCGGTCATGGCGCGGATGTGAGGGAGAAAGGACAGTTCAGGGTCAAACAAAACACCCAGGTTCCTGACTGGCTTAGTGAAGTTGAGTGTGCAGCCGTGGATGCTGATCTTGCCAGCGCCCAAGGTGCGGAGGCGCTGGCGTGAGCCAATCAGGAGGGCCTCAGTCTTGCTAAAGTTCAGCTGGAGAAAGATTTCCCTCGTCCAGGACTTGATGTCGGACAGGCAGTCGGTCTGGACACCAGTAGTCCTGGAATTGAGGGTGGAGGCAGAGAGATAGAGTTGGGTGTCATCCGCATACATGTGGAAATTTACCCCATGTCTGCGGATGATGTCTCCAAGGGGGAGCATGTAGAGAGTGAAGAGGAGGTGCCCAAGGACAGAGCCCTCAGAAACGCCGCACGAGACGGTGCGGGGGCTGGAGGAGAAGCTATTAGCTGAGACGAAGTGGAGACAGGTAGGACCTGAACCAGTCAAGGACAGAAACCTTGGAGGTTGAGGTGGGAGGAGAGGCAGTGGAGGAGGATTGAATGGTCTACGGTGTCAAAAGCAGCGAAGAAGTCAAGGAGGATGAGGAGGCAGAGGGAGCTCTAGTCACACATGGTCAGGATGTCATTGTGACCTTGACCAGAGCAGTGGTGTGGGCAGCACGGAAACCCGATTGGAGGGGCTCATGGAGGGAATGGGAGGAAAGAGCAAAGCTGGGAGGCAACAGCTCTCTCAAGGACCTTGGACAGAAAAATGAGGTTGGAGATGGGCTGGTTGCTGGATAGCTGTGTTGGGTCGAGGGAAGGTTTCTTCAAGGTGAGGGTGATAGTGGCTGTTTTGAGGGGGGTAGGAACAGTGGCAGATGACAGGGAGAGGTTGATAATGTTGGCAAGTAGTGAGGCAAGGAGGTGGATCTGGGATTTAAGGAGAGGGGTGGGCATGGGGTCCAGGGAGCAGGTGGTGGGTTTCATGGAGGATATGAAAGTGATGATACAGGAGGGGGTGACAGGTTCAAAGGTGTGAAAAGAGGGATGGGTAGTGGTCGGAGTGTGGGTGGGGGGTGGAAGTTGGGAGGGCAGTGGCAGCTGAGTGGATTCCCTCGATTTTGGACTTGAGGAAATTCAGCATTTCCTTGTAGTGGGAATCGGAGGAAAGAATCTGCAAGGCGTGGCGGGGAGGGCGGAGGAGCTGGTTGGTGGTGGAGAACAGGAGCTTGGGGTTGCCCTTTGTCTCCAGGGTTAACCTGGAATAGAAGGACTATTTTGCAGATTGGTAGGTTTTGATGAGGTCCAGCCAGATGTGCCGGTGGACCATTAGGCGATTTGAGCCAAGTGCATTCGGCAGCTTGCACCTGGCCCTTAAGCGAGCGGAAGTGGCTGGTGAACCAGGGTGAGGATCGGGAATAGGAGGCAGTTTGGGAGGTGAGGGGGTTAATGACGTCAAGTGTGGTGGAGAGGGTGCTGTGGAGGAGAGTAAATGCAGAGGATGGGTTGGTGCAGGAGGTGGGCCAGAGGGGGAGGAATTCAGAGGACTCCAGGGCAGCAGAGAGGGATTGTGGGGAGATCTTCTTCCATGGGCAGTAGGAGATGGTGGTAGGTCTGGAGGCAGTGGGGAGAGGAATATAGGAGTTGAGAGAGATGAAATGGTGGTCAGAGATGGCCTTGTCGGTGATGGTGACATCCAAGACGCTGAGGCCCCGGGTGATCACCAGGTCAAGCAGATGGCCGTAAACATGGGTAGCAGAGTGGATGTGGAGAGAAAGGTTGAGAGAGGAGAAGTCTGAGGAGGTGGAGCAAGAGGGGGTGAAGTGGAGGTTCAAGTCACCTAAAATGATGAGGCGGTCGGAGCAGAGGCAGAGGGAAGCTGGAAGGGTGGAGATATCAGAGATGAAGGTGGGGGAGGATTTGGGTGGGTGGTAAATTAGGAGTTTTTATTGAAGGTACAAGGCGAGGCAGAGAACTCGTATGAAGTTCCAAAGAGGGAGGCAGAATGGCTGAAAACATTCTCACCAATGGCGAGACAGGTTGCGACGGAACATGAAGCAGGCTGGTGCTTGTCAAGCTGAGGGAGCAGCTGAGGTGGTAGAGTTGTAGAGTCGGGTGGGCGAGGCCATGGAGGGATTTGAACACGAGAACAAGGAACTTGAATTCAATCCACTGGGGAGACAATACTACTCAGTAAGCTTCCTGCTCAAATAGGCAGGGAACAAACTCAAGTCTGATTACATCGAAAATAAATTTAATTGAAGATTACAATTTGGCCACACCTCGATTCACCCCATTTGATCTTCTCCATCTAAAATACCAACTCTCTCTTCCCAATACAGCATCAAGATGTTTAAATGAATCCAGTGTCCTAGCCGATACCACACTTTTTACAACATATTACCAATGTTGAATACTCTCCATGTAAAGAAATATTTTTGGGTGTTTGCCCTAAACTTGCTCTTTAAAACCCTGAACCTGTGTCATCTTGTCCTGCTGTATTGCCGTTTCTGAAAATATTATTCCAGATTTAATTTCTTTTTTTCTTAATAAGTTTAGTGGTCAGGTCACAGCCTGGCTCAGTTGATAGCAGTCACTTTAGCAAAGATATCGGGGCCATAGAAAGGCTGCAGAGATTTATCAGTATAATACCAAGGATGAGCCTGGGTAGTGTCAGACTGGCTCAGTTGGTAGAACTATCACCTCTGAGTCAGAGGGTTGAATGAGAAGGTTCAAGCCTAAAGCTTTGAGCTTAGACCAGGCAGTCACTCCAATGCAGTGTTGGGAAGCTCTGAATTTTCGGAGGTGCTTCATATAAGGCATTAAACCATGATCCCTTTTGCCAGTTCAGTCATTAAAGATCCCACTGCACAATTCAAAAAGAGAAGCTATGAAATGGGCCAAGCTGACACTCCAGTTTTTCCTTCAGCTCATCCATTTAACAATGGAGATCAGAGGCATTGTTCTCCTGCATTATCTCTAGGATCTGAATGCTCCCTTATGTCATAAAGCTATATAGTGTCCAGGTGTGGCCTGATGAAAAGACACAAAAAGCCAGACATGACTTCCGGAGATTTGAATTGAATTAAGCACATTTGGTACTGAGATCTGTATCCATTATTGCTTTATTACTTACTGCCTCACACAGTTTAGGCATGGGAAATGACAACCCAACTAAGACTATTAAGTCTCAACCAAATTCACCTTGGTGAGGTCTATTCCATGAATGGAGTATACATGCCTCCTATTTTTACTTACCATATGCAGTAATTGTATTGAATTTAATTTGCATGTGATCAGCACAGATGCAATCCCTATTGAGTTACTTTTGTAAGATCTTGACTATCTCCTTCCTTTCCTCTAAGTCTACAGTCCCCACTTAATTTAGTGTCTTCTGAAAATGTGACTGCCTTCCAGAGGGGGAGGAGTTCAGAGGACTCATTGCATTAAATCTGCAAATCCAAGTCATTTATGTTTACAGGACTAAAACAATGATAATTCTTTCAGTTGGTATAGCACTTTTCACATCAGATAGTCGGAACAAAAAGGGTTCCAGCACTAATCCCTGTTTAAATCACATTTAAACCTTAGCCCTGATCTGTATTCACCTTTAAGATGCTTCTGGATATCTCCAACAAATCATCAGGGCCAATGCGCACATCTTGCAGGAGGGAGAGGAAAACATTCAGGGCTTCCCATGCTAGCTCAACCTTCAAGGACCTGTCCTTGAGTGGTTTAGGTCGTACCTCTCCCACCGTCTTCACTTTGTTTCCACGAACGGCTTCTCCTCCAGCCCCCGCACTGTCTCGTGCGGTGTCCCTCAGGGCTCTGTCCTCGGTCCCCTCCTCTTCACCCTCTATATGCTCCCCCTTGGTGACATCATCCGCAGACATGGGGTTAACTTCCACATGTATGCGGATGACACCCAACTCTACCTTTCCTCCTCTACCCTCAACTCCATGACCACTGATGTCCTGACAGTCTGCCTGTCCGACATCGAGTCCTGGACGAGAGACGACTTTCTTCAGCTCAACGTGCGCAAAACTGAGGCCCTCCTGATTGGCTCACGTCAGCGCCTCCGCACCTCAGGCGCCGACAGCATCAGCATCCAAGGCTGCACTCTCCACCTCTCAAAGCCAGTCAGGAACCTCTGGGTTCTGTTTGACCCTGAGCTGTCCTTTCTCCCTCATATCTGCGCCACAACTGGCACCGCCTTCCATCACCTCCGGAATATCACCAGACTATGGCACTACCTCACCCCTCATGCTGCTGAAACCTCTGGTCCACGCCTTTATCACCTCAAGGCTGGACTATGGGAACTCTCTCCTCGTCGGCCTTCCCGCCACCTCCCTCCACAAGCTGCAGGTCATTCAGAACTCGGTAGCTCGTGTACTGTCCCGCACCAGGCTTCGCGACCACATCACTCCCACCCTCGCTCGCCTCCACTGGCTCCCCATCCCCCAGAGGATCGAATTCAAGATCCTCATCCTCACCTACAAGGCCATTCACGGCCTTGCTCCCTCCTACCTCTCCAACCTACTATCCCCCTACCTACCTGCCCGTACCCTCCGTTCCTCTGGCTCCAGTCTGCTCCACATCCCCCGCCCCAACCGCCCTACCATCGGTGGCCGGGCCTTCAGCCTCTCAGCCCAGAGGCTCTGGAACTCTATCCCCCAGTGCCTTCGCCGCCTCCTCCCTTTCCTCCTTCAAGGCCGGTCTCAAGACCTTTCTCTTTGACCGTGCCTTCACCTCCCCTCTCGACTCTCTACCCCGTCCTCGCTCCCTCCCTTCCCTCCCCTCACCCTGACCATTTCCCCCCTGCCCGGGTCCTGACCCAACTGTACAGCGCCTTGGGACATCCTCCCAACGTGAAAGGCGCTCTCTAAATGGAATCTTCTTGTTGTTGTTGTTGTAGCTGGCCACAATGGAGCACTGATAGAGACCTTGGAAATGTGCTTTACCTGGTACCTTGTAGGGTTGAGCTGTAAGTTTCAGACAAGAATATAATGTAGTCAGAAATTCATGGAGACCACTTCAAGAAATACCTGATTTTAATCTTAATTGTAATGCCAAGTGAATGCATAAAGATTCTAGTTATTTTCACAGGGGAAAGTATCACTCTAATTATTGAGTGAAGCACTGTGTAGGTAAATTGTGGTTGCAATCTCCTTTTGAACAGCACTGTGGAAGGTAAACCCATTTTCATTTGCTCAACGGAGATTATTTTAAATCGCTTACCAATTACTTCATAAAGATACAACAATTGCAGTCAAGACCTCAGTTCCCACTACGAGGCTGTTCTCCGCTGTCTGACTATGATCTCCTTAATTAGTTAGCAGGTGCAGTATTTCATGGTATACAATGCTGTATTTTCTAAAAACAAAATGCATGTAACAGCTGCTATGATCAATCGTGAAATAAGCATTGTAAGATACTACTTGTACACAGGACAATGCACAGCAAACCATTATTGAGTTTTTATACATTCAATAGCTTCAAGCTTTATAAATATATCTATCTACATCCCTGCTATCTTCCAGCCAGGATATCTGACTAGTTATTTTAAAATTCAGGCTTGGGAGTACTGTGTTTTGTTCTGGTTGCCATAAAGGGCATGACCAGACTCGAGAAGCAATGCAGAGAGGAAAGCCAAGGTCTTTCATCTATAATGCCTGAAGAGGAGTGTTTCGAGAATGTGGTGATTATGGATCTGAGTGACATGGTCATATTAATAACCCTTGCATCTGATACAACTCCTATAATGCTGAAAAGTCTCAAAGTGGATTCACAGATAGTAATAATGATCTTTGCATTTGGTATAACGCTTTTAACGAAAGTTTAAAATCCCCAAATAGGGTGGTGAACCCACAATCTGACTTTGAGCCAGAGTAGTAGATCTCCATGGTAGTAGAGGCGTTGGCATAATTACTTGCAGTTGCCGCATTGTGTTACATTAGATGATGGTAATAACGTTTATGCACCAGATTATTTTTCTTGCCTTTTCTGGGAACATAGGTTTCTTACAGTGAAACCCAGAGCTTGAATTTATACAATTCACATAACAAACCAGGATAGTGAAATAAAAGTGTTCTATTCTTCACACTGAAAATAATAATAATCCTTACATTTGATGTAGTGCCTTATCATGTCTTCTAGATATCTCAAAGCATTTCACAGAATGTACTTTAAAATGAATTGACTGTTTATTTTGTGGGTGAAACCCGGCAGCCAATTATGCACAGCAGCGCCCAAGAAACAGTCATGGATTGAGTGACCAAATTATTAGTTTTTTTTAAGGGTTTATTATCCCGGGAAGAGCGATTCGCCAATTGACTAACAACCGGGTTCCTACTTACTAAACAGAAGCATGTGGAGTAAGGAAACTTGCCTAATAGGTCCTCTCACTTGCAAGTGCTCTAACCACTAAGCTACAGGACTCCAATATTCTTCAACTTGATCGTAACAAACAAAACACAAAAAATCCCACATCTGCATCATGACCCACTCTGCCTTCCCCCATCTCCGCAACATCGCCCGGCTCCACCACTGTCTCACACCGCAGGCTGCCGAATTCCTCATAAATGCTTTCATTATATCGAGGCTCGACTATGCAAACACATTGCTTGTCGGCCTCCCCAACTCCTCCCTCCACAGGCTGCAGATCATCTAGAACTCTGCAGCCCGTGTCCCCTCCCGCACTAGGCTCCGCGACCCTATCACCCCCATCCTTGCCCAACTCCACTGACTTCCCATCACACAGAGGGTACAGTTCAAGATCCTGGTCCTCACCTTCAAAGCTCTCCATAGTCTTGCTCCCCACTACCTCTGCGACCTCCTCACCCCCTACCATCCTGCTCACTCCCTCGGTCAGCGGGCTCCAGCCTGCTTCACGTCCCCCGGTTCGCTCGCCCCACTATTGGTGGGCGGGCCTTCTGCCACTCTGCCCCCACCCTCTGGAACTCCATCCCACGGTCCCTCCACCTCATCCCCTCCCTCACCACCTTCAAGACCCATCTCACGACCCTCCTCTTCAACCGTGCTTTCGATCTCTTCGCTTCCCTCCTGCCCTACACCTTCCCCCACCCTGACCCGCAGCTCTGGTCCATAACTCTTGTCTGTCCAGGGCCTTGGGACTCCTCCCGATGTGAAAGGCGCTTTACAAATTAAATTTTGTTGTTGTTGTAAAATAAGAGGCAAAACAACAATAATTTACATAATTTAATGAAATAATTATTATTATAATGAAATAATAATTTAATGCCGGGAGAATGTCTCAGAAAGCTTCATAGAGCTGTATTTATATATACTGTAATATTTTTAGATATTTTAATATTGATATATGCTGTATGAAACACCTCCTCTCTACCCACTGCCCCTTCCAAGTACATCTTTTCAAGACATGGTAATTAAAAATTACAATACAATGTATCACTTTCATCTCCCCATATAACCAATATATTTTCTCTCTAATATTGTGCATACTAAAGTTGTTTTACAACTTGGCTTAACATGTTACTTTGATTTTACAATCTTACAGATACAAAATTAATGATGAGTGTATTTTTGATTATCATCTTCAACTAAAATATTATTCCCATTATCGAAAGAGGGCATCATGCCATGGGAAAGTTTACACCAATTATCCCTAATTGATGTCAAACAGGGCAGTGTGGGTGGGAGTAGCTTTTCTCTATCACAGCAATACTTTTCAGTAGGAGCAAAAAGCATATACAGCTTCTCATGTTCTCCAGCAGCTGACATGGCAAATTGTCTGACCTCATATAATCTAGTCTGATACTCCAATGCAGTGCTGAGGGGCTGTCGCAATGTTAATGAGACATTAAACCAAGGTCTCATCTGCCTGTTCAGGTGGACGTTAAAGATCCCATTGCACTATTTGAAAAGAGAAGGGAGTTTCTCCTGGTGTCCTGGCCAACAATCCCCCAAATAAAAGTGGTCACTTAACTCCATAGGCTTTTCACACACAGTATCGTGTGCAAGTTCTCCCAAGACAATTTTAATTCACTGATTTGAGTCACCATCAAGCTTCTCAAAAAAGTTTGTTCAGTAGAACTCCTTTAAATTAAATTCAGGACTGATAATCCACAGCATGTAAAGAAAGGTATTGAGAGGTGCTTGAGAAAGAAATGTGATCTCTCCGTAACACTATTATAAAAATATAATAATAATCCTTGCATTTACCTTATCACTATTGCAACAGGGGATGAGTTTGGATGATGGTCAAATCCCTAGAGTTTTGCAGGAAAACAGTAAAAAGCTGACAACCTACTACAAGGCGGTGAACTTAAACATCACCGCAAAATTCTCCCACAGCTCCGAGGATAGGAATAAGATACAAGCCAATTCATGACAGAGAATACACAGCACAAACAATCTCCCTCAGGGAGAGAAATGGAAAGAAAGAACAATTAGCAGCATGGAACATTACCGGAGTACAGTGAAAATATTAGGTTCACAAGAGATATAAATGAAAGATACATAATTAAGGAGGTACTGGTTGCACAACGTGATGTGCTTGTCAGATGTTTTTCAATTGTTTCGATTCTTTAATTACTTTTCCTTGTTCATTAAATTTTGACAAGCAGCTATGCGGATATTCACTAAGTGATTAACCTTTCACACCAACGGTTGTAATTATTACTTTAAATAGTATGGTTTGAATGAAAGAGTCTTGTTGAAGGGCAGAATATTAAACTGTATTAACTCACTTAAAATATAATTCTTACGATAATCGTAGAATCATAGAATTCATAGAATTTATTTTATTTTGGTCAGCCAGGTGTGTGACACATGTGGAAACTCATTGCCATGCTTAAGAGTATCCAGAACAGACTGAGAGTGCCACATGTCTCTCCACCTACTCACAGAAATGTCCCGTTGACTGGAATGGGGATCATCCACTCTCTTCCCAAAATGACATACCCTGCTTTCTTAATCCCAGAAAATATTATCATAGAAGGCCATTTATTTCATTGCGTTTGTGCAGACTCTCTGTAAGAGCTACCTATTTAATCACTCTTCCACGCCTTTAATATTTCACAGCACTCTTTAATAATTATATAATCAAGCACATAAAACAGAATGTAAGAAAGCAGTATGTTTTTTTGGACTGAATGTTGACTGGTTTCTGACATGATTTCTGCAAAAATATTTTCTATATTTTCTCGTGGTGTAAATAATAAAGCACATTTCTGTTTTCCGATTAGAAATTATATCTGGTATTGTACTGTAGACCATCAAACAATCCGGAGTTCAAAGCCATAATCCCATCCAATTCCTAAAACTATGCTGCGACTTTAGTAAGTGTTTCTCGAGGTACCTCACATAAAACTCACATAAGTCGTATCAGTTGGGACCATAATATTTAGTATAACGTACGTGAAGTCCAATTAAAGGGAAACTTGTATAAATCGCATAAAATCCGATTTAATCAATAATCTGCACTTTGCATGCAAAATTCAATGCAGTCGGTAAGTGCGCATGCAGTAGTTTGTTACTGCAGCTGGTAAGGCCACATGCGGCTGCGTTGAATTGCGGGAAATGTAGCTTTGACACGTTGCTGAATGCGCACCTATCAGCAAGAATTGGAATCACATTGAATCTGGGAAACAAAGTTCTTCTGCACATGCGACAACAGGCCAAGACCATGTTTCCCGCGATTCAATATCGCGTAAATGGGGGAGTAATGGAGGATATGGGAGCAATGTTACGAGTTAGAAGATGATTAATATGACGAGTGCAAAGAAATCTAAATGGTTTTGATAGGAAACTGAATGGGACTTGGATGCATGTACAACTTAGGCGAGTATACGATTTATAAAGATAAGATTTATGCAAGTTTTACTTTATATATATTGTAAAATGGTAAAATGTATATAACTGGATTTATAGACCATAGTATGGAATGATATTTATAATTTCTCGGAAAAATGTGGGTTGATTAAAGACAGTCAGCATGGATATATGGATGGAAAGTCTTGACAATTCTAATAGAGTTCTTACTGAAATAACTGAGAGAATTGATCAATGCAATTCTATAGATATGGTGGTTATAATGTTATGACCTTTCAGAAGACTGGATAAAGTGCCATTTGGGAGGCTTGTTAAAATTTTTAAGGCAAATGGTATCAATGGAAAGTGGCAATAGAGATAGAAAGTTGCATGAAGGATAGAAAACAGTGAGTGGGGATGAGAAGCAAGCAGGAGAGTTGGATGACATTAGGTATCTAATGTGGAGAAAAACACTAGCACAGACTTGACAGGACAAATAACCTATCTTTTGCTGTAACATTCTTGTATGAATTGCACAAGCATTGCAAGACCTGGCAGAAACAACACTTGCAACAGCTAAAAATCAGAGTGCTTGTTATAAAAAGATACAGATTAAATGTAGACTTTCTCCGAACACAGACTTTCCTGAAACATTTAATGTCTTTGTTCTTTGTTATTGTCAGTCGTTAGTTCTGTATATCTGATACTCTTTAATAGGAGAGCTCAAATTTACCTTTTGTTTAAAAAACAATAATTTTATATAAGAATAATCCTTGCATTTGATATAGCACCTTATCACGTAGTCGAGACGTCTCAAAGCGCTTCATAAAATATTCTGTAAAGTGGATTGACTGTGTATTTTGTGGGCAAAATTGCACATTGCAGTGTCCCACAAAAAGTTGTGGATTGAGTGACTAAATTAATATTTTTTGAGGGGGAATTATTTATTTTCTTTTTACATACTTTATACCACCCACCAGATCGGAATGAATCATACTCCATGTAATACAACGGCCAGAATATGAAACAGGAATTTGCTTTTTATACATTAACTACAGCGAGAATTCCCAAGCTGCAAGCTATCTACATTACAAATTATGCTCAGTACTGCAATATTTAGATCATGAAACAACCTTTCAAAGCCGTTAGAGTGCAACCACTGAGACACACTTTATATTATAGTGAGGAAAGATAGGGAGACTTGTTAGCATAGTATTAGACTGAAATACTTCAGCATTCCCAGACTGTATAGAACAGCACAGGGCTGTTGCCAGACTGTTTAATTTAATGCAGAGATTCACTGTCCAAACATTGTCTCTTCTCCATCTCACCCCACACCCACACATGATGAGATGGGACAGAAGAAAATAGGCACAGGAGGAGGTCATTCAGACAATCAAGTCTGTTCCAGGCTTGATCTTTTCCTGTTATGTTATGTAACATAACATGTAGGAGCAGGAGTAGGCCATTTGGCCCTTCGAACCTGCCCCGCCATTCAGAGGTAGGGGGGTGCAGAGAAGTGCAGGGACTTGAATACGAGGGTGAATACATAACCCTGCTTTATCCCCATATCCCTTAATCCCTTTTGCAATAAGAAATATATTTATCTCAGTCTTGAATATGCTCAAGGACTGAGCGTCAACAGCCCTTTGGGGTAGTGAGTTCCATACATTCACCACCCTTTGAGTGAAGAAGTTCTTTCTATAAGATCCCCTCTAATTCTTCTATATTCTGGAGAATATAGGCCCAAATTGGTCAGCCTATCCTCGTAACTCATCCCCTTCATCCCTGGCACTAACCTAGTAAATCTACGCTGCACCCCCTCCAAGGCAAGTACATCCTTCCTTAAATGAGGAGACCAAAACTGCACACAGTATTCCAGGTGTGGTCTCACCAGGGCCCTATACAGTTGCAGCAAGACTTCCCTACTATTGTGCTCTAATCCTTTCATAATGAATGCTAACATACCGTTCGCCTTCCTAATTGCTGCTGCGCCTGCAGACTAACTTTCTGTGATTGGTGTACAAGGCACCCAAGTCCCTCTGGACACTAACACAGTCCAATCTCTCCCCTTCTAAAAAATAACCCGCTCTACTGTTTTTGCTACCTCGGTGGATGACTTCGCACTTCCCTACATTATACTTCATCTGCCACCTACCTGCCCAATCACCTAACCTATCTATGTCGCACTGCATTTTTTTAATGTCATCCTCTGTGTTGACATTTCCTCCTAATTTAATCTCATTTCCCTGTATTTTCCCATAATCCCCTTACTTTCTGAGTAAGTAAGATCACTGGATCGATCGATGGATAAAAAGAGACACAAGTGTGTATCTGTAATTATCCACACAATAAGCTCCAAATCTCAACTCCAAAAGTCACTTGGTTGAAAAACTATTGTAATTGTGAGCCCAACCATAGGTCAGTTCATATTTAAAGAACCAATAAGCCAGATAATTAGGGTTAATATTTGACCAAGTTTCACCATGCCATTTCACTATTAGTCTTCTCAGAGAGTTTTCCTTTAATTTTATTAGGGAAGATGCTCACAGCTGGTGTGAGGAAGGTGTAATCCCCTGTAATATCTGCTACACATTATTTAATTTGGTTTTCTTGCTGAGAGATGCAATTTCTGACCAAAGTACATATTGAAACTTAATCAAAATGCTAATTAACAGTAGGTTGTAACAAATGATACTGAAAATGAGGAGGTATAGAGAAGGGTAAAAGCTGCAGTAAACTCTCATGTGGGTAGTTAGTGTAAATCAATCATTGCAGGAATAATTTAGATATTCATCAACTGCAACAACTAATATTCTCATATTGAATTGAGAAACTAGATAACAGCAGCTTGTCTCAGCAGGATCAGGCTGTAGCATCATCTAACGCATTCTGTGAAATGAAGATTATATTGAGTTGGGGCAATCGAAAATATACCAGCAACTTGTGAAATGATGTCTCATAATGTTTGAAAAAGAAGCAAAAAACTAGCAGGCTGAAATTATTTTTTTTCTAGCAACGCAGTTCTAGAAATCAAGGTACATTACTAGCTGGTGCAAAAAGCAATTATAAAGGTGCACAAGCAATTAGAGTTGCTAATATGACTCTGTACTTTTTTCACAAGATGTATAGAAAATAAGAGTAGATGTATTGTATATGCAGTCACAATGTCACTGGCCAGATCTTGTTGGATTATTGTATTTTTAGGAAGGATATATTGGCATTGAAGGAAGTTAAGTAAGGAAGTTCAGAACCCAGTTGTCTGGATTCTCAGCCGCACAAAATTCCGTACCTCCATCACACCAGTCCTTGCTAGGCTAACTTGCTCCCAGTTACTCAATGGATCGATTTCAAGATCCTCTTACTCCTGTTTTCAAATCCCTTCATGCCCTCGCACCTCCCGACCTATCCGATTTGCTTACCCACCACTCCACCACCCGCTGCCTCCACTCGGCTCTCTCCAGCCACCTGCTTATCCCTGGTGCCCTCCGTTCTGCCATCAGTGGCCATGCGTTCAGCCACTATGCCCCGAAACTCTGGAATTCAATACCTCCGCCTCGTTCCCTCCCTCCCGACCTTCAAAGCCCACCTAAAGACCTTTCTTTTTGATCATGCTTACAGTCACCCCTCCCTCTCCCCCTGGCTCGAGATCAGACTCCGCTACTGTGAAGCTCTCCAGGATACTACCGCACGTGAAGGGCGCTATATAAATGCAAGTTGTCTTGTTATGATGAGAAACTTACATAATATTCTCTAAAATTGAGGAGGTCAAGGGGTGATCCAATTAAGGCAGAAACAATTGAATTTTTTAAATGGAAGATATATGCTTGGGAGCTAATGATATTAAGGGACATGGGGTTAAATGAGATTGAGCTGCCACAAACTAACAATGGTTGAACAAACTTCAGTGGGCTGAATGGCCCACTCTTCCTATATTCCTCTCCCATATTTATACCTAGAAAACATGATAAAAATGAACACAAAGTACCAGTATCAACGCACATTGTTGTGTTGCACTTCACATGTACTTACAATATAACCACTGAAATAGAACACAAGATTACACACCTTGTAGGAACTAATCCATTGCTTGAAAATAGGCATTCTCCACATACTGACCTGCGATTTTTCAACAGCTTCAAACCATCAAAATCTAAAGGTCCTCTGCCCCTTTTAAAATTTGATTGCCAGTCATTTGATACTATTTTCCTCTGGTTTAGATGCTCTAATACAGTATAAACTCTGAATTGCTCAGTCCTGCCATAGTTCAATTGCCACATACCAAATCAAATAGTACAATGACCTTGATAGCATGTCAAGAGAATTCATAATGTGAACCATCTTGTGGTTGACACACTATAGGAGAACACGTATAATATACATATATATATATACACACACACACATATACCTCTGTGTTCCAAAGGGAAAGTTGAGAAAAAATGTTGCTTGTATATTTGGGGAGAATGTGTGCCTTCCATTCCAAACATGTAAATTTCATGTGTAGGTAGGACCATACATGCAGCTCTTTTTGGATATTCGTAAGTATTATAAGTTTTCACATGTGTGATCAAAAATAATTGTTCAGCTGGACTCTTGCCTGGTCCATATTGTAGACTAAGGCTCTCCTTGTGTCAGCATTATGAAATGTGCAATAGAACTTGAGTACAAATGGATAGAATATAGATATCCTTATCTCCTGACTTGGATGAAACAAGGTTTACTTGATTCATTTAGTTTCACCCACAAAATGCACAAAGAAATCCACATTAAAATATATTCTGTGAAGCTCTTTGGAGACACCTCAACGACGTGATAAGATGCTGTATCAAATGCAAGGATTATTTTTATTTATTTAGTCAAAACATACAGATTAGGAAAACTAGCAGGAAAAGCACTTAATTTTCTCTAAAAGTTTGAAGACATCTTTAGACTGCCATATTAAAAATAAAAAAACAGAACTGAGCTCTCTTGCAGAAAAGCATTAATCAAAACATTTTTCTTTGCAATATAGAATTTTTAAAACTAAAACAGGACTAAGACAGAACTGAGACACCTTGCGGTGATGTACAGTCTGTGCACCAGGAGAAAAAATAGGTGTCACATGACTGATATCTTTAAAGTTATTAAAGCGGCAGGAACTCTGTAGATTTTTTTTATATCTATCGATCTATCTGCAAAATAATATCAGTCAGTATGTAAATGCTGTTGCATGAGGAAGAATGATTCTATTCTGCGTGGAAAAATACAAAAGAATATGGAGGAAAGGCATGGCAGTGGGACCAAACCAATATAATTTGCAGAGAACTGGCATGGCCACATTTGGCTCGATGACCTTCTTCTGTGCTGAATAATTCTATAATTCTACACCATAACTCATGAATTGGCATGCAAGCCACATGGCACTAGATAAAAGAACCACTGACTGTATGAAAAGATTTTATGTCATCATTAATAATGGGTCTTACCACATAATGTAGAGTTTGCCAATTCCCGTAATAGGCATTGACACAAAACCTGGGCATCACAGCTGTTCAAATGAACTACATCAATAACATTTCACTTCAGATCAGTTACAATAACACTTCAGTCAAGATCAAGTCATGTTATTAGATTGTATGAGCTTGCAATCCATCATTGTCCATTGTAACGTCCATTGCCAGCAGGAAGACACTTTCCAAATAATGTAAAACTGTCCCCAAAGAAGCTCCAATAGTCAAATTAGGACACGCTGAAGAGTTTTTGAAGGAATGATACATGTCTAGTTTGAGATGCCCCCTGAGCTGTCCTGTTCTGGTTTATGGCATCATCTTAATCCATTGATATGCTTCTGCTTGTAACAGAGTTGGCAACATTTCCAGTAAATATGTTAAGTTCTTTCAAAAGATTGCAAGCAGGTAGAACATGCAGTCGAAACTCAGCATCAGGTTCAATAGCATCAGACAATATTTTACTTTACTTGGATGAAAAGAGAGGTGGAGGGAGAATAATCGGCAACATCACATATAGTTTCAATTGGAATTTCATGCTGTCCCATTGAAGCAATCTTACAAAGTTTTCACTTTCACAAATGAAACAACAGATAACTATCGACATTTTAAAAGGCATTAAAACAATCTAAGGCCATGTTTATAAATAGCTCAGCATAATTCTCAGTTTTCAGCATTGGCTGAATCTGCTTAATTGAATTGCATTCTTGAAGTAGGTTCCCCAACACTTAGATTAGTGATTTTCTTATGTTTATTAAAGTGAGGTATGTGAGTGCTGCATAACAGACCATCATACAGTACAGTATTTCCACTTTAAGTGATCAATGCCTGCATTAAGCAATCCCAGGTTTGGGTAAGTGCGGACACAGAAAACAAAATTACTTTCTACTCTGCCATATAACAACTCCAACTTTGAAAGGCCAACCACTACACACTTCCGTGTGTTTCTCCATTTCCCCATCCCTCCATATATCCTTGTCAGCTTTTCTCTGTGGGAAATTGACAATTAAATCAAGTTTTATAGGGATATTTATGCTTGAGGTCCACAACTGCTTGAAACTGTATTGAGGCTGCCCAAATGCATTATGTTGGATTCATAGTTGACAGAGATCTCATTAATCTAAGATGGATTCAAACCCAGGACGCGGAGCTGAAAGGACAATGTTTGAGTTCACTGCATCACTATTTCCTCATATTATTTCAAATGCTTTTCACTGGTATGAATTTTCTTTCCATTGGCCATTATTGTATTTCATTGCTTGTGTCAATTGGAATGAAATTACCTGTGAATCAAACAATAAGGTATGTTTGAAGATTTGTCGCAAAGCTTGATTTGATTGTGCCCACTCACAATCCGTTTTGTTGGTTGGTGAAGGCAAGAAATTAATATTAACAAATTTTATTGGCTACTATTTCCATTTTTATTTCCCCTTCACAGCAGCACTACCAGATTATGAAACAGAGATGGGAATGACCACCCTCATATCTTACACATATTTAAGATTTTTAAAAAAAACAATAATTTTTGGTCAGCCAGGTATTTGATACAATGTAGAAAATAATCACCATGCTTAACAGGATTCAAACCAGACTCAGAGGTCCACATATGTATTCCATCTACCCACCGAAATTTTCTTGTGTCAAATGTAGAATGCATTCCCAGAGGGAAGTATTAGGTGCAGTTAGGTAACCGGCAAGGCTTGGGAATCCCAGAATGTGCAAGAGGATATCCCTGGTATGTAAGCAGTTAAAACGGCATGAATTGCCTTTGACATCAAGGCTGTCAAGAATCCTGTTCCTTGTTCAGCTACTACTACCCTTGCCCTCCATAAATGCAAAACCTGAAAATGGTAGAATATTTAAACTCTAAGGATCCAGTGGGATCGGTTCACTGAATGGATACCTGGATTCCAATAAGCTTGCAAGTAACCTCACTGCAAAGAATAGAAATCAGCAAAGCAACTGCTTCACTATTGCTTCAGATAGTTGTTAAAGATCCATGGCACTATTTGAAAAGAGATGGGAGTTTCTCCTGGTCAACAATGTTGGTCATTCATAATCATGGCTGTCTGTGGGTCATTGCTGTGCACAAATTGGTTGCCACATTTGCCTACCTATACACAACAACAACAACAAGATTCCATTTAGGGAGGACGTCTCAAGGCGCTGTACAGTTGGGTCAGGACCCGAGCAAGGGGGAAATGGTCAGGGTGAGGGGAGGGACGGGAGGGAGTGAGGAGGGGGTAGAGAGTTGAGAGGGGAGCTGAAGGCACGGTCAAAGAGAAAGGTCTTGAGACCGGCCTTGAAGGAGGAAAGGGAGGAGGCAAGGCAAAGGCACTGGGGGATAGAGTTCCAGAGCCTATGGGCTGAGAGGCTGAAGTCCCGGCCACCGATGGTAGATCGTTTGGGGCGGGGGATGTGGAGCAGACCGGAGCCAGAGGAATGGAGGGTACGGGCAGGTAGGTAGGGGGATAGTAGATCAGAGAGGTAGGAGGGTGCAAGGCCGTGAATGGCCTTGTAGGTGAGGATGAGGATCTTGAAATCAATCCTCTGGGGGATGGGGAGCCAGTGGAGGTGAGCGAGGGTGGGAGTGATGTGGTCCCGAAGCCTGGTGCGGGACAGTACACGAGCTGCCGAGTTCTGAATGACCTGCAGCTTGTAGAGGGAGGTGCCGGGAAGGCCGGCGAGGAGAGAGTTCCCATAGTCCAGCCTTGAGGTGATATACACAAGTCATTACACATCAAAATCCAGAGAAGTATTTTGTCATGATAAGGTGCCTGTGTCAAATTGAAGAATTAGAATTACAGCAATCTATAATCAACTTTGAAACCATTGGTAGCACCCTCATGATTAATTCGGCAATTAAATTAAAATCCCACTAATTTTACTTAAAAATCCAACATCACAGACTGTGTAGTTGGTTTTAAACACACACAAAATGCTATATTATTTAGAGGAATGTTTTGATGATCTGGTGCACAAATTAATTATATACTTGGCTATTTAATTCAATTCTGGGAATTATGTATTGTTAGATAGCCTGAAACAATGCTCCTTGTTAAAGGACTAAGTTAATTTATACTCCAGTAAATGTGGAGGGAAGTTGTCCTCTTCTCCAGGACAATTTTAACGGCAGGTTGATATAGAACAACAACATCAACAACAAATTACAGTCAGGAATTTGGACCTGAGCAGGGGTTTGGACCTGAGCAGGGGTTTGGACCAGGTGGGGTGGAGACCAGGGAGAATAGGGATAGGAGGGTGACCAAAGGCACGATCAAAGAGGAGGGTCTTGAGACATGCTTGAAGGAGGCAAGGGAGGGAGCAAGGGAAGTGACTGTGGGATGGAGTTCCAAAGGGTGGGGGCAGAGATGCTGAAGGGCCGACCAATGATCGTGGGGCGGGCTGGGTGGGGGACGCGGAGCAGGCCGGTGCCTGCTGAGCGGAGGGAGCAGACAGGTTGATATGGGGTTAGCAGGTCACAAAGGTAGGAAGGAGCAAGGCCTTGGAGGGCTTTGAAGGCGAGGACGAGGATTTTTAACTCTATCCTCTAAGGGATGGAGGAGTCAGTGGAGCCAGGCGAAGATGGGGATGATAGGGTCACGGAGTCTGTTGCAGGAAAGCTCTGGATGATCTACAGCCTGTGGAGGGAAGAGTTGGGAAGGCCGACAAGTTGGCGTAGTCAAGCCTTGATGTGATAAATGTGTGGATGTGGGTTTTGGCGGCCTGAGGGGAGAGAGGGGAGATGTTGTGGAGATGGGGGAAGGCAGAGCGGGTCATGGCACGGATGTGGGGTAGAAAGGACAGTTGAGGGTCAAACGAAATGCCAAGGTTCTGGACTGGCTCAGTGAGGTGGAGTGTGCATCCGTGGATGGTGAGGTGTGGAGGCCTAAAACTGGAGTATTAATTAACTTAGACCTTTAACAAGGATCATTGTTTCAGGTTATCTAACATATAGAAATACCAGATGTAGTATTTAGTAACATCCGGAAGGTGAATTAGGGATATTGTTATATGTTATGAGCTTTTTTTCCCTCCTCCATATAGAATTAAATTGCACAAAGCTATTTTCACACATTTATTCTATGCTGCTGAATAACTAGGTTGGTGGGATTCAGAGAGCTCTAATTCAGACATCTGTAATGAGCAGGTGGGTGTTATCTTCTGCCACAGCCTCTTAAGCAGGCGTGATGCTGTTTATTTTCCAGACGTCCTCTCGTTTTTTTCTTCACAGTGATTATTTTACTCCACTATTGTTTACGGACAAAGAAGGGTCCTTGTAAAATTATTTTATGCATTTTGCACATTTCAGCTACACTTCCTGTTGTTATGTTCACAGCTTCACTTTACAGAGTTTTATACAAAAGGCAGATGTACAGCTGGCAGAGGTCAGCAGTACATGCCACAGGCTACACTGGAGGGTGACCAATGGAATTCTCAAAGAAAGCATAATTTCACGTAACTTCTTCAACAAACCCAACACAGCTCATTGATTCCTTGGACTCAGGGGCTATAATAATGTTAATAATCCTTGCATTTATTATATAACACCCTGCATATCATCAAGATGTCTCAAAGTGCTTTACAGGATGCACTCCAAAGTGGATTGACTGTGTATTTTGTGAGCAAAACCTTGGCAGCCAGTTGCACATAGCAATATCCCACAAACAGCCATGGAGTGAGTGACCAATTTTATTTGGGGGGATTTGGGGCTAGGACACCTAGGGACAAACACCCTTCTTTTTTCAAATAGCATCATGAGATCTTTAACGTCGACCTGAAGAAGCAGATAGGACCTCGATTTTACATCACTTAAAAAAGGACTGGAAATAACAGAAACAATAACCCAAGTAACAGGAACCTCTGCAAAAAAGGCCCCTGTGCTTAATGCCATGATTACTCAACATTTGGATCTATTCTAAAATAAAACCCAGTACTTAGCAAACAATTGCAGATAAGTAGAATTACATTAGATATCTCTTCATCCATCCTCCCACACAGGAAATATCCAGAAAGCACCTGGAAACTAATTTTGTAATGGCTAATTTGTTATTAATGGAATTTGTCTCAATCTCTGCACTTTATAAATTCCTCTTAATGAAGTACAGGTGGATTCTTCCAACCCTTTGTTCAACCTCATTTTTCGAAAGAGGAATTAGATACATCAGAGTCCTATTATAAGGTAGTAGTTGCAGAGGGTCCTTAAAATCACAACCAGCACTATAATGGGGCACAATTGCTGGCCAGCTCTTCTGCATTCACTGTGCATGTGGCCAGAAAGACAAAATGAAGACTGTGCTGGAGAAGCCAAAATGGTCGACTTCCTGGTCATCTCATCTATGCTAACTTCATTTCTTATGTGCTGTAGAATGCAGTGATAGGAAGTAACATTTGGGCAGCAACCTTATGACTCAGAAGTGAGTCATTTTGCCATCTTGTGCGCCAACCAGTATTTTGAAATGGCGATGGAGTCGCTTTGGAATTTTATATTAAGTAAATATCATGGTTCACATCCCAACTGCAAAATAAGTGAAACTGCATAATAATGAGGGGCTTTATAACTGATTTCTACTGTACATAGATTAGCCATTTATTATTTCCCTACTCTGTTATTCCTGAAACTCTTCACCACAGTTACCCGTTCCCAGCCTTCAAACCCTCTTAAAACATAACTTTTTGATCATGCTTTTGTCACAGTCTGTAATGCTTCTCTCTTCCACATTGCTTGGTGCTCCCTGTCATATCTGCTAAGCAATTTGAGACGTTCATCCCACATGAAAGATTTTATGTGTAAACATGTGTAATTTGTTGTTGCAGAGATAATAACAACAACTTGCATTTATATAGCACCCTTCACGCAGGGTAGGGTCTCAGAGTGCTTAACAGTGGCAAAGCCTGACACAGCTGGGGGAGTGGGGAGGTCACAGTAAGTACAGTCGAAGTGGAAGGTCTTGTAAACTGGTGGGTTTTTCTAGATGTGCTTTCTGCTCACACATTGTGCATCCTGATAAAAATAGAAGGTACAGCTGTAGCCACCTCCCTGCTTGTGTCGAGCAGCCAGGGACCTCAAGCCGGCTGGTTATTTGTGAAAAAGTACTAGAGAGAGAGACTTTGCATAGTTGTTCTGTAGCCTGCGTGGTTTTCAGCCTTGAGACAGGAGAATGTTGTTGTGATGGCTCCTAGAGGTAGAATGAACAAGGGTCTTTGATAAGGGGATGTGAAAACAGTGATTAAGAAAGAATGCAAATAAGTTAAAAATGGAAAAGAAAAAGCATGCACTGGTCATGAGCAGTGTCTGTGAAAAAGCAAGACTTGGTCAGGGGATGGCATGAGAATACAGTATAAAAGACTGCTGTGATACCAAGGTCCTGCCTGTCTGTTCAGGTAGACATTAAAGATCGAATGGCACTATTTGAAAAAAGAAAAGCATTTCTCACCGTTTCCTGGCCAACGATCTTCCAGGTAAAATTGGTCATTCACTTCATGGCTGTTCGTGGGACATTGGTGTGTATAAATTGGCTGCTGAATTCGCCAACACGCCAGCCACTGCACTTTATAGTAAATCATGTAAAGGACTTTGAGTCTCTTCTACAATGTGATAAGGCATTTATATCAAATGCAAGGATTATAGGATAATTATTGGATTAAAAGATATCTACTAAAGTCCTAATGGGATTACAGGAAAAATGTCTTCCATCACTAATTCGACTTTGCTATGTAGGTTTTATAAAGGACTGGCCTTTCGGTAACAAAAGTTTTTTTAAAAAAAGTCACAATATACAAACGTCAATGAAATTGGTGGCAGAGTGTTATTCAATTTTGAAAATCAATACTCAGTGATTTTCAGGATGATGACAAAGAACATGCCTATTGTTTCACTTTGGTTTGTAGGACACTTTTATTAGTATCACTTATACCTGTATAACAATATCCACTTACTTTTCTAATCAATGATACTTTGCAAACATGAGTGGGACGAACGCTATGGTGCATCGTAACTCTATCGCGCTGCCTCTGCCCTCGACTCCAGGACCATTGATGTCCTGGCCAATTGTCTGTCGGACATCAAGTCCTGGACGAGAACCCACTTCCTCCAGCTCAATGTTGCCAAGACTGGCATTCATGGCTGCACTCTTCACCGAGCCAATCTGAAACCTCAATGTCCTTTTCAACCCTCAGCTATCCTTCAAACCCCACATTCATGCCGAGACGTTCTCTCACCACAGGCCGCCGAGACACTGCTACACACTTTTATTATGTCCCGGCTTGATTACACCAACTGCCTGCTCACTAAACTTCCCAACTCCTCTCTCCACAAACTGCAGATTATTCCGAACTCTGCAGCTCGTGACCTCTCCTGCACCAGGCACCAGGAACCTATCACTCTCGTTCTTGCCCATCTTCACTGGCTCCACCTTCCTCAGTGAATCAAGTACAAAACCCTTGTTCTTACCTTCAAAGCCCTCTACGGTCTTGCTCCCCCCCCTTGCTCCGAACGCATAACCCCATATCAGTCTGTCCGCTCCCTCTGCTCGGCGAACACCAGCTTGCTTCAGGTCCCTTCACGCCCCACTACTGGAGGTTGGGCATTCAGCATCTCTGCCCCTGTACTCTGGAACTCTATCCCGCAATCCCTCCACCTCACCCCCTCTCTTGCCTCGTTCAAATCCCATCTGAAGATCTTGGAGACCTGTAGCTCAGTGGTTAGAGCACTCGCTTTGCAAGCAAGAGACCTGAGTTCAATTCCAGGCAGGGCGAAATCATGGGCAAGTTTCCTTACTCCACACAGAGCCTAATAATAATCCCTCCAAAACCAAAAACAATAATAAAAATTGTTCATTTTCAATCTACGACTATTTGTGGAACATTGCTGTGCACAATTGGCTGCCGCGTTCGCCCACAAATGTACAGTCAATTCACTTTACAGTGTGTTCTGTGAAGCGCTTTGGGACGTCCTCCCGACGTGAAAAGCGCTATATCAAATGCAAGGATTATTATTATTACAGCGCACTAGGAGACCATGTGGCCGATCCAGTCTGCATCGTGTCTCGGACAGAGCAAGCTGTCTTTTCAATGCCACTGCCCTACCCTACCCCTTCAAACCTTTATTAAAGTTAACTCAAGATGTTATTCACACTCTAAAATTAATACAGCTAATCAATAGTACAGGTATTTATCTTTCAAAAATCACAAATCGAAATCTTGCAAAATCAATATTCTCAACAATATTTGCTGAAATAATTGAACTGTTTGTAAAAGAGACTTCAAAATATCTTTGATTAAAGAAGGATGCCTGACAGAAAGTGAACTATTTTTTATAAAACACAAATAGCAGTATTCAATGTAATGATCAAAAACTGAAACAGAGGTGGCAAATATTGATTGCCAACGAACTTTAAGTTTCTTGATTCACTGCTCAATCACTGTGGAGTAACAATGCTTCAGAAAGTTTCCAGAGTAACACACAGTCAACCACACATCAACAACTTATTCTAATAACTTTTGAATATATTTGTTTCATAGACTAATGAGGTGTCTATCATGTTTTCTGACAGAGAAGGCCCTGAACACCCAACTTCTGCTGAGAAAAGATAAGTAGCTACATTTTATGCACTTTGAAATTAAATTAACTTAAGAATTGTTGAGAAAAGGCAATTGATTCCAACAAAGCCAACCCTTTTTGATTGATTCCAACCATCCCAATTTCTTCCAAATCCCCCAATCTCTTCTCCTTGCAGAAACATAATTTGTAACCTCTTGAATGGATTTATGTTATTCACTTCGGTGGCATTCCCATGGTAACTTATTCCACAAGTCCTGAAGAAATTCCACAAGTCAAAGAGGTGAAATTGCACACTATTGCATTTTTACATTCT
Organism: Callorhinchus milii; assembly: GCF_018977255.1. Classification (NCBI taxonomy): domain Eukaryota; kingdom Metazoa; phylum Chordata; class Chondrichthyes; order Chimaeriformes; family Callorhinchidae; genus Callorhinchus; species Callorhinchus milii. The sequence goes on along the minus strand of NW_024704743.1, from coordinate 73,130,238 downwards.
AGCACCGTACACAGAATCATTTATTGATGTTGCACTTTGTGGGACCAGGTACAGTCCTTAAAGAACCAAAAAGTAATAAATTGCAAACTTGAATGGGAAAGAATCAAATCACATAACATGGGTAATCTTTAGCAAACAGCATTTTTCACAGTAAGAAAAATATCAGACGTTATTTTAAGTTGTTGTGAGCCTCATCTTTCAGTTAAATCAACCAAAGCAAACCTTAATTTTTTTTCTTTCAAGAAAAAGCAATTTCAGTTCATGTTGAAGACATTTGAAAGAAGTGGCAGAGAATGAATTACAGAAGTTGATGTTTAACAAAACGTAAATGCATAGCATTTGAAAATACAGTAGTTCTCAATTTTTGTAATACTTGTAACTATTTCTACAATCTCAAGAAAATATACATGCTTTTATGTTAAAATATTATTTTATTAATTCAGAATTGGAAGGCATCACAACAATAAAAACCTTCTAAAATTAAAATCCTTGCATTTGATATATAGCAGTTATAACATTGAGAATGCCCCATCGAGTCTGCACTTCAGAGTGCATACATGAGGGAGAAGGGAATATAAGGGTGTAGGTGAGGGGAATTGGAGGGGTGAGGGCTTGTGTGGAATATAAACAATGGCATAGAGTGGAATGGTCTGTGTCCATGCTGTATCACTCTATACACCTATGTAATTTTTAATTCCAGTTTAATTTCTAATTCTTGGTTCAATTTCTATTCAATCCACTGCCTCTACTTTGTCATCTGCAACGATTTCTTTTCCCGCCCTGACACTGACACCTGCAGTGTACCTCTGCGCTCTAACCTCACCCCGATCCTTTTGCTCATCTATATGCTTCCTCTTGGCAACAACATCCACAGAAATGGGAGCAAATCTAATTTTCCTCTTTTCGGCGTGATCCAAGGTACACTAATATTCTGTCTGTCTGATTGTCAAACATTAAGGCCTGGATGAGCACTACCTTTCTGCATCTTAACTTGGACAAGAAGGAAGTAATCCTTCCTAGCTCCAAAAACAACAAAATTACATTTATAGAGCACCTTTCACGTCGGGAAGACGTCCCAAAGCTCTGAACAGTCAGGTGTCGGGGCCCGAGCATGGGAAAGGGGTGGTGTAGGGGTGAGGGAAGGCAGAGAGGTGGGAGGGAGAGCAAAGACACAGTTGAAGAGAAGGGTCTTGAGACCGGCCTTGATGGAGGCACGGGAGCAAGCGAGGTGAAGGGACCATGGGATGGAGTTCCAGAGCGTGGGAGCAGAGAGGCTGAAAGCCCGGCCACCGATGGTAAGGCGGGTCGGGCAGGAGACATGGAGCAGCCCGGAGCCCGATGAACGGAGGGAGTGGGCAGGTTGGTAGAGAGTCATCAGGTCAGAGAGGTAAAAATAATAATAATCCTTGCATTTGATATAGCGCTTTTCACGTCGGGAGGACGTCCCAAAGCGCTTCACAGAACACACTGTAAAGTGAATTGACTGTATATTTGTGGGCGAACGCGGCAGTCAATTGCGCACAGCAATGTCCCACAAACAGTCGGAGATTGAAAATGACCAATTTATTATTGTTTTGGGTTTTGGAGGGATTATTATTAGGTGTATGGAGTAAGGAAACTTGCCCAAGGTTTCGCCCTCTGCCTGGAATTGAACTCAGGTCTCTCACTTGCAAAGCGAGTGCTCTAACCACTGAGCTACAGGACAGGAGGGGCAAGGCCATGGATGGCCTTGAAAGTGAGGACAAGGATCTTGTACTCGATCCTCTGGGGGATGGGGAGCCAGTGGAGTCGGGCGAGTGGGAGTAATGGGGTCACGGAGTCTGGTGCGGCGAGAGTATACGAGCTGCAGAGCTTTGGATGATCTGCAGTTTGTGAAGGGAAGAGTTCGGAAAGCCGATGAGGAGGGAATTTCCATAATCAAGCCTTGATGTGACGAATGCGTGGGTAAGGGTTTCGGCAGCCTGAGGGATGAGGCAGTGGCGGAGTCTGGCAATGTTGCGGAGGTGGTGGTAGGCAGATGTCTTCTCACCTCCAGTTCCGATGTTCTTAACCTCCTTGGCCTATCTCTCAAATTCACTGAACCTCTGAGTTTAATCCTTAGTTATTGTTCCTATCCACATTTGGTTCCTGACCAGGACTGCTGTCCTCCACCTCTGCCACAATGCCAACCTCACACAATTGCCACCAAAATTCATCCATGCTTTTGTCTATGGAAAGAAATAGTTCCTGGTGAGTCCAGAAATTGCCCTTCATACCTCTGAATCTGTGCCCTCTGATCATGCGACCTTAGAGCATCTGAAAATATCATTCTCAGTTTATTTTCTTAATTCAATTTCCATTTTATATGCCTCAATAAGATTCATTTTTCATGGCTGATGAGCACCATCTTAACAAGTCATTCCACTTTAATTCAGAAATACCCAAAGCTGTGCTGGTTCTATCTGTTTGGGATCAGGTTAGTTTCATCCCGTAAAAGAAAAATGATACAGCACTTGTTCAACACCATAAAATGTCTCTATACATCAACCCTTCACCACTTCTATCATCCTTTGGGGATGGAGATGACACATCTCACTGGAACACCCAATGTCACATTGTTCTAGGACACAAGTTTATGACTGGGATTTATTTACATAAGGAGCTATCATTCTCAGCTGTTGGTGGGAATTGAGTGGAAGTCAAGTGAAAGTATTCAGTCTATGTTAAGCACTAAACAACACTCCAAAAACACTGGCAGTGTATCTCAATTTCACCTGTTTGCAAATTAAACAAGTTATTTAAACCCAATATAATTAATCGGAAAGGCACCTTTGACATACTGGTTTGTAAAAAGTGCTCCGGAGCCATGTGGCCACCAGGAACATGCCCATTATTTAAGCAGCTTTTTGTCCAGTAATCCCCAACACATCTCACAGAGATTTTGGCTCCAATCAGATTTCAGGTCCAAGCTGAAGTCTCACAAGACTAAGTGATGTTTAGAGGATTCCCTTGAGAAACTGACTTTTTTGTAGTTTTTATTGTCTCTTTTCTTGACAGAAAGCAGTGGTTATACAAGTGGAGCTTGAGCTTCAGCTGTTTTTGTGTGAAACTTTAAACAACCTACTTTAAAATATACATTGATGCACTATAAAGTCCAGGGGTGAGCAGGGCTTTAGGCCTCTGAGCCAAGAGACTCCCAAGAACAAAGCTTGTGTTTTTCTTTGGCAAACAAAAATTCTGAAGAGTTTAGATAAACTGAATCCTGATTTATTTATTTGTTTGACATATCCACACGCTCTATAACAAGGGAACATGATGTCAAACTCAGAAAAGAGAACGTGAACTAATGCTTTTGAGTTAATTTAATGAATTGGACAGGATGCGGATTGTGTCGACAAATTAAAGAGGAAACTGATACATTTTTGAGAGGTATAAGAAATGGAATTGTTAGGTATTTTTCAAACTTGACAACTGACCAAATAGACCACGATTTTCTCTATCCCTACACATTCCTTTGCACCAATTCAAAAATTTAGCAGATTGTGAAATATAAATAGGTTATTTTACTCAGACCATTACTGAACAAGAAGCTACAACATCAAATTATATTTGTAATGGGTCTTTCACATCGGGAGGACATCCTAAGGTGCCGGACAGTCAGGGATTTTGACCCGAGCAGGGGATATGGTCAGGGTAAGGGGAGGGAAGGGAGGGAGCGAGAAGGGAGGGGAGCTGAAGGCACGGTTGAAGAGAAAAGTCTTGAGACCGGCCTTGATGGAGGAAAGGGAGGAGGCGGCGAAGGCATTGGGGGAGTTCCAGAGCTGAGGGGCTGAGAGGCTGAAAGCCCGGCCACCGATGGTAGGGCGGTTGGGGCGGGGGATGTGGAGCAGACCGGAGCCAGAGGAACGAAGGGTACGGGCAGGTAAGTAGGGGGATAGTAGGTCGGAGAGTCCAAGGCCGTGAATAGCCTTTTAGGTGAGGATGAGGATCTTGAATTCGATCCTCTGGGGGATGGGGAGCCAGTGGAGGCGAGCGAGGGTGGGAGTGATGTGGTCGCGAAGCCTGGTGCGGGACAGTACACGAGCTGCAGAGTTCTGAATGACCTGGAGCTTGTGGAGGGAGGTGCCGGGAAGGCCGGCGAGGAGAGAGTTCCCATAGTCCAGCCTTGAGGTGACAAAGGCATGGACCAGAGTTTCAGCAGCGTGAGGGGTGAGGCAGTGCCATAGTCTGGCGATATTCCGGAGGAAGGCGGTGCCAGTTGTGGCGCGGATATGAGGGAGAAAGGACAGCTCAGGTTCGAACAGAACACCGAGGTTCCTGACTGGCTTTGAGAGGTGGAGAGTGCAGCCTTGGATGCTGATGCTGTCAGCGCCTGAGGTGCGGAGGCGCTGACGTGAGCCAATCAGGAGGGCCTCAGTTTTGCCCACGTTGAGCTGAAGAAAGTCGTCTCTTGTCCAGGACTCGATGTCAGACAGGCAGACTGTCAGACAGGTTGATATGGCGTTAGCAGGTCACAGAGGTAGGAAGGAGCAAGACCGTGGAGGACTTTGAAGGTGAAGTACAAGTACTAAAGTATTAAGATTCAAATTAGGCTGATGATAATCTTCATCTCTATCCTTATTTTTGGATGTGTGGATTAGACTTGGCAGTAGCAGTTAATCCATGTCAATTACATGTTTTTTAAATAAAGAACTACTGAGATCTAATAAGTGGTATTCTTAATGGGATTTTCAATAAGTAAACTGCAATTGGAGATTTCTTCTGCTATCCAGAAGAATTACTGCAAATTCAACACAAAATCAAACTAAGAATTAAATAAAGGGACACATAAAATACAGGAGATCAAAAACGATGTGGAACTCAATCCTTATTGTGCTGTTGCAAACAGCAACAACAAAATTACATACAGCGCCTTTCACGCGGGGGGGGGGGAACGTCCCAAGGCACTGGATAGACAGAGTTACGAATCCGAGCTGAGGGTCGGGGTGGGCGAGTGGGGAGGGCAGGGCGGAAAGCAGGGAAATCAAAAGCACTGTCAAAGAGGAGGGTCTTGAGATGAGTCTTGAAGGTGGCAAGGGAGGGGGCGAGATGGAGGGACTGCGGGATGGAGTTCCAGAGGGTGGGTGCAGAGTGGTGGAAGGTCCGCCCACCAATAATGGGGCGAACAGGGCGAAGGACATGAAGCAGGCTGGAGCCCACTGAGCAGAGGGAGCGAACAGGATAGTCGTGGGTTAGGAGATCGGAGAGGTAGGGGGGAGCAAGACCATGGAGGGCTTTGAAGGCGAGGATTAGGATTTTGAACACTATGCTCAAGGATGGGAAGCCAGTGGAGTTGGGCAAGGATTCGGGTGATAGGGTCTCGGAGCCTAGTGCAGGAGAGGACACAGGCTGTAGAGTTCTGGATGATCTGCAGCCTATGGAGGAAGGAGTTGGGGGGGCCGACAAGCAGCGAGTTTGAATAGTCAAGCTGAGGTGAGGAGACGCTGACGGGAGCCAATCGGAAAGCCTCGGTCTTATTGACGTTCAACGAAGAAAGTTAGCTCTCATCCAGGACTTGATGTCTGACAGACATTCTGTCAAGACAGCAGTGGTCCTGAGTCAAGGGTGGAGGCAGAGTGATGCAGTTGGGTGTCATCCGCATCCATGTGGAAGTTGACCCCATGTCTGCGGATGATGTCACCAAAAGGAAGCATATAGATATTGAAGAGGAGGGGACCAAGGACACAGCCTTGAGGAACCCCGCATGAGATGGTCCGGGGGCTAGAGGAGAAGCTGTTTGAGGAGTTGAAGTGCAGGCGGTGTGACAGGTATGATCTGAACCAATCAAGGACAGCACCATGGAGGATGAAGTGAGAGGAGAGGCAGTGGTTGAGGATGGAGTGGTTGACGGTGTCGAAAGCAGCAGAAAGGTCAAGGAGGACAAGGAGGCAGAGGGAGCCCTGGTTGCAGATGGATAGAATGTCATTTGTCACTTTGACCAGGGCTGTTTCTGTGCTGTGGGCGGTATGGAAGCCCGATTGGAGGTGTTCGAGAAAGGAGTAGCAGGAGAGGAAAGAGCGAAGCTGAGAAGCAACAACTCGTTCCAGGACCTTGGAGAGGAAGGAGAGGTTGGAGATGGGGCAGTAGTTAGGGAGTAATGAAGGGCCCAGGGAGGAGTTTTTAAGGATAGGAGTGATGACAGCGGTTTTTAAAGGGGTGGGAACAGTACCAGAGGATGGAGAGGTTAACAATGTCAGTGAGTTAGAGGGGCAAGGAGGTGGAGCTGGGAGGTAAGGAGGGGGTAGGGATGGGGTCGAGGAAACATGGAAATGTCATCTGTAGAATGCAATTGGTCAGGGTTGAATAGTGTAAACTGCAACGTCAGACTGGAGTCCCAGAATTTCTCTTATTACTGCTCTTTGGGTCAACAAGGAATTCCACCAGCACTTCATATATCTTCCGTCCTTTGCCTGCAGAAAACCACTTACTTCAGAAATTAGAAATTTAACTCCATAACTGTATAGATTATCAATGAAAAGAACCAAATCTGATTGTTCAAATGATTTTTTTTGTTCTTATTTCTTAGATTTACTTTCCGGGGAAGAGGGTAGGAGGAGGAAATCAAGCAGAGTGGACATTCTCAACCTAGATTGCTTTTATGGTCTTCCTCCTACAGGCTCCACTGACTGCTTGTTTGGAATGGTACATGGTATGTTGAGAAATAAATACCTCCAGAAAAAAAATTAAACAGTGCTTCACAGTCACCTTAATAATACAACTGATCCAATTGATCCAAAACTCTGCTGCGGTTATCCTCACCTGTGCCAAAGTCCACAACCCCAACACTCCAGTCTTTGCCTGATTCCTACTGCAGAAGGGATCAATTTCAAGATCTTCACACTTACTTACAAATCAATTCACAACTTAACACCTCCTACATCTTCGAGCTGCTTATACCTCACTCCTCGACCCGCTCCTTTTCTCAGCTGGCTCCAACCTGCTACATGTCCCTTATCCTCAATCTCTCCATTCAATCAATGGTGGCCATGCTTTCAGCAACTACACTGCAAACCTCTGTAACTTTGCCTCAATCTTTTCACCTTGCCCATCTTCAGATTGCATCTGAAACTTCCTCTTTGATTGTGTTTACAGCCACCTTCCCTCTCTCTCCCTGCTCTGCATCAAGCTCCACCATTGTTGAGTACTCCAAAACTCTAAACTCATGAAAGGCTCTGTATAAATTCAAGTTGTTGTTGTTCAACCTCTAAGGCAAATTCATAACACATTTGGGGTTGAAAAATTGCTCACCAAACTATGGCAGCACAAATGGCTCCAGAGAAGATACAGCACATTGACCTGCGAACTTCATGTAAGGCATGCTAACCTGTGAGAATTCACCTCTGAGACAAACTCACATCAGACCTGCCAATTCCACATTCAATGCTAAACCAACTGAGCTGCTAGAATTGGCTACATAATTAATGATGTAATGTCAAAGAGGCTGAACCCATGCTTAAGGACAGCATTCACTTAAAGTAATTGATTTGTGAACTTGTTTTTAGGACTGAAACTTAATACAAAAGAATCTTAAATGTACAAGTCTAAAAATAACTAAAAAATGAAGCATTTGTACACATGATACAATGGTAGTTTCAAGAAACTGAAATGGTATCATTAGATACGTAGCAGCGAACCAGCCATACCAGCAAGCTATGATAAATTGGGCATGACCAAACAACTTGTAAGTGAGTTATTATCAGAAACATAAATAGAGATAGTTTCATACCTCACATTTGGCCATGATGTATTCTATCTGTGCCACACATTTACCTAAACCTTTTATAATAAAGTACCACAAAGAAGATACGTATAGTTATTATCTCCACATTTCTCAGCCTACATATGAAAAGTTTAAGGACTTTCATGCAGCTGACAATGCATTACAACATTGACAATGTCCTACTTATTTTTCCGATGGAAGAAACCCCTTGTAAAATACAATGTTTCCCCAAATTGTAGTCAAAGTAGTATTTGTAAAGACATCATAAAATATGACTTCAATTTTTTTTAAATTTGCATGCAGATCAGCTACCACAGAATACCATCTAATAAACTTTCACTTACAAAGTTTGAACTTTTGTTAAATATTCCTGCTCTTTGTATATAATAATAATCCTTACATTTGATATTGCGCTTTTCACGTCTTCTAGACGTCTCAAAGCGCTTCACAGAATATGCAGTAAAGTGAATTGACTGAATATTTGTGGGCGAACGCGGCAGCCAATTGCGCACAGCAATGTCCCACAAACAGTCATAGATTAAAAATGACCAATTTATTACTGGGTTTTTTTGGAGGGATTATTATTAGACCTGTGGAGTAAGGAAACTTGTCCAAGGTTTCCCTGCCTGGAATTGAACTCAGGTCTCTCGCTTGCAAAGCGAGTGCTCTAATCACTGAGCTACAGGACTCCATTACGTCTAGACTCAACTATGCCAACTCCCTGCTTGTCAGCCTTCCCAACTCTGCCCTCAACAAGCAGGTCATGTCCACTCCTGCACCAGGCTCCGTAACCCCATTACACCCACCCTCGCCCGGCTCCACTGGCTCCACATCCCTGAGAGGAACAAGTTCAAAATTCTCGCCCTCACCTTCAAGGCCCTCCACGGCCTCGCCCTCTCCTACCTCTCAGACCTGATGAGAATATATATATAATATAAATAATCCTTGCATTTTGATATAGCACATTTGACATCTTCTAGACATCTCAAAGCGTTTCATAGAATATACTGTAAAGTGAATTGATTTTACTCATTTTATTTGTGTTAGGATTCTCCATTTCAATTTTCTGCCATTTTATTATGTTTTTATTAACTGTAATGAAATTGAATTTTAAATTGTAACTATGAGTATATGTTGCCATGTTACACACAGCCAATAATGCCTTTTTGTTTTGCTCAGCTGGGTGTCTGACATATGCAGCAACCCATCCACACTTAAGAGTGTCCAAACCAAACTAAGAGTTCCATGAATTCTACCTAATATGGAAATTCTCATGATGTCATTATATATCATCATGACTTTGCAAAGCAATCTTTTTCTTAAAACAAAACATCCTCAACTAATAACAATATAATAATAATCCTGGTATAGGGCCATTTATGTTGATACGACAACCCAAAGCGCTTCACAGGGTGAATGTGTGTTTTGTGGGTGAGTGCAGCAGCCAATTTGCACGTAGTAATGTCATACAAGTACCGATGCAGTGAATGATTGATTCTATTTGGAGCATTGTTGGCCAGGACACTGGAAGAGAGAAATTCCCATCTCTTTTCAAATCGTGCAATGGGATCTTTAACATACATTTGAAATGGTGGGGTGAAAGCCTAGACAAGTTTCCTTACTCCACACTCCTCTGTTTACCTATCAGTAAGTAGGAACCTGGTTGTTAGTCGATTGGCGGATTGCTCTCCCGGGGTTCTGTTTTTTTTCAACTGTTTGTGGGACACTGCTGTATGCAAATCGCAACCGCGTTTCGCCAACAAATAGTAGTATGAATCATAGCTAACATTTGGATAATGTCAAACAAAAATAATAACTTGATAAATTAGTTCAATTAATATTGGTGATTCACATCACGAGAAATGTATCAGAAAGGAATCAGTATTAACCACGATAATCTCATTTTTACCCCTTTTACAACATTTGCCTCCATCTGATCACACTGACTGGCTCCATTTCTGATCACACCAATTGCCTCTATCTGATCAAAACGACTGTACATCTATTACATCCAGCAATGTTAATACCACAATCGGATATAATGTTATGTCAGGATTTACCATTCTTTCTATGAAAGAAACCAGAAACCATTATCATTCTCGTGCAGCACAGCTTTTCTTAGTTGTAATAAAGACACATTCAACATTGATTAAAACCCTGCAATATTTCCATATGACAACAAAGGTTATAACAATGTGCACAGCCTTAGCAATTATTTCTTCCTTATATGTATATGAGTGTGGCACATGTAGCTTAACAAACAAGTAGCAGGAATTTCTAGGAGTCATTATAAGCATCTATCAATCATGATTCAAGGGACTTCCAGTACACAACAGTGCCAATAGTATCCAGCTTCGGGTCTCATAATAATAACAACACCATTACATTTCTAAAACTCCTTGGGTAACAATGTGGTATCTTTCTAACACATATGCTGTTATGTTTAAACGCATACCCTGTAGAGTTTTTCCAAGGCCCTGACCAAGCTTCCATCTATGGTTCTGCAGCAAACAATGTCCGATGTTGCCCTGTGAAATTGAGCAGAGAAAAATCTCCAGCAATAGCAAATGCTCATGTTTTACAAGTAGCAGCAGTGACAAACAGGCAAATATGCTTTTGGGGACATAATCCATCCCATAAAAACTCAGCATCTCTTGTGATGACTCAATTTAACCATTTGAGGGCAGCAAGTATTACTGTACTAAAAGTGTGCGTTGGTGCAGACAACAGGCAAAATCAAGGCTTTTTGGTTTTTGCATTGACGTGGGAGAATTGAAGTAATAGAAGCAGTGAGGAAGTCTTAGAAGTATGTCCAGGTTAACAATGACTATAGTATGTAGGTTGTATCACCAAACCTATATTTGTGTACAATGTGCATATTATAAAATCTATCCCTGAGCATGATAAACATGTTTAATAATTAATTTACTGCTGTTTGAAAATATAACATCAATAGAACTGTAGAATATTACAGCAAGCCACCTGACCCATCAGGTATGTGTTAGTGCAGTCCCCCAATTAAACTGTTTACTTTAATCCCATTCTCCTCAACTTTACCAATACCCTTTAATATTGGTAGTAATATTAATATTAATAATAATACAGCTATTTTATGGTTTTAACTACTTGCATCTATCTTTGAAAACCTATGTATCTGTATTCCTACGTATGTATCTCTGCTCATGCACTCCATTAAGCATGTTACCATTAGGGTATATTGTATTTATTTTGTTTGATTTCTAAAGAGGCCTACTTTGCTAATATTTTTTGGAAAGTATTTCCAGAACTCTAGGCTACTGATGCAGTTGGAATATCTATATTACAAGGTATGTTTCCCAGGTTCTACACTATTGCCTCAGACCTAGACACCTGGAGATGTCCAGGGACCTCAGAGCGTGTGTTGGGGCACTGCTGGAGTCTAACCAGCTAAAACCACATAGCTTGCCATTGATATCACAGTCTGGCAAGCTTTCCCGCTGCTTGTCCAGCCAGGATCACCCTACTGTTAGGGCTTTGGCTTGCAGGGTTAACAGGAGCTGAGTGGAATGATTTCCTGCCCCTAGTGACTGCTCTGCGTAGGCTGACCACTGGCATACACAAAGAATTGGCAACCAATGCAGGTTGAGTGATAAATACTTAAATCAACACAGAAATAAAAAGTAATTACATGAGATAAGAATATGAATAGAACAAATAAGCCTTGCAGTAGAAAAATAGTAAAGGTCAGTATATTAATATTTATCAGAAACAGCCTCAGTAATTGGATGTTTTTTAAAATAAATGGTGAACAAAAACATTTCCAAACAAACCTGCCTCTAAATACTAGGGCGTCAAATTATAAATAGTTAAATATATCAGAGGCATAAAAAAAAATTGTGATTTGATTCAATTGCAAGAAATATCTAGGGGTACTGAATATTAAGGGAAGAAGACGCGATATGATCACAGTGAATTTTGGACACAGAACAATACGTTACAGAATAAAGCAATGTCAAATCAAGTTAAGTCGTTTTTGCGTTCAAACGACGATGGTAAATAGAAATAAAGGTTAAAAGGGGCAAATTACTGATCAGAAAACATACTCCGCAATGAGGTACATACAAAAGCAATTTCTAAAAGACTGCCTTAAAAGTGCAAATTATTTCTACAGGTGTAACAATTGCAAAGAAGAAAAGAGAACGCTACAACACATAGATGAAGCCAGTGAAAGTAAATTATACAATAGTGAGAGCTGGCACAAAATACACAGTCTCTACACTTTACATTATATTCAGTGAAGAGCTTTGAGACGTGAAATGCACTATACCAAATATAAGGATTATTATTATCATTATTGTTTTTGTTATAAGCTAATATAATATCAATAATAGAGAATATGGCTAAGTCGGAAATATAACCATTACAAGTGAACAAAATAAAATACACAAGCTACACTTAAAGTGAAAACAATTAAAACTTAATTGTCCCTTTGGGACGCACCACAATTGAATTTTGTTTGTGAAATTTATTACAACATTTTGGTAAGACTATTGTAGCAACCCAATTACTTTCATATGCACTTCCACTTTTAATGTAAGCCTTTGAGAAGTTTGTAGTACTGCATTTGCTTTAAAGAACAATTTATTACAACAACCTGGCTGGTTAAAAACTATCTTTTTGTGCCAACATTTTGATTCATTATTACAGCTATGACGTTTCCCTTACAACAATTGTCTCAATACTGATTATTGTATTGGTACTTTTTCAGCATAAGCTTACAGCTGCTATCACATGTCCCATATCTCTTGAAATGCGGCATCAATAATGCCCAAGTTGGGTAAGTAAGCACGAGGAGATTACATGATGATAGTTCAGTCATTTACTTCCTCAACTTCCAACAAAATCATTGTTAGATGCCTAGTTCTCAAATAAAACCACAGATGTTACATTTAATTTTCTGTCCAAAAAGGTGAGAAAGAACATTTCTCAACTCGCTACTGCAAAATTCCGAACAGAAACTTGGAGCTATAACTTTTAAATTACTTTTTACAATCACAATATAAAAAACAGCATTTAATAGATTATTTTTGGTCAGCCGGGTGTCTGACACATGTTAATAGATTGCATTTATTATTGCATGGCACTTAGCATTTAAGATGTTTTGTTGAAAATGTATCATAATCAAAGACAAAGTAGCAGAATTAGTCATGCCTAATTGCTCTCAATAAAACTAATACTTAAGGGGCCAAAACAATGAAATTACTGTGCATCATAAAACTGCTTATTAAATGAAATTAACCAAACATGATCATCATGTATTTAGAAGTTAGTAAATGTTTAGGATTAAACTGCTCCAGGCAATTACATTGAGCTCTAACTGCATATAACTGATATCCAGATGCTTTATTATAGGTTCATCATGAAAATTATGGTATTCCGAATAGCTACTGCAGATATTTTATCTTTTCCCACCGCACCATCTTTTCTGTAAATTGTAGAACAGCACTAGATTTCCATAGACAATACAGCAGAAAGTTCACCAGATTAAAATGATGTAAGCAAGTCTTCCAACTTTATAATGAGCTTCAATTTAAAGTTCCAAATGCTATGAGTTCTCCTGAGGGGTGGTATGTCGGGTCTCCTTAGAGCTGAGTTGGTTCCCAGGTGACATGATGGGCAATGGAATGTCAGAATTGAGTCAACCCTCTGAGGCAGTCTCAGTGAACCTGTATGAACCAGCATATAAATATAATAACACATATTCTTGGAATAATATGTGATGTGTACACTGTTCTTTCTGCATTATCATTCCAGGACAAGATGTCAAACACCATGCTGTTAACATTATGCACATGCAAACTTAAATGTGAAGATAAACAGAAGCAAAGATCTTGAAAGGAAAAATAGATCATGGAATACAAGATTGGGACGTCCTCCTGACGTGAAAGGCGCTTTATAAATGGAATCTTGTTGTTGTTGTTGTTGTTGACTGTTCATTGGACCACTGCAGCAGAAAAGAAACTGTGGATACTCCATATTCCATCATTGCCGATGTTAGAATGCAAACACCAGATTTTACACAAATACCTTCCATTCACATGTTTAATACCTTTACTAATGTGTTATATGCACACATTCCCCTTTAAACTACTTCATTGGGCTTTTCATTCCCTACCTCAATACAAAATAAAAATATATTGTAATTGTATGCATTTTAGAGGAAGAAAAAAACCTAAAAGGACTACCTGATGTCTTAAAGAAAGATAGTCGGCACACAGTTGTCTTGACACTGGGGGTTGAGTCTAACTTCAGGTCAGACTAATGAGCTGTTTACTTGTACTCCCCAACAATTCTAAAGAATCTCCTGAGTAATTAGTCTCAATGCAGTTTCCAGTGAACATAGAAATGACAAACCAAACTGCCCTCACATGCAGCACCATTGGGCAGTGAATTGACAATTTCACTCAAGGAAGTCACCAGGACAAACAATTAAGGAAATGAAAAGACACCTGCATGACATAGAAAGCTCTTCTGAGGTTGAGACCTAAACACACGGGGCTACATTTTCCCCTTGCCTGACAAATAACACCGTTTGAGTGCCACTATCAGTCAATGACTTCTGTAACATAAAATTCTTATTTTCTTTTCAATATTTTAGTAAGAAAACATTATACTTTGAATTGTATTTTATGGATACATGTTCATATTTTCCTCCCTTAAATGACTCTTCCTCCCTTACACTACTCTCAAACCTCTGTACAGCATTGATCTAGGCACAAATAATGCTTTTAAAAATGGTTAAAATCTTGATGGCATTCTGGTCTGGGAGGAAACCCACTTTTCACTTTATTTCAAAGGAACAGCAGAATTTGCAAGTAAAGCAACAGCTTTTATTTGGGACTTATCACAACTGTATTCAGGATGACTACAAGGCGAAGGGAGAGGAGGAGAATGTAAATTATCAGAATAATATCAGAGGAGCAGGGTTATGCCAATATGACTATGTTCTTTGCTGTCACTAACTATAATCGAGCGGATCCGTTCACCTGCTTCCACTCTCCCAACCACCACCCCCTCCCCAACTCTCCCTCACACTCCAGCCTCTATCCATCCCTTCCTACACACCTCCGAACACGTCTCCCCCTCCTCTCTCACCACCACGATAACCCACATGAAGCCAACCACCTGCTCCCTCAACCTTATCCCTACCCCTCTCCTTACCTCCCAGCTCCACTTCCTCGGCCCTTTACTCTCAGACCTTGTCAACTTCTCCCTGTCAACTGGTAGGGTTCCAACCACCCAAAAACAGCTGTCATCACCTCTATCCTAAAAAAACCTTCCCTGGACCCATCCCTGCTCACAAACTACAGCCCCATCTCCAACGTTCCTTTCCAAGGTCCTCGAAAAAGTTGTTGCTTCCCAGCTTCATTCCTCCCTCTCCTGCCACTCCCTTTACAAACCCCTCCAGTAAACAGCCCTGGTCAAAGTGACAAATGACATTCTGTCTATCTGTGACCAGGGCTCCTCTGCCTCCTCGTCCTCCTCGACCTCTCTGCTGCCTTTGACACTGTGGACCACTCTATCCTCCTCCACTGCATCTCCTCTCAGAATGTTCAGATCCTATCTCTCACACCGGCTCCACTTCATCTCCACAAACGGCTTCTCCTCCAGCCCCTCACCACCTCATGCGGTGTTCCTCAGGGCTGTGTCCTCGGTCCTCTCCTCTTCAACTTGTTTATGCTCCTCTTGGTGACATCATCTGCAGACATGGGGTCAACTTCCACATGTATGCAGATGACACCCAATTCTACTTCTCTGCCTCCACCCTCGATCCCAGGACAAGATGTTCTGACAGAATGTTTATCAGACATCAAGTCCTGGATGAGAGCCAACTTGCTACAGTTGAACATCAGCAAGATGAAGGGCCTCCTGATTGGTTCGCACCAGCGCTTCAGCACCTCAGGCACTGGCAACATCAGCATCCACCGATGCACACTTCACCTCACCGAGCCAGTCAGGAACCTGGGCGTCTTGTTCGACCTTCAATTGTCATTTCTCCCTAAATCCGTGCCATGACCCGCTCTGCCTTCCCCCACCTCCGCAACATTGCCCGACTCCGCCACTGCCTCACCCCTCAGGCCACTGAAACTTTCAAACATGCCTCCATTATAATAATAATCCTTGCATTTGATATAGCACTTTTCACGTCTTCTAAACGTCCCAACGCGCTTCACAGAATATACTGTAAAGTGAATTGACTGAATATTTGTGGGCGAACGCGGCAGCCAATTGCGCACAGCAATGTCCCACAAACAGTCATAGATTAAAAATGACCAATTTATTGCTGTTTTTTTTTGGAGGGATTATTATTAGACGTGTGGAGTAAGGGAACTTGTCCAAGGTTTCGCCCTGCCTGGAATTGAACTCAGGTCTCTCGCTTGCAAAGCGAGTGCTCTAACCACTGAGCTACAGGACTCCATTACGTCTAGGCTCAACTATGCCAACTCCCTGCTTGTCAGCCTTCCCAACTCTGCCCTCCACAAGCAGGTCATGTCCACTCCTGCACCAGGCTCCGTAACCCCATTACACCCACCCTCGCCCGGCTCCACTGGCTCCACATCCCTGAGAGGAACAAGTTCAAAATTCTCGTCCTCACCTTCAAGGCCCTCCACGGCCTTGCCCTCTCCTACCTCTCAGACCTGTTAACTTAATATCAGCTTTCTGCTCCCTCCGCACAGCAGACACTGACCTGTTACATCTCGTCCTACCATTGGTGGTTGGGCATTCAGCGTCTCTGCACCATACTCTGGAACTCTATCCCACAGTCCTTCTGCCTCACCCCCTCTCTTGCCTCCTTCAAGTCCCATCTAAAGACCTTCCTCTTTGACCTTGCCTTTGGCCAACCCCACAGCCCCACCACCCCTGCCCTCCACCTCTCCTGACCCCAACTCCCAGTTCGGGTCTAAAAACCCCTGACTGTCCAGCCCTGGGATGTCTTTCCAAGTGAAGGGCGCTATACAAGTGTAATTTGTTGTTGTTGAGTAGAAGTACAGAAATCAAAGTTCTGAGCCATGCCAAATATAATGTTAAACAGATGAGTTCTTAGGTGTGCACATAGTTAAATGATTTCTTAGCTCAGTTTCTCCCTTCCTTAGAAGCTAACAACTCAGGTCTTGATAAATATTATTCAGACCCATTCTTCGAAGTTGACTTCAGGACATTAAATAATGTGTAGTTTAAAAGCATTCTTTATCAAGCCACAGCCAGCTTGTGTGTTTAATTTTCATTAAGAATATTATTATATAATATATAAATAATCCTTGCATTTTGATATAGCACTTTTGACGTCTTCTAGACATCTCAAAGCGTTTCACAGAATATACTGTAAAGTGAATTGACTGTATATTTGTGGGTGAAACGCAGCAGCCAATCGCACACAGCAGTGTAACAGCTATTGTTTACAAAAGTTTGGGGTATTTTTAATCTTTGTTTTCTTTTTAATCATTGTTCCAACCTCCCGCCCCATATCCTTTGAATGTGACGCAGACAGATACAAACGGTTATGGACTGAAGTGACCAATTTTTTTTTGAGGGATTATTATCAGGCATGTGGAGTAAGGAAACTTGCCCAAGGTTTTGCCCTGCCGGGAATCGAACCCAGGTCTCTCGCTCGCGAGGCGAGTGCTCCAACCACTGAGCTACGGGACTCTTTATTACCTTACAGTGGAACTTGCAAAACTTCTATAAATACCAACTCGATAATGTGCTTTTATATTTTGAAAGGGAATATATAAATATAAATATATATAAGTATTTTCCTGTCATAAATGCATGCCACTAAGTTTGGTAAAATGTACACAATTTCTTACTGTCTGCGTCACATTCAAAGGATATGGGTGGGGAGGTTGGAACAATGATTAAAAAGCAAACAAAAGATTAAAAATACCCAAAACTTGACTGAAACGGTGACCACGTAGGCCAACATGTTATCCGATTCTGTTCCGTCTACTAGACTATATTATTATTAGATCCCCTCTGCCCATAAGACACTCACGTAACAATTTCATATTTAAAAAAACAAAGCTACCCACCTTTCTTGTTGTACCTCCATTCACAGACAGCTGCCCCTTTCAGTACCCAATAGTTGTTACAATAGAACAAGATTGTTTTTAATGACTGTAGATTGATATTAATAATAATTAATAATCCTTACATTAATACAGCACCGTTCATGACAGGAGAACATCTCAAAGCACTTTGGAGGATGTCTCAAAGGGCTTCACAGGATAGACTATAAAGTGTAATAACTGTAAAATTCGTAGGTGAACATGGCAGACAATTTGCACACACAACGTCCTACAAACAGTCATGAAGTGAATGACCAATTTTATTTGGTGGCTCGGACACCAGAAGAAACTTCTTTCTCTTTTGAATGGTGCCATTTTAACTTTAACTTATACCTGATCACGTAGACGGACCTCAGTTTAAAGTCTCATCAGAAGGACAGCACCTCCAACATTGCAGCACACTGCATTGGAGTGTCAGCCTGGACTTCTGACTCAAAATGCTACCAAATGAGCCAGGCTGACACACAACAGAGCCAGGCAAACACAGCCATCAGTAGAAAAGGGTTTGTGAATGTACAACACCAAACCTATAACCATGTTTAATTTGTTTTATGATTACACAGAAGCAAAACATAATAACTGTCTTTATTTTATTGACTGCATATCTGTCAAGCTAACTACAACAACAACAAGATTACATTTGTATAGAACCTTTCACATCGGGAGGACATCACAAGGCGCTGGAAAACTAGACACCACATACACACTTCTCATTAAACAACTGGGAGATATGGGTGCAAAAGCAAGGGAATTTGGATTTATTTTCCCAACAGAGTCAAACTCCCCTTTCTCAAAGGATATATCCACATTGACCACCACCAAATTTCAGAGATTTGCATTTCCCACCTCCAGCACCCAACTTGACTGAAACATTGACCACGTAAACCAACATGTTATCCGATTCTGTTCCGTCTATTTTTATTAGATCCCCTCTGCCCATAAGACACTCATGTAACAATTTCATATTTAAAAAATCCAAAGCTACCCACCTTTCTTGTTGTGCCTCCATTCACAGACAGCTGCCCCATTCAGTACTCATAATGACAATGGGAATTTAATGGTAGTGTACATTAAACAATAGCATAGACATTCATGTAGTTATCTTGTTTCTTATATACTTAAAAATTAAACTTGAAAACATATATCACCATCCTTGTTGTGTCTTCCACATTCAAATTAAAATATAAGAGTAAACCCGGATTGATAAAGAAAGTCACCAATATAATTATTCCTTTCCATGCCATGTATGGATCCTGAGGACTGTGAGAGGCAGAGAGCAATGATATTTAACATTGGGATAACCAACCAGATTGTAATTGTCTTTCTTGATCTTGTTCCATTCCTGTGTGCCTCTAGCCAGGCAATCATTATCCAATTTGAACATTGGCAGACCTTGGGATGCTAAAACTCATCAGGCCCCGGCCTGCTCCACATCCCCTCGCCCGGCCCGCCCCACCATCGGCAGTCAGGTCTTCAGCCTCTCCGCCCCACCTTTTTGAACTCCATCCCATATTCCCTTTGCCTCGCTCCCTCCCATGTTTCCTTTAAGGCATGTCACAAGACCCTCCTATCCTTCCTGCTCTCCACCCTCCCTTACCCCAGATCACCCCCTCTCCCCCCCCTCCACCAGCTCAGCGCCTTCGGACGTCCTCCTGACGTGAAAGACACTATACAAAGGTAATTTTGTATTGTATTGTGTATATCCACACATTCCATGAAATTTTATTCCTTTCCCCAGTCAAGGGGTCCTGTACCTAACTGCACTGTGCTTGCCATCACTTTAGATCAGATGACGTATCAAAGACCAAGAAGGCAATGTATGATTTTCATGATCTGTGTGGTTTAAGTTCTGGTGCCCCAGCCAGTTGAGCCTTATGGATTTTAATCATTAATCCATTGAACTAAAGATGAATCTAAATATAACTGCACAATAAAAAACATCAAGTTGTTTATTTCTAATGAGCAAAACTAATTGAGAATTTTTCAAAAAGAATTTATGGTGTAACAATGGGACAAGACATCTGTGAGATCAGGTGTGTTTTAGATTCTTACCTTGTCTATTGGTTTGTCCAAGGAAGCTTGCTCGAGCTCTAGATGCCCTTCATCATAATAATCATAATATTTCCCCTAAATTAAACAGGAAAACAAAATTATGTAAGTTCCAGCAAAATCAAAAAAGGACATAGTTGCTGCTTCATTAGTGCAAAGAAGGGAAATGTA
Source organism: Callorhinchus milii (assembly GCF_018977255.1). Taxonomy (NCBI): domain Eukaryota; kingdom Metazoa; phylum Chordata; class Chondrichthyes; order Chimaeriformes; family Callorhinchidae; genus Callorhinchus; species Callorhinchus milii. The sequence continues at coordinate 73,110,174 of NW_024704743.1, read as the reverse complement.
CCAGGAAATATATACACCGCTGTATAATGTACCAAGAATCTCTCAAGTCCAAGCAAATGGATCAGGGAAATATAAAGGACACCACTGTACAGTGAGACAAAGAAGAAAGCACTTTATTGGCAATGAACTTGCTGAAAAGCTCTCAGTGAAACCCATAAAGATCCTTGTCCCCCAAAATATAATCAACACATTTTAAAAATCCAAATCTTCATCTGGAAATATAAGTGATATGTCAGATATGTGCACATTGAGTGCACAGCAGCATCCAAATAGGTGATCTCCAAACTCAGTGACAAGCCACAGATGCAAAAAAGGTTTTCTTTGAGTGAATTAATATTGATTTCAATAAGAGGTTATGCCTCTAACTTCTGAAACTCCCTCCCTCTTCAACTATGCCTCGCCCTCTCTTTTTCTCTTTAAGTATTGCTTCAAATCGGCTATGGCCACCTCCCTCTTCTCTTCCTCCTCTCTCTTGCTCGTTGTCCCTGTGAAGCGCTACATGAAGGATACTATATAAATGCAAGTTGATGTTATGTACTCTGTAGCATCAATATATTGTGTAGAACAGAAATACTCCAATATTAAATTGCACATGCCAAAATCAAATGTATATGATGCGTCCGGCCTCCTACAAGTTTGATCGTCTTTTCAGTCCACTATCGGCAGTGTGCCTTTAGCCACGACGCTGCGACAAAACTGTGGAACTCTCCCCTCAATCCCTCTGCCTTGCCCCTCTTTGCCAGTCTTCCGATTGCACCTGAAGCCCACTCCATCCTCATACACCGCCTCTCCGCTTTACTCAATCTTCATGGACCTGCCCTTGCCTGGTTCGATTCCTATCTCTCTCACCATCTCCACTTTGTTGCCTCTAACAGTTTCTCCTCCAGCCTCCGCACTATCACGTCTGGTATCCCCAGGGCTCTGTCCTTGGCCCTCTCCTCTCTAATATCTATATGCTCCCCCTTGGTGACATCATCCACAGACATGGGGTCAACTTCCACATAATGCGGATGACACCCAATTCTATATTTCTGCCTCCACCCTCAATTCCAGGACCACTGCTGTCCTGACAGACTGTCTGTCGGACATCATGTCCTGGATGAGGGCAAATTTTCTACAGTTGAATGTGAACAAGACTGAGGCCCTCCTGATTGGCTCGCGCCGGCGCCTCAGCACCTCAGGCTCTGGCAGCATCAACATCCACGGTTGCACACTACAACTCACCGCCAGTCAGGAACCTCGGTGTCTTGTTCGACCCTTAACTGTCTTTTCTCCCCCACATTCAAGCCATGAAAGTGCCTTCCCTCACCTCCGTAACATCACCCGAATCCACCACTATCTCACCCCTCAGGCCACTGAAACTCTTGTTCATGCCTTCATCACCTCCAGGCTCGACTATGCACACGCCCTGCTTGTCAGCCTTCCCAACTCCTCCCTCCACAGGCTGCAGATAATCCAGAACTCTGCAGCCCGTGTCCTCTCCCGCACCAAACTCCATGACCCCATCTCCTCCTCACTCGCCCGACTCCACTGGCTCCCGATCCTTCAGAGGATCCAGTTCAAGATCCTGGTTCTCACATACAAAGCCCTCCATGGCCTCGCCCCACCCTACTTCTGTGACCTCCTAACCCCCTACCAACCCGCTCGCCCTCCGCTCAGCCGGCTCTGGCCTGCTCCACGTCCACTGACCCACCCGCCCCACCATTGGTGGGAGAGCCTTCAGCCACTCTGCCCCCAACCTCTGGAATGCCATCCCCCAGTCACTCCGCCTCACCCCCTCCTTAGCCTCCTTCAAGTCCCGCCTCAAGACCCTCCTCTTTAACCACCTCATTGGCCACCCCCCTTCTCCTCCCCTCCCTTACCACCCCAACCCCAGTTCGGGTCTGAAATGCTGTACGCTGTCCAGCTCCTTGGGACATCCTCCCGACGTGAAAGGCGCTATACAAATGTAATCTTGTTGTTGTTATCTCTTCAACTGGTCATCTCCCCCTCTTCCCTGCTCAGCATCAAGTTCTGCCACTGTTAGGACTCAAAGACACTGCCCCATGTGAAGACATTATATAAATTCAAATTGTTGTTGAATAACTGTATACATTGCTCCAATTACATTAGATTGATATGCTGCAGATTCTGGGCATTGCTACAATTACAATTACTTCAATTAAAATTTTCCACAAGATTCCATATTTTCCACCAGGACCTGAACAAAATCCATCTGCAATAATGTCCAAAACACTCTTTGGAAAATTTAAAATATATCTGCAGTTCTTTTACTGAACTGCACTTATATTTTATATTTTCCATAGCTATAATACTGCATACTACAATAGTTGACAATACACTTCAACAAGTAGAATGGCATAAGATTAAAGTAAATATAGCCATTTGGCTCATTGAGTCTACATCTTCCATAAATGGTATGAACATACCACACGCAATCTATAGCAATACATTAAATAAAATGGAATATAGAATGGAAAATAAGATAAAATAAATAAGGTAAAACATTATAGAAAACAAGACATGCCCACTATTCCTTCCAACCAACCATTTACATTTTGCACCAATACACGTGAATTTTCATGTGTAGACAGGATGCATGGAACTCTCAGTTTGGATTAAGTATGTGAAGAGTTTCTTCATTTGTTAGACACCTGACTGACCTAAACAGGTTCTACTGAACTTAGTTACGTGAAAATACGTACGACTTCCATGAAAATAAAGCTTTAAAATTTCCCACTAAAGAAATTGCACAGAATCTGCAGCATAGCAATCTAATATTACAGCATACATTATTCAGCCCTGACAAACCACATTTCACAGATGACATTTCCACATTCTAAGCAGCATGGTAACTATTGTATTTCACAGGGTATTTGATTACCTACGCCTATACTTATATTACATTCAATCGTTCTCTTAACCAGATACTCTCTATCTAAGAGTTAATCTACATTAATCATGGTGGATTTCAATTACTCAGTTATAAATTGAGTGAAAATCTTTCTGACTCTGTTGGACTCATAAGTAAGAGGTCATGGCAGAGCAGCATTTTGGATCCAATGAGCATAATGTATTATCATCAGGTCTCAAATGTTCATAATGGCATTCAAAGAGGACAGTGATGCAAACTGTTTTGTCTTTAACAGAGTGGAGTTTGAATTGAGATCTAAGACGTAGAGCACAGTAGAAACGTGGGAAACATTTACATAATATTTCTTGCATTTGATATAATGCCTTATCACGACTTCGAGATATCTCAAAGCTCTTCACAGAATATACTGTACAACAACAACTTGGATTTATATAGCGCCCTCCACACCAGACGGTGTCTCGGAGTGCTTCGCAGTAACTGATCCCGGGGCCGAGCCAGGGGTAGGGGTAAAGTGAATTGACTGTATATCTTGTAGGCGAAACGTGGCAGCCAATCGCAGACAGCAGTGTCCCACAAAGAGTCGTGGATTGAGTGACTAAATTTTTCTTAAGGTATTATTACCCCCGGAAAAGCGATCTGCCAATCGTATAACAACCGGGTTCAATTTTACCCCTAGGTAAACAGAGGTGTGTGGAGTAAGGAAACTTGCCCAAAGTTTAGCCCTGGAATCGAACCCAGGTCCTCTCGCTTTCGAGGTGAGTGCTCTAACTACAAAGTTAAAGGACTCAGAATGTGTTGACACGATTATGAGCAAAATTAATTTTAACAAAGTAGATACTTTAAAAGATTCCATAGATAAATATAATTAAATTAAGAGCACTTCTTTAAATATCTAGGGAAAATGTGTTGCACAAAGAAACAAGAGTTATGAAATGGGGAGTAGGTGGAGTAGATTGTGCCAGAAAATTCAAAAAGAGAGGTAGTGTTTTGATACAGAAATGTTTTGAGGGATATGAGAGATGAAATAGTGGTGTTTTTAAATTGAGTAGAACAACAATGATCTTTTACAGGATTGCACATTCCTATCTTCCTACTTCACATCTGTCTTTACTGAGGAAATGGGTGGAAAAATTTCGCAAATAAAAGATCAGATCTCTCGTAAAACCCTAGAGGAACTGGATGACCACAGATGTGATTATCTGACTGTTATACACTCTTAAAATCTGACAAAGGACCTTTACTGAACGACAGGTGCTCATGAGTTTTAGAGCAGCATCGTACCGTTTCAACTTCCCTTTTTGTTAGCAAATCCAGAAAATCCCTTCCCCAAATAAATGGAAAGTGTTTGACAACTCTTTTTGGTTTAGGGAATTTCACTGAAAAACAGGTCATAATGTTTTATATCAGTTGTAGTCAAAATATTAAAATATTTGAAAAATAATTACAACAAATTTCATTTATATAGCACCTTAAACACAGGGTAGCATCTCGAGGAGCTAACAGTGGCAGAGCTTGACACCGAGCCAGGAAGGTGACTGTAGGCACAGTTGACGAGACAGGTCTTCAGGTTCAATCTGAAGACAGACAAGGAGGGTGCATAGCAAAGGGATTGAGATCTATAAAGTAAAATTCTTCTGGTCAGTAAAGTTGCAAACCTTGGCAGTATGCAATGAAAAAGGATTTCAATTGTATTTTGCTCTTTTTGTGTGCAATGCAGTTAATTTCACATAGTTATCGTCAGACAGATTTCAAATGGTCTCTCTGTGAAACTAATCAATTGAAAAGGAAATTGACACAATCGCAGACTACTATTTGACATTCACATTTAGTTTTTGCTGATAAACTTAAAATTGGAATCTTGAAATTTGAAATAAGCCAAAGGGTCATGAAAAAGTGCAATATACTGCCCAGAAGGCTGCAAATGTAGAATTGATGGGATGCTTAAAATGAAAGTTGATAAAATGCTTGTGATATAAGGGTATGAAGGAATATTGAGAAAGGGGGGTAGTGGGATTTAAAGATCTGACATGATTCAGAAAAATTGCAAAGCAGACTCCATATAGCCTCCTCGTTTCAGGTTTCCTAAACACATACCATGTCATTGGTTGGCTTTTGTAACTGAATTTATTTTGGGCACAATAATATTATTAATAATAATAATCCTTGCATTTGATATAGCACCTTATCACAACATTGAGATGTCTCAAAGCGCTTCAGGAATATATTGTGTTATATATATACAACTAAAGAATGGCATTTACTGCAAGATACTGTACATTAAAATGAAAATCCATTTATTCATTTATGCAATCCATGTGGTATACATGTTTAATGTGCTGTGGTCTCGGGTTTGTCCCTTGTATGCCGGGAACCTCTCCTTGATGGCTGTTTATGTATTCCACAAGCTGCTACCCCACAAGATGCAGTAGCACTGATGGATGGCAGCAGTCAATTGCAGAGCTGCGTGGGGTACAGAAACCTAGCTACCTGTCTCTGTCAATAACCCTGCATAGAAATGTTGACATTTTCTACCCATAGTGTCTGTGCCAGGAGAATCTGTGCTTTGGTCACTGTGGGCTTAGTGTTCTCCAAGGTGGCATCTACTGTGCAGGGCTATATAGCACAGAACTGCTGCCAGCATGAGTTCCGACCAGCTATAGCTGTGCTAATATATTGCATGCCAATGGGGAAGCCATTTCCTCAAGATAAGCATTAATCATTTTAAGTAAAGAATTGTGGGCCTCTGTGAGGTTTCAGATTCGCTCCATTATTGTTCTGTGTATCTGTTCTCTAAGAAAGTAGAAGCTGACCAGTATCGCACCTTGGAGTTTGCACCATATCACTTCATAATGGCAGTGTGAAGATTCATGAGAGATTACCACTTTATGTCTATGTCCTGTGTATTTGAGGTCTCCACTGCTGATGTCATTCATGTTGTAATGTCGTCAATGGCAGAAGGCAGATAGATGGTTCTCTACATTAAATTCATCATATCAGAAATGGCAAAGCATATGAGTGTTAGATTGGTCCACACCACTCAGAGTATCTTTCAATGTCACCTCAATACAGTTCCAATTCTCTTCCAGGCTTTATGTGAAAAAAAGAACACTGGGTTCTGTATCCCTGTATCAATGAGCCACATCCCTTGCTGGGTCTCCCATCCGTATTAGCTGGCAGCTTGCAACTTACTACCTCCCACTTTCCCCGTCAGTTCTTAGTGCTTCACTCTGGCCTTGGCTTGCTTTGGAATATCAAAATCTCCCACAGTGTATGCATCTGTACCGGTGCTTCTTTAAATTGAGGTGCTTCTTGAAATGGGGGGTGCTGAGGTTCATGTTCATGAGAAGCACACCCTTTTGTGGCAAATATTCCATTGGATTCTCCTTCTGGGAAGAGAGCAGATGGAACAGCATTAATACAGATGCACAAAGATCCACTGAAGTATTGCTTTGTACCTCTAATATAGTGGTCTAGTATGAGCATGTGTAAACCATGTGTATAGAAGAAATTACAGGAATCCTTAATAATATAATTAACAACCAATCCATTTCTTCAGATGTTAATTACATACTTAAGGACCGATAATGTCATTCCCTCTGTACACCTGCATCTACACGTGGGTTACATAATGGACTTCATCTTGGCTACTTCAGCACTGTAATTGCAGTACCATAAAGCACTTGTGGTGTGTTCTTGAAACATATTGGAATTCACATATCACAATAATGCATTACCTTATACGTTGGTTTCAATAATACGTTGTTTTCTATTCCTCCAAGGTTGACAGTCCCATAGTTTTCAAATGTTCTCTTCTGAATAGATCTATTATCACCTCCTTGAATGGTGGACATCAGTTACTTCAGGATGGAAGGGATACCATCTTTGGTGCTCTACTCCCTTCTGCTGTGCAGCATTTTTGCCTTGAAAGTTTAAGCAGTAATCTGACTGATAAAAATATCCTTACTTTAATACATACATTCATTCTCGCTTCAAAGCATGTTCTTTGTAATAATATGTTCTTTGCCTGATATGTCTCCGTCAATGTAGGCTTGGGGCAAATATTACTTAAACCTAAGGCAGGGAATAAGGCAGGGCAGCGGGATTAAATGAACAGCTTGCTCTGAGAGCCAGTGCAGACTGGATGGGCTGAATGGTCTCCTTCTGTGCTGTCAATTTGGATGATTCTATAAACCGTGAACCATTCCTCAATTCTGCCAAGTCCATGTTTTCCTTTGACCAAGACTGTTGAACTGAATTTTTCAAATATATTCGGTGTAAATTTCCTTCACTCTTCCAGAATTATACTGACCCTTTGCTTAAGAAAAAAAAACTAAATCTGATAATAAATATTGTAAAGCTCTTTGAGATGTGTTGGTCTTTTAAAGGTTCTATAAGAATGTAAGTTAATTCAATGGAAACAAAAACAGAATTTTCAATATTCTCAGGTTTTATGATACAACGGTGAATAGCAATTTTCTTAAATATTCATTCATATGAAAAGCCTCTTCAATTGCAACCTGGAATATTCTGACTATTAGTCATAATCCTTGTATTTTACACCTTATCACATCATCTAAACATCTCACATGGGGTACACAGAATTTACTGTAAAGTGTGTAGGTGATAGTGGCAGCCGATTTATACACAGCAATATCCTACAAACGATAAAGTGAATGATTTTTTTTTATGAGATCCTGTTGAATAGCACATTTTTTTTTGCTTCGTGTTACGAGATATTTAACATCCACCTTAACTGGCAGATCCAACAGATAACATCTCAGAAGCAAGAGTAGAAAAACACTGCACCACCCTCGATTTAGATTTTTTTTAAAAATAGCAATCGCTGTTGCATTATATAAAGTGTAGAAAAATAATGCTAGTTACTTAGTATCTGTCAATTTTCATGATTTTGTGTACTATTATTCAATGACTTTTAACATTTTTATCACATATGGCAGGATGCAACAAAAGAGTTGTAACAGAGTCCAGATCTGTTCAATTTGGCAGAGAAAATGCTAATTTATTTCAACAATGATAAATTTCAAGTTGGTGCACATTAGTTTGAAAAATGTGCATCATAAGTACATAATGAAATGGACTGAATTTGCTGCGGAAGACTTAAAGAGGGACCAAGGAACGTTGGTAGATTCATCACTTTCAATGTCAGACCATTAAAAAAAAGAATGCTGGGATATATAGCCACAACATTAAAGTGAAAGTCTCCAAAGGTTATGATGTGAATCTACAATACAGTACTCAAACCACACTTGAATTATTCTATTCAATTTTAGTAACCACGCCACAAAAACGTGTGTAGAGAAAAGAAAAAAACTGACCCGCAAGAAAATTACATTGAAATATAAAGAGTGATTTAGGATCAGAATGGTGGAAAGTTTTTGTTCCACGTCTGGAAAGAAGGCAGTTGAGTTGTGAAGGGATTGAGATACATCAAACATTAAAATTACTGATAGGATTAAACCAGATTACTTCAAATTGAGCCAAGAAAGAATGAACAGGAGATAGATTTTAAACAGTAAAAAAAGAGACATGTAGTACAAAGATAGTCTCAAAAAGTGATAAATACATGGGGGATGTTTAAAAATGAAGCTGATTAATAGATGTAATTTGCATATGTTAGAGAAATGGAGAGATGAAAATCTGTGGACCAAAGGCCCTTTTCTCATCCATGATTGCCACAAAAGTAATTGATAAAATTACTGATTCCTATTTTCATTTTTGTCACTTTAGTTATTTTATACTGCATTAAGAGTAAAATGCTTCTTAAAAAAAAACAGGCTGCATCCCGCCTGCAAAAGCACAAATGAAAACCTATTTTGTGGATTAGTTTATTGGAGCATCACTATTGAGAACTTCAAGAGCGCAACAGCTGGCTAAAATATTTAATTCTGGTAAAACGGAAGCAACAATCAACATGAAAAATGTTTGCAGCTGGGTAAGCAATTAATAAAAACAAATTCAAGGTTTGTACTATATCACTGGAGATTAACTGCAAATTCAAAAATAAAACCTTCTTTAACAATTTGGGCTTTTACCACTACAAACAATAACAGTAGTAGAGGGAATAATATATATATATAGTATATTCAAATTTCTATCAATCAGCCTTTAGGAGTTGGAGGGAAGGTAACCAATTCTGTTAGCCACTCCAAAAAAAAGATGTGCAGAGAAAAAACACAAAAACTGACTCCAGGTAAATTTCAATGAAATAATGAAATATTTCTCTTTGGAAACCAAAGGGACTGTTGGGCACAGCTCTTACGTTCTCTTTCATTAAGGAGCAGAGGGAAGGGACACGAGTGTGTAAGTATTAGCAGATACCGATGTATACATTACCCAGGACACTGAACTAGTTACTGTTCTTACCATATGAGACCTGGAGCTACGAGTGTTGTCACGAACAAGCATTTGATCGTTTCTGTTGATTATTATGAAACCACATTTGAGAGGCTTTCCATAGCTCCATAAGCATAACTTACATTGTAGCAAGTCAATACAAGACTCACAAGTCCAGGAGAAGGTGACATGTGTCACTAAATTTAAAACTGATGAATTGAATGATATTGCAACAAATGTGAAAATACCCCATTGTGACTATGTATCAGGATTAATATGTCCTGTGCTCATGTGAGACCTACTAAATTTGTTAGTCAAACTTCCAGCCCTTTTTCTTAAAAAAAACACTGCAGTGCAAAATAAGTGTTATGGCTTTTCATTATTATTTAGAATCGTCCTTCTAGGTACTATTTTAATTTATCTTAGGGTTCACGTCATTTAATTCTTTGTCCACGTCATTGCTAAAAAAAAGTCTCACCACACTTCTCCTGATCAATTCAAGTAAGATCCCACTGCATCTGTGACTGTACCACATGTTGCTTTGTAAGATGTCAGGCTAAAAAAGACGCAGTACCGGGCAGCTTTCAAACTGCTCTGCCCGCCCTTGGCTCTTCCAGTGAGTTATCAAAAATGTCATTTCACTTCAAAATTAGATTTCTCTGTGTATGTTTTCAAATTGGCAATGATGGTAAATGCACCTCTAACATTAAATAACTCTTTAATGCCCATAAGTGGGAGAGATGAGGCAACTCAAAAGAGACAATTATTATAGTGGGAGAGATTCATGTCCCTGCTAAGAAGTAGCAAAATATGGCAATGCACTTTCCACTGTCAACTCTGCATCAGTAGTCTCTAACCATTAGGGTGGTTAGACTAACAGTCCAGGAGCAAACCATGTTCAAACATATACTGTACTGGCATTACCTAATTACATAATAAATCACCAATCAAAGGATTTCAAATGATCCTGGGATCTTTTTATTGGTTACTGCAAATGAAATGTATTCATTTGGACATGGTTAGCCCATGGGCTGTTAGCTCAACCTGCATTTTAGACTCATTTTCTTTTTTCTTAGAAGAGTGGAGCTCTGTCCATTCACACAGCTTTGTTAACCGCTGTCCAGAATAAATGCTGATTAAATTCTTTAGAAATGTAAATCTGGTGGATTGCCGTCAAATTTTTAAAGCATAAAAGAGTTTGTTTCACATCAGCTGCATTTATACACCAGCTAATTCAAAACTGAGACCACCTCCTCAAGTTGAATCAATGCAAAAGCTGTTGCTCCAACTGGTTTAATGCTGAAAAATTGGCCAGTTTATTCTCATTAACTAATCAATCTCCTCGGAGAAAAGGCAGCATGAGAGGCCTGTAATTCTATGACATTATTCCACAGAGATCAGGACTTTTACGTTCAGGAGGGAAGTCTGGTATAGCAGACCTCTAGTTGAGAAGTTTAGATCAATGAACAGGATGTTGGGAGAGCAGATCATTCAATCTCTTCCTACACAAGCCATCAAACAAGGTTATTATATGTATCATTGTGGGTAGACAATTCAAAATTTCATTTCATATTTGTACACCCTCTTCCCCTTCCAAAGGAAGAAATGATAACTATCTCAAAATAAATAGCCTGAAAGTTCCCAGGAATGTTTTCCCTCATGACTTGTGCTTCATATAATTATGATAATTATTTTGTTTGATATGGCACCTTATCACATTGTCAAAATGTCTTAAAGCGCTTCATGCAATTTATCGTAGAGTGCAGTAATTTTGTATTTTGTAGGTGAACAAGGTCGCCAATTTGCACACAGCAATGTCCCACAAATAACCATTAAGTTATTTCAATTAAGTTATTAACCATCAATCCTCCAATTGTACCTGGAGGATTGATGGCCAGGACACTGGAGTGAACATCCTTCTCTTTTCAAGAGTGATGATGTATACATGAGAGAATGGAATAAAGGGATCCGGAGATGGGATTGGAATGGGTGGACTCTCGTGGGGAGTATAAACGCAAACATGGAATAGTTGGGCCAAATAGCCTGTTTCAGTGCTGTACACTGTAATTCTATGATCTCCTCCATCATCAGCACACAAAGCAGCCTCAAACCAAATAAATATATCTGGAGGGTATTTTTTGTTTCTTTTGCTGATGCATGAACTAACTGCCTCAATTCAAACAGGAAAAAAAAATGCAATAAAGTAGGTTGTTAAAAGTCAAGGATATCAGCCAGAGACATATGGTCTCCTGGAGCAGTGGTAATGGAAGTGAAGCACAAACAAATATCTATCATAATACAAGAAGCACTTCTGCAGCTTTGAGTCAGTTCATTCATTCAACCCGGCATTCCTGCTTTAAAACACTGGGCAAGAGGGGTATTGCCGGGGGGAGGGGTATAATAATAATAATAATAATCCTTGCATTTGATATAGCGCTTTTCACGTCAGGAGGACGTCCCAAAGCGCTTCACAGAACACACTGTAAAGTGAATTGACTGTATATTTGTGGGCGAACGCGGCAGCCAATTGCGCACAGCAATGTCCCACAAACAGTGGTAGATTGAAAATGACCAATTTATTATTGTTTTTGGTTTTGGAGGGATTATTATTAGGCTCTGTGTGGAGTAAGGAAACTTGCCCAAGGTTTCGCCCTCTGCCTGGAATTGAACTCAGGTCTCTCACTTGCAAAGCGAGTGCTCTAACCACTGAGCTACAGGACTCTAGGGTATTGCTAGAGGAGGGGGGGAGGGGGGGGGAGTCAATGCCAAGGGGGAGAAGGGTTAAGGCCAAGACGGAGGAGGGTTATTGTCGAGGGGGAGGGGGGTTATTGTCGAGGGGGAGGGGGGTTATTGTCGAGGGGAAGGGGGTTATTGTCGAGGGGGAGGGGGGTTATTGTCGAGGGGGAGGAGGGTTATTGTCGAGGGGGAGGGGGGTTATTGTCGAGGGGGAGGGGGGTTAGTCGAGGGGGAGGGGGGTTATTGTCGAGGGGAGGGGGGTTATTGTCGAGGGGGAGGGGGGTTATTGTCGAGGGGAGGGGAGTTATTGTCGAGGGAGAAGGGGGGTTATTGGAGGGGGAGGGGGTTATTGTCGGGCTGGAGGGGTTACTGTTGGGGTGTAGGGGGGATTATTGTGGGGGTGTTTATTGTCAGTGGGGGAGGGGGTTATTGTGGGGGGCGGGTTATTGTCGGGGGTAATTATCGGGGGGATTATAGTCAGGGAGTAGTTTGTAGAGTTTTTGTCGGGGGGGCTTTTTGTCGGGGAAGGGGTGGTTATTGTGTGGGGGGTATTGGGGGGTATTGCCGGGGGGGGTGGGGGGGTGTTGCCGGGGGGGGGGTATTGCCGGGGGGGGGGGTATTGCCGGGGGGGGGGTATTGCCGGGGGGGGGTATTGCCGGGGGGGGGGGTATTGCCGGGGGGGGTGTTGCCGGGGGGGGGGGTTGCGGGGGGGGTATTGCCGGGGGGGGTATTGCCGGGGGGGTATTGCCGGGGGGGGGTATTGCCGGGGGGGGTATTGCCGGGGGGGTATTGCCGGGGGGGGGTATTGCCGGGGGGGTATTGCCGGGGGGGGGTATTGCCGGGGGGTGTTGCCGGGGGGGGGTATTGCCGGGGGGGGTATTGCCGGGGGGGGGTATTGCCGGGGGGGGGGGGGTTGCCGGGGGGGGGTATTGCCGGGGGGGGTGTTGCCGGGGGGGGGGGGTGTTGCCGGGGGGGGGTATTGCCGGGGGGGGGTATTGCCGGGGGGGGGGGTATTGCCGGGGGGGGGGTATTGCCGGGGGGGGGTATTGCCGGGGGGGGGGGGTATTGCCGGGGGGGGGGTATTGCCGGGGGGGTATTGCCGGGGGGGGGGGTATTGCCGGGGGGGGGGGTGTTGCCGGGGGGGGGGGGGGGGGAGAGCTCAGTGGCCGTTGCTGTGGGCACCGCTGTGGCTGCGGCTGTTGACAGTTTCTGGCCAATGAGCGGCGGGGGCGGGGGCCGCGCAGTGAGTGGCTGAGCGGCCACAGGGCGGGACAGGCACCGGCAGGAGAAGAGGGGCAGTGGGTGGGGGGGGGGGTGTGTGGTGCCGTGCCCGGGGGGGGGAGAGCAAGACCGCAGGGGCTGTACCTGCAAACCGGGCTCCTCCCGGTACCGCCAGAGACCGTCAGCCATTTCCGCCCCCGGAGCCGACACGCCTGCGCAGTCCCGCCCCCCCACCGCGAGCTGCCGGGCACATGGGCTCAGGTGTCCCTGTGCACCTCCCCCCCCCCACACACACACACACAGTCACTACACTTGACACTATATTCCGTGAGGCGCCTTGAGACGTCTCGAGGGCGTGGTACGGCGCTGCATCGAACGCAAGGATTATTATTGCTGTTGTTATCATTATCAAACGCGAGTTGTGGTGGATCTTCTGAGCTGATAAGTGGCATCGATGCCCGGGAGTAAATGCGCCTCTGCGTTTCAGAACTGATAATCATCCTGACCTGCGATATAACGCCTTTCAAGTGCAAGGATTTTTATTATTATTATTATTATTATTATTATTATTATCGACTTTTAAGCAGGTCGCGTTTTCGAGCAATCCCTCCCATTACACCTCAACAACAACAACAACAACAAGATTGCATTTATAGAGCGTCTTTCACATCGGGAGGACGGAGGGAGCGAGGAGGGGGTAGAGAGTCGAGAGGGGAGCTGAAGGCTCGGTCAAAGAGAAAGGTCTTGAGACCGGCCTTGAAGGAGGAAAGGGAGGAGGCGGCAAAGGCACTGGGGGATAGAGTTCCAGAGCCTCGGGGCTGAGAGGCTGAAGGCCCGACCACCGATGGTAGGGCGGTTGGGGCGGGGGATGTGGAGCAGACCGTAGCCGGAGGAACGGAGGGTACGGGCAGGTAAGTAGGGGGATAGTAGGTTGGAGAGGTAAGAGGGAGCAAGACCGTGAATGGCCTTGTAGGCGAGGATGAGGATCTTGAATTGGATCCTCTGGGGGATGGGGAGCCAGTGGAGGCGAGCGAGGGTGGGAGTGATGTGATCGCGAAGCCTGGTGCGGGACAGTACACGAGCTGCAGAGTTCTGAATGACCTGCAGTTTGTGGAGGGAGGTGGCGGGAAGGCCGACGAGGAGAGAGTTCCATAGTCCAGCCTTGAGGTGATAAAGGCGTGGACCAGAGTTTCAGCAGCGTGAGGGGTGAGGTAGTGCCGTAGTCTGGCCATGTTCCGGAGGTGATGGAAGGCGGTGCCAGTTGTGGTGCGGATATGAGGGAGAAAGGACAGCTCAGGGTCGAAGAGAACCCCGAGGTACCTGACTGGCTTTGAGAGGTGGAGAGTGCAGCCTTGGATGCTGATGCTGTCAGCGCCTGAGGTGCGGAGGCGCTGACGTGAGCCTCACCCAAACCTCACCTCACCCAAACCTCACCACACCTTCCCCCTTGACTGAGGCCACACCACCCGGCTACACCTGCTTCACACCCCTCCACCTGACCGCCGTGGTGGCAGGGTTGCTCTCGTCTCCCGGTCCCCGCTCGGCCTATCCCCTTACTCCTCTGGAATCTTCCCCTCCTTTGAGCACCTTACCCTTTATCGCCCCTCCAACCTTTCCCTCAAAATTCTTCTCATCTACCACTTCCCCCAAGCCATCCCCCACCTTCAACCCTGACATCTCCATCCCTGACATCTCTACCCTCTTCCCTCTCCCTTTGCTCTGAACATCTTCTCATCTGAGGCGATTTCAACTTTCACTTCACCCCCTCCTGCTCTACCTCTGCTGACTTCTCCTCCCTTATCTTCTCCCTCAATCTCTCCCTCCATATCCACTCCGCCATCCACGTCCGCGGTCACCCCCTCGACCTGGTGATCACTCGGGGCCTCACCATCATCGACAAAGTGATCTCGGACCAACGCTTCATCTCCCATAACTCCACAATCCCTCTCCCTACCATAACCCAACCCACCTCCATCTCATACTGCCCTGCAAAAGAAATCTCCCCCCGCCTCTCCGCTGCCTTGGAGTCATCTGAACTCCGCCCCCTCTGGGTGTCCACCCACAATGACCTATCATCGTCAGTCACTCTTCTCAGCTCCCTCTTCACCACTCTTGTTGCCCTTGCTCCACTCACTTCCTGAACCGTCTCCTACTCACGAAAGTCACCCTGGAACACCAGCCACCTCCGCTCCCTTAAGGCACAGGTGTGTGCCGCTGAACACACCTGGCTCAAATCCAATTTAACAGTCAAATCTGGCTGGACCTTATCAAATCTTACCGCTCCTCCCGCGCCTCCCCTAAATCGTCGTTCTACTCCAAGACAATCTTGGAGGCCAAAGACAACCCCAGGTTCCTCTTCTCCATCACTAACTGGCTCCTCCGTCCACCCTCTCACGCCTCGCTCACACTCTCCAATTGCAAGGCGATGCTGGACTTCTTCGAAACAAAAGTCGAGGGGATCCCCTCATTTGCCATCTATTACCCTTGTGTCTACTACCCCCTCCCCATCTCATCCTCAGACTCCGGCCCCTACCCATCCTTCCCTGCTTATCTACGAACCTGTCTCCTACTCCTCTTTCAACACCACTATACCTGCATGAAACCGACCACCTGCTCCCTCGACCCCATCCCTACCCTTCTCCTTATCTCCCAGCTCCACCTCCTTGCCTCTCTACTCACAGACATCATAAACCTCTCCCTGTCCACTGGCACCATTCCCACCCCTTTAAAAACATCCATCAGTTTTCCTATCCTTAAAAGAACATCCCTGGTGTGATGGGATCACGGAGCCTGGTGTGGGAGGGGACATGAGCTACAGAGTTCTGGATGATCTGCAGCTTGTGGAGGGAAGAGTTAGGGAGGCTGACAAGGAGAAGGTTTCCGTAGTCAAACCTTGAGGTGACGAATGAGTGTATGAGGGTTTCATTGGCCTGAGGGGTGAGGGACTGGTGGAGTCGGGCAATGTTGTGGAGGTGGGGGAAGGCAGAGCAGGCTATGGCATGGATATGGGGGAGAAAGGGCAATTGAGGGTTGAGCAAGATGCCAAGGTTCCTGACTGGCTTGGTGAGGTGGAGTGTGCATCCATGGATGTTGATGCTGTCAGTGCCTGAGGTGCAGAGGCCCTGGCGCGAGCCAATCAGGAGACAGACAGTCTGACAAGACGTCAGTTGTCTTGGAATTGAGTCAGAGAGAATAGTGTGTGTGGAAGTTGACCCCATGTCTGCGGATGACATCACCAAGTGGGAGCATGTAGAGGTTGAAGAGGAGGGGACTGAGGACGGAGCCCCGAGGAACACCACACAAGATTGTGTGGGGGCTGGAAGAGAAACTCTTGGCGTAGATGAATTGGAGAAGGTGTGAGAGATAAGAACTGAACCATTCAAAGACAGAATCTCGAAGGTTCAGGTGAGAGGAGAGGCATTGGAGGAGAATGGAGTGGTCCACTGTTGACCACTGTCAACACTATAAACTGTTGAGTGTACATTTTCCTTCTAATCATAGATGAGTAGTGATTGAAGCAGTTTGATTTGACCCATAAAAATCTTAGCTGTATGTAGTACATTATCTCTCCATCGTGCCACGTTCATTGTAATATACACAATACTTTGTATAATAAATTATAGCTAATTTTTCTCTGTTGACCTTTTTGACTGCGCCTTCAGCCACCCTCCAACACCTACCCTTCCTGTCCTCCTGATCCCAACCCCAGCTTGGTTCAAAATCCTTGAGTATGTCCTCTAGATGTGAAAGGCACTATTCAAATGTAATTTGTTGTTGTTGAACAGTCCTCCAAGTGTGAAGCACATTTAATAAAATCAAACAATGTCAAGGCAACTGAGGTTTTGTCAGACTATTCCTGGCCTGGAGTTCAAATTTAATTAGCAGCGCTCTTCAGAATTGGAGCCTGAGTTGATCCAAGCTTGCAGGAAGCTTACCCGTGTGCTGTCATTCAAAGTAGAGAAGAAGCTTCACTTCACAAAGTCCAACTCCAAGCTCAGCGATAAAATAGAGAGCTGCTGCCACCCTCCAGCGGTAACTATAATGTCAGGCAGTGCTTCCAATGATCTGCAAAATAATCTGTTAATGAGCAGGAGCGGATTGGGTATAAGGGAAATCTGGAAATTTCCCTGAGTACCCTCCCCCATGCATGGTTCCCAATGCTCACCACCCTGTGCAGTCTAGTTCAGAAGTTCCATTTTAACCCGACAAAGTTTTTAAACACACGGATGGTTTATGCTTTTTGATGCCCCCACAAATCATCATCCCCCCTCATGAATTGCTGCTCCCCATGAAATGCCACTCCCTCACAAATTGTCCCACCCCCCACGCACAAATCGCCCCCCCCCCCCCATATTTTACTTGACAATCCCAAGCCATTTTGGGGAGCGATTCTGCCACTGAGTTTCAATGACACCTTTGCATACTTCAGAGTATGCACAATGTTCTTCTGGTAGACTCCAGCTATTTAAATTAGACCCTATTGTCCCCTGAGCCCTTTAGTTGGTTAAGGCAAGCGGACCCTGGGGTACCAGACAAAGGACAAAAACACTCTGCTCATGAAGATAATGCAGTCAGGAAAGGCTCCTGGCCCGACATATCCAGTGTAAATCCATTTTGTTTAAAGCTGCTCTCTTACTTACCTGAGTTACTAGACGGGCTCCCTCCAAAACATCTGCTGAGATGTAACAGTCACTGCCCTTATGAAGATTGATAAGTTTTCCCTCTCCCAAATAGGGGAACATATTGAGCAATTTTATTCTGTTATATGACTGCTAAATTGTATCTGAAGTCCTGGCCAGTGCAGGACTCCACTGGTTAAAGAATAATAGATGGTGTCGGCCCTACCACTCTCTCCTCAGTGCAGTGAATGATTCTGAACAGCACCACAACACACAAGAGTCTGTCAATAAATGTGAGTTTAATAATAATAATAATCTTTGCATTTGATATAGCGTTTTCACGTCGGGAGAACGTCCCAAAGCGCTTCACAGAACACACTGTAAAGTGAATTGACTGTATATTTGTGGGCGAACGCGGCAGCCAATTGCGCACAGCAATGTCCCACAAACAGTCGTGGATTGAAAATGACCAATTTATTATTGTTTTTGGTTTTGGAGGGATTATTATTAGGCGTGTGGAGTAAGGAAACTTGCCCAAGGTTTCGCCCTGACCTGCCTGGAATTGAACTCCGGTCTCTCGCTTGCAAAGTGAGTGCTCTAACCACTGTTAATACCCGTTTCAAAGATAACCCTTGGACTTCATATTGAAAAACATAAGGTTGTACATAGAGCATATTTAGTGTTTGGGAAATGTATGTGCTACCCGTGGACTCTGGTTTAGTGATTATGATTGAATTATGTGCAGTTCTCTTTTTGACAGTAGGTGGCAGGGCTACGTATGTATTCTATATAGTTCACAAGGACACAAAAGCATGGAACAAGAAAAATACATTCCTTGCATCCACTGTTGCTACTACTGTACCACAGTCTACCAAAGCCTTCACTTCACATCCCTCCCCCATCCGTTTCACTTCACTCCCATTTTGGGGGAAAAGTAGTTTTCAAAATAATGGGGAGAAATTTATAACATTGCACGACAGATTCATTGCGTTATGACACATAATCTTATGAAACAGTGGCATTTCAGTCAATAATTATCGTCTGGTTTCATGACTGAATCCCACAACCATGGCACAATGGTTTTCTCCTTTTCATAAATTTTCAGCCAAGGGTTTGAGGATGTTCAGCAGGCCGCAGTTAGCAGAGAGGAAGAGCAGAGAAGTGGGTTAGGTGAACACAGAGATAGAGAGATGCTGGGTGTGAAGGGATTGACAGGGCACTTATATATTATATACTGTTCACAAAGACATAAAAGTATGGAACAAGAAAAATATATTATTTTCATCTAGCCTGCTACTACCACTGCCTACCAAAGATTTCCCTAACATGGACTTCACATCTCCCCCAGGTGAGGGCGAGCAAAAAACATTAGCAAGAAGCATAGATTTATTCTAATATCTCGTCCAGCTAATAAAGGGTCATCACAAAACGCATTTGCATAGAAGCTACACTTTACAGTATATTCTGAGAAACACTATGAGACAATCAATCAGTGTTAAATATGCTACATCAAATGCAAGGATAATTATTATTTTTATTATTATAAAGCAACAGTTTAATAAGATTTCAAATAAGTGATTTAGATCAATTGGTGTGAAATTCACCCAATGTTTTTTCCCAAACATCTAGTATATTTCCAGGATTCACACATAAATTGAACAATTTCAAAACAAGTCTCAAGTTTTTGAAACAGGTAAAGCCAGATAATGCACTTCAATAAATGGAGGAAAGCCTCTTCAAAAGTGTTCTTATAATAAATCAGTAAACAAAAAGTATAGGATGTGGAATGCCCTGCTGAGTCCTTTGGGGGTTTCAAGAGAAAAGTCGACAGGTACAGTATGTGAAAGACAGAGGCTTGAAGGAGTATGGGGATAAAGCAGGGCAGTGAGATTGAATTAACACTTGCTCTGAGAACCAGTGCATACTTGAGAGACTGAATGGCTTCCACCTGTGCTGTACATTTCTGTGATTCTAATAAAAAGAATTGCCTGACACCCAGCACTCTTAGTCACTGTTAGTGAGAAATGTGATTCTGTTAGCATAATAATCAGCTAATGACTAGAAATCAGAATAATGAGTATCTGGAATTCAGGCTTCTGAAGCAGCAAATGAATGTAACATCTTTCTCTAATTCATTCAGGAAAAAGGTTGAAAGAGGATATATTTTACCACCACAGCTGCAATTTTCAGCAGAGGTTTTATCTGGCATTTTCTTAGATGATCCAGCTCCACCGAAGGTACAACAGAGCTCTAATAAATTTCAAAATTCCCCGAGTGGAACAGTGCAGTTTGGAATTTGAAATGAACATCAAACTTGGAAAAGGTAAGTTTTTTATGGCACAGCAATGAGAGGTGCTGTGAGTCTTGAGATCTAGAAGTTCATCTTCCCATCAACAAGTAAAATTGTCTCAATCATTATTTCAGTAGTTTAATTTTTATAATGAAGCTTTTGCTGATATCTTGAATGGTTTAATGATGAAATATTAGTATTATAATATTATACAATTTACATTTAGATAGTGGTTGGAGGAGTCATCTTCTGGATGCTATTCACATCAGGAGGACATCCCAAAGCCCTTTACCCAGCTGAAGGCGACCGAAAACGTGGTCAAAATATTAAGGTTTGAGATGGACTTTAAAAGTGAGGAGGGAGGCGGCAGGATAAAGTTCCAAAGAGGGCGACATGGCTGAAAGCTCGTCCACAGATGGTGGGGCAATCAAGGTTAGAGACATGAAACAGGCTGGTGTTCGCTGAGTTAAAAGAATAGATGGATTATTATTTTCATCATCACAGTGTAAGAGCCTAATCCATACAAAACTGTTTGACCCAGTGTGATAGGAGATGTTGACAGATTAAGGGTTGAATATCAAACCAATAAAATTGAAGCATCACCTGAAGCAAACTGGTTAAATCTAAAATATTAAACTGCACCAAATGAGAATTGTAGGGATTAAAAGGTTAGGTGAATGTTTAAATCTCTACAATTCCCATAATCTCTGCATCAGTATAGATCTGAAGGCAGACAGACGCATCTCAAGAGTAAAAATATATTTTATCTGACTTCAACTTGGGTCTGTATTTGCGAGCTTTGCAAAAGGATTTGTAAACAGTGGACGCTGCAAGTACCCAGATTTGTCTGAAGTCAACTCTCTGTAACTCATGCTTGGTTGCAGATCTTTTATGAGATGCCAAGAACCTCCTTTGATCACAATCAAGCTTCACAAAAAGCAATACTGAGATTGGTACCAAAAGAAAGTTCCTGCAGGATTACTTTACCAAATGTGTCAGTCTATCCAACCCAGATTGTTCATTCGTTCTGCTTGAACTCAGTCTGGCTGACACTGAAATGTCGTGCTGAGGGATGCTACATTGTTGGAGAAGTCATCTTCTGGATTCTATTCAGATGGACATTATAGATCCCACGGCAGTATTCAAAAAAAGAAGGGAGTTTCTCATGCTGTCCTGGCCAAAGATAACCCAAGTAAAATTGTTCATTCACTTAATAGCGTACATTGGACATTGTTGTGCACAGATTGGCTGTCACATTCATCTCCAAAATACAAAGTCACTACACTTTACAGAGAATCCTGTGAAGCAATTTGAGATATCCTCTGTGTGTGAAAGACACTGTACCAAATGCAAATGCAAGGATTGTAATTACTATTATATCTTGTAACCTCTGCTCCAGTGAACAACTTCAGAGATACAGACCAATAGAGGATTGCCCAAACAACTGAATAGAACATTATTTTGTTCTTTATTCTGGGTAAAATCTAGGAGACTGCAAACATCCAGTAAACTGTGCACATTTCAAGAAACTGAACTTTCTGTGAACCCAGTTTATTCAGCTCTTACATATAACCTTCCTTTGTTTTTGGGACATGTGCAGAACATACAGTACTCTTCTGTACCAATCATTAATTTTGTGTTTTTCTACTGCAAATAGCTCTTAAGAACTATCTGATGCCATTGATTGTTCAGAATAGCCCATGCTGTAAAGAAATAATTTTGTTGCATTTGTTTTACCTTCTTATTGATTTATTTATGTATCTCCACATTGCGTAACATTAGGTTGTAGGCTTCCTCTAATCGTAAACTAATCTGCGCATGTAGATAACGGAGTGAAATTTACAATTATAATAATAATCCTTGACTAGATTGACTGGATTTTGTAGATGAACACTTCAGTACAAAGCTTCAGAATAACTATCATCCCCATTCTTGGTCGGCTTCACCGGCTCCCCCCCATCCTTCAGCGGATCGAATTCAAAATCCTCATTCTCACCTTCAAATCCCTCCAAGGCCTCACTCCACTCGACCTCCACAATCTATTTCAAACCTACCAACCTGGCCATTCCTTTTTCTCAACAAATACTGGTGGTCTCATGTCCCTCACCCTATCTGTACCACCTATCAGATGGGATGATAGGCTCGCTGAGCCTGGTGTGAGAGAATACACAGACTGCAGAGTTCTGGATAGTCTGCAACTTGTGTTGGAAAGTGCTGGGGATGATATGAAACATCCACAGTTATTCTACATTATTTATTAGCTGGAGGGAAATTGACAATGAAAGAAATCTGGCCAATTTCCATTCTGTTCACTATTACCAGGAGTCCTGCAGCTCAGTGGTTAGAGCACTCGCCTTGCAAGCGAGATACCTGGGTTCAATTCCAGGCAGAGGGCGAAACCTTGGGCAAGTTTCCTTACTCCGCACGCATAATAATAATCCCTCTAAAACAAAACATTAATAAATTGGTCATTTTCAATCCATGACTGTTTGTGGGACACTGCTGTGCACAATTGGCTGCTGCGTTTCACCCATAAATGTACGGTCCATTCACTTTACAGCATATTCTGTGAAGTCTTTGAGACGTCGAGAAGACATGAAAAGCGCTATATCAAATGCAAGGATTAATATTATAAAACAGTGTGATTACAAATTGACCTTCATGTCACTGAGACCAAGACCAATCAGTCATCTCAATCTCTGGTCTATAAGAAACATGTAGAATCCACCCAGTATAACCTGAGTCAGATTTCAATGCTGAACTCGAACAGTGCAAAAGACAAATAATTACAACAGAAAGTGATGCCAAGGTACATGCTGCAAGTAAATTACTCATATGCACACAAAAAAGGGATGGACTGCAAATTGTACTTATACTGGGATGTGGTTACTAACATTTCGTCATTTGACTGGAAAGTCCAAGGATGCAGATTTTGTAACCTCGATATTGAACACTGCCCTTTGATCCTACTTTTTAAGACAAATGCAGGATTGTCACTGAAAGAGCACATAACCTAAACATGGACTGCTTAGTCACAAGTGACTATTGAGTCCCAAACTAATATTGAACATTTGAGCAACAAAATATTGTAATACTGTAGGGAGAGCATGAAATAAGGATTAAAGTGGTTAGCTCCAGTGGAAGTGCCAGCAGCTACATAGTTTTCAAGGGCCAAATTATATATTTCTCTGCTGAATTATGTTCTATGAAATCAGTATTTACAATTTAAATAGCTTTCTTCTGTGGACTCTGGGGGGAAAATTGCAAATGATACATAATATACTAATTATCACTGATGCCAATCACACCATTATAACTCTATATAAGGTTATAACTCCATATAAAGTCTTTTATCTCAGGGATTTCTAATCTTGAGCTGAAACCTTTTATTTGGGTTTACGACATTTATGACAGGAGAGCCACAATGTAAAATTGATTTCCTATATATTTTTCCACCAACAAGAAGCCAGCTGATCAGAACGAGTGTTTGCACAATAATCAGGCTGAGAGCACATGTAAGTCTGTAGTAAGGAATAGTTTCAAGTAGGAATAGACCACAAATCCATCTAGCTATCCATCAAATTTGCCACAAGATTCCTTCAAAATAATTATTTCTAAATAAAAGGATCTCTTTATTTGACAGGAACGTGTTTAGCTCTTTTCCGAGATGCTTTGTAGCTTCCACAACCTTTCCACCCTTAACACCACCTATATTCATCATCTGTTCGACATGCCTATCACCCTAGCAAGACACTTATAGCTAGGAGAGAAAGGGGACTTGTATCCCATTTGTCTGTATTAAAGTCTGGTTACCAAAGTATTATTGCATCCTAAAGGACTCAGAAAATTAAGATCAGAAGATAATTTGGGATGAAAAAGATCCTTCGACCCATTGACCTCCCATCACAGAAACAAGTTCTTTTTTTAAACTGATCCACTCTTCCTAATCACCTGTTCCAGTCATTAATTTCCCATTAGGTAAAGAAATATTTAGTGGTGTCTGCCCTGAAATTACCCTTTGCAACTCTAAACCTATGTCCTCTTGTTCTGCTGTCTCAGTGCAGGCAGTATTATCATTTTCTCAATACTGTTTAAAATCTTGTATGTTTTTATAAGGTTCATTCTGATACACCTCTTTTCAAGTCTGAAAGGAAGTTGAGTTCACTTCCCCAAGAACCATGAATTGAATCTTGAGATGCATTTCTTGTATTGATCCTATTTTCAGCCAATATGCATCCAATTTGCTAAATTAAGAAGGATTAAGTAAATTATGACTATCAACAGATTTCAGTGCAATTCAGATACTTACAAATTCCTGGCAACAGGATTAAACGATAGAAACTGTGCTTCACAGGTAAGTGACAAGTAGGAGGGTGACAGAAGGCACAGTCAAAGAGGAAGGTCTTGAGACTTTGAACTCAAATAGTATAGGCTGACATTCCAAAGCAGTGTTAAAAGAGCACTGTATTATCAGAGGTGCTATCTTTGGCACCTTAAACTGAGGATCTAAAGGGAATGCTAAATATTCCATGCCACCTTTGAAAAAGGAAAGAAGTGTCTCTTGGTGTCCTGGTCAAAAATCCCCCAATTAAAGAAAAATGGTCATTCATTTCACGGCTGTTTATGAAGGATTGCTGTCCACAAATTGGCTGCCACATTCACTTACAAGTACACAGTTACTACACTTTACACTATTCTGTGAAGCGCTTTGAAACATTCAACAGCATGATAGGGCTTTGTATGCTCCATGCATGGTAGCGTCTCAGAGCTCATAACAGTGGCGGAGCCTGACTCTGAGCCAGTAGGGTGGGGGCTGGGGAGGTGGCCGTAAGCACGGTCAAACAGGAAGGTTTTCAGGTGGGACTCCGCAAGGCGGAGGGACTGTGCGAAAACATTCCTGCAATCCTGCAGATAAATTGGCGATTCACTTCATAGCTGTTTGTAAGGCCTCACTATGTGTAAATTATCTCCCATATTTTCCTACAGTTACAACTACATAGTAACTACCTGTGAAGTGTTTTAATACTTATATCAAAATACAAGGATTGTAACAAGGGTATGTGAATTGTCACAAATAATGGTTTGGAAACACAGTGTGGGAAAGGAATAATTAGCTCTATTTTCTAAAGGAAACATCTACAAAAGTTTAAAACAACAATGTACATTTTCAGGGCAATTCAATTCCATCCTATATACATATATATACATAGTCACATTGGTTATTACATCTAGGTCTGTACTTAATGTCACTGTCACATTTTAAAAGCTATGTTTGTATAAAACAAATCATACTAAGAATAGAAAACAAGAACAGAAGTCGCTGGGAGCACTCAGCAAGTCAAGCAGCATCTATGGAGAAAGGAAAGTGAGTCAACGTTTCGGGTCCACGACCATTCATCAGAACTGGGGCATGTTGGGAGGGAGAGGCTTTTAAGGGCTTACAGAGAGGGGGGAGGCAGGGCAAGGAAGACAGGAGAAAATTGGGTAGAGAACAAGGGATGACAGGTTAAAGAGGTGTTAATGATGCAGAGCAAAGGGGGGGTTGCAATAAAGCAGGGTTAAAAGAGGTGTTAATATTGCAGAAGAAAAAGGGGGTGGGGGGGAAAGAACTTGCAATAAAACAGGCAGATCAGGGAGAGAAAAAGTGTGTCTGGGACCCAGATGATGTGGTAATGGTCACAGAAAGGGAGTGGGGGGGAAGGTGAGTTGTTATGGTCTGAAATTGTTGAAATCAATATTGAGGCCAGAGTGCTGTAAGGTCCCTTGCAGATAAATGTGGTGCTGTTCCTCGAGCTTACGCTGTGGCTCATTGGAACAGCGAAGGAGACCATGGATGGAGAGGTCAGAGTGGGAGGGGGAGTTGAGGTGGCAAGAAACCGGAAACTCAGGGTTGTGCTTGTGGACGGAACGGAAGTGTTCAACAAATCGGTCACCCAATCTGCGTTTCGTCTCCCCAATGTAGAGATGTCTCCTACATCGTGAGCAGCGAATGCAGTAAATTATTTGGTGGTAGTACACGTAAATCGCTGTCTCACTTGAAAATACTAAGAATAGATCTTATTTGAATTATTATTCATTCTTGCAGGTTGGTTATCCTTGAGAGCGTTGATAACATCCTTGTTATACATCTTGACAAAGAATTGGTTCCCAACTGCCTGACAGTGATCTGCTGCCCTACATCTCTGTTCGCTCACTCACACGACTGACTCAGGAATGCTGTGTGTTCCTCATTCTTTCTGCACCAACATCGGTGGCTGTGCCTTCAGCTACCATGGCCCTAAAATTAGGAACTCCCTCCATCTACCCCTCTTGTCTCATCTCCTCTCTATCTGTCATCAAATCCCACCTAAACACTTACCTCTTCAACCAAACCTAAAGTCATCTCCCCCTCTCCCCTCTCCCTTTCTTGGCACTTGACCTCATCTTGTTGTTGTTGTTGTTAATCATTATCTTTCGTGATATTTATCAGTCACAATTCACATTTTTCAACCAAACAGCAGCTCCCAGTAAAAAAATTACCCTGCATTGGATGTGCAAAGACGACTTTACTTTAAGCTGCATCTGCAATTTCCTGCCATGTGATGTGTAAAACTTGTGTTAGTTTTTGTGGTATGTGACAAGTTATGAGAGTTAGTTACTGATCCAGCTGTGATCTGGCATTACAGTTTGTTATTATGACTGTTCTACTTTCAGCTATCAACCTGCAGGTCCAAAACATGATGAAATATCTTTATGTAAATTTGTGGTCTGTTCTTCTGGGAAGGCACAAGGCAAATATCAAAATTAATTGGCACAGGGAATTTCCCTTGAATATTTGGCTCACCAAGTGTGCTTGAATTCAACTGGAAATGATCTATGCTGGCAGACTGAGGTAGNAAAAAAAGAGAATGTGACAGAAATTCCAGAATTGCACAATCCGACTGTTTAAATATGGAAAGAGTAGGAGAAACATCACAGTCTGTTGAACTTGACCTAAAGACAAGATATAAATGTTGGCTTCCAGCTGCTTGTTTGCCTCTGAACTTTTACAGTTCCTGCAGCAGGGAATTAAATCTTCTCTGAAGTATTACAGGTAGGAAGGTGAATGCAATACTGTTAAAGCATGTATATGTATGGATTTCAAGTGTGCTATTTGAATGGTTTTAGATTTATATAAATAGATAACCACATTCAGTGACACAGAGACGTGGAATGATAAATGGTGTGAAACAGCACTTAGTTTATTCTGCATAGATGATGGAATGTAAAACAATATGTGCAACTCTTTAGGAATGAAAAATATATTTGGATAAAGTGTAGCTTTTTGAATTTCCATCATTAATTCTTCCTATTTTCTCCTTTTCTGTGCTTTTCTCCTGAGGGTGATTCTTGCTGGACTTTGGTTCCACAGATACCGATAATCTTTTTGTATCTCATCACTTGTTATGCATGCACTGAGACAATGTCAGAAGACTACTGATATTGAGGCATCATAATGGAGAGTGTTTAAGATCCGTATAGATTTTATATAAGTGGTTACTGAATGTAAACACTGATATAAGGTGTCTCGAAGACGTGATAAGGTGCTATATCAAATGCAAGGATTATGATATGGTGATCACATGAGTGGGAGCCCTGCTTAATTTTTTCTACTGCCTAGCTCAGGGTTACTGAAGCTATTTGTATTACCCCCATTGAAAACATTGTGAATGGAGGCAGGGATTATTCCCACTCGGTTCCTGTTAACAAGGCAAACCAAAGCAAGTAGGGTATTTCTAGCTGGATAAGCAGTGGGGTTGGCAATGGCAAGCTGCATAGTTTTAGCTGGTTAAACTCCAGCAATACCCCAATGCACACACTTGGGTCCCCAGTCCTTGGCTCTTGCTATCCTTTGCCTAATATTTTAAAATTTTTGGTAAGAAGGGTGAGTCCTTCCAGAGAGAGTGCGCACACACTTCAATCCAGATACTGGGAAATTTCCATTTATCGGTGACATGCATATGCAGAATTTGTCTTATTTGGATATAGTGATGGGTTTCTCCGCGTGTTACCCATGGAGATAAAGCAGACTAAAAAAAGACCTGTGATCCCAACTGATATTAGATAGCTCAGTTACCACCACAGAATGGAGATTGAAGCTGAGATTTGTCTTATCTGTATGGATCAAAGCACAACAGGGAGTGCACTTACCAGCTAAAGCTTGAGGAGTAATGAGTCTCTTAAATGCAATTTAGTGGAAGACATCATGACACATGGTGGGCCTCCAGTATTTGCACTATAGCAGATTTAGATATGGATTTGATACCTGTGATTCTGCGCAGGGTACGCCTGAAATACCATTTAATTTTAGCCTGCAAAACTAAATTGACTTAACATTTCATATCAGCTTTAGCTCAGTACATATTTTAATTTTACTGCAAAACTCTTGTGATCTTGCCATGTCCCATTCTGCCTTCCCCCATCACCACACATCACTCAGCTCCGCCACTGACTCACACCACAGGCCGCAGAGACACTCATACACAAATTCATAACATTGAGACTCGACTATGCAAACTCCCTGCTCGTCAGCATCTCCAACTCCCCCCTCCATAGACTGCAGATCATCCAGAACTCTGCAGACCATGTCCTCTCCCACACTTGGCTCCGCGACCCTATCACCCTTAACCTTGTCGGACCTCACTGGCTTCCCATCACGCAGAGGATACAGTTCAAGATCCTGGTCCTCACCTTCAAAGTCCTCCATGGCCTTGCTCAAACTTGCCTCTGCGACCTCCTAATCCCTTACCAACCTGCCCGCTCCATCCGCTCAGCGGGCTCTGACCTGCTTTACGTCCCCTGCCTCACCGGTCACACCATTGGCGGGTGGGTATTCTGTCTCTCTGCCCACACCCTCTGGAACTCCATCCTGCAGTCCCTCTGCCTCGCCCCCTCATTTGCCTCCTTCAAGACCTGCCTCAAGACCCTCCTCTTTGACCTCCTCTTTGGTTACCCTCCTTCTCCCCTGCCCTTCAACCTCCCAGATCCCGTCCCAGCTCGCGTCCAAAAAACTGATTGTCCAGTGCCTTGGGACGTCCTCCCAATGTAAAAAGCACTATACAAATGTAATTTTGTTGTTGTTGTTGCTATTTCAAGATGTTATTGAATCTTAAATGTAGTCTTAATTTGGTGGCAGATTTCCACAGTATATAAAAGGAAGCAACTTCTAAGTAAGAGAAACTCCTTTTGCTTTTCAAATAGTTCCTTGGGATCTTTAAGTCCACCTTGGTTTAACTCCTCATCTAAAGGATGGCACCTACAACAATTAAGCGCTCACCCAGCACTGCATTGAAACGCCAGAATAGACGATGTGAGTTCCAAGTCCCAATGGTGGGGTTTATTATTATTATTATTATGATATAAATAAACCCATTCTGAAAGGTTATTGAGAAGCTGGTGTGTGAAATAGTAAATATCACACGGTTGAGGTGAGGTAGTTTCTGAGGACGGGAGTTGAAGTACATTATTTGGGCAATGTATCTAACCTGGAAATGTTCCGTACTGACACCAAATCTCCGAAATAAGAAAGTATTCCAAGTCCCACCCATCATTTTTATGAAAGGCAAATTCACCAAAAATAAAAATATATACCACTACTGGCTGCCTGATTCTTTAGAATGGGAATCTTTCTCTATTAAAACATCTGTGATATTTTTCATTTTGTTCAATAAAATTACCATGTGGCTTGTTTGTGTTTCGCAGATAGAAAACTCTGCACTCATGAATATGAATTCACTTAAAGGTGAACATGTCCACAAACGGAACGCAGTGTGTATTTTGGGGACTGGAGATTTTGGCAGGTCCCTGGGTATGAGGCTGATCAAGGCTGGATATCCCGTGATATTCGGCAGCCGAAACCCCAAGAACTCTGCCCTGCTGCCTGGAGGAGCTGAGGTGTTCACACACGCTGATGCTCTGAAAAGATCCCAGATCATCTTCTTGGCTGTTCACAGGGAAAATTATGACTTCCTCCAACCTCTGTGTGATTTGTTTGATGGTAAAGTGCTGGTGGATGTGAGCAACAACCTGAAAATAAACCAGTACCGAGAGTCTAATGCAGCGTATCTGTCTCAGCTGGTTCCCAAAGCCATTGTGGTGAAGGGCTTTAACACCGTTTCAGCCTGGGCCCTGCAATCAGGGAACCTGGACGCAAACAGTCAGGTAAGATTGAAATTTTATGTTATTGTCAATGAACACCAACTGAACCTCTCTTCTGAGATTTCCAAGCCAATGATTAGAACTCCTGCTCACACTCAGATCTAAAATACCCAGAAGTAGATTGTGGATTTCCCTGTGTTTTCAATAATTCTGTAATCTATAACGGTGCAAATAATAGAATAGCAATGGAATTTAAGTACTGATAATCTTGTTATGCTAAATATCTTGAACTGGAGAAATTATATTCTGTAATAAA
The DNA here is from genome assembly GCF_018977255.1 of Callorhinchus milii. Taxonomy (NCBI): domain Eukaryota; kingdom Metazoa; phylum Chordata; class Chondrichthyes; order Chimaeriformes; family Callorhinchidae; genus Callorhinchus; species Callorhinchus milii. The sequence goes on along the minus strand of NW_024704743.1, from coordinate 73,079,647 downwards.
ATATTTTGTGTGGCTTCCCACTGCATGGATCTATGTCTGTGTGTACTGCTGAGCCACATAGATCAAGTAGATCATCAGCTTGATGTATTTTTACTCAGCAGAACTCAGCTGCAGCCTTAGTAGAAGTGGTAAAATTAGCCTCAGCTTCCCCAGGATATAAAAACTTTAAACTTTAAACTCATTGTCTAGTGCAGTCCTGGGTGAGCGCTGCATTATCAGAGGTGCCATCTTTCAGATGAGATGGTAAAAAGAGGTCTCATCTGTCTGTTCAGGTGAGCATTAGGATCCCACAGCACTTTCAAAAACAGAAGGGAACTTCTAACAGTGACACCTGCAGATGTAGAATTTATCGGCACGCTTGAAAGGGAGTAAATAAATAGTTAGAAAGTAAAGGTTTTTAAAGGATGTGGGGAAATGGGATAAAAAATATCTGCTATGTTCCAAAAAAAAGCCCCTCCTGTCCAATCTTCAACTAGAAAATAGAAAATTAAAAAATAAAATTTTTTAATCTATTACTGTTCTTTAATACAGGTCTTTGTCTGTGGAGAGGATGGTGAAGCCAAACATTTGGTGATGGACATTGCCAGGAGTATTGGCCTCACTCCTTTAGACCAGGGATCTCTGTTAGCAGCCAATGAAGTGGAAAACTACCCTCTGCAGCTCTTCCCAATGTGGAGGCTTCCATTTATCATAACGGCTGGCCTCACCGTTTTGATCTACTTGTACTGTTTGGTGACTGATGTAATCAATCCGTATGTAACAAAACAAGTTGATGATTCTTACCGGATTGTTGTCTCCATTCCCAACCGTGTTTTCCCAATTGTCTCTCTCATCCTCCTGGGCTTGGTTTACCTGCCAGGTGTGATGGCTGCATTCCTTCAACTCTACAGAGGCACAAAGTACAAGCGTTTCCCAAACTGGCTGGACAGGTGGATGTTGTGTCGAAAACAGCTGGGGCTTGTAGCCCTAGCCTTCGCCTTCCTTCATGTTTTCTACACGCTAATCATACCAATTCGATACTCAGTTCGATGGAAATGGATGCAATATACAATCAAAGAGGTAATGAGCTTGGCTTGCATAATTTTTTATTTTAAGTGTACTTATTTCAACAATTGAATGTATCAAAGGGAGGAAACTGAAAAACTGGAAGCTGGAAGTGACGTCAGTGGCAACCTGACAACTTCAAAGAGGGACTAAATGCCATTTTTTTCCTGGGACATGAGCCACAACTTTGTTTGGGGGATTGTTGGCCATGACATGGGGAGAAACTCTGTTCTCTTTTCAAGTAAGATCTTTAACATCCATTTGAGCAGACAGTCGAGACCTCAGTTTAACGTCTCATCCGCAGGACAGCACTCAACAATGTAATATATTCCTAGCACTACCTTTTGGTAGACTACTATGGGTTATGGGTAATAACAGAATTGCCTAATGCAATCTATATTTCACTCATGGCATTGAAAATGGCTCACTAGCAAATCAAAATATTTGTGAGTTATGTCAATCATACTTCATAATTGTTCATCAGGTATTCTCTATAATTTCTGGTGCTCTTGGCAAAAAATATTTGTGTTTTTTATTGTACATTTGGGGAATTAATTATTAACGTAAAATCTTATAACAAAACAGTACCAGGTAAGTTGTAAATGTCGACTTCCTTGTAACCAAAACTGTATTAAGTTCCACTGCCTTTACACAGTAACTCTTATGTTAGTTTTGTCTCTGTGCAGTCAAAAAAGAATCAAACAGCAGAGTACAACCAATGGTGGTTCTGGAGTGTTGACCTGTACCTTGCAATGGGAATCGTGGGCTTTGGTCTTTTTGTTTTACTCGGGATTACGTCTCTTCCATCAGTTAGCAATGCTGTAAACTGGAGAGAGTTCCAGTTTGTGCAGGTAATACCAATAATCCTTGGATTTGATATATGTAAAACGTGTTTCATATCAGCAGGATATCTGAAAGCTCTTCACAAGATTTGTTGTGAGGTGTAATGACTACGTATTTTATACGAATGCAGCAGCTAATTTTGCACACTGCACTAGCCCACAGACAGCCAGGATGTGGATTAATTGACTCATTGCTCACTATGTCAGAACAATGTAAGACATTGATGTAAGACATTATTTGATGTAAGACATTGTTTTGGTAAATAGGACACTGGCCTATATTGCTAAATCAGTTGAGTTCAGATAACAAACATGATACTCAGGCTGTGGTTAGACCGCAGCTTGAATATTGCATACAGTTCTAATCACCGCAACTTAAAAGGGCTCCCAAAGCCCTAGAGGCAGTGGAGAGAACAGCAACAAAGAAGATCCCCAATGTTAGAGGAATGAGCTTTGAGCAAAGGTTTGACCAGCTAGGGCTCTTTAAACCTTAAGAGAAAATGTCTCATAGTAGTATAAAATTTTAATTAGAATAGAAAAATGAAACTTGGATCAATACTTTAGGATACACCAAGAAATGGAACAAGAGAAACTCAGTTTGGAGTTGCAAAAGGCAATTTCAGAACAAATACCAGCTTTTGTTTACCCTGAGGATAATTAACAACTGGAACAGGTGGTTGAGGCTAGGACACTGAACTCATTCAAAAAACAGCTTGATGATATGATGGGAAGGCAGAAGGGTGGGTATTCCAGAAGGATGAGATCTGATGGGTCGAAGGAACTTCTTCATCCAAAGTAATCTTGTAATCCTGTGACTAATTTTATCTGAGGGCGATTGTTGGACAGCACACTGGAAGGAACTCCCTTCTCTTTTCGAATAGTGCCATGGGATCTTTAACTTACGATTGAACACACAAATATCTGCTTAAATGTCTCATCCTTCTTCCACTATTGATACATTTCAAATAACGTTTGTCATAGATGTTCAATCTGCAACTACGATCATGCTACTGGATTGACCAGAATAGATATTAATAGTGACAAAATAGTAATCTCTAAATACAGTTAAAATCAGAACAATTACTTTTTTTTCCCTCTTACAACAACAAATTGCATTTATATAGGCCCTTTCACGTCAGAAGGATGTCTTGAGGTGCTGAAGGTGCTTACAGTATATTAGGTCAACTTTGTATTTTCCTGCACATTTGATGTTTTATAAATTTGATAATTGCTCATTTCTTCTGAAGAAACTTGTTCAGAAATACCCCAAATTAAATCCATTTGCTTATATAGAAAGAGTTCTTAGAATTCAGTACAGAAGTTTTCTGTGTTTGTGGATGTTTTCTCTAAACTAAGAAAAAAAAACACAATTAAATGTAATATTTGTAACTCAATGCCCAATCATATAGTGTTACAATCATACTGTACTACTCGGGCAGCAAAAGTATATTGATTGAGAAGAATCTACTTTTTTCTCATTTGTATTGGAAGCAAGTAACTGATTGAAGAAAGGGAATTATACTTTTGACTGATAAAAAGAAATCATGGAAATAGCATTGACAGGGAGAAATTCAACATGGTTTTAGATTTTTTCTATTTATGTAGCATTTCAGAGCATTCAGAATTAGGTAAACTCCTAATACAATCTTAATTTTGAAACAGTTTTTTTGTCTGTTCTTTTAAGAAACTGCAAATAGTGACTTTTGATTTAGGGCATTTCACGTTGATAGGACATCCCAAAGTGCTTCACAGGAAAATCTTTAAAGTTTAGTGACTGGGTATTCCCTAGACAAATAATATTATGTATGATAATATAAATGGGTAAAATCAAAGTTCAGGTTGCATTCAACAATTTGCAAATATGCTAAATAAATAGAGTAAATCTAGACTGCGGTGATATTCCTCCCTACAGGTTTAAACAATGTTACATTCTAAATGAGATCCAGTGAAATGTTCTCTCTCTTCTTACAGTCCAAACTCGGCCATGTCACCCTGCTGCTGTGCACTGCTCATGTTTTTGTTTACGGCTCGAATAGATTTCTGGACATTTCAAGGTACAAGTGGGGTCTTCCTCTGCCGTATATGCTTTCATTGGTGATTCCCTGCATTGTGCTGGTTCTGAAGTTGATTCTCATTACTCCGTGTGTGGACAGTAAGATCACCAGGATCCGGCAGGGTTGGGAGAGGAACTCAAAGAGCGAATCAACAGAAGCATTAACCAACTCTGCACCAGTCATTTGAAAAGATGTCTAAGTCATTAATCTGTAGTTGCTCGTAACAGATGAAGAATATTTTGAGTACCACAGATCTGTTTAGTCGCCGATATGCTGTAAAGTAACTGAGAACTTAGAAGTTATTGCTGCTTTTGGTAGCTTAATTATCTTGATTCTGATTTGTTATGGAAAAGCTTGTCCATTTCTGCTGGTAAAGACTGAAAGTTCTTCAAAGAATCAGTTGCCCTATACCTACAGTAAATAATATTTGCTTTTTTAATGTTTGCTATTCTACATCCTACATTTTGTTCTGAAGAATTAGCCTTTAGGTGTCAGGAATGAACATTTGAAGTTATCTTTGGCCAATTATTCACCATCTTGAAAATCTTTGATGTTTGATGATACACCTCCTCAGGAAATAGTGAACTAATAAGGTCACGTGACCTTTGATCATCCTGTGGACAAGGTGTGGGCTTGTGTGGAGGATAAACACTAGTATGGACTAGTTGGGCCTGTTTCTATATTGTATAGTTTTATGTAATTGTATGTAATAAAGTTAATTTTGGTTTTAAAATACTATGATTGCCATTAGCATATTTAAGGTTTTAGTTCCAAAGTATTCTTACAGGTCATTGAAGCTATTTGTTATTCTCAAAATCAAACAATAATAACAACAACTTGCATTTATATAACTCGGCAGTGATAGGAGTCATGGCAGAAGGAGTGAGTGATGTATACTGACACATTGCTGACACATTGCTCAAATTTACATCCAGCGACACATTAGCAAGTGTTGTTGGTTTGCTTGGAGTGTTCTCAGCAGTCTGAATACACATAAATCCACTTTGACAGGTTTGCTGAAGATTAGGTCATGCGGGCGAGGAGCATAAATTCAAAAAACACCAGATGCTGTATCTGACTCAACACCAACACTGATTATCTTAATTATGAATCATAGGAACATATGAAAAATTAACATTGCCAAAAAACCTAGAACAAGGACTCATGGATTCAAGCTCTAAAGTGGGGGGATGATTTTATATACAAATTTGCAAATAACACAAAGTTAGGAGGTGCAGTCAATTGTGTAGATGGGAGCAGGATGTTACAAAGTGACTTAGATTAAGTGAGTGGGTAAAATTGTGGCAGATGGAATTCATTGTGGGGAAGTGTGAGGTGATCCACTATGGATCCAAAAATAGCAAAGCAGAATATTTTCTGAATGGTGACAAACTATGAACTGTGCAAGAGTAAAGGGATTTGAATGTCCATGTACGCAAATCACTAAAAACAAGCCCACAAGTACAAAAAGTTATCAAAAAGCCTAATGTCTCACGAGGCTGGCATATAAAGTAGAGAAAATTATGCTTCAACTATATAGAGCCTTGGTCAGGCCCCATTGGATTAATGCCTTCAGTTTTGGGCACTGCACCTCAGGAAGGATATATTGGCTTTGGAGGGGGTGCAGCCACAGATATACCAGAATAATACCAGGTCTTAAAGGGTTAAGTTGTGAGGACAAGTTGCATAAACTTGGTCTCTATTCCCTACAATTTAGAAGTTGAGGGGTGATCTGATTGAGGTTTTTTAAATAATAAAGGGATTTGATAAGGGTAGATGCAGATAAACTATTTCCGCTGGTGGGGGAATCCAGAACAAAAGATTAATCTTAATATTAGAGTCAGGCCATCTCAGCGTGAATTCAGGAGGAAGTTTTTCACCCAAAGGGTTGTGGAAATCTGAAGCTCTCTCCCCAAAAAGCTATGGATGCTGGATCCATTAACATCTTCAAAACTGAGCTGGATAGATATTTGTTAAGTCAGAGTATTAAGGGATATGGGACAAGGACAAGTAATTGGATTTGAGGTGCAGATCAGCCATGATCTTATAGAATGGTGGAACAGGCTTGAGGGGCTGAATGGTCTACTCTGGCTTCTATGTTTCTATGATTTGCAGCGAATGGGGAAAGGTAGGAAAATGGAACTGAATGGATTGCTCTACCACAGAGCCACCACAAATATGATGGTCAAAATGGCCTTCTTCTGCTGTAAATGAATACAGTTCTTTAAATGTACAGGATAAAAAAAATCATTGCAGCTATCTGGCCCGTCCCAAAGTACAACAAAAGTGAAAATAAAAATCCTACCCCTCACTTGATTTCTTTGCCAACTCGTTAATTCCTAATTGGAATGCAGATATGAACTGTCTTATCACCTCCCTGAACAACATAACCCACAGATTCTCCACTCTGTAAAGTCTGAACTATTTGTTCACCTTCCCTCTTTAGACCTTGAATCCATATATCTTTGTTGTAAACTTTTTGACTTTGTTAAATATACTCAGTTTCTAAGTTTGCAATGACCTTGCAGAAATCTACTTTATGATGGATTTGGGTTAAATTTGTGGTATTAATAACATGCGATTCGTTTGATAAGGAATTCCATTCTGGAAGTACACTGCGTTAGGTCGCCGTGACACACATCTGGTTCGAAATAATGTTCCTTACGTTTGATCTATCCATGTCAGAAGGATGTCGCAAAGTACTTCACAAGATTTACTCTGAAGTAAAGATTTACTCCACATGACTGATAATAACCCCTCAAGAAAGAAAGCCAATAATAAATTGGTCACTCAATCCACGACTGTTTGTGGAACACTGCCGCATTTCGCTCACAAAGTATACAGTCAATTCACTTTACAGTATATTCTGCGAAGCACTTTGATACATCTAAAATATGTGAAAAGCGCTATAGCAAATGCAAGGATTATTATTATTATATTATTAAAGTGACTGTATGTTCTGTAGGCAAGCACAACAGCTAATTTGCATACAAAAATATCCTACAAGCAGCCATTAATTGAATGAACAATTTTATCTGGGGTACTGTTGCCCTGACACCAGATGAAACTCCCTTCTCTTTTCAAATAGTGCCATAGTATCTTTAACATCCACTTGAAAAACCAGACAGGATCTTGATTTAGCATCTCACCTGAAGGACTACACCTCCATAAACACAGGACACCCCAGGCCTTGCCAGCCGAGACTATGAGCGCGGAGACTCAATGTAGGGCTTGAATCCACAACATTCTGTCTCTGAGGCAAGAGACCAATTGAACCAATCGCTACCAACTGAACCAGGCTGATATCTCTAAGCTAGGCACACACCATGTCGATTTCCTATTTGTGTGACTCAGACTATAAGGAATCTCATTAAGATATGTCACAAACAAAACTCTAGTAGCTGCATGTTTAGAGAAGTGTTCACATTTACTCATTGGGAAAAATGAGATAGTGAGGTGTTGCAAAGAGGGTTAATTCACTCAAATAACAGATAATGGGAATTCCCAAGGAATCATATTGATCTCATAGTTATATTACAAACTATTGGAAAATATTATCTATAATAACATATTATTAACAATAATGGTATTATTGATAATAATAAGTGAATGACCATTTTTTTATTTGGGATATTGTTGGCCAGAACACTGGAAGAAACTTCTTTAGAAAATGTCATGGGATTTTTAAAATCCATGTGACCAGCAATCCTTGGTTTAAAGTTTCATCCAAAGGACGGGTGACTAAAATGACTAAGATTTAACTGAGGTGTTGAACTTATGCAGTTAGTTCACTTTGAGATGTCTTGAAGAGTGCTTTGAGACTTCTCAAAGACATGATAAGGCATTATATCAAATGCAAGGATTATTATTATAACTTGATCCACCATCTCTGGGAAGGTCTTTCTTTAGAAAGATTACAGTAATAGAGTTTGATTGTTAAAGTGATATGGATCAATCATATTACAAAAGAGGATTTAGTTTCAGAGACAACAACAAATTATAAGCGCCTTTCACAATCTTGGGGAGGAATCAATCTCCAAGTTTTTTGCAGCAACTTCCTGTAACATATACTTTCTGTAGCATGATTTGGCTCCCCTTAGTGATGGATTAATTTTTTGGGAATTGCAAGATAGATGTTTGACACATATTTGACACACAAAAACCTGGATCACCCCAGGTGACACCTTCCTCCTGACTGATGCCACACCACCTGGCTACATCTTCCACCATACCTCACAACCTACCTGCCGTGGTGATAGTGTGGCTCATCTCCAGATGCTCACTTGCTCTATCCCCCTACTCCACCGGCTCATTCCCCTTCTTTGAGCTCCTCCAATCTTTCCCTCAAAATTCTCCCCTCCCTTCCGCTCTGACATCTCTATCCTCCTAGCTTCCCTCTGCCTCTGATCTGAACGCCTCCTCATCCTAGGCAACTTCAACCTGCACTTAATCACCTCTTCCTCTATCTCTGCTGACTTCTCCTCTCTCCTCTCTTCTCCTAAACTCTGCCTCTAATCTAATCTGCCACCCACGATCACGGCCACCTGCTTGATCTGGTGATTACTCGAGGCCTCAGGTCTCGGACCTCACCATCATCAACAAAGCCATCTTGGACCACTACATCATCTGCCTTAACTCCTCAATCCCCCTCCCCACCTCCACCAACCCACCTCAATCTCTCACCACCCCTGAAAAAAAATCTCCCGTCCCTCCCTATCCGCTGCCCTGGAGTCAAATGAATTAGTCCCTTTATTTATTGATTTTGTACATTTTGTAGATGAAATCGGCATTCAATTCATGCACAGCAACATTCCACTAACAGCCTTGAAGTGAATTGCTTTGAGACATTCATCCTTCATGAAAAGAGCAAGTAGCTGATGTTAAAAAATACTACAGCACATAAATTCAAAACAATAACAAAAACTTGCACCTGTCACATAGAAAAATGTCTCAAAGCACTTTATAGCATGGGAGATTTACTTTGGTCAGCCGGGTGTCTGACACATGCGGAAATCCATCATCATGCTTAAGCGTAGCCAAACCAGATAGAGGGCTCCTCAGATGTACACAACCTACAGATGAAAATCTCTCTGTGTCTGAAATGGAATGTGATTTCTCTATATGGAAGGACACACCTTGCTTACCTAATTCCAGAGAGTATTAGGCACAGGTTCATGAAATCCAATGTTTGAGGACCCCAAAAGTTGTTGGAGTCTAACCAACTAAAACCGCAGAGCTTGCCATTGAGAGCACTGTCCGGCAAGCTTCAGATAGCTTGTTTGTTCAGATAGGACCTCTCTACCCATTTGGGCTTTGGCTTGCAGGGTTAACAAAGAATCCCTGCTTCCAATGACCAGTCTTCCAATACTTGCTGACTAGCCAGGCTGGCCGGTCATTAGTATTGTCTTGGAGTATTGACGCGCCACCTGGCTCAGAAACTACCGAGGCCACCATGGAGGGTTGACTCAATCTTTACAAGCTTGTTGCTTGGAGCCAGTTCAGATTCAGGTGGGGAGGGGACATGAAGTAGGGCTGGAGTTGGAAGAGCAGTGGAAGTAAGTAGGGTAGTAGGACTATAGGAGATCCCAGAAGTAGTTTGGGCAAGGGGTGGAAAAAACTCCTTTGCTGTAGGTGAAGTTCTATCGGAGATTTAGGTAAGCTCCAGCTGACCTACATAGAAAATGAAAATTATCCCAAAGTTATTATGATTAAGTAAGCCCAGCATAAATGGTGGATTTACACTGCCAAAAGACAGCATTTTCCAAGCATCACATCGTGATTTGGCTTGTTTACAAAGGACACTTATATAACTGCCCTCCTAGTTGTAAAAATCTATTCTGATAATATATCAACAACAATGTGCATCCCGGAGCACAGTACAAGATCCTGAGGTGAGCAGGAAGTGTTGTGCTTTTACGTGCTAGATTCCATTCTTGAAAAATCAGCATAATTCAAAAGCTATTATTAATAATATCCTTACAATTCATAGAGTACTTGATCATGTCATCAAGCTGTCTCAAAGCACTTCTCATGATTTTACTGTAAATTGTCATGAATCTATTTTGTAGGGAAACATGGCAGCCAATTTGCACACAAGCTTGGCCCACAGCCTTCTGACCCAGAGGCGGGAGTGCTATCAACTGAGCCAGGCTAATATTCAAGCCAGAATTATTCTCTACTTCCAGTATACTGCAGCCCATGGCAGACCTGTGTTATAGACAGATTATGATTCTATTTTGCAGGTCTATGGGGAGAGAGCAGGTGAGTTGGATTGAATTGGACAGTTCTTTTCAAAGAGCTGGCACAGACACGATGGGCTGAATGGCCTCCTTCTGTGCTGTATAATTCTATGATTCTATGACACACACTACATCAAAGCATGGCATAACAAAGTCTGACTGTCATGGGGTCTTATTTATACTGATCACTAAAGATAGCAATCTTCTTTGCTAACATTTTCTTTTGGTATATTTCAAAAAGCAAAAAAAAGACAAAAAAATTACCTTGGCCTCTGCATTAAACACTGAAGGGATTAAGGGGTATAGGGATAGGGCGGGTAAATGGAATTAGGTTAGAAAATCAGCCATGATCTTATTAAATGGTGGGGCAGGCTCGAGGGGCCAAATGACCTACTCCTGCTCCTATTTCTTAAGTTCTTATGTTCTTATGAATGAATTACAGGTGTGGCCATGGGAATTATTTGGACATATAACAAATTGGTATTTTAGCAATTTACCTGTTTTTTTAATGTAGGCATTTCTGCTCCTAAACCTGGCAAAGATTCACATAACCTTACATGGTTACAACTTTCAGCAATTCCAAATATAAGAACAGAACTTCATTATAATGGTTAGAGACTCCAGTTGAGTGTAAAAGCAAGAAACCTCTGAGTAACAACGACCTACGCAATTCATTTATTGTGACGTAGAGTCCATAAATTCTTTCAAAAGGGAATTAGATAGATGATTGAAAAATAGAAATATTAATATAATACTAATAATACTTGCGTTTGATACAGTGCCTATAACATCAAGAATATCTCAAAGTGCATGTAGAAACACAGCCGACACTGTTGGAGTTTCAAAACCCCAACTGGCAGCCAAAATGAATGACATTAGAGCACCACTGACATCACTTTTTGCACAATGAAACCAATGTGAGTGGCCACTCAATGATCTGGAATCATTCCTTGTATTTGCAATGGCCAATGTTTCAAACTCCGATGGTGCCAGCAAACACGTTCTGGATGTTTTGGGGGAAGTAAATGTCAGGGTCCACACACCAATCACACTTCAAGCAAACTCACATTATGACAAAACATATTATAACAAAACAATTATAATGGGGGTTCTATTACATACAAGGTGACCTAAAAGTCGTGGTACCATTACAATGTCTAATCAGTGTTAAAGAAATTATGGATTTTTTTTAGATGTTAAGGTAGCATCATGACTTTTTGATCACCCTGTATAATACTTTGCACGTGAAATAAATGTTTTGAAGCAAAATTATGCTGTTTAGAAATTAAAGTGAATGTTGTTATATAGGCAGCTAATGGGCACCAGGAACATCCCATTAAGAATAATGAGAGATGAATAGCCAATTAATTTGAATTTGGGGGTAAATTTGAATCGGGAAAATATAAATTGGAATAACCAGGAGAAAGGTTCCTTGTACCTTTCAAAAACTAATGATAAGGCAGGCCCTTTACAGCCATTTGAACCAAAAGGCAGATAGAACTTAAACTGTCTCAGTTGGTAGCACTATCATCAAAGACAGAAGGTTGTGCTTTCAAGCCTTACTTCATTACTTTGATCTCACATTACAAGCTAACACTTCAATACAGTGTTAGGGGAGCGCTGCATTGCTGGGGGTTAAGTCCGCCTGTTCAGCTGAACATTAAACAACAACCATGAGCTCTTCATTTTTGAGCAAATTGCATCTATGCAGTTCCTTTCACATCTTGTTACTTGTGGCACAAGTTTGAATTTATTTTTGAATCCAGAAAACTCTCTTTATTCTTTATGGCTAATTTAATTTATCTTGGAAGGAAATTATTTACAAGTGTAAGTGTAGACAATGATACAGTAAATTTCATAGGGTAAACTCTATGACAGTTTAAGGCTGATGTTGCGTTAATTTATGCTGGATTGAATAGCCACTAGGTTACAACACCCAGGATCACTGTCATCTTTCTCATTCTTGAAGAGAATGTGAATGTATTTGTAAATTTTAAGGCCTCAAATGGCTTTTGAATCCCTTTATTTATATTCATCATTCTATTGATCTGGTGCAGCAGAGTATAAGTTATGGACATTCCAGCCAAAAAATGGACTAATATTGAACTTGGGAGCTTTCTTATCTGTGTAGCTCATCCCCACCCAACACAGTGCACTGAGGACCCCAAATTCCACCTCGGCTTGGCATGTAAGACCATTTTGCTCATCATTCAAAGCTTGTCATTTACTGAATGAATTAACATCATCAGGGGAACACGGCTGCCTCCATGTTCTTCAAGGCCTGTAAGTGGACTCATTATTTGAAGCCAGTTTGTGCAGTTGTTAAAAAGAACCGGGTTCCAAATAAAGTCTGAATTGAAATTTTTACACTTTTCTGCACAATATTACCTTTTTATGACAAAATGGTCTTATGGGTGAGACTTAACGCTGGTTAACTGAAACATTTTGTTCTTGTTTTGAAAAATTGTCCAGTGTTAGCCAGAGAGGCTCATATTCATATGATCTGAGAAGCAATTAGGATTGAACTGAATGCAAAACACGCTGAAGAGTCATAGCATAGAAACATAGAAAACATAGAAACAGGCCATTCAGCCCCTTGAGCCTGTTCTGCCATTTTATAAGATCATAATTGATCTGTACCTCAAGTCCAATTACCTGCCTTGTCCCATATCCCTTAATATCCTGACGTATCAAATATCTATCCACCTCAGTCTTGAAAATGTGAATAGATCCAGCATCCACAGGTTTTGGGGTAGAGAGTTCGAGATTTCCATTACCCTTTGGGTGAAAAACTTCCTAATTTCACTCCTAAATGGCCGAGCTCTAATTTTAAGATGATGCCCCCTTGTTCTGGATTCCCGTAGCAGAGGAAATAGTTTCTCCGTATCTATCCTATCAAATCCCTTTATTATTTTAAAAACCTATCATAAATTCACAAAAGAATCATAAATTCAAACTTAGAATTTAAAAAATTTATGAGACAAAAAAAACCAATTGGCAACACTGAGGAGTAATTTGGAAAATTAAGGAGATAGGAAGAAATAAAACTTACAGAGGAAATATTTGCATTCAATGTAACAGCTCATCTCAAAGCTTGTCATTCAATAAGCGAATTAACATCATCATCAGAACACCACTACATCCACGTTGTTCAAATCACTCACTATGTCCTGATGTAGACATATGTTACCTTCACTGACACTGCCAACATCATCCTCATCCCTTGAATGAGTAAACAATGTAACACTGAGGGAGGTGTAGCCTTAAAATCAGAACTAAAACAGTTAGAACTGAGATCAGGAAGCAATTCTTCATGCAGAGAGCTATGAAGATGTGATCTTCCAAAATCTAATAAAATGGTGGAACAGGCTTGATTGGCTGAGTAACCTCCCCCTGTTTCTGTTTTCCTATATTCCTATGCATGTAAACACAGATAATCCGCATCAGCCGTTTCCCATGAATAGCAATAAGATAAATAGCCAATTTATCTGCTTCTTTATAAATTTTGAAGGAATATTGGCTAAGGCACTGGGAGGCATTCCTGCTCATATTCCAAAAGGTACCTTGGGATTTGTAACATGCACTGATGACCAGAACAGACAAATGCCTGGACCTCGCTTTAACATTTCAATCCAAGGACAGAATTGATAGGAAAGCTTGTAAGTTAACACAACCCATAATATTTGCTTTGCTTTAACAGTGAAAACCGTTGAAGCAAAGATCTTTATTTACACATCCTGCTTCCTCCAGATATGCAAATGGATATAGTTTAAAAAAAGTAAACATTTCAGCATGATGCAAATCTGATTGCAAATCTTTTTGTTGTTAATATTGGTGATTGCCAAGTAATCAAATTTTAATATAATACAAAGTCTGTAATAAATAGATCTTTGATTTTGATAAGAAAACTAATGTCCAACTTGTGGCACTTATTTCCAAACAGTATTATTTTAAGCTAAGCATTAGGAAATGTTCTAGGAAATTCCGATCTGCCTTCCAGATAGATACCATATGGGGACAAAAGTTTGATAGGCTTTGATGGGATGTGCTTTTGTTGGCAGATACACAAAAAGGTGGAGCAAGTGGGATATTAACCCTAGGAGACTGGAACTTTACTTTTAAATGCGAGGGTCAGTCCCAGAGATAAACAGAAGACGGAATCTCATCTTTATAATGGATCTGGCACCCCAAGTAGCTTCATCTTCACTCTTCAAATGAATAACTTTCCAACCCCTCCCAGTTCATCCTAGTATAAGAGAGGTAAGGAAGTTAAAGGCCCTTTATATTTTTAATGATTAATTCTGTCTTGCAAAAATAGTATATTTTATGTTTTATGCAAAAGAATAATTAGGAACTGTTAATAATTTTAGTTACATTTAACTTTATTTACATTTCCCCTGCATTTGCCTGCATTGCTTTGGTTAATTTTGGTGTAGACACACATTTGACAAGTACACAAATATCATTGCATTTATGCATATTGCTTTTGTACAGGATACAACAGTAATTGTGGACATGTCTAATACAGTCGTTATTCTTGTGGAACGCTGTTATTATCAACTAATACTTTGTTATATTTTCTTATTCATCACCACTTTTTATTATCACGATTTATATGTTGGGTTATGCAATTTTGATTGCTGAAATATTTTCGTCGCAGCGCAAACTGAAGACAATAGCATCTTGATTTGTTGGTGTTTAAAGTTGTGCCATTATTCCGTTAAAGTGAATGAAACATTCAGAGCTGTAGGTAAATGCTAAGTGATGCTGTTCGTTTTGTGGCTGGTATTACAAATGATGGTTGTGCTCAGAAAGAAAATATTTTAAAATACGTTAAAAATAATGTCATGCAAACTGGTTTGCAATTGCTTGCGTTGCAGCAGATATCAAATGGGGACAGGGATTCTTCCCAATCAGCTTTGTTAAGGTTGCAGTCCTAACAGGTAGTGCGGTCCTTGCTGGACAAGCAGTAGGTAGCTTGCCAGAGAGTGTTCGAAATGTTAAAATCCAGCAGTAACTCAATGCACTCTCTTGAGTCCCCAAATCTTGGTTCTTGTCAATCTGTACCTAATGCTCTCAAGGTTTAGGTGAGCATGGAGATATCTCCAGTGAGATAGTGTGGACAAGGGAACGTTCCATGCAAATGTAGAACTCTCAGTGGTTTGATTTTAATAATAATAATAATCCTTGCATTTGATATAGTGCCTTATCACATCTTTGAGACATCTCAAAGCGTGTCACAGAACATACTATAAAGTGAAATGACTGCTTTTTTAAGTATGTTGATTGGTTTCTAAGTGTGTCAAATCAGACATCTGGCTGATGAAACAAAAGCAGATATTGCCAATGTGGTTACGCTAAAATGAAATCTAAAATGAATACAAACCTATGTGTGCTTCATATATCTGAGATGACAGCTCAGTTAGAAAGAATTGCTTGAGATTTGTCTGCAATCTTAAAAATAAAGCAAAACAATATGCAGCATGTGGGATTCACTGAGAAACAGGGCGATCTCAGCAGCCATGTTACAGAGTTATATGAATTGGGAAGAAATTATGTTTACCATCTTCCTGGCATTTGACATTTTCTATAATTTGTTCCGAATGCAGTAAAAGAAAGCAGATCTCACAGGAGATACAGGAATGTGCTTGTCCAATGTCTTCCCAGGACACACACAAGCTGACAGGTCTCTGTGCATTCCATTCTTTGCTGGCTCTTAAGAAGCCCTTGATGTTCTTTCCCTCACCCTGCACCACCACCACTACCACCACCCATGTGCTTTGTTGACTGGTTCCACCGCAGAATATTGGAGAACAGGAACTCAGTAACTCAGGGAGTGGAGATTAAAGCCAGTTCTCCAGTGAAATGTGCTAGTTTACTATCGATTGTGATAAGCACATTTCAAACAATGAACACCTTGTCCATATCTAAAATAAGAGTAAAGTCAAATTGTTTTATTGCAGGCAAATTAGTCCCTCTATCCCTGCCATTTTATCCTATCCATCTTGTCCCCTCTTTGCCCAACTCAGATCGCAACTGAAGACCTTCCTCTTCAACCGTGTCTACATACGCATCTCCTTTCTCCTCAGCTTGATGTCAAGCTCTGCCATTGTATTCCAAGATATTACCACACCTGAAATGCGCAATATAAATGCAAGTTGTTGTTACCATTAAAATTTCATAAAGACTCTTTGACAATGCCTTTAAATTCTTCCTCTTCTCCTCCCTGCTCCGTGATCCCAATCGTCTGTGTGAAAAACTTGACGTTAATCCTACTTCAAAAAGACTGAAATATGCATTGTTGGAGTCCTGTAGCTCAATGGTTAGAGCACATGCCTTGCAAGTCAGAGACCTGGGTTCTATTCCCAGGCTGGGGGAATTTGTTGGGCAAGTTTCCTTACTCCACATGCCTCTGTTATATATATAAATTGGTCACTTCAATCCACGACTGTTTGTGGGACACTGCTGTGCACAATTGACAGCCACATTTCACCCACAAATATACAGTCAATTCACTATACAGTATATTCTGCGAAGCGCTTTGAGACGTCTAGAAGACGTGAAAATCACTATATCAAATGCAACGATTATTATTATTATTCTAGTATATTTACCTACCAGTAAGTAGGAACCCAGTCATTAGTCGATTGGCAGATCACTTTTCCTGGGATAATAATCCCTCAACACAAATAATAATAATATTTGGTCACTCAATTTGGTCACGACTGTTTAATAATAACTATTATTATTATTGTATTTGTTTTCAAAATATTACAATCAAGACAGTTGAAGGAAACTTTTTTTAGCAGTTTCTACAGTTCTTCCAGTTCTTCAGAACAGAAAATTGTAAACTTTTGAAGACTCCAAACGTCACTAGGATAGTTTCATGTTACCATAAATAATAATGATAATAATCCTTGCGTTTGATATAGCACCTTATCACGTCGTTGATACATCTCAAAGTGCTTCACAGAACATACTGTAAAGTGAATTGACTGTATATTTTGTGGGCGAAACGCAGCAGGCAATTGTGCACAGCAGTGTCCCACAAACAGTCGTGGATTGAGTGACCAAATTATTTTAATTTATTTTGAAGGACTTATTACCCCCAGAAAAGCGATCCGCCAATCGACTATCAACTGGGTTCCTACTTACTGCTAGGTAAACAGGAGTGTGGAGTAAGGAAACGTGTCCAACATTTCGCCCTGCCAGGAATCAAACCCAGATCCTCTCGCTTGCAAGGTGAGTGTTCTAATCTGAAATACAGGACTCCATAAGGTTTAACTGGTCTCATCCCTATTTGGTTCACTTTGTCTGTAGAAATGACTTACGTAGCATCTGAGATGAGAGGCGATGAAACTTTATTGGAAAATATATTGCAGTTATGGAGGAAATGATGATACATCGAACTAATTAAAAGAGATACTTTTGGATCAGATAGTGCTTTTCAATGCTGTTTTTGCCCCACATGAGACATTTCATCTTATCCAACTCTCCTGCTCGCTACCTAATATGCTTCCTTTTGTAACACTTTGTTTATCAGAACTAATTGGCAAGGACAACCCTCATGTGTTGTTTCTGTGTTTGCTTTTCAGAGATGGAGAGTAGTTTATTTAGTTTATTGAAGCCGGTGTGTGAAATAATAAATATCACACGGTTGCAGTGAGGTAGTTTCTGAGGACGGGAGTTGAAGTACATTATTTGGGCAATGTATCTAACCTGGAAATGTTCCGTACTGACACCAAATCTCCGAAATAAGAACGTATTCCAAGTCCCACCCATCATTTTTGTGAAAGGCAAATTCACTAAAAATAAAAATATATACCACTACTGGCTGCCTGATTCTTTAGAATGGGAATCTTTCTCTATTAAAACATCTGTGATATTTTTCATTTTGTTCAATAAAATTACCATGTGGCTTGTTTGTGTTTCGCAGATAGAAAACTCTGCACTCATGAATATGAATTCACTTAAAGGTGAACATGTCCACAAACGGAACGCAGTGTGTATTTTGGGGACTGGAGATTTTGGCAGGTCCCTGGGTATGAGGCTGATCAAGGCTGGATATCCCGTGATATTCGGCAGCCGAAACCCCAAGAACTCTGCCCTGCTGCCTGGAGGAGCTGAGGTGTTCACACACGCTGATGCTCTGAAAAGATCCCAGATCATCTTCTTGGCTGTTCACAGGGAAAATTATGACTTCCTCCAACCTCTGTGTGATTTGTTTGATGGTAAAGTGCTGGTGGATGTGAGCAACAACCTGAAAATAAACCAGTACCGAGAGTCTAATGCAGCATATCTGTCTCAGCTGGTTCCCAAAGCCATTGTGGTGAAGGGCTTTAACACCGTTTCAGCCTGGGCCCTGCAATCAGGGAACCTGGACGCAAACAGTCAGGTAAGATTGAAATTTTATGTTATTGTCAATGAACACCAACTGAACCTCTCTTCTGATCTTGCAAACAAAGACTATGAGGTCACTTTAGCAGGACATTCAATATCTAGTGTATTGAATATACCTAGATGTGTACAGAAAATAATCCTCCCTCAATATCATTCTCAATGGTGAAGTTTGAAAAGCAATCTTAAATGATTTCTGGGCATTTTGATAAGAGTTTTATAAGTGAAAGGTGTTATATATTGTTGTGCGTCCATGCATGTTAAATTATAGTTTTATTTGTAATTTGAGCACTAACTAAACTATTATTGTTCTTTAATACAGGTCTTTGTCTGTGGAGAGGATGGTGAAGCCAAACATTTGGTGATGGACATTGCCAGGAGTATTGGCCTCACTCCTTTAGACCAGGGATCTCTGTTAGCAGCCAATGAAGTGGAAAACTACCCTCTGCAGCTCTTCCCAATGTGGAGGCTTCCATTTATCATAACGGCTGGCCTCACCATTTTGATCTACTTGTACTGTGTGTTGATTGATTTAATCTATTCCTATGTGATAAGAGGCACTGAAAATTCTTATCGGCTTTTGATATCCATTCCCAACCATGTTTTCCCGACAGTCTCTCTCATCCTCCTGGGCTTGGTTTACCTGCCAGGTGTGATGGCTGCACTCCTTCAGCTCTACAGAGGCACAAAGTACAAACGTTTCCCAAACTGGCTGGACAGGTGGATGTTGTGTCGAAAACAGCTTGGGCTTGTGGCCCTAGCCTTCGCCTTTCTTCATGTTTTCTACACGCTAATCATACCAATTCGATACTCATACAGATGGTGGCTCACTAACCATATCGCAGCAGAGGTAAGACATGCGCTTGTATTTACACGCTCCCATTTCAATTTGATTCCATTGAAAGTTGTGATATTTCCAAACATATTAACCAACACATTCGATTTCTTATGAAACAATGCTAATTTCCAGCCATCCCTAAAGCCTTCAAAAAATTATAGGAAACTGGTCAAAGTTGACGAAATTTGAAACATTTCCAAAATTGTGCAAGATCTTATATTTTAAAACAATGGATTTAAGACTAAGAACATAGCAAATTTCAAGCCTCAAGTCTGTGACTACTTTATTCTCATGCGGACATATTAAAAAACAAGCTGCAATTAAAGCCAACAATTAAATGTTTACTTTTGAAACATTTGCAGTATGCATCATTATCAGGTAGAGATTTTTTAATAATGCACGCTCTTATAAAGATCTTCAGGTAAAATGGGGGCGACGATTCATGGGGACACCAATTTGGCATACAAGCAACGGATGTTTACAAACTTTGTCAGGATGTATTTGGGGTATTGTTGGCCAAGACACCAGGTTAAACGCCCTTCTCTTTTCAAAATTGCCATGGGATCTTTAACATGCACCTGAACAGGCAGATGGGACCCCGGTTTAACATCTCATCCAAAGGATGGCATCTCCAGGAATGCAGCACACCCAGCAATGGGACTTGACATGGGACTTAAACTCACAACAGACTGACTCAGAGAGAAAGAGCTGCAAATTGAGCTAGACTCACATACAGAATGCACTTTTTCATTGTCCTTCATTTGTTGGGTTATTGCTTCCTTACAGATGGTCAATTCCCATTTGCTTTCTAGGCAATCCAAGTCTGTCTGTTTTTTTCTTTCAACTTTAATTTGCTGCCACAGGCAGGACACCAACAGAACACACTGTTCTTTCTGACCCAGCAAGAACTTACTTTTGTTCCTCTCTGTTAATGACCAATACAGTATATTGCTTGCTTTTTTTAACTAGTTATGCATTGAAATATCCTTTATTCTAAGATATACATATATACGATTATTCAAATGTTATGCTGAAAACAGCCACTCAGACCATAATTAATTATGATAGATATTTGGATAGGGAAACAACTCCTTCAACAACAATAGCAATGAGAATAACAACAACTTGCATTTACATAGCGCCCTTCATGTGGAGTAGCGGCCTCATCCAAGAATGAATAAATATTGGCTTTAGATTATCCAGTGCCTTGTGGTTCATGTGAAGGAATCTAAAGGAAGTTGGATTAATTCTCGAATGAGCAAACATTGGAACAATATGTTTGAAGTTGATATGTATCCCTTTGGAAGTTATGTGTCAGACTGCCAACAGACTTGAGGGACAGTAGCCAAAAAAAGTTTTCATTATCCTATTGTCTATTTCCATTTTCTATCCAGGCACAAAAGAACACAACGTCTTCGGAAATGAGCAAACTATCAGCCTGGCGTGGGGATCTGTATTACGCAATTGGAATCTTGGGCTTTTTTCTCTTCCTTTTGCTTGGAATCACTTCCTTTCCATCAATTGCCAATTCAATGAACTGGAGAGAGTTCAGATTTGTGCAGGTATTTCATGCGTCATTTCTAAAGATTCATTGCTGTAGAGTAACCAAGCCAAGCAACAACAACTTGCATTTATATAGTGCCCTTCACGTGGCGCAGAGTCTTAGAGCGCTTAACAGTGGTGGAACCTAATGCCAAGCCAGGGGAGAAGGGAGGAGGTAACTGTAATCACGGTCGAAGAGGAAAGTCTTCGGTCATGATCTAAACAAGGGAAGGAGGGGCAACGTGGGATTGAGGAAGAGAGCTCCGAAGCTTCAGGGCTCAGTGGATGAAAGCACGGCCGCTGATGGGGGAGCAGAGGGGATACAACAACAACAACAACAACAAGATTCCATTTATAAAGCGCCTTTCACGTCAGGAGGACGTCCCAAGGCGCTGCACAGTTGGGTCATGACCCGAGCAGGGGGGAAATGGTCAGGGTGAGGGGAGGGAAGGGAGGGAGCGAGGAGGGGTGAAATGGTCAGGGTGAGGGGAGGGAAGGGAGGGAGCGAGGAGGGGTGAAATGGTCAGGGTGAGGGGAGGGAAGGGAGGGAGCGAGGAGGGGTGAAATGGTCAGGGTGAGGGGAGGGAAGGGAGGGAGCGAGGAGGGGGAAGAGTCGAGAGGGGAGCTGAAGGCACGGTCAAAGAGAAAGGTTTTGAGACCGGCCTTGAAGGAGGAAAGGGAGGAAGCAAGGCGAAGGCACTGGGGGATGGAGTTCCAGAGCCTGGGGGCTGAGAGGCTGAAGGCCCGGCCACCTTAGGATAAGGGACAAGCAGGAGTTCAGTGCCAGCTGAGCGGAGACAGCGGACAGTGGAATGGGGAGACAGCAGGTTGGAAAGGTAGGGAGGTGCCAGGGCATGAAGTGATATGTAGATGTGAGAGGATCTTGAAATCGATCTGTTCTGGGATCGGGAGTCAGTGAAGTCTGGCAAGTTCTGGTGTGATGGGGATACAGAGTTTAATGTGGATAAGGAATTTTGAAGTTCTGCATCAGTGTAGTTTATGGGTAGCTGGGGAGAAGCAAATAGGAACATGAAGGTATTCTGGGTAGGTACCCACCTGGATCATCTGCAACTTTTTGAATTTGATATACAGTGTATCCATATCAGAAAATAAACCTGCACTTTAATTGCTACTCAGAAAGCAGATTTCGAAAACCGAGTTGTTAAATTGATTTAGGAGCTGTGGGCTGAATGATTTATTTCAGGATATTTCAGACTGTACAAACTCAATGTGATTTCAGAACAGTTCCTCAGTGGAATTTTATTTTGCCAAAATGCCTAGAGCTGAATCATGCCATCTTGTTTCAAATTGTTTATTTTTAATATTGCAAATATATTATAAAAATATCATGAACAGGACCCGTGGGGGTAAAAATTCAATTTAGCGTTACATTCAACGCCTTTACAATGTGATGGGAAATCCCATCAGTGGTCGAAATCAATAAAAGCATTACGCATAATGCTGAATGGAATTTTACACAACAGTTACTGAGAGAGTATCAAATCTGATAACAGAATCATACAGCATCAGCAACTAAACCACTATGTTTATACTAAAACAATATAGAAAAACTATCATCATGCAAAAAACAGGAAACAACAAAAATATATATAAATACAACAATCATTTGCATTCATGTAGTGCCCTTCATGCAGAATAGAATCTGGGAGTGTTGCATCATAAAATAGGAGGAAGGGGAGGGGGCAGGTGACCTTGGGTGCAGCTGAAGAGAAAGGTTTTAAGGTGTGATTTGTAGATAGGTAAAGAGGGGAAAGGCAAAGGGTTTGAGGCAGGGAGTTCCAGAGTGGGGCGTAATGAGAAAGAAAGATGACTCGGGATAGGAACTGAACTCAAATTCAGAAATATGACTGCCACCACTTTGCCAGTATAAAATATGTCAATGCATTCTTACCCTAGCACCTCCCCATCTTTCTGACCTGCTTGTATCCCATTCCTCTGCCTGCCCCTTCACTCAACTAACACAGGTCTGCTGAAAGTTTCCCTATCCTTCTATGCCACCTCGAGCAGCTGTCCCTTCAGCCACTATGCCCCTAACCTCTGGAACTCTCTGTCTCATACTCTCCACCTCACCCCCTCTTTAGCTATTATTAATTCCCACTTTGACTGCCCCTATGATGACCTCCCCATTTTCCCTTGCTTGGCATATAACCCATCATTGTATAGCACTCCAATACGCCATTCTGCATGAAGGGTTCCATATAAATGTTGTTGTAGTCACTTATCTATTTTGCATTGGTTGGTTTTGTATAAATGAAAACAAAATTCACCCAAATTATTCAAGTGGTTTTATTTGGGAAATATTTTCCAATCTCTTTCGAGCCAGACTAAGACCTGACTGAATTACTGCTCCCTTTTCTTACAGTCCAAGCTTGGTCATGTCACCCTGTTGCTGTCCGCGGGTCATGCTGCTGTATATGGCTGGGATAGATTCCTGAAAACGTCAAAGTATAAGTGGGGGCTTCCACCATCATTCATGCTTTCTCTGGTGATTCCCTGCATTGTGCTGGCTCTGAAGCTGATTCTCATTACGCCATGTGTGGACAGAATGGTTACCAGGATCCGTCAGGGTTGGGAAAGGAAGCTAAAATCAGGAAATGATCGTGTTTGAAAGCGTCTTTGCCACCTGAATGAATGAAATTATTTTTCAAATGTAAGACTATCTATATCCTGAATACAATAACAGCAATAATAGCCCAGATAACTTAGTGAAGTTGTAGTTACAGATTAGAATCTCAACCCATATTGAGTTTGCTGGTCTGGAGAGATGAAATTGGACCAGGGATAGTGATGATTAAACGAGCCAGGGCTTGGACTTCTTGCCCTCTTCAGCACGGTCCACTGTTTGTGGGTGAGGGCAGACAGGCTTGGCTGTGACCAAGTCACAGTCAAGTGACCAAGCAACACTCACTGCCAAGGCTCACACATGAAAAATGCCTTTTGTGGGGGTAGTTGGAGGAATAACCAGCATCGATAAAAACTCTCCAATATGAGGAGGCTGCAGATTAAAGGCAGAGATGACAATAAGGAGAAAATTAGAAAAATAACTTTTGGAAAACAGCAATTCTGTAATTCATAAATAAACAAACTTCATTATCGTATGAATAATTTCTGAAATGCTGATTATGTAGTTTATTTGATTATAGTGAACTATTTTAACAGACTTCTGAATAGGAAGCTATAAACAATGAGGTCTATTGTGTCCCCCCTGTCCAGTTGCTAAAATAGCCATTTATGATCAGTCTACATGTTACACCATGTGCCAGACCTCAATATCCCTTGTAAGGTTTGTCCCAATTTGCTCAGTGCTCAAATTACTTCTTTCCAAAAAGTTCAGAGTATGTCAGAGAATTCAGGAAACGTAATGCATTCTTCAGCATGTTGTGTTTCAAATATTATAAATACACGTGTTGTAAAGAAATCTACCAATAAATACTACAAATTAAACCCCATTATCTCTGCTTCTAATTGTTTTCAAGACAGTAATGAGAACAGCAGATATCTCAACGCTTCTCTGTAGCTGTGATGTGACAATATCCCTTCAGATCAACTTAACTTTGTAATAAATAGAGCTCTACCTTTAAAGGATACAGTTTCAACTAGTCTTAGCATATAGGACCATTAAGATTTAAGGTGGTGCAGTACTATGAAAAATTCTTCAATTCAGTCTTTTGACTTTAAGATCCTTACACTTGTGTTCAAATCCCTTCACTCCCTGGCATCTCCCTACAAAGGCTTCTTTGTTTTTGCTTCAGTGATCTCTAATGGGAAAGGAATGCATGGCAAAGTTTGGTCAACAAGACCATGTGATATCCTGGAGACCTGTAGCTCAGTAGTTAGAGCATTCACCTCGCAAGTGAGAGACCTGGATTTGATTCCCGGCAGGGCAAAACCTTACTCCACATGCCTGATAATAATCCCTCAAGAAGAAAAAAACAATAATAAAATTGATCACTTCAATCCACAACTGTTTGTGAAACACTGTTGTGTGCAATTGGCTGCTGTGTTTTGTCCATAAATATACAGTCAATTCATTTTATAATATATTCTGTGAAGCGCTTTGAGATGCCTAGAAGACATGAAAAGTGCTATATCAAACGCAAGGATTATTATTATTATTATGTGTTATCTTTTAATTAAAAGCAGAACAGAAATCAGAAAATAGCAGAGATTAAGTTAGCTCAGAGTTTTAATTGGAATCCTATGCTTGGAGAGTGATTGATAGATGAGATTGTCTGAAGTAAGGTTGTGTTTTGGCAAGGTTGCTTATCAAGTCAGTTCATGAGTTACAATCAGTTAGATCAATTATTGTGATTCACTGAGACTCTGTTTTCTAGTTCATTGTTCATTGAGTTTGTCAGCCTGTTGGTAAAATATTCAGTGCTCTCTCAACTTGTACAGGGGTCTAACAAATATAAAGTAGCAAATCGAGAAAATGACAAGGTGATAACAAAAATACCCAGTGCATCAGAAAAAGGAAGACTATAAGAAATTGCCAATAAACCAAATGATGAACCTCAGATTGAGAGAATCTGCCGTTGTTCCACACTCTGGTTAAACTGTCTTCTGATCAAAGAGGTCACAATTTTTGTGTTAAAGCTATCTGAATCATAGACTTCACAAGATCATGAGATTAGTTTGGATAAAGAAGATCTCAACTCCATACCACCCTTCCATCCTCCTGTCACAGCATCAAGCTGTTTTTTAAATGAGTTCAGTGCCCTGGCCTCAGCCACCTTTCCTGGCAACCTGTTCTGGTCATTAATTAACCCCTCAGTAAAGAAAAACTTCCTGGTATCTGTTTTGAAAATGCCTTTTCCACCTCTAACCCTATACCCTCTTGTTCTACTCTATGGTTACATCCTAAAGTATTGATCTGGGTTTATGTTATCTCATGTTTACTTTTTCAATCCCATTTAAATTGTGATACATATTGATGAGGCTCCCTATAGCTTCCATATGATGTCCAGGGTTCTGAACTTGACTGATTTAGCAGTATAGCTCAGCAATCTGTTTGCATTGTTTATTGAAATAAAACTTTGAAGATATGATTGCTACCTTGCTGGGGTTAATTTTGCTAGTACATTTATAATCTTCAGTTGGATTTTATTATTATGTTATTAACTGAAGCTTAGCTGAACCTAATTTAAGATATCCTAATATGCTGTTACTTTGAACTGAGTTAAAGCTATATTACTGTATAAAAACATAAGTTTATTGTTATCTATGTAAAGATTATTTTGACGATTATATTATTCTTAATATGCAATTGAAAGTTTATGTATTTTGGGCATTACATAAAGCAACATTTTTTTCAAATAAAGTTTCTAATTGTAATTCATTCTTTGAAATTTGAGAGTTATTGGATAAGATTTCAAGCACTCCTTATGTAACACTCTGATAAATTAGCATCTGCATCTACTGGGTAGCAGCCCCCCACAACCCCACTCCCTCCGGTAAGTGTTTGCTTTTCTTTCATCTCTCAGTGTCTGTCATTTAATTGAATGTGAGGCAGGTATTTATTTTATTGGCCCAACACCGAGATCTAAGTAAATTTTTTGCGAGTTTCCAGGAATGAGCAACCTGAAGGCATTAGGCATATCCCACTCAATTGATAAAAATGTTGTGGAAGACTTGATCTAATGAACAATGTCGCAATATAGAAGGTTCGACACAGATTCCTTTCTCATGTGTTTTTTATGTACATGACATAAAATGATAGGAATGTACATACTGAAAAAGTCTATTGTGGTTTCAAAGAGAGAGAGAGAGTCAGAAGAGTGGAGTCCTGTAGCTTAGTAGTTAGAGGACTCGCCTCAAAAGCAAGGAACCTGGGTTTGATTTCCAGCAGGGTGAAACTTTGGGCAAGTTTCCTTACTCCACTCCCCTGACAATAATCCCTCAAGAACAAAAAACAATAATAAATTGGTCACTGGAATCCATGACTATTTGTGGGACACTGCTGTGTGCAATTGGCCGCTGTGTTTCGCCCACAAATATGCAGTCAATTTACTTTACAGTATATTCTGTGAAGCGCTTTGAGACGGCTAGAAGATGTGAAAAGTGCTATATCAAACACAAGGATTATTAGATTTATAAGAGAGAGAGAAAAAATGAAGGAACAAAACAGTTTTATACTTATCTATCTCTCAATTCCCACAATCTGCCAAATAGTTTTGCAATTCCCTCTTGAATATTCTGATAGATTCTGCTTGCTGTTTCATAACATGTGTGAAACAGCAGAGGGATATTTTAGATGGAACAGATGTGGAGTCCTGTAGCTCAGTGGTTAGAGCACTCGCCTTGCAAGTGAGACACTTGGGTTCAATTCCAGGCAGTGCGAAACCTTGGGCAAGTTTCCTTACTCCACACGCCTAATAATAATCCCTCCAAAACAAAAATAATAAATTGGTCATTGTCAATCTACGACACTGTTGTGCGCAATTGGCTGCCATGTTTCGCCTACAAATATACGGTCAATTCACTTTACAGTCTATTCTGTGAAGCGCTTTGAGATGTCGAGAAGAACTGAAAAGCTCTATATCAAATGCAAGGATTATTATTATTATAGAATATGTAAGCTATAGTCAATCTCCCCTAAAACAGAAGTCAGAGGACACAGAGTGGGTAGAAAATTAATCTAATTTGACTCTATTTTCTTAATATTTCAGAATGTGAAGAACTCAGCAATTCTTATTCTCCATTTTGAAGCTGATTTGCTGTAATTTCTTTTAAGAACTACGGAAACTGGCTTCTATGTTATGACGAATTCAATAATTTGCCAAATTCTGCATGCTCTGAAATGCTAAGAAAGTGAAGTAAGTCTGGACCCAGGTGGAATTTCTCCCTAGAGTGGTACAAGCACTTGAGTGCCAATGTTATGGACTCTTTTTCAGTAAAAAGTCAGGTGATGAATTGATGTAATAATCACAAAAACAAATCCACACATTTCCTTTTAAACAAAGATGACACATTATGTTATTATTTGAATCTGATTGTTTTAATGCAAAAGTCTTGTTTGAGGAAAAAAATCAAGTACACTGACAGGTCTTGACTCCTAACCACAAAAAACATTTTTTAGATTTCCAAACTGAACTGACATTCCACTCTTTTTTTAAGTAGACATGATTGAATCCCAAATAGGAAAATATGATGTAGCAACATCTTTTTAAAAATGATGGTGAAAAATGGAATTAATCTATTCCCAAGATGACACCGATGGAAACATATTTAACACTCAGAGAAATTTGGATGCAATCGGGGACTGGACAAAATAATCACATGGGACCTGGAGGTTGTTTCAAAGTAAAAATCACAGAGAATCTTTTGTTCATAAATAATGAATTTGCTTGCATACAATCGTCAACCACAATAACATCTTGCATTCATATAGTGTTCTTGTACAGGGTAACTGTGGTAGATTCACTTTTTACTGAGCCACATGTAACAAACATTTATTTATAAGCATGTCATATTATTTGTAAACATTTATTTATAAGCATGTAATCAGCAGAAACACCAAGAATACCACATACACAACATCAAAAGCAAATATTAGCATTATAAAAGCAAAACAACACAGCATTATCCGCAGGCATGAAGTTACCTTCCTACCCCTACCCTCCCCACCCTCCACCCCTCCTGATCCCAACCACCAGCTCAGGTGTGGAACCCTGACTGTCCAGAGCATTGGGATGTCCTCAAGACGTGAAAGGCACAAATGTAATTTTTTGTTGTTGTTATTAACTTCCACATGTATGCGGATGACACCCAACTCTATCTTTCTGCCTCCATTCTCGACTCCAGGATCACTGCTGTCTTGACGGACTGCCTGTCAGACATCAAGTCCTGGATGAGGGCAAATTTTCTCCTATTCAATGTCGACAAGACTGAGGCTCTCCTGCTTGGCTCCTGTCAGTGCCTCCTCACCTCAGGCACTCAAGGCATCACTATTTGGATCCACAGTCCACCTTACTGACCCAGTATGGAACCTTGGTGTCTTGTTCAACCCTCAATTGTCTTTTAAACATCACATCCATGCCATGACTTGTTCTGCCTTCCCTGACCTCCGCAACATCATCTGCCTCCAGCAATACATCTCTCCTCAGGCTGCCAAGACACTCATCCATGCTTTCATTATGTCTAGGATTGACTACGCTAACTCCCTACTTGATGTTCTTCCCAACTCCTCCCTCCACAAGCTGCAGATTATTCAGAACTGCAGCTCGTGTCCTCTCCTGCATTAAGCTTCACGAGCTTATCATTCCCATCCTCACCTGGCTTCACTGGCTCTGCATCCCCCAGTGGATCAAGTTTAAGATCCTCGTCTTCCCCTTAAAGTCCTCCATGGTCTTGCTTAATCCTAACTATGTGAGCTGCTAAACCTTTACCAACCAATCCGCTCCCTTCTCTCAGCGGGTAAGGCATTCAGAAGGACATAGGAAGGTTGGAGAATTCCAATGTATACGGAAATGTTTGTGAAGCCTCACTTTTTCCTGTTCTTTGCAGCAGTTTCCCAAGAGAGCAATATGCAAACTCAACCAGAGGCAAGGCCAGCTGCTCGGCAGGCATGCAAGATTAAGTCACTGTCTTAAAGAAATGTTTGCTTCAGTGCTCTATAAAGATCCAATTGGGAAAGACAACTTAATTATTTTCAGCCAAGAAGCTTAAAGAAAGCGTACAGTGATTTAAAAAATAATGTGGACGACTCAAGCCAAAAAGGGTATAATATTAGGAGAGGAGAAATGAAGTGAAATGAGGATATTTCAGGCAGTTCCTTGCATTTGCATTACAAGATTTTTCTGGTTAGTTCTTTTTCTTTCAGTGTCACTACATTTGCACAAGCATCTTGAAAACACATGCTTGTCAGTGACGTACTTTAAGTCACCAAAAAGTTCTCGTTTGCACAATTCTTATTACTCATTAAGAAATTCTTTTAAGAAATGCCCCAACTTGGTTCCCATTAGCTTTACCTCACCAGCTTCTCTTATTGCAGCTTCCTACAAATCAATTTGCATGTGTAGGTGGCATTGATATGTGGAACTCTCCATCTGGTTTGGATGCTCTTAAGCACTGTGATGGGTTTCCAAAGCTGACTAACTTTCAATTCTTTTCATTTCATTCAATGCAGAGTATAGGGCAAGTAAATGGGATGGAATTTATTGATTCTTTCAAAGAATGAGCACAGACAAGATTGGCAAAATGGCTTTCTTCTGTGCTACAAAAATTTCTATTGCTCGAATGAGTTCTTTCACAATGTGCTTGGGCACTCTGACCATGAGCACTAATTTTGTTTTCAGTTCTGAATATTTCTTCCAGAACAATGTCCTATAAGTAAACATCTGAGGATGAATGACCCAAAGCACTTTGCTGTGATAAACACAAAGCATTGATAAACACATACTGTATATTTGGTACATTCCAGGTCCCATTCAATTTTCCTTAATTCGTGTTCTGAAGTTTTTTGCATAAAATTAAATGGTCTGCAAAAAATACATCCATTAAACGTTACCTTTTACCTTTGTCAGAATACAACACAATAACAATTGATTGCAGTAACTAGGTTACGCAATTCACAGTCATTTGGCTACAAAATCCATAGTCATTACACTTTACAGTTTACACTGTGAAGCTGAGGCATCCTCCCGATGTGAAACACTCTGTATCAAATGTAAGGATTATTTTTTTTAGCTTATTTGAACAGGAGAACAAAAGTTCCGTTTTAATATATGTTACGAAACCACAAACACAACAACAACAACAACAACAACAACAAAGTTCCATTTATAGAGCGCCTTTCACGTCGGGAGGACGTCCCAAGGCGCCGTACAGTTGGGTCAGGACCCGAGCAGGGGGGAAATGGTCAGGGTGAGGGGAGGGACGGGAGGGAGCGAGGAGTTCCCATAGTCCAGCCTTGAGGTGACAAAGGCGTGGACCAGGGTTTCAGCAGCGTGAGGGGTGAGGTAGTGCCGTAGTCTGGCGACATTCCGAAGGTGATGGAAGGCGGTGCCAGTTGTAGGGCGGATGTGAGGGAGAAAGGACAGCTCAGGAGTCGAACAGAACGCCGAGGTTCCTGACTGGCTTTGAGAGGTGGAGAGTGCAGCCTTGGATGCTGATGGTGTCGGCGCCTGAGGTGCGGAGGCGCTGACGTGAGCCAATCAGGAGGGCCTCGGTTTTTCGCACGTTGAGCTGAAGAAAGTTGTCTCTCGTCCAGGACTCGATGTCGGACAGGCAGACTGTCAGGACATCGGTGGTCGTGGAGTTGAGGGTAGAGGAGGAAAGGTAGAGTTGGGTGTCATCCGCATACATGTGGAAGTTAACCCCATGTCTACGGATGATGTCACCAAGGGGGAGCATATAGAGGGTGAAGAGGAGGGGACCGAGGACAGAGCCTTGAGGGACACCGCACGAGACAAAGATTTCAGCCGGAAAGTTTCAAACTAGTATTTGTCCAGCAACAAGTATTTATCATTTCCTGTATAGAAATTGCAGGAACAGGATGACATGTCACAGAAAGATATGGAACATAACTTACGGACAAGCCTGTCACGGTTTTCCAGCAGAGTTCATATAATAGTTTTTTTTAAAATGGGGTCAATGATACACTGATCAATACTGTTCCTTTCATTTCATCTATATAGTGATATATGCCATTGCAACAACAGCTTCTATGTAATAATCTTTATATTTGGTACAGCGCCTTTCACATCAGGAGAACGGCTCAAAGCACTTCACAGTAAAGTCTAGTGACTGTGTGTGTTTTGTGGGTGAATGTGGCAGCCAATTTATGCACAGCAATGTCCCACAAACAGCCATAAAGTGACTTGGGGAATTGTTAGTCAGGACACCGGGAGAAACTTCCTTCTCTTTTTTGAGTATTGCCATGGCATCTTTCAAGGCAGGCAGGGCAGGATGAAACATTGGGCAATTTCCTCACTCCCCACACTTCTATTTACCTAGCAGTAAGTAGCAACCCAGTTGCTAATCGATTGGTGGATCGCTTTTCCGGAGGTAGTAAATCCTTCAAAAAAAAATGATAAAATTGTTCACTCAATTCATGACTGTTTGTGGGACACTGCTGTGCGCAATTGGTTGCCATGTTTCATTAAACTGAGATCCCATCTGCCTGTTCAGGTGGATGCTGAAGACCCCATGACACTATTTGAAAAAGTGGAGTTTTTCCCAGTTTCCTGGTCAACAATCCCTCAGATAAAATTGATAATTCACTTATGGTTGTTTGCGGGGCACAACTGTGTCCAGATTGGCTGCTACATTCACTTTCAAAATACATAGTCATGGCATATTACATTGAAGCATTGGTCAGTAGGACATTGAAATTACTTTTTGTTGAGTTAAGCTTTTTGTTGAGTTAAGCTAGTATCTCACTAATGCTGCTAATGCAACAACCTGCTGGTCCAATGTGTGCTGTTAGCTGGTTTCATGCCCATTTCATTGTCATGGAAATGGGTGAGGGGAGGACAAATCTATGGACCAGCAATGGTTTTAGTTATCGGCAGGGTAAAAATTTCAAGGATGTGTTAATTAACACCAATGTCAATTAACACACACAGGTCTTAATTTTCATCCCACTGCAAATTAGACTCCTTGGAAAATCTGTACAGGATATGTGTGTGTATCCAGCATGAAATAACAGCAACAAGACCCAACAGCAAAAAAACAAGCAGCAATTCTCGTTTGCAATGCTCTCACCAACCAATCTTATTTGAGGTCAGCTAATGCAACACATTACAGAGATCCAACTGACGATCTTCATGATTGTATAGGTGTCAGCCTACCTCATTTGGTACTATTCTTTCCTCTGAGTCAGAAGGTTGAGGGTTCAAGCCACATATTGGGTCTTTGAATTCATATGGTCGAGGGTGACACTCCAATACAGTGAGTGCTAGGCTGTGTTTCATTGTTGGAGGTGCCATTGAACAAGATATTAAACTGAGATGCGGTTGCTTGTTCAGGTGGACCTTAACGGGAGGTTCACTAGATGTCCTGGCCAATAATCCCCAAAATAACTTTTTTTTTACGCTTTAAGGTAAATTTTGTGAAGCACTTTGAGACATGCTCCCCACATCAAATGCAAGGATTATTATTACTGTTCAGTATTATTGCAAGTGGGTTATCAGAGAAGAAGATATTTTGCAGAATATTAGAATACCAGACACTCTATTTAACCTCCAGAAATGATAAATACTGCAACATGGCAAACTAGCCTGAATTTGTGATGATAAGAATAATCAGTTTGAAAATGAACTTCAGTGCAGTGATTTCATAATACCCCTGTCCAATGTTTAACTTTAACATGTACAATATCCTGTTTATATGTCATTGATGGGTCATTTGAGATAGGTCCAACGTTCTCAAAACAAATAAATATTTTAGTGCTATATAATCTTGGCAAACAAAGCAGATATGTGGAATAAGAGAGTTTAATGAAGTAATGTATTGCTTTAAGCTGAATAATTTAAAGCAGTGTTAATCACTAAGACTTTGATTCAAATGAAGGGAGTTTCTACCAGTGTCCTGATCAACAATTCCGCGCATAAAAATTGGTTATTCACTTCATTGCTGGTTGTGGGACATTGATGTGGACAAATTGGTTGCCACATTCACCTAGTACACGGTACACAGTCACCATACTTCAGAGAATATCCTGTGAAAGACATGAGAAAGTGCTTTTATCATGTGCAAATATTACAATATAATATTACATTTATATAGCATCTTTCACATCAGGAGGACGTCCCAAGGCTCTGGACAGTCAGGGATATTGTTATTAACATACATCATCCAGCCACTGCCAGATCATTATCGTTCTTGAAATCATCCAAAAGTGGCTTATTTATTGAAATACCATGAATCTTATTCCTAGTGGCCACAAGATAGGACAGTTTAACAAGCCCCTCAGGCTCTTGGGTCCATGGAAGATCTCCATCAGCTTATCAACAGGAGTAGAAGGTGTTCAATCACTCCATTGGGTACCAAATACCATCTTCACCCTTTGGTTGCCCTGTTCCTATCCAACCAACTCAGATGATGGGAACTCCATAGGAGTCATGTTCAGCAATGGTGAACTCTATCTCTTATAGCCCGTCCGTCTCATGACATCTACAGATTTCTCTGCAATATCTGGATTCGTAAGCAACAGCCTTTCTCCAGAATGTAAAATAAGGGCTCTGATAAATCAGTCTGGAAGGCTGTTTGTTGACATGTGGCAGCCCTCATGTACCATCATTGGTTATCTCTGTCTGACTCCAGTCAATTTTGTCCTCCAATCTTTCTGTGGCAGACGTTAGATGTCGCACGGCACCTTCCAATCTGGACGTTGGGACTCCTCTTACATTGCAGTTAGATGGTGAGTGCATTTTCCCTTACATCATCCTTCAATCCCTGCAAGATGCCCAGCAACTGTTTGTGGAATAAGTCAACGTCCTCAGTGACTTTTCACTCCTCACCCAGTTCAACTCTTTCATGT
This sequence comes from Callorhinchus milii, assembly GCF_018977255.1. Taxonomy (NCBI): domain Eukaryota; kingdom Metazoa; phylum Chordata; class Chondrichthyes; order Chimaeriformes; family Callorhinchidae; genus Callorhinchus; species Callorhinchus milii. Next base: position 73,045,187 of record NW_024704743.1, on the reverse strand, counting down.
GTCTGTGCGCAGCAAGGCTGTGGCCTTTGCAATGGTTTCTCTTGTCAGTTGCACTCCTCACCTCTGAAGATAAATGTAAAGTGGTGCATTTTGAGTGAAAGAGCAGAGTTATAACCCTGAGCATTCTGTATTCAGAAGGACATAGGAAGGTTGGAGAATTCCAATGTATACGGAAATGTTTGTGAAGCCTCACTTTTTCCTGTTCTTTGCAGCAGCTTCCCAAGAGAGCAATATGCAAACTCAACCAGAGGCAAGGCCAGCTGCTCGGCAGGCATGCAAGATGAAGTCACTGTTTTAAAGAAATGTTTGCTTCAGTGTTCTATAAAGATCCAATTGGGAAAGACAACCTAATTCTTTTCAGCCAAGAAGTTTAAAGAAAGCGTACAGTGATTTAAAAAATAATGTAGACGACTCAAGCCAAAGAGGGTATAATATTAGGAGAGGAGAAATGAAGTGAAATGAGGATATTTCAGGCAGTTCCTTGCATTTGCATTACAAGTTTTTTCTGGTTAGTTCTTTTTCTTTCAGTGTCACTACCTTTGCACAAGCATCTTGAAACACATCATTGACACACAGCAGAGTCATAATATTTAAAACCCAGCTACCCAGCAACGAGATGCAATATTCCACTTGCCACTTGTAAGGATACCAGTTTCATGAAAAGGTGCTTACAGCTTCTTTCCTCATGTTGGCAATTGCAATGTGAATGGGATAAATTACATTCAAATTCATCATTAATTCTGTTGAGCCACAACAATAATAATAATAATCCTTGCATTTGATATAGCGCTTTTCACGTCTTCTAGACGTCCCAAAGCGCTTCACAGAATATACTGTAAAGTGAATTGACTGCATATTTGTGGGCGAACGCGGCAGCCAATTGCGCACAGCAATGTCCCACAAACAGTTGTAGATTGAAAATGACCAATTTATTATTGTTTTTTTTGAGGGATTATTATTAGGCGTGTGGAGTAAGGAAACTTGCCCAAGGTTTCGCCCTGCCTGGAATTGAACTCAGGTCTCTCACTTGCAAAGCGATTGCTCTAACCACTGAGCTACAGGACTCCACAACTCCCCTCTGGAGGTAAATCGTGATGCAACAGACTTCCCACAGGTCAGTGACGTACTTTAAGTCACCAAAAAGTTCTCGTTTGCACAATTCGTATTACTCATTAAGAAATCCTTTTAAGAAATGCCCCAACTTGGTTCCCATTAGCTTTACCTCACCAGCTTCTCTTATTGCAGCTTCCTACAAATCAATTTGCATGTGTAGATGGCATTGATATGTGGAACTCTCCATCTGGTTTGGATGCTCTTAAGCACTGTGATGGGTTTCCAAAGCTGACTAACTTTCAATTCTTTTCATTTCATTCAATGCAGAGTATAGGGCGAAGGCAAGTAAATGGGATGGAATTTATTGATTCTTTCAAAGAATGAGCACAGACAAGATTGGCAAAATGGCTTTCTTCTGTGCTACAAAAATTTCTATTGCTCGAATGAGTTCTTTCTCAATGTGCTTGGGCACTCTGACCATGAGCACTAATTTTGTTTTCAGTTCTGAATATTTCTTCCAGAACAATGTCCTATAAGTAAACATCTGAGGATGAATGACCCAAAGCACTTTGCTGTGATAAACACAAAGCATTGATAAACACATACTGTATATTTGGTACATTCCAGGTCCCATTCAATTTTCCTTAATTCGTGTTCTGAGGTTTTTTGCATAAAATTAAATGGTCTGCAAAAAATACATCCATTAAACGTTACCTTTTACCTTTGTCAGAATACAACACAATAACAATTGATTGCAGTAACTAGGTTACGCAATTCACAGTCATTTGGCTACAAAATCCATAGTCATTACACTTTACAGTTTACACTGTGAAGCTGAGGCATCCTCCCGATGTGAAACACTCTGTATCAAATGTAAGGATTATTTTTTTTAGCTTATTTGAACAGGAGAACAAAAGTTCCCGTTTTAATATATGTTACAAAACCACAAAGATTTCAGCCGGAAAGTTTCAAACTAGTATTTGTCCAGCAGCAAGCATCTATCATTTCCTGTATAGCCATTGCAGGAACAGGATGATATGTCACAGAAAGATATGGAACATAACTTACGGACAAGCCTGTCACGGTTTTCCAGCAGTGTTCATATAATAGTTTTTTTTTAAAATGGGGTCAATGATACACTGATCAATACTGCTCCTTTCATTTCATCTATATAGTGATAAATGCCATTGCAACAACAGCTTCTATGTAATAATCGTTATATTTGGTACAGCGCCTTTCACATCAGGAGAATGGCTCAAAGCACTTCACAGTAAAGTCTGGTGACTGTGTGTGTTTTGTGGGTGAATGTGGCAGCCAATTTATGCACAGCAATGTCCCACAAACAGCCATAAAGTGACTTGGGGAATTGTTCGTCAGGACACCGGGAGAAACTCCCTTCTCTTTTTTGAGTATTGCCATGGCATCTTTCAAGGCAGGCAGGGCAGGGTGAAACATTGGGCAATTTCCTCACTCCCCACACTTCTATTTACCTAGCAGTAAGCAGCAACCCAGTCGCTAATCGATTGATGGATCGCTTTTCCAGAGGTAGTAAATACTTCAAAAAAAAATGATAAAATTGTTCACTCAATTCATGACTGTTTGTGGGACACTGCTATGCGCAATTGGTTGCCATGTTTCTCCCACAAAATATACAGTCAATTCACTTTACAGTATATTCTGTGAAGCGCTTTGAGATGTTTCGAAGCCGTGACAAGTTGCCGTATCAAATGCAAAGATTATTATTTTGTCTGCTGAGGGTGGAACTTTTTTCAGATATGAGGGAAAGAACAGTGATATTAGCCAGGAATTCCATAGCCAAAACCTAAGAATGTGGATAGGGTATCAGCTTTTGCGCACAAAAGGAATTTCTTGTTATTTATACTCACAATCACATTAAACTTCCATTATTACAGGGACTTTCAGGATTACTTCTTTTCATATTTGTTATTATAGTGGAAGGAACTTAGTAAATGTCAGGATGCCTTCTGTAGTCCAATCTTTAGATAGTCTTATAAAAAATTTTTTAAATGGCGTCAATGATATACTGATCAATACTGTTCCTTTCATTTCATCTCTATAATGATAATGCCATTGCAACAACAGCATTTATGTAATAATCTTTACATTTGGTACAGCGCCTTTCACATCAGGAGAATGGCTCAAAGCACTTCACAGTAAAGTCTGGTGACTGTGTGTGTTTTGTGGGTGAATGTGGCAGCCAATTTATGCACAGCAATGTCCCACAAACAGCCATAAAGTGACTTTGGGAATTGTTAGTCAGGACACCGGGAGAAACTCCCTTCTCTTTTTTGAGTATTACATGGCATCTTTCAAGACAGGCAGGGCCTTGGTTTAACGTCTTAACCACTGCAAACATATACACTCATCCTCTCTGAATTCCACTGGCTCCCCATCCCCCAGCAAATAGAATTCAAGATTCTTGTTATCGCTGTCAAATGCCTCCACACCCTCACACCATCCTAGCTCTGTGATCTCCCACAACCCTACTGCTCCAGCCGCTCCCTCACTCCAGCAAACACCAGCCTGCTTCACGCCACCTGCCCACTCTGCTCCAACATTGATAGCGAGCCTTTAATCACGTAGCCCTTCCTTTCTGGAACTTTGAGGCCTTGTTATCAGGAGGCTGAAACCAAACAAGGCCACTCAGGGCAGACAAAGCATTCTGTTCTTTTCTCAACCAGCTTGCATACATCATCAGCTTGCATACATTTACATAACAACACTGTATATTTTGCAAAACATTATATTCTTTAGTCAAGCTACTTAATTCTTTATATATTCCGTAAAGCATTATATATTTAAGCTATATTAGCACAATCTTACACCATCCTTGAGTTCTTCTACCTGGCACCAATCTTCAGCCTTCAAAGCCAGACATAGTTTGTCAGTTGCATGAAATGCTTTGAGATGTCCACCCAACATGAAAAGTGTTATATAAATGTGGATTGTTGTTCTTGCCTGAATATCCCCACAGAACAGAGAAACAGAAACCAGAGAGTGGTTCAATTGTCTTACAAATAGTCAGTTATGAATTGCATTGAAAACAAATTCCCAAAATATCAAAACAAAATTCTTAAATACGGAATGTGTTAAGATCACTCACCCCCACTGAGTTTTATTTTCCATTGCGTTAAGTCGATTGTATAATTTTTCACTTATCCTGATTTATTTAATCTCATGGGAGTGGGGAAGCGCCAATGGAAAAACTTCCAAGAACATAAAACACTCTGAAATATCTTCTTTTCTTAAAAAAACATCACAGGCTCATGTCTGTTTGTAGTTTCTACTCGTTTCATCTAAATAAAACCTCTGACAGATTGGTGCCTCACAGTTTCAAACCCAATAAACATCATGAATCATAAATACGTAAACACCCATGTTTGGCAGTCCTATAGCTCAGGTTAGAGCACTTGCCTTGCAAGCGAGAGATCTGGCTTTGATTCCCAGCAGGGTGAAACATTGGGCAATTTCCGTTATTCCCAACACTTCTGTTTACCTAGCAGTAAGTAGCAACCCAGTTGCTAATCGATTGGTGGATTGCTTTTCCAGGGTAGTAATTCCTTCAAAAAAATAATAAAATTGGTCACTCAATGCACGACTGTTTGTGGGACACTGCTGTTCGCAATTGGTTGCTATGTTTCGCCCACAAAGTATTCAGTCAATTCACTTTACAGTATATTCTGTGAAGCGCTTTGAGACATCTCAAAGCCATGACAAGTCGCTGTATCAAATGCAAAGATTATGATTATGTATGCGGAGGGTGGAACTTTTTCAGATATAAGGGAAAGAACGGTGATATTAGCCAGGAATGCAATAGCCAAAAGCCTAAGAATATGCGATAAGGTATCAGCTTTTGCACATAAAAGGAATTTCTTGTTATTTACACTAACAGTTACATTAAACTTTCATTATTACAGGGACTTTGAGGATTACTTTTTTTCAAGTTAGTTATTATAGTGAAAGGAACTTAGTAAATGTCAGGATGCCTTCTGTAGTCCAATCTTAGAATTTGATTTTACTGCTTTCAGGACAGTGCAGATCTACGTGTTATGTCACATGACACAATTCAAATGTATTTTAATGATGTTATCATGTTGTTTATTTTGATCATATCATTGCAATCATAACGCTTACAGCTGATAGTGCCTTTCATGTCAGGAGGACATCTCAAAGTGCTTCATAGGAATTGCTGTAAAATGTAGTGACTGTATTTTTTTTGTAGAAAATGTGGAGCCAATTTGTGCACAGCAATGTCCCCACAAACAGCCATCCTTGGAAGTAGCGCTTCACTTTGTATTCCTGGTTATGGTCAAAGCAATTATATTTGCAGAACAAGATTATACCAGAAGTACCTGATGTACAATTTGGATTCCTCAGGCCTCGGCTTTCACCAACCTAGGCCTGGAAATAAATAAGCAGAGTTTGTTCCCACTAGGGAGAGAATGCACATTCCTTCCAGTCGCAGAGAAAACTCCAAGTATCACGTGTCATCCATTTGAGGAACTCTCAATTTGGTTTGGATGCTCTTAAGTTTGATGATTGGTTTCCTCATATGTCAGAGACACCTCACTGACCAAAAAAAATGGACATGCCTGGGATTCCATGGCCTGATACCATATTTCTTAGGCCAGGTTTCTAAGGCTACAGCAACCCTGGCAGAGACTGAACTTACATTTTGCTGGAAAGCTTCAAGAATAATATTTTACAGAAGACCTATTATTATCTGTTGTGCTTTTTGACAAAGTTAAAGCTGGCCTCTTCAATGCTCTTGTGACTGCTTAAATTAGATAAAGCTCAGTTTCCATTAGGATTTAAAAGTTATCATTTTCACTCCTGCACAAGATACCACTGATACCTCTTGCTACTAATGGAATCCTGCGCAAGTGGTTACTTTGAGGAGAGGAAGATAAACAAAAATATCCCTTGCATTTGATACAGCGTCTTGAACATGATATAGTCCCTTGTGCTTGTGATGAGGATGTCTTAAAATTTTCACAGGATTTAGTGTAAAGTGTAAGTGTCAAGAACACAGCCAATTTTATATCCAGCAATGTTCCAGAAGCAGCTCTTTCTTATCTGGGGAGTTCTTGGTAAGGACACCAGGGGAAACTACCTTCTCTTTTTCAGTGGTGTCACAGAATCTTTACCAACCACCTGAACAGACAGGTAGGACCTCAATCATAGAATCTTAGAATTATGCAGCACAGAAGGAGGCCATTCAGCTGTCATGTCTGTGCGGCTCTTTGAAAAGAGCTATCCAAATCAATCCCACTCCTCCGCGAATTCCAGAGCCCTGCAAACTTGTGCTCCCCAAATAATTATCTACTTCTCTCTTAAAAGTTGTTATCGAATCGGCTTCCACCACCCTTTCAGGCAATGCATTCCAGATCCAAACAACTCGCTGTGTGAAAAAATATCTCCTCACCTCCCCTCTGTTTCTTTTAACAGCTATTTTAAATCAGTGTCCTCAGGTTACCGACCCACCCACCAGTGGAAATAGTTTCTCCTTGTTCACTCTATCGATTCCCCTCATAATTTTGAAAATTTCTATTAAGTCTCCACTTAACCTTCTCTGCTCCACGGGGAATAATCCTAGTTTCTCTAGCCTCTCCCGATAACTGAAGTCCCTCATTCCTGGTACCATCCTGGTAAATCTCCTTTGCACCCTCTCCACTGCCTTGACATTCTTCCTAAAGTGTGGGGCCCAGAACTGAACACAGTACTCGAGCTGAGGCCTAACTAGTGTTTTATAAAAGTGCATCATAACTTCCTGACTTTTGTATTCTATGCCCCTATTTATAAAACCAGTATGCTTTTCTAACGGCTTTATCTACCTGTTCTGCCACCTTCAAAGATTTACTTATATGAACCCCCAGGTCTCTCTGTTCCTTCACTATCTATCTTATATTCACTCTCCTCATTCTTCCTCTCAAAATGCATCACTTCGCATTTCTCCACATTAAACTTCATCTGCCATGTGTCTGCCCATTTTACCAGTCTGTCTTTGTGCTCTTGCAGTCTGCTACTATTCTCCACACTGTTTACTATTTTTCCTAGCTTAGTATCATCTACAAACTTGTAAATTGTACTCCCTATACCCAAGTCCAGGTCATTTATATAGATCAAAAGCAGCAGTGGTCCCAATACTGACCTCTGGAGGACACCACTGCACACTTCCCACCATTCAGAAAAACAACCATTCATCACCATTCTCCTCTTTCTGTCTACCAGCTAGTTCTGTATCCATGCTGCCACTGTCCCTTTAATACCGTAAAGATATGAATCCCTTTAATATCTCCTCAGTTTAAAGTTTCATTCAAAGGATAACACCTCTGACAATGCAGAGCTTCCCCAGCTGAGTATTGGAGTGTCAGCCTTGACTGAGTATTCAAATTCTCGACATGGGGCTTCAATGCACAACCTTCTGATTCAGAGGCAACAGTGCTACCAGGCTGAGCCAAGCTGAGGAGAGCATTGGAGAAATAAAATAAATGTAGAAAAGAATAAAGGAATAGAAATGCTATAAATATTGTAATGTGGACAGAAGGGAATTCATTTACTTAAAGACGAATATGTTGTTGTAATTTTTGTTGTATGTAGTTTAAGCATGCAGAAACTAATTTTAAAAAAGGTTGCACAGTACAAGGAAAGTGGTTGTACTGCACTTTGTAATATCTATTGAATACATGGAATGAATAAGACGACCATGAGTTCATGTGAAGGTGAAATGATTTTGTGAAAGCCAAAGGATGCATATCCTTCATTGTCCCAGTGCTTTGGGACATCCTCCCGACATGAAAGGCACAATACAAATGCAATTTGTTGTTGTTGCTAATTTCTCCTCCGCTATGTTTACCAAAGGAATGTCTAACTTTCCACCTTTGTTTCGCCGCATCAAACTCCATTGGTAATGCCCAGAAATATACAGAGGCCATTAAACTATTCTGTTTATACAGCTTTTACATTTAACTTTCAAACCCAGCCTATTGTTATCTTTGGATTAAAAAAAAGAATAAGAATACTTGCATTTGATAAAGCACCTTATCATGTCATTGAGAAGTCTCAAAGCACTTATAATAATAATAATCCTTGCATTTGATACGGCGACTTATCACGGCTTCAAAACATCTCAAAGCGCTTCACAGAATATACTGTAAAGTGAATCGACCATATATTTGTGGGCGAAACGCAGCAGCCAATTGTGCACAGCAGTGTCCCACAAACAATCGTGGATTGAAAATGACCATTTTATTATTGTTTTGGAGGGATTATTATTAGGCGTGTGGAGTGAGGAAACTTGCCCAAGGTTTCGCCCTGCCTGGAATTGAACCCAGGTGTCTCGCTTGCAAGGCGAGTGCTCTAACTACTGAGCTACAGGACTCCACTTCACAAATTATACTGTAAAGTGCATTGACTGTGTATTGTGTTGATAAGACTAGGCAACCAATTGCGCACAGTAGTGTCCCAAAAACAATCGTGGATTGAGTGACCAATTTTTTTTGGAGGGAGGGGTGATTATTACATGCCTACAGTTTTGCCCTGCCCAGGAATCGAACTCGGGTCCTCTTGCTTGCGAGGCTAGAGCTTTAGTCTGGAACCTTGGGGTCTTGTTTGACCCTCAACTATCCTTTCAACCTCACATCTGCTCCATGACCCACTCTGCCTTCCCCCACCTCCGCAACATTGCCCGGCTCCGACACTGTCTCATACCGCAGGCCGCCAAAACCCTCATACAAGCCTTCATTACATCGAGGCTAAACTATGCAAACTCATTGCTTGTCGGCCTCCCCGACTCCTCTTTCCACAGGCTGCAGATCATCCAGAACTCTGCAGGCCGTGTCCTCTCCCGCATTAGGCTCCGTGACCCTATCACCCCCATCCTCGCCCAACTCCACTGGCTTCCCATCACAGCAACAACAACAATAACTTGGATTTATATAATGCCCTCCTTGTATTTGGCATTTGATACGAAGATTGAAGTGGCCTGAGGGGGCGCATGAAGGAGGTAGTGGGTGGTGGAAAAAAGGAATTTAGAGTTAGTTAAAGGACAAAAGAGTGAATTATCAGGTTGAAGTTTGATAAGACTTTATTATAGAAAAGAACATACAGAGATAGTTACCATTCATAATACATTCTGGAATAATGGTTTTAGAAGTTTTAATGGTACCAGACCCTCTTTATAAAACCGCCAAGTTCAGGGGATAATTGTGACCATGATTTGCTAATTATCACTAATGGTAATTAACTTAAAATTGACCAAGCCAGTCAGCCAACAACTGAAAACATCGACTGTTGCATTATTAACCGTCATCCAGATTGCTGCCTGTTCATCTGGATGTCTCAATGATGTGACCTGCACTGCCAGCCTAGACGATGTGAGCTTGAAGTCCCAACATGAGGCTTGATGTCACCTGTCTGGTAGTGGGTGTTGGACTGAAATAGGTCTTCTTAGGTTGAATCTAATCACTGAAGAGGGCATTTGCTTACAATACCCTTGACCGTTTTATTATTAAAAAAAGTATGATTTTGGAACAATAACAAAACTAACTTACATCATTGTACATCACAGGAAGAGTATGAATTATGCAAAGAACAAATGGGAATTAGGCAACCATTGACTTGGGTCATATTTCCACATGTGGATTTCACCATGTACTGATAACGTGCAAAAGAATATCTAAGTAATGACTATTGTGCCTAGTAGTCATTGTGTTGTGCTTCCCAAATGATGTTATTCAATTTCTTCTATCTTGAACAGTGATATATTGTTGTATTCAGCCGGAGTCACAATGCTGGCATCGATAATATTAACATTAACAGTGACATTTTTCCATCAAACAAGGTACAGAATGAAATTATTTGCTTTTTAATTCTTCCCCTCCCACCACACCCCCCTCCCCTATTCCCAATGTTCTTCCCTCCTTGACACCAGCCATTGACTCATCCTAGGCCTTTCCATGGAACACAGTTATCATTTAGTATCTCGTAATTGTCCAGGTATGAGCTTTGTAAATATGTGGTTGCAAGCTATGAGGAAAGTTGTAGCTGAGCCTGACTGGCTTTCCCCAGTGGCAATGCATGTGCACCTTCCATCAGGGGTCACTGGATAAAGAGGAGTGTAGACTTAAGTTGACTGTTTCTGACCCTCAAGACCTGAGACCAAATGCTGCACCTTTACCAGTTCAGAAGTGCTCGAAAGGTGAAAGCAGCCTTAGCAATTCAAGGGATATAGAATATTAATCTAGTCACGGATTCCTCTTACTATCATCCTGATCTTTCTAAGTTGTGATCTAATATTGACGCTCCTGGAGGTATTCAAAGCTTGGTATTCAAAGCTTAGTTGGCGTATAAACATTTGGTCGAACTAGTTCATGGAGCATGAACTCGTTCAGCCAAATGGCCTGTTTCTATTCTATAAATTCTATGTAAATCTTATGTAAGATGATGCATCTGTCACGTCTGGGGTCCCCCAGGGCTCTGTCCTTGGCCCTCTCCTTTTTAATATCTACATGCTACCCCTTGGTGACATCATCCGCAGACATGGGGTCAACTTCCACATATATGCGGATGACACCCAACTCTATATTTCTGTCTCCACCCTCAACTCCAGGACCACTGCTGTCCTGACAGACTGCCTGTCGGACATCAAGTCCTGGATGAGGGCAAATTTCCTACAGTTGAATGTGAACAAGACTGAGGCCCTCCTGATTGGCTCGCGCTAGCGCCTCAGCACCTCAGGCTCTGGCAGCATCAACCTCCATGGTTTCACACTACAACTCACCAGCCAGTCAGGAACCTCGGTGTCTTGTTCGACCCTCAACTGTCTTCTCCTCCACATTCAAGCCATGACCCGCTCTGCCTTCCCTCACCTCCGTAACATCGACCGACTCCGCCACTACCTCACCCCTCAGGCCACTGAAACTCTTGTTCATGCCTTCATCACCTCCAGGCTCGACTATGCAAATGCCCTGCTTGTCAGCCTTCCCAACTCCTCCCTCCACAGGCTGCAGATAATCCAGAACTCTGCAGCCCGTGTCCTCTCCCGCACCAAACTCTGTGACCCCATCTCCCCCATTCTCACCTGACTCCATTGGCTCCCTATCCTTCAGAGGATCCAGTTCAAGATCCTGGTCCTCACCTAAAAAAGCCCTCCATGGCCTCTCCCCACCCTACCTCTGCAACCTCCTAACCCCCTACCAACCCGCCCGCTCCCTCTGCTCAGCCGGCTCTGGCCTGCTCCACGTCCCCCGACCCAGCTGCACCCCCATTGGCGGAATTGCCTTCAGCCACTCTGCCCCAACTTCTGGAATTCCATGCCCCAATCACTCCGCCTCGCCTCCTCCTTAGCCTCCTTCAAGTCCCGCCTCAAGACCCTCCTCTTCAACCATGCTATCAGCCATCCCCCTTTCCCTCCCTTCCCCTCTCTTCTCCCCCCCTGACCCCAGCTCAGGTCTGAAATGCTGTACACTCTCCAGTGCCTTGGGACATCCTCCTGACATGAAAGGCGCTATACAAATGTAATCTTGTAATCTTGTTGTTGTATTGCAGTGCCACAGAAAAGTATCTTGCACAGTGATGCCCACTTCTTGGGATTCACCTTCCCTCTTTCGCTTACTGCTGCTTATAACTATCCTAGTGACATGAGAGACACCGTCTAAACGTAAATTGTTGTTGAATTCATCCTGCCCATTGTATCTCCTGCAAACAAATTCTCTGTAGATAATCCCTGTTTCCAGCACAAAACCTAGAATATTCAGTTACCACATCTCTTTTATTTTAACACAACAGTCTTTGAGGTGAGAATTGTGGAAAGAAGCACTGGTGGGAAAACTGAAGCAGTGAATATTTCAGAAGGTGAGACTCACTGCCAACTTATGATGAGATACCCTGCAATATAATGAGAGGCTCTGCAAATTAACCCCAGGGCGAGTTCTACCTCTGAGACTTTGATTCCAACCAAAAGCTTTGCATGTTTAAAGGAGTCCAGATTTCAGAAGAAATACAGGCTCCGTCTCTTACTGTAAATGAGATTCAAATATATTTTAAAATTGCTCAAAGCATCAAAACATCACTCAAATAGAAACACAATTATTGGCTGCTATAACACTGTATTGGATACCTGCAAGTAATCTCAAGGAGCTTCATAACACAAGACATGTGTGATACAAACTCTTTGTTAACAATATTTACAATCTATAGGAGTCCAATTTTCAGTATTTAACACAATTCCCTAATAAGTAATACTAGAATCCTTCAAATTTACAGCATACACGCAAGCGATTTAGTCCATTGTGCCTGTGCTGGCTGTTTGAAAAAGCAATCCATTCTGTCACATTTACCTACTTTATTTAGGCCACAAAATATAGTCAATTCAATTTACGGTATATTCTGTGAAGCGGTTTGAGACATTTCAAAGAAGTGATAAGGTGCTATATCAAATGCAAGGATTATTATTATTATTATTCCCCCTGCAAATTTACAACAATAACTTGGATTTCTACAGTTCCCTTCATGCCGGATGGTGTCTCGGAGCTCTTAAAATGAAAGCCATGAAAATTTAAACTTCACGGCTGTTTGTCGTACATTGCCTTGCACAAAATTAGGTTGCCACATTTGCCAACAAAATATCACTACACTTTACAATAAAACCTGTGAAGTCCTTTAGATATCCTCTCAGCATAAAAGATGTTGTATCAATGTATTTCATTTTAAATAACTTGTTTTAGATTCTATCTAGGTCTCTCTTAAAAACTAATATGGATTCTGCCATGACCACTGCACCTGGCAGGGCATTCCACATCCTACCAACTCTTTGTGCACAAAAGAAAATTCCTCCTATCTCCCCTTGCTGGCCATTGGGAATAGTTTCTCCCTGTTGACTCATCAAAACCTCCTAATCAAAACTTCTATCAGGTCAGTCCTTAATCTTCACTGGTCCTGTAAAATAAGACCAATTTCTCCAGTATCTGCTCATACATCCTGTTACAAATTCCGGCCAATATGGAGAAACTCTGTCTTAGATGTGCATCAGATTGGAACAGATTTCTCATAAGTTTGAGTAATGTATTTTTGGTTCCCAGAGGGAATCACATTGGTTTGACTCAGTTTCCTTCTTGAGTAATCTGTTCAATATCACATTAGACTAGTTTATATTCTGTTCTTTAACAGAATATATTCAGTAAGTTTAACGTAGAAGCATGAAGCGTGAAGCACTCTGAGATGCCGTCCGACGTGTAGGGCGCTATATAAATCCAAGTTGCTGCTGTTGTAGGAAGTTGTATAGTATCACTTCTGTTCTTCAAGGAATTGATACCAAAAAAAAGTAATGCTTGCATTTGACAACAACAACAAGTTGCACTTATATAGCGCCCTCCACGCCGAGCGGTGTCTCGGAGCGCTTAACAATGGTGGAGCCCAAGGCCGAGCCAGGGGGAGGGGGAAGGTGACGGTAGGTGCGGTCAAAAAGGAAGGTCTCCAGGCTTGACCTGAAGATGGGGATGGAGGGGACAAGGCGAAGGGGTTGAGGGAGGGAGTTCCAAAGTTTCAGGATTTAAACACTGTTGTGAGGATCCTGAATTCGATCCGCTCTGTGACAGGGAGCCAGTGGAGTTTGGCAAGGACTGGGGTAATCGGGGTACGAAGTTTGGTGCGGGTGAGAATAGCACCTTTAACATCATTAAGACATTTCAAAGCGCTTCACAGGATATACAGCACTATGAAATGGATTGACTGTATTTTGTGAGCAAAATATGGCAGCCCGTTGCGTACAGCATTATCCCACAAACATTGATGCAGTGAGTGACTAATTTTATTTTGGGGCATTATTGGCCGGGACACTGGAGAAACTCCCTTCTCTTTTCGAATAGTTCCATGGGATTTTTAATGTCCACCTGAACAGGCAGCTGGGACCTCGGTTTAACTTCTTATCTGAAAGATTGCACCTTTATCACACACCCCCAGCACTGCATTGGAGAGTCAGCTTAGTTTATGCGATTTTAAGACCCAAAGTGGGGCTGAATGCCCGACTGCCAATGGTGGGGCCGGTCAGGCAGGTGACAACCTGTGACTCAGGCGAGAGTGCTATCACCATGCCAGGCTGACACATGCTGAAAAACAATAAAGTTGAAACAGGCTGAAAACCAATAAAGCTTCATGAATCACACAGGTCACAACTTCAATGCAGGTGTCAGTCTGGCTCAGTTGGTAACTTAGAAGGTTGTCGGTTTAAGCCCCTTGTCGGGATCTTTAGTTCACAGTCTAGGCTGACATTCCAAAACAACAACAACAAATTAAATTTGTATAGTGCCTTTCACGTCGGGAGGATATCCCAAGATGCTGGACAATCAGGAATTTGGACCCGGGCAGGGGGTTGGAATCAGGATGGGTCGAGGGCAGGGAGGGTAGGGGTAGGGGGGTGGCCGAAGGAGCAGTTGAAGATGAGGGTCTTGAGATGTGCCTTGAAGGAGGCAAGGGAGGGAGCAAAATGAAGGTACTGTGGGATGGAGTTCTAAATGGTGGTGGCAGAGAGGCTGAATGCCCAACTGCCGATGGTGGGGCGGGTCGGGTGGGTAACATGGAGCCTGCTGATCGGAGGAAACAGACAGGTTGATACAGCATTAGCAGGTCACAGAGGTAGGGAGGGGGCAAGGCCGTGGAGGGCTCTGAAGGCAAGGACGAGGATTTTGAATTCTATCCTCTGGGGGATGTGGAGCCAGTGGAGCCAGGTGAGGGTGGGGCTGATGGGGTCACGGAGCCAGATGCAGGAGAGAATATGAGCTGCAGGATTCTGGATGATCTACAGCTTGTGGAGGGAAGAGTTGGGAAGGCCGACAAGCAGGGAGTTGGCGTACTAAACAGTCCTGAGGATGTGCTGTATTGTCCAAAGTGCCATTATTTGGTTGAGACAATAAACCAAGGTCCGCCTACTTATTCAGATGGGTGCTTCTCCTGGTATCCTAGCCAACAATCCCCAGAAAGCATTGGTCAGTCACGTTACAGCTGTTTCTGTCACGTTGACTGCCATGTTCACCTTCAATTACACGGTCACTACATGTTATAGAAAACTCTGAAGCACATTGAAACTTTTCAATGTGATTACATCAAATGTAAGGATTATTGTTATTACTATCTTGGCCATTGATTGCATGCGTACCATGTTCGTGCATTACAGTAGAAATTAAGAAAACAAGTTTGTTATGAATGACGTGTGTTGCTATAGAAAAGGCTTAAGATTGTTTTTTGAGCAGTCTGACTGTAGTTTCACATGTCCATTTATCTATCTTACCTGTATCTTTAATATAACCAATACTTAGGACTATTTCCCCCCAATTAATTAGGGATTAGCTCATGTTATGACCTACTAAGTAAAGGCACAGCATTACAGAGGAGGAGGTTTGCAAGTTCAAATCCTGATCTGTGCTGAGTGAACTGATCTCGCACATGAATAATGATTACATAATGTAGCACATTATGAGTGGGTGACCAGTAACTGTAAAGCTGTTCCACAGGAGAAGAAAAAAGGAATAAATGCCTTCAAGAGAGGAATGGAATGGGGGAAAATTGGAGGAAAAAAATAGATCAAATGTAGGTTCATGTTACAGTGCCATCTAGTGTCAGGTGACAAATATAACTTTCTCTGGTATAGTTCAACATGGATTTTTTGTTCATTGGGAAAAGTAATAGTTTTGTGGATACAGGGCCATCTAGTGGATTTTCTATATAAAATATATCATGGTATTTTGTTCATTGACCCTGTCACCCTACCCTCCAGTGTCTGGTACCATCTCTGTAAAGTGCATTGGTACCATCATCCGCAGACATGAGGTCAACTTCGGAGTCCTGTAGCTCAGTGGTTAGAGCACTAGCCTTGCAAGCGAGAGACCTGGGTTTGATTCCCGGCAAGGTGAAACCTTGGCAAGTTTCCTTACTCTACACGCCTGATAATAAACCCCCAAGATAAAAAAGCAATAACCATATGGTCATTTTCAATCCACGACTGTTTGTGGGACACTGTTGTGCGCAATTGACTGCCACGTTTCGCCCACAAATATAGTCAATTCACTTTGCAGCATATTCTGTGAAGCGCTTTGAGACGTCTAGAAGACGTGAAAGCGCTATATCAAATGCAAAGATTATTATTATAACTTCCACATGTATGCGGATGACACCCAACTCTGTCTCTCTGCCTCCACCCTCGATTCGAGGACCATGCTGAAACTCTTGTTCATGCCTTCATCACCTCCAGGCTCGACTATGCAAACGCCCTGCTTGTCAGCCTTCCCAACTCCTCCCTCCACAGGCTGCAGATAATCCAGAACTCTGCAGCCCGTGTCCTCTCCCGCACCAAACTCCGTGACCCCATCTTGCCCATTGTCACCCGACTCCATTGGCTCCTTATCCTTCAGAGGATCCAGTTCAAGATCCTGGTCCTCACCTACAAAGCCCTCCATGGCCTCGCCCCACCCTACCTCTGCGATCTCCTAACCCCCTATCCAGCCACCCGCTCCCTCCACTCAGCCGGCTCCGGCCTGCTCCACGTCCCCCAACCCACCCGCCCCGGGAGAGCCTTCAGCCACTCTGCCCCCAACCTCTGGAATTCCATCCCCCAATCACTCTGCCTCACCCCCTCCTTAGCCTCCTTCAAGTCCCGCCTCAAGATCCTTCTCTTCGACCATGCCATCGGCCACCCCCCTTCCCCTCTTCTCTCTCCCCCTGACCCCAGATTGGATCTGAATGCTGTACTCTGTCCAGTGCCTTGGAACGTCCTCCCGACGTGAAAGGCGCTATACAAACGTAATCTTGTTGTTGTTGTTGTTCTTACTTCGCTGACAGAATGTCTGTCAGACATCAAGTCCTGGATGAGAGCTAACGCTCAAGACTGAGGCCCTCCTGATTGGCTCCCAATTGTACTTCCACACCTCAGGCACTGACAGCATTACCATCCAAGGATACACACTCACTCTCCCTGAGCCGGTCCGGAACCTTGGCATCTTGTTTGACCCACAGCTGTCCTTTCTATCCTATATCCATGCTATGACCTGCTCTGCCTTCCCCCACTTCCTCTGCCACTGCCTCGCCCCTCAGACCACCAAAACCCTCATTCACGCATTCATCACATCTAGACTTGACTATGCCAACTCCCTGCTTGTCAGCCTTCCCAACTCTTCCCTCCACAAGCTGCAGATGATCCAGAACTCTGCAGTTCCTGTCCTCTCCCGCACCAGGCTCCGTGATCCCATCACCTGCACCCTCACCTGGCTCCACTGGCTTCCCATCCCTCGGAGGATAGAGTTCAAAATTCTCATCCTTGCCTTCAAGGCATTCTATGGCCTTACCCCCTCATTCCTCAGTGACCTACTAACTTTTCATCAACCTCTCCACTTCTCTTTGCTCAACAGGCTCCAGTCTGTTCCACTCTCCCCGCCTAGCCCACCCCACCATCGGCGGTCAGGCCATCAGCCTCTCCATCCCCACCCTTTGGAACTCCATCCCACAGTCCTTTCACCTCGTTCCCTTCCTAGCCTCCTGCAAGGCACATTTCAAGATCCTCCTCTTTGACCGAGCCTTCGGCCACCCTCTTATCCTCCACACGCCCTAATCCTGACCCTCAGCTCGGGTCCAAACCTCTGACTGTCCAGCTCTTTGGGATGTCCTCCTGACGTGAAAGGCACTATACAAATATAATTTTGTATTGTATTGAGATATTACCTTATGTGAAAGACACTGCAGAAATACAAGTTGACAAGAAAGGTTCAAGTGAAGATGGTCCATTCATTTAATTTCACCTTTCCAGAACAACCAAGCTGTTTATCAAATGAGTCCAGCATCCTAGCCTCAACCATCCTTTAGTAACCTGTTCAAAGCATTAATCTCTGAGTAAAGAAATACATAATAATCCTGCATTTGATATCGCACCTTATCACATCATTGAGATGTCTCAAAGCACTTCACAAAATATACTGTAAAGTGAATTGATTGTATATCGTTGGGCAAAACAACAACAACAAGATTCCATTTATAGAGCGCCTTTCACGTCAGGAGGATGTCCCAAGGTGCTGCACAGTTGGGTCAGGACCCGAGCAGGGAAGAAATGGTCAGGGTGAGGGAAGGGAGGGAGCGAGGAGGGGTAGAGAGTCGAGAGGGGAGCTGAAGGCACGGTCAAAGAGAAAGGTCTTGAGACCGGCCTTGAAGGAGGAAAGGGAGGAGGCGGCGAAGGCACTGGGGGATAGAGTTCCAAAGCCTAGGGGCTGAGAGGCTAAAGGCCCGACCACCGATGGTAGGGCGGTTGGGGCGGGGGATGTGGAGCAGACCAGAGCCAGAGGAACGGAGGGTACGGGCAGGTAGGTAGGGGGATAGTAGGTCAGAGAGGTCAAAACACCATAGACAATTATCCACAGCAGTGTCCCATGCATAGTCGTGGATTGAATGACCAAATTATTGTTTTTTTTAAAAAAAATAAGGTATTATTACCCCCAGAATGTGATCCTCCAATCAATTAACAAACAGGTTTCTACTTTCTAAATATTGGTGCTTTGAGACGTCTGAAGCACTTTGAGAAGTCTCGAAAGTAAAAAGGCGCTATATCAAATGCAAGGATGATTATTATTATTAGCTGAACTCAACTAATGTGGTAATAAAGGCCAGAATCCATTTGTCCTTGCTTTCTCCCACTATTTTGACATAGTGAGCAATAAGTCAATTAGCCTCTGGATCTGTTTCAACTTCCCCTTGACAAGTTCTATCCCATCCATGGGGTACATGTACCCCTATTCTTACTTCTCATATGGAGTACCTTGCATCTATTTGTATTTGCCAGCCATTAGCCAAGGCCATACCACGTGTAGCTTTCTTTCTAAGACCTTTGCTGCCTCCTCTGATTATAATAATAATCCTTACATTTGATATAGCGCTTTATCACATCATTGAGATGTCTCAAAGTGCTTCACAGAATATACTGTAAAGTGAATTGAATGAATATTTTATGGATGAAATGCAGCAGCCAATTGTGCACAGCACTGTCCTACAAACAGTAATGGATTATTATATTTTTTAAGGGATTATTACCCCCATAAAGAGATCGACTAACAACTGGGTTCCTACTTACTCCTAGGTAAACAGAAGGTGTATAGTAAGGAAAAATGCCAAAGATTTCACCCTGCCTGGGAATCAAACCCAGGTCCTCTCGTTTGTGAGGCGAGTGCTTTAACCAAAACACTACAGGACTCCTCAAGTCCTGTACTCTACAAGTAGTTTCACAGTTCTGCCCAATATGGTATCACCTGCAAGTTTAACTACCTTATACTTGTTAAACCAAGTCATGAATGTATACCAAGAACACAAAGGGCAACAGATTCCTTAGGAGCTTCTCTTAATACCTCTCCCCATGTTGACCTAACTATCCTCACAATTGCTCTCTGCTTTCTTTCCTTCAACAAATTTTGAATCCATATCTTTGTCTTGCCCCTTGATACCAAGCAACATCAGTTTGTGAAGGAGTTTCTCACGTACTACATTGTCAAACACCTTTTCAAAATCAAGTTATACTGAGTTATATGTCTTCACACAATCAATTCGGGATGTCACCTTGGTAAAAAAAAAGGCTAAGGTTGGTCAAGTAAGACTCTTTTTAATTCATATTAGTTGTCATTTTTTGGATGATTTTTATATAAGTAACCTTCCATTTTCTTTCTGATGACTGGCTTCATATTTTTGTCCAATTATTGAGACAGGTTAATGAGTTTGTAGGTGTGCTGTTGTTGTGTAACATCCAATGTTAACATGCGGTGTTACACTTGGACCAGAACTTGATCAGCACTGATAAAATGGAAACAAATGCTTTTCTGTCATGCAGAAGAAGGCAATAAAAATTAGTGCAGTCAGCTATATTACTATAATAATAAATAACGACACTTTACATTTATTTAAGCGTTCCTCGACACCATCCGGCATGAAAGGCGCTATATAAATGCAAGTAGTTGTTATTTATAGTGCCTTCCACTGTCAGGAGGACATCCTCAAAGCATTTCACACAACATCTGAGTTGAGGTGGGGCGGTGGTATGATGTGATGGGTTGCAAGGAAAGCTTTGAAGGCAAGGAGAGAGGGAAGCAAGGCAGATGGATTCCATAGAGAAAAAGCAGATAGCTAAAGGATTTCTCACCAATGGTGGGAGGGATTAGTCGAGGTACATGAAGCAGGCTGGGGTTTACTGAGTGGAGAGTTTGGCTGGAGCAATAGGATCGCAGAAGATCACAGTGATAGGCTGGGGCAAGGGTGAGAGGGGAGTTTGAAAGTGAGGACAATGATCCTGCAGAGTTTCCTTACTCTACACGCCTGATAATAATCCCTCAACAAAAAACAATAATAAATTGGTCATTTCAATCCACGATTGTTTGTGGGACACTGCTGTGCGCAATTGGCTGCCGCATTTCGCCCACAAATATACAGTCAATTCACTTTACAGTCTATTCTGTGAAGTGCTTTGAGACATCTGGAAGATGTGAAAAACACTATATCAAATACAAGGATTATTATTATTATTTTCATCCTGAAATCAATTCTCTTCACAACCCACATTCTGGAAAATTCAGACTATTTCTATCTTAATTCATGCTTCACCTTTCCATGGCTTAATTACAAAATATGCTCTGGGGTTTATATTTGATTGACAGCCTGCTTTGTACTTTACTTTGTATGAATTATATGTTACCCCCTTACCCTCCATCCCTCTTGATTCCAATCCCCGGCTCAGGTGCTAACCCTTAACTGTCCAGCACCTTGGGAAGTCCTTCCAACATGAAAGTTGCTATGTAAATATAATTGTGTTTTTGTTGCATTGTCTTACATTGTATCTGATATCGATTCCTGGGGCTTCAATTCATGCCCTTACACCAAACTTTAAGTCTCATGTACAAATAGAGTCTATTTTCAGTTTGAACAGCTACATATTGAGTCCCAGTGTGGCTGGTAGCAACACTCATCTCTTTTTGATAAGCAAATGATGTATCAGTATGTTTGTTAAATTATGTTTGTTTGCATACTAACACTCATTTTCCAATGAAGGAATTTGATTATAAATTGCCACATATTAGACCCCAATATTCTAATCACGGCGTTACGAGTAACTACACATAGTTTTGGTCTTTAAGTATTCTGTCTCTCCTTAACAGTCTCCCAGCAGATCCTGCTCTAACTTCACAGACAAGAAAACAAGAAATCTATAGTTTAGTGGAAGTCTATTTGTTCCCTGCCTGATACCAATTCTTTCAGGAGGTTGATACTATGGCACAGATCAGCAGATTGTATAATACAATACTCATATTATTCACAGCTGAGTCTGTCAAAGAACCCAATGTACTGATGGATAAACACTATAGAATCCAATTGTACTCCTCAAATAAACTTTCATAATAACACCCTAAAACTTTCAGAATCTCAAGCCCTTTAAAAACGAGTGTTTCTGCAATTTTCTTGTTTTGAACGCCTACAATTCGCTTTCAACTAAAGACTGCATAAAAATAATATTTCTTGTTGCCAAGCACCACTGTGAATACTGGAAAGCCAGAGTTTTCTTTGTTTGTAGCACAATTGTAGAATTGGTCTGTAGTTCACATTTTCTAAGCTAAAATGTTCTTTTGATCGTATTGTGACCCTATGAATATGAGATTACCAGTAGATATTAAAATACAATGCTGTCTTGCATTGTATCCTAACTGTTACCTGATTGCCTGTAGTGGAAAGCAAGCCTCCACTGGAACAAAAAGTAGCCAGTACCTGACATCTGTAGGCTCTTTTGAGAGTCTTTTTTTTCAGTCAACTGGGTGTCTGACACAAGCGGAAACCCACCACCATGCTTAACAATATCCAAACCAGACTGAGAGTTCCACATAGGAATGCCACCTCAGATGCAAGTATGCCTGTGTCAGTGACTGATCTGACCCGCCAAGTCCTATCAATGAACCAGGCTGGCTGTTCTGACACCAGCAGTGTCTTGGAGTCTGCCTGGTTCAGGACTTCAGAAATGGACTGAAGTAAACCTTTCCACTGCATGCCCAGAATTATGAAGGAGAACTGTTTGGACAGTCTTAGAAGTCTTAGGTCTTATAAACCACAAGCTCAACCTGCATTTAGTCTTAGCTAGTATTGAAGCTTCTGAGGGATAGTGTCCAAGCAAAAGCTGGTGGCCACCAGAACCCACAAATAGCAATACGAATCAACAATTGGTACAGATACTCAAGAACACAATGAGATTCTGTGTATGTGTAAAACATATGGCTTCATTACATGTCTTGACCCGTTCAGCTTTTCCCCACCTCCACAGTATTGCCTCACCTACCTCTTCCCTCGAGCTGCCCTCCTCAAACACTCTTATAAATGCTTTTATCATGCCCAAGCTTGACTATGCTTACTCTTTTGCTGACCAAACTTCCTAACTCTTGCCTCCACAAGTTGGAGATTATTCAGAACTCTGCAGCTTGTGTCCTCTCCTGCACCAGGCTCTGCAAGCCTATCACCCCTTCCTTTCCCAGTTCCACTGGCTCTCCAACCGCAGAGAATTGAGTTCAAGATTCTTGACTTCACTTTAAAAGCCCTCCGTGGTCTTGCACCATACTACATCTGTGACCTTCTAAAACCTTATCAACTCGCCTATTCCCTCCACTCGGGAAGCTGCTTCACATCCCCCACCCTCCCCACCTCACTATCGGCAGTCAGCTTTACTGCCCCCAGTCTCCAGAACTCCAACTTGGAATTCCTTTGCCACTTCTCTTCCCTCACTTCCTTCAAGGTTTGTCAAGTCATCTTCACACCCCCTTGGCCCCCATTCCTCCCAAATCCCTCGCAAATATAAAGTCAATTCACTTTACAGTATATTCTGTGAAGCACTTTGAAACATCTCGAAGATGTGATAAGGCGCTGTATCAAATACAAGGATTATTTTATTATTAAATCCAAACCCCAGCTTGGGTGCAAATCTTGGGTGTCCAGCGCTTTGGGGATGCAGCGGAGGTGCATGTCAGTGCCTATCCTCCCAGGGTGAGGGGTGGGGGAGAGAACGGGATCTCCTTTGAACTGGCTCCATGGTAACATACCTGGCAATGGAATGTCAGAATCAAGCCATTGCTTTGTGATTATCTCAGTAGCCCAGTTCCCGAGCCAGGCGGGTCCGCAGTCTTCTAGGGCACTGCGGATAACAGCACAGGCTCACAGATAACCTGGCTCATCAGCAGGACTTGGAAGGACAGACCAGTCACTGGGGCAGGGACTCTTCCCACTCAGCTCCTATTAAACCTGCAAGCCGAAACCCTAATGAGTAGGGTTGTCCTAGCTGGACAAGCAACAGGAAAGTTTGCCAGACGGTGCTCTCAATGGGAAGCTATATGCAGTTTTAGCTGGTTAGACTCCAGCTTGCCTCGTGCACATAATACTTGCTGGTATTAGGTAAGCAGATGTGTCCCTCCAGGGAGAGAGAGCACATTCAATTCCAACAAATATCTCTGGAATTTCCATGTGTGGGTGCGATACATGGAAATCTCAGTTTGAGTTGGATACTCTTAAGCATGGTGATGGGTTTCCTCATGTGTCAGACACCTGGCTGACCAAAGAAAATTTAAATTGGGTTTTTACTTTGTCGGATATTGCTGTGTGCAAATTGGTGCTGTGTTTTCCAGCAAAGATACAGTCACAACACTCTATAGAAAATCGTGTGGATCACTTTGAGACTTTTAATGATGTAATAAGGAACTCCTGTATTTCAAATGCAAGTGTTATTCAATTATTAGATAATAATAATATTAGATTGTCTATTTTGTGGAGTCATGTAGTTAATGGTTAGAGCACTCGCCTCGCAAGCAAGAGGACTTGAGTTGGATGCCCGGGCAGGCCAAAACATTGGGCAAGTTTCCTTATTCCACACGCCTCTGTTTACCTAGCAGTAACAACAATAACAACAAAATTATATTTATAGAGCACCTTTCATGTCGGGAGGACGTCCCAAAGCACTAGACAGTCAGGGGTCAGGACACGAGAATGGGGGAGGGGTGGGGTAGGGATGAGGGAAGGCAGAGAGTTAGGAGGGCGACCGAAGGCACGGTCATAAAGAAGGGTCTTGAGTCCGGCCTTGAAGGGGGCAAGGGAGGAATTGAGGCAAAGGGACTGTGGGATGGAGTTCAAGAATGTGGGGACAGAGAGGCTGAAAGCTCGGCCACCAATGGTAGGGCAGGAGACATGGAGCAGACTGGAACCTGCCGAACAGAGGGATCGGGTAGGTTGGTAGAGAGTCAGCAGGTCAGAGAGGTAGGTGGGGGCAAGGCCATGGATGGCCTTGAATGTTAGGACGAGGACCTTGAATTTGATCCTCTGAGGGATGGGGAGCCAGTGGAGTCGGGCGAGGGTGGGAGTGATGGGGTCAAGGAGCCTGGTGTGCGAGAATACACGAGCTGCAGAGTTTTGGATGATCTGCAGCTTGTGAAGGGAAGAGTTGGGAAGGCCGATGAGGAGAGAGTAAGTAGGAACCCAGTTATTAACTGATTAGGGATCGCTTTTCCGGGGATAATAATTCCTTCAAAACATTTTTTTTATGGGGCACTGCTGTGCGCAATTGGCTGCCGCATTTCGCCCACAAAACATACAGTCAATTCACTTTACAGTATATTCTGTGAAGCGCTTTGAGATGTCTCGAAAACGTGATAAGGCGCTATATCAAATGCAAAGATTATTATTGTTACTTAATTTGTCTCTGAATATTTCCTACTTCATTTTCTGTTACATGTGGGGCCTTCTCTCCATCTGGTTTTCTTGCAACAATCATGCAGTGTGGTTTCACCCTTACTTATTGAAACAAATTATACAATTATACAGCCATATAAAATGTTTGAATTGCATACTTCAGTCAGCAGTAGCTTGCATTGTTCTTTATCAATTAAATCAGTATCAATTCCAGTATGTCGATACTAGGCCATAATTCAGAGAAATTTCTTCTGCTGACTGATTTAAAGCAATACTGCAGGGACAAATGTGATATTACGCAAGTTTCAAATTCCAGTGCTCAATATGTATTTATACGGTACTGATCCCGTTTAAGACTATATGATGTGAAATGAGTGCCAGAAATGAATTTCGCTGCATTTTTGTCTTTTTCAGTATGTGCAAGTATGTTGAATGGCAGACCTTCAATGTACTTTCAATGCCTACAGTAACAATTCCTTAAGGTAATTGGGAGATCAAGTTACCAACTATCAAATGCTTGTTATTTGATACTCTTTTTGCTGTAGTGGATCTGGATTGAGCAGAGGGGATTCCTTCAGCCCATTTGCAAAGTCCAGATCAGGCTGTGAGGTGGAATGGTGGCAATGGGAAGCAGCTGCAGGCTTCATAGTGGGCATGTCTGCCCGTTCAGGTGGACGGTGAAGATTCCATGGCACTATTCAAAAAGAGAAGAGAGTTTCTTCCCGTGTCCTGGTCTACAATCCCACAATTAAAATTGGTCATTCACTTCATGACTTTGTATGGGAAATTGCTATGCGCAAATTGTTGCCGCATTCACCTACAAATACACAGTGACTCCACTTCACAGTAAATCCTGTGAAGCGCTTTGGGATATCCTGCTAACGTGAAAGGTGCTAAAACAGTGCAAAGGATTATTATTCTTATTGCCTTGTTGTTCTCATTTCTAATCAAATTCCTTTCACCATCTTCTTTTCTGCTGTTATCTCCATTCTGTTATCAGCTTCCCTTACTGAGAATGATATAGGAACATAGGAACAGGTGTAGGGCATTCAGTCCGTCAAACCTATTCCATCACTTAATTAGATCATGGCTGATCTATATCTTTACTAGAATTTCAAATCCAATTTCCCGCTTTCTCCCCATATCCCTTAATACCCTGACCTACCAAAAATCTGTCAATCTCTTTCTTGAAGGAGTGGATGGATCCAGCATTCACGACCTTTTGGGGAAGAGAGTTCCAGATTTCTACCACCCTTTGAGTGAAAAAATGCTTCCTAATTTCACTCTTAAATGGCATGGTTCTAACTTTAAGGCTATGCCCCCTTGTTTTGCATTTCCCCCAACATAAGAAATAACTTTTCTGCATCTACCTTATCCTCCCTTTATCATCCTAAAACCCTCTATCAAATCACCCCTCAATCTTCTAAACTCAAGTGAATACAATCCAAGTTTATGGAGTCTTTCCTCATAACTTAACCGTTTTTGGCCTGGTAACATTCTGGTGAACCTGTGTGCACCCCCTCCAAGGCCAATCTATCTTTCCTGTGTTTTTAGTGATTTGTGGATATAGATACTCAAATCTTTTTGTTCTTCCACAGCTCTTAGTTTCTCCCTGTCAAAAAAGTATTCTACCCTATCTTTTTTCGGTCCATAGTGGATGACCTCGCACTTCCCTACATTGAACTCCATCTGCCACAGCTTCGCCACTCACTTGATCTGTCTAAGTCCCTCTGTAACTTTCTACTCCCATCTTCACTACTTGCTGAGCCGCCTATCTTAGATATAAACTTGGATATAAAACTTTTGATTTCTTCATCCAAGTCATTTATGTATATGGCAAAAAGCTGAGGTCCAGGTACAGACACCTGGGGGACACCCCCCAATCAGAGAACATTCCCTTAATTCCTACCTTCTGTTTTCTGCCTCCCAACCAATTGCAAAGCCATGTCACAAGGTTACCTCCGATTCCGTGTGCTTCTATTTTTACTAATAATCGTTTATGTGGAACCTTATCAAATGCCTTCCGAAAGTCCATGTAAACAACATCCATAGCCACTCATTTTAGTGACTTCCTCAAAAAATTCAACTAGATTAGTTAGGCATGACCTACCCTTTGCAAACTCATGCTGACTTCCTTTGATAAGTTCATACCTCTCCAAATGTTCAGTCACTCTGTCCCTGATGATGGATTCCAGTAATTTCCCTCCAACTGACGTTAAACTGACAGGCCTGTAATATGATTCTTTCAAGTTTAATAAATCTCATTTTGCAAAATATTCTATCAGTACTTATCTTTGCTCCTCATTTATCTTGTACTCCTATCATGTTTGTGATGAATAAAAATATTTAAAGAAAGCTTATAAGTACTGCACAACATGTTAAATTATAGGATATAACTTTTATAACTCATTTTCCCCATCTTGTTGAAAATCAGCCTTTGTCGATCTTTATTTGCATGTACAACTGCTGTCACAACATACGTACGGCGCAGCCCACTACATCCTTCAGTGGCTCCAAGTGAATTATTCAAAGGTTTGTGCTTTGCACCAGGCTGGAAGAAAATGCATGCATGCCTGAGCAAGTAGGAATCAGTACTGTATCAGCTGAGGATTGTTATGTACTGCTGCCACTCGCCCTCTGATTTTTTCTTTTGTCCTGTTCAAGTTTCCAGCTTTCAACCAGTGTCTATGGCTGGTGACTTGGCAAAGATTAGCAGCTCACTTTTCCGAACTCCAGTTCAATGAGACAAGAGCAACCATCTTCAGTACATTCACATTTTTGCTACTTTGAAAATCTCTGGATTTGTTTCGATACTGTTTCACAGGAAGATATCCTACCTCAAATGCCTTTAATTGAATTGATTCCAATTTGTTGAGGAAGGGAAAAGCACAAAATAAAAGTTTGGCTTCAAAATGATCAGAGATATTAAACTGAGATTATGTTCATCTCTTTAGGAGGATGTTAATGATTCCATGGTACTATTTAAAAACACAAGGGAGAACATCCACCTGATATAATAATAATCATCCTGATGTACTGGTCAAAAGTCTTACAGATAAATTGTTCATTCATTTCACGGTTGTTTGTGGGGCATTACTATGCACAAATTACCTGCTGTGTTTGCCTACAAATA
The DNA here is from genome assembly GCF_018977255.1 of Callorhinchus milii. NCBI lineage: Eukaryota > Metazoa > Chordata > Chondrichthyes > Chimaeriformes > Callorhinchidae > Callorhinchus > Callorhinchus milii. The sequence continues at coordinate 73,017,256 of NW_024704743.1, read as the reverse complement.
CAAAGTCATTAACTTGACAGCAATTTCTTATAAAGTACTTTGGGATAGTTTGATGATGTGATGATACAGACAAACAGACTGACTCCACACAGCACTGAGTGCACAGACTGACTGCACACAGCACTGAGTGCACAGACTGACTACACACAGCACTGACTGCACAGACTGACTGCACACAGCACAGAGCGCACAGCACAGACAGACTGCACAGAGCACTGAGTGCACAGACTACTGCACAGAGCGCACAGCACTGAGTGCACAGACTGACCACACACAGCACTGAGTGCACAGACTGACCACACAAAGCACTGAGTGCACAAACTGACCACACACAGCACTGAGTGCACAGAGCACTGAGTGCACAGAGCACTGAGTGCACAGAGCGCACAGCACCGATTGCTGCACCGCAGCCCCTGAGCCGCGCCCTGAGACGGTCCCCCCCGGCGCCGCGGCCCTGACACTCACACGGGGGGGGACGGGGGGGGTATAGGCCGCAGCCACACGAGAACAAAACGGCAAAAGCAAAACACCGGGACCGAGGGGGGAGCGGGGATTGGGCGATGGAGAAGCGTTTGTTTTGGATTTGAATCCCCGCCACTGAAAACTGCTGATCTGCTTTCGAGGCCATTGCAACCCCTTCCCCCCCCCACACACACACCCCACACCCCCCCTTCCCCCTCCCCCCCCACACCCTCCCCTCCCCCCCCACACACACACACCCCCACACCCCCCCTCCCCCCCACACACACACCCCCACCCCTTCCCCCCCCCACACCCCCCCTCCCCCCACACCCCCCCTCCCCCCACACCCCCCTCCCCCCACACCCTCCCCTCCCCCCCTCCACACCCCCCCCTCCCCCACCACACACCCTCCCCTCCCCCCCTCCCCTCCCACACCCTCCCCCCCCACACCCCCCCCCCGCGCCCCCCTCCCTCCCCCCCACACCCCCCTCCCCCCCCACACCCCCCTCCCCCCCACACCCCCCCCACACCCCCCCCCGCGCCCCCCCCCCCCCCCCCCCCCCCCCCCCCCCCCCCGCGCCCCCCCCACAACCCCCGCGCTCACAGGAGAGTGGAATGTTCCCAGTGAGAAGCCACTTCCGTGTTGACCCCCTCCCCCCCACCGCCCCTCCCCCCGGGACCGCCCCTCCCCCCCCACCGCCCTTCCCCCCCGGCACCGCCCCTCCCCCCCCGGTACCGCCCCCACACCCCACACCCACACAGCCAGAGACTGACGGAGCGCTGCTATGGCTTATCCTGGATACGGTGGGGTATGTAGCTCTGCACTCATAGCAAACACCCACCGACCCGACCCGACCCGACAGCAGCTCCCGCGGTACTGTAGAGAGAGGGAGAGAGGGGGAGAGAGAGGGAGGGGAGGGAGAGAGAGAGAGAGAGAGAGGGGGGGAGGAGAGGAAGAGAGAGAGAGAGAGAAGGGGGGAGAGAGGGGGGGGGGAGAGGAAGAGAGAGAGAGAGAGAAGGGGGAGAGAGAGAGGGGGGGGGAGAGAGGGGGGGGGAGAGAGAGAGGGGAACGGGGGAGAGAGAGGGGGGGGAGGAGAGAGAGAGAGAAGGGGGGAGAGAGGGGGAGAGGGAGAGAGAGAGAGAGAAGGGGGGAGAGAGGGGGAGAGAGAGAGAGAGAGAAGGTGGGAGAGAGAGAGGGGGGGGGAGAGAGGGGGGGGAGAGGAAGAGAGAGAGAGAGAGAAGGGGAGAGGGGAAGGGAGAGAGAGAGAGAAGGGGGGAGAGAGAGAGGGGGGGGGAGGAATGGAGAGAGAGAGAGGGGGGAGAGAGGGAGGGAGAGGGGGAGAGAGGGAGGGAGAGGGGGGAGAGAGGGAGGGAGAGAGGGGGGGAGAGAGGGAGGGAGAGAGGGAGGAGAGAGGAAGAGAGAGAGAGAGGGAAGGGGGGAGAGAGAGGGGGGGGAGGAAGAGAGAGAGAGGGGGGGGAGAGAGAGGGGAGGAGGGGGGGGAGAGAGAGGGAGAGAGGGGGGGGAGAGAGAGGGAGAGGGGGAGAGAGAGGGAGAGAGAGAGGGGGAGAGAGAGAGGGAGAGGGGGGGAGAGAGAGGAGAGGGGGAGAGAGAGGGGGAGAGAGGGAGAGAGGGGGGGAGAGAGAGAGAGAGGAGGGAGAGGGGGTCTCTGCACATCTCCAGATGCACCGAGAAATCTCTGTTCTGTTTACCCCCACCATCCCCCCCCACCGTCCCCCCCCACCGTCCCCCCCCCCCCCCCTCCCTCTCCTCCCCCCCCACCCCTTTTCCCCCTCCCCCCTCCCCCCCCCACCCCTCTCCCCCCTCCCCACCCCGTTTTTTTGTGGGGGCCGCATTTCCGCGTATTTTATTCCAGTCGCTGCATTTTTTTTTTGCTCGTGTCAGAAAAGTCGTTGTGCAACGCCGCCCATTCCGGGCGCCACTCATCAACTGTAACCGAAGCACATCGTGTATTCCGGGGGTGGGGGGCGGCTTTGGTCAGACATAACCTGCGTGTGTGAGGTGACGGGGCCTCCTGACTGAATTTCCCCCCCACTTTTCTTTGCAGGACCCTGTGGGTAGCCTTTGGGTGTTGCATCATTTTTTTTGTAGGTTCATGAAGGCTCTGAATGATTAAAAAGGCAAACAACAAAAGACGAGCTTTGTGATATCTCATCACTGATGTGCTTAGTTTGCTCATCTTGCTGTGCATCAGCAGGACCTGGAAAGGCAGACTAGTCACTGGGGGTTGTGAGTCATCCCACTCCGCTTCCATTAACCCCGCAAGTCATAGCTCTGAAGGATAATAATCATAACAATAATCATAATAATCCTTGCATTTGATATAGCGCTTTTCACGTCGGGAGGACGTCCCGAAGCGCTTCACAGAACACACTGTACAGTGAATTGACTGTATATTTGTGGGCGAACGCGGCAGCCAATTGCGCACAGCAGTGCCCCACAAACAGTCGTAGATTGAAAATGACCAATTTATTATTGTTTTGGGTTTTGGAGGGATTATTATTAGGCGTGTGGAGTAAGGAAACTTGCCCAAGGTTTCGCCCTCTGCCTGGAATTGAACTCAGGTCTCTCACTTGCAAAGCGAGTGCTCTAACCACTGAGCTACAGGACTCCACCCCTAAGGGACAAGCAGCGGGAAAGCTTTTCAGACAGCAGTATCAATGGCAAGCTGCATGGTTTTTAGCTGGTTAGACTCGGGCAGTACCCCAACACACACTGTGGTGTCCCCGAGCCTTGGCTCCTGCCATCCTGCACCTAATATTTTCTGGAATTAGGTAAGCAGGACGCGTCCCTCCAGGGAGAGAGCATAGAGGCTAAATTTGCAGGGATGTGGTGGAAGAAGATAGTGTCAATTCATTCAAATAAAAATTGGATAGATTTATTTTGGAAAATAATATTTTGGGATACAGTATGTAAGTAATTTGAAATGTGACAAGTGTAGCGTGCTTGAAAGTACTAGGCAACTTTGAATCCAAGGTTTGCAAACCTTTCCACTGTGATAATAGACTAATCCATACAGAATTAATTGCTAATAACATCTCCATTATTGTAGCATGGTAGAGGGCAGACTAAATGTACCTTGGCCTTTTTTGTCTAGGAATTCCTATGTTACTATGTAATGCACACGTGGGAACTTGGATGAACATGAAGAGGTCATACAGACCATCAAACCTGTTCCACACCCATTAGTTTACTTTATCTGCATCCATCTAGGTTCTCCTCGACCTGGAATTGCTTGAGGCTGAAAGTAGGTGCCAAAAATGGGACATTTTTCAATACTTAAAATCCCTTATCTAGAGGAGTGCAAATGAATGTGCAAAAAGATACAGTGTTAAGAATATTTGATTACTTCATTTGCAATGTTGTTACCTTAGTCATGATATTCTGCATGTGCTTTCTGGGGGTAATAATCCTTTCAAAACAATTGTTCACTCAATCCGTAACTGCTTGTGGGACACTGCTGTGCGCAGTTGGCTGCCACGTTTCGCCCACAAAATATACATTAAATTAACTTTACAGTATATTCTGTGAAACCCTTTGAGATGTCTTGAAGATGTAATAAGGTGCTATATCAAATGCAAGAATTATTATTATTGTTAAAAACCTACAGTTGGATATCTAGGTTTTCATTTGATTGTTAGTATTTCAGTAAGTATAGCATAAACCGAGTAAAACAATGAACACTATGATAGATTTGTGTCCAAGCTTATATCTGAAAATAACCTTTTTGAGCTACATAATACAATGGTGTAGTTGGGGTTAAGGCACTTTATCAAAGCTTTGTTCTGCATCTAACCTCGCTTCACTTAAACTTTGAGTACTTGACACTGATTCTGAGAGCCCAAAATGAGGACAGTGTTCCATTTCCCAGTACAAATATCCATCATCTCCATACGCACAATAGTTAAGGGACAAAATGTGTTTAGGTTTTGTGAATATATCTAAGTCAAGAGGCCATTCCTTTAAATTGTATGTTAAAATAGGTTCACCCTAGAAAAGTTAACATCTGTTTCTAATCTCTGTCATTTTTTAGAATACTTTGGGCGTTTTATACTTGACTTTAAGAAATGGTGTCGTGAATTACTTCATAGCTTTTAGTGCCATAGTGAATGACTGTTGACCAAAAAGATGGTAGTTAAAAGTATAGTTGTATCTGTCCCACAAATATTTGTGTGGATTCTAAAATTTTGACACTTGTTGAAAATATTTTGCTACACACAGCATTTGCAGTAGGAAGGATTAAACACGATGCCAAAATATAAAGGTTACATATTATCTAAGGCTGAACATATCAAATAATGTTACAATGTTGGTAAATGACTGTTATGAGAATGCTGTATACAGATTTTTCTAAATCCATATACTACTTAGGTGTCACCTCCTACACAGAGTGAAGGAGTGACTTTATTGTTTTTGGAGGTCTTTAGGAAGGATATTAGTTTATCGTACTGCCTTAGTTGCTTGATACTGACAATTGGTTTCTTTGCAAAAATAAATCCATCAGTTTAACAGGTGGTTGGTGATATGGGCAGTGCTGTTCAGAACTTGTTGGTAATATTGTGAACAAAGACTGAGTAGATTGCATGGGAAACCTTCCATTATGTAATATATTATATATATATGCATAATATATATGTACAAATAATTCTTCCTCGTATAAATTCATGGACAAACCAAGGTTCAGCCTGTTAATTTAGGTTTTTTGACATATCGCATTCAGCCTTTAGCACCTATTGTGTGTATGGAATAGGTTCCATCATCTGCAACCAGGGCTCCCTCTGCCTCCTCATCCTCCTTGACTTCTCTGTTGCCTTCGACACCGTTGACCACTCTATCCTCATCCACCGCCTCTTCTCTCACTTCAACCTTCACGGTTCTGTCCTTGAATGGTTCAGATTGTACCTCTCACACCTGCACTTCATCTCCACAAAAGGTTTCTCCTCTAGCCCCCGACATGAAAGGCGCTATACACATGTAATTTTGTTGTTGTAGAGGGTGGCAATTTAAGATAGCTAGCAAATGGGGAAAGTAGGAGAATTGTTTTCCATTCCCAGGATCATTGCTGGAATTTAACCAGCTAAAACAATATAGCTAGCCATTAAGAGCATTGTCTGGCAAGCTTCCTGCTGCTTATCCTGCTATCCATTGTTAGAGCTTTGGATTGCAGAGTTAACATGAGCTAAGTGGGAAGAGTCCCACTAACCCTGTTTGAGGGATGCTGCTGTGTGCAGATTTGCTGGTCCGTCTGCTTCCGAATACAGTTACGACATTATACAGCAGTTATCTGGCAATCGCTGGGAGAGGTTTCACCAGTGTTAGGTATTGATATCATTAAAGCTATGACGGTGTTGTTGAAAATTCTGTCGTGATGAAAGGCACTGTTTGTATTACCAGTTCCAGTAATTCTTTAAAACTGTAGCTGGGTGTAAGCATATCTTATTTATTCATAAGCATTAGTAAATATGTGCCATCAGTTATGGGCACGACCTCAATAATGGTTTGGCCACCTCCTCTTTCTGATCTATATGCTCTCTCTTGGGGATGTCATCCGCAAACATGGGGTACACTTCCACATGTACGCGGATGACACCCGACTCTATTTTCCCACCTCACATTGCGACCCCCAGTCCCCTGATATTCTGCCAGCCTGCCTGTCTGACATCAGGGGCTGAATGAGCGCAAATTTCCTTCAGCTGAATGTTGATAAGACGGAAGCCTTTGATTACCTTCTTTCCCCCTCCCACTGACTCAGCCCTGGGATCCATTACTGAGAAGCGCTCTGAGACTCTGTCCGGCATGGAGGGCACAATATAAATCCAAGTTGGTATTGTTGTTGTAATGTTATCAGTTGTATTAAGTGAAAGTGAGACCCTTCACCGTGAAGACTATCTCTAAAGGGGTTGCTCCACAAAGTGTTTCCTCACCATCTAACTACTTGCAGAAATGTGAGCTGACAATTTGAACAGGAAGCTTTGTGGCTGAAGTTTCACTTCTTTTAAGCCAGAATTTTTATACCACATTACGGTTTACAAGTAACAAGTCATTGTGGCTTAGCTGTTTCGTATCTGGAATGGAATATATTCCGTAAAAGTAAGCAGCGGTACCAATAATGATTATTACTTCAATTTAAATAAGACTTAATTTAGTAAAGCATCTTTCACATCGGGAGGATGTGAAAAGTGATTCACAGGATATACTGTAAAGTGGAGTAACTGTGTTTTGTGGCCAACACAGCAGAGGAGTAAGTGCATATGCGTCTTGAAACTAAAAGTTACTTGCATGATGGTATATCTCAATCATTTTTATTTTCTTTATTTTAAAAAAAACAAATCTCTGTTCCTTAGGTAACAAATCTTTTCCCTCCTGAGAAGAGAAATGAGATATAAGATGAATGATTTGCCCCAGGGCCATTACATTGTGTGCCATTACAATCTGGTTATTCGTAACTGCTTGATGCTGGTGTGGTTTGAGCTCCCCTTTAGACTGTTTTCTTGGTTACAATCGATAATTCCCCTTAACTTCTTCAAATGGGGAATTACAAATGGAGATGATCCAATATTTTGCAGTTCTGAGGTACACCAATGTATCAAGCTGCTCTGCCACAGTACCAGTGGTAAACTCAGGCTATTAACAACAACAACAACAAGATTCCATTTATAGAGCGCCTTTCACGTTGGGAGGACGTCCCAAGGCGCTGGCAATGTATTCTGAGGATAACCCCATTATAATGTAGTGTGGTCTGTGTCCATAAACACAAACACCACACCCCCATCAGTTTAAAAAAAAACAACGGTCACTTTCCAGGCCATCAGATGGCCACTGACATCACTTTCTGCCCATTGCTCACCTTATGCTGGTGTAACTTCCTGCATGCTATGTGTATTTTTTTCCCCCTTTGATACATGGCCTCTAATATAGTTGAGGCAAGGATACTGGACTCGTTTAAAACTGCTTGCTGCTGTAATTGGAAGATGGTAGGCTTGATATTCTGTAAAAATTCTAATCAATTGGCTGAAGACCTCATCGTTAATATGAGGTCTAGAGGCATTATGGCTGGGTCTTCAATGGAATCAGAGTACTTTGAGCAGCAGATTACCAATTTTTCATTCGAATTACAATAATGTTGGTAAGCTCTTAGAGACGCTACCTCCGGGAATGGCACTATATGCAAGTTGTTGTTCTTGTATCAGTTAATGTTCCCACCACCCACTGTGTAATGAAATTCCGCTTAAGCTCCCTTTTAGAGCTGTTACTAGGTATTTTGTATTTATGCCTTCTTGCTATGTGCTCACCAACAAGTGGATATAGTTTAATTTGTCCACCCCCTTCAGAACTTTAAACATCTCTAGTGGGTTTCCTCTCAATGGTCACTAGATAATGTTGGGAACACCCAAGGTCTATGTGCCCCAATTGAAAGGATCAATAAATGGGTGAGTTTGCTGCTGTGCTTGCCAGTCTCCTCTGCAGAAGGTGACTGGAGGGGTTTCCTTTCCTCTACAGATTAACTAGTTTAGATGAAGAATCTGCTGCCCTTTTCTGCTACTTTATACATATTTGTTGGCTGGTTAACGCTGTAATCACTATTTATAGAAAATGATAGGTTTATTTTTGTTTGGGCTATTTTTTCTATGTGTTAAAATTAGAGCGAAGCTAGGAAAAGTAGATCAAGAAAACATTTTGTCAAAATGTTGTGAATGTAAGACCATACATACAGAATTGATTTTAGCCACTTTAATAACATAGTACTTAACCAAAAAGGTCCACCCTGTCTGGGCCTGCTTTGTAAACATTGCACTCATTCAAAAACCTCAAAAGAGTGAGGCTATATGGATGTACCATACAACCGTAGAATCTTTTGATACCAATACCAAGCCAGAACTATCCAGGATTTGGGTACAGTGAAATTTGGTCAATTGAATATTGGAAAATGAAATGCAATAGACAGTTGATTTAATAGAATTTAGAAATCCAAAGCCATTTGGATGCATAATCTAAGAATATAGATAGTTAATTGAATATCAGATATACAAATCATTTGGTTATTCAAATATTTTTTTCCATGACCATTTGTATAAAAACATTTAATCTGAATCCAAATAAATGCATAATCACAAATCATTACCTTCTACAGTCCAACACGCATGCCGTTAGCCCGGATATATGAATAGTGGAATACATGTGTTTCGTGGACTGGAAATGAGGTACACTTCTGACTCTAATATTGACATCTATAGCACACAAGCACAGAAGATTTCGTGACAACTTACAGTGTTCCAGCAAACGTTTGCTTGAGTGATTGTTGGCTTCCTGTGCACGTGACCAGCAGACTGGAAGTAAAAGCAGCAGTAAGCTAATGAGCTGACCCAACAGTCCTTTTTGTAGCAAGCCCCAGTTCTGAGTTTATGAACCCAACCAACAGTGTTTTACCAGGGTTGGCCCGTAGCTGCTCTTGTGAAAAGTGTCATTGAAAAATCTAATTTCATTTTGTTGATCTTTTAGCAATTTCCACAATATGGCTGTGCACCAGGAGGTGCTCCAGGGGCCCCTGGGGGTGCTGGTTACCAACAATACCAAGCACAATCAATGGACCACCTCTATGGATATTTTGCAGGAGTGGCTGGTCATGTAAGTCTGATTATATTTTGTGAGTGAGTTTTAAAGCCTGTAAAGATGTTCATGTACAAAAGAAGAATAACCTAGATTTGTTTAAAAAGAAACTTACTTCAAAAATCATGACATTCAAGTTTCGGGTTTAATTAGCAATTAATTACAAATGGTGGACAATTTGCCCTTCAATTCTATATTAGCCCTTGTATATTTGCATACATTTGTTGGTGTCCGATATTGGGTGCAATCCTCCCAACACTCACGTAATAACTAGTAACATTTCACCTTAGTCATAATTGTGATGTAGGCTTTTCAATATGACACTGCCCTAACCATTCCCTCCACTCAGCAAACTGAAGTGTGCTCCATGCCCCCCACCCAATCTGCCCTACCATGGATGGGTGCATTTTTAGCCATTCTGTCCCTGGTCTCTGGAATTCTATCCTGGAGTCCCTTTGACTTGCATCCTTCCATCCTGTCTTCAGAATTCACTTTGCAAAGAAAAATTACATTTGTATAGCGCCTTTCACGTTGGGAGGATGTTCCAAAGCGCTGGAGAGTCAGGGATCTGGACCTGAGACTTGGGGGCGAGGTTTAGGATCAGGAGGGCGGAGGGCAGGAATGGTAGGAGGGTGGCCGAAGGTGTGGTTGAAGAGGAGGATCTTAAGACATGCCTTGAAGGAGATAACAGAGGGGGCAAGATGAAGGAAAGGCTCGAGGACTTCTAGAAATAGTTAATAAATAAAATGCTAAACTTGCTAAAAATGCTCCAAGATCATTGGTCCAGAAAGCAATTCAGGTGCAGCACTCAATTCATATGTAACATTGGCAGACCAGATTTGTGTTAAGTGATTAGGAACTAAATGTCATTCCTAAGATACTCCTAACGTCAGATCTACAATGTGTCAAAGCCCCTCCTAAAACCAGTTGAATAATGTGCAGCCGTTCATGAATTTACATCTTGCATTCATTTAGATTCCAACAAAACTGGTCAAAGGTCAATACAGAACAAAAAAGGTTCTCCATCTAATGAAGGAAGGGAGTGATCAGTTATTGGCAACCATATTACATTGTCAGAAGTGCTGACTTTCGACTGAAATGTTACACCAAAGTCCTATTTGTTCTTAGTTGTGTAGCTTAGTCTTGCAAGCGAGAGGACCTGGGTTCGATTCCCGGGCAGGGCCAAATGTTGTGCAAGTTTCCTTACTCCACACGCCTGTTTATCTAGCAGTAAGTAGGAACCCAATTATTAATCGATTGTCGGATCGCTTTTCCGGGGGTAATCCCTACAAAAAAATAATAATTTGGTCACTTAATCCACGACTGTTTGTGGGACACTGCTGTGCGCAATCGGTTGCCACGTTTCACCCACAAAATATACGATCAATTCACTTTACAGTATATTTTGTGCGGCGCTTTAAGACATCTCGAAGATATGATGAGGCGCTACATACAATCCCTATGAATTACTTGGCAAGCATCTTGACACATTGTTTCCGCCAACAGTCACAAAAAACACGTCAAAGAGTTCTAATATATCAGCCCAGGTGACTTACTTTTTCTGTACTCAGATGGTAATTAACAACTGGAACAGGTTGCCAAGGAGTCCTGTAGCTCAGTGGTTAGAGCACTCGCCTTGCAAGTGAGACACCTGGGTTCAATTCCAGGCAGGGCAAAATCTTGGGCAAGTTTCCTTACTCCACACGCCTAATAAAATCCCTCCAAAACAAAACAATAATAAATTGGTCATTTTCAATCCACGACTGTTTGTGGGACACTGCTGTGCGCAATTGGCTGCCGCGTTCGCCCACAAATATATGGTCAATTCACTTTACAGCATATTCTGTGAAGCGCTTTGAGACGTCGAGAAGACATGAAAAGCGTTATATCAAATGCAAGGATTATTACTATTAACACAAAAAATATTTTTTTTTAATCTCTAGATGCTAAATGGCTTTCAGGTTTTCTTTTAACATATATGTTCATGCAATTTTCTGTTTCCTAAAAAACTTGTACTAGTATTACTTTGAAAGCAGTGTGGCAGAGGCGGGGAGGCAACCCTTGCCCCCATGAAAATATTTACGGCCCTCGATTCTTAACTTGCTGATGTTTCACTATTAAACTGCAACATGGATTCTGCATGCGTACATTTCATCAGGGGGCATCGCTTGTTTTTCTTACTCCAGCAGCTGTCAATCAAGCCAGAGACAGTCCAGGCCCCAGGCTGCCCTACTGTTGGCAAGAATGAGAAATGTTGCGCTTCTCTATTGGCGGTCTTCTCCTGACCATCATTGCTCTCCCAGCTCGGGACTCTGAGCTAAAGCCTATTTAAAGGGACAGGCACCAATTCACAACAATGTTTTTCTTGCATCAATATCAGGAGCCTAGATATATATATATATACCAGCCCTGAGTTGTTTTGTTCATCCTATCCCAAGTGCAATTTTCACTTCAAAGACGATTTTTAACAAGCTAAAGGGATTTGTAGTAGTAAAGGAAGGGCTTACTTGTAAGGAAACTATGTATTTATTATTTAACTAATGATGAAATAATGCTAAATTTGGATGTTAAGCAGTTGTTTCCTTTATTACAGAGAGCATTGAACCACCAACACTATTTGCACTAATGGTATACTTACACCAAGTTTTGTTTTTTAGGATGGCCAGATAGACTCTCAGGAGCTCCAGTCATGTCTTACTCAGGCTGGCATCAGCGGCAGTTACAAACGTGAGTTAGCAAACATTTGACACTTTGGCTAAGATCACTACTTTAGAATTCTCTTCTGCTCGGTGTGATTTCAGGTCTAATCTGAAATAGTTTCTGTGGAATACCAGTGGTGGAAGCTTCACACTGCTTTTATCTTTGAACTGTTTCCAGATATAAAAGATATGGGCCTTTGTCTGTTGTATTTCATTGAAAGACGAGGTGAGGACAATGCCAGAGTTGTTGGAACAACCATGGAAACACTCCGGCATTGCTATTGACATTCACAATACAAATTCTTTCTTCCTGTGCTCATGATAACCAGTCATAGATTTAGTTGCCTTTAGCAACACCCTGTTGGGATGCTTAATATGCAGATATATCAGCCCTACAAAACAAGAATTGTGCAAAGATGACCTTTGTAATTTTTAAAATGAGCCAATCGTGAGTTTTACAGTATTGAGTGTTTATTCACTCTGACCCTACCATTTAAACATTGTGTAATTTTTTTTGTAGTCCAAATGCATGCTGTCATCTGGATGCATATTTTCTTACTGGTTCACAGTGTCTGGGAGGGACATCTATTTCATTAAAATAAATGGGTTGATTCATACTTTGTCCTTACTTGCCAGGAAATCATTCAGGGACTAAAGCAAACACAGCTGTGGATTTTGCGATTAAATTTATTGGACATTACAAAATTCTTCATGATGTGTTTTTTAGAATTACTACATTTAGAAAATATGAATTGTCAAGACCAAGGAATGAAATCCACCTGCTTACATAGCCTTACATTTCAGATTTCAGTTTAGAGGAACTAAATTTCTGAGAGTACTGTTTGGTGGAATGGTTTTATGATGCCATACTGGATTAAACTACTGTGGAAAGATGTACAATAGTGCCAATTGCATGATTTTAAAACCTCTAGAAGAGAGATACAATTAAACACCATATAACTGCATGTTAATTATCTGCATGTCTGCTTACCCACATTGGGGCGTCGATGCATAATTATAGAGAAGCTTCAATGTGGTTCTATCCACGTGGGTGAGGTTACCAGATATGTGTTTTTTTCCTGAGCAGCACATCTGCGAATCAGCAGCAAAAGGTAAGTTTGTTAATTTGTTGGTTAGAGTGAAGGGTAAGAGGAAGTGGGGATAGAGAGAGAGAGACAGGCAGACATTTGTATTTTGTCTGATCTGATATTTTCAATGTTTCCTCATTCACAGTGTGACCTGTTCCATTTGGTGCAGATTTCAGGTTCTCCACTGTAGCGTGATAGAGTATTGTGCAGTATCATGGAATTGTGGAAGACTGATTTTCTGTCTCCCTCTCCCTTCACTGATTTACTGATCTCTTAGACACTCCCACGAAACCTCTGAACAGCCAGGTATCTCCTCACAGAGGGACGGGGGAGGTCACCAGCATTCTCTTGTGCGCCTAACAAAGAGGGGGATGTATTTAAATAAAATGAGCAATGAGTATGCATGATTAAATATTTAAGTTACGATTTATGAATTCAATATCAAAATGTTTATTCCTACACGTGTGACTTTTTTTACGATTTTCTTACACAGCATTCTGTCTGGAGACCTGTAAGCTGATGATTTCCATGCTGGATGTATCCTTTTTCAAACAATAAATCTTTGGTACAGAATTCTGCTGATAATAAACAGCAACAGGCACGTGTATTACAAGTGTGAACATTCTCTGAGGAGAAAATAGTTGATGGACTATCCTTTCATGCTTCACTACAGTAGATAATGTAATGGGACATTGCACAAGTTGTTTTCATGATTTAAAGTTTTCTTTGTGTCCTTCAGTGAGGTTTTTCTTTGCTTTCCCTCCTGAGTCCCTATGTGCATATTTTTCTGTGTTCCTATTTCTCTAGTTATTTGTAATCCTTGGTTCACAATGTAATGCAAGAACTTAAACCTACTTCAATCAAGTAAGCAATAATTAGTCCAGAGTCGATCTAAATTTCCATTGCCTCAGTACAGTTTAGTGTAACAGACATGCCTGATAAATAGTGATCTTCCTGTTTATCTATTTTTCTATTTCCTGTTGCATTTTGCCTTTGATTCACTAGCACTAGTGTAACTGTGCTTATTCCTGTCATTTAAGACTGGAAGTGGCTAGAGTAGGTGGCGAAAAGCAAGAAAATATAAGGAGCTGTGTAAGTTGGTTGAGGAATTTTTTACCACTAGCTGAAAATATAGGCAGAAAATTCACATTGATTTGACAATATTAAAATGCAAGTTTTTTTTCACTGCTAAATCTGGCCTCTGTTGATATTATGTTGGCTGCAAACATTTAATTAAAAAACGGGGAGTGACAGTAAAAGTACAGCAGACTAAAATGTGCGAAAAGAACGGTAAACCCAGGTAATATACAATGCCCAAGATGCATGTTTCATTCTGTCACTGATTTTCAAATATCAAATCAAAAGCAATTTCTGCAAAATGTTCCTCCCAAGTTAATCAACTAAGCCTGACTCAGTTGGTAGCACTCTCACCTCTGAGTCAGAAGGTTGCAGGTTCAAGCCCCTGTTGGAACTTTGAACTCACGGTCTAAGGCTGACACTCCATCGCAGTGCGGGGAGAGTGCTGCCTTGTTGGAGTGTTGTCCTTTGGAAGAGATGTTAAACTGTAATTTTCTTTCAAGCATTATTGTGATTTTGCAGGTTTAGTTCTGCTGGTCTATCATTCTCGTGGAAGGCACCTATAAAGCAATTTGAATTCTTAATGCTTATTAACAGTGCGATTGTTCTGGAACAATGGGCTTTTCAGAATTCAAAGAGCTCTGGACAGCGCTCAATGCCTGGCGCCAGAACTTTGCTACTTTTGATAGGGATAGGAGTGGCACCGTTGACCCCCAGGAACTACAACAAGCTATTTCTTCCATGGGTAAATTATGTTTGTCCCAATCGATTAAATTGCGCGTGTTTGTGCATGTGTTTTTCTTCCCTCTTAAAGTTGGGACATCCTCCTGATGTGAAAGGCGCTAATACAAATATAATGCTGTTGTTGAACATTCGTGTTCAAATCCCTTCACTCTCTGGCACCTCCCTACCTCTCCAATCTCCTCATTTCCCAATCCACCACCCGGTGCCTCCGCTCGACTGGCACTGGCCTCCTGCTTGTCCCTTGCACCCTCTGCCCCACCATCGCAGGTCGCCCTTTCAGCCAATATTCCCCGAAACTCTGAAATATTCTCCCTCAATCCCTCCACCTTGCCCCCTCTCCCCTTTTTCAAGTCCCGCCTGAAAACCTTCTTCTTCAACCGTGCTTACAGACACCTCTCACCCCACCAACCCCCGGCTCGGAGTCAAGCTCCGCCACTGTTAAGCGCTCTGAGACATTACCCTGCGTGGAGGGTACTATGTAGGTGCAAGTTGTTGTTGTTGGATTGCCAAAATATTGTAACTTAAGAATACTTTTTTTTGGTTACTTGTTTAATATTATGCTGTTGGTCTTTGCCTTCTAATTCTACCTGCTTAAAATCTCATTTCAAAACCTCACATAATATAAGAGCATAAGAAATGCGAGACAAAAAAAGACCAAGGGCTTTAGTTCGTGTCCAAAACGTTTTCTCACACCTTTTCCTTTTTCATGACTTTAACTACCAATGACATCTTTAAACCACCTCTGCTGCACAGCTACTGATTGCAATCCCAATGCTTTTTCTGAATCCCGGGATTTGGGAATTTTAATGCGCCAAATCTCGGGACCCTGAGACGCTAAATCTTACCTAGTGGAACACCAGGGAACTTAGCAAAGAGCACCAGTGCTGCCCAGAACCTCTCCCCGAACCACTCACTGACTCGCCTCCTTCCCTGCCTACCTCAGCAACACAGCGTCTGATAACAAGGGCTGACCGAGATGGGAGTTAGTGATGGGCAGATTTATCGACAAGAAGAGAAAGTGGTACAAGAAGAGAGAGTGACAGAAAAATGTCACTGGTGCATACGTATACTGAGAGAGAAAAGGGGGACGTGACGCAGGACTGGAAGAGTTAGTGACACAAGCATAGAGAGAGATGCGTACAGAAAGATAGACGTATATTCACAGAAAATGATCGAGGTTCATTTTTGTTAATATTTTGTTTTTGTTAATATTTTTTAATACAATCCTGGAATTCTCTTCTATAAATCCTGGGATTTTGGGAGCACTGTTATCAAAAAGAATCACAGGATTCTGGGATCAGGATTCCTTGGATTGCAGCCCTTATGCACGGCACTCTGATGACATCCATTTTTTGAAACATTGCATTTTGAAATGCTTAAGTTTTTTTTAAAAAACTGACTAAGTATTACCTGCTGTTTACCACTGAGGGTCCACTGTAGAACTTAATACAACATTTCTGAGATAATGTTTAAAGGAGCAACATAACCTAATTAAAATCACTAAAATTTGATACCCAAGCAACTTACATCTGAAGGGTTCTCTCTATATATTTTCTATACATTCTATTCCCTATATTGCAATTCTATAAATCTTACCAATGGTATCAAATGCACCTGGATGTGTTACTGCCATTTCCTTCTCTTTCCCTCCCCGTTGCTCAAAGTATCAAGCACTAAAGCAATACATGTGATTTTTTCATACAAATGAGTTTTTGTTTATATGTATTAAAATGTATTTTGTTTTAACAGTCTATCCCTTTCATTTGTTAGGATACAGATTGTCTCCTCAGGGTATGAATGCAATAGTAAAGCGATACAGCACTGCTGGGAAGATCTCATTTGATGATTATGTGGCCTGCTTTGTGAGACTCCGAACTCTCACAGGTAGATAGATACATGAATCTAAATGTCATTATGTTTTCAAAAACAGTATTTTTTATTTAGTGCCTTTCACATGAGTCTGAGTGGAAACCTGAATTGATAAAGTAAGGAGAAGGTAGCCAAAAGCACAGTTGAAGAGAGCTTTTCAGGCAGGGAGAGTGAAGTGGATGGGTTTCAGAAGAGAGTTTCAGAGAATGGAGACAAAGTGGCACGAACAGACAAGGGACATGAAAGGAGCCAGCGGTAAGGTGGGACCACACCATGAAGGCATTTGAATGTGAGGATAAAGATCTGAAAGTCAATCCCTGGGGGTCGGGAGCCAACAACATGGGGATGATTGGCCCAAGGAGCTTGTTGAAGGAGAGAAGATGCTATGCACAGGAATGCCGTTGATATCACTTCACAAAATAAATGACAACGGCATTTCTGTGCATAATGTGCTTACAACACCTAGGAAGTGTTGCCAGAAGTGACTTGGTAACCCCAAAAGAACTGACGAGTAGTTGTTTTAAGCATGCCTCATTATAACATAGAGCATTAATTTATCTACTCATACCTCCTCAATATAACATGATTGGCCTATATATATTCTGGATACAATTGTTCTGCAATACTTTGTGAAAACACACTTGAATATCCAGGGCTTGGTATTCACTTTGATTGAAATGGAGACATGTAAACAGCTGCTACTGAAGCTCTGCACCCTCAGCTGGTGGTAACACAAATAGACTCAGTGGGTTGTGATGTGTGTCTGACCTGTGGGGAGGATGATGGTGGCAGTGCTCTCACACTTTAATGCTGAGTTGCGCTGGTCACCAAGAGGCTTGCAAGGATTTCCTGGTACCTACTATCCAATCCACCGAGAGAGGATTCAAACCTTTGCTTGTTAGATGTCAAATGACTAACTTGCGACTCTTCTCATTGGGGGCAAGGTGGTGAGAGAGGTAGGTAGGGCCTCTTTGGAGCTGAATTGGCTCTGAAGTGATGTGCTTGGTAACAGAATGCTGAAATAGTCTACCCTCTGTGTCTTTGGTCCTGTTTCTGAGACAGGTGGGTTTGCAGTATTACAAGATACAGCCAGCCTGGCATTGCAGCAGATGGGACTTGGAAAGCCAGACCATCACTGAGGGGCAGGGGTTCTTCGCACTTAGCTTTTATTAAAATTACAAGAACATCTAACTAAGCTGCACAATCATCAGGCAGTTCACTTGATAGTGTTCACAATCAGCCTCCTTGCCAGAAAAATAGAAATTTCCGTTCCGGAGTGTAGCATGCAAATGTAGCTCTCTATCTGGATGCTCTTAAGCATGGCTTTTGGTTTCTATGTGTGTCAGATATGCGGCTGACGAAACACAAAGTACTTTTTTGCCATAAATTCTACTTTTTTTCTTTTCAGATGCCTTCAGAAGAAGAGATGCTTCCCAACAAGGGGTTGTTAATTTTGCATATGATGATGTGAGTACAGATGAGTACTTCTTTACATTTGTGTACTTATTTTAATAGACTACTTCCTCTACGTAAGGAAACGGAGAGTAGAATGGTTAACCAATCATCCTCCTTCTCCTGCCTCCATCCCCTTGCCCCACCTCTTGAGCTGAAACATAAAAACATTATTCAAGTCATGGCCAACCTTCTCTAAAATTATAGGATGCCCTCTGTATAATTTGCCTCCCATTATTGTGCTTCAGTGTCTATTGGTGTGCTTCAGTTTGCAATACTGTAGCTTTGTAGCATTGTTTCACCCGACCATCCAGATTATGTCATAGAAATCAACAAGCTTTCTGCAAGCGTGTGCAGTGATGTCTGTCACCAGTCATGTTATCAATGATTTTGAGACTCGGAAGTGCTGACCAGTAGCCACTGATATCTTATGGGTACCAAATACTACCTTATAACAGGTTTGTCCTTTATTTAGGAATGTGGAAGCAGCTTATCGTAGCGCTTAACAATGGTATAGCCTGAGCCCGAGCCAGGGGGAAGGGGAAGGTGACCATAGGCGCAGTCAAAAAGGAAGGTCTTCAGATGCGACCTGAAGATGGGGAAGGAGGGGGTGAGGCGAAGGGGTTGTTGGAGGGAATTCCAAAGTTTCGGGGTGTAGTGGCTGAAGGCACGGCCACCAATGGTGGAGCAGAGGATTCAGGGGGACACGGAGGAGGCCGAACCCAGTAGAGCGGAGGCAGCGGGTCTGCTGTGGGGAGAGAGGAGGTCAGAGAGATTGGGGTGTGCCAAGGAATGGAGGGATTTAAACACTAGAGTGAGGATTTTGAAGTCGATCTGCTCTGCGACAGGGAGCCAGTGGAGTTTGGCAGGGACTGGAGTAATTGGGGCACGAAGTTTGGTGCGGGTGAGAATGCGAGCGGCGGAGTTTTGAATGAGCTGGATTTTGTGAATAGTGGAGGAGGGGAGACCGGTGAGGAGGGTGTTAGAGTAGTCCAGCTGAGAGGTGACAAAGGCATGGACAAGGGTTTTGGCAGTTTTTGGGATGAGGTACTGTTGGAGATAGGCAATGTGGCAGAGATGGAAGAAAGCGGTGCTGGTCAGGGACCGAATGTGGGGGAGGAAGGATAATTGGGGAGCAAACCTGACTCCAAAGTTGCGCACAGGATCGGAGCGTTTTAAGGACAGGTCGGGTAGGTTGAGGAGGTTGGAACATTTCTAGTACATTTCTAGAAGGAAAATTACTAGCAGTGACCATTAGGTGTTTCCTTCTGTTATTTTGAAAGAAAGTTTAAACTCTCAAATATATTAAATGAGCATTTGTGAAACATTTTTCCCACTTATGAGAGACTGTCTAGTTAAATCAAATTTTTTAAAAAAAAAACACTGGCAGTATTCTGTTTATTTAAGTTTCACCAAAAAAAGATTAAATTAAAAACTTAGGTGCACTTCATTAATAAAAACATTTTTTGCCTTTCAGTTCGTAGCATGCTCTGAGTCAGAAGGTTGTGCATTCAAGCTCCATGCTAAGACTTTAAACTCACAATCTAAGCTAACGCAATGTAATGCGGGGAGAGACTAAATTGTTGTAGGTGCTGTCCTTCAAATGAGACATTAAATCAATGTCCTCTCTGCTGGTTCTGATGGACATTAAATATCCCATGGCACTGTTCAATAAGAGTAGGGAATTTCTTCCAGTGCCCTGGCTGACAATCCGCCAGCTAAAATTGGTCATTCACTTTACGTCTGATTGTGGGACATTGCTGTGTGCAAATTGACTGCCGTGTTCACCTACAAAATAATCACTTCACTCTACAATATAGGCGGGTGGCTAGGGCTAATGCTTCCCCCACTCCCTCAAATCTACCTACAGCTCACTTCTTTAAGGGGAGCTGGGAGAGGAGAGCCCTGAACTGTGAGGACCACATCCAGTCCTCTGAACAGCCACAGCCTGCGGTCCACTTTTGGTCCGCTGGCTTGCTCAATGGGGCCTATATACACTCAAATACAGAAATTAAATATGTGAGTGAATCAAAAATAGGATTATTGTTGATGTGGCACATCATCAGAACATCTCAAAGCAGTTGCCTGTGGAGTGTATTTTGCATTGTATTTTTCTGGGCAAGTAAATAAGTACACTTGTTTCAGGTGAAATTTGCCCTTCTCAGCAGAGAGCCTTAGCTGCTTAAGTAGTGAAAATTCACTAAAATAAAAGTTGGAGTGGAGTCTGTCACAATAATTTCTAAATAATATATTTTTTAAAAATCATACAATGCCTGGTTTCATTCTTTTTGTCATAGTAATATCCTGATCTGATGGGGTGAAGTGGCTGGAAAAGGTCTAGGTCAATTGTGATGAATGATGTAACTATAAGATGACGTAACAGTCATTCATTCCACTTACTTATGATTACCAAATTTAGTTCCTTCAAGTTTTCTCCCACCCCACACCACTTATAAGAGGATTGATTCTCACTTCATGTTTGAATAAAAACATTCAGAAAAGACGAAATTATTTTTTTTTAAATAAAATCTATACATGATGTATAAACTAGCTGAATTTACCAACGGAAATACTATTATGGCATTTGGATGGCCAGGTGACAAAATGCCATGTTATGATCACTTTTCGGGGTAATCCTTAAATAAAATTAATAATAATAATTTCGTCACTCAATCTATGACTGTTTGTGGAACACTGCTGTGCGAATCAGTTACCACGTTTTACCCACAAAATATACAGTCCATTCACTTTACACTATATTCTGTGAAGCGCTTTGAGATGTCTCAAACATGTGATACGGCGCTATACCAAATGCAAGGATTATTTTTAAAATATATTGTAATGACTCCATCAGAGATTGGTTAAAACTGGTATGCAGATCTTATGTATAAATATATAAATTAAAACAAATATCGACATGGATGCTACAGTGAGTGTCTCAAAGGCAGTTATTAACTTGATGTTAATGTGCATTTAGACAACTGAATCTAACCCTTTTGAAGAAAGATTGCTTTTAATTTTTTTTAATCTAACTTGCAGTTTAGTACATGTAGTTAAGCCTTCCAAGACGCATGACGTTTCAGTATAGGAACACTTAAAAAATCGTTGAAGCCATTATTTTGGCTACATTGTACTTACAATGTTAAGACCTGTATAACAAGCATTATCATTGCTGTTTTATAAATTTGTATAAAATGCAAGCTATAACATTCACATGTTTTTCTAATTTCTTTCAGTTCATCATATGTACCATGTGCATCTAGTTGAAACCGGACAGTTGACTTTTTTTTCCTCCAAAAGAACCTAACTCTGCAATCCATTCACTGTCTATTAGCCTGCTCTTTATATGCAGTTATGTAATACATATATAGAGAAATATGCATGGTTGGTATGTATCCAAATGTTGATGATTCCATTATGTTTCATTAAAGCCAATATTGTGAAATTGTTAGCCTTTTAATATCTAATAACACAATTTTTGTACTAAATTGTCAATGGTGAGGATACTACTTTTGTTAAATGTTTTACAAGCTTGTAAAAACACCAAAACAAATATAGGTTCCATAATTTTATTTCATTAAAATACACGAGTTATACTAATTTTGTGTGTATGGCTTTTTTTAAAAAACAATTAATGAAAGATGACTCTCGGAGGGAAGTAAAGATGACACAATAAAATAAAATGCCCTTTATAATAATAATAATGCTTACATTTTGTATTCAGTACTACCCCATTATCTGCATATGTTGGCAAAAATCCACTCAAAAGTCCAATAGATCCCAATCCTTGCCAGGTTTCCTATTGAACAACGGATTGATTTCAAGATCCCCAAATGCACCTTATGCCCTGGCACCTGCCTATCGTTCACCCATAAAATAGTCACTCCACTTTACAATATATTCTGTGAAGCACTTAACAATGTGACAAGGTGCTATATCAAATGCAATGATTATTATTATTACCTCTCTGACCTACTTGCACCCCACTCCTCCCTCTACCTCCTTTGCTCAGTTGGCTTCAGCTTCCTGCATGTCCCTCTTCCCCTCTGCTCCACTGTTGGTGGCTATTTTCAGCCACGAAGCACCACAAATATGGACCTCCCTGTCTAAATCCCTTCAGCTTGCTCCCAATTTGCCTGACTTGAGATCGCATCTGAACCATGTATATGGTCGCCTCCCCACCCAACCTCAGTGTCAAGCTCTTATCATTAAGTTCTCTGAGATACTACCCTGCATAAACAGCACTAGATAAATGTAAGTTAAATTTTTTTTTGCTGGCGTAAGAGGTTGGCTGAAATGAAGTAATGGAAGAAAAACATATTCACTTTACAATGGTATCATGTAATTGATGTCAAGTGTATTGACTGTATTTGTAACCAAACGTGACAGCCAATTTTCTCACAGCAAGATCCCACAAACAACCATGAAGTGAATCACCAATTTATCTGGAGGATTGTTAGTTCAGACACCAGGAGAAACTGTGTTAAATAGTAGCATAGGATCATTATTTACTCAAAGAAGCAGACACATAGCTGAGGCTCTGGCTAAAGCATGAATACCAAGATATTTATGCCGCGCACACCTCTCCTCCCACTCCCTCTTCGAACCCCTCCAGTCCAGTTTCCGCCCTGCCCACAATACAGAGACTCAAATGACATCCTCTCTTATCTGTGACCAGGGCTCCCTCTGCCTCCTTGTCCTCCTGGACCTCTCCGCCACCTTCGACACAGTCAATCACGCCATCCTCCTCCACCGCCTTTCCTCCGTCGTCCACCTCAGTGGGACCGCACTCACCTGGTGCGAGTCCTACCTCACAAACCGCCAGCAGTACATCTGCACAAATGGCTTTTCCTCTCGCTCTCACCCGGTTACCTGCGGGGTACCCCAAGGGTTCATCCTTGGCCCCTCCTCTTCCTAATCTATATGCCCCCTCTTGGGGATGTCATCCGCAGACATGGGACCCATACTCTTTGGCTCTCATCAACGTCTTAAATTGTACGGTTCTCACCTCCTCCACCTACCCGACCTGCCCCTAAAACTCCAAACCCGTATGCAACCTAGGCCTCAGGTTCGACCTCCAATTATCCTTCCTCCCCCACATCCAGTCCCTCACCAGCATCGCTTTCTTCCAGCTCCGACGCATCGCCCGTCTCCACCAATATCTCACCCCAAAAGCCGCCAAAATCCTGGTCCACGCTTGTCACCTATCGGCTGAACTATTAAAATGCCCTCCTTGCCGGTCTCTCCCCTCCACTACCATTCATAAAATCCAGATCATCCAGAATTCTTCCACCCCCATTCTTACCCGCACCAAACTCCACTCCCCGATTACCCCAGTCCTTGCCAGACTGCACTGGCTGCCTGTCCCAGAGAGGATCGATTTCAAGATCCTCTCTTGTTTTTAAATCCCTCCACTCCTCTGCACCCTCCTACCTCTCTGACCTCTCTCTTCACAACAGCACCCGTTGCCTTCGTTCCTCCGGGTCTGGACTCCTCCTTGTCCCCCGAATCCTCCGCTCCACCACCGGCGGCTGTGCCTTCAGCCACTATGCCCCGAGGCTCTGGAACTCCCTTCGGCTCGTCCCCTCTCTTCCTATTTTCAGGTCTCGGCTAAAGACCTTTCTTTTCGACCGCGCCTTTGGTCACCTTCCTCCCCCTGGCTTGGCCCCGGGATCCGTTACTGTGAAGCGCTCTGAGATGCTGTCCAGCGTGGAGGACGCTATATAAATTCAAGTTGTTGTTGTTGAAGATATGAGACTTGAATATGACGCTACTCAACTCTCTTCCTCCCACCTTCGGTACCCAGTGAGAAATTTTATACAGTGGATACACCTTCCACTATATAAAATTTAAATTGTTGTTGAAATGATAGGCCAGTCACCTAACATTTGTGGAAAACATGCAAGAGTTATACAGCAATCAATCATGTGTTTGTGAATAGCTTCACACATTCTAACATCTCTTAATTGTTTGGCTTTGTAGTGAAACTCCAGACCAAACTCCTGATCACAAACACTAGCTCAGGTTCAGATCCCTGGCTGTCCAGCGCCTTGGGACGTCCTCCTGACGTGAAAGGCGCAATACGAATGTAATTTGTTGTAGCTCCACCATCGTGCATCAGACTTTCAGCATATCTGCCCTAATACCTCAATGGTACTCTATCCCACAGTCCCTATGCATTGCCCCCTTCAAGGTCTGCCTCAAGACCTTCCTCTTTAACCATGCATTTGGTCATCTTTCCCTCCCATGCCTCAACACCACCCTCAGCCCCCACCCCTACCTCGGGTGGAAGCCCTGGACTGTCCAGCCCCTTGGGCCGTCCTCCCGACCAGAAAGGTGGTATATAAATGTAAATTTGTTGTCTTTATTCATATACGTGGAGTCCTGTAGCTCAGTGGTTAGAGCACTCGCTTTGCAAGCGAGAGACCTGAGTTCAATTCCAGGCAGGTCAGGGCGAAACCTTGGGCAAGTTTCCTTACTCCACACAGAGCCTAATAATAATCCCTCCAAAACCAAAAACAATAATAAATTGGTCATTTTCAATCTACGACTGTTTGTGGGACATTGCTGTGCGCAATTGGCTGCCGCGTTGCCACAAATATACAGTCAATTCACTTTACAGTGTGTTCTGTGAAGCGCTTTGGGACGTCCTCCCGACGTGAAAAGCGCTATATCAAATGCAAGGATTATTATTATTATTATTATTATACAGTATTACTTGACACTCATCCTGCACTCCACTGCCCAATGCTTTATTTGAAGGGACTTGTTAGAAGGTCAATGTTCATGGCCAAGCAACAATTGGAGAACTGAAAACAAATATTGTACCAAAGAAACATTTGAAAACAAAGTGCTTATGGGCCTGAAAAAAAAATTGAACATTTAATGTGCACTTACATTATTACCCTACCTCTCTTGACCTCCTCTCCCCTCAAAACAGTACCCGTTACCTTCATTCCTCCGGGTCTGGTCTCCTCCTTCAGCCACTATGCCCCGAGGCTCTGGAATTGCCTTCCTCACTCCCTTCGTTTCACTCCCTCCCTTCCTATTTTCAGGTCTCAGCTGAAGACCTTTCTTTTCGAACGCGCCTTTGGTCACCTTCCTCCCCTTCCCCCGGCCCCGGGATCCGTTGCTGTGAAGCGCTTTGAGACGCCGTCCGGCATGGAAGGTGCTATATAAATCCAAGTTGTTGTCATTGCAATTTGGCTGGTTATATTTTCAGAGAGAGGGTCGGTGTAATGATTTAACAATAAACCCTTTATCTCCAAAGTGACCAAAACCAGTCTAATCCCTCTGAAAATGATTGCAATTCCCATGATGTGTCATTAAATCTACCAATTTCTGCTAAATTTGACTCTTTTGTTCACTATGTAACCTTGAATTGTAGACACCTCACGTTACAGGCCTCTTATTGTTTGAAATTAAATAGCACCCAAATCCCAAACTCATTAATTGAGGGTAAAATAGGCCTAACCTATCGCCTGCCCTCAAAAGCACACCATAGATTGGAGACTCACATTAAGTTTACTCCCCTAATGTGATTAACTTGCTGATTTCAGGGGTTTTTTTGCAGTCTTTTTTCAATAGTGTTCAATCAGGATAAACACCAGCCTGATCAACCTGCTAATGAAGTCAAAATTCTTCAGGCTATTTATTGACTTTACTTGTCAGTGCCCACTCGCCAGTTGCTCACATATGGGAGGGAGAAAAAGCAATGCTTTTGAAGCATTCCAATGAAAATTGTTTCCTCCAGTTACACACTCCACGGAGCACCCCGGATTGAGGCCAATCAAAACCATTCTATGGAAAATATAGGAAAGGTTATTTCACTCATTTTCTAAATCAGCATCTTTTCCACTGTCAGCTTGAGGGGAGAACATCAAATTGCTGACAATTCAGTATTCTTCTACTCGAATGGTACACTAATATATCATGTCATCAAGCTTAGTGTGATGAAGGGCATTTCCAGCTAAAAGCTGTAAATCTAATGTGTTCCATTCCATTAGCCACATTGTGGCTGGAATTTAAAATATTACAATTTTGTACTGCAGCTACAAAAATGTTTTGAGAGTTGAATCTTCATAGCAGCAGAACTAAAATCATCTATTTGGCAAAGATCACTGTTCTTTTAATATATTCACAACCTCGGTTACCATTCTCCCCCCGCCAGCCCCCCACCCCAAGTGGCAGCACTAGTTTCTTTGAATAGGCAAGAGTAACAATTCAAACAATTTAACAGATCAATGAAACAACTGGAAAGTCTCCTACAAGCAATTAAAATATTAATTTATCAATTGTCATGGTCATGTAAAGTTTTGTATAGCGTAAAACCATAATCAATACTATGACTGATTGGAATTTACAAGAACTGTACAAATATTTTTGGATCTGTACGAATAGTTCCAATCGACCAGAATCACCTTGTGGTAGCTGTATTCAATTTGCTTTCACTTTTGATTTGGAAAGACCATTTGGACCAACGACAGCAGCACTTCTTCGAGCGTAGTTGGCATTAATGCTGCTTTCTGCTCAGTAATGGCCACTTCAAAAGTGCGCTCTCCAACTGGATTAAAATTGAAATGGCTACTCTGAAAGCATTCCTCTAAAGTGCTAATTCCAGACTCAAGGAACGCACGAAGCAAGCAGGCAGACTATTAATGGACTGGCAGAGGAAACACATCCTCTCAGCCTTGAATTATGCAGCGCTGACCTTTGCTTTGCTAATCCTTGACGACATGTGACCGTCTGCAAACACGTTCCAACACAGAACCGAGACATTATGACGTAACAGTTGCAAAGAACACACAAACTACTCTCCTACGTTCTGATGTACAGTTCTGGTGCGGCCGAGATGGTGAGTTAAGACCCAAGAAATATTGAACCGGTGAACAAAACATAAGTGATGCATAATCACCTTCCAGTTATCCATCCATGAAGCCTTTATGAAGAAGGAATATGGACACAGGAAGAACTCTTTTGGGGCACTCCTATTCTCAGTCCAGGAGATTTCCTCACAAACAGGTCAAGGTGGGATTCTTACCAATTTTACTGAAGGAACCTAACAATGCATTTGGCTTATCCACAATGGTGATAGGCAGGGAATCATTTCTTATTGAAAAGGAATGTAACCCTCCAAATTTCATGGATGACAACGCAAGCAAAAATCTTCACGAAGACAATGTGTTCAGAAATTCTTCACTGATAAGTTCAACACATGCGCAAGTACATACAACACAGACGCTCCCAGGAGTAAGAACCTATGGACATTTAGAATGGTTCCATTATGAACTGCCAGTACCACTCTACCCATCTTTCTGGGATGTTCTCACAAGTAAAGACGGTCCAAAAAAGGCTGAGCAAAATTTTCCAGGAAATGAAATGATCGTTGAAGAAAACGGTAATATGTGCATGTCAATTCCTCGTGCTCTGCCAGCTCTTGAACCATTCAAATGCATCATTACTGCTCATCGAAAGACATCAAAATCACAGAGGGCAACTTTCTCTCAGTTCCTCATCAATGACTATAAATGTGTGAATTTTGAACCATCTCTGACACCATACTGGAAGCAGGAGATCTTCGTTCCATGTCCACTCAAAGAAGCAAAGTATAAAATTCAATGGATTGTGCAGTACAAAAAGCCAAAAGGACGTTAACTAAATCGCATAGTGATTTAAACAGGTTTGGAAAAACACTTTAGAAGTTCAGAAACAAAGTAAATCGACGTTTATTNAAAAAAAACTTCCCGGACAATGCTCGGAGTACATAGATTTTACAATTGATAGAGGGATTCATACAATCCTCAATTTCATCCCACACCAACGGTTCACATCCAGTAAGATTTTTTTGGTTGAAATGATGGAAATTCTGAATATATGTAGAGGCTCCTAGGAGAAAATGTAGTTTCTTACAATTCCTCTGACTTCATTCACTTGTAGGCATTTGCTTTATGTTTAGGCAAGAAGGTGAAGTTAGATGGAACTGGACCCAATAGCATTTCACTGCAACACAGATATACAATTGAGTCTTAGAATCAATGTAAATATGTAATATTACATTTAGGTTTTGAAATAAATGTATTATAAAAGCAGAACCTTCTGCATTAATATTAATAGGTACACTAGTCATGCAAGAGCCACGAGGATTAAAACGTATATTGCCACATTTTTCAGATGGTGGAATATTGCTGTGAAAATGAGTTTGTGAGAAAAAACTGTATTTGTAAGAAACTAAGCAAAATGTTAGCAAACTTAATTTTATAGCAAAATGTTCATACATAGACTCATTTAAAATAATCTAGAGAATAACATTGCAACATTAAATTGACTTGGTAATTGAATTATCCTTTGACTGGAGCATCACTTAGCCTTAACATTTCAAAAGCTTGTGACCTTACCTTATCTTGATCCAGTCATACACATTTTGACTAGCCATCAGCGTCTCCAAATAGTCTCTGCCCAAATAGTAAGGAGGCCTTTCATTGATTTTCTGAGGCACATGTTCCAGCACACCTACTGGAATGTATCTAAAAAGAGAAGAAAAGTAACATGAATCTTTCTACAGCAAAATTGGATCATGTTCACATGCAATGTATCAATGCTAATTTTACAAACCGCCCTTTACCTGCATAAGAATGATAACCACTCTAGGAGGAATGTTCTACTCTTTTCCACTCCTTGTGTGTCAGATCCCCAATGCTCCAGACCGTAGTCCCTGAAATCCTGTAGAATTTCAAACCTCTCTTGAGAAGAGATGTCCCAGTGTCGTTGCTCTTTGATCTCCGTGAAAATCCAGGGCTTAATAAGTGCTCCCCTAGAATTAAATAACACCTCTGACATATTTGTAGGTAATGGCTCATTTTGTATTTTTCAGGAGTCCATTATACAGAAGGAAAACGACTTTACCACTAGATATTTTGTCTCCTCCAGCATATCTATTCAAGGTAGCTAGTGTATACAGTCAATCATAAATAATTAGTTTAGAATCTGTGAAAGCCAATATTTAGCCAAATTCTTTTACAGTAGGTCAAGACCAAATACAAATAGCTACACTTTCCCTCTTGTATAATGTTAATAGTGGCACGTAGATCTAGGTTTGCATTTCAATATTTCTTTCAAAAATACATTAAAATTCAACCCAAAATTCTTGATTTAGGGTTGAATTTTGACAAAAGCAGATAAGACTAAATATTGAAATGCCGACTGCCTGAACTGAATATGGAAAAATTAGATCTTCATCTGTACCACAGTTGTAATAGTTTTCATTAAGAAGTTTTAGTACAAGAAAGTGAATTGGATTAAAATCCTGTTTCACAGTATTTATGATTGTTTATTCAAAAACCATGTGGCACTTTGCTGACTGCTGGAATGTCTTCTGATAATGTTAATGAAATCAGTAAATAAAAGTCTACTTTAAATGAATGGGTCAACAATATTGTTTTCACTAATAATTTGTTGGGCAGCAATGCCAATATAACAAATTTCATG
Source organism: Callorhinchus milii (assembly GCF_018977255.1). NCBI lineage: Eukaryota > Metazoa > Chordata > Chondrichthyes > Chimaeriformes > Callorhinchidae > Callorhinchus > Callorhinchus milii. The sequence goes on along the minus strand of NW_024704743.1, from coordinate 72,987,755 downwards.
CCTCTCAACAAATACTCTCCTTTAAACAGGTTGCTAAGGTAGATGTAAACACATAAAACCACCAGAGTCTAGTTTGCATTTATAATAAAAAATAATCCTTACATCTGAAATAGCTCTTTATCAGATTTTCGAAACATCTCAAGGTACTTCATAGCATATACTGTGAAGTGAATTGACTGTATATTTTGTGGGAGAAACGCGGCAGCCAATTGTGCACAGCAGTGTCCCACAGACAGTCTTGGATTGAGTGACCAAATTATTATTATTTTTTAAAAATGGATTACTACCTCTGGAAAAGCGATCTGCCAATCGACTGACAGCTGAGTTCGTACTTACCGCTAGGTAAACAGAGACACATGGTTTTTTTCTAGGTAAATATAATATTAATTTGTATAGTGCCTTTCACGTCAGGATAATCAGGGGTTTGGACCCAAGCGGGGTGGGGGGGGGGAGTTGTGGGGGGGAACAGGGAGGGTAGGAAGGTGGCCAAAGGCACGGTCGAAGAGGAGGGACTTAAGACGTGCCTTGAAGGAGGCAAGGGAAGAAGAAAGGCAATGCGAATGTGGGATGGAGTACCAAAGGGTGGGAGCAGAGAAGCTGAAGGCCTGACTGGTGATACTGGGGCGGGCCGGGTGCAGGACGTGGAGCAGGCTGAAGCTTACTGAGCGGAGGGAGCGGACAGGTTGATAAGGGGTTAGCAGGTCACAAAGGTAAAGGTTTCTTTTTCTAAACATTTACTCCAAGTCTTTGGAATTTGCATAGATACACACCTTGCAATCATAATTCCAGACACCCCTGTTGTCTTTGCTTTGTTGGCATCTTCAAATGACAGTATATCTCCATTTCCTGAGGAAAATTAAATATTTTGATGAGACACAACAGATCTATAATCTTTCAACCTAAATTTTCAAATCCCTTTATACTAGCAGCACATAGTGAGTACTGTAGTACAAATAGTTACCATTACCCTTAACTATCTAAATAATCACCTTAAACTATCTGGCAGAGAAAAATAGTTATGTCAGACAGATATAGCTCCCATATCAATACTGAGCTATGTTAAATGAGATACAACTTGCATTATGCGTCCTTCATGCAGGATAGCATCTCGGGAGCGCTGCAGAGATATGCTGTTCGAATGATCTTTTCTGCCATGCCCAACATATTTGATGAACAAAGTCAGAACATCCAAGATTAGAATGTTTTTTTGTTTGGGGTGAGGTGTCCTGTTGGAAAGATCTTTGGGAGGAAAATTAACTGTGAATTTTACAAGTCAGAAAGCTTTCTGTAAATCTACAAGTGAACAGTATAATTAGATGCAATTTGGTTCTCCACCCTCATCTGAGAACATGTTGATACTACAGAAAGTAAGAAACGTGTTAACTGGAACTATTAAAGTGCAGTTGAAATGCACAACATAGAGCAATGGTCAATTACTTAATATACAGCATCAAAGTCATACCCACCAAAAAGTGGCATTGGATTAGCCAGTCGAGCACAGTCATTAATGTAGTCCCAGTCTGACAATTTAGTATAACGTTGTTCCCGGGATCTGCCATGGAGCTACAACAACAATTTGCATTTATATAGCACCCTTCACATAGGCTAACATCACAGTGTTTCACAGTGGCAACTGAACACAGAGCAAGGGGGAAAGTAACCATAGGCACAATTGAAGAGGTAAGTTTTAAGACTGATTTAAAAAAAGCGAGAGAGGAGAGCAAGGGGCGAGAGGAAGGATGAGATTGAGAGATAGAAGTTGGGAGTTACAGAGGTTAGGTTGACTGAAGTGATTGCAGTGGCTGAAGGTTCAGCCAGCAATGGTGATGTGGAAGGAGGCTGTGAGTCATGAAGCAGGGATAGGTGGGGAGGCAGACCGGAGAGGAGCAAAAAGGATGGGTAATGGAGGAGAGAGAGGTCACTAGAAGACAGGGTACAGAAGAGGAAAATTGTGGAGGGTTAGTAGAAGGAAGCAGGAAGAGGATGACACAAAAGCAGAAAATGTAACACAACAACCAAAACAACAAGTTAGCTATGTCCTACAGGTTAGTTACTTTAAAATCGCAATTATGATTTTCATGTCTGTATGCCTTTGATTTCTTTATTTCAGAATTTCCAGTTGTTATATTTCAATAGGTTTACAGTATTTGGAAACTTAAAACAACTGTAGCACTTTCAAGCAGTAGTAGATTATCTAACTGGCCTGTCTACCCATTCAACATCCCCAAAAAGGGACTCTTTCATTTCCACAAACATATCTAGTTTCTTTTTTTTTAAACATTGTTTGGCTATCTATGCTGTTAAACTGTTCCAAAATGCCAACCACTAATTAACTAAAAATAAATTGCTGTACATCCTAGTGGCTGTTCCTGTGCTTACTTTGAAGCACTGAGCCCTTGTTTATAAAACTATTTGAAACTACTCTGTCCCCAGACCTGAAACTATTCAGTTGTACTTTGAATATGAGTGTATAGTTCGGTAATCTTATTGACCTGTCAGCCTGAGGTACAGTTTAACCAGCAATAGAACATGAATCAGATGTCAGGGTTCACTGAAATCATTTCACTATTTTGTTTCCACTAGAAACTCTGACAAGATCAGTCATGAAATAATTGCAGCAAACAATATGCTTTGAGATGTCTCAAATACATGATAAGGGACTATATCAAATGCAAGGATTATTATTAAATGTACTTACAGTAACTAGAGAAACCCCCCAATCCCTTAGATTGGGTATTAATTTGTGAGCAATGTTGACTTTTTCATGTACTCCAGTTCTTATTTTCACAGTGAGTGGAACATCCAGTACCTATAATAAGTCACGGACACACTTTGGGTTTCACACAAAGAAATGTGGATTTTTAAAAAAAAATTGTAGACTTTCTTCTCACCATCCTCCCTCCCACCCAACCCCAAATAAAAAATAGAAACTACTTACAGAGTTCATTCCTTTCACAATCTGCTCAAACTTGTTTAATCGATTCATTAATCCACAGCCACCTCCCTGTAAAGGGTTGCCATTATTAGATGAAAAGTTTGCAAATAAATCCATGTGCTCAACAAGCAAAGTTTGTATACATTTAACATAAGAAATGCTAGACCAAAAAAGACCAAGGTCCACCTAATTCGCCTTTCACCTTCCTAGCGGTCGCATGCACATATGTCCCAAAATACCTATGTACTATATCCCATAATGTTATTTCCTAAAAGAAAACTATCTAATCTGTGTTTGAAAGAATCAACATTTCCTGCTTCAACCGTCTTCCTAGGGAGCTTGTTCCACAGGTTCACTATTCGCTCACTGAAATAGTGTTTGCGTATTCATTCTGAATTTACCCCCTTGAATTGAAGGTTGTGTCCTCTGGTTTTACTATTCTGGACAATTTGAAACAATCTGTCATTATCTGTATTGTCTTGCCCCTTTGGAATCTTAAAGACAGCAATCATGTCAGGGTCCTACTTACTGCTAGGTAAACAGGTATGTGGAGTAAGGAAGCTTGCCCAATGTTTCGCCCTGGCCGGGAATCGAACCCTGGTCTCTCATGTGCTCTAACCACTAAGCTACAGGACTAATAGCTCCTATCTCATGTCCTTCTCCCTCTGTTACATGTTTTTCCATTGTTTTCCTCTATTGGTGATTAGTCAAAATATGTCTTAAAGCCATATTCTTCTATATGTTCTTCTACAGCAATGCACTGCTTTTGTAACAAACAGTTAAACATACACATTCAAATTTGTTGGTGGAAAACTTACCTTGTGATATACAAGATCTATTGGGCATCCCACATTAATATCAACAAAGTCCACATTTATAGTCTGGTTTAGAAGTTCTGCACATTTTGTCAAAGTGTCAGGAAAAGCACCCTCTAGCTGTAGGAAAGAAAACATTTTAGCACACTTCCTGCAAAAAGTTACATAGATTTACATTGACTGCACAGCACTGAAAGTGGCTATTTAGCCCAACCAGTCCATGCCAGAGTTTATACTCCACATGTCTACACCCACTCCGTCCCTTGCCCTTCTATTTTTCTCCCTCATGTGTAAAAGCAATTGATCACAATGGGTTGGGGTTGCTTCCTCACATTTTGCTGTTTGCTAACACGGGTGAAAAACCCTAAAGAAAACACATTTTGGTAGTTGTGGAATCCCCTTTTTATTTTATTAATCATAGATTTCTACTTCCCTTTGCTTTTTATTATTGATAAATGAAATCAGAAGTCTGATACAGTTCATAGAGGGTCAATATGTTACAATACTGGAATTTCTTATGAGTCACTGACATCATTTCCTGCGTGCAGAACGCACATGCAGAACACAGGAACTGATGTCAGTGGTGACCTCGCAACACAGAAAGCAGACATTTATAATGTGGGAAGCTGGATGGACCAGGCGTAGCTCGATCTTCCCATGTAACATAGGCCCACAGTGTACCTATGCTATAAGTGGGCCTGCAGTCAGACCATCTTTTTATGGAGTTGAATTATATTGAAAATTTAGTGCTGGAAATACATTCCTTTAAAATGACCATCTTCACGAAAATATAGAGAGACTACTCCAGGTGACTCATCCTCTAATTGGCCACACAGAAATGAACGCTAATGCTCTCACTGACACTTTAATAGAATGGTGAAGATAAGGACCGCATTGATGCGGGTACTGCCAGTCTAAACACATCATAGCACACCAGGGCACACATCCTTCAAGTAAAGAATAAGTAACTGCTGAATGCAACACAAACCTGAACTCCAAAGATATCTTCCGTATAATGACGTTTCAGGAGTGCCCACTCAGAAGACTGGCCTTGCAAAAGGTTTGTACACATTGCCATCTCACCACAAGTGATGTCAGCTCCAAACCTTTTACATATTCGACGGAAAGGTAGATTTCCACACTGGAAAGAAAGGAATTGGAAAAGGTTGGTGATATCAGATTTTTATTGTGAAGTGAGACAAACCAAAAAGACAGCACAATAGAGCATTTCTCCATTCCTTGGTATTTGTATATCTATCAAGACTTCTGGGGGTTAGAACTATAGAACCTCACAACTAAGATTTGGCCCATCATGTCTGTGTTGGCTCTTTTAAGAGCAATCCCTTCAATCCCATTTACCTGCACTTTCCCACAGACCTGCATCAAAGCCAACTTTGACTAGTTGGCGAAAAGCATTCAACAGCAACCAGACAGTAAACACACTCATCCTCCAAGGAAATGTGGCGACTTCATAACCTAGCTATTTGGCAAGGTACAGAGCAATCGTCAGGGATTGAAACTGCATCATCTCACTGAGTGCACTGAATATTAGTTCAGTCACCTTGATTCTCCATTGTAACCTGTCCTGGTCTCAATTTAAGATGAGTGATAATTGCCTACCAAAGGCATAGGTGTTCTGACCTCAAAGAATAATCTTTCATCCATTTTGGTGTAATTTCAGCAACTTGGAATGCACGAACTGAACTGCATACAATTTTACTTACTGTTGTGAGTGGTGCAAGATAAAGCTTATCCTTGAAGTTCAACTGGAAAAAGGAGGAAAAATATAATGTAAATATTCGAATGAAGACTGGATGTTCGCTAAATAAGAGTAGTTAGTTTCATTGTTAACCTCTAAATTCACAACAAGTGCAATCTTAACAGAGCTATCAGCTTGGAAGATATGTTAAGAGCAATAATTTCAGTGACTAGTATAGCTCCTTTTATAACCCATACAGATACTCTTGTGTTTTATATTAAAATCGAGAAGCTTCTGGAGAAAGCATAGGAGGCAAATTCTCTGTGTGTGGGTACACTCAGCGTGTTCGATGAGTGTTAAATCTTATGCTAAAAATAAACCATCATGAACAGTAAGATCATTAGTTAATGATTATAGCACCAAACCCTCACTAAATATATAGTAGCCCTGTACAATAGGTAAAAATATATGCAATTGCAAAGAGACTAAGAGTAAATATAAACTCATGAAATTATGTTAATACTTATTTTAAGTGTTTATAGGAATTTTTAATTTATATTTTCACATTCCTCTCCATCAATCTTTACATTTTCTTATTCTGAGTTATCCCTCCCCACTGCACTTCATGGAAATTGATACTTTAAGCCCCTTAATGTAGTTAATGTCTGGGCTCCAGTTGTGCAACCCAACTTTATGCTGGAAAATGTCAAGAGGTTACTGTGTTTTTTTAGTGACTGGAGAGGACCAACAATTTATTACCTCATGCCAGATTTTTTAATCCTATTTCTCCATGTTTTCTCCATCCTCTTGATGCTCTTACCACTTTCCAAGTATCCATTTATTTTCCCTTTTAAACATCTTTATTCTCTCTAGCTTTACCACAATATATTGGATTAAGATCATTAGGGATCACTATCAGGGTAAGCAAACCATGCCTATCCACAGTTTTTAATACAGTTATTGCTGCATTAGGATTACGAGGGGCAGAGGCACATGAGGTATCAACACCAGCTCAGATTGATTAGCCAAATGGCCTGTTTCCATGCTCAAGATTCTATGTAATTCTACGAATTTAGAGATTACCATTCTCACTTGGCGATTGTCATATAAAGTAAGATTAGCTGCATAAAGTCATCTTAGGGTGACCCAAGAAATTTAAACACTGATATTCCAAGTTATTTTCCTGCACTGGTATTAAAAGCAATAAAGGAGACTCACCGTTTTCTTCTCACAGGATCGAAGCTTGATGATGTCTTCATCCAGTACAGCACCCAACAATTTTGCAGAGGCCATTTGATCATTAACTTCTTGAACAGAATTCTCTTTACCCATTTCCATCCCTGGAGTAAGAACATTTTTGTTTGTTTCATCAATGGTCTGCTTTGCTTCAGACAGCAGACCATTATCCAGTTTGCTTTCCGTACAGCAAGGCATATCCTGTGGCTCTACAATTCTTATGCTGTTCGGTTCTGCAGAGGTTTGCTCTACTATGGCTGCACTTGAAATAGAAAGATCTGGACTTAATTCATCACCAAGCTTTGATGGGCTATCCGCTGCGTTCTTTCCTGCATTGCCCTTTTTGTCGCATTCATTACTTTGGTTCAACTGCTTCAAGTATCGATCGGAATTGTTAAAAGAGAACTTCTTTTTGCGGAGCACCTGTTGCAGTTGCTTGCTTAGACTATTCTGGACAATCACCTTTTCTTGCCATTTCTTCACCAGATCCTCATTAACCAGGCTCCGGTTATTTGCTCCAATGTGAGATTTTGCATAGCGACAGCTAATGCCATACTGACACTTTCCAAACATGTCATACAAGTAACATCGATCTCCAAGATCAGCGGGTTTGGTTTCCAGATACTTAGATACATCATGCAAAAATCTACATTTGTCACCATAGTAACATTTCTGTGCTGGTTCCTTAAGAAAGCAAATCATAAATTAGTCTTTGGTAGAAGTAAATTTAAAAGATTAATTATTTAACAGTGAATGTACAATATTACTCAAAATATATTTTACGGAATTATATGTCAACAAACTTTAAAACCATGATAATAACTAGCATTAATCATCAACTTTATTTTCTGTTCAGACATTAGATTTACTTGCTCAAATGTCTGTGGCAAAATTATAGCAGTCGACCTGAAACCTTGTCTTTCAAAGGCAATGACCACAAAACATAGCCCAAGGCAGTTTTACAATTAATATTTAATTGCTGGAGATGAGAGAAATGAAAGGAAGTGATAGAGGTGTTTAAAATTATGATAGGATTTGATAAGGTGGGTACTTATGGCTTGTTGACTATCCAAAACAAGGGGACATTAACATGTGTGAAAGGGAGTTTTGGAGGAACATCTCTACAGAAAGAGTGGCAAGAATAGATTACCAGGGAAGGTCATTGAAGCAATTTGCTGCATAAACAGGTACACGAGGCAACTTGATAAACTTTTGGAGATAGTAGAGGAAGGGGGAGAATAATAATGTATTCAGATAATGGAACCACTGCTAGCTTCTCAGACTCCTCATCACTCTACTACTGATTTTACATCAAGTTCTATGAAATCTTTTTGGTTGAAGGAACACACTATTGCAGACAAGTAGGCAAGACATGGCTTCACATTTGACATGTGTGCCAATGATCTACATAGTGCTTGCATCAAAGCAAACACCATAAAGCTAACTTTAAGATGTCCTAAAAGTGTCAATATCAACTGCTCCCCTGTACTGTGGAGTTTCTGGTCACAGGATTCATAAATATTCCTTTACCCCAGCTGTTTAAAATCCTGCAAATTACATTTAAAATAACATTAGACCTTTACACTGCTACATCATATTTATACTAACCCGACACACTGATGAACATAACTTTTGTGTTTGATACTGGTTGGGCTTCATGTGTGGCCTGTGTTTATTTTGGCCTCGAACTCTTCTTTTAGCTTCCTTCCTTTCCTCTTCTTTTGGACACATTTCTCCATTTTCTTTTTCATGCACATTTTTGTCTTGAACACTACTGCTTTCTTCATCCAGTTTAATCCTTTTCACTTTATGTTTTAGGAGCTCATCAGCTGCAGTATCTTCTACCACTTCTCCAGCTTCTGTATGACTGTCAGGGTTCTTTGGATCGTTGCCACTTTCAATATATTCATGGAAATGATCTTTATTAGTAAGATACCTGTAACACAAAGGTCTCTGAAATATTGTTCGCCCACAAAATAGTCACTACACTTTACAGTGTATCCTGTGAAGTACTTTAACATGTCCTCCCAACATGAAAGACACTATACCAAATGCAAGGATCATTAATATACTGTATTAAAACTGACCCACAATACAGTTGCAATGAGGTAACGACATACTGAGTTTCCTTATTTTGAAAATTTAAATATCGTAAGCTCAAATCTAAAATAATTTTGGAGAATGTATTTATAAAGATCTACTGTAAAACATCCATACAATATAAATTTATATTTAACAAGCACCTTTTACGTTGGAAGGTCATCCCATGGCTTGGCACCCAAGCAGGGAGTGTCAGCTGAGGGGAATGGGGAGAGAAAATATGACCAAAGGTATTGGCAAAGAGGTAGGTCTTGAAACAGACCTTAGAAAAGATCAGGGACAGAGCAAGTCAGAGGGGCTCCAGGATGGAGTATCAGGGAGTGGGGGCAGATAGTGCTACAATGATGTGCCACCTCTCACGTCAGGAAGATGTCTCAAAGCACTCAAAGCACAGGAGGATGTCTCAAAGCACTTTGTTTTGTAAAATTATTTTTTATAAAACTATTGTTTTGTAAAACACATATTAAAACGCTACTGAAATTATGTTCAATGGAAAGAGGCGACTGAAAGCGTATATCCTAGCTGTTTCAAATCCTGCAATTTACATTTAAAATAACATTATTAGATTTTCTAATATGCCACACCATATTTATACTAAACCGGCAAACTGATGAACATAACGTTTGTGTTGGGTGATTTATTTCAATACTAAATGTCTATCAGACGTAATAATTAAAGCCCCTATCAAAGCAACCTCCTTGTGAAGTGACTTACTGAGGCTTGATGAGTGCCACTCCCAAGTTGGTCCCACGATTTGTACTGGCGGAGTTGCTGACATCTCCTCCTTCAGCCATATCAAGAACAGTTATACTTTGTAAGCCTCTAGGAAACAAAACAAAATGGGCATTGGCAGCAGCATTACACTCAGAGCAAGAGTTTATTCACTATAAACATATAGGTGGACAAATCCGCCGAAACACTACTGCCGTGAGCGAGTGGTAAACGTACGGAACAGGAACAGGCTCACCGGGGAGACGGTGGGAACAGGAGATGTTTGTTTTGGGAACAATTTGGATGGATTTCTGCTGGAAAGTAACCTCAGGACACAGCATGTAGTTCGGGGCACGACATGTCAAGTGACTGGCAGGAGGGTGGAAGGCGAACTGGATGGATGTTGGGGCTCTTTCGCGGAGCAAGTTCTCGTGTTGTTATTAACCGCCTCTCCCTCCCCTCCCAACACAGACACTGTCTGCCAACACTCAGCGGCCAAACACCGCAGTAATGGTGGTGAACCCGCAGGAGAGGAAGGGCGGGTGCAAAGGTTACCTGTGGGCATCAGCAACACCAGCACAGTGTGTGCCAAGTGATTAACAGGAGGACGTTCACAGCCAAAGAAGAATCAACCGCTCTCCGCCTCCGCCTCTCCTCCTCCCACCCCGGGCCGCTGCCGGGGGACCGACACGTGCAACACACACACACACACACACCGGGAGTGCAGCGCGCAAACTGCTCCCTCTGCAGCCCTGAGCACCACCAGCGGGTCCGCGGGACACAGCCCCCACCCGCGGAGAGGGGCTGCGGCACACAAGTGGCTCCTCTGCTGATGGTGGGGGGGGGGAGTGGGGGATTAAAGCTGCAGCTGCTTTTCTCGTGGGTTTAAAATGAGTTGTTTTTTTGTTTGTTTGTTGCGTTTTTCAGGGAGAGCAGTGTCTCTCACGTCTGCAAAGGAGAGCAGTGTCTCTCACGTCTGCAAAGGAGAGCAGTGCCTCTCACGTCTGCAACTGGCAAAAAAAACACACACTCTGGTGGGTGCCGCAGCTGTCAACATCTGGGAAGCGTCTGCAATGACTTCGGGGCTGAGCTGCAGGCGCACCACTTCAGGCAGACAACCATTTCCTTTTCGAAACAGCAGCAATGCCCTTCGAACTGCTGGCTTTGTAGAATTGTACCGCAGCAAAACCCAACTGGATTACATTTGAAACCACAAGCATGCAAAACAAAATGCCAGTCACGCGAGCTTTGCGAATTTGCTCGAAATTATTCTCTTTGACGTTTTTTTTTAACATATCACTGCACATATTTGTGACACCTAAGATAAATGCTCTAGTTTGATGAAACAGTAGAATAGTTTTGGGGTCAACACGACATGCATCTTAATCCTCAGTCCCACCTTTCACAAACTGCGGACTATACAGATTCTCCACAGCCAGTATCCCTCTCCTGCACCAAGCTCTGTCAGCCTATCACCTAACTGTCTCCCTTATCCCTCAATAGATTATATTAATATTCTTGTTCTCATTTTCAAAGACACCCAAGACCTTCCACTACCCTATCTCTGCAATCTCCTGCAACACTAATCCCACAACCATTCCTCTGCTCCACAAATCCCAGCCTCCTTCATTTGCCTCCAACCCAACCATCAGCAAATCACCTTACCTACACCCCAATCCCTGCATCTCACTATTCTCTTTCTGCTCTCAACAACCTTTGAGAAAGCAGGAAATTGGAATTGAAAGGATTAGTTGAGGTACAGATCAGCAATGATCTAGTTAAATGGTGGAACAGGCTCAAAGGGCTGAATGAACTCCTCCTCCTACGTTCCTATGTACTGGAAGCCTTGCTTCAAAATCTTCATACAGTACTATTAATTTTATTACAACCACTACGACTTACAGTATTAAGCCTTTGTCCTTGATAATGTATTGGTATTGGATTGTAATAGTGTACTACGGCTGCACTGAAATAACTCACCAAACATGCTTTGACTATCTTCCTTGGAGGTTTCGTTGGAACTGAGCTGGCTCCAAGGTGATATGTTTGGCAACGAAATGTTGAAATAAAGTCAATCCTCTGTAGTGGTCTTGGAAGTCCAGTTCCTGAACCAGATAGGTCTGCAGTCCTCCGTGGCACTGCTGATGACAGACCCGCCAGCTTGGCCCATTGACCAGACATGGAGGAGCGGGCAGGAGTTGAGTGGGAAGACGGGTGAGGGTCTCTTCCCACTCAACTCCTGTTAATCCTGCAAGCCAAATCCCTAAGCCACTCAACATTGCTGTCCACAAATTACAATATACCCTGTGAAGCGCTTTGAGACATCTTCCCGATGTTCAAATGTAGAAATCATTAAATAAAATTGGTCAATTACTTAATGGCTCTTTGTGGGACTTTGCTGTGGACAAATTAAGTGCTACATTTGCCTCCAAATACACAGTTCCTACAGCCATTACACTTCACAGTAAAATCCTGTGAAGTGCTACAAAATGTTTCTGAGACATTTCTAGGCTGTGAGTTGAGGTCAAAGTCCAAAAATGGAGCAACAACAGTGGTGGGATCACAATTGGTTCAGTGCCCTATGAGGGAGTGGTAGGAAGAGGGGAGGGAAATCATCCACTATTCCTCCTAATGATTATTGCGTGACTCATATCCATTCCCATCCCCTCTCCCTCCCCAACAGAAGATAAATGTGTATGGGTATCAAATAATAATAATAATCCTTGCATTTGATGCAGCGCTTTTTCATGTCTTCTAGACATCTCATTAATATTCTTGTCCTCATTTTCAAAGATTCCCAAGATCTTCCATTACCCTATCTCTGCAATTTTTTTTTAAGGATTATTATCAAGCTTGTGGAGTAAGGAAACTTTGCCCAAGGTTTCACCCTGCCTGGAATCGAACCCAGGTCTCTCGCTTGTGAGGCGAGTTCTAATCACTGAGCTACAGGAATCCTAAAATTAGGACAGGATGAGGAGAGGATCAGGCGTTGCTGAAGCACTTCTATGGTCAAACAGTTAGGTAGGGTGTACGCACAAAGAATATTTGGGCTGCTGACAACTATGTAAGTACCCGCATGAGGGTCACCGCTTTCATCATAGAAAAATTGTGGGAATTTTTTTTTCACTCAAGAGAATTGTTAGGAAGTGGAATGTCTTGCAAAGTAAGGAGGTAGAGGCAAAGTCATTGTGGGTTTCAATAAGGAAGTAGATGGGTATCTGTAAGTTAGATAGAGAATAGGACAGTGGGGTTCAAAGTGCATCTGTGGTAATGGATGGGCAGAATGGCCTCCTTCTGTGCTGTAAATGTCTATGATCCTCCCATAGCTGTTAATGAGACTTTGTCATAATCAAATTGGCCGCCACGTTTGCCCACAATATATATACATAGTTACACTCCACTTTGCCGTAAATCATATCGAGCGCTTTGAGACGTCTCGGTGATGTGATAAGCTCGGGTGACCATGTCTCCAATTTCCAGGGATTGTTATAGGACTACTGTCCTGTAGCTCAGTGGTTAGAGCGCTCGCCTTGCAAGCAAGAGACCCGGGTTCATATTCCGGCATTGGCAAAACGTTCGGCGAATTTCCTCACTCCACGTGCCTCTGTTTAGAACCCGGGTGTTTAGTCGATTGGCGGATCACTTTTCCGTAATAGGTAGGTAATAATTTCTTCAAAAAAATAAATTTGAAAAAATAATAAATTGGTCACTTCAATCCACGACTGTTTGTGACACACTGCTGCGCACAATTGGCTGCCGTGTTTGGCCACAAAATATAGTCACTACACTTTCCAGTGTATTCTGAGAAGGGCTTTGAGACGTCTGGAAGATGTGATGAGGCGCCTTATCAAATGCAAAGGCTCATTGTTATTATTGCTGTGTGTACCCGGTGTCAGGGCTATCGCCCGAGGCCTCGGTTGGCAGGAGGTTACCCGGCAATTCGTGAGGCCCGCGGGCCCTCCCCGCGCAGGCGCAGTGTGCGGCGTCTGCCCGCCCAGCTCCCCGCGCAGGCGCAGTGTGCGGCGTCTGCCCGCCCAGCTCCCCGCGCAGGCGCAGTGAGCGGCGACTGCCCGCCAGCTCCCCGCGCAATGCCCGCCCAGCTCCCCGCGCAGGCGCAGTGGGCGGCGACTGCCCGCCCAGCTCCCCGCGCAGGCGTGGTGCGTGTCGGTTGAGTTTGTTTTCTCTTGAAACCGAGGCAGAAAGTTAGCGAAGCTCAGCCCCGCCCCCACCGGAGAGACAACAGAGCGGCCATGGCGGCCGTCCGCCCCAGTCTGTGGCTCTTTGTTTTGGGTTGTTTGGTGTTGAACGGCTCCATTGCTGACAAGAGAGGTGAGAGCGCGGCCCGCGGGCGGGGACATGTGAAGCTGGGAACCATCTAACCCCCACCCCGCCACTGCCGTGCAGCTGCTGGTGTTGCCGGCGCTGGTGGTGTTTCTGGTGTTGGTGGTGATGGAGCTGGTGGTGTTGGTGTTGGTGGTGTTGGTGGTGATGGAGCTGGTGGTGTTGGTGTTGGTGGTGTTGGTGTTGGTGGTATTGGTGTTGGTGGTGATAGAGCTGGTGGTGTTGGTGGTGATGGAGCTGGTGGTGATGGAGCTGGTGGCATTGGTGTTGGTGGTGATGGAGCTGGTGGTATTAGTGTTGGTGGTGATAGAGCTGGTGGTGTTGGTGGTGATGGAGCTGGTGGTGATGGAGCTGGTGGCATTGGTGTTGGTGGTGATGGAGCTGGTGGTGATGGAGCTGGTGGTATTGGTGTTGGTGGTGATGGAGCTGGTGGTGTTGGTGGTGATGGAGCTGGTGGTGTTGGTGTTGGTGGTGATGGAGCTGGTGGTGATGGAGCTGGTGGTATTGGTGTTGGTGGTGATGGAACTGGTGGTGTTGGTGGTGATGGAGCTGGTGGTGTTGGTGGTGATGGTGTTGGTGGTGATGAAGCTGGTGGTGTTGGTGGTGATGAAGCTGGTGGTGTTGGTGGTGATGGAGCTGGTGGTGTTGGTGGTGATGGAGCTGGTGGTGTTGGTAGTGATGGAGCTGGTGGTGTTGGTGGTGATGGAGCTGATGGTGTTGGTGGTGATGGAGCTGGTGGTGTTGGTGGTGATGGTGTTGGTGGTGATGGAGCTGGTGGTGTTGGTGGTGATGGAGCTGGTGGTGTTGGTGTTGGTGGTGATGGAGCTGGTGGTGTTGGTGGTGATGGAGCTGGTGGTGATGGAGCTGGTGGTATTGGTGTTTCTGGTGTTGGTGGTGATGGAGCTGGTAGTATTGGTGGTGATGGAGTTGGTGGTGATGGAGGTGATGGAGTTGGTGTTGGTGGAGCTGGTGGTATTGGTGTTGGTGGTGATGGAGCTGGTGGTATTGGTGTTTCTGGTGTTGGTGGTGATGGAGCTGGTAGTATTGGTGGTGATGGAGTTGGTGGTGATGGAGGTGATGGAGTTGGTGTTGGTGGAGCTGGTGGTATTGGTGTTGGTGGTGATGGAGCTGGTGGTATTGGTGTTGGTGGTGATGGAGCTGGTGGTATTGGTGTTGGTGCTGTTGGTGGTGATGGAGCTGGTGGTGTTGGTGTTTCTGGTGGTGGTGGTGGAGCTGGTGGTATTTGTGTTGTTGGTGATGATGGAGCTGGTGGTATTGGTGTTTCTGTTGGTGGTGGTGGTGATGGAGCTGGTGGTATTGGTGTTTCTGTTGGTGGTGGCGTTGATGGAGCTGGTGGTATTGGTGTTGGTGGTGATGGAGCTGGTGGTATTGGTGTTTCTAGGGTTGGTGGTGGTGATAGAGCTGGTGGTATTGGTGTTTCTGTTGGTGGTGGTGGTATTGGTGTTTCTGTTGGTGGTGGTGGTGATGGAGCTGGTGGTATTGGTGTTTCTGGTGTTGGTGGTGATGGAGCTGGTGGTATTGGTGTTTCTGGTGTTGGTGGTGATGGAGCTGGTGGTATTGGTGTTTCTGGTGGTGCTGGTGGTGGTGGTGATGGACCTGCTGGTATTGGTGTTTCTGGTGTTTCTCCTTAGCCACCTTCAAGTCCCGCCTCAAGACCCTCCTCTTCGACCATGCCATCGGCCATTCCCCTCCCCTCTCCCCCCCTGACCCCAGCTCGGTTCTGAAATGCTGTACACTGTCCAACGCCTTGGGTCGTCCTCCCGACGTGAAAGGTGCTATACAAATGTAATGTTGTTGTTGGTGGTGGTGGTGATGGAGCTGGTGGTCATGGACAGTGATGCTGTTAGTGCTTGAGGTGAGGAGCCATTTATAGCATCACCATCCAGCGATGTACTCTCCACCTCACTGACCGAGTCTGGAACCTTGGCGTCTTGAATTTATATAGCATAGTAGTAACAGGATAGCGTCTCGGAGATGTTAACAAGCTCAGCTTAACACTGAGCCAGGGAGAGGGTAGGTGACTAGGAATGGCCAATACGGAAGTGACGTGGCATGACTTGTGAAGAAATGCGCATAGACTTAAAGAATTGTTTTCCCAAACAGCGGCTATCTAAATAACTGCGATGGATGGAGGTTGAAGCCTAAATATACTAAAGCATAGGCTATTGAGGTTAGCCATTTAGACCATTTAATAGTAATCATTGCATTTGATATAGCGCTTTTCACGTCTTCTAGACGTCTCAAAGCGCTTCACAGAATATACTGTAAAGTGAATTGACTGTATTTTTTGTGGGTGAAATGCGGCAGCCAATTGTGCACAGCAGTGTTCCATAAACAGTCGTGGATTGAAGTGAACAATTTATTATTTTTTTCTTGAGGGATTATTATCAGGCGTGTGGAGTAAGGAAACTTGCCCAAGATTTCTGTGGCATAAGATGCCTCGAGGTACCTGAAAGTATTGTATCTTGCCAGGGTGACCTTAAAAGTATAGTTTCTTTTTCACTATGGGTAGGCCAATACTTTGTTGCTGGATGCCTCTTAGCTGAATAGCTAAACAGTGGGTTATGGGGCAGGAACGGTTCATTATATTCACAGAATTTATTATGTCATCTCTATGTAAACACGATGGTGGGGCAGTATAATCCAAAGGTCAAGTCATAGCGCTATCAATTGAGTCTACTGTTGGAGGAAATATTTACCCAGTGTAAGGGAGGAAAATTTCTGTTCATGTCAATTTCACCACATGTCTGTGACAAAGTGAATTTATCAGAAACAGCACAACACAAAACAACTAAGGATGTTGAATTGTTTTCATTTGTGTCTAATTTTCTGCTTGCAGATCTCATTGTGTCTAGATATTGTTAATAAGGGCTTGCAAATACTTCGCTGACTCAAGAATTGACCTTGACTGTAAAAATTCGAGCAGGGATGTAGAAGCCTTTTTAGCTTGTTGCTTCCTTTCTGATGATGTACATCTTGAGATGGTTTAGCAGCAGTGCTGCAAGGTCAATATAAAGCAGATTTGATGGGCTGTGTGCCCGGTTTCTGTGCTGTAATATTCTGTGAAATAGTGTTGCTTTGTAAAGGGTCTTGCTACATCTGGCCCCGATGTTCTCGACTCTGAATAATGGATGAATAGTAACAGTTTCTAACAGTAGTCTGTTAATATCTTTCACCTTGATGAACAGGAAGTTTGTACAACAAAAATCAGAAGCACATTGAATACTGCACCTTGAACAAGTTGATACTTTTAAAAAGAAGATTTTTAAAAAAATTGTGGAAATTGAAGGATCTGTACCAGTAATTCAACACATATCAAAAGGCACATTGAACAGTCTTTGCGAGATATCATTAAATTAAAAACTTAAGAATTAATTACAAATGCGAAAGGAGCTTTGAAATGCAAATCTTCCTGTCTGGTATCAATGGTGGCTTTAGGCCAGTTGGAGAAGTTTCATTTTTAAAAGTTATCTGAATAGAAAACATCTGTGTTAATGTGCTGGATAAGAAGTTTGTTTAAATGAGTAATTGGAATATTTAAAAATGGAGTGTTTTTGTGTTGATATTAAACAAGCATATCATAGAGAACTGAAAAGTTGGCAGTATCCTTCTTTGTACCTAACTGCCCTGAATGAAATGTGAATATTAATATGTATTTTGAATAACATAAGTTTTTTTTGTAGATCCAGAATGTTCACATTTTACAAATACATCTTGTGAGCGGTGCTTGGAAAATGTCAGTGTAAGTACCGTCATTTATTTTGACTTTTGGAGATACTAAGAATTCAGGACTCAAGTTGTGAAGTGCCTTTTTATAGAAAAAGCTTTCATTTGCTTAGCTATGTACACCTAAATGACCATATTTCTCTTTACACTAATCACAGTTCACAGTTATTGAAATTTGTTTGCTGTGATGAAGTTTTATATCTTATGATGCACAAATATTTTCTTCTAATTCTAAATTACATTTTTTGGTATTAATTGACATCGTACTTTACTACACATTTTTTGTTTTAAAATACTTTATATAAGTTCACTTTTGATGTTGCTGTATTTTAACTCAAACTTATTTTTTCACTCGGCAACGGGGGGGTGATCTGCCAACATTGGTCACTCAGTGATATCATTGGTTGGATTAAAACAACAATTTGCATTTATATAGCGTACTTCATGCAGGATAGTGTCTCAGAATGCTATAAAACAGTTTGTACAAAAATGTCTAGCCGTTTATTTACATGTATATCAGGGATAGGATGGTGTCCAGTGATGTCTAGGAAAGAAGACAGAGGAAATATGCAAATTTTTAGGATTTATAAATTTCCAAGATGTCTGCATCCACAGAAGACTAATGTCTTCATTCAATCCACAACTACTCGTGGAACATTACTGTGGTCAATTGTCTCTGGTGTTTTGCCCACAAAATATACAGTCAATTCACTTTACAGTCTTTGAGATGTCTAGAAATGGTATATGGAATGCAAGGATTATTATTATTATGTTGCTAATGCAAATTGCAATCTGTAGTGAATTAGCTGATCTCAGCTCAGTAGGACTACTAGAAATATTACCCCATCCCTCTTACCAGAGCTGGAAAGGAATATGAAAAACACTTTCTATCCTCTGCTGGAAAATACAGTATTTATGATTGGATGTTCAGGGAGGACAGGATTGAGTTTTGCTCTCATGACCTCTGCATTCAATTAGCTTGTTGATACTCACAGTCTGTGCTCACTTATAAATTTGGAGGTGCCATGTGTTCTTTCAACAGTATCTTAGTACCTTGGTATAAGAACCTTAAAACGTTTTACTGCTCAATCAGTGGTGCCAAATTAGTGTGATTAATGCAAATCTGAGTTTGCAGTGATTGGGGAATTTTGTTGAGGTTACTTAAACTTCCATTTTCAATCAGAACTCAGCAATAATGTCACTAATTTTTGATGTTTCTAATGCTGGCTTCCCCTGGCTGACAGTGTGTAAACGCTGACCCGAAACAAGTCTTGCAATGTCCTAGGTTTTGTAGCAAATCATGCTGTATTTTTTTTAAAAAACTTTGAAAACACAGTACATTTTTCTTTCTTTGTAAGTGATTTGAGGTAGCTATCAAAGTGATCCAGATTTGATTAATGGATCCAACCCACACTGGCTTTACTTGTTAAAAAGTTTAGTTTGTTGGGTGATTAATTTGAGTCTTTTCATATATTTCTAGTTTTAATGACCTTATTCATATTTTGTCTTTCAGTGTCTCTGGTGTTTTTCTGACGAGAGCTGTGTGAAATATCCTGTTGGGAACATAATTCCTCCAAGTTCAGTATGTCCCTTACGCGAAGCTCGCTGGGGAGTCTGCTGGAGTAAGAATATTTTTTGTTCTTGTCATTTTCTTTCTTAATCTTTAATCTAAAGGATTATTATTATTATAATAGAGCATTGACTCGATTCCGACATTCCATTGCTAAGCATGTCACCTTGGAGCCAGCTCAGCTTTGAGGAGACACCGCTTACTCCTTTTCTCTCACCCCCAGATGGGAATAATCAGTTGGTCATTTGACATCTGAAGCTATTTACAAAGAACAGGTTTGAGCCCTCATTCGGTGGATACCAGGTAGCAGGAACTCTAGTGAGCTTCCTGGGTAAGCGGCACACCTCAGCATAAAATATGCGAGAGCATTGTCACCATCTTCCTAACCACAGCTCGGACATGTAGCCTACCCATTGAATGTTGTTCCACCAGTTGGAAGTGCAGAGCTTGAGCAGCAGCTGCTTACCTCTCTGCATACCAATGTGGATATCAAACCTTGGATACTTGAGCATGTGTTCATCAATCTGGACTCAAGTGAATGCCATCCAGCAGCTGTCATCCCAAACCTTTGAGTTTCCTCATCAGCTATTCTATGGACATTTGCCATCTTCTGGGAAGATGTATGTAGAGCAGCTTGTGATGTGCCAGGCACATTGAGGTTCCAGAGATCATATTGTTGTTGTTTAATCTGGGTCCTCATGAGGGACTTTTGGCAAATAGATGTACCTGCTGTGAAGCTGACTCTTGACTCCTCCTCAGCAGCAAGTCAGTGTACATCGGAGCCTTACCTTTTCTGAAACTGCTTCATCTTTTTACCACAAATCCACCTAATTGCTTGTTCCTGGACTTCACAATTGGGCCCATCTGTTGCATGCCCAGGAACTTGGGATCATGAAGGAGACCTTTGGGTGGCATTTTATATTGCCACAAAGAGGTCATGTCATAATAGGTGTGATTTTCGAAGAGCTGAGATTCCAATTACCTGAGTCGTATTATCTTATCTGGTTTTAGACTTGACCTTTTTAAAAATAGCTGTTGCGTAAAGTGACTGGATCTCAGACTTTATTCTTTAAAACTGCTCAGATTATAACTATATACCACATTTCACCAAAACACATGATTCATTGTAGAACAAGAATTTGAGACAAGATCTTGAATGAAGTACTGGACCACCTATCATAGATCATTCCATTGGCTTCTACAAAAAGCAACCTTAAGTTATTAAATTGTGTATTGCTTTTACAAATTTATGTTTATGCTGAATGAAACGTATTGAAATGTTTCATTTGGAATTATTTTTTTTTAAAAATGTGCTTTCTGTAGTGATTGTCATATTACAGTTATTCTTGGACATATGACAATCACATAGTGAGACTAAGTTCAATCTTAGACTAGAATAAGAAATGCAACCTAATGACATAAACAAGGCACCGGAGGATGGAAAAAGTTGTCTTGCTCTTATTTAACCCAACGGCTGTTAAATAAACTACATTACCTAATAATGATTCAACTAATTCAATAGTACAACATGGATACATTTGTTTCCTGCAAGTTCTGTCAAATGCACCAGGTGGCATCACTGCACCACACAAAGCTTAACCTTCCATCAGGATTGCCTCATTAGACTTGGTTTGCTGTTTTTATAATAATAATACTTGCATTTGTTATAGTGCCTTATTACATCTTTGAGATGTCTCCAAGTACTTCGCAGAATATACTGTAAAGTGAATTGACTATATTTTATGGGCTAAACGCAGCATCCATTGCACACAGCGGTGTCCCACAAACATCTGTGGATTGAGTCACCAAATTATTTGTTTTAAGGGATTATTATCCTTAACACCTCTCAACACCTCAACTTCTCTAGTTCAACAGGAAGAGTTCTAAACTCTCTATCCAATCCTCTTACCATATCCTTTCATCACCAGTGTCATCCTCATGAGCCCACACTGCACCGTCTCTACAGCCCTAATATAATTTCTGTAATATGGCGCACAAAAGTACACTATTTTAGCTGTCACTTAACTGATGTCTAGAATTGAATAATCATCACTTTATTTTGTATTCACTGGATCTGTGTGTAAAACTCAGAATCCTGTTTGCCTTCTTAACATCCTTCTTTACCTGCTATCCCACTTTTAATGGATCCCATTGTTATTCTACTCCACTGAGAGTTCTACCCACCCAGAGTAAAATTCTGCTCCCCATTCCTTCTGCCAAAATGCATTATTTCACATGTTTCTACATTGAACTCTATTTTCCATCAATTTGCCCACTCCACTAATCTGTCAGTATCGTCCTATATCTTTCTGCACTCTTCGTCTCTGTTTAATTTTAATATTTATTGCAAATTTGGATATGATTCCCTCAACTCCTGGATCCAGATGATTGATATGCAGTTGAAACTCATTATAGCATGGTGGATGAGGGTCCATAAAATCCCCACCACTATTATAATAATGGAGCAATTGTCGGTCAGCACTTCTGTATTTACTGTGCATTCATGCATAAAAGCATTTCCTTTATCCATATTTTAGGTTGTCTTTTCAAATCATTAAATCAAATTAGATGTGATCTTCCCTTTACAATACTATGCTGGTTTTAATATTAATATTAATTCCATCTTTTCTGAATGTTCCACAACAACATCCCTTATCATGACCACAAGCAGCTTCCCTAAAACGAACATGAGACTCACTGGCCTATAGTTCTCTGGCTTTTCTTCCCTTTCCTAAACAATGGAGTAATGTTTACCACTTTCCCGTCCTTTGGGTAATCCCTGTATCTACAGACGTCTGGGAAATGATGGTCAGGGTTTGTCTTATTTCAACTCTTTCCCTCAATTCTCCGCCTTGCTCCCTCCCCACTTTCAAATCCTGCCTAAAGACCTTCGTTTTTGATTGCGTTTACGGTCACCTCCTGCCTCCCTCTCCCCCATTGTCAAGCACTCCAGAACGCTAACCCACGTGAAGGACCCTATATAAATGCTTTTTGGTCTTGTTATTGAGTTCTCTCAGTTATTCTTGGACACATCCCATTGAGACCTGGAAATTTACTTTAACCTTTTTCTCCTTTTTACCTATCTTTTTCACTTTATTCCTTTTCAAATTTCTACATTGCTAATACCCTGGTTTTGTGTAAACACTGAATATTTATTAAACATCCCTGCTAATAGTTAATGCTCAAGTACCACATTATCTTCCTTATCTTGTTGTGGCTTTGCTTTTCCTTGACTATCCTCATACCATTAATGTACTTATAAAAGTATATAGTATTATTTTTAATATTCCCAGCCAGGCTTTTTTTGTAATGTCTCCTAGCCCTTCTGTTTTTTTAAAAAAACGTTGCTCCTATAATGACACCCATCCAAGTTATTGCTTCTTTACTGTTCCTAATTTCCATCCAGCGAGTCTGATTTCACATTCTCCTCTACAATATCCCTCCCTTCTATAATTTCTGTAGAATCTCTTAGAAGTAAAGCGTCTTCTCCCCCCCACCGAAGTTTCTAAATCCAGATAGTTCACTGTGTTGCCTCAGGTGCAGCCAGGTCTCTGCTAGGGCAATGAAGTCTGGCACCTCTGCAGTTATCAGTGCCAAAAATTATCCACTTTCCTTTTTGATAATCTGGGTAATGATATATAAATACATATTCTGTTTTTTTCTACGCTATTTCCTTTCTTCGTCCTCCCTTTATCTTTTTCACACATTTTCCTCTTTTGAGTCTTTTTTTTAATCCCTTTTTCTCTTTGTTTTATTTGATGCTGTGCTTTGCTCACCTTGATTTCCCCTTCCTCATATTGCCCTATTTGCCCTGTGTACACTTTTGTCCTGGGTAATAATGTTTACATCGAGTAATCTAATAGAACACAGAGTAGAGTTGCTGAAGCAGAATAAGGAAATGAAACCATTCAATGTGAATCCTTTCCACAGACATAAATTGTGGTTTAGTATACCAGAAATGCTTTTGTAATTATCGAATAAGCCAAATAACACCATGCGTCAGAGACCAAAATAAGTAACTAAGTGAGACAATAACAGTGAAGGGTATTCTTAAAATGTGAATAACAATGAGAGAATCTGTTGGATGATTGAATATATTTTATTGAGGAGCTTGTAAAGAGAGATAACCAGCTTTTAGTATGCACTCATGTCTTGACTTGAGATATAGAATTTTTAAAAAATAAAACTGCTTTTGCACCATTAATAGTAGCATTGAATTTCTGGAGTTACCATGCTTAACAAGCCTTTTGACCAATTACTAAAAATATCGAGCTTTAATGGCATTTTCTTCTACTCTAAATTGAAGTTTTGAGCATTTTCATTATAATAATTTCGGAAGTTAGATTGCACATCTCTCAGGTGTTGGGAATACTGAAACACCTTCACCATTTCTATCTCCAGAGGATAGGGTAGTTTGCTGAAAGGCTTGCAGCATTTGAATTTGTATGCAAAAGTGATTTTTTTTTGTTTAATTTAACTATCTGGGCCTTTCATTGTCGTGAAGTGCCAAACAGAGGCCAGATGTTTCCCAGCAGGAATTGAGCAGGATACTGCCCCTGATCCCTCGTATACTTGCTAGCAGCTGGTTTGGAGCAATATTGGCCGAGGCTTCAGAGCAAACTGACTGCGTGCTGCCTCGGTTGTGAATGATTGACTGGGCATCGCCTTAGTTTTGAATGATTGACTGCCTGCTGGCTGAATTGTGAATGATTGACTGCGTGCTGCCTGAGTTCTGAATGGTGTTTGACACGGAGAAGACGGAGAGAGAGTGGCATGTTTAAAAGAAAAAGTTGCCATTTATTGAAACAAAATCTATTTTTAAAATTCCATTTGATTGGAGGAATACTTTTTAAGGGAAAAAGGAACATTTCTCAAAATCTTTCATCTTGGTTCGATTTACTTAAACTAAAATGGCAGATACTGAAATATCCTCCTCTTTGTCTTTTCACTCCACCCAACCTTCTATAACTGTTCGCCCGAGTGCAGCTACAATAATGAATATTATTAATAATAGTAATTTTGTGTGAGGCGATGGGGGCTAAGGATCAGGTTGCGGACACCCTCAAGTGTCCCACAAAGAGCCATCCAGTAAATGGCGAATTTTATCTCGTCTTTAGGTGTTCTTAAAAGTACTAAACATAAGTGCTCTGAAGAAATGTGATCGGAAAACTATTTTAATGATTTTACTGGATTACATTCATCTTTAAATTAATTCTGTTCATCTCTCTTCCCACACAGTGAACTTTGAATCCTTGATTATTGCCATGTCTGTAGTTGGAGGACTCATACTGCTGCCCTTGATATGTTGCTGCTGCTACTGTTGCTGCAAGAAGAAATTCCGCGGGTAATTGTCTTTTGGAACCATTCTGGCCATTTGCTGTGATGCGGTCTGAATCAAAAAAAATGTGCCCGTCTTATTTATGATAAGCAACATTTCTGGAGAATATTCTTCTCCTCCCTTTCTCCCAGTGAATGTAGCATATTGAAGAGATTTAACTAAATATTTAATCAATGAAATAGATTTCTCAGGCCAAACAGCTTTCAGCGAGCCATTGGTTGACATAAGATCTATGAACCAGACTTTGCTAATTTGCTGCAGTTAGACCATAGTATGTGAAACTGATGATGACCTATTTTTCATAATCGGATTATATCCACATCGTGCAACACCTTTCTCTCCTCTATGCACCGGTTTTATGCCGCAGGCCTCCTGTTGTAAAATTAAATGGAGTTTATAAGCCTGCTAAATGGTCAATTAAAGTGCTGTGGTTATTTTTGTAAATTATTAACTGATTGTATCAGACTTGCCAAAAGCAGACTGATCCAATTTTGTTCTGTTTGAAGCATTTGTCACAAATCTAAAGATTATGTGTATTATTGGCATCATTTAGATAGGCAACTATTTGAGCAAATTTCAAACTTTTTTGGGGGGAGGTGGGGCTTGATCCTGTCAGTTTTGTTCTTGGAACTGTATGAAAATTTAAATGTATATAGCTGAGATGATAGAGCTGATACTTAAGTGCACTTACTGAGTTGATAGGATGATCGTTTGTGCAATAAATAGAATTGAAAATGCTTCATCCTGTAAATGCAGTAAAATTTGAATAGATTATTTTAAAATCATCAAACATTGTAAATCTGAAATCCAGAGAGAAGTTAACAGTTTGAGGCTGACCTTGCATCAGAATCTCTTCAATCTGCTTAATAAACCACTATAAGGATATTAAGATTGGAGAGGATAAATCAAGTGCACAAATAACTTATTGCCTGATAAATAATGAGAAACACAACTGGGAACTGAGAAAATGTTCTCTGCTTTACCGTTCATAGTTCTAACCAGGATGAAGAGCGATGGGCCAAGCAGCAAGAGGATAGAAAGCGTCGCAACGAGGAACGGTAAGTGAGCGTCTAACACACCATCTTGTGAGAAATTATATGAATTATTTCTAGCCAGGAAATGGACTGTCATGAAATATACAGCTTTTAATTTCTTTCTAGAATAATTCCATTCCCCAGGTATCTATTGCAGAACTAAGACCATTCAACTTTAGATAAGCACTGTCAATGATGAGATGCAATCAGGGAGCAAAATGATGGAGGTGATGAATGGGCAGGAATGAGCTAAGTAAACCATTGTAATAGAGAACTTAACAATGAGTTAAATGGGAGGTGAGTTTTGAAGAGATGATTACCTTTGTAAAACCTTTCTAGAGGAAGGTGGAGGATATAGAAGTGAAGAATGATGAGTTAAGATGGGGAAAATCCATCTTATTATTTAATATTTGATATTAGTATATAATATCACACGAGTTTATAATTGAGGCGAACCTTCAATTCAGTATTTTGCTACATTGGTGTTTTTGAGTCAAGATCACAGGGATAGGGAGTTGCGAGGGCGTTGAGGGGATTGTAGGTGAGAGTGAATATCTTGAAGTCAATTTGCTGGGAGATGGGGAGTCTGTCAAGGATGGGGGTGATGGGCAAGGGAAGCTTCATAGTAGTAAGCATGTGGGTGATTGCGTTTTGGATGAGCGGAAGCTTGTGGATGGTAGAGCTGGGGAGGCTGGCAAGGCTCACAGAGATGGGTGATATGACAAACGTTCTAATAAGTGGTCTTGATCTTGGAACAGATGTGGGGGAGAAAAGAGAGCAAAGGGTTGAACTTAACACCAAAAATACACACTGTTCAGTCCGTTAGAGAGACAGAAGTGACATTAGTGGCACCTGATGACCCGGAAGTCTGTTGTTATTTAGTGTAAGCCCACCAGGTTTCTTTCTGAATGCTCAGAGGCGACATGATTATTCATGTGATCGATCACAATAAGGAAGTGCTGACTGGCGATCACTCTGTTCGAAGGCTGGAATGAAATTCAGAGTTAACTGGGGAATATTCAGATGATAGAATTTATTCAAATGAATGGAATGCATGTGTCTGGATAGGAGCTAGAATTATACAATTCAAGAATACAGCAATTAAGATTCCTTTAAACTACATATAAAGGGAAAGTGGACGAGGGGGAGAATGCTTTGTTAGAGAAGAATAAACTGCGAGAGAGAGATTTTGTGTCTTGAGATGTTCTTTCAGCACCTTGGGATGATCTCCCGATGTGAAAAGCGTTATAAAAATGTAAATTTGTATTATTTTTCATCCCTTTACCGTGTGAAGTACAAAGTATCCTGGATATGAAGGAATGCATTAAAGGTTATTCTGATGCTTTATGCTACTGTGAGAAGTATCAGGAAGATACTCTAGGCTTGTGCAGTCAGTGAAAATCGAACATGACAGAAACATGGCTGAGAATGGAAGATGGCTATGAGATGGAACTAATATGGCATAATATGTTTTGCATAGTTTACGGTAAGACAGAAAAGCACTGTGATTGAGAGAAAGAATGGAATCCAGATGATAGAAGCAATCTAGATTAAAAAAAACCCTCAGGGCATCAAAATAGTAATTGTTAACTGTTGACACTCTTTTCCTTCTCATCCCCCAAGGTGAGTGGGTAGGGTAGAGAGATGCTATAGAAAATGTCATGTGATAATTATTCAGAGGGGATTTCAATTGGCTGGTGATAAAGTAATCCAACTAGAGTCAACCAGATACAGATAAATATGAGAAGTTATAGAAATAAATACCGTAAATTCTGAATTACTTGACCGCGGCTTAACTCATCACTATCACTTAAATTGTCATGTCATCAATATCCCAACTGCTTCCTATATAAACTATTAAAAATAATCTATTTGAAAATAATACCTTTTGGTTGTTCAAAATGGGAAGGAGGCAGAGAAAGTCCAAGATTGTATAAAAATGGTTTAACATGAACATTAACTCAACCTGGAGAAATGTGTGTTAATTGTGCACATTAAAAAAGTATTTTTTGAATGTATGTGGCTATTTTGAGTGAGTGTTGAATAATGGGAAGAAGTGAAGAGTTCACATTTGACTAGGTTTGGTTGTAGCCTGTGGTCTACCTAATACAAAGATTGGCAATGATAAACCAGGTGCAGTATTTATTTTACCATTTGTTTTTTCTCCTGGTATAATTTAGTGTCTAATTTTCTTAATGAAAACCGATGGACCTAAAAATTACTTACTTTGCTATATTAACAGGTTTAAAATATTTTTTTTTGGCATTGTTGTCGATATACCCCCAAGACCAGTAAATAAAAGTGATCATTTAATAAAAGTATTTTGGAAAATAAATCTCCACACAGATTTATGTAGTTTGAAAACTGCATCAAAGAGCAATCAGGATTCACCAATCATACATGGATCCCAAGCGATCATCTTGTTAATCTACATCCATTGCTAATATTAAAAGTATTGAACAATAGAGGGAATTTAAGCAACAAGGGAGAAGTCAGATGGATAGCTGTTTAGTCCATGTGTCGCTAGTAGTGGTATTGGAATGTTTACATTTGAATTTTCATGAATAAAAAGATACTCCTTCATTTTATGGTGGTACAAGTTGGTGTTATGTGTTCTGTGATTATATCAAATAAAAGAGTGCTTAACTTGGGTGAAGGGGAAAAACATTTGAAGTGGAAAAAGGCCACATGTTTCAAGGAGCAATTGTTAAGTATTTTACCATCTTAAGTAGTTAGTTTATGTGTTCTTGAACAGCTTGTGTTGCTTTCTCACCACTTCAAATAGACTTTCCATCTTTGGAGAGGGGAAGAGAAAGACAAACCTTTGTATGCTTATGGAAATGGTTGCTATGCATGCCAGCAATTACTGTGAAGTCCTTTTGATGCCTCAATATAATAAGGCACTAAGTTCTTGCTTTTGTTTCCCTTGCTGCAATGTGCCTCATATTGATTATAGAGTGTCATTGGTTACAGTGTTTAAGGAATTCATAGTCATTTTTGTCACCAATACTCTATCCTTTTGTATTAAAAATAGTTGATTGGTGAATCGCTTTCCGGGGTAATAATCCCTTCAAAATTAAATTAAAATATAATAATAATTTGGTCACTCAATCCATAACTGTTTGTGGGACACTGTGGTGTTCAATTGGCTGCCATATTTCGCCCACAAAATACTGTCACTAAACCTTACAGTATATTCTGTGAAGCGCTTTGAGACATCTTGAAGGCTTGATAAGGTGCTAAATCAAATGCAAACATTATTATATTCATTAGATGTTAATGAATCCTTTGCTTATATTAGTTGGTGACTTAAATATGTTCTTACAAAAGGGTTTGTACTGATTCAATTCATGATTTTCACTTAATTTACCAACACCTGATTGGACAAGGTAGGGAGGAAGTATCTGAAATTATTGTTTGGATTTCTAGTTCTGTTAAGACTTTCTTCCTCCTTTCTTGAGCTAAATAGGAACTGAAATTTGGAGGCACTATGTTTTTGTTCAAGGATTTTTTTAAAACAAAGTTTTAGACAAACTAGTTGTGCTACCCGCATGGAAACATATAGCAGCCACGTTTGTGTAAATTTGCTTATAAATTTGCATAGTTGCATTGTGAACCCTATTCCTCGCTCACATGCACAGCTAATCTGCTTATTTCCTGTGAGCTGGGCAGCTTTTCATACTAAAATGCTGACTTCTGGTTGATTACATCAATGTGACTTCCTGCTTTACTGCACGGTACTTAACTTGCTCTTACGTATAGCACCTGTCAAAACATTTTATGTGGATGGTGTGAGACACTAAGCAAGATGGAGGAAGGGGGGAAGGTAGCTGAAATCATGATTTTAAAAAAAGTTGTTGTTTTGAAGAATTTTTCAGATGTGAATCAGAAATTTTTGGGAGGGAGTCTCAGTCAGTGTGGCATAGTGGTCATAGCTTGGCCATGAATGAGTTGGAGGTGGAATTGGATGTGTAGTTTGAGGAGCATAGAGTGAGTGGAAGAATGGTTTGGAGGAGATGGCAAGGGCCATTGACGGATTTGAAGATCAACATAAGGATTTTGTAATTCTTCTACTAGGAAACG
The DNA here is from genome assembly GCF_018977255.1 of Callorhinchus milii. NCBI lineage: Eukaryota > Metazoa > Chordata > Chondrichthyes > Chimaeriformes > Callorhinchidae > Callorhinchus > Callorhinchus milii. The sequence goes on along the minus strand of NW_024704743.1, from coordinate 72,958,146 downwards.
AGAGACCGTAAAGCCTGGTAAGGTTGGGCATGTGTACCCTAATACAGAAGAGCACCATCAGGATGAGCTGGAGCTTACAGAGGGGAGAGCTAAGGGAGGCTGGTGAAAGGTGTTTCAGAAATTGCATTTAGAAACAATTGAAGAACATCCATAACATTAATATCAAGAATTATACATACACAAGATTTAGGGCATTGATTGCTCAATTTTTGTATATTATATAAGCCTCGTTTCTTCTGGTTTTAAAATGATCTTTCAAACCATTTTGAAATCAATTTACACAATAGTTATAAATTAGAATAATCTAAATTTGACCTAGATTTAAAAATGTCAAGAGTTTTTTTTTGCCTGAAGTATGCATTTTAACAGGATGCTCCATTAATGGGTTTGTTTGAATGTAGTGCAGTGATTGAGGACATCTAAGTAACTATCTATGGTTTTAGTAATAATAATAATCCTTGCTTTTGATATAGCATTTCTCATGTCTTCTAGACGTCTCAAAGCGCTTCACAGAATATACTGTAAAGTGAATTGACTAATTGTGGGAGAAATGCAGCAGCCAATTGCGCACAGCAGTGTCCCACAATCAGTCGTGGATTGAGTGACCAAATTTTTGTTTGAGGGATTATTATCCTCGGAAAAGCGATCCACCAATCGACTAACAACTGCCAATTGACTACTTACTGCTAGGCAAACATGGGCATATGGAGTAAATTTTTTGCTCAATTCCCAGGCACACAGCTGAATTACTATTAATTCAAACGTATCCATCAGCTCTCAGCCATGTTGATCAGTGAAGAGAGTTGTGGATAGTGAATCACAGGGCAAGTGATGGTCAGCATATTTGTACCAAAAAGTTGCATACAGTTATTCTTGATGCCACTCATTGATTGTAATTATGCCAAAAATCTATCCCGTTTGTAGGGGTTGCAGTTGCCAAATGACATAAATGTGAGAAAAAAGGGAATTTTGTTCAGCTCATGTTGCCTTCTGTTGTTCAACAGCCTTTACAGTGTATTGTATTCACATAAAAGAAACCTCTCAAAGCACTTTACAAAATAAGATTAATACTGCTAGGTGGGCAAACGAGCCAGGTTCCCCATAACAGCAATGAGATACAAGTAGCCAATTAATTTGGATGTGGATGCAATATAAACAAGAATAGCCAAAAGGAAGAACTGTTTCTTTGAAATACTGGCAGGGGTTAGGTCCTTTAATGCCTGAATTACAAGGCAGATGGGACCCATGTTAATGAGCACAATAAAAAAATGATGGCTTGCAAATAAACTTGTATTTCATATAGAATTAATTAATATTATAATCCTGCTGCTGCTATATTTCTGTTGGAAAATCACACAGTTTATCCTGAGACTTTGTTCTAAGCAGCTGATTTAGCTGTACACAAAGGCAGCGTTTGTCTCATTTCCTCTCAGTACATCATCAATAACATCGCTATTTATAAAAGTAAGAAGAATAAAATAATACTGGGAAACAAGCCCGAAAATAGCCAATATGCAATGAGTGGATAAGTGGAAGACAGAGGGGGAGCTGCAGAGGGTTTCAGGAAGAAAGTTGCAGAGAATGGGAGTAAAGTGACTGACAACTTACCTTCATGTCCCCTGTCCCTAATAATGGGACATGGGACATGAAACAGGTCAGGGTTAGTGGTGTAGAGGGAATCCAACAGGTAGAACTGCAAGAGCTCACAGAAATTGGATGGGGGAAAAGCTGTAGAGATATTTGAAGGTAGGAACGAGGATCTTAAAGTCAATCCCCTGGAAGATAAGAGGCTTGGCAAGGATGGGGATGATGGGCTTGTGAAGCCTTGTGTGGGAGGTAATGCGGGCTGTGGTGTTCTGAATGATATTAAATCCTGTTAAAAGTAATGTGAAGCCGAGGCTGAATTCTAATTTTCCATAATTACACTGCTGGTTGAAAAGTTTTAACAATTTTGCATAGCGACCATTGATCTATCAGCCCCACAGCCACATCTATCTCATCAGCTAATAACTTAAATCCTTTGTTTCCAAAGACTTTATTTCGTGTTTATGATTTATTTTCGTATAACACTTTATGAGTTCTTTGTACTACTGTCTATGCTGATAGTTGGATTTGCACGCCTATCATGCAACAACAACAACAACAACAACAAGATTTCATTTATAGAGCGCCTTTCATGTCGGGAGGACTTCCCAAGGCGCTGGAGTTTAAAATATTCAAAAAAAGTTTTGCTTGTGGGAAGGAATGACTCAAGTTTCGCCTGACAATAGAGGAATTTGCCAGGGGTAGTCTTGGATTACTAGCTTTAAGTTTTATGATTGTGCAGAACTATTTAGATTACACCTGAAGACTTTCCTCTTCAATCATGCCTACGGTCACCTCCGCTCTCTCTGGTTCAACATCAAGCACTTCACGCAGGGTAGATTCTCAAAGTATATAAATTTCTTTAAACGCAAGTTGTTGATGAAGAATGAGACTAGTTGCTGGAATTGATCTCTGCAGAATTAGTTTTGTGTTCTGGTCTCCAGGCAGAATGAAGTAATGCAGTCATCACACTAATGCCTCAGAATGTTTTAATGCCAGTTGAGACCAAATTTGTTCTGATTCAAAGGAATTTCACTTCAGGGCAATGCCATTATTTACAATGATTGTAAAGTTGTCAGATTTAAGGAATTTTGGTAGACTGGCGTAGCAGATATATATGAAGCGTAGTTTCTACAGTAATTTCATCATGTATGTCAGATGTTTCAGATACTCAATAATCGCAATAATTTTAGATACTAACAAATTATGACAATTAATGAAGAACAGATTTAGAATGCACTACCTGGAAAGCTTTAAGATTTTTTGCAAGAATTTACAAATTAAATAGAGTGGGATGGGAGAGTGAATGAGGCCCAGCAGGCATGGCAGGTAGAAATTAGAGTGAGAATTGAATACAATTTTACTGAATGATTACACAATTTATCAATAGAGTGAGAATACAACTTCTCCAACAAATTAGATTGAGCCAACCAACTACAATGAAATAATCACCTTGAGAACCATTATGCAATTTATCTGCATTGCCAGCATGCTGTCGGATTACGCATTAATCACCTTAGAAGTGTTCACACAAATTAGGAAAACAAGATTCGGATATGGACCCCTGCATGACTAAATGCAGAACTTATTAGCATCATATGCAAAAAAAACTTTATAGGCTCTACCTTGGATACTTGTGACCGATCATCGGGTTTTGTGATAAACAGGATGACCCAAAATGAAATGCATGCAACTATATTCCTCTATGGAATTGCATCTATGTTATCATTTCATCAACATTATGGAATTGAATCTATGTTATCATTTTATCAACATGGGTAGTGCGGACAAGTATGTGACTGAAGACCACATCAATGCAAGTTGTGTTTGGCAAAATAAAATCAGGCAGAGCAAACTGCTCAAGGACACCTTGAACCAGTCTCCCAAACTGCTCTACTGGCCTAGATGTCTGAGAGTATCTATGATTGAATGTGCAAAATGGTATGAGGTAGTCAGTCAAAGAGCTACATTTTGAGCAGTGGCACATCTGAGAGCTAGAGCAGAAATGTCAGGTTTATGGCAACAATTTGCTTGCATGATATGGGGCTGGGGAGCGAATGCATTTCACACATAGCTATGAAGATAACAGAATTTAAATCTCCATTGTCCTAAGTAGCATAATAGTTAAAAGTATACATTATAGTTCAAGAAGAATTTCCCACACATAGAACCAAGTCAAGTGGAATAAAGTAAAAGTGGGAATTTTCATCCCACTTGTTATCCCATTATCCTGACCTGGAAAAAAGTAGTTACAAGCACACACCACTGTTAACAAGAGTCACTTGATTCTAGGCATAACACTGAAGTACCGTAAACTGGGACAGATGAGGTAGAGGTTATATTAATAATGTTTTACATTTTGAATCTCATTCTTTGTGTGTGAGATTTGGAGTCTCAGAAATAATAATAAACTCTGAAAAGTGAATGGATTTTAATGGCACTGAGACTTTCACCTTGAAGCAGCAAATGTTGATTATTCATGCTTCATTCTTTGATCATTTACCGATTTCCATCTAATTATTTCATGCATTCCCATTTCAGACGAGTTAATTCTTGATTGAGCATTGCAATTTGGGTATTGCAGGTCTTCAGCAAAGGGGTCATTTCCATTGTGGGAGTTATTTTCATAATTGCGGATAGTAATCTGGATTATTTTCAAATGCCAAATTTTACAGCATTTTAGAAAATTGATCTACTTGGTATCTGAAGATAGTTATCGAAAACAGAATTTGGTCAATATTTGAAGATAAAATAATTAAATGGACTTTGAAATCACCCAGAATACTATAGTAATTGATACACGTTATTGCATTTAACTCTTTTAGAACTGAAGTATTTTATCTGCTGACATCTTAAAATGTAAGCATGTTCTATTTCGCCCACTTGTATTGCAAGTAGAATAATTCCCTGGAATGCTTTAAAGGCTGTTCGTCATCTAAAGGGGCTGGGTGAGCATCCTTACCTTGTTGGGGTTGTTTATTGTCATTGGTCCTGAGGAAACTCATTGTGTTGCCCTGTAAAATGTCATCCAAGCACAGGGCAGTCCTGTAATTGGGGGTGGGGTGGTCTATAGAAATCCAATGCACTTTCTAACCTGGCCTATCAGGAAACCAGCACTATAACTAAGACATTATAACAGGGCTGCACTGTATTAATTTGGTCTTGTCATTCTGGATTATTAATTTTGGTTTTGTCATTCTGGAGCGTTTCTGCTATTGGGATTTGGATCAGCTTCATGTAACCGAGGAGAAGTAACCATGCTGAGAATACTCACTGTTTTATATCGATGGCAATGGCAAGCCAATGCGCTTGAAGATGATCATGCTTTACTATATAATGTATCCAGCGTAAATGGATTGCTCTGTCATTGTACATGTGTAAGCAAAGGAGTTACATTGTCACAGTGTATGGTGGAGGTTCACTAAAAAAAATTGCCCTTTCTTTAAAACCCACGTTTTTATTTGTGGAATCTTTCCATTGCATTTTTGCATGTTGTTTAGTTTGCCCTTGAAAGTGGTTCACAGTATCCTGGATCACATGATTATTATTTTTAATAAACATGTAGTTATGCACTTGTATATTCCCATAGCAAATATGGAACCAATTAAGTTTCTTTCCTTTTGGAATGACCTAAATGCTCCCTTCTACATATGGACCATTAAGTGGTTAAGATAGTTTTTTTTTGTTTGGACGTTTAAGCCACGCTTCTCTTGGATTGAAATTCTAATGATCTTTTTCTTTTACAGAAAGGCTGAAAGAAAAATGCAATATGATGAAATTCGCAGGAAGTATGGTATGTCAAAGTCTTATTAAATAATTAATTTGTGGTAGTTACACTGTACATAAAATGTGGTTTATCCAATGCATTTGTATCATTTTACCAAATAAGTTACTTGCTCCAAAATCTAATGAAGGGTTTCAAATATGTTTCATAAAGTTAAAATTGCCCGGTAAATAGAGTGGCTGTGCATTTGTTTGAAATCCTATCTTCAATAAAAATGCTTTCTCTGAGCTTTGTGGCGTGCCAGATATATATTTCACTCCCTCATTCCCACAGTTATGCAAAAATAACCAGAAATGTATATCCCTTAATGGCTAAAGAATTCATTGTTCTGAAACCAGACTAGCCAAGCACACTTCAGCATTCAATGTTTAATCTCCATTTGAGAAAATCCCACATTACTTTCAAGTCAGCTTCTGTCGAATGACCTGACCCTGAATGAGGAGTTTCAAAACTTTCCATTTTCAGTTTAAACATCATGGTCTCTTGGAAGACCTTCAGTGTCAATAGTGCTAACTAGAGGAAAAGTTGCTCTTTGGTTCCAGGATCAGTCACTTGATAATGATTACATCAGACGACAAGAGAGGTATGGATGAAGAAGCCTATAGATCCATTTGTTCTCATCCTTTTGGAATATACACACATCAGTTATACTTGCTTCTTAGGGAAACTTTTTTTGCTTCAAGATGTTTTGTCATAATAAGGCTCTATAAAATGTCTTTCTCTTCCTCCACTTCTTTCCACTTAAATTTTTCATGAGGATAGTAATAATAATCCTTGCATTTGATATAGCGCTTTTCACATCTTCTAAGCATTTCAAAGCTCTTCAGAATAGACTGTAAAGTGAATTGACTGTATATTTATGGGTGAAACGCGGTAGCCAATTGCGCACAGCAGGGTCCCCACAAACAGTCGTGCATTAAAATGACCAATTTTTTTTTTCTTTGAGGGATTATTATCAGGTGTGCGGAGTAAGGAAACTTGCCCAAGGTTTCACCCTGCCGAGAATCGAACCCAGGTCTCTCGCTTACAAAGCGAGTACTCCAACCACTGAGCTACAGGACTCTGAAGTTGGCCCTGAAGGGGGTGAAGCCCAGGTTCACCAGAATATGACCAGGCCTAAAAGGGTTAAGTTACGAGGAAAGGCTGCGTAAACTTGGATTGTACTTGCTTGAGTTTAGAAGGTTGAGGGGTGATTTGATTGAGGTATTTAAGATGATAAAGGGATTCGATAGGGTAGATACAGAGAAGCTATTTCCTCTGATGGGGGAATCCAAAACAAGGGGCATAGAAAACCAGGCCATTTAAGAGTGAAATCAGGAAGCGTTTTTTTCACTCAAGGGGTGGTAGAAATCTGGAATTCTCTCCTCCAAAAGGGGGTGGATGATGAAAAGGATCAGAAATTGAGAGTTCCTGTAGTTTTTTTTATGTTAACCAATGTCAATTTTGAAGGTTGAGGACAGAATGAAGAGGTTGGGTGGTTGGAGTGGGATAAGATCAGGGTTCTTCTAGGAGGGTTGTGCATAAACAAGATACTTCTTTATCCTCCCCCCACCCTCAACCACCAATTTCTCTTCTCTTCCTGGAAGGTTGGGAACAGGTCAGTTACCCATCCTCTTGACTATCGCAGGATTGTTGCATTTAGACAATACTGCACATTTTCATATGTATTATTAATTTTTTTTCTGGAGTACAAATTCAGCTTTATTTAGCAATCTTGGATTCATATGATTTAACTAATGCACTTTGAAGAAGTAATGATACAGTATTTGGTTTGTACTGGATACAGCATAACCATAGACGCAAAGTTGCCAGACAGTCTTTTTTTACTTATATTGAAAATGTCACTAGTATTTAACAGATATTAGCTTGCCAAATATGCATATGTAGAAATCTGATGGACCTGAGCACAGAGTGAGCAGTATATTGTGGAGTCCTATAGCTTATTGGTTAGAACACTCGCCTACCAAGCGAGAGGACCTGGATTTGATTTCCAAGCAGGGCGAAATGTTGGGCAAATTTCCTTACTCCACATTCCTCAGTTTACCTAACAGTAATTCGGAACCCGGTTGTTAGTCGATTGGCGGATCATTTTTCAGGGGGTAATAATCCCTTCAATAAATAAATAAATATAATACTATGGTCACTCAATCCACGACTCTGTGGGACATTGCTGTGTGCAATTGGCTGCTGAGTTTTGCCTACAAAAATATACAATTCACTTCACAGTATATTCTGTGAAGCTGTTTGAGACGTCTCAAAGACGTGATAAGGTGCTATATCAAATGCAAGAATTATTGTTGTTATAATTCTCTCCTCACTATTCTAAAGCAGGTAGCAATGTCGACCTCATAAGTGGAACAAATAAGATCTTACGTTGCATTGGGGAGGAAGTGAATCTTTGAGTGCTTCCGTGCAGAGAGTAATGCATTTTTTTTAAAAAAAACCTCAAGATAGCTAACATCATCTCAAATTTCGTTAATCATTTGTAAAGTCTTATCAGTTCACATCTGTTATTAGTACTACCGATAGATGTGCAGAATTGGAAGTTTATTCTAATGCAGCTTCTAATACATGTAATTCCAAAAAAAAATATTTTGTGTATATTTATGATCAACACAAACTCAATAGAGCCTTTGTGATAATGAAGGATTAGTGATTGCTGCAGTATTTTAAATTAGGTTTAGACTAAGGGAATAAATTAAGATTGAATATCTCTTGCAGGCAGATTTAGTTTGACTCATGCAATTTAGCACGACAACTTAGTTGACAAATTATTCCCTGATTGATTTTGTTTTGCAATGTTACATTCATCTGTACTAGTGGTTTTTTAAAATGAGATTGGATTTTTACAATTAGTTATGCTTCAGAGCAACTGAACTGTCCTTCCTATCTCACATCTGGTCCCTGAGCACGACTGCTTTCCTCCACCTCCGTCACATTGCCCGCTTCCTATTGTACCTTACCCCAAAGCAGCCAAAACACTCGTCCGTACGTTCATCACCTCCCATCTCGACTACTCCAATGCCCTCCTTGGTGACCTCCCCAGCTACACTATCCATAAAATTCAGTTAATTCACATACTCACCCGCCCATATACTCACCTGCACTAAACTCCGTACCCCCATCACACCAGTTCTTGCAGGTTTCTCTGGTTCCCTATCACCGAACAGATCAATTTCAAGATTCTCATACTCATCCTCAAATCCCTTCATGTTCCTGGCACCACCCAAGCTCTTCCAACCAGCTTACTCCCCAACCCACTACCCGCTGCCTCGACTGGCTCCGGCCCCCTGCTTGTCCCTCATGGAGGGTTCCACCATGAGTAGTTTCAGCCACTGTGCCCCAAAATTCTGGAATACTTGCTCAGTCCCTCTGCCTTGCCCCCTTCATGTCACACCTGAACACCTTCCTTTTCGACTGTGCTTACGGTCACCTCCAACCCCTGGCTCAGTGTCAGGCTCCACCATTGCCAAGTACACTGAGATACTACCCTGCATGAGGGGCACTGTATAAATACAAGTTGTTGTTATTGAATGATGGTTGTTAAAATATGGAATGCCTTATCACAATTGGCTGTTCAAGCATTTAAAATTAAATTGGATACATATTTTTAAGGAAAAATCATCAATAGTATGAGGAAAGAGCAGGAGAATGGGATTAGAGTTGGTAACTTCAGTGGAGGTACAGCACAGACACGAAGGGCCAACTTATCACTTCCTGTGCTGGAAGCATTCTGTGATTCTATTGCAAGGTTAACTTATTCTAACTGCTGAAAAAATAAAATTTCCCAAAATATGAAATTGATTGATGGCTGTACTGCCCGATTCAACATATAAAGATGTGGAGGTTAAAAAGGTTCAGTATTAAAATGGTGGGAGGGAAAGGAGAGAGAAATTAATGAATGGCAGAATGGCATTGGCTTTTCAATCTTGCCACTGTTGGTTGCTATGAACATGCATGAAATGTTAACTCACTGTTCATTTGTTAGAAAATTCTTTGTATGTCATCCTCTAGCTTTCCTCACTCCATTTAAATGGTAATTACACATTTTATTATGTGGTGCAGATGTTGGTTGTTTTTGCATTGTCCTTGGGGTATTGTGATAGTCAGTGTATACTGGAGATTCTTTTGATGAGGGAAAAATTATCTGAACTATGAAATATTCTGTTGCACTAAATATTGCCTCAAGTAACTGTTGAAATAGTTAGTGCATCACCTCGTAGTAAAGGTTTTCAGACGGAGGTGTACTTCATTTTTACCAATATGTGCTTTTTACCAATGTGCTTTGCTAATACTGCGCATTAGTAATGAAGTAAAAAGTATTGTAGCAGAGCTCCCAGGATCAATGAATATTATTATTCATGTAATATCCATCTTAATTCCACCTGTTGAAATCTTCAAATTATATTTTTGGAAAAAATACCAGTTTGAGAGTTAGGACTTCCTGGCTTGCTAGCTACTAATGTTTTAGTCTTGGAGGCAATTTCCTTCATCAAATCAAAAAAATAACATTTTGCTAATAATGTCTTCTGTCTATGTAATCATAAGAGGTTTTGAATGAAAAAAGCCTTTTTTTCATTTGATCCAATTGTTCCACAAGACCAACCCTTGCAGCTTCCCGCTACACTATCATACTGAATCCAAGTATCCTGGGTTTGCCCATCCTGGTAATCATTTGCAGTTGTTTGTTAGCTTCTATGTAAATACTTCTTGGTATCTCTCCTAAAATTCTTTCAAACGACTAAACCCATGTTTATTTCAAGCAAAGATAAGTGACCCATGTTAATGGATTAGCCTTCATACAATGTTATTACTTACTCTTAAGAACTGGTAAAAACATTGGACCTGTGAATTTATGTAACACAGAATCTCTGTATATGGAGCTCCCAAGCTTTTGGGCATGCATCAAATCATGATGTAATAATTTATGTGTTCGGTTTTACAGTATTTAAAATTCTGGAGTCCAACTTCTGCAGAACTCCATACTGCATCATTTACTGAACTGGAGAGTAATGTTATAGGCTGGATATTTGTATTGATAGGATCTCTAGAATATTTAGTTTAATTGCTTTAGAGTTTAGAAAAACGTTTTAAATCTTTCTGAATGGTGAATTGACTTCCTATTTCTGGTATATACTGTTCTTTCCAAGAAGTTGGGCTTCTCACCTTGTGGTCTTTCAGTTGAACTTTCTACTTATCTCTTGTTGAGTATTTCAGTAGAAATTTTGCAGTTATGTACTTAGATTAACATATATTTAATATAAATGAGTGGATTAAACACAATGGTACAAAACATTTTATTTCATTTAACCCAGGAAATCTAAACTCTTGAGAGATGTTTAATGGGTTTTTCACCGAGGCATTCCAATTAACATAGGGCATTCTAATTAATAGGATATATTTGTATTGCTTCATTAATGAATGATGTATGGAAGTCAATGGAGAGTGTCGCTCATTAAACAAACATCCACTTTAGAAAATGGAGTCTTGAATCTAATCAGGAAATAGTTGGTCTCGCAGCATAGTAATATACAGTACAGTGCACTTCCCGTAAGATCCCGATGTAAGCGTGACAGCTGTTTTTTCTTTGCATGCTTGCAACTGGCAGGACAGGAAGTGCTAAAAATGGCTGTCTTGCGGGCCAGTAAATCACTGCAACATCATTTTCTGTTCTTTGTCCAGAGTGGGAATTAATATTAGCAGCAACCTAATGATCCAAAAATCGTGCGCGCGCGTGTGTGTGTGTGTAAAGGTAAAATAGTAGATAGCCTGGACATTGGGTCGCCATTGCCGTCACTTCATGCTTTTGGCAGCAAGCGGGAAGTGATGGAGACCCAATGAATCAAAGTCAGCCAGTGAACAAGAAACAAGTGAGACCCCTGCACATATGTGTTTTAAATGGGTTCCACAGTGACACTGCATTATAAGTGAATTTATGCTATAGTAATAGCGAATCTACAATGTAACAAGGCATACTATGAGCTTTATTCTCAAATAATCCTTGCATTTGATATAACACCAACACTGTTGAAACATTTCAAAGCATTTCACACACAATGGTTGTAAAGTATATTAACTATTTGTAGGCAAATGTCACCATCAATTTGCGCATAGAATAGCCAAAGAAACAACCCTGAAATGAGTTCCTAATTTATCGGGAAGATGGTTGGAGAGAATACTAAGAGAAAAGGCATTCTCTTTTCAAGTAATGTTATGGACCTTCAGCATTCATCTGAACCAACAGATGGGACCTTGGTTTAAAGTCTCATTGAAGGATACCCCCTCCAGCAATGCAGCATTTCCCCAGTACTGAAGTAGAGGTCAGCCTGGACTGAACTCCAGTGTTGACTTGGTGCTTGGCCTTAAATTTTCCGATTCAGAGGCAAGAGTCCTACCTATTAAACTGAACTAACCCCAGATGTTTCATAATTCTTTCAGCAGAATGCATTCTAAATGTTCACATCCCTGAAAAATATAAATGATATTCTCATCCTTTGTTTTTCATTATAATGAACTAGCTGCTGATGCGTTTATATTATATGTAAGTGGGCATGACCTTGGAATGTAGAATGTTGCAGCACAAATCTACCATCTGTCTCATCAAGTCTATGCTGGTGTTTTTATAATAATAATAATCCTTGCATTCGATATAGCTCTTTTCACGTCTTCTAGACGTCTCAAAGCGCTTCACAGAATATACTGTAAAGTGAATTGACTGTATATTTGTGGGCGAACGCGGCAGCCAATTGCGCACAGCAGTGTCCCACAAACAGTCGTAAATTGAAAATGACCAATTTAATCCCATTCTCCTGCTCGCTCCCTTTCCTGTTTAAGATTGCTGTGATGTTTTACTCTGATTACCATTAAATATGCAGCATTTACATTTTCCCCAGCATTTTGAGATGGAAGGATAGAAAGGGGGAAATAACCATTTAATACTCTCTTGCAGACAAAATGTTGCATTTAATTGTGTTATACAATTCTTGTCCTTAACCAATACGTTGTTTTGCATGCAAAACTACTTGTGCTTTCTGATTTCAGGTCTCCTTCAGAATTCTGAGCAGCCTTACAACAAATTTGAGAACGAATGAAGAGATTCAAAGTTTCTATGATTTTTTAAATGTGATTTACAGCAATTATTTCCATCTGATATTCAAAGCTTGTTATTTTTCATGTTAAAACATTCCTATCTACTATTCATATTAACACTGAGTTATAGAATAAGCCACTTTTTACTCCATTCCTCAATACAATTTATAAATGTACAATCTAGAATAAGTGCCTTGAATTTCTAACTGACTGCCAGTATAGCGATGCCAAATTGTGTGGTTTTTTTACGTTGATGCTGTATATTACATTTAATTACTTAGCACCAAGTCGTGAAAATTGTGCTTTTATATGGAGACCAATGAAAGTTTTGCCTTATCTGGATAACCACATGTACCTTATCTATATAGTGTTGGTAATGGAGGGAAGAAATTAAATGGTAACATTTTTTTAGACTCTGAATGTAAATCGTAATTTGAGATTGTTTTAAAGCATTAGCATTGTATTCCAGAATGTTGCACTTGACTTAACTGAAAATTATTTTGAATACAACCAGCATATGTGTTAGTGAGTATAATGTCTTGTATTTACAAAAAACTGCGACCATTTACAATTGTGTTGGTATGTCCTTGATGTTCTGAAGTGGCAAAGTATAGGTTGTTACACATATAGGTATTATGTTCTTTACATACTGCGCATGGATTTAGCTTTGCTTCAGGGTATTGCTGGTAGATACCCCAAATTCAACAATATCCTAATTAAGATTTTCAATCCCAGAAGATTTCTTTTTGTAACATCTTCAAAGTTGTGTAGGTGATGGTGAAAAGGGTATGTTCTTCAGGAGTTAAATACACTGTAAATCCAATGACAAATTATATATTTTGCTCTGATTTTTGTTTAGTTTTGCAATACAATTAATAAGGACAGGTATACTTATCCTTTTATTGGTGATATCAGTTTAAATAAAAAGCCAAATTAATTGAGAAATGTGATCAGTTCTATGTAATGTCATCTGAACTTTCTGCATTTAATTTTCAAATCTACCTGGTTTATACTTGTATTGTTTCCTGCTCTCTTTGATGCGATCATTAAAATAAATGCATACAAAATAGTTTTGGATATTCATTCCTTTTTTGTACAATTTATGCAGTGTCTACAATGATGCGTTCTTTCTGCTTCAACTACAGTTTCTGATATTCTCGCAATCCTTTGCATAAAGAACTTCTGCAAGAAGTGAGAACTAAAATTCCTCCTGGGCTCCCTCAAAGGCAGTTGACTAAAACTTGTGATCAGAAATCTTAACATTATTCACCCCTGAATACAGAAGTTGCATTCCACAGATTCCATGGCTATATAATAATAATAATCTTTGCATTTGATATAGCGTCTTCGAGGTGTCTCACAGCGCTTCACAGAATATACTGTAAAGTAAATTGACTGTATATTTGTGGGCAAAATGCGGCAGCCAATTGCGCACAGCAGTGTCCCACAAACAGTCGTGGATTGAGTGACCCAATTATTATTGTTATTTCTATTATCAGGTGGGATTATTATCAGACATGTGGAGTAAGGAAATTTGTCCAAGGTTTTGCCCTGCTGGGAATCAAACCCAGGTCTCTGGCTTGCGAGGCAAGTGCTCTAACCACTGAGTCACAGGACTCCACTCAGCTATGGTTCCAACAGAGTGGAGCTGTAGTGTATTTGATCATTTGCTTTCTTTGAGTCAATATCTTTATCCTTGAACCCTTGTTACCTTTTTCTGTTCTTATTGTCAACTAAATTACCTTATGGTCTCTGATTCCCAAAATGTTCTACCTTTTGTCACTGGTTAACTACCTATCTAGAAATAATGAAATATATTAGGCCTGGTTAGTCCTCAGCTAGAGTACTGTGTTCAGTTCTGAGCACCACATTTTAGGAAGGATGTCAAGGCATTGGAGATGGGCCAAAGGTGATTTACCAGGTTGGTACCAGGAATGAGGGACTTCAGTTATCAGGAGAGGCTAGAGAAGCTAGGATTATTCTCTTTGTAACAGAGAAGGTTAAGAGGAGACTTAATAGAAGTTTTCAAAATTATGAGGAAATTCGAAAGGGTGAACAAGGAGAAACTATTTCTACTGGTAGGTGAGTTGGTAACCTGAAGACAACGATTTAAAATAGTTGTTAAAAGAAATGGGAGGTGAGGAGAAATGTTTTCACACAGTGAGTTCGGATCCGGAATGCATTGCCGGAAAGGGTAGCTGATTCAATAACAACTTTTAAGAGAGATGTAGATAAATATTTGGGGAGGGCAAGTTTACAGGGCTATGGGAAGAGAGCGGGGGAAAGGGATGGATATGTATAGCTCTTTTCAAAGAGCCGGTTCCAGACACGATGGGCTGAATGGCCTCCTTCTGTGCTGTATAATTCTATGATTCTATGATCTTTGTTTCATACACTTATGTTATAATCTTCCAGGCTGGTGACAATTGTGTGATCCAATCCCAAGTTCTGCAACCTCCCTTTCCAAGGTCTTGGATTGAGTTGTTGCTTCACTCTTTTCTCTCCGGCCACTCCTTCACGAACCCCTCCAATCGGGTTTCCGTGCTATCACACACACAAACAGCTTTGGTCGAAGTGACAAATGACATTTTGTCCATCTGTGACCAGGGCTCCCTCTGCCTCCTTGTCTTCCTTGACCTCTGCGGCCTTCGATAACGTTGACCATTCTATCATCCTCCACCTTTCACCTCAACCTTCATAGTTCTGTTCATGGTTCAGATCGTACCTCTCACACCGCTTCCACTTCATCTCTACAAACGGCCTCTCCTTTAGCCCCCGCACCATCTCGTGCAGTGTTCCTCAGGGCTCTGTCCTTGGTCCCCTTCTATTCAATATCTATATACTTCCTCTTGGTAATGTCATCCGCAGACATGGGATCAATTTCCACAACAACTGTACCTCTCTGCCTCTACCCTTGATTCCGGGACCACGGCTGTCCTGACAGAATTTCTTTCGGACATCAAGTCCTGGATGAGAGCTAACTTTCTTCAGTTGAAGGTCAACAAGACCGAGACCCTCCTGATTGGCTCCCGTCAGCACCTCCACACCTCAGGTACTGACAGCCTCACCATCCATGGATGCACACTCCACCTTGCTAAGCCAGTCCGGAACCTTGGGGTCTTGTTTGACCCTCAGCTATCCTTTCTACCCCACATCTGCGCCATGACCCGCTCTGCCTTCTTCCGCAACATCGCCCGGCTCCGCCACTGTCTCACACCACAGGCTGCCGAGACCCTCGTATACACATTCATAACAACCAGGCTCGACTATTAAAAAATTCCCTGCTTGTCGGCCTCCCCAACTCCTCCCTCCAAAAGCTGCAGATCAAACAGAGCTCTGCAGCCCATGTCCGCTCCTGCACCAGGTTCCACAGCTCTATCACCCCCATTCTCGCCCAGCTCCAATGGCTTCCCATTGCACAAAGGCTGCAGTTCAAGATCCTGCTCTTCACCTTCAAAGCCCTCCATGGCCTTGCGATCCCCTACCTCTGCGACCCCATAATCTTCACCAACCTTCCACTCAGCGGGCTCTGGCCTGCTTTATGTCCCCCGCTTTGCCCACCCCACCCTCTGGAACTCCATCCCACAGTCCCTCTGCCTCGCCCCTCCCTTGCCTCCTTCAAGGCCTGTCTCAAGACCCTCCTCTTTGATCATGTCATCGGTCTCCCTCCTTCCCCCACTGCCCTCCACCCTTCCCGACCCCCAGCTCAGGTCCGAAAACTGTCTGGTACCTTTGGACGTCCTCCCAATGTGAAAGGTGCTATACAAATATGATGTTGTTGTTGGGACTATGAGTCTAGGCTGGCACACTGATGCAGTGCTGAGAGAAAGCAACAATGTTTGAAGCGCGGGCCTTTGAATAAGATGTTAAAACCAAAGTACCTGAAAGGTGTGTCTGTGCTAAAGATGTTAAAGATCCCCTGCGATTATTCAAAAAAAAAGAAGGGAGTCGCACCAGGCTTCCCGACCAACAATCTCCCAGATATAATTAATCATTCGCTTGATTATTATTATAAACTATTTCCAGTTTTACCAACGTTAAAATGATTGTACTATGTAATGCCACTTTATCTAGGTTTCTAATCCTGTCATAATAACAGTATTGTATCTCAAGTATATAGTCCAGTATATAAGATTCAGTCAGAATCACCATTTATGGTTTCATTTCTCTGACTATCCTTGATTGCATTACCATCTGGTATAGGCACGTTATGAATCTAATTATTTTATTTTTAAAAAACATCTATTTTCTAACTAATTTTAATTGTATTCTCTGATGTGTCCCTTGACGGATTGGTTCCAGAATTTGGAATACTACTGCAGCTTTCTCTTGTGAATATTGAGGAGGAAATGTAATTTTAAATTTACTATACTCTCCAACAACTCTTACTTGCTTTAGAATATTTTGCCTGCTACAAATATTAGTTGAAGAATCTGGTAGTATTTTCCCAGATTCGTTCTTGTTTGTTTAATACACTTATGTTACAATCTTCCAGGCAATTTTTTTTATCTCTGACATTGTGTTTAGGTAACTTACTTTTGTACATGTTCCAAGCATTCCACTTCTCTCATTGCTTGAAACATTTAAAATTGTTACTTTTCTTTTTATTCATTTAATCTTAACCTACTTGTTGATTGTTTTGCAATTGCATTCCTTAGAATTTATCCTTGAGTCATTTATAAGAATGTCACATTTAACAAAACATTTTCCAAACTCCCAGGTCTATTTCTTTCAATTGCTTGCTTGACCTCTTATAATAGCAGAATGAAAATCCCCATTCTTAGTCAGGTTTTGAATTCTATAGGGAAATTATTCATTTCTAAAGCCATTAATACCTTCAGCAACCCAAATTAATCTATACAGAGAAGCATTTCATGCCTTAGAAGTAGACTGTTGCTATAACAATGCTTGCATTTGATATAGCACCTTATCATGTCAGCAAGACATCTCAAAGTGCTTCACAGGATTTATTATGAAATATTGTGACTATTTTGTTTTTTTGGCAAATGCAGCCGCCAATTTGCGTGAAGGAATGTCCCACAAATGACCATGAAGTGAATGACCCATACAACATGGGGGTGTTGACCAGAACAGGACTATAGATTCTGATTTAGCTCAGACACCAAAGAGCAGTGCAGTACTATCCAAAACAATGCACAATAAAGTTAGTATTTCAAAAAGGTTCAACTTAAATAATTATTTTCATGATGTTGAACTTAGCTTCAATATAATAAAATAGCCACAATTACCTTGGTGGATAATAATCACCTGATTTAATGTTTCTTTTAAAGAAAAATGGTTGCATTATTGGGACAAAGGTTCATCCAAACTGCACAATACCAGACAGTCAACACATCATAGAAAAAGGAATGGAGTTCTGAATTAGTTGAAATTTTCGTATGGTGGATCTGGGGAGACCAACAAGGAGAGCATTGGAATAGTCCAGCCATGAAGTGACGAAGGCGTGGACAGAGTTTTGGTTCCGAGGTACGGAGGAGGCGGACAATGTGGTGGCGGTTGCAGTCATGCCTTTTCTTTTGCTTCCTTTATATTTCAGTATCTGACTCAGCATTGTTGCCACGGTTTCAGAGAAGTACAATCAATGTTTGGGGTATGAATGTTTCCCAAAGCTGGACTGCAGGTGTCTTTCTGCGATCATGATAATAATAATCCTTGCATTTGATATAGTGCTTTTCACGTCTTCTAGACGTCCCAAAGCGCTTCACAGAATATACTGTAAAGTGAATTGACTGTATATTTGTGGGCGAACGCGGCAGCCAATTGCACACAGCAGTGTCCCACAAACAGTCGTAAATTGAAAATGACCAATTTTATTATTGTTTTGTTTTGGAGGGATTATTATTAGGTGTGTGGAGTAAGGAAACTTGCCCAAGGTTTCGCTCTGCCTGGAATTGAACTCAGGTCTCTCACTTGCAAAGCGAGTGCTCTAACCACTGAGCTACAGGACTCGATACAATTTCAGTAAAATATGACAGTGAGCGTGTTATCCTTTAGTGCTGTGCCCCCCTATCCCTGACATACAGCCAGCAGACGATAATAGACTTTATCCTTCCAAACATCGCTGAAGAAAGCTCTGCTGAGTGCACAACCGCACCATAATGAAGCATTCCGAGATGCTATCCTTTACGTAGGTTGTTATAAATGCAAGTTGTTGTTGTAACACTTGGTTTAAGAAATGGTGGGAAAAATGTGAAATGGTGAATTATGAGCACCGCACATGAAGACACAGGCAAAATATTAAAATGGATTAAGTAGAATGTTTTGAATTTTGTTCAGTGTCTGCTGTGCTTCATTTTCAAAAGTGCTTCATATCGCAAATCAGATCAACACCGATCAACTTTGATGAGGGCTGTTTGGGATTAAATCTACATTTCATTCCTAAGTATTTCTCAAAGTTTGTGTCATTTTGAATTCACTGGTATTTATTTCTGATTTTACATCCGATGTCTGAAATTCCACTTATTATTATCCCGTAAGACCATTTTTGTCTTCAAATTTAAGATTGCACAGAATAATGGAAAATTAATAAATTCCGTCCTCATTTGGGAGCCATTTCTATTTAAAAACTGCAGGAAATCAGTTTCCAAATCAAGCCTGAATTTAAGATTTCCACAATTCTGTGTGCTCTTAAATTTTAGGAATTTCAGGGCTGATTTTTCAATATTCCTTTTAATCTTAGCCCATTTTAATTGAGAAATCCTTCACTTTTGCAATCTCATCATTCACTCCTCCATCCCATCCATCCCATTATTCTTAACACTAATCCACTCACCCCATTGTTCTTACTGTTAACCCACACACCCCATTCTTACCTTTTAACTCATTCACCCCATTATTCTTAATGCTAACCTACCCACCCCATTATCCTTACTGTTAACTTCACTAGGTTTTCTCACTAGGTTCAATTGCTTAATACTGTCCTCAGGCTCTTTGTGCACCAGAACCTTTCACCTCCATTTTCAGTCAAGATTTTTTCAGCAGAAGGGTTACAAAGCGCAGCTTTCTCTGCAACTTTTCTCATCAGGGTCCACTGACTTCCTAATCCTCAGTGATTGTCATTAAGATCCTGGTTTTTACTTTCAAAAATGCTTCCACACTCTTGTCCTACTTACCTTTATGATTTCCTGTAGTCCTACTCTTCTACCCAGTTTCTTCACTCTCTAATTCAATACTGCTTCACATCTCCTGCCAATCTTCATCGATATTTACAGTACAGAAGAAGGCATTAAGCCCATTATGTCACCAGTCTCATCAGTGGGTACGGTTTCAGCCATTTTGCCTTTTGTCTCTGGAATTCTCTCCCTAAATCCCTTCACGATACTCAGCCCATTGTGACTGTACCACAATTCTAAACTATTCTAGAGTTGTCATTTGTACGGTTACACTGGATATTTAATGACTGGATTTTCAGTCCAGTGGCCATCCTTGTTTATTTAAGCATTATCTTGATGCATTGATTTTTATTTTCATCTTTTGTTTTTCCTATTACTTCACAACCCATTATGTTTGTGCACAGTTGCACTTATGGACACCTGCTTTATTATTAATATATTATGATAAATGGAAACACTTATTTCCAATGGTTGCTGGGTACGGAGTTGTTTTACAATCCTCCTTATGTCAATAGGACTTTCCCATAGTACATACTGCCACTAAAATGAAACAACCAATAATGCCAACAAACCAATTGAGGATATGCATAATATATAGTGATACTGAGGTGTAAACTGTGGCGATTCATAAAAGGAGTTCTCAACAACTCACAAAGAAAATGGCCTTTCACCAGATGGATATATGTCACATTAACACACTCAGCTCAGAGACATATTTCAACTTCATTAAAATAAAATTGCAGAAAAACGTTTCCAAATTAAGACAATGTAAAATTTTTTCAAAATTCTGCACAAACCTTAATTGAAAGACGATGAGAATTTCAGACCTCTATATATGTGGCTCTCAGATGCTGGAAGGTGAGTGAGAATGCTAAGAATTCCAAACCTCCATTTATTGCCTCCCTTATCTCCAATAGTGCCACAGTCTGAGACTCACAAAATTGTGTGAACTATCGTAGGAAAGCTGTGTCATCTAACTCTGTGATACAGTGATCTGTGCTGCACCCCAGGGTCTCCTGTCTAGGATGCCTATTTTATCTTATGGAACTTTGATGCCATTGAATTTTTTGACTCTTAATCTTCTCCTTGAATTCCCATGAAATTTACTGACAGAAATTTCCATATGTAGGTAGTATTGCATGGAACTCTCAGGCGGGTTTGGATACTCTTAAGCATGGTGATGGGTTTCCGCATGTGTCAGACACCCCGGTGACCAAAAACGAAATGAAATTTACTGACTAGTAGCAGAAAACAATTCCTTAGTAGTTTCAGTAAAAACATAAGCAATCATGAAAAGAGAATAAGTCGCATAGCTCAATCATTCCTACTTCTTCCATGTAATTACTGCATCATGGACTCTCCCTCCCTCCCTCCCTCCAACTTCCTAATTTGAACTCCTACTGGAGTGGTTTTAAATAGATTTGTTGAGTCTCAAGGTTATTATAAATGAATTGTACTCTTAAGTACCCTTTTATGCACTCCAGACTTTTACAAAACATTCTAAATGATGTATAACTCAAGGGCTACATGTCAGCTTTATAGGCTCAAGTGTATAACTGATCAAGTGTAGGTATATTGTGCAGTGCTGCTGCCCACGTATTTTCATTAATTGAAGATGCCTTGAGCCTCATGAAATGGATTAAAATCCATCGTCGTGTGAGATGACTGAAAAGATCAGCATTCTCCGGTGGTTTCAAAAGGTCAGAAATGAAATGAGTTCTGACAACCCCAGAGTGAGGTGTGGAAAATGGAAATGTCATCTGGTGCAGTAAAGGTTCTTCTCTCGAGGTTCGGTTTAAACTAGTGCAAACTAACTTGTTTATTCTGGAGCACCACTGAAAAGACCTCAACATACTTGCAAAATCCTAAGTCGGCCAGTTTGAAAATAGCTCTTTTCAGTTTGCTGTGCAACCAATGTAATACTTTTAAATCAGTTATGTAACTAAATATAAAATAGTGCTGAATTGGCACAAAGTGAACATAGGCAAGATTAGGAATTTACACCAGACCCACTTGTATTATTCATTATTCTGTGAGAGGAGCTGTTCAGCATGATTGCATGCTTTGTTTATTTTGTGTTAGTGTATGTTTGCATGTATTTGTGTGCACTCTATATGTTTAGGTGTGTGTGTGTGTGTTTGGATATTTATGTTTGTGTATATACATGGGAGGCTAGTTATCAGGTATCCACTTATAAAGCAGGTTAGTGTGCATGTCTATGCGTGTGAGTGTGCGAGCTTGGCAACTCAGATATGTGGGGTGCACTATCACATGATAGATGATACTGGGGTAAGAGGGTTAAGTGATTTTAATGCCACCCAAGCACATATAATTTTGCACAATAAGCATTGTGATAAGCTTCTAAATGTTTCAATCTAACTAGTAATTAAGAAGACAATTGCACGACACAGATAATCGAATAATGCATTATTCAAGCTGCTTTGATGTATAATGATATATGTGGCAGTTTTGTTCTTTCCATACCTTTCTGGCATGCAGAAGCAGAATAGCTGTTTTGATTGTATACCAACATATTTTCTTCCTTATTATTCTCATTTTAATAAGAATAGCTGAAAAAATGTTTTTATTTCATGTGAACATTGAGGTATTTGTAATAAGAATCATTCTGCAGTGGAGATGGCAGGCAGATTATTAACACTAATAATATAATACTACTTGCATTTGATGTAGTGCTATAATGTTGAGAACATCTCAAAGTAAATATTTCTGTAACATGTAATGACTATGGATTTGTAGGTGAACGCGGCAGCCTATTTGTGAACAGGAATGTCCCACAAAAAGCCATGAATTGAATGACCAATTTTATAGGTAGGATTATTGGCTTGGATACCTGGAGAAACTCTCTTCTCCTTTTGAATAGTTCCATGGGATTTTTAACGTCCAGCTGAATTGGTAGACGGGATGGTTATTACCACACCCCTGGCATTAGTCTTCTATAGTCATGTAGCCACGAATTGGGAAAGAGTAGTCCAGGGTGCCACATCTTTTGCTTTACTCTCTCTTCCTGTGGAAATGTACATTCAATGATTTAGCTGAGACTTGAAATAAAATAGAAATGAAATAAAAATAGAAAAGGGTATGGGAAAGAGCAAGAGAATGAGACTAAATGGACAGCTTTTTTAGAGGTGGTGCAGGCATAATGCCATGAATGGTCTTCTATGATGCTATAAATAATAATAATAATCCTTGTATTTGATATAGCATCTTATCATGTCGTCGAGACGTCTCGAGGCATACACTGTGAGTTTGTGGGCCAAACGTGGCAACCAGTAGCACACAGCAGTGTCCCACAAAGAGTGGTGGATTGAGTGACCAAATTATTATTATTGTTATATATTTTTTGAAGGGCATATTACCTCAGAAAGCGATCTATCAATTGACTAGCAACTGGATTAATAGAAATGTAGTGAATTAATACTGTATAACAAGATTCATCCTCAACTATGAACAGCACATTGTCTTTTCTGCCATATGCCTTAAATTCTAACTCATTTCAGAATTCTGAGAGCCTAAATTTCAAAATCAAATCTGAAGCTAATTTCTTTATTAACCCATGTGCTCAGCACTGAATCCTAATCATTTATTTATCTGAAGACTGAGACTTGAATGTGTCACTCCCATGAATGCAACTGCCATGCTCTTTGTCACTGGAACTAATTCCTGTATATACCAAAGCAGAAACAGTGATTGAGGCATGTAAATTGAGATAAATCTTGTGGTGAGTAGCTTGTGGCAATGATTTATCCTCAAGACATTTCAACGGATACTTCCTAGATTCATAAACATGGCCTGACCTGAAGCATTGAAATAGTGAGTACAAATACATTATAAATCATTTTTTATTTCCAAAACCTCACATAAATCAGACCACCACCACATTTTCAACTTGCATCCATATAATTGTGTGTTTTAATCTGAAACAATTATTTTCTTAAAATACAAATGCAATGCTCCATAGTGATTTCCTCAGAAAGACTTAGCAGCTTTTCATATCTATAGATTCTAATAGAGCTCTTTATCTCATAGCACCCATCAAGTGATGAAATACAAGTGTAAAAATTAAATTTGTTCCAGAACCATAAATCTGCATTATAAGGACATTTTTGGACATTTCTTTTTATCATTTATATAGTAAATTTTCTTTGTACTTTCTCAATCTACTTTTAATACAAAGGCCTGGTAAGACATTGGACTTTATTACAGCAGCAGATCAGTGAATTTCAGTTCCTGCTTGTTCCTCTCCCAAAATGCACTGACCTGACTTGAGCCTCAATGAGTCTGGTTAAAGGACTACATTATGTACATTGACTGACTGATAGGAGTCTGCCTGTCATTTGCAATTTAATTGGATAGCATTTTCTATCAGAGTGAAACGAAAACTAATTTACTACCATCTGCTGAAACCGAAAGGAGCTGTGTCTGTCAAAATAATTTAAAGTGGAGTATGTATTTGGAAAGTCGAGTGATACCAAATCTAGAATAGCACTGACTGAAACATTTGTTCTTATCCTCTTGTGATATGCATTGACTAAAAGTTTATTTTGTTTTGATGAAATTGCTTTGGATTACACAGATATTCTCAAGAGTACTTGATGAAGCCAAAATCATTGTTGCACATATTTTAAACGTATCTCATTCAACCATATTGAAATGGAATAGAAGCTTCAATGTCAGGTTAATTCCATTATGACCAATACCACCAGAATACACCGAAAAGAGATAATAAGCTGCTTCAATGCCATCTCCATCTGGTAAGAGTTGAAGAAGTGGTTCCAAGATCACAAGGGCAGTTCAAATGATCTAAATTCTTCAAGAATATCAACCATTTCATTTTCATCAAGCTGTTTCTTAAATATGTTCAGTGACTTTGTTTCTACTACTCTTCCTGCAAACCCAGCTTTTATTTATTTTCTGTGTACAAAACATGCTTGCCCAAAATTGCCCTTCACAATTCTGAACCTCTATCCTCTTTCCTTACGCTCCAGCATACCTGAAAGCATTGTTCTCGTTTGCGTTCAACAGGGTGGCCAAAAAATGGAGATATCTACCCTATATGGTGAGGTGATGTCCTATAGCTTGGTGGTTAGAGCACTCACCTCGCAAGTGAAAGGACCTAGGTTCAATTCCCAGGCAGGGCAAAACATCGGGCAAGTTTCCCTACTTCACACACCTATTTACCTAGCAATAAGTAGGAACCCAGTTATTAGTCAATTGGCGGATCGCTTTTCCGGGGATATTAATTCCTTAAAAAGTATATAATTTGGTCACTCAATCGACGACTGTTTGTGGGACGCTGCTGTGCACAATTGGCTGCCGCTTTTCGCTCACAAAATATACAGTCAATTCACTTTACAGTAAAATCTGTGAAGCGCTTTGAGACTTCTTGAAGAGGTGATAAGGCGCTTCATCAAATGCAAGGATTATTATTATAGTATTATTATCTAAAACAGTCCAAAATATCATCATTTCTTCAAGACTTATTAGCCATCATAATAGTATGATTTTTTGGTCACCCTGTATATCCCATTTAGAGTCGTATTAAAAAGACTGTGAAGCCAGAATGTGTTTTAGATCACTTGCCATCAACATCACGAGTGGGCCCAAACAACGTGAATTGTTAACACATCCTGAGTTCAAATTAGGGTCCTGGCCCCTGACTGTCCAGCGCCTTGTGACATCCTCCCGACATGAGAAGCGCTCTATAAATGTCATTTTGTTGTTGTTGTTGTACAGAGACACTTTGTTCTTTATTACATGCACTTTTGATATGACAAAAAGAATAAGCAAAATACTCCATCAGATAGCAATTAATTTGTTTTAGCTAGCTATCATTTTACTTCTGTATATTCAATATATTATTTATTGTGGGTGGAAAGTTGGTTTGCTGAATTTGCATACAGTAGTCAAATCTGTCCTCAATAACCGCCCAGGGGAGTGGGCCGAAGTGGCCTTTATATAAGGGTGACCTCTGGTTTGTTGCAAACTGACCTGTCCGGACCACTCCAGGGCAGTTGCTAACAGGGGGTGGTTACTGAATGGAGATGGTTGCTTGAGCAGGTTTGACTGAATATGACTTGATATTGAACAGACCAATTAATGCATTATCATCACCTTAGCGTGGAAAATTCCTTTAACTCAAATGGATAACAATTAATTTGTGTATTATTTATTTGTCTCAATCCTCCTTAACGTCATGAGAAAGAATGCTGCTTGCAATGATGGGAGGAATGTTACGGTGTTATCCTATTGCTGGAGTGTCATGATATGTGACCAGTTTAAACCAACTCTGAAAACATATTACAGCTGACAATTGAATACAAGCACTGTATTCGGATCTGCTGGGTAGTTAAAATGACTTGAACTCATTGAACTCCACACAAGATCGCAAGTTTGGAGCGCATGAAGAGATTCCTTTGCCCCATACCATCTCAACCCTCCAGAACACACATCACAGCATCAAGCTGTGTTTGAAATGAGTCCATGGTCCAGGCCTCAACCAGCCTTGCCTGGTAAGAGCTGTTGTTTTTACATCAATTACGATTTATTATTGTAATGTGTATAAAAAGCCCAAATGTTGCCAATCTGAGTTAATGTAATTGAAGAATCTATATATTAAGTTATATCATGCAATTTAAGCCATGGGGCCCAGACTCAATATTGAAACTCTAGTCCTAACATTCAGCCATGTGAGCAGTTTGTTGCTATGTACATCAGAGTGCTCATCTGTCTCTGTGAGATAATCCTATGCATTTTTACTAAGTTAGAAGTCATTCTGATGCTGAGATTCTGAAGTGTACCGTTCTTCTGACGTGAAAACTATATAAATGTAATTTTGTTGTTGTTTTTGTAACCTGAAGGCCAACATTGTGACAGTCAACAAGAATAAATATTTTGGAAAATCACTGCAATGTGAAATTCAGCAGAATGATTGCCTATTCCTATTGAATTAAACCCAGCAAGGTCAGCACCCTCTTGTAAAGAACCAGAGATCAAACCAACTACTATTTGCAACCAGAGTTGTGTTCATTAGAACTCAAGGAATTATTAGAATTTAAGTTCCCTTTGGGCGAGAACAAGTGAGTACAGTCAATAGATCCACTAACAAAATAATACTACCGTTCCACGAATCTTCCTTGCAGTTGTCAATCGTTACACAGGTCTTCCCCGTGGTTGCCAGCTTCAATGTTCTAGCTTTCAATCTTCCATCTATGGTAGGTCTTGTCTTGGAGGCGCCCACTATCTGGGTTTGGCACGGCCTTTTTAAGCTTGTAGTCGTCCAATCATCAACTATTGATCAGACCACTTGGGGCACATGCATTGTCCCTGTGATGTTCACATGAACATAACTCACTCGTACAATACAACAACAAGATTCCATTTATTGAGCGCCTTTCACGTCGGGAGGACGGGAGGATACATCGCAGAGTTGCTACATGCCTGGATGGCTTCTGCTTATCAGACTACCATACTTGTTTTTCAGGCCTCCTGTCCCAACCGTTTCTCTGAATCGTGAGTTTCAGTGGTGACACATACCCTTCTGTGATCCCGACTGTCAGTTACAAATAACATTGTTGCAATGTTTACTCTAGCTTGTTTTCAGCACATCCCAACTTAAATTTTGACTTGTCAGCTCTTTTTGTTAGCTCTTATTCTGCCAGTTAGCACTTCCACAGTAAGCACAAGTCTTAACACTCTTTAAGGTTTATTCACCCTTCTTGCAGACTTTCCTGTTTTGGGGAGAATGTGATAGTTTTGTTTTCCCCTAAGGTTCTGCTACCTTTGTAATGCACTTCATTTTTCCAACTTCTCTAATAATTTAGAAAAGTGCAGTGTGCTTCAGTATGCAACTAATTTCATTTTTAGTGGGATGACAAGTATCTTTAGTCAATAAAGAGCTGTAAGTCTTGGAGAGAATCATCTAATTAGTTACCAAAGATCCTCCTCACTCCCTTATATATTTAATATAATACTTTGATTATGTATTACGTGGAAACAATACAGTTGCACAATGGTGATGTAGCATTCATTGCTCAATTATGCAGCTGAGTCTCAACCAGGAATATTTATTGTCTTTACTGTTTAACACAGATACAATATTCAGGTATTTCCTTGTTCCTGTTGATATATTTTTACTATTATGGATACAAGGAACACCTGTAATTCCTTTCATTGGCTGTTAATTACATAATAAAGAGCACTTGTAGTTCTTCCTGTACACACACATTTTACACATAGTTTGCAGAGCTTGAAAATCAGACCTATTAATTAGTTGCACTGTGGCTTGAACTGGACAGGTTCTTTTAATTCTTCTCTTGCTATTGTTCAGTCAACCCCCATTTGCTCTTCTCTTGGTTTTGGATTCTAAGGTGATTCCACAGAAATGCCTAAAGGCCCCAAAATGTGTCACTTAGTAATAACCAGATGTGGATACAGATCAAATGGTAGCCACGTTTTTAGAATGTGCTTCGTTGGGTGCATTGGAAAATAGCTCTTTGCTATATCTAACTTGACATTACCTATAGGTTGGACAATGGAGATTATGGAGATCATTCATGGCTATGAAGGGAGTAAATGTTGGTCTTTTTTTTTAGTTTGCTAAGTGATCTGAAGTTATCAATCAGGATAAAATTCTGTCAAAAGTAATTTAAAATTGAGGTGAAACGGAATGTTTTCTGATGGTGAGTGGCTAACCATTGCCAAAGGAAACTTTCTTTCTATGCAAATAATGTTGGGTATAATAATGTCAACATAGTAATGATGACCTCACATAACTGGCATGACATTGCCATTTACGTTACATTCAAAAGCTCATTTTGGGCTTCAGCTGAAGTGAAACTATTCCATGATTTATTGATTTAGAAATGCACACCTAGGCCTCCCGGATATTAAATTATCACTTGATATTCTCGGCAAGGCAAGATGTATTATAAAATTCAAGCCAGGGCCACACCTTCACTGTGACAATAAATGAACAGGGACCCGCCAGCCTGGACCTGGACCTACTGTGACATTGCCCTCCAGGGTATTTCCCTTGTCAGTTAACTTAGATTCCATGATTTGCTGAACATAATTATTCTCCAGTAAAGCAATCTTAAGAATGTCTTTTAAGATGTTTAAGATTCCACTATTCCAAAATGGGAAGAATGGATGCAGAGCACTGGCCTCAGAAACTCATCAATATGAAAAAGCATGTCAATGGGGTAAGAGAGAGACAGCAACTGCTCTGGAGCAATTTGTGGGCCAGTGGATTATTTTATAATTTTACATAGATTGACATAGATTGTACAGCACCGAAACAGGCCAGTCAGCCCAAGTAGTCTGTGCCAGTGTTGATACTCCACAAGAATCTCCACCCATTCCTTAACTCCCTCCCATACCTCCATCAGGGATATATGTAGCTTCCTCTTAAATACATCTATACTATCTAATTCAACCACTGCTTTGGGCAGTGAGTTCCACAATCTCATTACCCTGTGTGAAGTAGTTCCTTCTAAATTCTCCTAAAATCCCCTGGTTGCTATCTTATATTTGTGTCCCCTGGTTAATGGCTCCCCAACAAGTGGGAACAGCCAATTTATGCTAACCTTATTGAACACTTTAGTCATTTTGAACACCTCTATTGGGTTCATAATTGAATTATCATGATGAGAAAGTGCAGCCTAGAGAGAGATTGGAGAGAAAAATTGGACTGCTGCACCCCTCATTTGTTTGCCATCCCCAATAAAATATTGGGTGTATTCAAGTAGGAAGTCAACTTTTAAATGCAATGAATAATAAAGATGTAAATCTGTATTGTGATCTATTGTACATGTATATGGCATTGTGATACAGAGCAAGTATGCATATAGTTCTGAATAACGAATATAGACTTTCTATTTAAAATTTGACAGCACCGTATCCTTTTCCTAAATTTCAATTACCCACAACAAATTAATCACGTGTGACTCAACATTTTTGCTAAAGAGATAAAAAATGCAGGATTAAGTAGGATCTGTAAATTCTTCTCATGCTTTTCACTCCAAAAAATGCTGGAGGATTCAGACTTCCTTCTTCCCCATGGAAACAGCTTTCTTTAACCTAAATGGGCATCATTCGAAATTTACATCTTTTTAGCATTTTTTGTTTATCTTAATGTGAGATTCATCGGTGGCTGAGCTTTCAGCCTCTTTGCCCCCGCACTCTGGAACTCCATCCCACAGTTCCTTCGCCTCGCTTCCCCCATTGCCTCCTTCAAGGCCAGTCTCAAGACCCTCCACTTCAATCGTGCTTTCAGTCGCCCTTCCGCCTCTCTGCCTTCCCTCAACCCTCCCCCATCCCTCCCCCATGCTCGGGTCCTGACCCCTGACTATCCAGCACCTTGGGACATCCTCCCAAAGTGAAGGGCGCTCTATAAATGTAATTTTGTTGTTGTTGTTGTTGATATTCCTCCCTACACAAGCTGCAGACCATCCAGAACACTAGCCTGTGTCCTCTCCCACATCAGCCTTGGTGAACCCATCATGCCCAGCCTCGCTCTGCTGCACTCCACTGGTTCGCCATTGCCTCAGTGGCCAACCTTTCTAATTCTCCATGCTAACCTCTGGAACTCCTTCCCTCAACCCCATCCATCTCTGTCCTCCCCTCCCCCCCCAATCTGGCTTCAAGTCCCACCTCAAAACGTATCTATTCAACCATATTTATGGTCATCTCTTTCCTCCCTCTCCCCGTGCTTGGTGGGCAGTCTACCATTGTAAAACACTCTGAGACATTATTCTATCTGAAGGGCACTATCTAAATGTTATGGTTTTATTCCGCAGCTTGATTCTCGCATGTTTTCATGTTGTTCACGAATGGAGTCAATTATATAGTGTTCTAATCAAGTTAGAGGTTAGGCAGTTCTCCAATTTAAATTCAATTAAAAACTAGTGCATTTTTTAAAAAAAAGACTAAGGTAGCTTAAGCAAGAAAATTGGTACAATTTATATTAAAAAAACAGTTCCCCCTGCCCCATCAGCTCCCTTCACCTGTGTATATGAGGGAGAACGGAATAGAGGTGTATAGGAGATGGGGTTAAGAGAGAAGACTTGTGTGGAGCTTATATAATACTAATAATAATACATAATAAATAATAATCCTTGCGTTTGATATAGCGCCTTATCACATCGTCAAGATGTCTGAAAGCGCTTCACAGGATATACTGTAAGGTGGTGTCACTGTGCATTTTGTTGGTGAACACACAGGCAATTTGCAAACAGCAATGTTCCATCAACAGCCAAAACTGGCACAGAATATTTGGGCTGAATGTCCTGTTTCTATTGCTATAACGTTCAATGCCCACAAATTACACACCGTCCCACCAATTCCCTGTATATCCTGTGAAACGGTTGAGATATCTCAACAGGTGATAAGACACTATATCAAATGGAAGGATGATGTAATTCAGTGAATGTATGTGTATGTGCCGCCGTGCTCAGCTATACTGCTCTACAGTCCTTGCATTTGAGTTCCTGTTATCAGCTATCCATCCGTCTGGTGAGAGCTCAAACCTGTGACCATTAGCATCCACGGGTCGATAATGAAATGTTTTCAGTATTGACCCATGGATGCTCTCTTTTGATAAACAAGATCTCTCAGGGTTGAGCTGGCTCCAAGGTGAGGGTGCCTGTCAGAAGGGGAATGGACCTGAGTCTTTCTGATAATGAGGCACTCCTGCAAAACAATACCCTAAAAAGATACAGTACCACTAGGTGGACAAGTAGAGCAAAGCTTACCAATGTTTCATAGCTGCATTATTTTAACTGGTTAGATTCTTGAACAGTAATAGCAGATTTTGCAGCTTGCACTCGCTAATTCTGCTGCCAAACCACTGTGTTCTCTGGTCCAAGGGTTGCCGTTAGTTACAGGGTAGGAATTGTGCACATCAGAGCTAACACGCACTCACACATACATAACAAACACACACACGTAGCACACACACATACACACTCACATACACACACACACATACACACTCACATATACACACATACACACATATACACACATACACACTCACTCACATATACACACACACACACACTCACATATACACACATACACATTCACATATACACACACATGCACACTCACTCACATATACACACATACACACTCACATATACACACACATACACTCACACTCACATATACATACACATACACTCACATATACACACACATTCGCACTCACATATACACACACATACACACTCACACACATACACACACACTCACATACGCACATATACACACAGACAACAACAAAAATAAAATTACATTTATAGAGCGCCTTTCACGTCAGAGAATGTTCCAAGGCTCACATACACTCACACAAAATACCTCTGCTTCTGCGAAACTGAAACAACAAAAAAAGCTGAAACTTCCGACTTCTCAGCACGAAAGGGGAGCTTCAATATGTTAAACACCCAGATCAACAGACACACACTCACGCACACACACACACACACACACTCAACCACACACACACACTCATGGAAACATACGCATACACTCACACACACACACTCACACATACATGCACACACACTCACACATACACACACTCAAACACACACACACTCACACTAACACACAAACTCATACATACTGTACTGCTCACACACACTGTACTGGTGTACAGTGTGTGTGAGCTGGTGTACAATGTGTGTGAGCTGGTGTACAATGTGTGTGAGCTGGTGTACAGTGTGTGTGAGCTGGTGTACAATGTGTGTGAGCTGGTGTACAGTGTGTGTGAGCTGGTACAGTGTGTGTGAGCTGGTACAGTGTGTGTGAGCTGGTGTACAGTGTGTGTGAGCTGGTGTACAGTGTGTGTGAGCTGGTACAGTGTGTGCGAGCTGGTACAGTGTGTGCGAGCTGGTGTACAGTGTGTGCGAGCTGGTGTACAGTGTACAGTGTGTGTGAGTGGTGTACAGTGTGTGTGAGCTGGTGTACAGTGTGTGTCACAGCGTGTGAACTGGTGTACAGTGTGTGTGAGGGGGTGTACAGTGTGTGTGAGCTGGTGTACAGTGTGGGGCTGGTGTATAGCGTGTGTGAGCTGGTGTACAGTGTGTGTGAGCTGGTGTACAGTGTGGGGCTGGTGTATAGCATGTGTGAGCTGGTACAGTGTGTGTGGGGCTGGTGTACAGTGTGTGTCACAGTGTGTGTCACAGTGTGTGTGAGCTGGTGTACAGTGTGGGGCTGGTGTATAGCATGTGTGAGCTGGTACAGTGTGTGTGGGGCTGGTGTACAGTGTGTGTCACAGTGTGTGTCACAGTGTGTGTGAGCTGGTGTACAGTGTGTGTGAGCTTGTACAGTGTGTGTGAGCTGGTGTACAGTGTGTGTGGGGCTGGTGTACAGTCTGTGTCACAGTGTGTGTCACAGTGTGTGTCACAGTGTGTGTGAGCTGGTGTATAATGTGTGTGAGCTGGTACAGTGTGTGTCACAGTGTGTGTGAGCTGGTGTACAGTGGGGCTGGTGTACAGTGTGTGTGAGCTGGTGTACAGTGTGTGTGAGCTGGTGTACAGTGTGTGTGAGCTGGTACAGTGTGTGTGAGCTGGTGTACAGTGTGTGTGAGCTGGTGTACAGTGTGTGTGAGCTGGTGTACAGTGTGGGGCTGGTGTACAGTGTGTGTGAGCTGGTGTACAGTGTGTGTGAGCTGGTGTACAGTGTGTGTGAGCTGGTGTACAGTGTGGGGCTGGTGTACAGTGTGTGTGAGCTGGTGTACAGTGTGTGTGAGCTGGTACAGTGTGTGTGAGCTGGTGTACAGTGTGTGTGAGCTGGTGTACAGTGTGTGTGAGCTGGTGTACAGTGTGTGTGGGCTGGTGTACAGTCGGGGAGGGTGTACAGTGTGGGGGGGGTGTACAGTGGGGGTGGTGGTGTACACTGTGGGGGGTGTACAGTGGGGGGGTGTACAGTGGGGGGGGGTGTACAGTGGGGGGGTGTACAGTGTGGGGGGGGTGTACAGTGGGGGGGTGTACAGTGGGGGGGGGGGTTGGCCCTCGGTTTGATGGACGCTGCGGGCGGCCAAGAGCGATGTGCGGAGGGTGACAGCAGAGCCCCAGTGGGAGGGGAGAGGCGGGGAGTGGGGGTTGTGGGGGGGGGGGGGGGGGAAGGGAGTGGGGGTTGGGGGGGGAGTGGGGGGGGGGGGGGAGTGGGGGGGGGGGGGGGGGAGGGTGGGGGGAGTGGGGGGGGGGGGTGGGTGGAGGGGGGGAGTGGTGGGGGGGGGAGTGGGGTTGTGGAGGGGGGGGTGGGGGTGGGGGGGGGGGGGGGGGGGG